>NC_090448.1:307512009-308731176 GCF_031143425.1 Pleurodeles waltl | reverse complement strand
TCACCTGCTGAGAGCACCCACATTCCCAGCAGCGACATAATGTGTGGGAGGAGGGGCCTCTTCACACACCCGCAGCTCCAGCAAGCGCCTGCCTTCTGGTCCCCCCTCGTCCCTGGATCTGACAAACCTTGCTCCCTAACCCTGCCCTTTCCTGCCAGACAGCATTGGAGGAGATGTGAAGGGGCCACTGCTCAGGTGCAGGCGAACCAGTTGCAACTGGAGGGCGGTTAGGCGGTTACTACTGCCATTTTTTTTTTTTTTTTTGTGTGGAAAGGGGGAGAGTTGATTGGGTGGACGTCGCTCTGCAGCCTTTCTTGACTCCCCTCGCCTGAGGGAAATAGGATCTGGTCCAGAATGGACCCCCTCCCTGCGGGCGACAGTGACTTTTTTGCATTTGTGCAATGGGGGAACCTCCGTCTGTTGAAGAGAACTAGCATAGAGCCCCGACAACACCTCTTCCCTCATAAGTGCTGCCCCCCTCCAAACCCCACACTGCAAGGCTTCAGTCAAACTATCCCACCCCAGACAGGGGCACTGCAGGTCACCGGCTCACCTTGGCGCCATCCCGATAACGGGACCTCTGGCAGCCAAGCACCCTTCTCCCACCAAATGCCTGAAAGGATCCCAATCTACAATACGCCCCCATCGTGGCACAGGTATACACACTCCAGAATCCCTGCTTGGTGCCTCTTGACACTACTGCTTCTCCTCCTTCCGACCCCTTGGTGTAGTCCCCCTCTGACATAAAGGACCACCTAAGATATGCTGCACCTGCGTCCACACCACTAGTAAACTACCCTCAAACAGTCGTGCCAGAGACTCTGTACCCGCCTTTGATGGCTGAACGTGGATTTCTTCAGGATGACAACCACAAGCTTGGGGGTTGTGAAACAGAGGGAGAGAAGGAGCTCTCAGCACTGCAACCCCATATGCCCGCTGCTCAACACGCATTTGCCGACCTCCGGGATTAAGTAAAGGTACTTGAGGAGTGGGCAGAGGATGCAGATAGCCGCTCTTTTGTCTCAGCTTCTGATGTCACATCGTTCTTTTCTTTGGAGGGAGCATCTAGGGTCCCGGCAAAGCCACTGATAACAGGGACACCCCGAGCTCCATGCACGCCAAACGCCTTCACTTCGGAAATATCAGTGCCATCCTGACGGCAGCAAGGTCAGCCTGACTTCTGAAGCTTGAAAACCAATTTATGTTATTCCCTAATTATATTCCTGCTCTTCAACATCAGTGGGCATCATTTTTGAGCACTAAGAAGCGGTTTTGCCAACTATGCATTTAATACTCCTTGCTATTCCCTGCCCGCCTCAAACTGCTATCAGAGTGCAAATCACTTTCTTTACACACCCTAAAGATGCTTTGAACTGGGTCGATCACCACAGTGGACAACCGACTGACCGTGAGGGGAGACCTCTCCAATAACCAATGTGAGGACAGTGGAGAAGACATCAATCCCAGCAGGGTACATCTCTATCCTCCAGTCTTCACATCACCTCCCCTCAATCAGCTCATTGCAGACTGGTGACAGTCTATACAGGCGGCAGCATCGCTGGGGGTCAGAGACGGCTCCTCGGAGGGGGAGAGCTGTCCCCACATCTTTACATCTGATGACTCCACAGTGACGCCCACACCACGGCTTCCAGACTTTTTCGTTCGTCACCCCACAAACACCAGACAGTATATTACTGAGATCCCCGCCCTCCTCCTCCTGCCCCCCTCATTCTTTTTCACCTCCCTCTCAATGCCAAGTCCTGGATATACTAATCGGCACCGGTCTGTAGCCATTTCACGTCTGCCTTGTCTCTTTTCCCAAAGTCACTATCCTATCTTCAGTCATACATCGTTATTCCTTCCAATTTGGAGATACTACTGTTGTAGCAAGTCCCACATGTTGTATTGTTTCACTCCCCCTGCAACTCCTCACATAGCGATCTGACCAGGGTTGTGCATCTAGTAATATTCGCAACAGGAAAGGCACTATAATGAGTCCTCCCAGAACGCTCCCCCATCCTACCATTAACTCCTGTCCAGTAGGCCCTGTGGAACAACCTACCCATCCACCGTATAGCTCTCCCCTCCCCCCCCCCCCCCCCCCCAGATAAGACAATATTCCTTACCATAAACATCAGGGCATGCACACGACAAGGAGCAATTGCATTACTTCAACCTCAGAGCTTAGCGTGGCTAGGACACACTGAGAGGGGACAAATCCAGTTGCCTCCTTGCATGGCTGATTCACCAGGAATCACAATCTGGGTCGATCCTAGAGATTACCTCGTCCTCTGGTTTCACTGGGCATGTTCAAGATTACTTCCTAGATGCCTACTTTACCTAATGCTCTACCTACGCGGTGACATCCCCTGACCCCCACCCACCCCGATCTGCCTGCTGAGTTAGTCTCCTTGTTCCTACCGAGGCTCCCTCTGATCTTGCCCATTACTAGCGACAACCTCGATTAATGTCACATTACCTGAGATCAAACAGGACAGCCAAACCCTAGCCAGAAATAATACTCCCGGCCTCGACGACCTGCCATTAGAAGACTACAGCGCTTTTACCTTGCTCCTTGCGCCCAAGATGACAGAGATGTATAATGAAATCTGCAGTTTGGGCGACTAATCCTGGCTGAAGGAAGTGCCCAAATTCAATCGAGCTTAGTACATCCTGACCAAAACAGCTTTGTGCCAGGGTATAGCACATCACACAATGTATCCTGCCTTTTCAGTTATATGGACTGAGCTCCCAGATGGTTCCTGTAGGAGGCTGGCCTGGCTTGTAGTGGGTACCAAGGGGTACTTACACTCTGTACCAGGTCCAGTTATCCCTTATTAGTGTAGAAGAGGTGTTTCTAGCAGCTTAGGCTGATAGAAGGTAGCTATAGCAGAGCAGCTTAGGCTGAACTAGGAGACATGCAAAGCTCCTACTATACCACTGGTGTCATATGCACAATATCATAAGAAAACACAATACACAGATATACTAAAAATAAAGGTACTTTATTTTTATGACAATATGCCAAAAGCATCTCAGTGGGTACCCTCAGAATGAGGATGCCAAATATACACAAGATATATGTACACAATACCAAAAATATGCAGTAATAGCAAAAGGAAGTAATGCAAGCAGTGTAAAGTTACAATAGATTGCAATAGGAGCACATAGGTATAGGGGCAACACAAACCATATACTCCAAAAGTGGAATGCGAACCACAAATGGACCCCAAACCTATGTGAGCTTGTAGAGGGTCGCTGGGACTGTAAGAAAACAGTGAGGGTTAGAAAAATAGCCCACCCCTAGACCCTGTAAGGTAGGTGTAAAGTGCACCTACAACTTCTAGAGAGCACAGAAGTCGTGATAGGGGGATTCTGCCAGGAAAACCAACACCAGCAAAGCAACAACAGTGGATTTCCGGACCTGAGTACCTGTGAAACAAGGGGACCAAGTCCAAGAGTCGCGACAATGTCGAGAGTGGGCAGATGCTCAGGAAATGCCAGCTGAGGGTGCAAGGAAGCTGCCACCGGATTGAAGAAGCTTTGTGTTCTGCAAGAACGAAGAGGACTAGGAACTTCCCCTTTGGAGGATGGATGTCCCACGTCATGAAGAAGCTTGCAGAGGTGTTCCTATGCAGAAAGACCGCAAACAAGCCTTGCTAGCTGCAAGGGTCGCGGTTAGGGTTTTTGGATGCTGCTGTGGCCCAGGAGGGACCAGGATGTCGCCACTTGGATGAGGAGACAGAGGGGGCGCCCAGCAAGTCGGGGAGCCCTCACAGAAGCAGGCAGCACCCGCAGAAGTACCGGATCAGGCACTTAAAAGAGGAGTGAACCGGAGTCCACCCAAGTCAGAAAAGGGAGTCCCACGACGCCGGAGGACAACTCAGAAGGTTGTGCACTGCAGGTTAGAGTGTCGGGGACCCAGGCTTGGCTGTGCACAAAGGAAATCCTGGAAGAGTGCACAGGAGCCGGAACAGCTGCAAATCACGCGGTACCCAGCAATGCAGTCTAGCGTGGGGAAGCAAGGACTTACCTCCACCAAACGTGGACTGAAGAGTCACTTGGACAGAGTTACTGAGTTCCAGGAACCACACTCGTCGTGCTGAGAGGGGACCCAGAGGACCGGTGATGCAGTCTTTTGTTGCCTGCGGTTGCAGGGGGGAAGAATCCGTCGACCCACGGGAGATTTCTTCAGAGCTCCTGGTGCAAGAAGGAGGCAGGCTACCCCCAGAGCATGCACCACCAGGAAACAGTCGAGAAAGCCGGCAGGATGAAGCGATACAAGGTTGCAGTAGTCGTCTTTGCTACTTTGTTGCAGTTTTGCAGGCGTCCTGAGCAGTCAGCGGTCGATCCTTTGGCAGAAGGTGAAGAGAGAGATGCAGAGGAACTCTGGTGAGCTCTTGCATTCGGTATCTGAAGAATTCCCCAAAGCAGAGACCCTAAATAGCCAGAAAAGGAGGTTTGGCCACCTAGGAAGGAGGATAGGCTAGTAACACAGGTAAGAGCCTATCAGAAGGAGTCTCTGACGTCACCTGCTCTCCCTGGCCACTCAGAGCAGTCCAGTGTGCCAGCACACCTCTGAATCCAAGATAGCAGAGGTCTTGGGCACGCTGGAGGAGCTCTGGGCACCTCCCCTGGGAGGTGCAGGTCAGGGGAGTGGTCACTCCCCTTTCCTTTGCCCAGTTTCGCGCCAGAGCAGGGCTGGGGGATCCCTGAACCGGTGTAGACTGGCTTATGCAGAGATGGGCACCATCTGTGCCCATCAAAGCATTTCCAGAGGCTGGGGGAGGCTACTCCTCCCCAGCCCTGACACCTTTTTTCCAAAGGGAGAGGGTGTAACACCCTCTCTGAGGAAGTCCTTTGTTCTAACTTCCTGGGACAGGCCTGGCTGGACCCCAGGAGGGCAGAAACCTGTCTGAGGGGTTGGCAGCAGCAGCAGCTGCAGTGAAACCCCAGGAAAGGCAGTTTGGCAGTACCCGGGTCTGTGCTAGAGACTCGGGGGATCATGGAATTGTCTCTCCAATGCCACAATGACATTGGGGTGACGATTCCATGATCTTAGACATGTTACATGGCCATGTTCGGAGTTACCATTGTGAATCTATACATAGGTAGTGACCTATGTATAGTGCACGTGTGAAATGGTGTCCCCGCACTCAAAGTCCGGGGAATTTGCCCTGAACGATGTAGGTGCCCACACACTAAGGTGGTCATTCTGACCTCGGCGGTAAAAGGCGCTTACCGCCGGTCAGAAGACCGCCATAACACCGCCGCGGTAAACCGCCACGGTCATTCTGACCCGCAACTGGCAAACCGCCAAAAACCCGACATCCACAAAAGTCCACCACACCAAAGGTCAGCGAAAAAATGGCGATGACCAAACCTCCACCGTCACGCCAACAGAAATACGCCCATACCATTCCGACCCACAAATCCACGCGGCGGTCTTTCAAACGCGGTATTCCATTGGCGGTACACACCACCGCGGTCAAAATACACACACACACACACATAGAAAACTCAGCCACATTGGTCAGTTTGAAATACACACACCTGATACACATACTAACACCACTCCCACACACCCAACACAATATAAAACACACACCCACATCCCCCACATGCCCCTACGACCCGGAATCATTGACGAAGGCTAGAGAGAGAGCACAGAATAGACAATCCCACAACACAGAGGCACACAACACCATCACCCACACAGAATCCACGCACCAAACACCACACACCACCACACGCACCACACTCATCACCACAAACGCCACCCCACACCTCAACCACACCACCCCATGGCACCCCAAAGACACCCCAGGTTCAGTGACGCAGAACTCAGGGTCATGGTGGAGGAAATAGTCCGTGTAGAGCCCCAGCTCTTCGGGGCACAGGTGCAGCACACCACAATTGCCAGGAAGATGGAGCTATGGCAAAGGATAGTGGACAGGGTCAACGCGGTGGGACAGCATCCACGCAATCGGGACGACCTCAGGAAGAGATGGAACGACCTACGGGGGAAGGTGCGTTCCATGGTATCAAGGCACAACATTGCGGTGCAGAAGACTGGCGGCGGACCCCCACCTACTCCCCCAGAATTTACCGCGTGGGAGGAGGAAGTCTTGCACATCCTGCATCCTGAGGGCCTTGCAGGAGTAGGCGGAGGAATGGACTCTGGTAAGGCAAATCTTCACTACTGCTTCCCACCCCCACCCCACCTGCATGCCAAATCATACACCCACCCTCACCCCCTCCCCCATCACACCAACCCCTAGCAAAAGGCTCACCATCACAACCTACCCATCCCAACACCAAGCCCTGCATGCGACCACAAAGCATGGACACCCATCACCAAAGCATGCCCACTGCACACACACATCACCCCCACAAGCCACCATCACAAAAGCCCCCACAAGGGAATGCCTGCACTTGGGTACACGGACACCCACCCATCACACGAAATGCCACACACAGAAGCAATAACCATACCTTTATACCCCTGCAGGACCCGAACGCCACCACACCGCCACGGAGGGTCCCGAGATGTCCATCCCACCCCCAGAAGAGGCCCCCAGCGATGACAGCAGCTCTGTCTCCCTGGAGCCAGATGACCAGCCCGGCCCATCGGGGACCTCTGGACAGTCGGTTCCCCACAGACAGCCACAGGCTACACCAGACCCAACCCCCTCTGGGAACACCAGCACAGCTCCCACCCAGCGGGCCCATGCCTCTGTCTCCAGGACACGTCAATCAGCGGTGTGTCCACCACTACAGGGCACCCAGGTTGACCCACCACCCCAACAACAACAGGGACCTGGGGGCAGTGGTAGTGGGCAGAGGGGACAGAGGCCCAGGAACACAGGGGAACTGGGAGGGCTGCTGTGCGACGGGGGGGGACAGGCCCGGGGAACCCACTCTCCAAGAGGCTCTCTCCTCCATCATGGGAGCATACCACCGCTCCCAGGAGACAATGGCGACGGTACTGGCCCGGTTCCAGGAGATCCAGGAACTGCAGGAGGAACGGTACATGGGGTTCAGGGAGGAACTGAGAATCATCGGTTCCGCAATGGGGACCATCGTCCTGGCCCTTACCCAAATCGTCACTACATTGCGGGACCATGTGGCACCCCAAAGGGCCCCTGTCACTAGCCCGGGCCAGGAACAGCCTACCACCTCCGCCGGCGCAAGTGGACAGGAGGCACCCACACAACGACAGGCCACCAGAACCCCACCTCCTGCAGAAGAAGAACCACCCCGCAAGCGGAACCTGAGATCTCACAAGAAGACAGAGTAGGATTGCAAGACCCCCGCCAGCCTAAGATACCCCCTGATGTCATCCCACTGTCCCACATTGTCACCCTGTCCAACTTTGAACTGCCCCTGCTCCATCCTTCCCCAGGCATATGGACAATGCACCTGTGCGACTGAGAACTGGACTCTGCCATGGACATTACTCCACCCCCACCCATCACCGTTTCCCAATCATGTACCTATATGTAGCACTTAAAATAAATCACTTATTGCACTTAAAAAAACAGGAGTCTGCTTGTATTTTCAACAAATGTATTACACGTAACGGTGCAATAATGTCCAGTTACTTTGTGATGACAACATACCAATCTCAATAAGCTTTAGTCCATGGGCAAACAAAGCTGATGTCAGGCAGTGGGTCATACAGCTCTGAAAAGGGAAGGGAAAGTCACAAATCAGTTACCAGGAACTGGGGGGAAACACAGACAGTGGAGACGCATGAGGCCTTCAGTAAATGTAAAATGGGGTGGCTGATTCTTACCTGGGTGCTACTGAAAGTATTGTTGTATGACTGTCTCCCTGTTGTCCCTGTCGTCTCCGTCGTCTTCCTCCTCTTCACTCTCCATAGGCTCCACAGCTGCTACAACACCACCATCTCGACCATCCTCCTGCAGAAAAGGCACCTGGCGTCGCAATGCAAGATTGTGAAGCATACAGCAGGCCACGATAATCTGGCGCACCTTCTTTGGTGAGTACGTGAGGGATCCCCCTGTCATATGCAGGCACCTAAACCTGGCCTTCAGGACCCCGAAGGTCCTTTCTATGATCCTCCTAGTTTGCCCATGGGCCTCATTGTACCGTTCCTCTGCCCTGGTCCGGGGATTCCTCACTGGGGTCAGTAGCCACGACAGGTTGGGGTAACCAGAGTCACCTATTAGCCACACACGGTGTCTCTGTAGCTGTTCCATCACTTAAGGTATGCTGCTATTTCGCATGACATACGCGTCATGCACTGACCCAGGGAACTTGGCATTTACATGGGAGATGTACTGGTCAGCCAAACAGACCACCTGGACATTCATCGAATGATAACTTTTTCTGTTTCGGTACACCTGCTCACTTCCACTGGGGGGAACCAAAACCACATGGGTCCCATCAATGGCACCAATGATGTTGGGGATATGTCCAAGGGCATAGAAATCACCCTTCACTGTAGCCAATTCGCCCACCTCAGGGAAAATAATGTAGCTCCGCATGTATTTCATCAGGGCAGACAACACTCTGGACAAAACCTTAGAAAACATAGGCTGAGACATCCCAGATGATATGGCCACTGTTGTCTGAAAAGACCCACTTGCCAAAAAATGGAGTACTGACAGAACCTGCACCAGAGGGGGAATCCCTGTGGGTTGGCGGATGGGGGACATCAGGTCTGGCTCCAGCTGGGCACATAGTTCATGTATGGTTGCTCTGTCAAGCCGGTATGTAAGTATGATATGTCGTTCTTCCATTGTCGACAGGTCCACCAGCGGCCGGTACACGGGAGGATTCATCCTTCTCCTTGCAAGTCCCAGCGGACGGTGCCTAGGAAGGACAACATGGAGCACAGAGTCAAGCAACCCACAGGTTCGTTCACACAGCTTGCACAGTACACGAATCGCTATGCATTGAATGGCTTGTATGAGTGGCAATGCAAGGCCTTGGCCTGTGTGACGCAGTAGAAATCATGCCATGTGGGCCCTTGAAATGGCGGCTGCCTGACCTGTGAAGTGTGACAGTGGGATGTGAGGTCACTGCGCTGGCGTGGCACACCGTGGCGGTAGGCGGTCGAAGACCGCGGCGCAAAGCAGCATTGGTTAACATTGAACCCTATGGCTCTCAGGAGCCAATGACGATGTGCGCCGGCGGTCACGGTACGCACTGCCGCGGGCGTGACCGCCATTTTCTATCTGATTAATCACTCGAGACCTGATCATCCACAGGAGAGGACCTATACTGCAAGTGCTGCTGTGACCTCGGTCTGGGAGATACAATGGCTGCTGCGACTGGGGAAAGGGCCCCTGCCTTCACTTCCGAAGAATTGGAGAAACTTGTTGATGGGGTCCTCCCCCAGTATGCGCTACTCTACGGTCCTCCAGACCAACAGGTTAGTACACAGGGTGCACGTTGAATGGGCTATGCCTGTGTTGAGTGGGGTGTATGTAAGATGGTGGGGAGGGGAGCGAATGAGGAGTGCAACGCACGAAAGATGAGAGCATGTGCCACATGGCAAGGTTAGGGAGGGGGGGGCCACTCACATTGACCAGGCAGAAAACTGATGCGCTTTCTTTTACCACCCTGTACATGTCACATAGGTCAGCGCCCATCAGAAGATCGACATTTGGCGTGCCATCGCCCAGGACGTCCGGGCCCTGGGGGTCCACAACAGACGGGGCACCCACTGCCGAAAGAGGTGGGAGGACATCCGCCGCGGGACCAGAAAGACCGCCGAGTCTCTGCTGGGGATGGCCTCCCAACGTAGGAGGGGTGCCAGCTGCCAATTGACCACCCTGATGTCCCGGATCCTGGCGGTGGCCTACCCCGATTTGGATGGGCGCGTGAGGACATCACAGCAGACACAAGGGGGTGAGTATCAGCACATTCTGCTATCTTTGCGCGCAGGGAAGGTGTCTGGGTGGGGGAGGAGGGCTGTGGCTATCTCCAGGCCAGGGCGCATTCTGTAGGCTAGGCCCCTCCGTTAGACACGACCCTGTGCCCCCGCCCCCCACCTCTGTAGGGTGCCAAGTACAGCTATCCATGGTCCGGCCTCACCCATGTGTGCATTTGTCGTCCATAGACCCGTAGGACTAGTCACAATAACTGAGTAGTGTACCCCCATTGCGCGGCCTAGTTCAGGGGGCTTCTGTGTCTGTCCTCTCCGACAACGGTGTTGCCAATGCATGCACTCAACCTGTCTTCATTTCTCCCCCCCCCCCCCCATTTTCTTTGTCTTCCTGTTCATGTGTGCATTAGCATCATCTGGCGGAGGAGAAGTGGCATTGGAGCACGAGGGAGCTGCATCCCACATGGCCCCGGAGGGCCATACGACACACTCCGAGTACACCAGTGAGACGGAGGGCGAGTGGAGCTCCACAACGGGGACCCGTGGAGGCGTCAGCGACACCGACACGTCCTCGGAAGGGAGCTCCCTAGCGGTGGCGGCAACATCCGTGCCCACCGCCACAACAGGTACAGCCGCCACCCAGCGCACCAGCCCCGCCCTCCCAGCAGCCCCTCAGTCTTCGCTCCGTGCCCGCTCGCCCAGGAAGGCGGGCATCTCCTTCGCCTCAGGCCCTGCCCCAGTTACCCATGCTGCCCTCAGTGAGGAGGTCATTGACCTCCTCAGGACACTCATTGTTGGGCAGTCTACCCTCTTGAATGCCATCCAGGGTGTAGAAAGGGAGGTGCATCGGAGCAATGCATACCTGGAGGGCATTCATTCGGGTCAGGCTGCCCATCAGCGATCGTTCAACGCTCTGGCCTCAGCACTGACGGCAGCCATTGTCCCTGTCTCCAGCCTCCCTCTTCTGACTCCCTCCACCCAGTCCCAGTCTCCTGTTCCTCTGCCTATCCCATCCACACCATCAGACCAGCCTGCACACACCTCTACACCCAAGGGCAGCTCATCCAGACATAAGCACCACAGATCCCACAAGCATTCACCCAAGCAACATCCAGATGCAGACATGCCAACAGTCACTACCACCTCTGTGTCCCCCACCTCCTCATCTCCCCCCTCCCTCCCTGTGACGTCTCCACTCACACCTGCATGCTCACCACCATCAGCCAGTACTTCCATCACCAGCACACCCTCCATTACAGTCCGCACACGTGCAGTCACCACCCCCACTGCCATTTACACGTCCCCTGTGTCCTCTCCCAGTGTGTCTGTCACCCCCTCTTCCAAAGCACACAAACGCAGGCAGCCACCCACCCAACAGCCATCCACCTCACGACAGCCTCCGTCACAAGCACCTGCACCCAAAGACAGCACACTTGACTCTCCTACAACCACATCCTCTTCCTCCACTCCCAAACCCACTACACCTACCCGTCCCTGTCCTCCCCAAGTCCTTTTCGTTTCCAACCTTGAACTCGTTCCAATCACTGACCCACCCCCTCCATCTGGTAAGACCAAAAAAAGCACCTCAGCCACCACCAGCCCTGCATCTACTGTGACCATGGTGCAGGGCTATTGGAGTCCACCAGATCCTAGGGCAGGAACATCGGCTAGCAGCAAGGGGACAGCCAGCCCCCCCCCTGGGAAGAGGACAAGGAAGAAAAAGGCCCGGCACGACAAGCCTGAGACGGCTGCCACCAAGGACAGTAGCCTTGCCCCGTCACCTGCCACATCATCCAAGGGAGGCAAGGGCCACAGAGCTCCAGCGAAGGAGGGCAAAGGCAGCAGGGCCGAGAAGTCAGGCAGCAGGCGAGCTGCCCAGGAGGTCCCCACCAGCCCCATCCCGGGTGTGACGGACGACACCCACGGGCCCAGGACTCCATCACAGGAGGGCACCGCGACCGCAAGTTTGGATGGGGAATGAGCGGGAAGTCTTGCCCAGGTCTGGCTCCCTAGACACACAGGACAAGCACCGCTGAACAGGGCCCCGCCGGGAGGAGCACCGCTGGACGGGCCCCGCCGGGCCAAGAACCACTGGACGGGCCCCGCCGGGCCAAGAACCGCTGGACGGGCCCCGCCGGGCCAAGAACCGCTGGACGGGCCCCGCCGGGCCAAGAACCGCTGGACGGGGCCCCGCCGGGCCAAGAACCGCTGGACGGGGCCCCGCCGGGCCAAGAACCGCTGGACGGGGCCCCGCCGGGCCGAGAACCGCTGGACGGGCCCCCGCCGGGCCGAGAACCGCTGGACGGGCCCCCGCCGGGCCGAGAACCGCTGGACGGGCCCCCGCCGGGCCGAGAACCGCTGGACGGGGCCCCGCTGGGCCGAGCACCGCTGGACGGGGCCCCGCTGGGCCGAGCACCGCTGAACGGGCCCCGCTGGGCCGAGCACCGCTGAACGGGCCCCGCTGGGCCGAGCACCGCTGAACAGGGCCCCGCCGGGAGGAGCACCGCTGAACGGGCCCCACCGGGCCAAGAACCGCTGAACAGGGCCCCACCGGGCCAAGAACCGCTGAACAGGGCCCCGCCATCTCAAGCACCGCTCCGCTGGGCCCCTCCTCTCAAGCACCGCTCCGCTGGGCCCCTCCTCTCAAGCACCGCTCCGCTGGGCCCTTCCTCTCAAGCACCGCTCCGCTGGGCCCTTCCTCTCAAGCACCGCTCCGCTGGGCCCTTCCTCTCAAGCACCGCTCCGCTGGGCCCTTCCTCTCAAGCACTGCTCCGCTGGGCCCCGCCGTCTTAAGCACCGCTCCGCTGGGCCCTTCCTGTCAGGCACCGCTGGCCCATTGACAGTGCCGGTTCAGTGTCGAGCAGGGCTTCAGGGAGCACTCTGGGCACCATGCCTCCTCCAATCACAGTGGAGTTGGTAATCCATCTGATGGACTGTGGCTTTGCACCCCCCAGGATGGGACAGTGGGCATTGAGGCCCCTCGTGGATCTGGCGTCGTGGACTCATGTGGCTGAGGTGCCCCCCCTTCCCTTCCCCCTGAGGTGCCTGTACTTTTATCATCTGATGCCCCTGCAGTGTTCTCTCCAATGGTATCTGGTCTCCTGTGTGGGCTTTGCCCAGGTGTTTGTGCACATTGGTCCACGGACTATGGAACTTTGACGGAATGTGCAGGACTTTTTGCCTATGGATATCTTGTTGACTATCTTCATTCCTTATTTTTGTATCTTTTATATGGCATATTTGCCATTCCTTCTATGGAGCTATTCATACATATATTTTTTCGAACATTTAAATTGTGTCTTTGCATTATTCCGGGGGGTTTGTGTGGTGTCACTCTGACTTGTTGCTCGGCAATGGGGTGTAGGTATTTGTGGTGGGGGGGTGGGTGTATGGCGCATGTGTGTCCCCGTAATCTTTTCTCCTCCCCCCTCCCCTGTGTCGTAGGTGCAGTACTCACCGTTGTCGTCTGCGCCGGCGTTCGTACTCCTGGTAGATGAGCAGGTAGACAAGAGCTGGTAGGATGTGTAATTCGGGCTCCATGCTGTCCTCCTTCCTCGTGGAGTTTGTATAGGTGAGTGTTTTCCCGTTCGTTGTCTGTTTCCGCCGTGTTTTTATCGGCGGGGCTCCCGCCCCGGAAAAGGTGGCGGATTGGTGAGTTGTGATAGGGTGGGCGGTACATTGTCTGCCGCCTGCCTGTTGGCGGTGACCGCCGCGCTGTTTGTCGGTCCCGCCGTGGCGGTCGGAGTGTTAATGTGGCGGCCTGTGTTGGCGGTTCCCGCCAGAGTTAGAATACCATTTTTTGGACCGCCGGCCTGTTTGCGGGTTGGCCGCCGCTTTATCACCGACCGCCAGGGTCAGAATGACCCCCTAAGTAACTTTGCACCCAACCTTCACCAGGTGAAGGTTAGACATATAGGTGACTTATAAGATACTTAAGTGCAGTGGTAAATGGCTGTGAAATAACGTGGATGTTATTTCACTCAGGCTGCAGTGGCAGGCCTGTGTAAGAATTGTCAGAGCTCCCTTTGGGTGGCAAAAGAAATGCTGCAGCCCATAGGGATCTCCTGGAACCCCAATACCCTGGGTACCTCAGTACCATATACTAGGGAATTATAAGGGTGTTCCAGTATGCCAATGTGAATTGGTGAAATTGGTCACTAGCCTGTTAGTGACAATTTAGAAAGCAGAGAGAGCATAACCACTGAGGTTCTGATTAGCAGAGCCTCAGTGAGACAGTTAGTCATCACACAGGGAACACATACAGGGCACACTTATGAGCACTGGGGCCCTGGCTGGCAGGGTCCCAGTGACACATTCACTAAAACAACATATATAAAGTGAAATATGGGGGTAACATGCCAGACAAGATGGTACTTTCCTACAGTTCCCATACACAGCTTGCTTAATATTCAAACTGGAAAAGGCCTTTGATACACTAGACTGGGACTATCATTTCCAGGTGCTGGCTGTAGTAAGCTATCTTAAGGTATGTAGTGGACACTGGTCAACACGAGACGTCCAACTACATAATGGCTTCACAGAACCCAGGCATGTTTGGTATCAAACATGCTGGAATCATGCAACTACACAGATTCCAGTGGCAGTTGCATGATACCATATATTCTCTGGGTTCCCCCATGTCTACCTGTACAGCCTTGCAGGGTCTGCATGCCAGCCAGTGTTGCTGCAGATCCCAGACACTGTTCTGCCCTTCTGCAGCTGAGCCTAACTCCGCTGGGAAAGGCTGAACAAAGGATTTCCTGTATTGGAAATAGTTGTCACTCGGCTGGGGTGGGGGTTCCTCTGAGCACAACCAGACTGCTTCGAAGGGCACATTTGGTGCCCGTCTTGCATAAACTGGTTTACTGTAGTGCAGGAGAACCCAGCTCCCGCTCTGGCACAAAACCACACAAATGACTGGGGAGTGACCACCCTCCTGTTCAGCTCCTCCCCTAGGGAGGTGCCCAGGGCTCTGCCAGGTGACCCCTTGATTGTGCCATCTTGGAAGTAAGATGAGCAGAGGCCCCTGGGAGCATCTGACTGGTTAGTCCAGTTGGGTAACATTCCTGACCCCACCTGAAAGTTGGGTCAGTGCAGAAAGTGTCCAGCCCCCTTCCTAGGTTATGTAAAGACTCCCTGAGGGTGGGACCCTAAATTCGCAGGCAAAAATTCAAGATCTGTCTGCTGCTCCTACTACAACTTTGTTTCCAAGTTCTGCAAGACTTCTGCATCCTTTATGGCTGTGCATTCTCCAAAGTCACAAGGAGTCTGTACTTAAGAAAGCAAGAAGGAATCTCCCTTGGAGTGAAGGAGTCACTGCCCTGCATCCGCAGGCACCTCAACATCGATGACCGGTTTGTCAATTCTGCAGTCCCATGGACTCTTCAAGGCTCTACAACACAGGTGGTGGTTCTGCGGCTCTCCAGAGGTCTGGCCTGTCCTCTTTGCAACTGTGAAGTCAGTGGTGCCTCGCTGGAGCTTCTTGGCCGGAACCCCTGTGCACCGGTCTGTTTGCCGTTGCCAAGGCCTGTTTGCTGTCCAGTCCGTAGACCTATATCCAAGAAGCCCCATCCGCCAGCACTACACAGCTGCAGGAACGATGTCCTGCAGAAACAATGTCCTCCCTGCAACTCCTGCGACATGGGCATCCCTGTTTGCTGGTCTGCCAAGGCTTCTGCAGCTGCCTGTGCCTGCTGCCAGAGGTTCCTGCTTGGGGACTCCATTGATCCCTCTGACTCTCCTGTTTGTTGAGGGCTGACCCTGACTTACCTGAAAAGTTAGTCTCTTGGACCTTGCTGGTCCCCACAATTCTGAAACACTCCTTGCAACACTTTCTTACATTTGCCAAGGCTTTTTGGTGGTCTCGCTGACCCCTCTGCAATTCGACTGGCATGGAACAGCTCACGGGCCACTCCTGGGATCTTCCTGCATCACCTGGACTCTGCAGCTGCACTTTTTCGACCACCGTCCTACAGGAAAGCATCAAGAAGTGTGGGCATCGCCCCCTGCACCTCCTGGGCACCCCTGGGTAGTGTGTACTCTGTCACCTCTTTTCTTAGGTCCTCTCCTTCCGGAATCCACGCTTGGGTTCCACCGACCTGGTTCACGGGTGGCGACAGCAGCTGGACACCTGAGGTTCCAACACAACTTCACCCCTATGCACCTGGGCTCCCTGGTGTAGGTACTCAACTTCTCTGAGTATCCATGGGTGGGGGCACTCTTGAACCTCCCTTCTCCCAACAGGTTTCCTTGCAGTCCTCTGAAAAGGGTCCAAGAACAGAAACTCCAACCGCAACTTTACCATGTTATCCTATGGACACTGACCCGGGGTTACAACTCAGCACATTGGAACCTGGGGAATCCTATCTACTTACCTTTTGTGTTCTAGTACTTCCCCAGTCCTAAGGCTCCTTGGCTGGTAGTTTGGGTTGGTAGAGATTTTTGCATTCCATTTTTTTGTATATGGTTTGGCCCCCCCCATAGGGGCCCATGCTATTTTATGCGCTATACCAAAGTTAGTTTATTGTGTGTGTTATAATAAAAAATACATTATTTTTCTAACACTGGTGTGGTTCTTTCCTGTGTGTACATCACTGACTGACCTACACCCTCCTGGTTAAGCCTTAGCTGCTCTCCACAGCTACCCTTTGAGAGCTTTGGTTATCTAGAAACTCCTGCATTGTCACTAAGGGATGCCTGGACTCAGTACAGGGTGCCTCAATTATAGGTGAATGCCATATACTGAGCCAGCCTCCTACGCCTCACATCTTTGTTTTTTTTTATATATAGAAACACTTTATTGAGAGTTTACGGCTTACAAACGAAACAGTTGCTCTTCTCACTGTTTGATTTACTTACAGGCTGATCCACCATGATAACATATTCTCAAATCTGGCTGTCCCCACCAAATATTCCGGGCATCCTCAGGTTTTGTCTAACCCTCTAGTCCGTGGTAGTCACACCATCTGATAGACTTCTAATTGCAGATTCTTTACAACAGAATTTCCCCCAGGGGTCAGTCTGGATCCGCAGTTTTATCTCGAGCAGTACTCCTTGGTGCCGTCAGGTGGCGGTAGTCGGCTCCACATCCGCCTGCAGCGTGCTTGCCGGATATAACATTGCAGAGCCTATATAAGCATCACCCTGGCGCGCTGATGTCAGTTCTTTTCTTTTCCTTGCCTACCATCTCAACTCTGAAGAAAAGCTACCCCTCAGTCAGTTTTTGACTGGATTTATTGACTTTTTGTCGAAGTTTTTTTAGTGTTGACACTCCTGGTGCATCGAGAGTGCATCAAGTAAGACCAGGTTGAAGCCCTGCAGATCCTGTCATTGGGTGACGTCTGTGAAGGAACCACACCTCAGGTGCTTGTGGTGTCAGAAGTTGTGCTCTGCGTGCTAGGCCACGAACCCGAAAGCTTTGAGGGAGCATTCCCTAAAGCTCATTGCTCCGCGTCGCTATGTTCTCGGTCAGGAAGAAGGTCCCAAGAACGGTCCCAGAGCCCCCAGTCCTACTCCAAGCCCTCGGGACGGTCCGGTAAGTCGAGGCACAAAAAGAAGAAGCGTTCTTCAACTTCACCTGTCGGCTGATGAGACAAGGGAAAAGGAGTGTTGCCGTTCCAGGCTTCCGTCTTTGGAGGATGCTTCTGGGTTGGCTATGAACCATTCCGATTTTCCAGGAGCCACAGTGACCCCTGCCCAACTTCGCATGTTTTATGAGGCCATGCTCCTCATATTTGGGCAGTGTAACTCTGCTGGAGTGCCTACAGGCCACGCATGGTTGGCAGGGGCCGCCATGGGTTCTGCACCGACTGCTTCGACCTTGGCTTTGGAAGGGGGGTGAGCAGACACGCAAGGATCCTTTCCTGGATCTTAACCTGTGTCGGTCTTACCACCTCGACCTTACCTGACACTGGTTCAGACATCAACGGTTCTGAAGTTGCCCATGCCCCGAGTAGCATCGACCCCATCCTCATTGGTAACTCCCACAAGGAGCCAGACCAGTGATGCGTGACACCAATTCTGACTTCAACAGGAACCTTGCTCCCTAAGTCAGATCCTGACCCTTATTCTCTAGGGTTGGGGTACGGTGAGGATTGGGAGAGGTCGTTGGACCCTTTGGAATACCAACTGGAAGATCCTATGGCAAGGTGGATGGACCTAGGTGATGCCAGTGGTCTGGACACTTCCCCTGACACTGGCATGTTTTCTCCCCATACTGTGGCTTCCGAGGAGGGAGCGTTCTACTCAGTGGTGTTGAGAAGAGTGGCTGAGGTCCTAGGTCTTGAGCGGCCTACAGTGATAGTCGGGACTAACCTCCTGACAGAGGTGCTTCAGTCTGGGGTTCCACTTAATGACCCTGTTTGCCCTTTAATGAAGCCCTCACTGATGTCCTGCTGGGTACCTGGTCCAAACCCAGCACAGGGGATCCTGTGAACAGGACAATTTCCCGCCGCCATAGATCCGCTCCAAATAACCCATTGTTCCCGACGCAACCCCTGAGAGCTTGGTTATCCAAGCCTCCACGTTCCCAGATGCGTTCCCTTCCTCACCCCCGGATAGGGAATCCAAGAGGCTGGATGAGCTTGGAAGATGTTGTCTTCCTCCAGCCTGGCATTGCGGTCCATGAACACAACACGCCTTTTGGGCCGTTACACCCATAATGTATGGGACACAGTTGCACAGGTGCTGCCACAGGTTCCGGGGAAGGCCTCGGCCATTCTCTCCCAAGCTGTTGCTGATGCGGAGAAGCAGCGCAGTTCACAATAGGATGTGGGCTGGATACGACCAATTCACTAGGCAAATTGGTTGCATCGACTGTGGCCTTGAGGCGCCACACCTGGTTGACGACCTCTGGCTTTTTGGGGGATGTTCAATCCAACCTTATGCACATGCCCTTTGTTGGCACCCATCTCTTCAGAGACAAAGCAGGCTTGGTGCTCAAGCGTTTTAAGGAGTCCTAGGCTATGACCAGGTCCTTGGGCCTCACAGCTGCCCCTCACCCCCCTCAGTCTGTTTTGTTTTACCCCTTTTATAGCAATGGAAGAGGCGCCCAGCCATGTCTGTTCTCCTCCTGCTACCATGCAGCGCATGCTGCCCAGGCTCTGCATGGCCGGTGGCATGGAAGTCAATGTCCTCGTGGTTCAGGGAGCCAGCGGTCTAGCCAGTCCACCCCCCAGCAGCCTCCAAACCTTCCTAGGTTGATGCTGCCCCACCAGGGAACAGGCAGATGCAGGATTCGCCATCACATGCCCCGCTGGCAGTCCTTTACATCAGACATGTGGGTTCTGCAAATAGTCCAAAGGGGCTATTCTCTCCCCTTCAAGACTGCTTCTCCATCCATGCCGCCATCCTATGACCGGATGACAGAGGATCACCTGATACTTCTTCATGAGGAGGTTATGGCTCATTTGGCAAGTGAGTCAGAGAAGGTCCCTGTGGAAGAAGTAGGTTGTGGTTGTTATTCCCGCTACTATCTGTTGTCCAAAAAGAACAGGGGCCTTTGCCCTATCCTAGACCTTCGGTCCCTCAATCTCTTCCTCAAGAAGAAGGTCAAAATGCTTACTCTGGCTCAGGTTCTATCTGCGCTGGACCCAGGAGACTGGATGGTAGCGTTGGACTTGCAGGACGCCTATTTCCATATTTCCGTCCTGCCTGCCCATAGATGTTACTTGCGGTTCACGGTAGGCTACAAGTATTTTCAGTTCATTGTGCTCTCCTTTGGCCTTACCAGCGACCCTCTGGTGTTCACCACAGTGATGCCGGTGGTCACAGCTCATTTATGGAGGTCGGGGGTTTCAGTCTACCCCTATCTCGACGACTGGCTATTTAAGGCGGGCTCGCTCCAGGCTGTCGACTCCCACCTCCAGACTACGGTGGACCTCCTGTATTCATTGGGGTTCACTATAAATGTTTCGGAGACACACCTAACTCTCTCAGGTGCTCCCTTTCATCTGAGCTGTTCTGGACACAGTGGAGTTTCAGGTTTATCGTCCAGAGCGGCAAGTCCAGGATATTGAGGCTATGATACCGATGTTTCAGTCTTTATCCTGGATTTCCGTGAGATTGACCCCGAGGCTGCTGGGCTTCATGGCGTCCTGCACCTTGCTGAGGACACATGCTAGGTGGCATATGTGGGATCTGCAGTGGAACCCGAAGTTCCAGTGGCGCAGAATCAGGGGAATCTCTTGGACATGGTCTAGATCTCAGAGAGAACTGCATGATATCTGCAGTGGTGGTTAACGAACCGCAGTTAGGTCAGAGGCAGATCGCTCCTATCTTCCCCAACTAGAGTTGACAGTAGTGACAAGGAGGAGACGGCTATATGGGAGAGGCGGAGATCAAACGCTTCTGTCTCCATTGGAGTCCAGGCTTCACATCAATCTTCTGTAGCTCAGGGTGATCAGACTGGCACTGTAAGCATTCCTTCTTTCTTTCAAAGGGAAAGTAGTGCAGGTGTTCACGGAGAACACTACTGGTGTGTGGTACTGCAACAAGTAGGGTCGTGGACCCTAGGCACTGACTAGGCACTGCGCCTCTGAGCATTGCTGAACATCAGAGGACTTCCCTGGTGGTTCAACACCTGGCGGGCTTTCTCAACGCCAGGGCAGACTAACTCTGCCAACAATGCGTGGTCGATTGCGAATGACCTTTCCATCCTGAGGTGGCGCCAGGTCTTTGGCTCTGGACTGGGCAGGGAGAGTCTGGTATCCCGATTTATCGAGCATGGCCATCGATCATCCGATCAGATGGGCCCATTTGGCAGGATCTTCTGTCACATCAGCAGGGGAGGGTTCTTTATCCATCAGCAGTTGACAGCTATTGACCTTCTGCCCGACAACTGTAACAATATCTTGGCAGTCAGGTGTCCCTCCACCAAGATGGTATATGCCTGTCGATGGAACGTATTTGTGGCATGGAGCACAGACAAGTCTGTTGACCTCCTCTCTGCCCCTCTTTCCGAGGTTCTTTTGTTTTTCCTTTCTTTGGCCCAGCAGGGCTCTGCTTTGGGCACCCTGAAAGGTTATTTGTTTGCTATCTCTACGTTTCTGAGATTACCTGGTCAAACTTTTTTAAGTCTCCTGTAGTTAGTAGATTCCTTAAGGGTATTACCTACATGTTTCCTCCATCACTATTCATCAAGCTCCAGTGGGATTTGATTTTGGTTCTGACATTTCTCTTGTGCTCTTTTGAGCCTGTCCACAACGGTCCTCTCAGGCTTCTAATATTGAAAATAGCCTTCCTTGTGGCCATTACATCTGCCTGCAGGTTGAATAGGATGCATGCATTTTCATCTGAGCCACACAACCTTTCCATCTATCCTGACAAAGTGGTGCTTCACACCAGGGCTTCCTTTTTGCCCAAGGTGGTCACACCCTTTTATGTAGGCCAATCCATCACCTTGCTTACTTTTTACGTACCCTCCCATCCTTGTAAGGACTGAACCCAAAAAGGGTGTTGACGTCTACCTTAATCGTACCAGAGTTCCGGGTGGATGATCAACTCTTTGTTGGGTATATGGGTGCGAAGAAAGGTCGGGAATTGCAGAAGAGAACAATCTCTAGTTGGGCCGTTCTGCATTAAAATGTGCTATGCATTGGCTAAAAACGCAGAGTTCCAGTCCTGGACATCTGTCAGGCAGCAATGTGGCCATCACTGCACACATTAACCAAACACTACTGCCTGGACAGTCCGGTCCAGAGGGATGGCACTTTGCCCTCTCGGTCCTGTAGAACTTCCTAGTATGATCTTTGTTCGCAGACCCACCTCCAGGGATGGTATTGCTTGGGTATCTATTCTTAGATCAGGAATATTCAACTAGAAGTCTCTGTCAGATGAACAAGTTAGTTACCTCTGGTCATGCCTTATCTGGTAGAGACATTCTAGTTGCAGATTCCTTACTAACCCACCCGTCCTCCCCTCTCTGTGAACTGATTTCTAGGGACGGGAACTTCCCTTTCAGGGCCCTAGTTTGATGCATCAGTGATCACTTTTCTTCTTGGCTCTGTGCTTCTGGCGTAGAAAGAAACTAACATCAGCGTGCCGAGGTGGCACCTATGTAGGTCCTGCGCCGTCATATCCGGCACGCATGACAGAGATGACGGACGAAGAGCCAACCGATGCCCCTTGACTGCGTGCAGGGGTACTGCTCAAAGAAAATCTCAGGATCCAGACTGACACCTTTGGGAAATTCTAAGTCAAGGAATCTGCAACTAGAATATGTCTCTACTAGATAGGAAGCTGTCTCTCTGTACGGTGCACCAAAACGAATTACACCATGCAGAGAGTCCAGTGGATCCCCAATTGATTTGCAGAGGCACAAGTAGATAGGACTAATGCTCTATTTTGTGATGGTGTGGGCGAACAGTTAGGCTTATCATAGGGTGGTGCCAAGCATTTGTTGTACTCAGAGTCCATAAATGAGAGACACAATCAAAGAATAAATCCAAGACCAATTTAGAAAAATAGATTTTTTTTTAAATATGTTTCAAACCCAAGAACTTCGTAATCAGTTAAGTAAACTTTTAAGCATAAATACTTTGCAGTTTCAGAAATCAACACAGTGCAATTTTCAAAGTTCTGTCAATGCTACCCTATGGATGAAAACAATGTTCAGCAAACACAGGTTAACAACGACTTACGAGGTCGAGCTCAGGGAGCAAAGGTAAGTTCTGGACACTGATCAGAACGACACCAACAGATCAAACAGGGCAGCACTGGGGCTGCATTAAGACACTGGGTGCCCAATGGTTCTCTGTGGGAGTTGGACCTCGTGACAAACAGGCTGCTGGCTCTGGCTAGGAAGCCAGTCGGGGACAACAAGCAGGTAGGTAGTAGACCTGGTGTGCTTGGGGACATAGGTGCACCTTTGGTCCAACAGATGCAGGGGTGTTCTTAGGGGTCGGGTTTTCTTGTCCAGGAGCACTTGTGATCAGGGGGACCTGTGTTTTGAGGCTGCAGGCGTCGTCGGGTGTCTAGATCTAGGGTGGTCTTGAGCTCTTAGGAGCAGGGGAACGTTGTTGGCACCAGTGACCCACCTCTAGTGACGTCAGGGTGACTGGTGCAGTGATTCCTTAAGGTGTCTGGTTTTCTCTCAGTGCAAGGCTGCAGGAGAAGGGGTCCTATGTGCGGAGCCTGCAGGCGTCTCTGTAATACCACACTGGACTCAGTCTCTGGACAGCTGGGGAACGGCGTTGCAATATTTGGTTGACTTCACCTCAGGTTGTGGACGTAGGGTGCAGTGGTCACTTCATGTGTCAGGTCTTTGGGGTTCCAGTAGCTTTTCCTTGAAGTTCCTTGAAGCAGGTCCGCTGCTTATGGGAGACGCAAGTCTTTATTGAAGGCAAGACGAGTTAGCTTCTTGAGCAGAATCCTTTGAAGTCAGCAGGCAGTTCTGCATGGGTAGCTGCTTCTTCTTTTCCTCTTCTGCAGGTGCAACTCTTCTTTGTCCTCGTCGTCTTATGTTGTGAGGATCTTAGTTCTAGGGTTCAGGGGTGCCACCTAAATACTCAATTTAGGGGCAGCCAAGACTTACCTTGGAGACATGCAAAGCTTATGCAATACCATTATAGTCACACAGAACATACACATATGAAAGAACCACACAGTGTTACAAAAATAAAGGTACTTAATTATAGTAACACAAATACTAAAATACTGTATAGGCAATACCCCAACTTGAGGTAAGAAAACACACAATTATGTACACATTAGCAATCAGTATATAGCATAGAAAGCAATAGGTATTGGTAAAAGCAATAGCAAATAGTGAGGGCCCATTGGGAGGGCCAAACCATATACTAAAAAAGTGGAATGTAAAAGGCAGTCCCCCACCCAAGGTAGTGGAATCATTAGAGGAGAGCTAGAGGAACTAGGAACCCCAAGAGGTGAGAAACAGAGTGACCCCCAGCGACCAGGAGAGCAGAGGTAAGTACCTGGTTTACCTGGTTTTCCCCAAAACCAATAGGAGGACTTTTGGACAAGGATTGTTCACGACCCAGACAAGACTGGAAGAAATCAAAGGTGGATCCTGACAGAAGAGGACCTGCAAAGGAAGGGAACCAAGTCTAGTTCGAGATGTATTATGGCAGGAGCCACTGCCCACCCTTCTGTCAATGCGGGACCAGGTTGACGGTGGACAAAGAAGATCAGCAGTGCAGCACAGGAGCTGTAGAGGAGTCCCAGAAGTGATATAGATGTCCCACGTCAGCGGTCGAGATGCAGTCAGTCAGTGGTGCTGGAAACCAACAAACCTTGGCAAATACAACAGTCAGAGAAGGTTTGCAAGGCCAAAGAGGACCAGCAAGGTCCAGGGGACGCGACCCAAGGAGGGGAGTCTGAGGTGACCCTCAGCAGCTGGGAGAGTCACAAAAAGAGGAGGCAGCCCACACAGACGAGCCATGGCAGGAGGCACAGGAGTTGCGGTGACGCCTGCTCAGCACACCTGAAGAGGATTCCCACGTTTTTGTGGCAGTAGGCAGGAGACTGTGCTTTGTAAGAAGGAGTGCTCGGTGCTAGGGCTATACGTAGCCTGAAGATCCCTTGGAGGAGGTACAAGCAAGCATTGGTAGGTGCAAGAGTCGCGGTGCACAGGGGTACTGTCCTCCAAGGAGAAGCAAGGGCTTACAGTTTCCCAAGTTGGACAGCTGGTGGAGAGGACCAAGGGGACCACTCCAGACCACCACCTGTGATGGAGGATCCCCACAGCTCCGGAGAAGAGAAAATTCACGGAGCCTGTCTTTATTGCAGTTGGTGCCTCCGGATGTAGGGGAGTGACTCCTTCACTCCAGGGGAGATTCCTTCTTGCTTCTTGTGCAGGCTGAACACTCGTCGCTCTTAGAGGATGCACAGCCAGAGAAATGTTGCTGTTGCTGGAAGTGGCCGAGAAACAATGTTGCAAAGCGGAGTTGTTGCTGAAGTTGCAGATTGATGGTTCCTGGAGGGTCCAGTTGCAGTCCCGGTGGCCAGAAGATGAAGTAAACGATGCAGAGGAGTCCTGCTGGAATCTTCCACATCAAATCTGAGGACCCATTCATGGGGGAGACCCTAAATAGCCCAGAAAGGGGGATTGGTCCCCTAGCAGGGTTACCACCTATCAGGAGGGGACTGTGACGTCACCTGCCTGACCTGGCCACTCTGATGCTCCCAGGGGCTTCTGCCCACCTTGGATTCAAGATGGCCGAATCAAGTGGCCACCTGCAGTAGCTCTGGGCACCACCCCTGGGGTAGTGATGGACAGGGGAGTGGTCACTCCCCTTTCCATTGTCCAGTTTCCTGCCAGAGCAGGGGCTGGGGGTCCCTGGACTGGTGCAAACCAGTTTATGCAAGGAGGGCACCAAATGTGCCCTTTAAAGCACACCAGTGGCTTGGGGAGGCAACCTCTCCCAAGCTATGTAACACCTATTTCCAAGGGAGAGGGCAGAAATCTGTCTGAGGGGTGACAGCAGCGCGGGCTGCCAGGAAAAGGCCAGAAGACTAGTAGGAGCAATGCAATCATACAACAAATACTGGCAACAGTATTGGGTTATGATTACAATATGTTTGATACCAAGGTTCGGAGTTACCATTATGTAGCTGGACACAAGGAGTGAGCTGTGTCCAGAACACGGGTAAAATGGCTTCCCTGCACTTACAAAGTTCAGTGAAATGGAGCTGGAGTTCATAGGGGCACTTCTGCTCATGCAGGGGTCCCTCACACCCAGGTACCTGCACACCGCCCTCTGGGATAGGAGGGCCTATCATAGGGGTAGCTGACAGTGACCTGGTGTAGTGACCTGTAGTGAAATGGTGCATGCACCTTTTCCCGCATGCTGCAAGGGCAGGCCTGTAGACACATTTTGCATGGGCTTCCCATGAGAGGCACAATACATGCTGCAGCCCATGGGGAACCCTTGGTGCCCCGATGCCCTGGGTACCTAAGTACCATATACTAGGAGTAGGAAGTTGGCTCTGTATACACTTCCTCAAAGTGAGAGATAGTGTGCACAGAGTCCAAGGGTTCCCCGTAAAGGTTGATAGTGGCAAAATTAGATAATACGATAATGCTAATGCTCTATTTTGTGGTAGTGTGGTCGAGCAGTAGGCTTATCAGAGGGTAGTGTTAAGCATTTGTTGTACACTCACAGGCAATAAATGAGAACACACACTCAATGACTTAACTCCAGGCCAATAGGTTTTTATATAGAAAAATATTATTTTCTTAATTTATTTTAGAACCACAAGATTCCGAATTCAAGTAAGTACTTAAATTGAAAGGTATTTGGCATAGGTAAATATGGAACTTTGAATTAAAACAGTAATGTACACAGTTTGGGTAAAAAGGCAAATAGCTATTTTAAAAGCAGACACTGCAAAAATCAACAGTTCCTGGGGGAGGTAAGTTTTGGTTAGTTTTTCAGGTAAGAAAAGCACTTACAAGTTCAGTCTCCGGGGCATAGGCAGTCCACCATTGGGGGTTCAAGTTAACCCCCAAACACCCAGCAACACAGGGCCAGTCACGTACAGAGGTCAAAGTATGGCCCAAATAGCATAGAGCATAGGTGCCTATGGAGAATAGGGGTGCTCCGGTTCCAGTCTGCTAGCAGGTATGTACCTGCATCCTCGGGGAGCAGACCATGGGGGTTTTGTAGAGCACTGGGGGGGGGGGTAAGGGGGGGGGGCACCAACTGGGCAAGGAAGAGGGCAGTCTGCTGGTCAATCCTGCATTAGTAGTTGGTTTCTCTCGGGCCTGGGGCTGCGGGTGCAGGGGGAGCCTCTGGATCCTCTCTGCAGGTGGCGCTGTGAGGGTGCAGGGAGGTCGACTCAGGGTGTCCACATCATTGGAGTCACCTGGGGGTTCTCTCTGCAGTGTGTTGGTTCTTCTGGACACGAGCCGGGGGCGTCGGGTGCAGAGTGTTGGGGACTCACGCTTCCAGTGTGAGGCTGGAGTCCCTTTAAAGATGGATGTTTTTTTGTTTCTTGGACAGAGCCGCTGTCCACAGTAGTTTCTTGGTCCTTGGGTGCAGGTCAGTCCTCTGAGTCCTCAGAGGTCGCTGGTCCCGCTGGATGCGTCGCTGTGCAGGTTTTTTGAGTCTGGAGACAGGCCGGTAGGGCCGGTAGGGCTGGGGCCAAGTCAGTTGTCTCCGTTGTCTCTGCGGGGCTTTCAGATCAGCAGTCCTTCTTGCTTCAGGTCGTGAGGAATCTGGTTTCCTGGGTTCAGGGTCGCCCCTAAATACTCAATTTAGGGGTGAGTTTAGGTCTGGGGGGCAGTAGCCAATGGCTACTGTCCTTAAGGGTGGCTACACCCTCTTTGTGCCTCCTCCCTGTGGGGATGGGGGCACATCCCTAATCTTATTGGATCCTCCAAAACAAGATGGGGGGTTTCCTAAGGCAGGGGTCACCTCAGCTCAGGACGCCTTAGGGGCTGTCATGACTGGAGAGTGATTTTTCCTTGTTTTTCTCAATATCCCCTCCGGACGTGCTGCCAAAAGTGGGGGCTGTGACCGGAGGGGCGGGCATCTCCACTAGCTGTAATGCCTGGGGCGCTGTAATACCAGGCTTGAGCCTTTTTAGGCTCACCGCCAGGTGTTACAGTTCCTGCAGGGGGAGGTGTGAAGCACCTCCATCCAGTACAGGCTTTGTTCCTGGCCACAGAGTGACACAGGCACTCACCCCATGTGGCCAGAAACCTGTCTGGATGTGGCAGACTGGCAGAAACTGGTCAGCCTAGCACTAGTAGTTGGACTGGTATACAGGGGGCATCTCTAAGATGCCCTTTGTGTGCATTTCTCAATAAATCCCACACTGGCATCAGTGTGGATTTATTGTGCTGAGAAGTTTGATATCAAACTTCCCAGTATTCAGTGTGGCCAATATGGAACTGTGACGTTTGTGTTTGACAAACTCCCAGACCATATACTCTTTATGGCTACCCTGCACTTTGTCTAAGGTTTTGCTTAGACACTGTAGGGGCATAGTGCTCATGCAGCTATGCCCTCACCTGTGGTATAGTGCACCCTGCCTTAGGGCTCTAAGGCCTGCTAGAGGGGTGACTTACCTATGCCACAGGCAGTGGGTTGTGGGCATGGCACTCTGAGGGGAGTGCCATGTCAACTTAGTCTTTTTCTCCCCACCAGCACACACAAGCTGTGAGGCAGTGTGCAAGTGCTGTGTGAGGAGTCTCCAGTGCTGCATAATACATGCTGCAGCCCTTAGAGACCTTCCCTGGCCACAGGGCCCTTGGTACCAGGGGTACCATTTACAAGGGACTTATCTGTGTGCCTGGGCTGTGCCAATTGTGGAAACAAAGGTACAGTTTAAGGAAAGAACACTGGTGCTGGGGCCTGGTTAGCAGGGTCCCAGCACACTTTCAATCATAACTAGCATCAACAAAAGGCAAAAGGTTAGGGGGTAACCATGCCAACAGTGGCATTTTCCTACACTAGGGATATATATATGGGTGCACCAGAATGCCAATTGTGGGGTGTGCCAAGTCCTAAGCAACCAAATTTAGAGGGAGAGAGCACAATCACTGAGGTCCTGGTTAGCAGGATCCCAGTCAAAACACTCAAAACACACTGACAGCAGGCAAAAAGTAGGGGTAACCATGCCAAAAAGAGGGTACTGTCCTACATTGGGCTCGAAGTGTTACAAGTTGTTTTTCTTCGAAGAATATTTTCAAGTTACGAGATCTCGGTCATAGTCTGCATGGACATCAAGTCCTTTGTTAGATTGTTTTCTCTGCGCTGTTGGGTTCGGATGTGTATTACTCTCGCTCCGGTATTATCTGTCTACCTGCGATGCCTGTCGGTCTTTCTGCTCCAAGAAGACCCTACGAGACCGAAGAGCGAATCGATTAGAGATGTCGCCGAAGATCCTGGATGACACCCCTGATATTATCGGGGAAGAGCATGCGCAGGAGGAGATCCATCAAGAAGAGGCTTCTTCCATAGAAGATTCGGACTCAGATATTCAATCGGACATCGGAAGCTAGCCTCTTACCACAGTGCAAACTGTTGTCGTTCCACCACTGCCTTCAGGCTGTGGTCGGATCCGAAAATTTCATTCAGATGCCCCAACTACGGGCTCAGCACTGAAAATATTCAAGACAAAAACATCTTCGGCATCAACCTTTGGCTCCACACCTCATTCGGCATCGGGATCAAGTCAAACCTTCGACCCGAGTGTTTCGGCTCAGAGCAAAAAAAAACTCTACCTATCTTTCGGAGCTGACAAAAGGCTCAGAAGGTTTTGGAATCAAAAATCCCTCCTTCAAACGACTCAAGTCTTTACTCAGACTCAACATTGGGTCCTATCCTTGAAACTATGGACGCTCGTCAGAGCCAGATTCATATCCAAATGGAACAGGACGCATTATTGCTTCTCCTCCAGTGCCAATTACTTTCCAGGAAACTTTGGAGAGCTTCTTAGGTGGAGGAGCTGTGTCCAAAGACAAGTCTCCAGTACATTCTAGGCCCTCTCCTCCACACTCTCCTGTACTTCCTCTCACACCTCCTCCACCTCTTAAATTTCCCCCCACCTATTGTGGAACCGCAATTGTCTCCACAAGGTTCACCACCACCTCAGGGAGATGATATGGAGGACATTCCACAAGACATATACCCTTGGGATTCTTATGATATAGAGCCCATACTCCCAAATGACCCTGATTTATATCCTGCATGACCTTCACCAGCAGGTCATAACACAGGCAGCTGCATATCATAATGTCCAAGTGCATTCTGACCCAATTTAGGAAGATTTTTTTATTCAACACTCTAACTTCCACACTTAAGGAAAGTCAATTTCTTCCCATGCTACCAGACATGCTTAGACATGCTACTGACATTTTAAAGGAACCAGTCAGATCTAGAGTAATTTCTCCAAGAGTTGACAAAAAATACAAGGAAGCTCCTATGGACCCTATATACATTAGGTTACAATTGCCCGCTGATTCCATTGTGGTAAGTGCAGCACGTAAGCGTGCCGACAGTCAATCAACAGGAGATGCACCTCCTTTTGAGAAAGAAAGTAAGAAAATAGATGCTGTGGGTAAACAGGTGGGGGCACAAGCAGTCAATCATTGGCATATCACCAAATCTTAAGCACTTCTAGAACGATATGATAGAGCCCACGGGAAAGAGATGGAAGAACTTCTCCCAGAAGAACACCGCAAAAGAGGACAGGAGATAGTTCAGAAGGCCAAACTATTTCCATTAATGCCATTGGGTGCGTCACTGACTCTTCTGATATAGCCGCACGGGGCATTAATACTATCGTTTTTATTAGAAGTCATGCTTGGGTAAGATGCTATGAGTTCAAACCTAAAATTCAACAGGCAGTGCTTAATATGCCTTTTGAGAAGGAACATTTACTGAGCCTTCCACCTCCCAAACAGAACAATACACATGTTTTTATAACAGGTTCCTCTAGACGTTCCTATAGAGGCGCCAATAATAGATGTAGGGGAAAGGCACACCTCTAGAGGTTCCGCCTCAAGCACACACCAGTAACTGGCTATATCTTCCAACAGAGCACACTTCTCCAGTGGGGAGAAGACTACTCCATTCCTACCCCGAGTGGTCCAATTTCACCACAGATCAATGGGTTCTATCAATTATCCAACATGGTTACTGTTTAGAACTTATTTCCATTCCACTAAATATTCCCCAGCGCATTCACAAACTGTCGCAAGACCGTCTCACTCTCTTAACAGAAGATGTACAATCTCTGTTTCTCAGAGGAGCAATAGAACCTGTTCCCCTATCCCAGAAAGAGTTAGGAGTATATTCCCTATACTTCCTCATACCAAAAGAGGACGGCTCATTAAGACCAATTCTGGATCTCAGACCTCTCAACCTATACATACTTTCAGAGCATTTTCATATGGTCACTGTGCAAGATGTTATTCCCCTATTATAGTTACAAGATTACATGACAGCATTAGATCTCAAAGATGCTTATTTCCACATTCCCATACATCCTGCACATTGCAAATACCTTCAGTTAGTCATTCAGTTTGTCATTGCGGGAAAACACTATCAATTCAAATCCCTCCTTCAAACGTCTCAAGTCTTTACTCAGACTCAACAGTGGGGCCTATCCTTGAAACTATGGACGCTCGTCAGAGCCAGATTAATATCCAAAAAGGAACAGGACGCATTATTGCTTCTCCTCCAGTTTCAATTACTTTCCAGGAAACTTTGGACACAACTCCTCCACCTAAGAAGGAGTAACAACCACTCCCAGGATATTCACAAAATGCTTAGCTGTAGTTACTGCATTCCTCAGAAAACAACATATTCATGTTTTCTAATACTTGGACGATTGCCTATACCATCCAACAATGTCAGAAACATACTCAGTACACAGTAAACCTTCACAGTCTGAGATTTACAATCAATTTTCTCAAATCCCATCTCCAACCCTCACAGATACAGCCTTATCTGGGAGCAGTTCTGAATACTTACTCTGGGGTGGCATAGCCAAACCCAGCACGGATTCAAGCTTTCCAAATACTTCTGTCTCAATTACAGGAGAACAATACTTAAACAGTCAGATGAGTGATGCCGTTAAGAGGGATGATGGCTTCCTCCATTGCCAGACTAGACATGCATCCATTACAGCAGTGTCTGTCTGGGTCATCTTCAGGATCTAGTGTTGTTGGACCGCCAGAGTCACTGCGCTCTGCAATGGTGGAATCCCAACAACCTTTCAAAAGGGCAGTCCTTTCAAGACCCTGTGCCTCAGATCACTGTCACTACAGATGCGTCACTGATAGTTTAGGGAGCTCACCTCAACAACCTCATAATACAAGGCAGATGGGATCCCATTCTTCAAACTTATCACATCAGCTACTTGGCGTTACTAGCAGTCTTTATAGCGCTCAAAACATTTCTGCCATAACTCTCCTACAAAGTGGTTCTAGTCCATACAGACAACATCACAACTATGTATTATCTGCGGAAACAGGGGGTGGGGGGTCGGTACACACTCATCTCAGTGTCCCTTCTAGCACAGACAATTTGGAAATGGGTAATTCACAATCACATTCACTTACTGGCAGAATATCTCCCAGGAATGGACAGTCAGATTGCAGACCCCCTAAGCTGGATGCAGCAACAAGTGCACAAATGGGAACATCACCCACAGGTACTTCACCAATACTTTCACCTCTGGGGAACACCAGACATAGATCTCTTCGTCACCATAGAAAATTTTAAATCCTAAATCGTTGCATCCAGATATCCACACACCCTCAGTCCAAGGGCAATGCTCTATGGATGAATTGGTCAGGGGTATTTGCTTACGCTTTTCCGCCTCTCCCACTTATTCCATTTCTGGTTCACAAACTGAGCCAAACATCATTCACCATGATCCTTGTAGCCCGCACGTGGGCACGTCAACCTTGGTACACAACACTATTGGATCTGTCTGTGGTTCCCCACCAAAAACGTCCCAACAGACCAGACATTTCGACTCAAAAGCAAGGTCCAGACCCTAAAACACTCAGTCTTGCAATATGGCTCCTGAAGTCTTACAGTTTGGATATTTACAACTTCCATTGGAATGTATGGACATTCTTAGAGTGGCACGTTAACCTACAGCTAGACAGTGTTATGCTGCAAACTGGAAACGTTTTGTATGCTACTGCCAACCTAAACACATTGATCCACTCAAAGCATCAGGGCAAGACATTATTTGTTATCTGCTACATTTACAAAAGGCAAATTTAACATACTCATCTATTTGACTTCATTTAGCTTCCCTTATATCCAAAACAGATAACATACTTCTTTGTTCAGAATTCCCTCTAATTAAAGCGTTTATTGAAGGACTTAAAAGGGTTATTCCTCCGAGGGTTTCTCCAGCTCCAGTATGGAACCTTAATATTGTCCTTACTAGACTTATGGGTCCACCATTTGAACCAGTGCATTCCTGTTCCTTGCAATTGTTTTCATGGAAAGTTGCATTTTTAGTGGCTACCACTTCTCTACAATATATAAGTGAACTACAAGCTTTCACTTTGGAAGAACCCTTTTTCCAGGTACATGAAGATCGAGTAGTCCTTAGGACAAACCGTAAATTTCTCTGTAAAGTAGTTTCACCATTTCACATTAACCACACAGTTTCCTGGGTTTTTTTCTCCCCATAGCCAGACTCAGTTGCAGAAAAGAGCATTGCACCCAGTAGATGTTAAACAAGTTCTTAAGTGTTACATTGCCAGGACTAAAAGTTTTAGAAAATCTAAACCACTTTTTATAGCTTTTTCAATGCCTCACAAAGCAATCAAATAAAAAAAAACGGAATAGCGAGATGGATAGTCATGTGTATTCAAACTTATCTAAAAGCTAAAAGACAATAACCTACAGCTTCTAAAGCACACTCTACCAGAAAAAAGTGCTTCTATGGCCTTTTTAGGAAACATTCCAATAGCAGATATTTGTAAGGTTGTTACTTGGCCTACACTACCCACATTCACTAAGCACTATTGTGCAGATGTTTTAGCTCGCCAACAAGCAAATGCTGGCCAAGCAGTGCTCAGGACACTTTTTCAAGCTACTCCCAACTCATACAGGCTAGCCACCGCTTACTTGGAAGGGACTGCTTTACAGTCTGTGCAAAGCATGTGAATCTACAGCCACACATGCCATTGACAGAAAATGTTACTCACCAGGTAGACATCTGTTTGTGGCATGTAGTGCTGTAGATTCACATGCGACCTCTCTCTCCTCCCCGGAGGCCTGTAGTCATTGTAGTAAAATTCTTCTACAATTATTGTACATATGTATATACACTGCATGGACATCATAAATATATATATTCCTTTCCTCGCCTGCCTGCAGGAAAACAATCTAACCAAGGACTCAGTGCCCAAGTGCACTATCACCGAGAGGAGGAGTCACTCGATCTTGTAACTCGAAATTATTTTTCAAATTAAAACAAACTTGTAACACTCCAAGCCCAACAGTAGATGGCGGACTTATGCAAAGAATGTGACTACAGCACTACATGCCACAAACAGATGTCTACTGGGTAAGTAACATTTTCCTTTCTTTCTTTCCACCCTGGGAACGAGGCCTGAGGGCCAAACCCACTGGGCTGGCCCAGGGGCTTTCAGAGTGCTCAATGACTCCCATTTTCTGCATCTTGCTGACCTCAGCTTTGAAGCTCTCTTTCACATGGTCAGACTGTCTGTAAATTTTATTTTTGTCAGTTAAGTTGTCCCCAGTATCCACTTCATGTGTGCAACAGTTAGACTGACCAGTTGTCAAGGAGAAGTGCTCTGCATATTGCTGCAAGACTTTCTTACAGTCAGTCTGCTGTTGGTCAGTGAGGGTTTCTGAAAAGACCACTCCCTTAACTGAGTCATCTTTTGGGTTGCTGGGAGAGATCAGGGAGAGGTACACTCTGCTTCCTGTCCCTCATAGGTGACCATAAACATTTACATAGATAACCGTTTTGGGGCTCCTGCAAGAGCAAAAGTCCGCCAGATAGGTGACTTCCCCTTTTCTTTCTATGATGGGGTTAGGGACCACTCCTTTTATCCCAGAGGGCCCTCGGAGCCACAGGCTCCAACACCCATACTTTCTTCCCTTGTTGGAACTCCACCAGTGCAGCCTTTTGGTCATACACGAGCTTCTGGAGCTCTAGGCTGGCCTCAAGATTATTGGAATTTGTTTCCCATGCACCCAACCATCCTGGAATGAAGGCCAAGCACATAGTTCACAATATCCTGCTTGGATTCTCTGAGAGGTCTCTTCCCATCCCTCCTTCACAAGACAAAGTGGTCCCCATACAGAATGCCCAAACAGAAGCTCAGAAGGGGAGAAATCTACTCCCTTCTGTGGCACTTCCCCGTAAGCAGAAAGCAGGCATGGACGTAAGACATCCCATCTCCTTTTGAGTTTTTCAGGGAGTTCACCAATCAAACCTTTTATTGTCCAGTTGAATCTCTCAACAAGTCCATTGGTTTGTGGGTGATAGGGGGTAGCAAACTTATAGGTCACACCACATTCAGCCCACTTGTGTTTTAGGTAGCCAGACATGAAGTTGGTACCTCTCTCTGACACCACCTCCTTTGGATAGCCCACTCTGGTGTGTACACCAATGAGGGACCTAGCTTCTGCATTGGCAGTAGTAGTCCTCAGAGGAATTGCTTCAGGGTACCTTATTGCATGATCCACTACAACCTATATAAATCTGTTCCCTGATGCGGTTGAAGGGTCAATGGAACCAACAGTGTCAACCCCTACTATTTCAAAGGGGACTGCAACCACTGAAAGTGTAATTAAGGGGGCCTTTGGGTGGCCATCTGTGCTGCCACTGGCTTGAGAGGTGGCAAAGGAGTCACACAACTCCACCACCTTCTGGAACATACCTGGCCAGTAGAAGGGGTTTACCAACCTACTCCATGTTTTTGTCAGGCCAAGATGCCCAGTTAGGGGGATTTCATGTGAAAGTTAGGAGAAACTCTCTAAACTGCTGAGGCACCGCCACTCTCCAAGTGACATCAGGTTTAGCATCTGTGGCCTCCGTCAATAGGAGCCCCGCCTCCTAGTAGATCCTCTGAGAGCCAGCAATATCTCTATTTTCCTGATCAGCATCTTGCTGTCTCAGGCCTTCAAGAGTGGGACAGGTCTACTGTCCCTGGCAAGGGTCCCCCTGGTCCTAGGAGCTCTGCTGTGTAAGACCCAAGCTCCTGAGGCTCATTTCTCTCTGGGGCTCACAAGTCTTCTCCCTGAGGAGAGGGAACCTGGTCTGGTGTCTGATTGGAAGCTGTCTTCCTAAACATTTTGCCTTTTCTCTTGGTAGGTTGGGCCATTATTCCAGACTCGAACCCTATTTTTTCACCCTAGACCTTGCTCTGTGTTCTTATTGTTACACAAACCTATTCAGGGGATACCACCACCTTCTTTTGGCCAGTAACCCCTCCCCATTCTAAGGATACCATCGCCATAGGATGTACCTTAGCCTGATTATCAGCATAGAGAACTGTGTAGGTCTCACCAGTCAGATTTTGTTCTGAGGAAACTAGTTGCTCAGTTACCATGTGGACTCTGGCACCAGTGTCTCTCAGTGCTTCTGCTCGGATTCCATTAATATGAGACTATTGTCTGTATCTCTCTAGTCTACAGGGCTGAACAGCTGGGGCAGGTACATCCACCCCACCTTCTGAGACTAAAGTTGCCTCCGTAGGCTCACTGGCATGGTCAGGGCCTACTTGGAATCCCTTGCGGAGACTTATCACACCATATACTGCAGGTGCACTACAGTCATTCTTTTTGTTGGAACATGTAAGATCTCCAGTTTGGTGTCCATTGGTTTTGCAATTATGGCACCAGGTCTTTCTGGGATCCCAATTTTTACCCTTGTACCCACTCTTTTGTTGGGAAGAGTCTCGGGCCCACCCTCTTGTGGAGGTTTTTGGGGTCCTTTAGAAGAATGCTTGTATTTCCTTTGTTTTGGTTACCCTCTTTCATTGGCAAGTGGGCGTTTTTTCCTCCTTTTTGTGGTCTCCCCACCATTGAAAGTTTTGGTCACCTTTGTTTTGACCCAGTGGTCTGCCTTCTTCCCCAACTCTTGAGGAGAAAGTGAACCTAGGTCTACCAGGTACTGATATAGCTTCTCCTGTACACAGTCACTCAACATATGCTTTTTCATTAATAAATTGTAAATCCCTTCATAATAATGCACATTGTTACCTTTTAACCAACCACCTAATGTCCTCACTGAGAAGTCTGCTAAATCAACACCAGGACTGACTGTTTTTCGAGTTTCCCAGAATTTGATCCTGTACTCCCCAGGAGTGAGCCTAAATCCCTCAATCCGGGTATCCTTCATGAGGTCATATGACCTTGCATCTGCCTCATTCAGTGTCAGGAGCCTATCCCTGCACTTTCCTGAGAACAGTTCGCAAACAGGAGAGCCCCAATGCTGTTTGCCAAGTGTTCTGGCGACACAGGCTTTCTCATACACTTTCTCATAGGCTGTCAGCCATTTGGTGATATTGTCACCTTCCTCAAATTTGTGGACAGTCCCTTTGAGGATTTTAAGGTCAGAGTGCTCAACTTATACAATTGCTGCCACCATTCATGGATGCTAAACCCATCACTTTTCTTTCTTTCTCTATTTCCAGGATCCTGTCTTCCAGGGCAATTCTCATAGATAGTCTCTTCAAAATAAAATCTCCTCTTTAGAGAGCCTTTCTCTGGACCTTCAGGAAACCGCGTCATCCTTACGAGAGGGGAGTATCCTAGACACTTGCGGTACAGGTTCCACTCTTTCAAGTGATGGAGAGTCCATTTCCTCCTCACTTGCACTTCCGTGATCTACAGGGTCAGTAGTCCCTTCAGTAGGATGGATCCGGTCATACTCTGCCAGTAGCTTCTGGAGCTTTACACTGGTAGGGTTTGAGCCAGTTTTTATTTTTATTTTGTACCCCTTACAAAGGGCCCCTAACTGTTTGTGAGAAAGCTTAAGGTAAGGGGTGAAGTGGAGCTCCACAGCCCTATCCTGTGAGGTACTCATTATTTTACTAAAGTTTGGACCTTTTTAAGCAAGAAAAAATAATCCTAAAACAGTTTTTACAGTCCTAACTACAGTATGTTTGCAAGATTTGTGCTGTAAGCTACAGGGACCTAACCAGGGCCCTAACAGTACTTTTAAAATTTTTGAATAATACCCAGTTAAAAAATGCAGGCTATTTTGGGATTTACTTGTGTAGTCACTTATTGACCAAGTGGTACCAGCAAATGCAAAGTCGCAGATCCCATTGCTGCCACCCATGTAGGAAGCTAGCTCTCTATATGGTGCACTAAAAAGAAGTACACCATGCAGAGACTCCAGTGCCCGCCCCCCAATTGGTTTGAAGAAGCACAGGTAGATTGGACTAAATCTTTATTTTGTGGTAGTGTGGGTGCTAAGCAGTTAGGCTTATCAGAGGGTTGTGCTAAGCATTTGTTATACTCACAGAGGCAAATGAGACAAGCACTCAAAGAATAAATTGGACACCAATTTAGAACAATAGCAATTCTTTTAATATATATTTCAAACCCAAAAACTTCATAATCAGATAAGTAGACTTTTAAGCATAAATACTTTGCAGTTTGATAAATCAGCTCTTAGTGCAAGTTTCAGAGTTCTCTCAATGCTATCCTATAGATTTAAACAATGTGCAGCAAACACAGAGTTAACAATGACTTATGAGGTTGAGCGTAGGGAGGAAAAATAAGTACTGGGCACTGATGAGAACCAGACCAACAGATCACACTTGGCATCACTGGGGCGGCCTGGTGCAGGGGTACAGTAAGGCGTCAGATGCCCATTGGTTCTCTATGGGAGTTGGACCTCGTGACAGACTGCAGGCTCTGGCTAGGAATCCAGTCAGGGACAATAAGCAAATAGGTAGTATACTTGGGGTGCTCGGGAATGTAGGTGTACCTTTGGTCGTTTTCTCCTTTGCCCAAGGGTATCCTTAGGCTTTGGACTTTCTTGTCCAGAAGCACTCGTGGTCAGGGGGTACTATGTGTTGAGGTTGCAGGCGTTGTCGGAGAGTCCGACAGGGATGGACCCACGTGAACTCGAGCTCTTAGGAGCCAGAACACCAGTGACCCACCTCAGATGGGGGTATGGGACGACAGGTGCAGTGGTTGCTGGAGGTGCTACGTTTTCTCTCATCACAGGGCTGCGGGAGATGAGGCCTGCATACAGAGGCTGCAGGTGCCTTGTGTGAGTCCAAGATCGGTGAGACCACACTGGACTCAGTCTCTGGATATCTGGGGAACTGAGTTGGCACCATTGGTTGGCTTCACCTTGGACCGTGGATGTCGGGTGCAGTGGTAACTTCAGGTGTCGGGTCTTTGGGGTTCCAGCAGCTGCAGAGTATTTTCTTTGAAGTTTCTTGCTGCAGAGCAGGTCCGCTACTCATGGGCGACTTGAGTCTTTATTGAAGGCAGGACAAGTTAGCTTCTTGGGCAGAGTCCTTTGACGTCACCAGGCAGTCCGGCGTGGTTAGGTGCTTCTTCTTTTCCTCTTCTACGGGTGCAGCTCTTCTATGTCCTCATCTTCTTAGTTTATGAGGATCTGATTTTTAGGGTTCAGTGGTACCACCTAAATACTCAATTTATGGGCGTTACTGGAAGTGCCAAGTGGTAGGAAGTGGGCTGCCCACCCTTCTGTGACCACTTACGCTGGGAAGTGGGCATAACCCTAACCCTTGTGGCCTAATTCCTTCTAAAGAAGATGAAGGAATTTAAAAAGTAGTGTTCACTTCAGCTCACTCACCTTAGGTGTGGAACTGGCATGAAGTGGGCACACCTCCTAATCTGACTAATTTTCCTGCATGTGCTGTCGCCAGTAGTGGAGTCAGGATAGGGGGGTCAGTCATCTCCACCATCTGGAGAGATGTGGGCTGCATTTCAAAGGCGGTTAGGCCTTTGAAGCTTCCTGCCCAGGAATCGCCATCTTGCTTCGGTGAGGTCAGTGCAGGCTTTTGTCTTTGGCCCCCGAGAGCACTGGGTTTCACCTGGGGGGAGATGGGGGGGGGGGGGGAGCAGAAAAGCATTTGTGGTGACTGAACTGGTCAGGACCAGTGAGTCAGTACACTAGTAGCTTCCCTCTGTGTGCACTTATTAATAAATACATCATTTGATTGAGTGAGGGTTTATTATTCAGAGATGTTTGATTCCAAATATCCCGGGGTTCAGAGAAGCCATCATGTAGCTGGGGAACTCGTAATGACCTGTGTCTGGCACATGCATTTAAACTAGTTTTGTTGGTTACTTGCTATGCCTCAGAATTGACAGAGACATAGCAGGGGCGTATCTGCTTGTGCATATCATGCCCTCACATGTGCCATGATGCACCCGGCTTTATGGGTGATCTACACTTGGCACATGCAGTGATAGGGGACATGGCACAGAGGGGTGTGTGACAGGTCTTGTTTTCAATTTAGCCTGCACCAGTGCACACAAGTCTGCAATGGCAGCACTGTGTGGGTTTGGTGAGGGGTCCCTGTGGGTGGCACAACTGGTGCTGCAGCCCTCTGGGACCTTCCTTGGTACCCCAGTTCCTAGGTACCTGGGTACCATTTACTAGGAACTTAATGGGTGCTAAGGTGTGTGTCAATTGTGCAAAACAACTGTGCAGTTTTGGGGAAAAAGATCTGGCACTGGGGACCTGGTTAGCAGGGACCCAGTGCACTAATAGTTGAACTACATCAGAAATCAGGCAGAAAGTGGGGGCTAACCATGCTAAAAGGGTGCTTTCCTACATAAGTAACTTGTTAATTTCTTCCAGACTTTATCATATTTGCAGGGGCAGCCCCTTGTTCATAAATTATTTCCTCTAGCTTGCCACACCGGTCCTTACTACTTTTCCGTGCCTCCACCAAGTGGGCTGTAGGAGATGTCCATTGTCGGGCTATATCTCTCTTGGCAATTATTGTTCTTAGTCCTACTAGTGTTGTGTTCCCCTTGAGCCCACCCACATCATCTAGTATACCTAATAGTGCAATCCGCGATTGGACTTTAATGGGAGTACCCACCACAGCGGAACAAATATTGAAAATAGCAGTCCATTAGGCTTGTATCCCCGGGCATTTCTGAATCACATGAAATAAGTCCCCCAAAGGGTCCTGACACTGTGGCAGGTAGGGATTCACCTATGCCCGCCTTCCACTTGCTAATGGGTGTCAGGTATGCTTGGTGTAGGTACTTGAACTGTATTAGATGGAGTCTAGCGGATATGCCCAGTATTCGCGGGGGCATACAGGCATTTCTCCAGTCCACCCCATTTAAACCTCCTATCCAGCCCTCCCATTTTGCTTTCAGGGAATTTAACAATATGAGTGAGTGTACCACTAGTTCCTTATAGATGTGGGATATCCCTCCTTTGTTCAGGTTGCCCCTAAGCATTTTGCCTTCTAAGGGGCTATATTCACAAATGTCCTCTAATTCTTCATTATAAGTGTATAGGGCATGTTGGAGCTGTAGGTAGCGGAAGAACTTATAGGTCGACATGTGAAATTCTGTTTTAAGCTCTTGAAAGGACTTCTTCCCATCCATCAAAGAGTGCCCCTCCATGCTCTGAAGGCCACCTAGGTCACTACTGGGAGACAAGAAGGGATAGAGGCACCCAGTCATTAATAGAAAGGAGTTGGGTTGCTCAGTAATACAGAAATAGAGTTGTATGTTCGTCGTGGCCAGTCAACCATCATACGTCACCCAAGTGCATTTCCCAAAGGACACCCTGGGAGACCAGCCAGCCCATATAAATTTGCATCCAATAGCCAACATAGTCAAACCAAGCCCATGAAATGTGTAAGGGGTAGTTTTGTAGAGCATCCAGTAGTCTTGGGAGCACCATCATCTTGAAAAATGCGACTCTACCCAAAATGTTAAGGTGGAGACTGGTTCCACCATGACAGGTCCTCCTGGACATGCAGGGTCACAGGGCTAAGGTTAAGACTCCACGTCAGGTGCCGGGCTCCCAGAAGATGTGTTCCCCAACATATTGGAAACTAACCCGACGTATCAGAATTTGGGACTGCCAGGCCTTGTCCTGATGAACACCCTTCGGAAGGACCAGCAGAGGCACACTCCAGTTGACTGTTAACCCCACCTCCCCGAAGATCCATGGGATAAGAAGAAGATTGGGCCCTGTCTCAGCCTGGTGGGACATAAACAGCAGGATGTCGTCCGCATTGAGTGCTATGAGGACTTCTAGTGCTAAGCCCCAGTCAAAACCCAACACCTGAACATCACTCCTGATCCACACCATCGAGAGGTTCTAAAGCGAACACAGATTGAAGCAGGGAGAGGCTGCAACCCTGTCTGGTGCCCCTCCCTGTGGGTAACTCGTGGGGCAGCAAGCCATTGACTCGCACCCCGTCCCGTGGATTAGCTTAGAGGACCTTCACATAGGCTCTAAACTAGGGGGACCAATCCCATTCTAGTAAGGATTTCCTCCAGATAGGACCAGTCAACCATGTTGAACGCTTTTTCAAAACCAATTAAAAGGGCCCCAGAATGTTTGTACAGGACATGGCCGCGTGCACCCTGCGAATACAATGCCTGGTGCCATAGCTGGGAATTAACCCATATTTATCCGGTTGAACGAGACACGGGATAAAAGCAACCGGTTTTCCAGGAGCTTCGCGTATATTTTGACTTTGCTTTTGATACGGGAGATGGGTCGAAAAGAGGCACATGCTGACTGTGCGTGGTCAGGTTTCGGCAACAACACAATTGTAGTCTTGTCAGTGGGAAAACGGCCTCTATCGATGGCCTCAGAGTATAATTTAAGCAGGGCTGGGACAATATCAGGGAGGAGTCTGCGGTAGAACTCAACTGGGTGTCCGTTGGGTCCTGGTGTCCTGGCAGGGTTTAGATCTGCCAAAGCCTCCCCTATCTCATCCAATGTAATGTCCCGATCCAGTGTGGTTCTCTCTAGGGCAGAGAGACTGGGCATAGGAAGCTCCGCCACCAGAGGGGATGGTGACTCTCATTCCGGTCGCAACCTCAATGCACAAAAATTCTCATAATAGTGGGAAAATACTGCCACAATCTCTCGGGAGCCCTCAATCCACCACCCCTCCAGAGTTCTCTATTATGCAGTGTATTACCTTGGCTTCCAAGTGGTGTGTGGTGAGCCAGCGTAATCATTTGCTCAATGTATCCCCCACACTCATACACCCGACGCTTAGAGGACATCCACCACTTGCGGGCCTCATCCATACAGAGTTTGCGCAGGGATGTTCTGGCTAGCTCTAGTTGCTGTTTCTCAGAATCACTCACCGTTTCTGGGTCCCTGCATTCTCTAAGCAGTACCAATGCCTCAAGTTTGGTAATGCAGCTATGCCTATCGTGGCCGGCCCCACCTGACTATAAGAACGGGCCACACCTCTCATAAAACCCTTACCCGACTCCCATAAGGTATCGGCTGAGTCAGCTGAGTCCCCATTTAGCACAATGAGTCTTTAATTCGTTAAGTAGCTAGTCGCCAAATTTTTCAACTTGAAGGAACCAGGCATTAAGGCACCATATAGGGTGATAACCCTTGTGGGGCCACTTCAAAGTGAAACCGGACTAGAGCATGGTCCGATATCCTATGAGGCAGGATATGCGAGCCTGTGCTCTGAGGGAGATCAGCAGCTGGTAAAAACAAATAGTGCGGGCAAGGGCTGAGGCATGAGTAAATCGTAAGCCCTCTGAGTGCCATACCTGCCAAACATCGCTAAAGCCAGGCCCCTGTGCCCAGTCCCCCAAACCCCAGCTGTGTCTTGGGGCACCCTCCCTTGATCCATGCCAGTCTCCTTGAGCCATAATGTCATTGAAGTCTCCCGCCACTATGGTTGTCCCCAGAGAGAGCGCTGCCACAGGTCTCACAGGGCTTTCAACATGTTCTGATGCATCTCTGATGGGACATAAATGGTCAGAGTATTATATGTAGCATCCTCTATTGTGCCCTCTAGTATTATGTATTAGCCTTGGGTGTTGCGTGCGACCTCAGTTATGGCCATTAGTTTCCCTGTAAATTAGTTTCTTGTAACAACACTATCTCCAGGACATATTGAGGTATAGCGGAGGTGGTAGAGACAACTTGTGGCCATCACATTTTGTTCCCCCTATCATTGCAGGGGTGCAGCCAATAAGGGTGGAACCTGTGAGTACTACTATCTGGGATCTTATCAGGGGGATAGAAAACAGCATATTTCTTCAAAGTGTATGCAAATCAGAGTATTACAATCTAAAAACATCCATAACAAAATCCTCACCTCACAACTCCCTCCTATTCTTGACACCCTTAAGAAGTCTCCCACCCACGACTCCTTGGAACCGCATTCACTATTACCATGTCAGGATATAGTGATGCTCGTGTGCTGAAAGAATCTAAGTTGCAGTGTGCAAAGTCATGCCGAATTAGTCTGAAGGTAGGCCGGGATTGCATTGAGGTGTATAAACAGTGCCCTCCAGCTGACATCCCTTTTCACCCTCGGAGTCTGAAGTAACATCCACGTCCTCATTTCCTGTCTGTCGCTGCTTTGATCTATTCCTCTGGCGCTTGCCCTTTGGTGTCTCAGGGCCCCGGTAGAGCATGTGAGCTGAGTTGGAAGAGCCTCGTGGGAGGGAGTTTTGTTTTGGTAAGCCATGTCCTGGCCTTCTTTGGGGGAATCAAAGACAATTGTTTTGGATTGATGTATCACTTGCACTTTAGCAGGTTAAAGGAGCGGAGAAGGAACGTGCATGGCCCGTAATTTGACTTTAAGCTGATCAGCAGACTTGCGTTTTGTCTTCACCAATGCAAGTGTAGTCTGGGAAGATCAGAATGCCCCCCGATTGGAATGACAAGTCTTTTGTAAGGTGAGCACCCTTCAAGATTGTATCACGGTCAATGTAGTTTAGAAAGCATGCTATCATGGGAGTAGGTGGACGCTCCTGACATCTTTAAAGAGCCAGTAGAGGCCCAATTGATCATGTTTAGGGTCGATAAGAAATGTAAACTATCCCCTTCTGATCCTCCTTACTTCAGGGATCAACTTCCACCTGACTCCTTTGTTGGTATATTCCGCCTGAAAACATTCCAACTATCAGGGCTCGGGATGCACCCCCTCCTGGCAGGGAGGGTAAAGAATAGCGGCAGGGAAACACGTCGCTGCTTAGTCTGCTAAGCATTGACTATTGCTAATTCCGGAGGTTTACTTTCTTAGTACTATAGGGATCACTGGGATGTAATGGAGAATTTGCTTCAACATCTTCCTGACCTGACCAGAATAGAAAATGGGACAGGAACAGGTAGCTGAGAGTAAGACCATATCTAATACTAACATTCTGTTTGCCCTAGATGTAGCAGATATTGCTACCCATGGTATGAACATGTGTCCTCCTCCACTGACACACCTGACTGCTTGTTTCCAGCTTTAAGCCAGAGGTGCAGTAGCATCTGTCAGCTTGCCCTTTGATGGGGAGCACCTGTTCGCCTGCAAGTTGACCTGATGCTTGAGAGAATTAAGAGGACACTGAGCTGGCAAAGACCATGGGTTCCCTACAGACCCCTTCTTGCTCCTTTTGCCACTTACAATAGAGAGGAAAAAACCACAACCCTGAAGCATCCATTTCCTACCCCACTCACCAGCAGCAACACACACCCTCTGTTTCTGTCCTGCTGGATGAAGATCACCTCTACCCCAGTGGGTTCTCAATGACATAGCAGTGGGGTGCTACCTAGAACTCATGCAAACAGAACCAAACATCACCCACCCCCACTTACACAGACTCCCTCAGGAATATCAGCGCCTGCTTGAAGAGGAGATGCACGCACGACCCAGCAAGGTGGGGCATATTATCTGTGCTGCCACAGCACTCTGACAAATGGGTATACTTCCTCCTTCCCCCTAAAAAAAAAAAAGGGAGGGTCGCTATGGCCCATTCTCAACCTCAGGTCCCTCTACAAGTACGTTCTGTCGGACTGAACACTTCTATATGGTAACACCTCAGGATGTCATTCCTCCACTGAAATAAGATGTCTACATGACCACCCTCAGCCTGGACGACACCTACTTCCACATCCCCATCCACCCTGCATATCGTCAGTTCCTCCAGTTTGTGGTAACTGGTCAGCGTTAGCAGTTCAAAGTACTGCCCATCAGGATGACCACAGCTCCCAGCATGTTTACAATGTGTCTTGCAGTAGTAGTTGTTCATGTCTTCCCTTACTAGGCAATTCGTTGCTCAATAGTGCAGTGTTACAGGAGTGCCTAGCACACATACAAGCCACCATACATCTCTTACACAGCCTAGGCTTTATCATCAGTAGCGCAATGTCTTATCTCAAGCCCCTTCAGGACTAGACCTTCCAAAGGGCAGTACTCCACTCTCAAAGCATAACTCAGCCCTGCAAAGGTCCAAGCTTTCCAAGCGTTGCTCCCTCGTTTTCAGCCAGATCGTCGGGTAATGGTCAGAAAGGACATGCGCTTCCTTGGCATGATGCCGCCAGCATTGCTGTAGTCTTATATGTCAGTTTACACATGCGCCTGTTGCAAGAGTGCCTAGCAGCACAGTGGTTACAACCCGAGGGTCATTGGGAAGATCTAGTGCTGATCTGAGGCCATTTTCATTACTCTCTGCAGTGGTGGAATGGCAACAAAATGTTGCAAGGCTGGCCCTTTTTGGACCACATCAACCACCTGGAGATGCTAGCCATCCAGCCAGTCCTCAGAGGATTTCTCTCTCGCATCCAGTACAGGGTAATACTCCTTCACACAGACAACGCAACCGCTACGTTTTACTTAAAGAAACAGGGCTTCGCTCACTCCTGTAGTTGCCTCCTCTAGCCCAGGGCATTTGAATTAATCTATTGATAAAGTACATACTGGGAATGGAGAACTATTTTGGTGACTTCCTCAACAGAATGCAGCAATAAGTCCACAAGTGGAAACTCCACCCTCAAGTCCTTTCCACCACATAAACAGTTTCAGCACCGCAGAAAATATGAAATGCCTAAACTTTGCTTCCAGGTTCCCACAGCCCAGGGGCAACGCACTATGGATGAGCTGGTCAGATATATTTGCCTTTGCTTTTATGTCTCTTCCTCCTCTTTCATTCTTGGTTTGTAGGCTTTAGTAAACAGCCCTCACTCTCTTCTTAGTAGGCCCAACATGGGCCAGGCAGCCCTGGTTTTCACCACTCTCTTTAAAAAAAAACAAAAACAAAAAAAAACAAAAAACGATATTGCCCCACAAGATGCTTCCTAACAGGCGGGATCTTCTTTCACAAAATCAGGGCACACTCAGGCATCCCAGCCCCAAACAACTCAAATTTGTAATTTGGCTTCTGAAGTCCTAGAGTTTTGGTAGCTCAATCTGCCGTCATAGAGTATAACCATCCTTAGAGGCATGGAGGCCCTCAAACAAAACAGCGAGTACATTACTGTCTTCCTAAACATATTAACCCTCTCAAGGCAGCAGTCGGAGATATTGTCTATTATCTCGTTCACTTGCAGAAGTCAGGTGTTGTGTACCCTTTTATCAGGCTTTATTTGACTTCTGTTGCTTCTTACCTTCAAAACAAAGAACATGTTTCTCTTTTCGGGGTTCTTGTTATCAAAGCTTTTATATAGGGACTCATAAGGATTATCTCACCAAGGGTGCCACCTGCCTCTGTGTGAAACCTCAGTTTTGTTCTAACAAGGCTTATGGGCCCTCCTTTTGAGCCACTCCTCTCTTGCCCTTTTCAGTTTCTTTCTTCAAAGGTAGTTTCTGGTAGCTATTGCTTCCCTCAGGTGTCAGTGAGCTTCAGGCGCTTACTCTGAAAGAATCTCTTTTCCAAGTACACTATGATAGATTAGTCCTCAAGACAAAACCCAAATTCCTCCCTAAGGTGCTCTCTACTTTCCACCTTAATCAAACCATATAAGTCCCAGTGTTCTCACATCTAGAGTCAGTAGCAAAGCTAGCTCTTCACGCATGAGTTGTCAGAAGGGTGCTCATATATTACATTGACAAAACAAAGCCCTTCCTTAAGACACAAAAAGCTTTGTCTTTTTCTAAACCACACACAGGGCGTGCTCTTTTGAAGGCAGGTATAGCATGCTGGCTCATTAAATGCATACAGACATGTTATGCCAAAGCCAAAAGACCTTTGCCATCCCTCCAAGACCCCACTCAAACTGTGAAAAAGGAGTCTCTATGGCTTTCTTTGGTAATATTCCCATAGCTGACATCTGCAAAGCAGCTACCTGGTCTACATCCCACACTTTTACTAAACATTACTGTGTGCATGTCTGAGCTCACCAACAAGCAAAACGTAGACAACAAGGTTTAAAATAAATCAAATCTCTAATCTCAAGTCATAGACTTCATTTCAGTTTTTCATTTTATTCACATAGATTTTTTTTTACAAAAGTGGAACTATGTCCATCATAAAAATTTCAGAGTAACAGGTATTGTCTCTGTATGGTCTGATTATGGTCAATGCGATGTACAAACAGCCTTATTCACATAGAAAACATGCAAAAAAGTGGAACTATGCCCATCATAAAAATTCCAGAGAAAGTTATTGTCTCTCTATGGTGTGAACCCGGTCAATGTGATGTACAAACAGCCAATATATATTTTGCCTTAAACAAGACTTCTTCAGAGCTTAGACAGAATACAAAAGTATGTCTATCAGTGGTCGTCATAAAAAGACGTTGAAAGCATAAACAAGAAGGAAACTTGCAGTAATTGACAGCTAAAATCAAGCCACACCAACATAAGGACTGGTGATGTCTCTCAAGACCAGTAGTCGAAGTGCATTAAAAAAAATATGAGAACTGTGTTGCTGCATGTAGTGTGGTTGGGGTTAGTAAGCGTGGGAGAGGGGTCAAAGGTGTGGCTCAAAAAAATAGAATATCCTTTAGGTTTTTTTTGGTCTTTCACCGTCAGGTAGCTACATATAAAATAACATACAGCCTAAATGAAAAATAAATAACACAGTTGCTACTCATTGAGAAATGCACTATAGTACATTATGAAACCTTAAAGCACTGCATAGTCTGTGTGTAACCAGAGAGCCACAGAATTAAGTTTTGTCTGGTGCAGTGGAGAAAAGTGTTGCATATGTTTAGTGCTGCAAGGTCACAGCCTGTGACAGAAAGCACTGTAAATGTGCAATTCATTGTTTTAAACATGCATTACATACAGTATCAGATAGACTGCTACAAAATGCTCAAAATGATTTGGATAAAATGGTGCTTCCAAAATATAGATTTTAGTAATACCTAAGTGTATGCAGTGCAATTTTGTTTACATTACTGACCCTTCAACACCTCCAGGTGTAGTAAGCTCTTTTTAAATACAATCACAATTAAAAGCACACACTTCACAGCTCAGGGTTAACTCTTTGCACTCCCAAAGGATGGCAGTGGTTAAAATGACGATGTTCTCCAAAATACCATATGTTTGTCATCGCAAATCTTCAAGTGATTAGTTCAGTTAAAGTCAGTACCAGCTCTGAAACATCCTTGGCACTGGCAGACTTACTTGTAGCACACATTTGTATGTCTTTCCGGCAGTACCCTTCCTGGCAGGAAAGCATGTTTAGCTGTCTGCCCGGCTTCGGTTTGACAGCACAGGAGACTCGCTGAATGACACTTCAGCTGAAGCATTTAAACTGTCGGAACTAGCCATCCTGGGATGATTATCTTTTTACAAAAAGTACGGGAACGGTGTTACATAAATCATAAAAGTATGGGCATGTTGTGCCCCTCCGATCCTGTCCACTTCGACCACAGAGAAGACACCCTGATAAGGGATGAGTATCCCCAGTGTCCTGATCAACACAGTTAGAGTATAGCACGCCGTAATGCAAGTAGCTATTTGTTATCTACTTTATATCGCCCCCATTTGTGATGCACTAATTGTCACAGCTAAAGGTAGAAACAGGCTCTTCAGACTTAAGCCTTGCAGTGCCCTTCTCCACACACCAATCAGCCTGTTATCCGATATTCTCTAGACTTGTTGCAGAGCTGGAAAAAGGGTGGGGTGGTAAAATAGCATAGACTGAAACATGGTCTCTGCAACTGCGCAGGTTTGAGGTTTCCTTTTCATGCCCCCTGCACCGGAAGCTGAAAGGAGCAAGAGTCCTAACAGGACCTGTGGAATGGTAATTAAAAAAAAAAAAACTTTGTTAAATGTTGTTTGCTGTGCATATAGTCAGGAGTGGATGTTTGTGGGTAATAGTGTGTTGGAGAGAGCGTGTGCATGAGAGAGCATGTCTGTGTGAATGAAAGTGAGAGAATCATTGGAGAGAGTAAAAATGAATGATAGAAAGAGTATAATCAAGAAATAATGATAGTGACGGAGAATAACAGTGAGTGTACTATGTGTAAGTTTGAGTGGGTCACAGTCTGAGCGAGTCAGAATAAGAGTCTGAGTGAGAATCAGTGAGACTGATTTTGTCAGAGTGAGTCTGAATGAGTTGGACTGAGTAGAAATTAGTGAAAGTAATTGAGACTAGGTGAGTCAAGGATATTGAATGAACCTGAGATTGAGAATGAAAATGAGTGGGACTAAGTGAGACTGAGAATGAGTGAGATTAAGTGAGGGGGTCTGAGTGAGTCCCAGCCTGAGTGAGGCCAAGTGAGTTAGAGAATGAGTGAGACTGAGTGGGTCAGAGAATGAGTCAGACTGAGTGATTATGCTCTACCACTTTTAAAAGTCACAAGACGCCAATGGCAAAGAGTACAAATAAGCAATGGCAAGTTTCAAGTGCCTTAGAATGCAGGGCTACAAATTAATCTGCTGTAATTCAAAATTGTAAAAGGTTCACAAGGTACTATGCTATTAGCAGGGCTAACCACCCCCATTATATTATTCATTAAGGCACAAATGAATTACTCATCTGTATCCAGGATTTTGAATAATAGAACAATTTAATATAGCACTCTTGTTTAATCCATTAATAGTCCTGTAAATCAGACAGGGTCTTGACAGAATGAGTTTGAGAGGGAATGAGATGTGAGAGGGAATGAGATGTTAGTGTGCATGCAGTACACAGACTTTCTGTGCTTAAAACAATTTAACATATGTCTGTTGGACAACATTCCCAATAGAAAGACACTGCAAACCCTTAATTCTCCTTGAAATGAAATATGTGCTTTATAGCTATCACTGCAAAAACTTGTTTTATAGACACTGGAAAGACAATTTGTCTATTTGGGGGTTAGGTGACTAAAGAAAAAAATAAGCACTGATTTCAAAATGTTTGGAAAACACCACTAAAATCCACACAAAAATGAACTCTGAAAAGAGGAAAGCCTATCCATTGGTCTTTAACTCTGGAGCTAGCCACCTGTAGTGCTTTCCTCTTATTTAATTTCTAAGCACTAACATAACACAACAGAAATGCACTTCTGAGGTCAAAGAAGACTTTTATTGTTATTTTATTCTTCCCCAACCACAATGTTTATGAATGAATGACGAATTAGTAGCTTTCAAGTCCGCGTTAATCAAACAAAATATATCAGTTTGCAATATACACAGCAGGTTATATTTATAAGATATTGAATGCAAAGCAAAACAAATACTTCACCGTGTAGGAACTATTTACAGCTACATCTTTCTAAGGTCTGCAAGCTGAGGACCCCTGTCAGCCGCGAGAAAGAGTGTCATCTACCCACACGGGATGCTGGCAGCTGGCGCCAAGCTCCAGCACGAGGTCCGGCAGATTCGAATCTGACTCTCTGCAGCCTGTTACATTCGTTACAAAGGTGTGCCCCCTCCTCTCAGACCTGGGAAACTGAGCAAGCCTTTTGGAGACTGGCCAGGTCTCCAAGACTACTCCTGTTCCCAAGCTCAAGGGAAGAGAAACGACGCCCATGTACTCTCTCTTATCAGGTCTAGTCTACTGTGAGAGCAAAACATCTTGGTTCTCTGGTGCAAAAACACAGCTTGGAAAAATACAGAACTCCACGTTAAAGGCAATGGGCAGCTAACCTAAATATCAAATGCAATGTCATGTTAAAGGCAATAGGCAGCTAACCTAAATATCAAATGCAATGTCTAGTGTCATGTCAAAGCCAATAGGCATCTAAGCTGAATACAAAATACAATGTCTTATATCATGTCAAAGCCCATAGGCAGCTGAGCTGAATACAAAATGCAATGTATAATATCATGTCAAAGCCAAAAGGCAGCGGAGCTGAATACAAAGTGTAATGTATAATATCATGTCAAAGCCAATAGGCAGTTAAGCTGAATACAAAATGTAATGGCTAATGCAATGTCAAAGCCCATAGGCGGCTAAACTGAACAAAACATACCATGTGCTACTGGTGAACATTGAGCGACTAATATGCGCAGTGGTGAAACACAAAGTCATTGGTCAAAACAACACTTTATCAAATGGCAGGACATTCCGCCCTTTGACCAATGAATTTTTGTTTCACATATCTCTTGTGTCAAACCAAAAACAAAAAACATCAGCACAAAAAAAAAACATTATCAGCAAATCAAATTTCAATGATCAAAGCAATCCCTGTAAAGCAATAGAAGTGAATTAACACATTGATCTCATAACCTTTCACATCAGATACATCTACATAGAAAAGACTGGGCAATTTTTTTTTTTTTTTTCTGAATGAGTCTCTAATTCAACAGTGTTAGCAATTTGATGTGGCATGAGTTCTGCTCATGTAAAGGTGCACGGTCCACCTGAAAGGTTTTCTGGAAGGTAAGCAAAAGTCAGAGTTCCATACGAGAGGGAAAAAAAAAAAAAAAACACAGCAAACAAGTTGAACTTGAACTGAAGGCGCAGTTTGCGCAAAATGGATCCATGGTGCTGGCACTTTACTCAGCCAGGTTCAGGTTGGGGATTCGGTCCCTTCCCCGACCCCACACGCACACACCGGAAGGGGGACCACACAGCACACTCAGGGACAGTGGCGAAACGTGGTCGGATCTGCAAAAGAAACAAGTATGACTTTTCTTGCAAATAACATTTTTCATTTAAACTGCACCCTTCCTCTTTCTTTCCCTGTTTTATAATCAGCAGGACGTTTTTGGGGCCCTTTGTTATATTTTCTGCAGGTTCTGGAGGGTCACTTGGGGCTTCAGCCCACACATCAGTACTGAGGTTTTTATCTGCTGCGCCACAGCTTCCTTTTTCTTGCACTGTCAGAAGGGCTGGGGCAGACTCCTTCTTTACCAAACCTCCATTCACTGCATTTTTGTCAAGTTGGGCCATTCTGTCTCCAATTTGTATGAATGAATCAGATTCTTTTCTAGGTATCAGCATAATTTCGATTTTTCCTTGGTAATTTGCAGCAATTACTCTCCCTAAAACCTGATCAATTTGCCATTTCTGTTCTGGTAACTTTCCTCTCCCCAACTGCTCTGTGATTGCTTGCATGACAGATTGCTTTTGTGCGTGCTGCACAGTTTTTATCAAATCTAGGGGAATGTGCATCTCTCTCATCTCTGCCCACCTGTAAGAGGCCTTTTCACATTTCTGGGGCACCCACATAGCCATCCCCACTAAGGCAGAATTCTGGGTGAACACTTCTCTCTCTGCATTTTTCTCATTAACATCTGCAAGGTAATTGAACCAGTTAGGTGCTAAAACATTATCAAAGAACCAAAAATCAGCATAAAAATGACACATCTCACGTAGCTCTTGCTTTAAAATCTGACACACATTATACAACGCTGTTCCTTCTACTGTGCCAGAAAGCAACATTTCAGTCAATGAATCATTAGTAAAACAAACATGCTTTTTATCTTCAGTAGACACGAATTCAAATGGTGCACACAATTTCATTGGTAATTCTTTTATCTGTGGTACTCTAGCCCTGTCTTGCAAGTACCAGATCCATTGTATGATTCTAGCTAGGGGCACTATTTTCTTTCCTTGTTCATGATTTAAATATACATAAGTATTTCCTTCTTGCACTGCGCAGAAACCTAAAGTCTGCATTATTTCATTTGCCAAATCACACGCGCGCAGCTGCATATTATTTTTCACAGTGACCATATACAAAAGTGTTAGGATTTCACTCAAATGAGGGCTATTCTTTTTCCAAAAATCAAACAAGCTAATGAAACTCGGTGTCTCTTTCTCTAAAATCTTTCCTTTTACTTGGGCATTTTGCAACGGTAACTCGTAAATCACATTCTGAGCTCTCTCGTCCATGTTATCAGTTAAGGAATGCATATTGTTTGCCAAAAACCCTGGCTCACATGGAAACTCAGTGCAGCTCGGAGCTGTCTTAACCCCCTCATTACTGGAATGGGACAAGAAAGATTCTTCATTTTTATAACTTTCAGCATTATTTTGAATTATCGTATCCTGGCTAATTTGCTCACGTAAATTCCTATTTTCATGTTCCAACTTCCTACATTTCTCCTGCATTTCTCTGTAAGCAGATAAAGGTATCCAGACCTTTCTGTCATCATTACTTCCAAAACACACTTTTTCTACATATATACAACGGGAATTATTTCTCAAAACAACATCAGGCATTTTAGCTACACATGCATTTTCTTCTGTAATTCCCCAAACAGAAAACAATTCACAGTTTTTCTTAGCACCATCAGGCAGTTCATCAACACATGTATTCTCAGACATGGTCTGCCGTGCTACTGTGATTCTCCAAACAGAAAACAATTTCTGTAATTCTCCAAACAACAAAAAACAATTACACTTTTAAAGTGTGCACTTAGAAATCTACTAACTCGTCAAACCCCTTTAATCACCTCTTAATGACCGACCCCACTCCTGGTACCAATTGTAGTGCTTTCCTCTTATTTAATTTCTAAGCACTAACATAACACAACAGAAATGCACTTCTGAGGTCAAAGAAGACTTTTATTGTTATTTTATTCTTCCCCAACCACAATGTTTATGAATGAATGACGAATTAGTAGCTTTCAAGTCCGCGTTAATCAAACAAAATATATCAGTTTGCAATATACACAGCAGGTTATATTTATAAGATATTGAATGCAAAGCAAAACAAATACTTCACCGTGTAGGAACTATTTACAGCTACATCTTTCTAAGGTCTGCAAGCTGAGGACCCCTGTCAGCCGCGAGAAAGAGTGTCATCTACCCACACGGGATGCTGGCAGCTGGCGCCAAGCTCCAGCACGAGGTCCGGCAGATTCGAATCTGACTCTCTGCAGCCTGTTACATTCGTTACAAAGGTGTGCCCCCTCCTCTCAGACCTGGGAAACTGAGTAAGCCTTTTGGAGACTGGCCAGGTCTCCAAGACTACTCCTGTTCCCAAGCTCAAGGGAAGAGAAACGACGCCCATGTACTCTCTCTTATCAGGTCTAGTCTACTGTGAGAGCAAAACATCTTGGTTCTCTGGTGCAAAAACACAGCTTGGAAAAATACAGAACTCCACGTTAAAGGCAATGGGCAGCTAACCTAAATATCAAATGCAATGTCATGTTAAAGGCAATAGGCAGCTAACCTAAATATCAAATGCAATGTCTAGTGTCATGTCAAAGCCAATAGGCATCTAAGCTGAATACAAAATACAATGTCTTATATCATGTCAAAGCCCATAGGCAGCTGAGCTGAATACAAAATGCAATGTATAATATCATGTCAAAGCCAAAAGGCAGCGGAGCTGAATACAAAGTGTAATGTATAATATCATGTCAAAGCCAATAGGCAGTTAAGCTGAATACAAAATGTAATGGCTAATGCAATGTCAAAGCCCATAGGCGGCTAAACTGAACAAAACATACCATGTGCTACTGGTGAACATTGAGCGACTAATATGCGCAGTGGTGAAACACAAAGTCATTGGTCAAAACAACACTTTATCAAATGGCAGGACACCACCCTGGGGCAATGTGAATTGTACTTGGTAAAATGTGTTTTTAAAAGGAAAAAAACAAGCGTTAATTGTGAAATATGTTATTGTGAGAAAATTAGAGATGGCAGTGAACAACAATGTGTGCTAGGGCCTTGAAACCTGATGACACTTCCCACCAAAAGGCCTTTGTGGTTCTTTGTTTAGCTCACTTGCAAGATTTCTAGTTTCACATACCGGATTTTGTTATGAGGAAAAATATAACAGATGCCTTTCTTTGCAGTTCATCTGTGAAGATTACCTTGGGACCTCTATACTCCTATTGCCTAAGCTATCTTTCCTTGAAGAATACTTAAATTGAATCAGCAGTTGAATATTTGTTAAACTGGAAAAAGAACAGTGATTATGACCTATGGTCCTAAAGGTGGTCATGTTTACATGCAGTCTTGTTCAGTTTGGACAGCGCAATTTATCTATCTGTGGTATATTTAATGATATTTGTAGAGTGGATCATACAGACCGGAAGGAGTGTCTTGGCCCTACGGAAAAGCATGTGAATCACTATTCTGACTAGTTTTTAAATTTCTTTCATTAAAGGATGGGTCGCTTTTGTTGACGTCTGCAACATGGAGTCAGCCGCTCTCTGCACTTTGGGGAATGAAATCGGTCTTTGATCTGAAGTAAGTTATTACCATTTGCTGATTCCCCATAGTATTGATGGCATTATCTACCTGATAGTTTCTTTAAAAAAGCAGTTATTGCCACTACACAACTACATCTCTTAAATGTGCCTTTTGGCCTTGGGTTCCACTAGTGCCATTGGTAGAAAGTGGTCAGTCTCCTGCTACAGTTTTAATTTAACGTTAGTGAATTATAGCCAAATGTATTAATGCCAGACCTTTTGAAAATATATGAAAGATGGAGTAGATGTGCTCTCAGGATCTTAGGTTGTACGATTGAAGAAGTAAGAGAAATATTGAAGTGTGTGTGGGGTAGGTTACTGAGGCATCTTCTGACCATGGCCTATATCAGGCTTATTAGTCATGGACGGGGCACTCGTTGGGAATAGGTGAATTTTTTGAGGGTTCTCTGTGCATTCATCAAGGCATCCATTTCTTGGTGTGATGCCTTATCCTGCTGTGCTGCCAGCAGATAGGTAACCAGCGGTGCTCATATGTCCTTTGGTCTTGATCGCACAGGCATCTATTCCTGATAAGTCTCAAGTTGTTCTTGGCAATAGGCTGTGTCTCTTAACCAGTGTTTAAGCAGATGAACAGGGCATTTACCCCCAATGAATGACGACGCTACTCTGAGCCATCAGGAACAGGATGGCAGTCAAATTTGAGACCCCTTGAAACAAGGCTACTAGAGGTGATAGTTGAGAAGCATGGTCTGTAATCAATACAATAATGTCAAATACTCCTGCCCCGAATTGTGCAGCTGCGGAACACTGCCAAGCCAAGTGCAGGAAAGTGGTGGTGTGTGTGTGTGTGTGGCGCACTACAAGTAGCCTGCATCAACAGCTACTCCCATCCTGTGAAGCTGAAGTGCAGTATATCCTGCGTAAATATTTAAAATGTATTAGCCTAAATTTGTAGAGCGGGGAAAGCGGTCTGGGTTAAGTGCAGCAGTAACACTTCGGCTCTCACTAAGAACAAGCAGCCGGGACACTACAGATTTCATGCATCTGTTGCTCAGCCTGAACATGGAGGGCACAGATCAAAGACCTCGTCTGTCACCTGATGACCACTGTCAAGTGCTTGATTTAGAATGTGCAGGGGCTGAATGATCAGGGCAACATTTTCCTAGTGCTAGCAGAGTTACAAAGTGACCAAATTGACACATGTTTTTTACAGGAGCTACACCTGACCAATGCAAGCCGCTTTTGACTACACCCGGGATGAGTTGCTGAGTCACATGTCTCCATCCATTCTAGATACACGCGAGGAGTAGCTGTGCTCATCAGAAAAAGGCTATTATGGCACACCTGCTCGGTGCTATGTGACACTCAAGGCAGATTTATTTTGCTGGCAGGAACTCTGCAGGGGCATACTATTACACTAACCTCTGTATACAGCCTGAATGTGGACGATCCTGATCTTGGGAGTAATAAGGCTTGTGATGTGAACTTTGACCTTGTCAAGTCACGCAAAGGAGAATGAAAAAAAATACCCACTAGTAAACTATTGTGGAAGCCCATCTTGCTGAGTACTAGTGAGCTAATGGGTGTTCTGTATTGAAAGGGATGGGAGTGTCAACCTTTCATATGTTATTCATACCAGAGCTTGGAGTGTTTTAGTGGGTCCTATTTACCTCTGTCATCCCATGCCCCTAAAAGGGTCAGCATGTGCTCATGGTAAAGTTCAAGCCCCTCTTAAAGATGTAAGTAATACACAGTAAGATATGCTAGCTTGTAGCAAATGCCAAAATAAGTAACAATGTAAAATCTTTAAAATGTCAATAAACAGATTTATGAAGAAAAGAAAATGGTAAAGTTCAAGTCTGTCACTTCACAAAGGACTTCCCCTACTTTTTTCTAAAATGCCTGAATGTGTTTTTCCCCCTTTGGGCATGGAGGTGGGGGTAATACAACATGTACATTTTGATGATTTCATGCTGCTCACCTTGAGTCATCTTGGGCTCATGTACTAGGTCTTTCGACAGCACATCGTGGACACCTTTCTGACCTGTTTTTCAGTTTGACTTTTTGAAAAGAGATAGTGCTGCTAACTTGGACCCTCTTTTTAAGATGAAATCCACTCCACATGTTGTGATGGTCATGGTTAAAAAAAAAAGTCCAACGGTCTGGGATTCAGTGCTTGTGCTACAAGAAGAGGTGAGAAGATAAATGAATCCTGGCAGTAGATAAACTCTCACTTCAGCGATCATTATAAGTGCTTCAAGTTGCATTGCCTTGGTTAGTCACTGGGGTCACACCCTTTATGTTGAAACGAAGGTAGCTTGTACAGATCGGACCACAACCTGGTAATAGCAGGGTACACTTCTACACTCCTGTCCTACAGACAGGACTCTTTCCTCTGATATTGAGATCAAGAAGACAGAATTTCCCCCTTCATGGGGTAGGGACAATAAATACAGTAACAGGAGGAAGGTAGCTAAAATGAAAATAAGTCATTCTCACTAACATATTTGCCCCTACCCCGAGATGGGGTCTAATGTTTTTAGATATCAAAGTGGTAAAATCCCTACTGTGCTAAAACAAACGGAAGATGTCAATTTGCAGCCATTTTAAAGAGATCCTTACAGCACACGACTCTCAACCAGTTTGGGGCTTTGCTGGTAATTCTGATCATTGGGGTCTCTGTTCTCCACAAGGTACCCAGAACACATCACTGTGCTTCAACTGAAGGTGGTTCACTTAATCCTGACATCCTTCAAAAAAGAAGTCGGTGGTTGTTATCCCCTTAATCGCATATAGCCAGATGGAATTATTTAATCGATGCTAAAAACAACAAATTGTCTTCCACTGTCCAAAATGTGTCAGGATTTGCCTCTAGTGACATTGTTACTTATTGTACCAACCTATGAATACATGCCATGGTACTTACACATAAAGCTTTTGGTGGTGGCTTAGCACAAGACATTACTACCAACGCCCCATAATTTAACCATAAAGAAGGATCAAAGTAGACATCCACATTCCAAGTTGCTGAACTCTGCTGCCTGGATCCCGAAATCCTAAAATCGTTGCTTAAATCTTGTGTAAAAACGTGTGGATGCTATCAAGGAAAATGTAAATGATTTACAGCATGGGAGGATCACCAAAACAAAGTGCAGGTGCTAGGTTTAGCCTTCTTTGCGACCTGTTGTGGCCAGTACTTAAAATGGAGTTTGGACCAGCTCATTACTTACTATTAACTGACTTCCTTGTCACTCATTTTCTTGCTTCTTTTATAGTCTCATTCAATGATCTTTGTCTCTCCTGTGAAGCATAGTTTCCTGATGATCTCCCAGTCTGTTGAGATTTTCTCGCCAAACCCACCCGGTCCTCAGTTGCTCAAACGTGTTGCATTTTTTTTCAACTTTTCTTTGAGGACCCAACAATTGCAATGTGTTGTACAGGCTGCTTCTTTCTTAAAAGGTGCTTTTGCATACATTATATTCCAGCAAGACTCACAAATGTACATTTTATTCTCTAGTTGTAGTTGTATTTATATAGTGCTTACTACCCCTGACCAGGCGTTGAATCGCTTTTCGGCGAGTAGCATGCTACTCCGGAACCCAAAATGATTAGGGGTGGATTAGTATAGGGAAATATAAGTATAGTATTAGTAATGGGAAAAATTATTTTTCTCTTGTACAGTAGGACTAAAGTAATAAATATATAGACACATGATTAGATGGAAAGGGAATATATGTGTAAGGGAGATAATATAATGAGATTTAAAGTTGTATTTGTCGTAGTTGGACTTTCCCTCCTAAGCGAAACTGCTGGTTTAGGGATGACAGCACTTTTGTATGTAGGCAACGGAGCCATTCCTACAACACGTTGCAACTGTCAGCCCACAAGCAGTGCCTCACCAAAAACTCAAACAGTACCCCAGGACCCCAGTGATTATGCTCTCTCCTTTCAAACTTGGTTACTTACACTTCACATTTGGCATACTGGTGCCCCCATGTAAGTCCTAATATATGGTATCCAGGGCATTGGAGTACCAGGGGATTCCCATGGGCTGCAGCATGTATTTTACCACCCATGGGGAGCCCATGCAAAGGGCTATTGCAGCCTCCGCAAAAGGGTTTCACTACAGGTCACTGCAAGTCACCCCTATGGCAGGCCGTCCTAGCCCAGAGTGCAGGGTGCAAGTACCTGTGTGTGAGGGCACCCCTGCACTAGCAGTGGTGCCCCCAGGAATGCCAGTTCCATTTTCCTGGACTTCGTGAGTGTGGGGACGCTATTTTATGTATGTACTGGACATAGGTCACTACCTATCTCCACCTACATAATGATAACTCCAAACCTAGGCATGTTTGGTATCAAACATGTCAGAATCATACCCCCATTCTGTTGCCAGAATTGGAAGTATGATTTCATGCACTCTGGGGGCTCCTTAGAGACCCCCAGCTTTACTGATACCAGCTCTCTGTGGTTTTCCAGTCAGACCAAGCTGCTGCCACCACTCAGACAGGTTTCTGCCCTCCTGCTGCTTGAACAGCTCAAGCCCAGGAAGGCAGAACAAAGGGATAATGGGGTAACGCCCTCTCCCTTTGGAAATGTCTTGGGAAAGGTAGCCTCCCCGAGCCACTGGTATGCTTTGAAGGGCACATTTGGTGCCCTCCGTGCATAAACCAGTCTACACTGGTCCACTCCAGTCCCTGCTCTGACACAAAACTGGACAATGGAAAGGGGAGTGACCACTCCCCTGTCCATCACCACCCCAGGGGTGGTGCCCAGACCTCCTCTAGAGGGTCCCTTGATTCTGCCATCTTGAATCCAAGGTGGGCAGAGGCCTCTGGGAGCATCTCAGTGGCCAGATCAGGCAGGTGATGTCGGAGCCCCCACCTGATAAGTGGTCACCTGGATAGGTGACCAATCCCCCTTTCAGGGATAGTTATATGCAGTCTCTTTCTTTGGTGGGTCCTCCGATTTGGCTTGCAAGATTCCAGCAGTACTCCTCTGCAACCTCTATTTCGACTTCTAGCCACTGGAGCCGTGACTGGACCCTTCAAGAACCGACAGTCTGCATCCACGATGAAGACTCAACTTGCAACATTGTTTCCACGGCTCTTTCCAGCTTCCACAACATTTCCCCGGCTGTGCATCCTTTGAGGGCACCAAGTCTTCAGTCTTCACAAGAAGGAATCGCCCTTGGAGTGAAGGAGTAACTCCCCTGCATCCGCAGCCACCAACTGCAACGACGACTGGCTGCATGGATCTCCTCTCATCCTGAGCTGCGTGGATCCTGCATCATGGGTGGTGGTCCGGAATAGTCCTCTTGGTCCTCTCTGCCAGCTGTCCAGCTTTGGTGGAGGTAAGCCCTTGCCTGCCCACGCAGGACAGAACTCACATGCACCGCATCTCTTGCAGCTACCAAGGTGTGTTTGCTTTCCTCCAAGGGATCGTCAGGCTCCGTGTAGCCCCAGCTGCCAGCACTCCTTCCTGCGACGCAAAGTGCTCTGCGTTGTTCTCCTGCAGCGTGGAACCCTTCTTCAGTTGTGCTGTGTGGGCTTCTCTGCGACTCCTGGTTCCTCATCCAGTGGGTCTCCTGTGGGGGCTGTCTTTTCTTCTTTGGACTCTCTGCCTTGCTGGGGACCCCCCTAGGACTCCCGCCGTGGGTTGAGACCTCCTCGACCTTGCTGGTCCCTTGGCAGCTCCACTGCGACTTCTGCCTTTGCTGAGGCTTGTTGGTGGCTTTTCCGTGCCACTGACCGACTCCAATCATCCAACCAGCATGAGACGTCGACTGCATCCTCCAGGAACTCTTCACCTGCTCCAGGTTCGGCATTCCTTACTGTATTCGTCCTACTATCGACCAACTCTTTCAAACACAGCTGGGTGGGTAGTAGCTCCTACACCTCCTGGACTCTTCTGTGACTTCTGGACTTGGTCCCCTTCTTTCACAGGTCTTCCTCTTCAGGAATCCACCACTGGTTTCTTGCAGTCTTTTCAGGGTGTTGAATGTTTTTCTTTTTCTTCCTTTTGGGTGGTTTGGGGAAAATCCAGTAACTTACTCATTTCTTCCTGGTCGCTGGTGGGGCTCTGTGGTACTTAACTTTGGAGGTTCCTATACCCCCAGCTCCCCTCTACACATTCCACTTACCTAGGTGGGTGTCCTGCATTCGCATTCCATTTTTTTAGTATATGTTTTGGGATCCCCATAGGGTCACTATTGTCTATTTACATTTGAACTGTTATCTATCACTTTTTATGCCTAATACTGATTACTAGTGTAGCTATTTGGTGTGTTTACTAACCTCCTATTGGAGTATTGCCTATTTAGTATTTTGGTACTGTTACTGTAATAAAGAGCCTTTATTTTCGTAACACTGGGTGTTTTCTTTCATGTGTGTAAGTGCTGTGTGACTACAGTGGGATTGCATGAGCTTTGCATGTCTCCTAGATAGGCCTTGGCTGCTCATCCACAGCAACCTCTAGAGAGCGTGGCTTCTAGACACTGCCTTCACTACACTAATAGGGGATACCGGGACCTGGTTTAAGGTGTAAGTACCTCAGGTACTCACCACACACCAGGCCAGCTTCCTACACAGATCATGTAGGACCCCTGATGAAGGTATGTTCCCGAAAAAATGATAAGGAGGCAGATTTGTGCCTGCAGTTATGTAAACAATCCCCAACATGTGTACATTATGTTCCTGTCACATGTAAGTGAGAAAGGGACATGATGTGAATACCTACAATACATCACTTGATTATGATGCTGATAGTGACACCTTCACAGAGTGGCACTGATAACACAAATCAAAACATTTTTATAACTATAAAAAATGGCAGCCATCTTAAAACAAATAATAAAATAAATGGACTAAAACATAGCATGCTAAGTAGGTTAAAAGTCACTAGGTGGCGGGGGCACAAGCCTGAAAGCCAAAGGGCGAAGCTAATCTCCTGAGTTCTACTAAAAGCTAATATAGATTCACTACATAATTGCTAGTTGCGGATACACTACATATAGAAAAGTGCATTTGCCAGTGATGTGTGTAATTTGCATTGAGTGACCTACTCATCATTGGGACCGTCTAACTTGTCTAGACATCGGAACATTTCACCACGCATTCTGTGTTTATTTTGGAAATGACTACTCAGAGGTGTAGTTTTAGGAAAGATACAAGAGCCTACATAATATTGGAAGTTAGAGAAACCGAAGCAAAGAAAACCTGGCCAAAGAAGTAGTGAATTGTAATCCCTAGCAAAACCTGGAATACATCTCAAATACTTTTACATTGCTCCTGCCATCTGACCATAACAAAAAACAGAATCCAAAGATGGCAATGGGGTTATGAGGCATTCGATTGTAGACCATTATAGTGTATTGTCAGTACCTTATAGATTACCCATACAGTCAACATCCGAAACAAACTTTTGGAAATTTTTGCAGCTAAAATAGTTGTTTGCAGATTAGTTCAAAATGTCAAATTAGAATAGTCTCAAGCTGTAAGACTGCTGTTATAGTTGAGTATGTTTTTCCTTTGCTTTCCTAATTGGCTTTGATCAACACTGTGACCATAGTGCTTGATGCATGTTTAAGTAGGGAAAGGTCTGCAGACTATATATATAACATAAATGCAGTTTGGTGTGTAGAACAGCATGTCACACTTTTCTTACCTTTTGTTACAGTGAAAGTTCTTATTAATGAGGATTTCGTAATGTGTGTCTTTTCCACCATTTCCAACTGAAGGTCGAAGGATACATCCTAAAAGGTTATCTGTTTGACTGCATGACACCAGTCATCAAGTCATGTTACACGTTGCACACATTCAAGACCACATATTCAGTACATCTGATAGAGACTTCTAGCTGCAGATTCCTAACCTTAGAATTTCCTGGCGTCAGCTTGGAATCCGGAATTTTTTGCTGAGCAGTACCCTGCGTGCACCCTCCAGTGGCGTCATTGGGATCCACATGGCGTTGTTGGAGCCATCTGTGATGTCACCTATAAAGGCACCACCCTGGAGCACATGTGTCAGTTCTTTTCCTTCTCTTCTGGTTAAGTGCAGGTCCGGATTCGAGCTACCCTCTGCCTTCTTTGGCAGGCCTTTTTTCGACCTTTTTGTCCACGCTTTTTCGAGTCTGTGCGAGGATGACATCGAGGAAGACTGGGTTCAAGCCGTGTGGTGCATGCCATCGTGCCATGTACATGATGTACCCTCATCAGGTATGTCTGTGGTGCCTCGAAAGAGACCACGACTCGAAGTTGTGTTCAGACTTCTGGGCAATGGTCCTGAAATCTTTGAGAGAGCGGTCTCTGAAGCTCAAGGCAGCCCGGCAGTCTACTTCAGTTGGTGCGACTCCTAGGAGGTCACGGTCCCGATTGAGGAGGAGGTCGCGGGACCGCTCCAGGAGGCTTAAGTTCTGTTTGTCGCACTTGAGGTCCTTTGGGCACTCGGGGAAGAGGCACAAAAAGAAGAAAAAGTTCAAGAAGACTTTGACTTTGCCATGCCCGTCGGCTGGCAAGGCGTCTCAGAACCGATGCCAGGGCCGACTTCAGGTTCCCCTGCAACCCCTCCCCCATTTTTCCAGAAGCCGGAGCAACCCCTGCTCAACTCAAGGAGTTTTCCATTGGCATGCACCTTGTATTTGAGCGGGCTGCCCTGGCTGGTGCGCCTTTGGGTCCTGCGGGGGTCCATCGGATTCCACTCTTCGGCCTCAGAGCCGTTGGGGACTCCTGGATCTGATACCGGATCCGGAACGATGCTGAATGCACACAGTCAGCTTCCTCCAGTGTCGTTCCCAATGTCAACACTCCACCGGCTCCCACCGGTGGTGCAAGCCCCATCCTCATTCCACATGATCCAGGGTGACGTCATACAACGCTGATTCCGACTTTGATGGCGCCAACAGGGGCCAGATCAGTGCCTGAGGATTATTTTGATCAGCCCGGTACAGGTGAGGAATACGAGGGGTCCCATGCCCCTTCAGAATATGGTTTGGAGCATATGGACTGGTATGAGGAACTAGGGGAAGCCAGTGGACTATACTGGCATGCTCTCAACTCCTACTGTGGCTATGGAAGGGGGCGCTTGATATGCCATGGTGGTGCATAGGGCAGCTGAGGTCTTGGACCTAGACTTGCCTACGGTCCCAGTTAGGACTAACCTCCTGACCTAGGTGCTTCACCCGGAGGTTTCCACATCGGCACCAATGTTACCCTTTACAAAGCCCTCACTGATGTCTTGCTGGGGACTTCGTCCAAACCTAGCACAGGGGCTCCAGTAAATAGGAGAATTGGCTGCCACCATAGACCAGCTCCTAATGATCCTAGTTTCCTCACCCAACACCCAACCCTGGAGAGCTTGGCAGTCCAGGCCTCTACTTTGCATGGTGCCCTCCCTTCCGCTTCCCCGTCTAGGGAATCCAACATGCTGGATCAGCTTGGTAAGAAAATGTTTTCTTCCTCCAGGCTGGCATTGAGGTCTGTTAACACCTCATATCTATTGGGTCGTTTTTCCCTTACTTTATTGGATACAGTGGCACAGGTGCTGCCCCAGGTTCCGAAGGACCTGTTAAAGATGGGAGAGATGCAGCAAAGTTTACAATACGGTGTGGTTTGGACACGACCGACTCGCAGGGTAGGTCAATTTCTTCAGCGGTGGCCCTTCGTCGCAGCGCCTGGCTCCGTACGTCTGGCTTTTCAGGGAATGTCCAGGCAAACCTTATGGACATGCCCTTCGATGGCTTGCACCTATTTGGAGAAAAGGTAGACTTGGCGCTTGAGCGGTTAAAGGACTCTGCCTACGGCCAGATCCTTGGGCCTCTCAGCGCCTGCTTACCAGCAGTCTGCTTTTCACCCCTTTCGAGGCTTCGGAAGGGGTGTGGTACCACACCACCCACAAATCAGCCACCGTCCTCTTGTCAGCTCGACATCGAGTGTGAAGATGAGGTCATGGTACCTTCGGACCCAGAGGGTCTAGCCTGAGGTTGGTCATCACCCAGCCCCCATCCTCCACAACACCCAAGTCCTCCTACTATGATTCTGCAAGACCACTCGCGCCCAGTTGGCGGGAGGATTCAATTTCATCTCCCTCACTGGCAGTCCATAACATCGGACTAATGGGTCTTGCAGATCATACAGAAGGGCTATTTCCTCCCTCCCCTTCCAGTCTTTACCTCCCTATATGCCTTCATTGAAAGAACAGCTGATGGTGGATCATTTAGTCTTGCTCCGCAAGGAAGTTGCGGCTCTCTTGGCCAAGGGAGCCATAGAAAAGGTCCCAATGTAAGAAATGCGCAGTGTTTATTTCTGCTACTTTGAGTCCCAAAAAAACCAAAGGTCTTCGCCCTATATTGGATTTACAGTACGTCAATCTCTTCCTCAAAAAAGGAGACATTCAAGATGCTCACTCTTGCTCAGGTCTTTTCTGCCCTAGACCAAGAAGACTGGATGGTAGTGCTGGACTTGCAAGAGGCATATTTTCCCATCCCCATCCTGCCTGCCTACAGCGTTACTTCCGGGTCAAGGTCGGCCACGAGCACTTTGTTTTATGTGCTTCCCTTTGATCTCACCAGTGCCCCTCGGGTGTTCACAAAAGTGATAGCGGTGGTAGGTGCTCATCTGCACAGGTTAGGGATTTCAGTCTTCCCATGTAGACTGGCTGTTGAAGGCTCCTACGCCCCAGGATCTCATCACCCACCTTTGGACAACGGCGAAGCTCCTGCATTCGCTGGGGTTCACTATAAACATCCTGAAGTCACACCTAACTCTCTCTCAGAAGCTCCTTTTCGTCTGGACTGTTCTGGATACAGTGCAGTTTCGGGGTTATCCTCCTGAGCAGCGAGCCCAGGATATTCAGGTTATGTTTCGGCCTCTATCCTGGATTTCGGTGAGACAGACTCTGAGGCTGCATGGCCTCCTGTATCCTGTTAGTCAAATATGCCAGTTGGCATATGAGGGTATGCAGTGGGACCTGAAGTTCCAGTGGGCACAGCATCAAGGGAATCTCACCAACACAGTTCAGATCTCGGAGGGAACTGCAAAAGACTTGCACTGGTGATTAGTAAACTGCGACTGGGTCAGAGGCAGACTCCTCTCCCTTCCCCAAACAGATTTTATAGTGGTGACAGATGCTTTACTTCTGGGATGGAGCTGCCATCTGGGAGAGGTGGAGATCAGATGCCTCTGGTCTCCGGTGGAATCCGGACTCCATATCAATTTACTGGAGCTCTGGGCGATCCGACTGGCATTGCAAGCATTTCTTCCGGTTGTAAAAGGGTAGATGGTGCAGGTGTTCACGGACCAACACTATTGCCATATGGTACTGCAATAAGCAGGGAGGTGTGAGGTTGTGGACCCTTTGTCAAGAGGCCCTGCGTCTCTGGATATGGCTGGAACAGCAAGGCATAACCCTCGTGGTTCAACACCAGTCAGGTTTGCTGAATGCCAGGGCGGATGAACTCAGCTGCTGAAGTCGAGTGGATCACAAATGGTGTCTTTACCCGGAGGTGGTGCAAGGACTCTTTCAGCAGTGGGGAAAGCCTTGGTTAGATTTGTTCGCTTCCACAGAGAAATGCAATGTCAGCAGTATTGCACGTTAGAGCTTCCAAGACTGCAATCGCTCGATGATGCTTTCCTTTGCGAGTGGAATTCAGGCCTCCTGTACACCTTTCCGCCCCTACCACTTTTGCCCAGAGTTCTCAAGAATGGCCGGGCCCAGGTGATCCTAGTGGCTCTGGACTGGGCACGGAGAGTTTGGTATCCCGAGCTTCTGAAAATGAGCATCGATCCTACAATCAGGTTGCCCCTTCTGGAGGATCTTCCATCGCAGCAGCAGGGAAAGGTTCTCCACCCAAACCTGTCAACTCTGTGCCTTCAGCGTGCAGACTGAGTGGCGGCAGTTGACAGCTTTTGACCTTCCTTCCGAAGTCTGTAAAGTTATTTTGGCAGCCAGACATCCCTCCACTAAAATGGTATCCGCCTGTTGTTGGAAACGCTTTGTATATTATTGTGCAGAAAGATCTATTGATCCTCTTTCCGCTTCTCTTTCTGATATCCTTTTCTTTATACTTTTCCTTGCAAAGCAGGGTTCTGCCCTTGGTTCTCTCAAAGGCTATCTTTCCGCCTTATTGGCATTCCTTAAGCTGCATGATAAGCCTTTCTCTGTTCAAATCTCCCATTGTACATAGATTCCATAAATGGCTTGTACATATGTTTCTCCGTACACCCTTTGTTATGCCTCAATGGGACTTAAATCTTGCCCTCAGATTTCTTGTGCGCTCCCTTCGAGCCTTTACACTACTGTCCCCTTCGGCTGCTCACCATCAAGACAGCCTTCTTAGTGGCAATAACATCTGGTAGGAGGGTGAGTGAGATGCAGGCTCTTTCATCTATGCCACTGTATCTCAATATGTTTCCAGACAAGGTGGTTCTCAGAACTCGTGCTTTTTTCCTCCTCAAGGGGGTGACCCCATTTCGTCTGGGTCAGAACATCACCCTGCCCATCTTCTTTGCTCCACCGCATCCCTCTAAAGAAGAGGAGCGACTCCACCGACTGGACACAAAATAAGTAGTAGTGTTCTACCTTGACCGTACAAAAGAGTTACGGGTGGATGACCAACTCTTTGTGGGGTACGTGGGAGCAAAGAAAGGTCAGGCAGTGCAGTAGTAATCGATTTTGCGCTGGGTCGTTCTCTGCATAAAAATCTGCTACCCACTGGCCAAGAAGTAGTCTCTTGAGGGCTCATTCCACCAGGGGCAAGGCTGCTACCAAGGTGTTCCATTTCTGGAACAAGGTGTTCCATTTCTGGATATCTGTCGGGCAGCAACGTGGGCATCCTTGCACAAGTTTGCAATGCACTACTGCCTGGACAGTGTGGTCCAGAGAGACGGTCATTTTGCCCGTTCGGTCCTACAGGACTTTCTAGCGTGTGAAGATTTACCCGCTGCCCACCACCAGGAGGTTTTGGCCTGGATATCTATTCTAAGGTAAGGAATCTGCAGCTAGAAGTCTCTATCAGATAAACAAATTACTTAGCTTTGGTAACGCATTATCTGGTAAAGACTCTATCTAGCTGCAGATTCCTTACACCCACCCATGCCTCCTCACTCTACAGATATGTCTAAATAGAGTTAGGGTTTAGAGTAGAGAGGTATAGAGTTTAGGGACTTTCAGGGCCCTAGTTTTTTGCACAGACGAACTGTTGGTTCTGTCGATGACCCTGTGCTTCTGGCGTGGAAGTTCATGGGTAAAAGAAGTGATGAACGCGTGCCGGGGTGGTGCTTTTATAGGCGATCGTGATGTCACAGACAGCTCCAATGACACTGACGACGTCATGCGGATCCTAACAACGCCACCCAATGGCACGCGCTGGGTACTGCTCAGCAGAAAATTCCAGATTCCAAGCTGACGCCAGGAAATTCTAAGGTAAGGAGTTTGCAGCTAAATAGTCTCTACCAGATAATGCGTTACCGAAGGTAAGTAACTTGTTCTTCACTACACCATAATATACATCATGGCACTACTGAACCCCATATATCCCCTGACAACACACCTCTACTCCAACTCACGGCACCGCAGAACACCACAGACCACTTTAACATGCTATATTACACTTATACACGTAGCTCCCGTACCGGATTATAAAAAGAGTCACTTCACAGATCTTCACCTCATAACATATACAAGCATGCCACCCCCCCAAAAAATGCCTTCTTTCTTGTAAGAACATCAACCAAATGACTGATCACAACATGCCCATACAACCATCAGACCCCACACAACACATCAACATGGCAGATATAAGTGATCTCCAGCCACCTATCAAACCCAACCTCGAATTGAAAGAATATTGCCAAACCAAGCCTCTCTATCCCCACTTGGGAGCAGCCCTATGGGATTTATTACAAACTGCATACTTGGGGACTTGTGTATTACAAGTCGGTGACAGAAAACTGTTCAGAAGTATTGGTTAGCACATAAATGCTGCTGTTCGGTAGAAGATGTAACGATCCCACACTACATTAAATATTCACGTCACTGGTTTTACCTGCTGTCTAAAAACAGATCACCTAATCCAGATGCCTACTGATGGATGACTCAAAAATTAAGCTAGATATAAATAATGGGAAAATGCTGCATTATGCAAAAAAGTATTTAAAAAAAAAAAAAGTTGCATTGCCAAAATGTAATCTTAAAGCTCTTTTACATTGAAGAGGGATATACTTTTTGAGAGGGTACAATTTTCTCGTGAAATGGTAGGATCTGTAGCAAGGGGACTGCTTGTTTTTGTTACTGGCATCTTAGTTAGGGGGGAAAAGGTGTGGTGTCCTAAACTAATGATGCTAGCACTAGTACATTACAATATGGTATATAATTATATAGTAAAATAATTCTCTGTTGTCATCTATGCTTTTGCAAAACGGTAATTGGAAGCACAATCTATTCCTTTGTAGCTGGGCAACAGAATTAAGTGAAATTGTCAAATCATGAACACCAAACTTAAAATGTGCTTGGATCATCATCCTCTGGACAGCAGGTGTGAACGTGAGGTTGAGCACTGGGTTATAATTTGAGGTTGACTTGCAGCATTATGAAACTAGATATGTGCTTTCTTTTTTAACAGGAAGTTCACAAACAATTTTTTCAGTATATGCTGCATTAAAGGAAATCACAACCAGGGCAATTAGAAATTACCTGGCTCCTTCTGAGGTACCATTGGTCTAAATGCTGCCGACTCTACTAATCACAATAAAAAAGGATTGCAAAACCAGAACACTTTTGCAGGTAGATGGTGTAGGAAGCTGGCCCTGTATATACTACATCAAAACGAGATATAGTGTGCATAGAGTCCAGGGGTTCCCCAAGAGGCTTGACAGAGGCAATAATAGATAATACTAATGCTTTATTTGTGGTAGTGTGCTCGAGCAGTTAGGCTTATCAGAGAGTAGTGTTAAGCATTTGTTGTACACACACAAGCAATAAGTGAAACACACACTCAATGACTTAACTCCAGACCAATAGGTTTTTATATAGAAAAATATTATTTTGTTAATTTATTCCATTCCTGGAACCACAGGATTTATTTAGCAGGTAAGTACATTAAATGTAAGGTACTTTGCATAGTAATACTTAGAACTTTAAATGGAATCAACAATGTACACAGTTTTCTTTAAAATGGAAAAAAACTGTTTTAAAAGTGGACACTGTGCAATTTTCAACAGTTCCTGCGGGAGGTAGGTAAAGTACAGTTTTTGAGGTAAGTAACAGACGGGTTCAGTCTCTGGGGCATAGGTAGCCCACCATCGGGGGTTCCAGATAATCCCAAACACCCAGTACCAGCAACACAGGGCCGGTTAGGTGCAGAGGTCAAACAGGAGCCAAAAAAACGTGGGCCCCTATGGAGACAGGGGGTACTCCGGTTCCAGACTGCTTGCAGGTAAGTACCCGTGTTGTCAGAGGGCAGACCAGGTGGGTTTGAAGAAACACTGGAGGGGCCCCAAGTAGGCACAAAAACCACACCCTCAGCGGCACAGGGGCGACCGCGTGCAATGTGCAAACTGGGCGTTGGGTTCTCAATAGAACTCTATGGAAGGACCCGGGGGTCACTTAGGCGCTGCAGGCAGGGCACAGGGAGGCTTCTCAGGCAAGCCACCCACTGGGCAAGGGTGAGGGCCGCCTGCTGGTCGTTGCTGCACCGGTGGCCGGTTTCTCTCGAGCCTGGGGGCTGCGGGTGCAGTGCTTCTCCAGATGACTGATATCTTTGTCCCGAGCAGTCGTGGTCAGGGGGTCCTCCGGATTCCCTCTGCACGTGTCGTCGGGGGGGGGTCTGGAGAGGTCAGCCCAGGGTGGACACGTAGTCAGAATCGCCTGAGGATCCTCTCTGGCTAGTTGTTTTCTTTGGGCACAGGCTGGGGGCGTCAGGTGCAGAGTGGTTTGGACTCATGCTTCTGGAGTGAGGTGAGCGTCCCTTTAAAGATGGTTTCTTTATCTTCTTGTTGGACAGGTCCGCTGTCCACGGGAATTTCTTGGTCCTCAGTGATGCAGGCAGTCCCCTGGAGGCTTTTCAGGGGTTACTGGTCCTTCACAACGCTTTGCTTCTTCTTTTGCAGCTTTTTGAAGCAGGAGACGGGCCAATAGGGCTGGAGCCAAGTCATTTGTTGTCTCCTTCTCTTTTCTGCAGGATTTTCAGCTCAGCAGTCCTCCTTCTTTCTTGAGGTAGTCAGGAATCTGAAGAGCTGGGTTCAGGGTCGCCCCTAAGTACTAAGTACTACATTTAGGGGTGGGTCAGGGGGCAGTAGCCAATGGCTACTGTCCCTTAGGGTGGCTACATCCTCCTTGTGCCCACTCCCTCTGGGGTGGGGGGCATATCCATAGCCCTATTGGTCCTAATCCTCCAACGCAAGATGGAGGATTTCTCAAGGAGGGGGTGATTCCTCCTTGTTTTTCTCATTATCCCTCTGGACTTGCCACCAAAAGTGGGGGCTCGTCGGGGGGGCGGCATCTCCACTGGCTGGAATGCCTGTGGCACTGTAACACCAGGTCTGAGCCTTTGAGGCTCACCGCCAGGTGTTACAGTTTCTGCAGGGGAGGTGTGAAGCACCTCCACACAGGACAGGCTTTGTTTCTGACCACAGAGTGCACAAAGGCACTCACCACATGTGGTCAGAAACTCATCTGGAAGTGGCAGGCTGGTATAGACCGGTCAGCCATCTCTAAGATGCCCTCTGTGTGCATTTTTCAATAAATCCCACACTAGCATCAGTGTGGGTTTATTGTGCTGAGAAGTTTGATACTAAACTTCCCAGTGTTCAGTGTAGCCATTATGGTACTGTGGAGTTCATAATGACAAACTCTCAGACCATATACTCAGTATGGCTACCGTGCACTTATAATCTCTAAGAATTGACTTAGACACTGTAAGGGCATAGTGCTCATGCAGCTATGCCCTCACCTGTTTGATAGTGCACCCTGCCGTAGAGCTGTAAGGCGTGCTAGAGGGGTGACTTATCTATGCCACAGACAGTGGTTGGTGGACATGGCACTCCGAGGGGAGTGCCATGTTGACTTTCTTTTCTCCCCACTAGCACACACAAGCTGCAAGGCAGTGTGCATGCACTGAGTAAGGGGTCTCTTGGGGTGGCATAATACATGCTGCAGCCCTTAGGGACCTTCCCTGGCCAAAGGGCCCTTGGTACCAGGGGTACCTTTTACAAGGGGTTAGGGAAAGAACACTGGTGCTGAGGCCTGGTTAACAGGGTCCCAGCACACATCCAATCAAAGCTGGCATCAGCACTCGGCAAAAAGTGGGGGGGGTGACCATGCCAACAGCAGCATTTTCTACAGATGGCAGCCTTATGATTCAAAAACAATTGATTCAAGAATGGAAAAAATGAGACACAATACTATACATTAGCCCAACATTTTGGTGAGGATCTCTTTGCCCATTTGGGCGAAAAAGGCATGTTTGTGGCATGTGCGTCTGTAGATACACGTTTAGCATACTCGTTGTTTTTCGACACCCCTTGAGCAGCTGGGGCTTAACTGGTTAAATTGGCTGTGGGGGAATAGTGATGCCCTTTCTGGAGGCTGGTCCCTGAAGCCTTTTGTCAGTGCCAGTCGAGGCCCGCTGACGGCAGTGGACTCTGGCTGGACCTTGTCTCCATTCATGTGTTCGAGGCTCAACGCCCAAATCGTGCAGGACCGGTGCTCTGCTTCAATATGGGTTTTTATTCTGGAATGTCACCTTGTAGGTACGAGTTTCTTGGGCGGAAGGCATACTAACAACCTTTATATGACAGCCAGTCTTTGGTGCAGGGTTGTTGATCTCTATGAACAGGTCGTCAGATTCACCGGTCTCTGGGCTGAGTGACTGTTGTGCTGCTGTAAGTCCAGACTGTCCGGTCTCCTCATAGGAACACATCATCATCTGAGCCCACTCGGTGCAGGTCCGAACCAGATCCCGGGGGAAAAAAAACTATCTAATATAGAGTAGGTACCCATGTGCAACAACAAAAGGAGCCATACTTTGTCACTCAAAAGACGTCTTTGGGGGGGGGGGGGGGACGGACAACTTGCAAATATCTGAGCCCAACGCTAAATGGCAGGAGTATGATGAGTATCTGACTCCACAGCAGTACACACTATGAACACACATTTTCATGTAAGCAGCACTTTCCTTTTCTATACAGTGTAGTATTTGTTTCTTCAGTAAAATGCATGCCAAACAGCATTTTCTTTTTCTATATGGTGTAGTATTTTATACTGTAAAAAATGCATTTTTTCTTCTCAAATGTTATCTGGAATTAATTGCAAATCTTGTGCTCCTTTCTATTTCATGGTACACGTATTTGGCATTTACAATAGGGACATTCTACTAGAAGAATGCAATGAAAATAACGCCATGACCTCCTGGACATCACCCTGAGCCACCAGTTGTACTTTACCCCGTAGGTTCTGTTCTCCTTCACCCTGTGCCTATAATCAGTGTTTTTCTCCAGTGCTTGTTCTCTTGCTGCTTCACAGGAGAACGCCTTTTGGACGAGACGGGAAAAATGAGTTATGTCTCCTTTTCCTAAAATGTAGTTCGCATTTTCTGATTCTCTACTGCTTATTAGCTTGTGACCCTCTCCCCTTCAAAATTGCATTTAGATGCTGCCTTATTACCAGGGACAGCATTTGGAACTCAGCTACTTTTTTTCCACTTAGGAAAGTCTTTGTATTTTGGTTCTAAATCAATCAGCTGTTGCACGAGCACATTGCACACTTATTGCAATTGTCCTGACTGAAAACACATTGGTCCTAATTTGTATTTTAATTTTAGGCACTCTTTCTCAGACGATCATTATGTGGAGTTTAGCAAGCACTCACAGGATCGGGTCATTGGCACTAAGGAAGACATTGCACATGTAAGTACATAGAATTTTACCTTTTCACACCTTTCTGTGGAGTCAGTGATTCAGTCTTGGTACTGTGCAAGAAACATGAATGTCTGATGAGGCGATTGACTCAAGAATTATTGCTTTAGTGCTGTTAGTGCAAGATATGAATATCTGATGTGGTTAATGTGGCTGAAACGTGTAAGGTTTAAATGCCACACTGTCAGGGGAAGAGGCCTTTGTAAGGGTTTTCTTGAAATGAGTGTCGTATCTCAGTGGAGGGATACAATTTCCCATCTGATTTTATTTGGAAATATCTCCCAGTATGGTTTGTGCAAAGTGGGAAATAGACGTACTCACACTTTTACTTTGGTGCATCTTCATTGATATTTGTGAACACGTGTAAGATCCTAAAACAATTTCCAAGCTTCTTTTTAAACATAAGTTTGGAGCCAGTTAAGTAATTAAATTGACATTGTGGCGGCACCAGCCTCTAAGCTGGATGCAGAGAGGAAGCACAGCCGAAGAGAGGCGTAACTGCACTGGGTCACTATAAATCGTTGAGGGCATTGCTTTGGATGGTGACTGACGGGTCACTGTTCCGCTCTGTGAAGTTACAATCCTTGAAGATAGGACTCTGCTTTTTTATTTGATGATTTAACTAATATTGACCAGATGTGTTCAAGTCCAGCACAATTTGCGACTTTTAAATCTGTCTTTCATTAATAGTTGGTATTGTGATTGGACTCTGTTTTGCCTTTTTTTTCTCTACGATGGAATACAATAATTTGAAAGCGCTTATATGTATCAGTACAATACAATGTTTTCACTGCTTAAATGTTACCCTCGTTATCAAGAGAGAGTTAAAAAAAAAAAAATCAGCCATGCATTGTTTTGCATACCTTTCTGTCAGCCACATCATTTATATCATTGGTACTTGTAACTGTGTATTCCTCAACTTTAGAGTGTTTCCCAGGCGCCAGACTAGATCCGGAAACTTTTCATAGCAGTGCTCTTGTCTGCAGTTGGGTGGCGTGGTGTGGCTTTGTGTAGGCTTCATCCTGCCCACAAGTAGCAGAGTTCATTTAAGTGCCAACCCTGCATGGCTACGTCAGTTTCTTTCTTTCTGCGCCTTCAAACGCTAATCGGGAGCTGTGCTCCCACTTTTGATGACTCTGCAGAAAACACATGTAAGTCAAGGACCTGCACAAGGTGTGTCTTTAGTGTTATAGAGTTCAAGGCATGACTCCACTTCATGCTATTAATGCCCCCTCATACACTCAAAGGTAATCTGTGACTTTGAAGCAAAACTGTACCTCAATGAACACAGAAGTCCCAGGCCCACATAACTCCTGCTCAACGCTGAGGGTGGAGTCCCGCTTCTGTGAGAAGTCTACTTCACAGTTAAAGTCCAAGTGGAAACTTAAGAAAGCGAAGCGGGACTTGACCTTATCCTGTCACTGTCTATCCGAAGAGAAGTCACAAGGTTGTAAAAGGTGTCAGTCTGTTATTCCGGATCTCTGATTGAGAAGCTGATCCCAAAGTTGATACTGATGTGCCCAGAGTTTCCTGGGCCATCAGTGATGCCACAACAGGTCAAGGCATTTAAAGAGGGTATGCTGTGTACTTTTGCCACTTCTTTGGCTCTCTCTGGCATGCCTTTGGACCCCAAGGATCGGCAGGGGCCCTCAGTCGAATGCCTGCCAGCGGATTCCTCCTTTATGCTGCCCGAAACTCTTGTTCCTGTCATGGATTCAGAACAGACTCTAGTGAAGCCTTCTATATCAGCTCCAAGTCCTGCGTCTGTCCCAACTTCGGCTCCACGCTAACGCAGAAGGAAAATCCAGTACCGACTACGATGTCTGACCATGAACTTGCATTTACTCAACCCCAGCTGAAGTCCTGCTGCAAATACCCTTCATGGCACCCAGTCCCCATATAACCTGAGTTTAATATTTTGCTTCCACTACCTCAGAGGGACACTCAGGGGCTCCATTGTCTCTTTGGCTTATTCTGGCCAGAGCTTGCCACCACCTGGGTGTGACAGTGGTGGGGGTTGAAGATGAAGTACCTCCAGTTTTGATGATGAGTTTTTATATGCACTTGTGGCGACCAGTGAGCTTGATACTTCCCTAAATGAATTCACCTCTTGGGCTGCTCACAGAAGAGTGCTTCCTTTGATGTGGTAATTTTATGAACAAATGAGGTCCTTGATCTATAGCCACCTTTAGCCGAAGTCAGGCAAATGCCATTACAGAAGTTTTGTAACCTCGCCCAGCCTCACCTGTGCCACTCTGTTCAAGTGAAGAAATTAATGACACCTTAGTGGTCGCTTGGTTTAAAACCTGTCTGTGCATGCCACTGAATAAATAGCTGGCCAGGCACCATAGACTGGCTACTGGTGACCCCAATTTCCTTACACAGCACCCTGCTGCAGAGAGTCTGGTGGTCTAGTCTTTCACCAGCAAGGTGAACTCCAGCTCATTCCCTATGGCTGAGGACATGGATCTGGCAGGTAGCATGTAGGTCATCCCAAGCACCATTCTCTCAATCTCCTTCCACTGCGGCAGCAACCTCCAAGCTGCTTTTACCTTGCCATTGGCGGGCCACAACACTCTTTGGGAGGAAGAATCCAGCACTTTCTCCTATGGTTGTGATAAGTCACATCAGACAGATGCGTTCTCCAGATTGTTCAGCGTGGTTATGCCCTATTGTTTTTTTCTGTCCCAGAATGCCCTTCTGCCATATACGAACGAGACTCAGAGGAGTACCTGTCTTTTCTTATACAGGAGTTGGTGACTTTATTCTCTACAGGAGCCATCAAGAGGGATCCAGACACAGAAAAAGGGACAGATTATTACACTTGCTATTTCCTTGTGCCGAAGAAGGATCTACTGTAGATCTTCACATCCTCACTGCCATCTTACAGCACTACAAATTCAGAATGCTCACATTGGCCCAGACTCTGTGTGCCCTGGATCTAGGCAAGTGGATGATGGACATGCACCCACTGTACACGTATTTTCATATACTTGTTCGGTAGTCCCACAGATGTTACCTGCGTTTCGCAGTAAAACAAGAGAATTTTCAACTTGTGCTCCCCTTTGGTTGTGTTCAGTTTCCCTCAGATGTTCAAGAAAGTAATGGTGGTATTTACTGCCCATTTTTGCCAATAGAGGATTCTAGTTTTATCCTAAGTCGATGATTGGCTGTTGACTCAGACCCTCATGACCTTCTTGGGTACTCGATCAATGAGCCAAAGTCGCACTTCACTCCTTTCCAGAGGCTTCTTTTTGAAGTTGTCTTTAACACGGTGCACTTCAGGGTCTTCCCTGTGCTATATTGAGTCCTGGACATTTGGGCTATGATGTTTCGGAGTCGATCCTGGATCTAGGTGAGAGCAACTCTGATTCTTCTTGACCTGCTAGTCTCCTGCATCCTGTTTGTTGACTACAACAGGTGACACATTGGTCCAACACCAAGGCAGCCAGTCAAATGGCATTCAGGTTTTGGAGGTGACTGCATGCTATGTGCAGTGGTTGCTGCTTGTCCCCCATTGTACCAGAGGTAAACCTTTCTACCTTCCATACCCAGAGCCGACAGTGGTGATGGATTCATCACTACTGTGTTGGGGAGGTCATGTTGGAGAGAGAGATCAGAGGAGTCTGGACTTTAGTAGAAACATGGCTCTATATTAGTCTGCTGGAGTTACATGCCATTTGTGGGGTGCTGATGTCCCTACTTCCATCCATCAAGGGGAGGCTGGGACAGGTTCTCACAGACAACACCACCATGTGGTAGTGCAGGTGGAGTGGGGTCCTGTGCAAGAAGATCTGTGCCTCCGATGTTGGATGAAGCATCATGGCATATCTTTGATTATGAAGTACCCAACGGGGCCTTTGAACACCATGATGGATGATTTCTGCTTGCGGTGTCTGGCCGATCACCAATGTCCTCTACATACAGAAGTGGTACAGGGCATCTTCTGACAGTGAGGTGAACCCAGCTCCCTGGCTAGCTCTTTTCACCAGTGCTAAAATGGGTAGTCTCAAAACCTAGCACATTGGAGTTCTGTGAAAACTGTTGCTGGGAGATGCATTCCTGCTGGAGTGGGGCATGAGACTTCTGTTCTCCTTATTGCCTCTGCCTGTCCTCCCCTGAGTGCCGAAAAAGATCAGCTGGGCTGGCCCAAGTCATCAGAGTGGCTCTGAAATGGGCCAGAAGAGTGTAGTATCTCAGAAATTCTGTGCATAAGCGTCCGTCAACCCATCCGGGAGGATATTCTGTCGCAAAAGCAGAGCAGGGTGCTGATCTTGGCAAGCTACTCCTCCATATGTTGAAAGTGAGCAGCAACAGTTGAATATATTTCATCTACCAATTGAGGTTGTAGATGTCATCATTGCTTCCAGGAGTTTGTCTGTAAAGTCCATTTAAGTTGGATGCTGGGACAAATTTGATTCCTAGTGTGATGCCCCACATACAGTGCCCTGAAGGTGAAACATTTGGTTGCCCTTTTATTTGCTTTGCCTTTAGCCCAGCAAACCCTTGCAGTGGGCACTATTAAAGGCAATTTGTCAGGCTTTTCAGCCTCTTTAAGTTTACAGTAGTAGCCGTCCTTGTTCAGATCATCTGTTGTGATGTGGTTCATTAAAGGTTTAACCTTCATAGTAATTTCCTCCCATGCCATTTGTGATGGCACAGTGGGACCTTTACTTTGTCTTAACATTTGGCATGTATACTCTCTTTGAGTCAATGCACAACTGCTTGTTGCGTCTTCTGACTGTAAACACTCTCTTCCACATTGTGATTACTTCAGCTCGTCGTGTGAATGAAGTCCAGACTAAACCAGTACGGCCATCCAATGCCACCTTTTTTCTGGACAGACTGGTGATGAGGACTCGGGTGCCTTCTTACTGAAGGTTGTGACGACTTTTCACGTTGGATAATCCATCACTCTCCCTGCATTCTTTACCCCGTCTCAACCCTCAAAAGATGATGAAAGGCTCCATCTATTAAACCCCAAAAGAGCTTTAAGTATCAACAACGATCGCATGACAGACCATCCAATGGATGAGCAGCTTTTTGTTGGATTTTCTGGGGCGAAGAACAAAAAGGCTTTGCAGAAAAGGACTTGTTGAGATGGATACTTCTCTGCATAAATATGTGCTACGTACTACAGAAACCAGCTTTTGGAAAGCCTGAAAACCCAATCTAAAAGGGTTTAGGCTACCACTACTGCATTGGCACGCAGAACACCTGTTCAGTATCTGTCAGGTTTGGACATGGGCATCAATGCACATGTTCACGAAGCACTACTTCCTTAACTTCGTCAGGTGGAAAAGGCATTTCACCCCTTTGGTCCTGAAGGATCTTCTGCTGTGATCCCACTCCACAGATACTTCACCTTATGGAATTCCTGCTTTGGTCTCTGCTCTAAAGATGAGGAATCTGTGGTTAGAAGAACAAGCTATTTACCTTTGCTAAAGATCTTTCTGGTGGACGCTCTATCTAACCTCAGATTCATCACTGCTGCTCCACCTCACCATTCTGTGTAGTGGTCTCTTTTCACCATCTAAAGATGTCCTAACTTAGAGATCTGTCCATTTTTACCAACATATTGTTTGTGTTTTTATGCAGAAAGAATAAAAAAATAACTGACATTGGGACAGAGGGAGCTCCATTCAGTCACTTTGGGTTGAACGAAGCATACACGGAGCTACCTGGTGCCAACTATCGTGGTGTGGGAACACTGCATGAAAGGTTTCTAGATCCAATCAGGCGCCTGGTGAACATATCAAATTGAAGCATCTACAGTTAAAAAGTATATCCACCAAAAAGAGCATTGCCAAAGGTAAATACCTTGTTTAGTGAACCCATCATGGCAGAAAATATCCAGTAGGACACTGACAAATGGAAATGAATTTGCCTCATGGCTAGGGAACAGTTTGGAGGTTATGTTGTAGATCACATTTTGTGCACTCTCTTGCTTTCTAGCATTTGGAATATTACATGTTATTTCTTCTTTGTCATGTTTTTTTTTGGCATTGAGCTTGCAACAAATGCCTTGTGATCACATACTTGAAACCCACAATGCTCCAGGACACAGACTCCACCTAACATATTTTTTCTGCCATCTGATTCGACATTTCATTTGGATGTTATTTTGGATGCTAATTTATATACTTTTATGAAACAGCATACTGAACTTCCACTCTGGCAGTGAAGAAAATTGGAGTTACAGAACTACACTTAACACTAAACAACAAGATTCTGGCGGAAAATAATCAACGTATGCAATGGTCTGAGGCGAATCGTATGTCAATGACTTGCTTAATGAGAGGTCATGGATACTAAGCCCATTAAAATCTAGCACCAGTTGTAAATTCAAATTCTCTTGGTCCTATTAGCACAGTGTGTGCAAATTTGTCATGCCAAGGGATCACAATGAAACTATTTGCTCAGTGTGTAATAAATTTATTTTTCTGCGAGAAGAGGATTGTTCACTGAGGGGTAGATGATGGGCTTATTACTCTGTATGACCAAGAGGGCTCTTATAAGTCTCCGAAAGCTGTTTTCTCTGAGAAGTTTGATGGCCGCACTCCACAGGAGAAAGTTGAGACTTCGAGTCAAGTGGCAGGTTAGCTGTTCATGTTCAAGAGCGGGACCTATTCTCTGTGGAGGACTTTGACTCACCGGCCATTATGCCTCAGAATCCCTTAAAAATCCCCTTAGCCAAAGGGCAAAGAATCAAGAGTTTTGATCTCTAAAGGAGCCTTGGCTCTAAGAATGGGAATGGCTTCAGGAGAGACCCATGACTTGTTATAGGGTTTGCCCTAACAGGATCGCCCTTGTGTATCAGAGAGCACAGACAAGGTCATTGATCACACACAAGCCCAAAAGGTACATAAGAAGCTTAGCAAAAAAGATGCAAGACACACCTTTTATTCCTCAACCTTAGTAGTCCTGGCCCCTTGATATACCTCCATAAAAAATAAAAAATATTGTTGTCCAGATATTTTCATTTTTGATTTTGTGTTTTTGTATCATTAGAGAAGTAACTTAGCTAGGGTAGACATTGCTAATCCAAGCCAATTCTTTTTCTGTACGACATTTTTTAAAAATGACAGTGTGTTGCAGTCATGGTTTTGTGGGTCAGGTCGTCTTATAGAGACAGAAAATATCTCCTCAGAGCAAAATCTATCGCCATTTTCCAAAATGGTGGCTCTATAATGATGTGTTTTAGGTATCATATTGGTAATTTATTTTAATATTGTATTTGTTTCAAGTTTTATGTTGATTCAAATTCATAAAAATTAGTGAAGCAGGCGGTAGCAGAGGATCTTTACCGCCTGACAGAGTGTTGCTAAGTACAAAATCTTAGGACAGCTTCAACAAAGAAAATGCCAAACTAATCAGAAAGAAAAGCTAACATCAACTGTGGATGGAGAGAAGAGAGTTTGAGATACTGCAGAAATATGGCAATACAAATTTCTCAAAAGAATGAAATTGATGGGTGAAGAGGATCAAATATTTTATCATTGTAACATGTGCTACAAGTCGTATTCAATGAAATGAAAGCCTAGAATTTAGTTTTTCAAAAAATAGCTGAAACCAGTGAATCATAACAAGAATCAGAGTCTTCTGAGAAAACGATGACAACCAACCCAATGGCTATCCACTTCGAACATCGATGGCTACCTGTCGTCCACCCCCAACAACTGATCAGAAAGCAGAGGATCTTCGTTGTGTTTTCTGTGGTTTAGCCAGAAGAAGGGCAAAAGGGATTGAGGAAAGAAACAAAGTACAGAGTATGAGAGTCTCTCAAAGGGCAAACATGTTTTATTTGCAGGTGGTTTCCTCCAAGATGAAGTTTTCAGGTGAATGTATTTGCTGCTGACTTGTATGCCCACCCTGACTGCATGCGTGCATACATTTGAAAATATGAATGTACATTGAGCTCCCAGCAGCAACCTAACCACCAGCCTTCAGTTAAGTTTGCACTCTTTGAAAAAGCAAATTCAATTTGTATGCCGCTCTTGAGTGCTGGCTACAGGTTCATTGGTTAAACTGTATTGAGCCAAAAAAATTAAATTAAGGTGTTTCTGGTGAGACTGCAATGACAGCATTATTTCTTGTCAGTCTAAGAAATAAAATGAACCACTTATGGTGCTTTCAGCTGATTTGACTCCTGAAGTTCTTGTTGCCAAAATAAGATCACAATATGCAGTAAAATCAGCAGGAACAATAAAAAAAAAAAATCCTTAAAGATTTAGATTCTGGACTTCATGACAAATTTTGTGATGCCCCAGAGCTCCGCAAATCATGGAAGTCAACGAGAATGCCTGATTTTGTCTTAACATTTTTTACATCATTGTTTTATATCAGCAAATCAAAACTGTTGCAAACTAAAGTTCTTGAGTTCGGAACGGAAGCCGGTAACCGTGATGATGGCTTTGAAGATATAAGCAAAGAAGTGGAAGACAATCCCATGAACCGACATGCTTATGCTGTGCAAAAGTACTGTCTTTTCCAAATTATGTTTTATGAATTACATAACAGCAGAAATACAACTCTGCTACACATGATAACTGCCCATGCAATCTATGACAAATGCAAAAGTAGAGAGCTAATCACTTCAAGAATAGGATTAGTGTATCACCAACTTATAATATCATAGTATGAAGCAGGAACTTGTTAGCAGCACATTCTGTAAAATCTTTTGACTCTGACAGCACACCACTTCTAGGTCACTTTACCAGGAAAGGATTTACAATTGAGGCTCTTTAATCATTTTGATTTTGAAGACCGCTTCTATGTCTGGAACACCCAGCACACATGATACTGCCATGGTGCTTTTTCAAAACTGTACCAATGAAGTAGCTGCTGGAAAACAACCTGTGTCAGCTGTAGCCATAAACAAACAAAGCTGCAGACTTATAACTAAACTGCCTTGCCAATGTGTGCAAAATCACTACAAGCAATCAACACGTCCTAGTCTACCAGAAGGTTTCAAAGTAGCTGAGGACATGGATCTTCTTCTAACTGATGATGCGGTCCGCGAAGCTGATTTAACTGAATTTATCATATCGCCTTTTTGGTGCGGGCTGAAGGATGAAACAAAAACCGTTCACTCATGCTCTGATCTCCCAGAATACCGTCCCACTGAAGAAGGCTGGGTTTTTACCAGTAATACCATCTCCAGTCACAAACTACACAGCAGTATACACAGCACAAAAAAAAATCCAAAATGTGTGTGCTCAGCTTGAAGACCAGCCTGTCCTGCCAATTTTATGTGACAAAAGTGTTTTCTGTATTATAGCTGACATTTTTATGATCAACCCAGTACAATTTGATGAACTTTATCTAATGATTGGCATTTTCCACGTGACAAAAGTTGTGTTGCGGTGTGCAGGAAGTTATATCTCTGGATGTGGCATAGACAATGCACTTATTGAGGCTGAAATTTTTGGAAGCAAACTGTCCAGTCATTGTTGAGGGGAATACATTATGTTAGTTCCTTACAAGGTATGTTCATCATATCTGAGGCCATAAAAACTTTGCGTAGGAATGCTTTCTGGAACAAGAAGGAAAAATTAGGTTTTGCATATCTTATCTTGAAAGTGAACAAGCCATAGGGTGCACTTCATTCAAAAGACATAATGCAAAGGCAGGCAATGTTCAGTACACTTAATTCAAAATCAAAAAACCTGAAAACCAAGTTTCTAGAGTTTATCAAGGAATGTGAAAAAAATCAGAACTTTGCAAGTACTGGGGAAATGTTTTACACATGATAACTCTAGTGAAAAACTTGGTAAATGCTGATCCGGAAGGTGATTGGGAGCTGCACATGAAGCCTGTGAAATCACTGATTGCTGTGTTTTGCGAATTCGATTGCATAAACTACCTGAGATATGGGTCCCGGTATTTGGAAAGAGTGAAGAAGCTAGAGATGGAAAAAACGTACTTCTACAGAAAATTCATCAAAATACATTTTGTGGTGAAAGACAGAGAGGGAAGGTTCAATGTTGTGACTCCAGATATTAAACTGGGACACACAATCCAGAGATCACAGAAAAGGTTCACGGGAATTGTTAGTCAGGCATGTAAAAGTGACTTTTGCTCAATGGCAGCTGGTTTACCATGAAGTCCTTTCTATTTGCAATGTTTTCAGAGAAATGACCAATTCAAAATGAATGGACCATCGTGAAACTGATCCTCACCACAAACTTGTGGGAAAGAGACGGGAATGGTCTAATATTGATAGCCTTCATCATTTCATACAGCAGCAAGGAAACCTCTTTGAAATGCCTGTGTGACTACACAACTTCGTGACCAAACAATATGTGGATAACAATATAAAAACATGTCCACTAGATGCCCTGGAACTTGTATTGAAACTATATGCAGAACCGAAGCAGGAGAGATTTGTACTGAAAAAGAAAAAGCTGTTTGACATAATCACTAAAGTTAAACTTCCAAGCTTTAATTGCCATTGTAATTTTCATCCAACCAGCCACTACAAAACGGGGTCCAAAAAAACAACTTTCACAGCACATAAAGAGATGGATGTAGCAAAAGAAAGGGGTGAATTTATCAAGGACATTCTGTTACATGATCTTCTTCCAACAAAAACATTATTTGACTGAGATGCTGCAACCAAACCAGTGAAGCACAAACTCATACAAGAGCTCAAAAACCTTTTACCTCAAGAATTTCAATTCAAAAAGGTGTCAGCATTGAAAACTGTTGTTGTTGTGGACTATATATTACAATTGCGAATGGTCAGGATTTCATTGATGCAAAACTTTGGAAAGGTCGTTCAGACTGTTCTACAGATATCAAAGTCTGTGTGCACCTTGCAAGAACTGCTCATTGTCTTCGACAGTTATCTTGAACTACCTGTTAAAGAATGTGAGAGAATCAGACAATGACTACAAGTGAAACAATTTACCTTGCCTGCATCAAAAATTTGACACCTATACCTGAGCAACTTGATAAATTCTGGTCATCAACATCGAACAAGATGAACTTGGAGATGTGTACTCACCAAAACATTGCTGATGCTTCAGTGAAAACAGAATTTTCAATTATTGCAAGTGGAATGATTGTCAATGATGAGTTAGTCATGAAAAAGCAGAAAACTGCAGCTCCTCCAATACTTTCTTTGGGAAATGGGAATACCTCCTAGGGTTATAGCTTCAAAAAGGAACGGAGCCAAATAAAAAAACAAAATAAGAATGGATTCCATCAATCTCATTGGTATGTGTTTACAATTATATAGAAACAGATAATACGTACTATCCACAATTCTTCCACAGAAAAGAATAATATACAACAATGCAGAAACTCAGTGTGTAGCTACATATCCTGCTGTCTCCCACATACACACCGTCACCCTTCAGTTGGCCACAGTCATTCACCATGCACACATGACACATCACTACTTCATAAAACACATAATTGATCCTAGCCTCAACATTACCCTAGTAGGTTTGTCTCCAATTCATCTATGAATCATTAAATGGCTTAAATGCATGTATATAGCCTGGCATATGTCACTGATTATTTGTTTACATCCGTGATTCCACCAGGGATATATCACACGTCCATGGTATTCTGTCCCCCTGATCTGTGAACTCAATGTGGTATCCTTGTGTCTTTTATCCAGTCCAATATTCCAACGCCGGTGTTGAAGTGACGTGTGACATGTGATGTGTGCATGGTGAATGACTGGTCAAGAAACTTGACCCAGGGATGCCCATTGTTCTTATGAAGGCACATATTCTTACGGATGATGACACTGTGAGCAAAATTGGAATTAAGCTTGGAGCTTTAACTGCTGAACCTGTCAAGTTTCTAAAAGGATTTGCTGAGACAGAAGAAGAATGTGACTTTAAAGATGTAGAAACATATCTTGTGTGTGTGGAAAACGAGTTCTGTCACCTATTTGGTTATCTTCGGTACAGTGAGTTCAAGAGATCAATCCGGCTAAGCGACCTTCCACCAACATCATATTCTGCGTGTGGATACATTAAAAAAGCATCTACTTGATTAGAAGATGTGTAAATGTTTTGGATCATGCATATGTAGAGAAAGATCAGTGTGAATTTGATTGGAAAGATACAGATGGGGTGTTTCTAAAGCCTCTCCCCACAGAACTTGCACATACATGTACTTGCAAAACATGCTACAAAAAGATGTCCCTGTCGATATGCTCTTCTCAAATGTTCAACGTACTGCAGATGTACCACATGTCGATTGCCAAAACAAATCAAGTGAACTATGAAAATGTCTAAAACAGGAGTGATAGACATTCTTTTTTCATATTCGGATCATAAACATTGTTTGGGGTATACATAAAAGGATTAAAATCATTATTTCTTTTATTTCTATTTATGGCTCTTCTTCCTCTAATATAGCTGCCATTTTGAAAAATACCAGAAGTGTTGCTACGAGAAGTTTTGTCTCTATAAGACTACTCGACCCCCAAAACCTATGTTTTGACACCAAAATGAAGTATATAGGTCTCATGGTTCCTTAAATATTACATCATCACTGCAACATATCCACCATTTTTAAAAAAGTTGTACAGAAAAAATCATCCCAGCTCAGCAATATCTACCCAAGCTACATTAATTCTCTAATGATCCAAAAACATAAATCACAAATTAAAATTTCTGGACAATAATTTTTTTATGGAGGTATATCAGGGGGCCGAGATTATAGCATCCAAGGCAAATTCTCTGCCTCAAAACCTGATCTGACAACTAGATAGTAGTTTAGCTTCAAAACCACCAAAACCTGAAGTTAAGACAACTCATAATGATCACGACAATGGACATATAGTTGCCCCTACATATATTGAGTGCAGACAGCTTAAATTTGAGGAGGCTATCATTTCTAATATCAGGCTTACACATACCCTAGAAAAACTAAGACTTCGGACACGACTACAGAGTACCTGCTTAAGCAGTCTCCACATAAAATCAAGGAATCATCTTCCTCTAGCTGCTAAGTGTCTCAGATGATTTCCAGATCTCTGAATGATTGTGCCATATGTAGCCTCACTTAGATGGATAATTGTGTAGCTGGGAGTCAACATCTGATTATATCTGTTCCACTTGTCTTGTTCTAACAGTAGGTCATGCTGTGTTTGTGTGTAATCTCAGGACCCTTGTCCTATTCACAGTATTAATGTGCATGGATCTGTTTTGCAGCCTAGGCAAACACGAAATGTCAGAGTTACATCTCCAGGTTTCCACTTCCCCAAACCCTGGGTAAGGCATTGTTGATCGATAGGGCGGGGATCTTTGCATTTCTTTTCCCTGCTCCTATTTATCCTGTATTCATATGAAAAATGAAGGATATGCTAATTATCCCCACAGCCTTAGTATTGCTATCTCTTGGAAATGTCAGTTTAGCTGCATTACAGGTTGTTATGCAGTATTAGGTCTTGCCCAAAAAATGGAGCTTGTTTCTACATCAAAAACCAAAGTCACTCAGTCTAGCAATCTGTCTCTTTTTTTTTTGGCTACATCCAGCTTCCGAAGAATGTATAGTCGTTTTTAAGGAAGCTAAGCGACTCACAACAAGAGCTCAGAATACAGCCAAATGGAAATAATTTGAGAATTACTGTCTAAAATGACATGTTTCAGTTTAACCTATTGTTAAATGTATTTTAAACCTACAGAAAGCAGGACTCGGAGTCAGAAACAACTTTATTCAGTTTAGCTAGATGCTAAAAGTATAAAACAATGAAATCCATCCAGATAAATACAAACCAAAATAAAATTATACAGAAAGTGAGGTCCAATTAAGGCAATAAGAGCCATTAAAAACAGATGGTCATAAACTATACAGGGACCAAGCAGACATACGCAAAGTGAAAGAATGTACATCAGTAACTGCATAATCAATGTTGCCCTCTGCTTTATCGCACATTGAATAAAGGTGGCAGTTAAACACATTTTCACAGAAGTCTGTAAATGATTAAACGCTGTTTTTCAGTAACTTTTTTTTTTTAAACAGGTAGCAAATAGCGTTTTCTTAGCAATTATTAAAATTGACAGATTAATAAAGTGAATTGTGCTTGGTGCTGAATAATCATTGCAGGGACACACAGGTAAACTACGGAAATAGGGGCCCTGATAGAGAAAAGCAGCCAGAAAGTGTACGGTGCTTAATCTGAATCTGACTAACAAAAATCTGTTTTGTTCGTTGCACACCCATGCAAGGTAAGATGCATTGCCAGTGTGTCCATGAATCTGCTTGTACCGCTCGACAGTAGGCATATCAGCCACCCTTCGAATTCTCTCATCCATTTGACACACTAGGAAACTATTTTTCATAGGCATGTGGGGAGCCAGCTGCCCCGACAGTGGGACAAGTGAACAGATCTTCACGCACGAAACCTGGGAAAACATTGCAGATATACCTTATCCAGGAGATGGATAGGCCTCAGTACAGTTTCAGGAAATCTGCAAGCACGGCTTTGCTAAAAGTGGACTATCTCATAGATCAAATTCTCAGCCAGAGGAGAAGGGGTTGCACTCTTATAAAATCGTTTAAATACCCAATCTCAGTCTCAGGATGGCAAATAATTGAACTTGTGTTACTGGGAACAGATAGTAGCCTTTTAATAAAGCTATTCTCTATAACTTCTATGCCCAGCTGATCTTTATTGCGCCATAACCAGGTCTCTTAAAGGCAACAGCGCAAGGTAATACCTAGGTACGAAAACAAGGGCACAGTGCAAACCTTGGAGCTATTAACTTTGAAAGTAGTGCTGACCTTTTTCTTTTCGCCAAAAATCATAATGTGTCTTAGCTTGATTGACCCTCTGTCGGAAGCTGACTCTGTATGTACTGTATCAAAATGAGCTATAGTGTGCACAGAGTCCAGGGGTTCCCTAGAGGCTAAATTAGATAATACTAATGCTCTCTCTTGTGGCAGTGTGGTCGAGCAGATAGTCATATCAGAGGGTAGTGCAACGCATTTGGTGTACACACACAGACAATAGAAGAACACACTCAATGACTTAACTCCATACCAGTGGTTTTTATATTGCAAAAATATATTTTAATTTATTTCTAGCACCATCAGATTCAAGTTGCAGGTAAGTACTTTAGTAGATGCGTATTTCGCACATATCAATGGCACTCAGGTTTTAAATCGCTAAGTTATACAGTTTTGAAAATATTGGCAATTATCTGTTTTAAAAGTTGCCAGTGCAATTTTCAGAAACAGTTCCTGAGGAGAAGAAAGGTTAGCTCGATTTGTAGGTAAGTACAACACTTACAGTTCTAGTCTCCGGGGGTAGGAAGTCCACAGGTTGGGGTTCAAGTTAACCCCAAACACTCACCACCAGCAACACTGGGCCGGCCGGGTGCAGACGTCAAAGATGAGGCAAAATTAACATGGCCTCCTATGGAGACTAGGGGCACTCTGATTCAGATCTGCAGGCAGGTAAGTATCTTCGGAGGGCAGACCTGTGGGGTTTAGAGGTGCACTGGGGGCCACAAGTAGGCACCAAACCCTCAGTGGTGCTGGGTGCAGGGTGCAAACAAGGCGTCGGGTCTTCAATGATTCTCTATGAGGGGACCCAGGGGGACCTCAGAAGCTGCAGGCGAGGTCCAGGGGGTCGTCTCGGGCAAACCACAGGCTGGACAGGGAGGAGGGCCACCTGCAGAACGTTGCTGCACTGGAGGTTAGGTTCTCCAAGGCCTTTGGGCTGCGTGTGCAGTGTGTCTTTAGGGGTCGGATATCTTCGTCCGGAGTTTTCGCAGTCGGGGGTCCTCGGGATTCCCTCTGCAGGCATCGTCGTGAAGGGGTGGAGAGGTCAACCCACGGTGGGCACTTTCTCAGAATCGCTTGGGGATCCTCTAGCTGGTTGGGCCACCTGGACACGGCCCATGGGCTTCGGGTGCAGAGTGGCCAGGTCTCACGCATTTGGAGGGAGGCTGGAGTCCTTAGTTGTTGTTTCTTCTTGGACAGGGCCGCTGTCCACGTGAGTTCTTGGTCCTTTTGGGTGCAGGCCAGTCCTCTGGAGCGTGGCAGCGGCCGCTGGATGTGTCGCTGTTCTTTTGTAGGTTCTTTAAAGGAGGAGACAGGTCTGTAGGGCTGGGGTCAAGTCGGTTGTCGTCTTCCTTCTTCTCTGCTGGGCATTTCAGCTATGCAGTCCTCCTTCTTGTCAGGTCACCGGGAATCTGCGGAGCTGGGTTCAGAGAGGCCCTTAAGTTCTGGATTCAGGGGTGTTTCAGAGGTCAGATGGCAGTAGCCAATGGCTACTGTCACCGAGGGTGGCTACACCCTCCCTGTGTTCACTTCCTTTGGGGATGGGGGGACAAACCTAATCCTTTTTATCCCTGTCCTCCAAGCCAAGATGGAGTATTCTGCAAGGAGGGGATCACCTCAGCTCTTGACACCTTAAGGGTGGTCCTGGCTGGGGAGGTCACTCCTCCCTGTCTTCCCTAATTTTCCTGCCGGGCTTGCCGCCAAAAGTGGGGCTTTATCCAGGGGTGTCGGCAATTCCACCAACCGCCCTGGGGCACTGTAACATTAGGCCTGAGCCTTTGAGGCTCACTATCAGGTGCTAGTTCCTGCAGGGGAGCAGTGTGAAGCACCTCCACCCAGAGCAGACTTTGTTTCTGGCTTAGAGAGCACTAAGGCTCTCACCCCATGGGGTCAGAAACTTGTCTGAAAGTGGCAGGCTGACAGAGACCAGTCAGTCCTACAGTAGAGGATTGGGTAAAATACAGGGGGCATCTCTAAGATGCCCCCTGTGTGCTTTTTAGAATAAATCCAACTCTAGCTCAGTGTGGGTATTGTGCTGAGGAGTTTTCTACCAAACTTCCCAGTATTCAGTGAAGGCATTATGGAGCTGTGGAGTTCGTATTGACAAACCCCCAGACCATATACTTAATCTGGCCACACTGTACTTACAATGTCTAAGAATAGACTTAGACACTGTAGGGGCATATTGCTCATGCAGCTGTGCCCTCACCTGTGGTACAGTGCACCCTGCCTTAGGGCTGTAAGGCCTGCTAGAGGGGTGTCTTACCTATGCGACAGGCAGTGTTTTGTGGGCATGGCTCCCTGAGAGGGATGCCATGTTGACTTTACCTTTTTTTCTCCCCACCAGTACACACAATCTGCAATGGCAGTGTGCATGTGTTTGGTGAGGGGTCCCTTAGGGAGGCATTTATATGCAAATAGGAACAGTGCTAAGACACAACCCCAGCACATGCGTCTCGCTAAGTTAAAGGCTGAGGTAGTCTCTCCACCGGAGAGAATCTGATGCTGGCAGTGACCTCAATATGAAGTTCTCTCAGGGAAATTAGCAATATACTGGTCAACCACCATGTCAGTCAAAATACTCCAAAGCTTGGACCTGTTGACAGAATCAAAAGCAGTACTCCGCTCCATAAAGGCCAAGTACAGCTTTCCCTTGCTAGCTACTGTGTACTCACTTATTAACAAATATAAATTAAAAGACTGCTCCACAGTGCCTAGACCCAGGCGGAAGCCTAATTGAACCTCTGATAGCACATTGCGTTCATTGGCCCAGGTCTAAAGGCGATCCAGCAAGACACGTCCCATAACCTTGGCAGTTGAACTACTCAAAGATATGGGGCAGTAACATTGCGGGCCACCCTTCAAGCCCTTTTTAAATATTGGTACAATGATGGCATGGGACCAACCTTTGAGCAGACCAATTTCTAGGGCTGCATTAAGGACATTGGTTAAGAGCGGGGCCTGCAATGAGGTATTACCCTTGAACATGTCTGAGGGTATCCTGTCAGGTCCTGGGGCATGCCCAGCCGGGCAGCTAGCTATTGCCCAGAGAACTTCTCTCAATTCTCTCTCAGGAGCAGCTGAAGGTGCCACCCAGAACTGAGAATATACAAGGGACCCTAAGGACGGCCCAGCTTGATAAAACAGTCTGAGCTCTCTATGGCTAGGCCCAAGGAAAGCTTTGTGAAGTGAGTGGTGCAGAGGTCAGGAGGGATCGCAGTATCAATATCGGGCCATTCGATTTCTCAAAGAGTTCACAGTTAACAACTGCCCAGAATGCCTTAATGTCCCTTAACTCACTAGCGTGTAGTAAGGAAGAGAAAGCTTCTCCTCTAATGGCAATCATCCTGGCCGTGAGGATGCTCTTATAAATGGATCTACAGCTTCTATCCACTTCCTTCTCTCGGTGTCTTTAAGGCAGCAAGCAACTGGTTACCACCTTAGTGCACTCAAGGTCAAACCATTTAGCAGGCGGTCTGCTGCCTGACTTAACTGGGACCTGAAGCAGTTCATGGGCCACGCTACAAATTTTATTGAAACTCTCCAGAAGCTCCACGCGATTTCCTTGCTTAAAATCATCAACTAGACATTTTTAAAAATCTAGAAGCGAGGAAGTCACAAGCTGAGTTAGAAAGGTAGTTTCATCAGGCTTTTTCCCAGCAATTAATCACTCCACGGTTCCTAGAAAATGTTAAGGGGATGGGATAATTTGTGACAGTCTTGGCATCAAAGAGAGAGGCATGCAATGAGAGAGCCAGCAGTCTGTGGTCACTCAGTGGGTACTCAGCAAGGCTGTAATCCAATGCCCGATGCCGCAATGACTGTGAGAAAAGAATAAAGTAAGTGTGACTTAGGTTCCCCCTCCCAACATAAGTAGGTGTAGTAACTGGTTCTGTACCCAACGAGTTAAGAGACAATGAAATAAAGCTTAGTCAACAGATTGAGTGTGTCCCCCTTAAAGACAATGAGTAAAGTGTGTAGGAGGGTTCCCAAAATTATCCACAAAGCAACAGACGCTAGCAGCATAGAACTGATAGGATTTCATGTTAGTCTCCCAGTAGTATCACAGCTCAATCCCCTTCATTGCTTCTAATGTAATTATCATTATCCTCGGACAGTGAGCTTAAAAAGCCAGTTAGAAGTATCAAACACATTATTATACAGATTTACCAGTAACAAACAAAATGACAGACACTGGAGCAACAACATCTGGTAGTGCACAGAACCACAGTTTGACCACTAAACTTTGGCAGGGAAACTGAGGGAAATAAAGGTAACAAGGCCCCCCAGGACCGGCCCATAGCTCCTCCACTTTCCAACGTAACATTAGTAGTGTACCCATCCATGTAGATCGGGTCTGTGAGGCTGGTCTTTTGTAGGCAGATGACCCCATAGGGGCCAATGAAGTTGATCAAATCTTGACTACCCAGCTTGCTTGCGAGCCCCGTAACTTTCTATGAGGCAATCAACTTTGGTTGAGACATGTCCTATTCAGTACCTCGAGAGGACTTAACTCTGGTTATCGAAGGGGGTGTATTGGCATCTACAGGCTTGAGGGACCCGTGCTAGGACTGCAAGTTACAGGTGACTTCAGAGGTCGCCACGTCAGAGTCAATCCAGCTGGTCCAAGTTTGAAATAGGAGTAAACCTGTTGGAGGTCAGAACGGGGTCTCTGGGCGGCAGCAAAGTGGGTAAGCCTGGCTGCGGTCTGTAGAAATAACCCAATGGGAGAGCCTAAATTACGGTAATGGGGGGTCCCTGGCAAAACTTCACCCATTTAGAATATCAGCGTCCAACCTCCTAGCTCTAAACGTTGATCACAACGCAGTCAGAGGCATCAGGTTTGAGGGAATTACCGACCCATGAGACTCTGCTGAAAAGATTGTTATGACTGTTAAGTAAAACAGCCTACGAGTCTGCTATTGGCCCAATGAACAACCTTGTTCACCAATTGATCATGGTCTCCCGCATACCAACAGTTGGGGGGTACATTTTTCAATATGATCAGAAAAAGAGACGCCTGAGGTAGGAGATGCAATGTGTAGATCCTAGAGGCTACGGGGGGGGAAGTGGCGTCAGCAGTAGTCATCCTAATGGTTTGAGTCTCAATCGGTTGAACACAAGCCGCACCCCTAAATCCAGGGGGGACGTGTGCAGCCACCCTTGGTAAGGTAATAGGACTGCCCTGCCTAGGCTGTTCTACCTTTCTCAGGGAGGAGGCAGCCAGGCCACCCTGGAACTCAGGTAATGCCAGTGGAGCTACATGTGTAGTATTTCCAGTAAAAGCGGATTGCTGAGGACTTTCTAAGCATTGCGCTGACACAGCATCTTCTATTTTAGTTAGGGCATCCTTCACTTTCTCCAGGCTGGTCAAAATAAAGGCCAGTGCGCTTGTAAAGGAGGACATCACACTCCTGGCTACCTCCCCGACTACATCTGCCAAGGTTGACTTCAGATGGTTTAATGTAAAAATGCTAGACTCCAAGGCTTAATCAGAGGGCTGGGCGAGTGTTGCAGCTGGAGGGCTAACCAGGGGTCCGGGGCATTGGCATTTTGACTTGACCCCTCTGACCGCTTCAGAGTCCCTTCTTGGGTAGTTGTCAAACTCTGTGGCCATAGGCATCCAGGGTACCAGTGCCCGGAAGGGAGGTGATCGTGGCATCGTTGGCCAGAGCGTGAGCAGGTGAGCCAGATGGACCGATGTTGGGTACAAGCGAGCTAACTGACCTATTTGCCTCAAAATGGGTATATGGTTGATCACGAACAGGCTCCATCAAAGATGTCAAGGACAGACGCAACTCTGCAAGATCAGTCTCCCTATTCAGAACCCCTACAGGCCGCTGGAGGAAGCTGTCAAGTGTAGTGCCTGGCGTAGACGCTGATTTATAGGGATTTTCCTCAGTTTCCCCATCTTAGGCCAACCATGGCTGAAATTTGACTGCCACCAGCAGGTAATAACAGAATAGCAAAGGCAGCAAAAATCAGCAAGGATCAGCAAAGGTTTAAAGGAAAAAAAAACTCTCCTCCCCTTGAGCTTATTACACTTGCAGAGTTATAAACATAGTGGACTTTGTAAACCTGTGGACTTGTAGGCTTGTAAACATAAAGCTGTAGCTGTTAGCAAGGCGCTGTAGTGCAGTCCCAGTCCTGATAAAAGCATAAAAGCAGCCGAGGAAGTGGAATAGAATAATGCCAAGAGGGTGGCCAAAGCAAAGGCTGAATTTTTCACTCCAGTAAAAATTCATAAGGGCTCATTAAGGCTGAAATAGGCGACCCTTCAAACGCCCTGTCCTCCTCAGCACTTGGGGCCACATGTAGCAAGTTCAGAATTTGTGATTCGGAAATTGCGAGTCGGTGCGACTCGCAGTTTCCGAATTGCAAATTCGGATGCAGAATGGTGTCTCAGACACCGTCTGCGAGTCGCTATGGGGTCTCAAAGACCCACCTCATTAATATTAATGAGGTGGGTCGCATTTTGCGACCCCATAGCGAGTCCTTGCACTCACAGGGATGGTGGCCTGCTGAAGACAGCAGACCTCCATGTCTGTGACTGCTTTTTAAATAAAGCAGTTTTTTTAAATTTTATTTTGCAGCCCGTTTTTCTTAAAGGAAAACGAGTTGCAAAATAAAAAAAAAACGAAACCATTTGGTTTCTTTTTTTCAGAGTAGGCAGTTGTCCATTGGACCACTGCCTGCTCTGAAAAAACATTTTGGGCAACATTCACAAAGGGGAAGGGGTCCCCTGGGGACCCCTTCCCTTTTGCGAATGGGTTACCTCCAGTGTGACACTGGTGGTAACTGCCAATTGCTTTGCGACCACATTTGCGGTCAAAAAGCAATTTAGCATAGCGATGTGAGTCGCAAATAGGAAGGGAACACCCCTTCCTATTTGCGAGTCGCATTCGCAATTTGCGAGTCAGTACCGACTCGCAAATTGTGAATGTGCATCGCAAACGGCTTTTTGCATGGCCCAAACTGCACCATGCAAAAAGCTTTCTACATCTGGCCCTTGGTCTCTTCTTTGTCACTTCTTAAGAGGCCTTAATTGCCACCATTGACACAGAGAAACCACAAAGACCTCTACCACCATACCGCGTACCCTACCATACACCCAAAACTCACCCGGCTCCCCGCGTGGGATGGGCGTAGTAAGGCGACAGGCTAGCGGACCGGCAGAGTGGGAGACAGGCTGAAGGGCCAAGGTGCTTTGAAGAGGCCAGACATGGTTAAAAACAAGCGAGCAGCAAGCTCTCCCTCCACGACAGTACAGTAACATTAAAGGCTGCACAGGCTGAAATATAGAGCACAAAAGTGAGTGAACAATGGAATGAGAAGACCCTTACCCCCTGTCCACATGGCTGCAATGGCGGCAAATCTCCATAGATCTCTGTGGGTCTCCGCAATCATTTCTCCCTGCATCCTATCTCTGTTGCGCGGCTCAAGTTCGGCACGACAATCCGTCCATCTCAGCGTGCGGGCGAGCACTGCGCAATGGCAAGCAGGAGAGGAGTAGACCACTTGCTGTACTCTTTTTCATGCAGTCTCATCTGGTAGCAGAAACAGTTTACCTCCAAAACAGAGAACTCCAGTCCATTAACAGCTTTTATGGAAGGATTAAAACAAATAGCTGCTCAGATGGTTGTCCCAGTCTGGGATTTAAGTTTGGGCTAATTCTTTTTATGGAATCACATTTTCAACCAATGCACTTTACCCTATTTTACTTCTTGCCATGATAGGTGTGTGTTTTTCTTTGTTACAGTCACACCTTTGGGTAGTTTGTGAATTGTAGGCTTTGTCATTCCACAAGTCTTACTTATTTCCAGATGCATAATGGCAAAGTAGTTCTCTGCACACATCCGCTTTTTTTTAATCAAAGGTGGTTTGGCTATTACATGTCAGTCTAATCCATTGAGTTAACTTCTGTTATTTTTCACTGTTCTCTTTTCCAATAACCCTCAAAAACTGTAGACTTAGGTCTCTGTATTTATTCGCTGTATAGAGACCTCTAATGTATTATATAGATCAGACTTGCACCGTTAGGAAAATGAAACAGTTTTTTTCTTCATTTACACAGCTATGTTTAGAAACTATTTCCAGGATTCGGATTGCTAGAGGGCTTGTAGATATGTATAATTCTGTTACGATAAGTTAAAGTGCACACTTTGTACCAATCCTGGAGCTCAACTGGTAAGAAAGGGGCTATATTGGCATTTGCAGCAACATACTGCTAGGAGCTACGTGTTCATCAGACCGCGCTGACACTAAACATTACTGTTCTAATATCCAAGCATGGAAGGAGAGACATGCAGAACATACCTTTGAACACTTTTCAACACTGCCTCTTCTGCCTTATGCAAGCAGGCGCGTTAGAGGGATCGTAGCACTAGTTTACAATCTATACACTGCATTTAATCTACAGGAGCACATTACAAATGGAATATTATAGTTATCTTTACCGTTCAGTTTGGAGCTTGGTTCTGTTGCAACTTTGCTTGAACTCTCCCACCTTCACAGATGAAGAACAGTTATTGAAGAGGCAGTGCTGTTTCATACTACTTTATTTTCTTTACATTGCTGTCTTTATGCACTCTTGCAAAGTCTTTCGAATTGAAGAGGAAACAATAATCTGAAGTGTAGTCTGCCTCGTATGCATTTTGGGTTTTGGGGACGTGGTCATAAGTTATTCACCCCAAACCGTAAACCAAAAGCATTACTCAAAGAATAACAACTTGTAATATTTCAGACTCAATACTAGCTGCCTGGGAAGCTCACATTATGTGATCTACAACCATTCAAGTTGCATTTTCTTGAGCGTCATGTGAATCTGCTGATAGTGTTTTCAGAGCCAAACTCTAGAGAGGCTCCTAGCTCTACATCATTTAATTTACTGCACATCACCCTGTAGCACAGCTTTGTGATGCATCAAACAGACTTGTCAAATTGAGCCAAAGTAACAAGATATTCCAAAATCTTTCCCTTCAGGCAAGACAGAATTGAAGATAGCAGGTTCTTCCTTGCTCCTTGCTGGAGGCGGCTTTTACAACCCTTAGAGGAATGTAAGAAATGGCATCACTGTTTCAGGTTGAAATCAACTGCTCTCCCAATTTAGAGGCAACATGCTAGCAGATCAGACATTTTTTTGGCACAGTTCTGTTTCTCGGCGTTTAAGGCGATTACCAAGAATGAGCAGAAGAAATGCCTAGGGGACCAGAAGACCCAGACCATGCTTGTTAGTCGCACAACCCTCCTCCAGTCCCTCTTGATTCCTATCATGGGAAGATGAACCAATGTCATCCATATAAGTTTAATACACACCATCACATACCCAGGCGTAGAATAGGATTCTGCTGCATGAGGAGGAACAGAAAATTATACCAAAAGTGTTTTTCAGTAAGACCTAGAGATTTGCCTAGACCAGATGCCTTGTAGAGGACCCACAATCTTCAATAAGGTTTCCTAACTTCCAGTGAGGTGCATGTTTTCCCACTTCTCCAGAGTTAGTATCATTAAGCATTTAAGCAGGCAACGACCTTCTCACATTCAGGACACAAAATGAGTTGATGCCAAGTTCATTCTACAGGTGCAAACAGCCATCTCTGTTACTCCTACACGCCCCAAAGTCTCATTTATTCTATGCCAGACATACTCAATTCCACTGTGGGCATGACAGCAGTAGCAGCTAATCCCTAGATACTAGGATGAGGAAAATTGTCCTTCATCAAGATATTCTCTGCCTGAGACAAAATCTGCCCTCAGTAAATAGAGGTCTACGCTCTCCCCATCTCTGCCACACTGAACAAGCCAGGCATGGTGTGATGGGCATGATAGTCTGTTATCACTACGCATTTCAGAGTGGCATGTTCTCCAGCACATTGGGAAGATACGATAGACATGAATCTTTGTAACATTTGATATTGTGTACCTAATGACAAAAAAACAATCTAATTGAAGTAAGGTGGTCAATCATGTTCTGCAGGTGTGCAGATCTCACTGCTATTGGGTATTGTCACTGCATTTCATTATGACCTATGTCATATTTGGTTATTACGCAGATGATGAAGTCCACAGAATTATGCCTAAACAACTTCATAGCATATAGTTGAAGGAAGAAAAGAGGAATTTATAAGCTTGATAGAGCACACACTCTGATAAGAGCCCTTTTGGTAGGATCAGCAGTAACCAGAAGTACTTGCAGATGCCACTGTAGCAAGAGAGGAGGAATTCATCGCATCAGTAGCAATTTATCTTTCAGCGGCCACTTGCAGGGCTCCAACTAAAGGAAAGCTTTTCGTTTTCTTGTCACTACTGTCACTCACCTCGGAGGAAATGTGGCTTGATATCATGAATGATTTCCTGCATAGCAAAACATCACCAAAAACAGCTGAGGGATGAAAATTGTACAAAATGAGCCCACTACGTTTCCTCAAACACAAATCATAAAATATTCCAAACCTAGAATGAAGCAGACCTTCACAAGTAGCCTTCCTCTCCACTTTACCTTCTCTCATTAGTCTTACCCAACCATTTCTTACCCCCACCTTACATGTCCCATTCTCCTCCATAACAGTTCCTTACTCCACCTCACATAATTTTCCTCTTGTATATAACATCTCTTCATCCATAACCCTCCTCTAACCTTTTGTGCCAGCCCACACCCTGCCTCTTTCATACTCCATGTGCTTCAGTAACATTCCTGTCTCGCCCGAACTTCTCTGCTTTCTCTTGTATCTCTTTACTCGAGCTTTCATGTAGCTTTCCTCTTGATTCTGAACTCAAGCCCACCTGTCCTTTCATGACACTGTCTCTCGAGTACACATTATATTTTTCCTTTTTTTCTGTGCACTGCATACCCCTTCAAGAACACTCCTTTGCCCCCCCACTTCAGAACACCCCACTCCACCGTAGCTAATGTATCAAATAAAAGCAGCTGAGTCCCTCCCTCGCTGCTTCTACCCACTCCACTCAGATTCTAATTCACTCCTTGCCAAGTTCCAACTTGGAGTCCCAATCCCTTTCCACTTTTTCCAGCACATTTTGTCAGCTCTCCTCCCTCATTAACCAGCCCCATCCCTCTGCTTCGTCTGTGTCCCTGAATCCAATTAAATCCTAGCCCACCTCTTGAAGCCGGGCGAAAGGTCTTCCACCCACAGCTACCGTCTGTACATGTCTGCTGCTTCTTTTCAGATGTCCTTGCTCCCAGTCTGTATTATCCACTACTCTCCAACTGTCAACATTACACAGTAACCAACCCTAACTTTACCAGATGACTCTACATTAGTAGGAGCACTGTCTTCCAGCTATATAATTTACTTTAGCAGTGTACCGCATTGAATTAGCTTTATGCTTTATTTCTATTTCATGTCAGTTAAAGAGATTTAACTAGCAGGAATTATAAGGAGGGAGAGATAGGGAATAAAACAAGATGTTCCTGATAACATAAAATTGTGTGCTAACTTCAGTTCCCCCCCCCCCCCCCCCCCCCCAATTGTAACCAATGCCGATGAACAAGAGCCATCTTCAGATTTACAAACTGATTTAGAAATGTAGAACTCCAAGCTGGACATACCGTTCCATCACTGAAGCCTGGCTTTGCGAGCAAATATACTCAGTAGTTTGAGGGTATTGCTCCTTGATTTGGAATATTCTGACCCACCCAGGATGACTAGCGGAACATCAGCAGTTGCCATTACTGACTACAAGCCTGCAAGATTTTGTAACAGCTGAGTGAGTGCCGCTGCTACCCTCTGCTCACCCTCTTCTATTTTCTCTTTCTTATTCCTTTTTGTGTACAGCCACTGACAAACAACCATGCTTTCAGAGCTTTCCTGTATGCCATCCTTGATATCATCTTAAATAATTTCGACATTGCACCCAATATGACTTTAACATGTGGTTCGACAGACTAAAGGCCCATTAGTGATGATCCCTCGCAACTAGCCTAGAAGGCCTTCATTCCCCCTAGTCATCTTTGGGTGAAGGCATAAATTTGGCCACTCCTTGAGTACAGTCTTTGGGCTACCTAGACTGTTCACAACAGCTGGAAATCTCCATTATGTATGGAGCGACAAACACTAATCTTCTTATGATTAGCCTAAGCAACAGTGACAGATACATCTTTAAACAAATTCAACTTCATGGCACTCAACCCTCATCTCACCTTCTAACCAAATAACAGAAGTAGAAGAGCTTTACGTATTGATTTCTGAATGATTTTCTTAATTATTCCCTTGAAGTTCTTCAAGTGCCCTAGCCATTGCCTTAAGACCCTTTGGATCAACAAAGAGAAAGAATAAGACAGAAATGTCTGCCCTACAGCATCAAAGACAGAACTTTCACTATGTGCTACACAACCCTCTACCAGTATATCAGCAGGGACCATTAAGCTTCCTTCCATAAGGCACAATGAGATCTCCCAACACCAGATGCCCTAGTTAGGAACTTTATAGAATTACAGAAGTCCAAAACCCAGAATGTACAATCGGAGACTCGCTACTCTCAAGCCTTCTATAACACAGTCTCCGATTTTAAAACAATTATGTTGTCAGAACACCTGAGAAGACACCTGACGTTCAGTCCATGAAGACCATTCCCTACATTCTCCAGCTCACCCATCATCAAGGAGAATAACCTACTAAGTTTTTTTCTGTAGTTTTTGTCTTTGGAAAACTCCCCCTTTCAGCACCAACAGTGCTGTGTCTCATGGCTCCTTGTTATTTGCTATGTGAGGCCTCTACTGGACAGCATCAAGTCTTTCAGCCTAACATGCTGCAATTAAGCTGACAGTAGTCTAATCATACTAAACCTGGATAAGTTGAAGGACTTTGAAACCTTGGGGCTAGACCACCGCCTAATAGCTGTAATTCAGTTGCTGCTGAATAGTCATCTTAAACTGAGCTCTTGAAAAGCTGAGATCCTAATATGTTGCAGATGGTAGAACTACCTGCAGACCACCATCTGGCTCCAGTAACTACATCCACAAGCACCACTTTCTTGAAAATCTTGAACTTTAAATGGATTGGAGCCTTATCCTGTTTCCCCAAGTGAAGTCAAGGTTTACTGATGCATGTATTTCCTCTAATCTGCTTAACTCACATACATAAAGAATGTCATCAAGCTTAGACCAAGCATACAGCCCAGCAGATCAAAAAAAACGATGACATACTTTGGTATTTGCTTCCAGTTACATGATGCTCCTAACTGGGATCTAGCTGCCTATATCCAATACAATACACTGTTCTGTACATATTTTTTTTTCCAACCATGTTGATCACTACCCAATATAACAGTTACTAAACATAGCCAAGCACAATACCAATAGACAACTTTGACTCCCGGTCCGCAAGAATTCCCTAACTAAAAAAAGCGCCCAGGTTTTGAAACCACTTCAGAACATGACTAATGTTGAGAATGTTCTGTACAAATTTACTCAACATAACCAGGGTAGGAAGAGAGACTAGGAGTGTGTGGCTGAGCCTCTGATCAAAGAGTGGTGGTGCACATCTGTAGCTAAAATATGGCAAAGACCCCATGATCCGTGGGAAGACTGCAGCGTAGATTCCCTAGGTGATCAAGATCTAAACAATTATTCAGCAGTTTCTAGTCAGGCCCTCACTCTACCGATGACACCACGTCCTACCACGAGGTCTTTCAGAGGGCTGCTTTTCACAAGGTTGACGTGCATGTCACCCAGGAGAAGGATTTCACTTTTCTGGGGATGCTTTCCAGATCTGAGTGCACGGTTCAGGTATTCCCTATGCTAAATGGCATGCAATAATCTGCCCCCAATAATTTCAGGTAGCCTGTTAAGGCAGAGATAGTCACCCAGAGGGTTGAGATGAAATGTAAACCATTCCTAGCAAACCAACATACATTAAGATGCAGGTTCCACCCTACTCGCCGGGGTACACATTGCCTGCAATCGCGCCTCTAGATAATGAGAGCAAGAAAATAGACACATCGGGCAGGAATTTGGCAGTTGGAGTGGTAACCCATTGGCAGATAGTCAAGTTGGTGCTCTCCTGTTACGCTACAACTGGGCAAAATAAGAGGAGATGCAAGAACTTCTAAAGCACCTCCAGCAGCTGTGCTGAAAGTGTGGAAAGGAGATGGTCTCTGAGGGCAAAGTAATCTCCGCTAGCATTCACTGCTGTGGGATGTTGCTAACAGTCTCTAAGGGCATTAATACCCGTGTCCTACTCTTGCACCACATGTATCTTTCTGTTCAAGACCGAGGTCCAGCAGCATCTCCTCAACCTCCTGTCCGTCCCCAAATTTAGGAAATGCTTGAGAAACTCAAAAGATACGAAGATAACAAAGTCTATTGGAGGACTTCAGTCCACTTTGTAAGGGGCACCTTTGATTTTATCAACCCCGAGGGGGAAGGTTACCTTGCCCGAGCATGCCTACTCCTCCTAGAGACAGCAGCAGGCTTATCACCAATAGGAAGTGGGAGGGTACAATAGGAACTCCTACACAGATAACAACAGGTCACGATAACGGTGGTTTCAGCAAGAGAGTTGCCACTTCCAAACCATGACTTAACCACCTCCCCAACCGATCATGCCTCCTGTTAGGGGAGGATATGCAACTCTCTCACTCGCTGGGTGGAAAACATGGCAGACCAGTTGGTGGTAGCTGTAATCCAATACAGCTATTTTCCGAACTACACACTACTCCCCACAATATCCAAAATTGTACACACATTCTAAGCAAAGAGCACATCTGCCTCCTTCAGGAAGAAGTTCAGGCCCTCCAACAGAAGGACACTATTTTGAGAGTGTCTCACAACAATAGGGGAGCAGCATTTACTCTCTACTTTCCGATCCCCAAAAAGGATAACTCCCTTAGTCCCATGCTCATTCCGAGGCTCCTGAGTCATTACATCCTATCACAAAATATTTACATGGCAGCCCTGCAGAAAATCAGTCATCCCCATCCTTCAACAGTGCAGCTTCATACCTGTGCTTGATCTTAAGGGTGTGCCTATTTCCACAAACCTATCCACCCTGCTAATTGACAGTACCTTGGCTTTGTGTAAGCGGAGGACACTGCCAGGTCAAATTACTCCCTTTCAATGGCACTACTGCTTCAAGGGTTTTTACAAAGTGCCTATCAGTGGTGGCTGTGCATCTTTGAAGGGAGGGCATGACTTTTCCTACCTCAATGATTGGCTGATCAAGAGCAGCCACAAGCTGCTGTGTTTGGCACACACTCGAACAGCTGGACTTCACTGTAAACACTACCAAGTCCTCACTTGCAACCTCTTCAGATCCAACTTTCATAAGGTCAGTACTGGAAATAGTCATAGGCAAATCTTACCAAAGCCAACAGAGTCTTACTCTTTCAGCACCTGCTTCCTCTATTTCAGTCAACCCCCAGTACCACTATCATGCACCCTCTAGAAATGATAACCTTCTGCATCGACATTGTTCCTCAAGCAGGGCCCAACATGTGCCCCCTATGAGTGCCTCGCAGCTTGGTGGTTTAAGCCTAGTATCACTGGGAAGATATAGTGTTGGTCTAGGGCAAAGCGCACTGCTCTTTGCAAAAGTGGAACAAATCTACTTGTTGCAATGTAAACCCACTACCACAGGTGATCATTACCACAGACTCCTCTCTCACAATAAGCCCAAGATAGGCCATCAATCCCTGATGCAAACAGTTGTATGCCAAAATGAATGCGAACAAGGCCACACGCAACACTAGGTAGACGCGGATAAAACATTCCAAATATATAGAAGAAGCTGAAAGATGCCAACATAAGAGCTCTTTTATTCTTCACTGAATATAGCAAGGTGAAAAACAGACCACACACCTGGTCCAGAAAGAATGGTATAAGATATAACAAATTATCACCAAGCTGCAGATCAGCACATGACAATAAAAGCAAACACAAAAATTGACCGGAGAAAAGAAGCACGAAGAAACTTGAAGGTAGGGGTAACCAGAAATCATGTTTCAATGAAAGAAAGCACAAACAAGTGCTAGTAGAAAAGAACTAATCACCCAAACAAGGGGTAATCGTCGATGATGGAAGTGTAAAATAAAGTATTTGTATAATAGCAGTACAACTACATGTCACCCCTCACAGTGCCTTGCTACTACAAGAGCACATGTCCAGGTGCAATAATGCCTTTAATCCAAGAGTGGAGAGTGGCCTAAGCTCTCTAGATGGAAACCAAAGGACTGGTCAGAGAATGCTCCCAGTAATTTCCAACAGAGACAAATGTAACACAACCAACAATGTTGTTGAGAAGTCAACCACCAGATGGGCCACTGGAGTTATAATAAAGACCCATTTAATATGCCTATACCACACACTGGCTCGATGAAGGAAATAAAGCCTGCACCACCACAGACTGGGTTAGAAGACCCCTAAAGAGTATCAGTCAACTCCCAATCTGAATCCTTAAGTGTCCGGCAGTGGAGCCAAGGCCTAAAAAAAACCTGCTTAGCTAATATGATAAATGGATACTGGTGTCCTAAACTCCCTATTCCCCTTGGGCCAAGGAAAACAATCCTAAAAACTGAGACAGCTGGTCACATCCTCTCAACACCAGAGAAATACATGGCAGGCAAAGAGAAGATTGTCCAGGGTTCGAAATACCCCAGCTCATAAATAAACTACCACATTTGGGAATCTATAGATTTTGAACATTGTAAGCAGTGTTCGTGTTTCCTCTTGCAACTGCTACATCTCTGTTTTTATAGAAAACAACCTTTTATTGAGGTACTCTCATTGTGAGGTCTAGTCATTTTGGGGAACGGTTTGTTTGTTTACAATAAAATTCCAACTAACCGGGGTCTGAAACAAGGCTGTGTATTAGGGAGCTGCTTTTTAAGTTCTATTCAGGCGATTTACTTCCAACTCAGGCAGGACAAAAAAATCTCCCCCTCCTAAACTGGATGCAAGACATCTCCCTCTTTTGTACTATGCTGATGACACAGCATTATTGGACCAGACTGCAATAGCCCGTAGAGAGCCTTAAATGCTCTTCTGAACTATATCCAAGACCACAAATTAAAACTACATTTGTCGAAAACTAAGATTCTGAAATTTGGATACACAAAGACCGAGTAGGAATGGAAGATTGAAGGTCAAACAATATCTACCATTGATACCTATCTCTGTGAGGTATAGTTAGACACCAGTTTAACATTTACAAATTAACCTAGCATGATGCATGCTTCTGCTACTCTTTAGAGCAAAGCTAATGTCAGCAACAGTCTGCAGGTTCCCAGTCTGGTGCTCTAAGTTACATAATGACATTGTGAAACTGCAGTCTGGTGCAATAAGCTCATACTGGCTTTTGGCATGGTCATTTTACCAAGTATAGGAGACCTACAATTCATCAAATATTGTTTTAGGTGAAGGAAGGCTCCCAGGGACTCCTTAAAAAATGTGATTTGAAAGAGTTGGAAGAGGATTTTAAAATACATACTGATTATAGCATTCCCAACCTTGACCACATTCCAAGAGAATTCCACCAAATGAAATGTTGGAACAACAATATTAAATATTTTCATTTAAAAACAAAAGCAATGTTGATGGCAAGGAAGTACTCGTATGAGAATAATTTTATGGCTCTGGGCAAATTGCCTAGAACGTAGTCCCTCATATTTACTTACACCTCACATTTTCCTCATCCTTACTTTGCTGTGAGCATGAAAGATATCACAAGAGCCAAATACATTAGACTTAGGTGTCTGCTGTTGCCACTTTCAATTTTAGTATTCTGGAAGATTGATGTCTCATGTAAATGTTGTAGAGGGTGCGGATATTGCCTGGAATCCCTTGTACATGATGTTTGTATCTGTCCGCACCTACTGCCTTTAACCAGAAAGCTTCTACATCCATGTTTCAATCGTCTGGGTGTAAGCAATGGTTGCTTGTATGCACAGCTCTGATCAACAGTTTATATATATGTCGACTACTAAAATATCTGGACCCAGCAATATAGAGCTATAGAAAAATAATTTGTCCCTAAACACCCCCTCATGATCAGTGTATCAATGATTTTGTGACCCCCGTAAAAAGGTTCATCCTCAGTGACCAGTACTCGGCCTTCCATGGGCACTCCCTTGAAATTGCCAAATACATAACAATTTTCTGGTTTATGTGAGCACGTGGCACTTTACGGCATGTTTTGTAATTTTGCAAGGGACACTTTAAGAAGGAGCCTAATTGTTTTATGTAACACAAATGATAATTCACATACGTACACAGCACTTTTGACTTAACTTTCTTTATACGTAGAACTGGTTTTAAGTATTGTATGATAGCTTTAAGTGCTACCTTTGCAATAGGTACTAATATAAGGAGTTTAATAGTATTCTTTCTATACTGCGTTGTAATTCCAATTTTAGTGAGCCCAGATCTCCATGATATTTACAACTTTGATTATACATTGTATTTATATATCTTCCTAAACTGCGGTTGTTAACAATGAATACCCAGTGATTGTAAAATGAGCACAGAAAAAACGACACTCAATTTATTCTACATATGAAAACTACTTTCTCCTTTTTTTTTTTATTATAGTCATTGATAATGTACACTCGGGCATTGAGTAAGGAGCACAGCAAATTTTGGGATTCGTGGAATACAAGCAAGTTGGTTATTTCTAGTTAGTACTCACCACATGAAAGTCCAAAAGTCGACATTTCTGAGAGTTGTTGATTTTAAGACTAGAAATTGTAAGGGGTTTTATCAACCACACAAAAAAATATGATTTGAGTAGTAATTAAAAAAAACAACTCTTATGTGAGAAATGAGCTCCTTTGATTTCCTGATATAAGTGTTTGACTCGAAACTTTTCTATTGTGAAGACAAGTCTTCAAGAGATTGATGTGCTTGTTTTGACAGCATATTTTTTATCCATTTTATGAATTGGAGCACTGTAACCTGGATTCCTATTCTTATTAGGGTTTCTTTTTTAAACAATCCACCTATAATGCTTTATGGCATGTGATTGTTTTTCCTGGTAATCTGCGAGACGGCCTGCATTTTGGGAAAGATCATTATTTGTGAGAAGCCACATGGAAATTGGTCCATTTCTCTGTAAGCATGTTCTTCAAAATTGCACTCGGTAATTTTAATAGGATATTGGTAATTTTATCTTCAGACAATCCTCTAGTGAGGTATGTTTTATTGATCTGCTTCTATGACAGAAATTGTTGACGAATACAAGATCACTTACACCCTGTCATTGTCACTAAAATGTAAGTAAGAATTTATGGAATAATTCTTTTTGTGTGTTTTCATCATTTGAGCTGAAGAACTACAGGGATTACAATACATTTAATTGATAAAAAATATGAATGTACCTATAACACTTATTCTCTACCCTATCTTTCATATTTACACATGGCCCTGCCATCCTCGCCATGTTAGGCGATGTCTAAACAGCATGCCTCCTTCTGCCTTTAAGAGACAGCCAACGTGTGGCTAGTGTTTTAAAATCTGATATTTGCATCTCAAGATTAAAACAGGATTGATTAAACATTCGTTTTGCTTCCTCACCCACCCAGTTCTAAGAAATGTTAACAAGTATGACTCCATGAAATTAATCCAAGCAAAATTGTTTTCATACTGTTGGATTGAAAGCACTTAAGTTAACAAATTTTGATTTGTGTATAACAACTTGCAGGGGTTATTTCTTTTACTGTGAAGTTTTACTTAACTCATGATAAGTTCCTTATTTTTCTTTGTCTTGACCTTCCAGATATATGACATACAAACAGGCCATAATCTTCTGACCTTGTACAACTCTGACCTGGCAAACAACTACAAGCGCAACTGTGCCACCTTCAACCCAACCGATGACCTGGTGCTGAACGATGGGGTACTATGGGATGTTCGCTCCGCACAGGCGATCCACAAATTTGACAAATTCAACATGAATATCAGTGGGGTCTTCCATCCCAATGGGCTGGAAGTTATTGTCAACACAGAGATCGTATCTTTTCCAAATCTTTTATGGTGGGATTATGAGACTTGCATCCATATAGGCTTTCCTTTGTAAACGCAACTATTTTCTGAGGTATGTGTTGAGTTTATCCACAACATCTGAGTACCCTAAGCAAAGATAAAGTATTAATATTAAGAATGACCTTTTCACGTCTCCCAATAATTGTCATCAATTAAATTCAATTTTCAAGACCTCCATTTTCTAAAAGTGCCATTTGTGTCTTTTAATGAGAGTAATTTTAAAAGGTGAAGTGCATAGGGTGTCCTGCCGAAACACAGGAGAGGTGAGTGCAAAGGGTAATGAAATTTGCTCATTGTTGCTCCCAGCTAGATGATAAACTTTACGTTCAATGACATATGTGGCTGTAGGTACGCATGCTCTGCATGCTCCTGCCATCTAGTGTTGGGTTCAGAGTGTAGTAAGTTGTTTTTCTTTGTTGAAGCATTTTGGAGTCATGGGATTGAGTGACGACTCCTCAGTGGGAAGGCTACCACTATACACAAGCCTCTTTCTCCTCCCCCTTTATCTTCTCCATTACCTGCTTCTCCTCCACCTCCTTCCCCCCTTATTCACCTGCCTCTCCTACTGTAGGAGATTTCACACCACAAGGTTTGCCTCTATTCACAGGAGATGATTTAGGTGGGACACAACAAGACCCAGGTCCTTGGGATACATATAATCCTTTTCCCATGTTACCCACGGACCCAGATCTATACCCGCACTGCCCTCACTGCCAGAGGATGCTACGTCCTACCAGCATGTGATAGCCCAAACAGCAGCTTTTCACAATGTCGACCTTCACAGGAACCCCATTGAGCAAGACTTTTTATTTGATAACCTAATGTCCACACATAAGGATATCCAGTTCTCCCCATGCTCCCTGGCGTGCTTCATCATGCTGACAAAATCTTCACGGAACCAGTATGCCATATAGTTGACAAAAAATACAAATCCGCTTATTCTGATCCACCTTACATAAGGTCCCACCAGATTCCATTGTGGCTACTACCACGCGTAAGTGATCAGTAGTCAAGCCACAGGGGAATCTCCTCCCCCAGACAAGGAGAGCAAAAGGATAGACGCTGCAGGTAAAAGGATGGTTGTGCAGGCTGCTAATCACCGATGCATCGCCAACTCACAAGCCCTACTTGCAATATATGATCAGGGTCACTGGGATGAGATGGAGGATCTTTTGCAATTTCTCCCACCGCAAAAGGGAACAACACATTGTCACAGAAGTACATACAATCAGTAATGACTCTATTAGATGTGACCTGGATGCAGCAGGTACTGCTGCACTTGGCATCAACACTAGTATCATTGTAAGGAGACATGCCTGGCTTAGGTGCTCATGTTTCAAACTTGAAGTGCAATAAGCAGAACTAAATATGCCCTTCCATAAGGAGCACCTTTTTGGCTCTCTAGTGGACTCCACCCTTGAGAAGCTGAAAAAAATACCTCAAAGGCCATAGGTGCTTTTCAGTCCCTTTTCCGATGATGAACATTTCGTCCCCCCCACATTCAGAGGTGGTTACAAACCAACATCTTCAGAGGCCTCCACCCCTCAGTTGAGGCAGCCTTCAAGTTCCTACTTCCATGTCTTCTATAGAGGTACCTATAGAGGTAACAACACACGAGGTAGAGGTAAGAGCGCCACCAGCCCCACCTCTACATCGACCTCTAAACAGTGACTACTTCCATCTTCCTACACACCATTCTACACATCCGGGGTCTACTTCAAGATTTCCTTAAGCATTGGTTCAACATCACTTCAGACCAGTGGGTCCCTCTCCATTATCCAACATGGTAACTGTCTTAAGCTCATTACCGTTCCTCCAAACCCCCCCCCCCTCCAACCCCTGAGGCTCTCTCAAGAACACCTTCTTCTCAAAAAAGAAGTACAGTCCCTTTTCAAAGTGGATATTGAGCCAGTTCTGCTACATGACCAGAGAACAGGAGTATATTCTCTATACCTTGCCATTCCCAAAAAAGACGTCTCTCTGTCCCATTCTGGACCTAAGGCCCTTAAACCAATACATTCTTTCCAAACACTTTCACATAGTCATTTTTCAAAATGGGATTCCCCTCTTACAGCAGGGCAACTTCATGACCACCCTTGATCTCAAGGACATTTACTTCCATATTCCCATCCACCCTGCACACCGCAAATACCTCAGGTTTGTGGTTGCAGGAAATATCTACCACTTCAAAGTTCTTCCCTTCGGGGAGGCCACGGCTCTCATGGTCTTCATAAAGTGCTTAGCAGTAGTGGCAGCACATCTCAAGAGGCCAAACGTACACATAGTCCCTTACCTAAACGACTGGCTCATCAAAGGCGGCACGTTGGCACAATGTCACACTCAGATGACAGTGTATCTTCTGCACAAGTTAGATTTCACACTCAACTTTCTCAATCCCCACCTTCAACCTTTCCAGATACAGCCCTATCTGGGAGCCATACTCAGTTCACAATTGGGGATAGCATACCCCATCCAGCTCATATTCACAACTTCCAGTCTCTCCTCCCTCAGTTCCGAGAGAACTCTTCATACACCGTCAGGTCGTAATCCGCCTGTTAAGGATGATGGCCTCCTGTATTGCCATTGTTCCCCACACCAGACTTCACATGCGTCCCCTACAGCACTGTCTGTCTTGCCAGTAGGCTCAATCACATGGTCACTGGGAAGGTATAATGCTGTTAGACTGCCATCCTCATTGCTCTCTGCAGTGGTGGAACACCACAAACCTATCGAAAGGGCGGCCCTTTCTGGACCCTGCCCGAGATCATATTGATTAGAGATGTCTCACACACAGATTGGGGCGCTCACCTTCAAGAGCTCTCAGTACAGAGACATTGGGATCGTAGTCATCAATCCCTACTCATTAACTTTCTCAAGCTTCAGGCAGTATTTCTAGCTTGAAAAGCATTCCTTCATCACCTCTCACAAAGTTGTCCTAGTCCGCACAGACAACATGACAGCAGTGTAGTACCTTCAAAAATTGGGGGGACACGGTCACTTCAATTGTCACAGCTTTCTCAGACAATAATGTCTCTCCACCATCACATACACCTAGTGGCAGAGTATCTCCTGGGAACAGACAAAAACTTTGCAGACCTGCTCAGCGGGATGCAGCTACGCGACCCCCAGCACACTGGTTCCCCATCCTTTTTAACCACACCACACAGGACCCCCATTAAAGTTACCCGGGTACCTGAGTAGGTGTTTTTATTTCCCTAGTATAGCTGGATCCCTATTTCCAGGAATAAGATTAATTTACGCACTCCCTCCTGTTCTTTTAACAGTGAGGTTGAGTCCGCCCAGGTGGCACTGTCCTACCTGGGTGGGGCTAGGTGGTCATATGATGAAGCATGACACTATATAGTGTGTGAGACCACCTAGTCCGTAAAGGAAACTTTCCTTTCCTTGTTTTTTTCCCCAACTCCTCACCTTCCCCCCTGACCGAACATAACTACACAGCCCACCCAATTTTTCACCTCTAGTTGAGGACTACGAGTGGTCTAGCGTCACAATTAGTACACTACTGACCCCCCCACTTCATATACAACCCCGTACTCCCCTTTTTTGTGACATATCTGGCTGGCCTTGTTGTTTAAATACATAATGCAAGTAAAGCACACACACTGCTCTTCGCAGTATCTGCATGGACTTTCTTTAGTGGATTAATGTTTTGAGGTGGTTGGAGAGCAGATGGTAATACATAATGAGACAACAGAGACATGGGTGGAATGCAAAAAAGAGAATGGATTTCCCAGGCTGCATCAGAACGGAGAATTAAGAGTGTAGCGTCAGAGGGTGTCAGTTAACCCTTTTTGTACCTTGCTTTGAAGTTGAGTATCTAGAAACCCTCTCATCTCAGTAGAGATTTTCTGGTGACAGGGCTTCCCTATTGGCACCAGGAAGTCTAGTACCCACTGGACCTGTGCCAGTGAAACAGACTGAAATTTTAACTGGTAACGTATCTGGAACCAAGAGGCTATTAAAGACATTGCAACAGTTCAAGAATATATAAGAAGACCTTCAACTGATAGACTGAATCCCGTGGTCAGGAGAGGATGTGAATTCAAGATCTTCCAAGAATCCACAGGACAGCTGTAGAAGTACTGAAGCTTTAGGATCACAGGTATGATTTGGGCGTAAGTTGTCAGGGAAGCCGGGCCACTGCTCCCGGCAAGGACACACCAGCTCTTTGTCAGGTTGGTACATCTTTCTTCTTCCTCTGATCCAGCCCAGGTGGCTGCTAAGACATTCTCAGATTCAGTCCTACTTTGGACACAGAATAGCGATGCCAATAGCAGTCCCCCAGATGGATCTTTGTATATTTCTATCCAACACTTGTGTGCCCGTCCTTCTCGGAAATTGAGCAGGAGCAATCAAGTAGTGGCTTGAGAGTCCACTACTTGTCTTCCTCCTAAAACCAGGCCTGGTTGACAAGGTGGTCTTTAACTTTCATATCTTCAGGGCCCCTCATATCCTCAGGGCAGGAAGGGTCAAAACCCTGCTGTTGATCCCCTTATCGCCAATTGATGCAACTCTGCTGCCCCTCGTAGGTTTGGTTTAGACTGGTTCAGGTAGAACGTGTAATGTCTCCAGAAAGAAGGCCAATTCTTACCAAAAAAAGTGGATATCTTCAAAAAAGAGACTAGTTTTGCACTGGCAGGGGATTTGCAGCTATATCAATTGGGCATAGATAGCTACTTATCGCACTTTTAACTGATTTTGTGAAAGAGAGGAGAGACATGCAAACACTAGTATCCAATATTGAAACTGCTAGCCTTACACAAAGGCAGCAGCCATCTTGAATAGCTTCAACATGTAGAGTCAATTGGACACCACCATTTTCTCATGTGTAAAACTGCTCACACACCTATGCTTATAGGCAGTCAGCGCATGTCCCTGACATCATGCAGGCAAATGGTGCCCAGCTACACATGACTGCACAGACTTGTGGAGTGGTGTTAGGGAGTCTCTCCTTAGCGGCACTGTTGAAAAGGTCTGCACCCTTTATTAGAATTATGCTGCCACCATTGTCAGTCCACATATATCCTAGGTAGACGGCACAGTGGTCATCCTCCCAAAGGTGGATTCACTTTGGGTGACGCCTTGTTATCAGAGCCCATCTTTACAACTGTAACTCATAGGATTCAAAACATTATGAAGTCTCTGGGGAAAATACACATGGCTATAATACCTGAACAAGACTTCGCTAAGCTGTGCTGAGGACTTCTGTGATACAGCTTTGCCTCTTTAAAAGGGAGCATCAAATATCTCCCCTAGCGAGCGTTGTGCCAATCAAGCCCACTTGGTGCACATTGTTTAGTCTGGGAGAGTTGCTCTAGAAAGGTCTTATTTCATTCTGAAATATTTTAAATGCTGAAAGATGCATTTATTTAAGATATGTCCCAGGATCATATTCCTACAAATGTTTATGAAGGCATTAAAGATACCCATGAAGAAGAATTGCAGTTATGAGTAGCCCATACTTTCCCCAGCATTGATCTTTCAAAGATTGACCCCTATTAAAATATAATAAGCAGCATTAATTTGGAATGTAGTATTGTAAGGCATTGTCTGCAATAAAACAATCTCCCCAAAGTCATCTCTACCTCTTTTCCTCCTCTGGCAACTGAGACCACAAGGTAATTCTTCATAAAAACATGTAGTGTTCTCTTCGTTGCTGCCTTTATGATCACATGCAGCTGTGTATTAGTACCCAGGGCCACAGTTGTCGTCATGTGACTCCTGGAGGGAGAACAGAAAAGGAGTATGTTTGCCTTGAGGTAGTGGTTTATTAATGCCACTCTCCTTTGGCAGTTCCCTGTTTGGACTAGAGCTGTTCTTTAAGGGAAGACCCATATGTAATTAGCAGCTGTGTAGACAGACTTTTACGGTCTCCAGTATTAGTATGTTTCATGAGCTGCACATGCAGCGTTCACACCCTGTAAGCCTGTCGAGTGAGTTTGACTTTTTTTTATGCTCTACATAGTTTACAAATCTGAGATCAAAATGATCCATGACATATGAACAGACTACTGAAATGATTGCTTTGCATATCGATGTTGTGATATACTGAGATTCAAGTATGACAATAATTTTTCTAAACATATTGATCATTAATACCAGGGCTGGAAAATTGACAAGCGATGTAAGTGCTTGAGAATCGGGGAGTAGGAGAGGAAGCCCTAAGCTGTAACGCCCAACAACCATCATCCTTTGGGCTAAATATGATCTCCTGCGCTCCCCTTTACTGCTACTATAGCAAGAGTTACTCCCAGCACACAGTGAAAGGTCATGCTCAATAACATGCCATTTTCTAGACTACTGACCAATGTGGGTAACCACTGTAGATGAATACACCAAAAGTCAGGACCCGTTAAAGACATCTGTGGTACGGCGCACACCGTACTGAATAGTGTCCTTAGGAAATACTGCTACCAAGTAACCACAGCCTGGTAGTATGATGCTAGTGGCCCGAATGCCCTCCTGTGTTGAGGTGGTCCCCTGTGTCAGACTTCATATGCGAGAAATGCCAAGGTAGTATCGGACATTAGGTTCTTGTTTGCAGGGTGGCTGTAAGACCATTGGAAACTACAGTTTGTGGTAAATAGCATTGGTGAACATCTCCAAATAATTCTGCTAGTTATGAGGGCATATCCAAGTCCATGAGGCTCATCATGGAAGCCCGATGGTATGGGAATGACCCCGGCAGCCCAGCAAATGAATCACCTAAAAATATGCTGGCTAATAAATTAAGGTGAAACTGACCCCCTCAGCCAAGGACGATTAGAGACCGCTGATTAAGAATGAGAATGAGTGTTGGTCTAAAAGGAAAAATTAAAGAAAAAACAATGCAGTGGGATTATGGAACCAGATGCGGGTAAGAGCAGACTAACAGTGCAAAGTCCTATGATGCATCAGCTTTAAAGAAATGACCACTGGACCAATATTGCGGTACAGAAACATGAATGGACAGCCACAGTAAGTATATCGATATGAAGTTACCTATCACCAGTCCTAACATTGTAATGACTTCCGAGTGATAGACTGTACTGATGTATCCTGCAATACTGTAGTTTATAGTCAGTAATAATTCCTTATTTAAGGATAGGGCCCAAAACATACACTTTTTTCTATAAGTAGATGTCAGTTGTTTCCTAGAAATTCATGGGACTGCCATGCTTGTTGCAACTGTTAACAGAAAAATTGTTGTCCAACTTAGTCTTGTATGTTAATGTTTGTCTTGTATGTTAATTGTTTACAATTAAGAATCCTAATTTGGGGTAGATTTGCCAGTGGTGCAGCCTTTTCTGTGTATAGGCAGATGTCTTTTTCCTTCCGGAGCCTCCTACTGTTTTCTGTTCCTTAACAGTTTTTGTCCACAGTGGGATCTTCGGACGTTCCATCTTTTACACACAGTACCAGCTCTGGATCAGTGCCGGGTTGTTTTTAACAGTACTGGGACTGTGATGTATGGAGGTAGGATTGGGATCTTTATTTTCGGAGTACTGATAACCACATGATAACATTGCTTCCATTTCTTAGCCTTGACAAAATATATATCTTGTTATAAATCCTAGCCATGCTCCAAGCAGATGATGAAGATGACATGCTTGAAGAAAGGATGAAGAGTCCATTTGGGTCATCATTTAGAACATTCAATGCTACGGATTATAAGCCTATAGGTAAATTTGAAACTGTGCAGTGTGTTCACAATTGACCCATTCAATTAGTTTATTAGCATAATTGATTCATAAAGGTTTCATTTTATTGATACCAGCAGTTCATTAAGGATTATCAATGATGTATATAATATTAATAAAGAAAAGCTAATACATGGGACCACTCATACAAATAATACCTGACCCCTAAAAATATTACTTTCAATAAAATTTACTTTTCAACTTGTTACATCAAGATACTGCATTGTTAGTTTTCAACTATTGTCAAATATTTATTAACAATTATATATTTCTAATGGTTAATTGACCAGCTATGCCAAGAGAGTAATAGCCAGCAGCCTAAGCACATCTATAATTAAAGTGTACATGCTTTAGGTCTCAGTACAGCCCATTACTTTGCTAGATGCAGTTACATCATTTAAAAAGCATCCCTGATAGACTTCTAGCCACAGGTTCCTTACCTTAGAATTATCCCAAAGCGTCAGACTGGTTCCGGGAATTTTTTGTGAGCAGTACCCCTGTGCCGTTTGTTTCCGCGTGGCATTGTCCACCCACGACAGAAGTGACATGCAGGATGCCTATATAGGTGCCATACCAGCGTGCTGAAGTCAGTTCTTTAGGCACCAGTCAGCGCTGATGCAGAGAAGATATACCCCGTCACTTTTTGACTAACCTTTTTTCGACCCGTTTGTTGAAGATTTTTGTCCCCTGGTGTGGCAGAGATGTGCATAAGGAAGGCTGGTTTTAAGCACTGTGACACCTGTCACATGAAAGAATCGGTGACGGATCCACATCTCGTCTGCCTTTGGTGCCTCGAGCTCGACCACAACACCAAGATCTGCACCAATTATTGCACCATGCACCCCAAGGCCTTGAGGTATCGTCGTAGAGCCACTCCGTCCCTGCTGGAGGGTCTTCGGCCCCACAGGCTCGGGAGGGGGACCCTCCTGGTCTTCTGCCAACATGCTCACCTTTGGTGCTAGTCAGGCCCCCTGGATTCATGAATGGGTCTGGAGCGGTGCCGGCTCCACTGCCAGCGTCCCCAGGGGCAAACCACCCAGGCCACAGTCTGTGCCCTATTCTTTTGGGCTGGGACTTGGAGATGATTTAGATGGGCCACTAGACCCTGATGAAAACTTGCCCCCAGAAGTCACCAAGGACACATGGTGTGAGGATTTCGCAGATGCCAGTGGACTGCATACCACCTGTTTACTGGCTTGGTTTCTCCTCCTACCATGTCTACGGAGGAAGGAATCTCATTCGCTGTGGTGATGAGGAGGATGGCTGAGTTCTTAGTTCTTCAGCTATTCATTGTGCCTGTCAGGACGAATGTTTTCACTGAGGTGCTTCAGCTGGGAGTCACCACATCTAAACCGATTCTTTCGTTCAGCGAAGCCCACACGATGTCCTACTTATCGCCTGGTCCAAGCCCTACACAGGAGTTCCTCACAATAGGTTGATTGCCTGCTGCCATAGCTCTGCCCCAGGGGACCCCAGTTTCCTCACAATTCTCCCCACCCCAGAGAGCTTGATGGCCCAAGCCTCCACTTAGATTAAATCCTGGCACATTTCCTTCCACTCCCCCAGATAGGCAATATTGGACGCTGGCTACCCAGGGGAAGATGATATTTTCTTCTACCAGCTCGGTACTTTGGTAGGTGAACACTGCATGCATTTTGGTCTCTGGAACTCAGTTGCGCGTGTGCTGCCTATGGAATCAGAGGAGGTCCGAGTTATACTCTCTCAAACTATTGCTCATAGGAGAGACGCGCCTAATTTCTCCATGTACTGTGGGCTGGATACGATCTGCTCGCTAGGCAAAGCAGTTTCATCGTTAGTGGTTCTCCATCCCAACGTGTTGACGCTCTGTCTTCATGAGTGGAGATTCAGTGGTGACAGTTGACAGATTTTGACCTTGCGTCCGAAGTCTGTCATTTTATTCTGGCAGCTCTACATCCCTCCACCAAGATGGTATACACTGGCCATTGGAGCAAGATTGTGGCATGGTGTACAGACAAACAGGTTGATCTGATATCTGCACTCCTTTCCCAAGTTATTTTGTTTATTCTTACCCTGGCCCAGCAGGGTTCTGCATTGGGCGCATTGAATGGTTGTTCATTTGCTATCACTGCCGTTCTGCGGCTGCCAGATCAGTCTTCTCTATTCAAGTCTCCTATTGTAAATAGGTTTCTTACAGGTAAAAGGTACGTTTCCTCTAGCTCCCTTTGTTATGCCTCAATGGGACTTTTGTGATGTGTGCTGCCTCTGAGCCGCTTCATAACTGCGCTTCTAGGCTCTTCACCATAAAGCCTACCTTTCTGGTGAAAATTACATCTGCCCAGGGGGTCAGTGAACTGCAGGTGCTCTGATGTCAGCCTCTGTATATTTCTTTTTACCCAGACAAACTGGTCCTTCGGAATCGAGCATCCTTCTTAGTGAATGTAGTTACCCTGTTCCACATAGGCCAATCCATCACCTTGCCTACTTATTAAGCTCCGCTTCATCCATCTAAAGAAGAGTAGATACTCCACCTTCTGGACCAAAAAAAAGCCTTGTCATTCTATTTTGCCTTTACACAGCCATTCCAGATGGATGATAAACTCTTCGTGGGGTATGTCAGAGCCATGAAAGGGAAGGCTGTGCAGAAATATACCATCTCCAAATGGATCATACTCTGCATCAATATTTGCTATGCATTGGCCAAGAAGCATCCCCTGGAGGGCTTGTGTGCTCACTCCAACAGAGCAAAGGCTGGGACCACTGTGTTTAGCACATGGAGCTCCAGTCCCGGAGATGTCGGGATGCAATGTGGGCTTTGTTGCACACATTCGCCAAGCACTGTTGCCTGGACAGTCAGGTCCCTCAGGATGGGCACTTTGCCCATTCTGTCCTGCAGGACTTTCTAGTCTAAATCCTGTTTGTAGACCCACATTCGGGGAGGTATTGCTTGGACACCTATTCTAAGGTATGGAATCTGCGGCTTGAAGTCTGTCAGATGATCAACTTACTTACCTTCAGTAATGCTTTATCTGGTAGAGAGCATATCTAGCCGCAGATTCCTTACCGACCCACCCATATTCCCCTGCTTTATGAACAGATTTTAGGTATAGGGTTGGTCCCTTCTCAGGGCCTTAGTTCTTCGTAGGTCTGCTCTCCTGGCGTGAAAAGTCATAAAAAGAACCTAACATCAGTGCACTAAGGTGGCACCTATCTAGTCACCGCTCATGTTACTTCAAGCGTGGAAGACGCTGCCATGCAGAGCTGAATGGTGCTACCTACTGGTGTGCAGGGGTACTGCTCTTGAAAATCTTCTGGGTCCAGTCTGACTCTTGGGGAAAATTCTTAGGTAAGGAATCTGCAGCTAGATAAGGTCACTACCAGTTAAGGCGTTACCGAAGGTAAGTTACTTGGTTTGCGGAGAGCCCTCACCACATGCTTTCTCTGTATGTTTAACAACACCATTGTCCTTGATCCATTGCTCTAAGGTGCTAAGTCACATCTCTACCCCTCTCCATTATAATCGCTGTTTTAAATTTTTTTTATTATTATTTGACTTTTGAGGGCACAAAAGCTGTTGAGTGTTTCCAGGCTGCTCTCTGTTTTTGCCCTTTGCCGATTGGCTTTTCCAATGCTTGTTTAAAGTGCAGCTTTAATTGTACTCTGTGACCTGCCTTTTTTCTCGACTGCTGGCTCCGGAAACAGGCATTGTGATATCGGAACACAGCAGTAATAAGATATTGAAGTTGATCAGCTACTTCACTTCTTTATTGAAGGCGACTAGATACCTTACATGTCGACTGTGATAAGGAAATTAGAGACTGGCTTTCATACAGGTATTGCAGGCTTCCATGTTATGTAACCACATTTATTCAATCTATATACTTTAGCAGCCAGAATGTATTGCTGCCATGCGTTTTCATTTTACCTATTGACACAAAACGAACCTTATCTGCCTGATCACAGGAGAAGTATCTAGCCACTCAAATGTGAAATTGTCTTTCTTTGTCTTGCGCTTTGCTCTTATATAAAGACCTTAGTTACTAACGAGGTGTATTGGCTATACAACAGCCTCCCTAGCATAACCTGACGATTTGTCTTACAGCTACTATTGATGTCAAGAGAAACATATTTGACTTATGCACAGATACCAAGGACTGCTATCTGGCAGTCATAGAGGTAAGGGCACCAATTTGTTTGCATCTTTTGAGTATATCTGCTAAATAAATTGTGGAGGGATATAGAGGGCATGGTTCCTAAAGTGGCTTACGAAAGGAGGCAGTGAGCTGAAGGAGAAGCAAATGTGTATGAGAAGTGCATCTACTATTAATGTGTTTTGCAAATATTTGCGGAAGGTGGTTCTAAACTGTGCTAGTACAGCACCCGTCTTGTGCCTGCGTAGTGGACAGTAGCTGTCGCTTACCTCAGTTTCCCTTTTGATTGACGTTTGCCAGTTCAATCCTAGGCTGATTAATGCCAGCTTTTTGAATCATGCTTGAGTTAACGAGTCAGGAGTTTTTTTGATCTTTCTTCTTGAATAGTCTTCTGTTGGTTACTAGTTTAGCCCCATACCTCTTATTCTTTGCTTTAGTGCTATTTTTTAAACATTGAAAGGTTCCTTTACATTCCCTTTCCCACACTGCCACCTGCTGTTGTTTTACCCATCGCTTTCTAACTTGCTAATTTCCCCCTTGTAATTTCCTGACCCTATCCCTCTTATTTGTTGCTTCCCCTCTTTCTCCCCCTTTCCGCTCTGCATTAACTTTTTCATCCCCATTTCCTTTTGCTTTTGCTTTTTCATAAACTACTCTAAATTCAGAATCCATATTTACTTGGTTATGCTGTAAGTGTGTTTAATTCAGTTAAACCACTAATTGTTGTTTAGTTCCATTTTTATTATTAAAGGAAGTCTGACACAAAAAAAATTAAGAAGGTCGATACATTCTTTTTGAGTCTTCATAAGTCAAATAAACATACATTAGACAGAGTTCCAAGGTAAACCGTATAGGTTTATTCACAATTTAAAATAATTACAGATGGCAGGAAATAGTTGGCAATTATGAATTAGGTCAAATCCAATAGTCAGTCATGATCTTCGAAAGTCTGAGTCTGAAGAAAGTCAAAGCCAGAACTAAGTATAGCTCAAATGACAGACTAGCATATAGTCTGAATAGTTAGTAAGACAAAGTCTGGCACATATTCCAAAAATATATATTTTTATATAGGCTTTTAGACAGGAAAGCCAAACACGTTCACTTTTGAGATGTGACATATTTGGGTTGAACTGGCAATATATAATTCTAGCTAGCCCATGAATACTATAATACACGTTTTTAATGCTTTCTTTATTTTTTTTTCTTTATTTTTAATTTACCTATAGTGTTTTCACAACCACTTCCCTAAGCACGCAATAAACAGATCATTTCAGACTCACAAGGTGCAATTTGAGCCTGTTGTAACATATATGCCCTCCTAATTGTGACGCCACCCCAAACACAAGCGTTTCTGTTCGCATCTGCTTGAGTGTCTGGGATAGCACCTGTGTATCCCCTGCAGACCTAATGTCATTTGCAGTTCTCCCACCACCACCACACCCCTGTCCCGAGTCTCACCAAGTGGCTTTTGAAGTAGATACTGGTGCCCAAATATCTCTGGGCCTGTTCTGGCACTAATTCCCAACCAAGCAGACCGTTGCTAGTCACAGAACCCAACGTCTTGTATCCAGCCTGCCATTCCGGGTGGTGGTCCATAGCCCCATCTCATGACCACCCTCTGTTTCATCAGCACCAGACGTAGTACAGTAAGTTTGCTTTCAGGGTTGGACTGTTCTTCACATAGCCCAGCAGAACAAAAGCGGAGAGTGAGGGTGGTGTGCTCTGCCTACCTCCTCCCAATACTTCCAGATCTCTGGTCAGTTCCATGCCAAGTGTTTGCAAAAAGTCTTGTCTGGTCCACATCAGTCACACTTAAGTAACTCTTGCAGCCCTAGTTTGTACAATCTTCTAGGCACGTAGTATAGTCTGTGCAAATATTTGAAGTGTATCAGTCGGAGCTTGGAATAATGTAATACATAAGATATAGTCAATAAGATACATCTAACCTATATCTGCATGTGAATAAATAAGGTGTGCATAGCAAATGAAGGAAATTACATGACAATTATGTAATTCAGTCAACAGTCCAACTAAAGAATGGTCCCTAGGAAAGGCTTGAGCTAAGGAGTTTAAAAACTAGAGACGGGGCATCCTGGTATTGGCTTTCTTAAGAGGAACACAAACTAATGCAGTTTATGAAAACAGAGACCATTAATTAGGCTTCTATTTATCCAATTGTATGAACTAAAGAAGCACACAAAGAAATCCATACATATGGAAAGGCTTTTTCACACAAAATAAGTGCATATGTCTTGCTGTAAACAGGACTATATGTTAGTGCATGCTGGCTACGGGCTAGTTATGCTACCTTAAGCTACCTTAATTAGTCAGTATTTTTCTAATTACTTAAAGCACTTTAACAGAAGCTTTCCATAACCAACATCTACACAGCGCAAATATTCATATTAACTATTATTAACATTGTCTAATTGATGCTGTTTTCACATCAGATACTTGCTTTCCTCTGTTTTCATAATTTTTGTTTTGAAAGTTATGTTATACCGGAGGTGGATATTATAAAGGAGACCTGAGTGATGAGGGCCTACCTATTTGTACCCTGGCAAATGGGCTGCACTGGACTTTTGGTATCTTTCTGCAAACCTAGTGCTGGACTCTTAAAAATAGTGAAGTCTCTACTTATCTTGGCATATTTTAAAGTGTGAAACATTTCCAGTAGTTTATTTGATAGGGAAATGACTGTTGAAGATAATCGCCACTTTTGATGTCACTTACTTTATGGAAAACTTTTCAAACAGTTCTAACTTTACCTCTAGTGTTGGGCTCGGCCATGTGCTGTCTGTTTTTCTTCAAAGACATTTTCAAGTCACGAGGTATAGTGACTCCCCCTATTGCTGGTAATGCGAAGGGGCATCAGCTCCAGTGTTAAATTGTCTTTTTCCGCCATCTAGTTCAGACGTATTCTCACCGACCTCTGCGTTTGTCAGTGTAAACAATATTCATGTTTTTTCTTCAACTCAAAGCATTGCACACCCTTGTCTGGTTTCATAACCCAAACTTCTCCACGCTCCTTTCTGGGCTCTGCCCTTCCGGGCCTTTTCTGCAGTTAGAGAATATTCCATCTGTGATGGAGAGGATTCCACTCTGGATCTACCTGAAGTGTTGCGCCAAGTATCAATGGGCAGACCTCCATCAGGTCTGTAACCTCTGTGTGTCCCTGGAGCATGACAAGGACTCCTATGCTGCCTGTTTCACTTCACCTTCAGTAATATGAAGACTTTAGGCTACTGTCAAGCTCGACTCCTCACATCTCTCTCCATGCCCCATCAACAGAGCAGCAATGCTCTGGATCTCATTTGCGAAAAGAACGTAAAAGCCGAGCTGCAGGCAGAGACTTCCACTGCAGAGGGCCAGGTCTTATTGCATGAAGAGAAGTCAATGAGCCCCTTCCTCCCCAGTGTCATCCATTGAAGACGACAGCTGTATGACCATCCGCCCCCCATTCCCCCCCCACCCCCCCACCCCCACATCCAAGACATCAAACAGAGGTTGAGCATCGCCTTCAAGGGAGTCAGGCTTTGAGTTCGGAAGACCATCAGGAGGCTTCAGGTTTGCCACTGCCAGAAGGCCATAGGTGGCCTTTACACCACGCTTTGGACCTAGAATTTACCCAGCTCCTGACGCCAAAGCACATACTTCAGTGCTGGGTGGCATTCGTCTCCAATACTTCAGTGCTGGGTGGCACTGGCTTCAAAGACACCTTTGGAGCCATCTTCATACTTGGGATCCCTGGAGCTGAAATCCACGTCGGTCCCAGCAGCCCTAAGACCATCTTCGGTGTTGAGACACTCAGCACCCAAAGCCCCACCCTTATCCACCTCAGAAGATCAAGATCAGCCCATCTTCCAACACCTTCAGGATGAGCTCGAAGGCAGCACATCCTCATCCACCCACAGACTGGTTGGATCCTTGTTAAGACTTCACTTTTCCCAGAAGGAAGCAGACATTTGAGGAGGCCTTCAACTCACCAGTGGAGCCTGCCACTAAGATCCCATAGCACCATTATAAAGGCACTAGGCCACCACTTCCTCTGCCTAACCTATCTCCACCCAGTCCAGGATCTCATGATCCTTATGACACGTCTTTACACCCATATTCCCAAGATGACCAGTGGGATGATTATGACGTCAACCCAACTGGAGATACGTATCCCACCCTGTAGCCTGCAAAGACTTCACCGCTTGACAACTCCATCTCCTTCCATGAGGTCCTCCATAGGTCAGCCACATACCATAAGGTAGAGATACATAAGCTACTGCAGGATGATAATTTCTTGCTGGAGACTCCTTTCCACCCAGTGCTCCATGCAGTACCTCCACATACTTAGGGGAATGGTTATGCCTGCTCCTGACATCTTTACGGAGCCTGTAGAGGCCAGGTTTATTTCTCCCCCAGGTGGATATAAAATTATAAGGTGCTTCCTCCCTCCCACCCCCCCAACCGACCCAGTATACATTAGGGGACAACTTTCACCAGACTCCCTTGTCATCCATACCTCCTGCAAGCCTGCCAACACACAGGGTAGAGGAGATGCAGTACTGCCAGACAGGGAAAGTAAGAAGATAAACACAGCGGGTAAATGCCCCGTCAGCAATACATTGGCACATCGCCAGCTCTGTCCGTTTACCTTCCTGGTACGACAGGGTGCAGTTGAATGAAATGGAGGAGCTTCTTAAGCACCTCCTGGACCAGTATGAAAAGAGGGAACAAGAATTTGTGTCAGAGGGCAAGCACATCTCCATCACCAATATTCTGTGTGCCCTTGATGTTGCTGACACTGTATCCCGCTGGATAAATTCATATGTTCTTCTTCGCCTACACACCTGCTTCTTGTTTCAGGTCGGAAGTTCAGCAGCACCTTCTCAACCTGCTGTTTGATGGGAAACATCTCTTCAGACCACAGTTTGACCAGATTCTTGAAAAGATAAAGGAGAACACTTACCTCAAACGCCTAGAGAACAGCTCAAACACAATCTACCCATACCTCCTTTTATCGGTCTCAGTACTGCAGAGGCTCCAAGACTACCTCTCCCAAGGCATCCACCTCTTTCCAAAGACAGCATACCTCTCCCCAGAGTTGCTACAGAGGGGGTTACAAAAGCAATAGCTTTAAGAGCAGAGGCCAGAGGCGGAGTCACCAAGGGGGCCGCCCCTGCAAATCATTCTTGTGCTTACCCCGATCACATAATACCTGGTTGGAGAAAACTACAAGGGTTTCTGTTCTGGTGGGTGTACATCTCCTCAGATCAGTGGGTCCTCAACACAATAAGCAAGGGTTACTGTTTGGGGCTCACAAACACCTGCCCCCCCCCCCCCCCCCCCAAATATCTCTCCCTGCAAACACACACTCTCTCTACAACATCAGCACCCCTTTCAAGAGGAAGTGAAGACACTTATTTGCAAACATGCCATAAAGCTCTTGCTTGGTCAGCTGTATTATTTCAAAGTTATGCCTTTCGGGGGTCACCAGAGCCCCCAGGGTGTTCACAAAGGGTCTTGACTTGGTAGCCGTTCATCTCAGAAGGAACTGCATCCACACCTTCCCTTACTTAGACGACTGACTGATCAAGAGCTCAAGCTAACTGTAGTGCTTGACTCGCAAACAGACCACCGTAGGCCTTCCATACGGTCTAGGATTTGGCAGTAGTACCACAAAGTCCCACCTCCAGTCCCTTCAAACCCATCACTTCTTGAGGGTGATAATCAGTTCTATCTGATAGAGACTTCTAGTTGCAGATTCCTTACCTTTAAATTTTCCCAGGTGTCAGTCTGGATCTGGAGATTTTTCTTCGAGCAGTACCTCTGCGTGCCGTCAGGTGGCATCGATCGACTCTGCGGGCGTCATATATAGGCGCCACCCCAGCGCGCTGACGTCAGTTCTTTTCTTTCTGCACCAGCCTACGCGCAGATCCAGAGAGAGCTACCTCAGTCACTTTTTGACTATGAGGACACTTTTGTCGAATTCTTTTTGACGAGGTCGTGAATGCGTCAAGGGATGTCCTGCAAGACCGGTTTTAAGCCCCGTCACTCCTGTCACCGAATGATGTCGGTGACGGATCCGCACCTTGTGTGTCTTTGGTGCCTGGAGCGCGATCACAACCCGAAGTCGTGCTTTAGTGTTGGGCCATGAACCCGAAAGCTTTGAGGGAGCAGTCCCTAAAGCTCATGGCGGTCTTGTTGGAGAGGAAGGTCTTGAGACCGGCCGCGGAGTCACCACCACTCTTCGTCCTCGAAGTCAATGGGACATTTGGGTCTTAAGAAAAAGAAGTCAAAGAAGGACAAGCGTTCTTCAACTTCACCCAGTCGCTCGGATGATACAGCACGGGAAGAGCGTTGATGCTCTAGGTCTCCGTCCTCAGAGCCTTCATCTGGGTCGGCCCTGCGCTTCCCCAACTTCCCAAGAGCCGGAGCCACCCCTGTCCAGCTCAGAGTTTTATGAGGCAATATGCCTCATTTTTGGGCAGACCGACCCATCTTTGGCGCCCTCGAGTTGGTGGGGGCTCCCTCACGTTCGAAGTCGTCAGCTTTGGCCATGACTCCTTAGGGCTCCTCCGGATCCATTCGCTGATCCGTCCCGACGCCGGTTGTGCCACAGCGACCTTCCCCGGCGTTGGGTAAGAAGTCGATGTAGGAAGTTGGCTCTGTGTATATACTATCTCTAACGTGCGAGATAGTGTGCACAGAGTCCAAGGGTTCCCCTTAGAGGTTAATGGTGGCAAAATTAGACAATACTAATGCTCTATTTTGTGGTAGTGTGGTCGAGCAGTAGGGTTATCAGAGGGTTGTTTAGCATTTGTTGTACACACAGGCAATAAATGAGAACACTCACTCAAAGACTTAACTCCAGGCCAATTGGTTTTTATATAGAAAAATAATCTTTTCTTAATTTATTTTAGAACCACAAGATTCAGAATTCAAATAAATACATAAATTGTAAGGTACTTGGCATAGGTAAATATGGAACTTTTAATTAAAACAGTAATGTACACAGTTTTGGCAAAATGGCAAATAGCTATGTTGAAAGTGGACACAGTGCAAAAATCAACAGTTCCTGGGGGAGGTAAGTAGTGGTTAGTTTTTCAGGTAAGTAAAGCACTTAAAAGTTCAGTCTCCTGGGCATAGGCAGCCCTCCGTTGGGGGTTCAAGGCAACCCCAAACACCCAGCACCAGCAACACAGGGCCGGTCAGGTGCAGAGGTCAAAGTAGGGCCCAAATAGCATAGGCACCCATGGAGACCAGGCCTGCTCCGGTTCCAATGTGCAAGCAGGTAAGTACCTGCATCCTCAGGGAGCAGACCAGGGGGATTTTGTAGAGCACGGGGGTCACAATCAGGCACACAAAATACACCCTCAGAGGCACAGGGGCGGCTGGGTGCAATGTGTGAAGTAGGTGTCGGCTTTTAGGTAGACATCAATGGAGAGACCCGGGGGTCACTCTGGCGATGCAGGCAAGGCACAGACGGGCTCCTCGGGCCAGCCACCTACTGGGCAAGGAGGGGAGGGGGGGCGCCTGCTGGTCACTCCTGCACCAGTAGTTGGTTTCTCTCGGGCATGGGGGCTGCGGGTGCAGTGCTTCTTTCAGGCGTCTGGTTCCTTTCTTACCAGGCAGTCGCGGTCAGGGGGAGCCTCTGGATCCTCTCTGCAGGCGTCGCTGTGGGAGTGCAGGGAGGTCATCTCCGGGTGTCCATGTCGTTGGAGTCGCCTGGGGGTCCTCTCTGCAGTGTTGGTTCTTCTGGGCACAGGCGGGTGCGTCGGTTGCAGTGTGTTGGGGACTCACGCTTCCGGAGTGAGGCTGGAGTCCCTTTAAAGATGGGTTCTTTGTTGCTGTTTGGACAGAGTTGCTGTCCACTGGAGTTTCTTGGTCCTCTGGTTGCAGGTCAGTCCTCTGAGTCATCAGAGGTCGCTGGTCCCGCTGGATGCGTCACTGTGCAGGTTCTTTGAGTCTGGAGACAGGCCGGTAGGGCTGGGGCCAAGTCAGTTGTCATCTCCATCGTCTCTGCGGGACTTTCAGGTCAGCAGTCCTTCTTGTTGTAGGTCGTCAGGAATCTGATTTCCTGGATTCAGGGTCGCCTCTAAATACTCAATATAGGGGTGTGTTTAGATCTGGGGGGGCAATAGCCAATGGCTACTGTCCTTGAAGGGTGGCTACATCCTATTTGTACCTCCTCCCTGTGTGGAGGGCGGCACATCCCTAATCCTATTGGGGGAAGTCCTCCAAAGGAAGATAGAGGGATTTCCTAAGGCAGGGGTCTACTCAGCTCAGGACACCTTAGGGGATGTCCTGGCTGGAGAGTGACTCCTCTTTGTTTTTCTCATTATCTCCTCCGGACTTGCTGCCAAAAGTGGGGGCTGTGTCTGGGGGCGGGCATCTCCACTAGCTGGAGTGCCCTGAGGCTCTGTAACACCAGTCTTGAGCCTTTGAGGCTCACCGCCAGGTGTTACAGTTCCTGCAGGGGAAGGTGTGAAGTACCTCCACCCAGTACAGGCTTTGTTCCTGGCCACAGAGTGACAAAGGCACTCACCCCATGTGGCCAGAAACCCGTCTGAATGTGGCAGGCTGGCAGAAACTGGTCAGCCTAGCACTAGTAGTTGGACTGCTATACAGGGGGCATCTCTAAGATGCCCTGTGTGCATTTCTCAATAAATCCCACACTGGCATCAGTCTGGATTGATTGTGCTGACAAGTTTGATACCAAACTTCCCAGTATACAGTGTAGCCATTATGGAACTGTCGAGTTCATGTCTGATAAACTCCCAGACCATATACGCTTTATGCACTTTCAATGTCTACGAATTGGCTTTAGACACTGTAGGGCGTAGTGCTCATGCAACTATGCCCTCACCTGTGGTATAGTGCACCCTGCCTTAGGGCTGTAAGGCCTGCTAGAGGGGTGACTTACTATGCCACAGGCAGTGGGTTGTGGGCATGGTACTCTGAGGGGAGTGCCATGTCGACTTAGTCTTTTTCTTCCCACCAGCATACACAAGCTGTGAGGCAGTGTGCATGTGCTGAGTGATGGGTCTCCAGGGTGGCATAATACATGCTGCAGCCTTTAGAGACCTTCCCTGGTCACAGGGCCCTTGGTACCAGGGGTACCATTTACAAGGGATGTATTTGTGTGCCAGGGCTGTGCCAATTGTGGAGACAAGATACAGTTTAGGGAAAGAACACTGGTGCTAGGGCCTGGTTAGTTTTCAAAGTATTGCACTCAATTTACCTTAGAGCCCTCAAAGGATTGGTTTCCTCTGATTTACCATGTAACTTTACTGGCACATCGAAGTTTAGGAAGGCAGTTATAAACTATGTATTTCTTTCTGGGTTTCTATATAAAGATGGCCCAGACTTATCCATCAAGGTAAGAGAAGAGATTGACCACTTCCTACTAATTAGCATCATTAAATTGGATTTAGTCAAGTGATTTTTGTTTCAAATCACTTTGAAATAATGAAGCAGCTGGCAATCTTAAAAGAATCAAAGTTTTAGAAACGGCAGGCTTTAAGTTTGGTAAATATCACATCAGAAAAGGTGAATCATTGTGCCAAAAAATATTAATACAGGATTGGTCCTAATTAGTTGTATAATTCTAGAAGTAGGTGCAATGTTTACTAAGTCAACCACTCATTATTAATGGGTGGTTATTTAGGAGACAACTCTTTAAGGAACGTAGACGAATGTGCCAAGTGATGAGGCATTTGAGTGAATCATGGCATTTATATAGCGTGACGGCTACCCAGCAAGGCGTCCAGGCACTAAAGTCTTGATTGGAAGTGAAACCAGTATTCTGAAATATTAGAGAGCTCAATATTAAATAGCCAGTGTTTTTTGTGTTTTCCAGAAGGAAGATTATAACTGATACAAAGGTCCAGAGGAGAATTATTCAATATTTTGAAAGCCAGGAAGGCAAAAGATGGTCCACCCATGTGGGTTTGCTTGACCTTCGGCTGCAGACCAGTTTCTCGTTCACAGAGATTATGTGGGCTTATCAGGCTTTATCAGCTTTTTTATGCAAGAGGGGCCTTTGTCGGGAAGTGCTTGAAAATACTAAGCAACAGACCTTCAACATTCATCTTTTGTGTATGGCCAACTAGTGCAAGTCTTTGAGATGATCAGTTACAAACTGCGAAGGAGAGGTTCAGGATTAGGCATGTTGCTGAATTATGGACTACTTGAAGTACCTGTAGTAGGTAGGTTGGGAAGCCTAAGTAAAGGGAGTGCCCATAATCGAGTCTGTGTAATGAATGTGTGGTCTAACGTTCTCCTGGTGGAGGATGGCAGAGCTTTCCTGAGGGATCTTAGTGTAACAAAGCTGGAGCAGCTATTGAGGGGGCTTGTTCCTCAAAGAAGCCTCAAAACAAAATTCTTGGAGGGTGAGGAAGATTGTAGGAGCGGGCCAAGCTCTGAAGGCCACGTCTGGTTAGAACAAGCGGATTCTCAGTCTTGTCACATTGTTTAATTTGATGCAGTTTTTATTAATTTTGCCTCGAATGATGGGCAAACATGAAAGTTGTCTTGGATGGGGAGTGTAGTTATCCAGGATTTGATCTGAGTTTAATATGCTTGCAATTTTATTTCTTCTGGTTACTTCTTACAACAGATTCCTCACCTTGTGAGTATTGCCTAGGTACCAGACAGGATCTTGAACTTTAAAAGCATTATACCTGCGTTCTGGTAAGTGGCGTCATGTGGCTCCTCACCAATGTCGGTCCACTCCGTAAGGGAGTGATTAAAGATGCATACAAGCGCTACCCATTTTCGCTGACATCAGTTACTTTCTTTCTGTGCCTTGAGACGCAGATCCAGAGCTAAACCTAAGTCTCTTAATGGCTTTTCTTTAATAGCCTACTGCTATGGATGTGAAAACTAATCATCTTACAGAGGTACTTCAGCCTGGTCAAGCATGTACAGAACCTGTTAACATTTAATGAATCCCTCATGCACAACCTCTTAGATACTTGGGGAAAACAATGTTCAGGACCACCAGTCAATAGCAGGTTGATCTGCACCATTGACTAGCACCAGGTGACCCTGACGTTCTTTTACAGAACCCTCCACACAAAAGAGATTGGTGGTGCAGGCATCCGCCAGTAAGATAAATCCTAACAACTTCCCCACACCTCACCTGATCTTAAGTCTAAATGGATGGAGAGATTGATCAAGCACATCTCCTCCCCAGGAGCCTTGCTTTGCAGTCAGTAAATGCCATGCAGTTCAATAAACTCGTTCTCTCCCTTTGGTCTCGCAGTCTTTTTGTGGCTTAGGCTGTGGCTCACAAAGACAACGCCCAGGACATCAGTGGCAATAGGCCTCTTTGTCCCCACCCATCTAGCTGCTGCAGCTACAAATCTTTAGTTTGTTCTTTGCGGCACACAGCCACCCTGTCATGGAAGGATTCAGTATTTCCTTCAGTGTTGGCAAGTCATTACCTCAGACAAGTGGGTCCTCCAGGTTGTAAATCTAGGCTATGCTCTTCCATTTCATTCTACTCCTCCACACCTTCCAACATTATCAGGGTGGCTGACTGAGGACCACAAGTCTGTTTAGTAGCAGGAAATGCAAGCCCTTCTAGCTAAGAGGGCAATCAAGAGGGTTCTGGTCTTGAAAGTATGAAATGGGTGTTATTCCTGCTACCTCCTTGTGCGGAAGGGAGAGACCTTGGTCCTATTTTAGATCTTCGCCTTCTCAACACCTTCCTGTGGAAGTACAAATTCAAGATGCTTGCACTAGCTCTGCTCCTGTCTGCCGTGGACCCCCGGGACAAAATGTTGGCGTTGGACCTACAGGGTGCTCATTTCCAAGTCCTAGTCCTGCAGGTCCACAGGCACTACCTGCAGTTCTCAGTGGGCAAGGAGCATTTTCAGTTCTCAGTGCTCCCTTTTGTCGTCAGCAGTGCTTCTTGTGGGATCCCCCATGGCTGGCTGTGTTAGTCCTACACATTCGGTTCGTGGAATTTTTACACTTTTTCTCCATCCTCACCAGGTGAAATTCGAAATGAATCACTGTGTGCTTTGTAGATCTTGGGATCTGCATTATTTTCTTATAGGCCCAGGTGCACCTGCCGGGGTATGCAAGATGGCCGTAGGTAATTGTTGGTAATAGTTTGGCCTTAATAGCGCTCCTGATTGCCTCTGCAGTGGGAGACTTAAGCTTATGGAGGAGTTTGAGCAGGGCATAGGTAATTCTCTCCACTTTCTCTATCAGCGGTGCTGCCTGATGTGTGGTTTTGCCAGTATCTGATATTCAGACTCTGGGGTAGTTATATTTAGTTACCATCTCTATCTTTAGTGGGCCTAGGTTCCATTCCATCAGGAGTTTTTTTTGGTTGACGATCAAAGATCCGGACCTTAGTTTTAGCCGCATTTGCCTGCAGAGAGTTCTTTGAGCTATACCAGTGAAGGATATCCAGACCCCTGTTCGATCCTATCCGAGTCTGGGCAAGCAGGATCAGATCATCAGCATATTGTATTATAGGGAGAGTTATTTGGCCCAGTTTGGGGGTGGGAGATGTGTCCTCCTTAAGCAGCTCCACGCCCAGGTCAGCGGTATATAGATTGAAGAGAGTGGGGGCAATAACGCAGCCTTGTTTTAAACCTCTATTAATTCAGTTTTCTCTGTTGCGTGTGTTTGAGATATCTTGATTAGCTCTTATGTGCCTGTGTATAAGGCTCGTATGGCCACAACCAACTTTCTGGGTATCCCCCAATCTGCCAGTTTTTTCCAGAGGGTGTTGTGGTCGACTCCATCAAAAGCTGCACTATAATCTATAAAACAGGCTTAGTGTGGAGGGGACGACAATTTATGTTCCTTGGCGCCCAAATATGAGATAGCAAGTACATTATCTGTAGTGGAAGAGTTGGATCTGAACCCAGTCTGGTACATAGGTATGATGTTATTTTCCATTATCCAGATTCCAAGCTCTTGTAGGAGAACTTTTGCAAATGCCTTGCCATCCACATCCTGTAGCTCTATTAGCCTATAGTTTTCAGGTCGAGTAACGTTCCGCCTTTCAATGGATCGGGTGCAGGATCGACCCCTTCCAAGTCTCCGGTACCACAGACTAGTATAGCCATTCATTGAATAGGTTTGTCATGGGCACTAACCAGAAGTCATGGTCTTCCTTGAAAATGCTCCCCGGAAGACAATTAGGTCGGGTGCCCCATCACGCCGGATGCCCCTAAGGATGTTTTGTACGGTCTCTGTTGCAACATTTAGGGGACTGTTGTCAATGCCATCTAATACGTGTTGCAGCACTGATATGCTTTAGGCATCTGTGTTGGAATCCACATAGTTTTACCACATGGCTCTCCCAATTGCAGGCCGAGGCCGTGCGATCCTTATTCGTAGATGAATGAATCAAGGTGTTAACATAACCTGAAAATTCTCTGTTTACTTGGCGACAACAGCACATATGAGTTTCCAGTGTTCCTCTGTATCCTTTGATTTTAGTTTCAAGGTTACTATCCTATGTTCTTTCCTTGCCTGCTTCATAATGGCTTCCGCAAGGTTTGTTACCTTTTTCCTGTGTAGTAGAACAGCCTGCCTGCATACTTTTTTGCTAAGCTGATGCTCCTAGTACGCAGGAAATGAGTGGGCTCCATTTCTATTGACCCTTGGCTGCTGGTAAGTGCATTATCTACTTCCCGGCTTGTCCACTTTTCAGGAGTTAGAGAACCGTGAGCTAATTTTTATTACGCATAGTGGAAGGAGCAGGCAGTGCCCCATTTAACCTGTTTTATTAGTGGACCTAGATTAGTAGAGAACAGCTTTCCGCTAGCTGTATATATCAGATCCCTCATTGCCCTGAGACTGATCTCATTTACCACAGGGTTGTGGTCGCTTTCAGTTCTGTAAATTACCCGTGGCTTAGGCATCTAGCCCACAAGGTTGTTTTTACAAGGATGTAATCTAGTATGGAGATGTTTTTAAAAGTTGGTGTAGGTGTGCTGACTATGTTTTCCTTTTGGTTGATCGCTATCAGGCCAAACTACTTAAGACATTTTTCTAAGGCCATTCTTACGGGATGCCGTGGGAGCCCGGCAGCTTGACCCCATTTGCGAAGATTAAAGTCTCCTGCTACCGCACACTGATGATTCAGGTGCTCATAGAGGAATTCCTTTATCCGAGATAAGATATGTTTAACTTTTGCCTATTTTTTTTTTTTCCCAGGCAGGGGTTGACATACAGATTTAAAATTGAAACTGGGGTTATTTTATCATTGATGCCAGGCAATATATGCCTACCACATGAACATTCCAAGATGATTTGTCCAAGACCTCTACCTTAACGAGTAGATTTAATTTTACATATGTTGCATGGCCTCCTATGTGTCTCCCAAACAGATTTTTCTCTTGTGTGAAAGTCTGAGTTAAGAGGCCAGGAATGGGTAGAGGCTCTGTCGACCAGTTTTCCTGAAAGCACAAAATACCAGTGTGGTGTAGAAAATCCCTGTTGGTAGGACTCGCAATGAGGTAGACAGGCCCACCATGTTCCAGCTTACTAGCTTGTTCACGCTTCTTATAGATTTAAATTTTAATACTTTATAACTAAAAATGCAGACTTTTCTTGATGGACAAGGTTGCGGGAAGCCAATTCCAATTCCGCAGGCCTTGGCCACTATGTTCTATTAGAACATCTGTGCAACGTACTGAAGTCAAACCAGACCCTTTGCAGACACTCTTGTTCATTTGAGTTATTCTGCATATGGTACGCTCGCATGACTTTCCTCCTGAGTTGCGTGTCATGGGCATTCGGGCTATGATCCTGATGTTCAGCCTCTGTTCTTAATCTCAGTGCTGATGACTTTGAGGCAGCTAGGATTGCAGGCCTCCTGCATTCTGCTGTTGAAACCTGCCAGATGGCATATGAGGGCTCTGCAGAGGGATCAAAGGCCAGTGGGCACAGTCCCAGGGGAATTTGTTGTATCCAGATTTAAGGGGAGACCACACAAGATCTGAAGTGGTGGCTTCTGGACCATGACTAGGTCAGTGGCAGACCCCACTCCTTAACCTACCCAGATTTGACATTAATGATGTGTGCATCCGTTAATGGTTGGGGAGGCCATCTGGAAGATGGTACTGCACCCAGGCCTACGCAATCAACATCTCCATGCTTGAAGATGGAGTAGCAGCAGTTGACTTAATTTGACCTAACTTCTGAGGTTGATGTCATCTTGGTGGCGAGGCATCCCTCTGCAAAATCGATGTCCGCCAGTTACTGTGACTGATTTGTTGTTTGGTGCAGCACCCACAAGGTAGAACGGCTGCAGGCTAAGTTGTCTGACATTTTGTTGTTTGCTTTGTCCTCTGGTCCTGCAACAACATGCTTTGGGCACTGTAAAAGGCTACTTGTCAGCCCAGTAATGTATTTTGCAGTTGCCAGACAAGCTTAATTGTTTGAAACACCCATTGTGATGAGATTTTTTGAAAGATTTGCAGCATTTGATGCCACAGTAACATTTAAATTTGGTTGGTAGTTCTTAAAGTGTACTCCATTTGATCCAATGCACACTTGTTCATTACGTCTCCTGACTATCAAAATGGTCTTTTCAATTGCCATAAATTAGTTTAGTTTAGTTTTTTGGATTTATAGAGCGCATAGTTACCCAAGGGCATCCCAGCGCTAACAGCAGCAGAAATCACATACAGGAGGGAAGACATAAGTTAGTTACAAAAAAGAATAGTTTTAAGTTTTTTCCTGAAGAGTCGCTCTGAGGATTCATGGCGGAGCTCAGAAGGAAGGGCATTCCAGAGACGGGCAGCCTTACTAGAGAAGGAATTACTACCCTAGGCTCTCTTGGACCGAAAAATATGGACATACCTAAGAGAGGAAGACTGTAGGCTCCTAGATGGAATATATAGGAAAATCCGTTTTCTTAAGAAAGTTGGACCCCTACCATGTAGGGCCCTGTGAACAATGCAGAGTGATTTAAAATGAATCCGCTCCTTAATGGGGAGCCAGTGGAGAGTAGAGATAGCCGGTTTGGCAGAAGAATATTTTGGTAATTGAATAAGAAGCCTGGCTGCTGCATTTTGCACTCAGCTCTCCGCTTTACGTAATAAAGAAGCTGCAAAGGAACAAGGAGTTCCTGTAGTCAAACCGGGAAAGAATTAAAGTTTGAATAAGAATTCTTCTGGCGGTGGGAGGGAGAAGAGTAAGAATCTTCCTAAACGCACGTCAGAGACCGAAACAAGTGAAGGAAACTTTATTGGCTTGAGAGTCCATGGTAAGCCGAGGATCGAGCCACATGCCCAGACTCTTAACTAGTGGTTTGGGAGGGGGAAGATTGTTAAACGTATCTGAGAATGATGAAAGAGGGAAGGCAGGGGAACCATTACCTAGGACCAAAACTTCCGACTTCCCGTCGTTAAATTTAAGTTTGGATTTGATCGTCCAATTAGTGATATCCCTCATACAGCAGGAGAGGTTATCCACAGACGAGTCTCCAGAGCTGGAGAGGGACACCACCAATTGAGTGTCGTCTGCATAAGTGACCAATGAGAGGGTGTGAGGAGCGATCACTTTGGCTAACGGGGACAGATAAACATTAAAAAGAGTGGGACTAAGAGAGGAGCCCTGGGGTACTCCACAGGTCAGTGGGAAAGTATCAGAGAAAAAAGTGCAGTCCAGAACTTGAAAGGATCTACCTTTGAGAAAAGAGGAGAGCCAGGACAGTGAAGATCCTCCTACCCTTCAGCTTGACTTGTGAGCGTGCTTCAGGATATTTCTCTCCAACCACCCTACACCATGTTTTCCCGGATAAGCTGGTGCTGAGGACATATGCTTCTTTTCCACCAAAAGTGGTAACACTTTTCAGACACTCTATTACTATTTCTGGTAGATACTCTATCTAACCACAGATTGCTCACCGACCACCCCTTCCTCCCCCCAACTTACATTTCAAACTTACTGTTCTCCATCTAAAAAGATTGTAATCTAGAAATCTACACACTAGCTATGCTAGTTTGCCGATGGGTTCTGTGTCTGAGGGCAGTCTGGAAAAAAGCAACTGACATCATCGTGCATGCAGCTCTGCTTATCATTTCTGGAGTGAAATGACGTTGGCATGTATCTACACAACCCCACCTATTGGCATGCAGGAATACTGCTTTGATGTTACTGGAATAGTCCTATTGTGAGGCATCTCAGGCCAGATTGCATATCTCCCAGAAAGAGAGTTACCAAAGGTAAGTAACTTCTTCATTAAATCCATATGCCAGCACCAGGGGTGCTTGGTGAGTGAGGAGTTCGGGTAGATAATAAAAAACTATAGGGGTTAGTGAGGAGCCTGTGGAAAGGCTGTGTTTGATAGTTGAAGGAGCAGATGTGAAAGGAGGCAACAAGATCGTTTGAGACCTACTGGAAAAGATTGGAACCAGTTCAAAGCAGTTTTATAGATGTCCAGGTTGGGTAGTGGATGAATAAGGATGGCAAGCGAGACCATGAATGGTAAAAAGACAACTTTTGTGGGAGGCAAAAGTACGTCACACATAACCTCCGTGAAATACACCACAAGCTATTTGCAAAACTAAATTGCCTCTGGATATTCATAACAGCCTAGACAGTTCTTAGGTCTGCAATGTTTTTAATAACAATGATACTTTGACTTGGACAAGTTATATAGGAGGTCTTTATGTAAGCGAAGGCCCCCCTCTTTAAATAGTTAAAAGATTGGAAAAGGGTTAAGAACCTTAATAGACTCTTAATAAGCTCTACCTAAGCACCTGGAGCCAAAGGATTATCCGTATCATTCTTTAAAACGGAAGATCATTACTCCATTATATAATAATGCACTATAATCAGCAAAAATTCCAGATCTTTGTAGGGAATCCATATTACATATGTAATTTTTAAAAAATGGTAACGTAGATGACTCCAGGTACTTTACACTTGTAGCCCTCCTGGACATTAATAGTAAAATGTATGCATGACTACTCTTGGATGAATTGGAAGCATGGGCTGAAGAAAAAAAATCTGCTGCCATTGTGTCAGCCCGGTTTTAAGACAACATGCTACACATTACACAACATTCTTATGATTGCATCTCATCAAGTTCACTTTTAAAAGGCTAGGACTTTTGTCCTTTTCAAGGCTTTTGATGAGGTGGGTAGGTGGCTGCTGTGGAGCAAACAAGGGAATCAATCTGAGCCTGCTTACTAGAGGGTTGTATTGTGGAACTTGGATCCTGGTCAAGTTGGTCCACGGAAGCAGGGTCTCAGAACACATCTACTTCAGTAAAGTAATGAAACAAGGATGTGCCCTAGCTCCATCACTTTTCAACCTTCATACCACAGACATAGGCATTGTATTGAAAAAGGCAGTTTTATTTCCTCCAAAAATGAGTCAAATGCATATTCAAGTTTTTCAGCGTGGCAATGGCACTGCTACCCTGGACTGCACCTGGGTAGGCCTGCAAAGATCTCAGTCAAAAGAACATGATTTAATTATTTGACAGTAAACATGTCTTGGGCCACTTGGAGAATAGGCAAAAAATCATAGTGCCATTACATATAGCTATGTGGTAGTCTGGCTAAGCGACTTTAGATCACATTGATACCACTTAGCCAAATGAGTTGGGGTTGTATAGCCCATCAACTTAAGTCCACTGTGAGGAAAGTGATTAGAGCAAAATGCTTGCCATTAGTAACATATGAGTTAGAAGCAGTTCCATATTGTTGTCTGTCTGGATAGACTGAGCTCAGTGCAATATTTATAGAGTGTATTCAAACTCCCAAAATCAACAAGACAAGCATATATCCACTTAGAGTACATCCTAATCCTGCAGGACTAAGAAAATAAGGCCTTGTTTTTAACGCAGTGCTGTAAATTAAGATCTCAGTAGAGCACTCCAGTACATTAAAATAATTAATTTGGATTTTTATTTTGGAGGGGGAAAAAAGTGGTGGATTATCTATGGTTAGTATACAGTCACAGCGTGAAGAAATGCCTAGATGCACAAGAAGCTTGGTAGAGTATTTATGCTGCAATTAAATGTAAGGTCTTTATTGCTGATCAGTTAATTATGGAGTTTTTGAAGTCAAGACTCTTAGGTTACTTTGAGTTCTAAGGAAAAAATATCTTAGCACATCATCTCTTCTCAAGAATCCATAATGCACCAGTCATATCTAGAAATACCTATAAGTTCAGCCGTAAGACCTAAAAGGATATGCTTGCGCTGCCTTATGATGCAACTTCGGGAGTTTAGATAAAAATGGTACAACTATTGTCCAAGTAGGGTCAACTGTTGGCTCTGTTTACAAGCTACAAAAAATTTAATGCATCTTTTATGCCTATGCGAACCTTTCCACTCACAATATTCTAGTTGAGAACTTAATTTTTTAGATACAAACTGTTCACTTGTAAGGATGTAGTTGATTTGTGCCTGTATTGTGAGAACCTTTGGTTTTATCTTTCCTAGTTAGATTTTTAAACATGGCACAGTGATGAGGCTTATTCAGCCGAATGGTCAGTGAATGGTTTGTTATATGCATTTTATACACATTTTGTGGTATAATATAGGCATGAGTAAATACATTTTAAATATTGATTTTAATTGTATATAAATATTTTATTAATCACAAAAATAAAATATTTTCTGATATGGTACCAAAACACTTTGGGGAATTCCTACATAGCAAGGGGATAGAGTATCCAACTGTACATCTCTAAACAACCCAGTTTCCCATAGCTATAAGCAAATCATTTTCTTTTAGTGACTCTAGTACTTAATGTCTGTGATTTATCTGGCTAATTTGTCCACCTAAACTTGGAAACCTGCGCCGTAAAACAAAGATGTAGCTTTACAGCTGAATGATCCCAGAGATGTGCCGGGGCATGACCCACATGCTTGACATTTCCACACAGACTTTTATGTATTAAAAACAAATCTATGCTAGATTTGTGACCATATTTCTTATTATAAAGTGTAAATCTAGGACCTTCACCCCCTTTCCAATGCCAGATATCTACAAGGCCAAGATCTATCATGCCTGCCTCACCCGTGACCGTGTTCTAGGGGAGTTAACCGTGCCACAAGGGGTAGATGTATCCAAGACAGGGTCCAACAATACGTTGAAATCACCTCCTAACACAACAGGATATTTGGCTAAAAGTAGGAGGTTATACAACTCTTGGAATGGTGCCGGATCGTCTATGTCAGGACCATAATATCCTGCCATCGTAACCCAGCACCCATACAAGCACACTTCCAACACCACCCATCTACCCCTTGAATCTACTTGCACATCACCCACCTTTATCCTTATAGATGTTTTAAAAAGAATTGCCACCCCTTTAACTGCACAAGATTGATCGTACTATAAGCTGCCCATTTCATTTGCTTAAGCGGAATATCCCATTCTTCTCGCAACAAATGGGTCTCCTGAACAATAACTACCTCCTCAGCCATTCTGAGAAACTAAAAAATCTTCTTCCTTCTTCCCTTAACCCTCAAACCATTAACATTCCACGAAAGAATCTTCAACTGAGAAACCTCATAATTAACCATTTTCAACAAAAAAAAGGATCTGCGCGCTAAACCCCCACCACACCTTGATAGGCAAATTCTGAGGACACACCTATTTTTATCTTTTTGTTCCCACATGCTCCCACACCTAGTGCAAAACCATCCCCTAATCGTCACCAAAAACCCCTCTCCAAATCAACTCACCTCCCCAGGGGAACCCTCCCATCTTCCTCTAGGATAACCATACAGTTACCCCTATTGAGCACTCTACTGGACAGAGTATTACATTTACTGTTGTGATGCCTTAATCTGCTCTATAAAAGTCCGAACCTCCACAGGGTCCCTAATATTATGCATTTTATTTCTCCATATAACCCATAAGGCAGCCGGGAACGACAGCTGAACTGTGGCACCTAGGGACCAAAGCTCTTGCATAAAATTCCCCAGTTCCCACTGCCTATCCAAAGTCGCTTTAGACACATCTGATCGTATACGAAAAGACAAGTCCCCCTTAGAGAAGCTCCCTGCTTTAAGAGCTTCAGACAGAATTTTCTCCTTAATTGAATACGTAGCAAAATTTATTAGAAACTTCCTGGGGGCCTTTCTTCCGGGGTTCCTCTTGAAGGGATCTCGGTGAGTTCTTCGAATGTCCTCCTCTAGATTTAAATGGGCTAAGCTTGGAATGGCATCCCTAATCAGCGATATCACGTATCCCTTGACATCTTCACCTTCCATGCCCTCGGGGACACCCAACAACCTAATGTTATTCCTCCTCATGTTATTTTCCAAGATCTCCAACTTGTCTTGCAGTGACTTCTCTCTGAGTTTCAGCTGTGAAATATCCTGGCTATTAGCCAGCAGTCGTTTATCCTGATCTTCCACTGCCGCTTACAATTTACCTAGCCTATCTGTTAACAGGTTAATCTTGCTCTCCAGGACCCCACAGTATCACCCTTTGTCAGGGTATGTAGAAATCCTCCTTTATGCGGTAACTCCTTCTTAAGCTTTGTAGCGAGTTCGCGTTCCTCTGTTGGATTATCCGCCTCCAAAAGAAAACCTTTAGATCCAGCCCTCAGCTTCTCTACCCCCCTACCACGAGTCTTCACCATGCTTTCACCCCCTTTCTTGTTGTTAAAAGTTATGGACGAGAAAGTAGCAGTCCGACCCCAAGGAACCAGGCTTACATTTCTTTATGCCCCCTGGTATGTTGGTATCAGCCTGGGGACCTCTGGGGCGACGTTTGATCGGCGACATGCACAGTATATCTTCCGTGCACCTGCCAACCACTTTTCCCGAGCTCCAGCAGGGCTTTCCCTCTAGGACCCGTAACAACCGTTACGCGGAGGCTACAACGAAAAGCGCAGCGTCTTCCACGGCGCACGCCCTTCGCAGCCTCCGCCCACACGCCGGGACGCGACGCACGTCTCCGGCATGGCTCCTCTGCCGTCTCTCCCGGAGCACACACTGTCCCTGTCTCCACCACTGCCCCACTTCAAGCAAGCCAAAGGAAAGGACCAGCCACAACGCCTCGGCTCCTCCGATGCCCAAGCTCAGTGCCCCCCACGCTACTGGCGTCACTTTACACACACCTTCATGCGCCCCGTACGGGAGAGCTCGCGATTCCAGCTCTCAACTGGCCGCCATGTTCCCCGAGTGAAGCTTTATCTGGCTACTTTGTACCAATTAACTAATGTCTTCATTTTTGTGTTTTTTTATATAGTACATACATTTCCAAATTTTCACAGCTCTACCGACATATAAAACAAAAATATAGCCTGTAGTGTGAAAATATATAGATTGCTTAACATTTTTCTAAATGTTACATGGTGGTGCTGTAAGTGAAGGTTCAGGGGAAGGGAGCTGAGTCAACCCAAAACCTCCGCTTTCAACACGGAGCTGCTGTTATTTATCTGAGCTCAGGTTTAGAGCTCCTGTTTGTAATTTAGTTACTATGTTATGATTTTCTTTCATCCTCTTTGTCTGGAAAACATGGATTAGTATCTTTCAGTATGGGCAAGTATGTAGTCTTCAATTCCTCCTCTCTACAGGCGAACTAAACCACCCCCCCCTCACTCCACCTGCCTCAGCACCCTATGACAGAAACAGAGATAAGATGACTGTGAAACATGAGCACATATGCCTGGTTCTTAAAAACATAAATAAATTACTCCTGTGCATGTGTGTTCCAGTGTCCTTGCCTACTCACAACTTCCCATAGGGCTGGAGGAAGGTGGACCTCTGGACTGCAATATTCATGTGTGTGTTAATTGAACTGTGCTTGAGAGTGAATGAAGGACTCTAGAAAGGACAGTGGACCTCTCAAGAGCAGATAAAGCAAACCAGAAGTGTTTCGAGCCATCCTAGCAGTTTGACTATATAGTGAATTAATGGGCAATATTCATGTTTGCAAAAGATTACCTGTTTGGATGGAAATGGAAATAACTATGCTGTTTTCATCGTGGCTATTTTCTTTTTTTGTGTGCCTCAGAACCAAGGTAGTATGGATGCATTGAACATGGACACTGTGTGCAGACTGTATGAGGTGGGTCGACAGCGCTTGGCGGAGGATGAGGACGAGGAGGAAGATCAGGTGTGTGACATTACCTTAAGTCCAATCAAAAGGTTGTATTTCTATTTTTTAATTTATTTTTTGAAAACTTGCAAAGTATGAGTTATAAAGAGGTTGGTAAAACCTATATATATATGTTCGATGGCATGTGTAGCTGCAGATACGCATGCTTTGCACATCCCGCCATCTAGTGTTGGGCTCGGAGTGTTACAAGTTGTTTTTCTTCGAAGAAGTCTTTTCGAGTCACAAAATCGAGGGACTCCTCCCCTTTCGGCTCCATTGCGCATGGGCGTCGACTCCATCTTAGATTGTTTTCTTTCCGCCATTGGGTTCGGACGTCTTCCTTTTCGCTCCGCATTTCGGTTCGGAAAGATAGTTAGAATCTCGGAAAATTGTTTGCGTTCGGTATCGGGTTAGTTACTACAGATCGACACCGACTTTTGAAGAGCTCCGGTGGCCCTTCGGGGTTTTTCGATTCCCCGTCGGGGCCTGGTCGGCCCGACCACGTGTCTCTTCAAGGCTGATGGAACGGACCCCATTCCGCTTCTGCCCCAAATGTCACAACAAGTATCCTTATACAGATCAGCACCTGGTCTGTAACTTGTTTTTTGTCTCCAGAACACAAAGAAAGATACTTGTGAAGCCTGTCGAGCGTTTCGGTCGAGGAAGACATTAAGAGACCGAAGAGCAAGAAGACTACAAATGGCGTAGGCGCCGACAGGACAAAGACACTTGGAGGAGGAAGAAGAAACCTTCTCCATCCAGGAGTCGGACTCTGAAGAGGTCGATCCCGAAGAGACGCCTAAAACCATGAGTAAGACGTCGACACACAAAACTCACGAGAAGACCACAAAAGCCCAGGGGACGCCACCGCCAGCAGGCCATGGCTTAACCCGACAAATAGGTGACCGATCATCGGCACCGAAAAAGGGCACGCATGTGTCGAAGTCATCCGACTCCGGTCGAGATACTGGCACACAGCAAACTCGAGCCCGAGACAGCGGGTCCGAGCAAGTTCGGCACCGAAACGAGTCGGCACCGAAACGAGTCGGCACCGAGAGACCGGGACGCCAAAAATAAAGAAGGTGTCGTCGGAGCCGAAGAAGGCTACCGAAAAGGTTTCCATTCCGAAACATCCAGCCTCGGAACCGAAATCAGGTTCCTACACAGAGGAACAGGGACTGTCCTCCCAAATGCAAGGACATAAGTTCGGACAGGAACTAGAGTCAATGGAGCCAGACTACACTCAGAGAAGGCTCCACATCCAAAAGGACACAGGGAAGATAAGTACTCTTCCCCCAATTAGGATGAAAAGAAGACTTACCTTTCAAGAAAAGGACAAGCAGCCACAGGCAAAGGTGGCAAGACAAACAACACCGCCACCATCTCCACCACCAACACCACACACATCACCAGTAGCCACTCCACCACTGATGCAATCCCCAACTCATACTGGAATGAGTCAGGATGATCCCGACGCATGGGATCTTTATGATGCGCCAGTGTCAGATAACAGCCCAGACTGTTACCCAGCGAGGCCGTCGCCACCTGAGGACAATACAGCCTACACACAGGTGGTGTCAAGAGCAGCGGCATTTCATAATGTCACCTTGCATGCAGAACCTATTGAGGATGACTTTTTGTTTAACACACTATCCTTTACTCATAGCCAATACCAAAGCTTAACTATGCTACCCGGAATGCTAAAACACTCCAAACAGGTGTTTCAGGAGCCTGTGAAGGGCAGGGCCATAACTCCAAGGGTGGAAAAAAAGTACAAGCCACCGCCAACAGACCCTGTATATATCACGCAGCAATTAACACCAGACTCTGTGGTAGTAGGGGCAGCTCGCAAGAGAGCAAACTCTCACACCTCGGGAGACGCACCACCTCCAGACAAGGAGAGTCGCAAGTTCGACGCTGCGGGGAAAAGGGTTGCAGCACAAGCTGCCAACCAATGGCATATTGCCAACTCACAAGCACTGCTGGCAAGATATGATAGGGCTCATTGGGACGAAATGCAACATTTCGTTGAACACTTACCCATAGAATTCCAGAAAAGGGCACAACAAGTGGTGGAGGAAGGAAAAAGTATCTCAAATAATCAGATACGGTCAGCAATGGATGCAGCAGATACAGCTGCTAGGACAGTAAATACAGCAGTAACCATAAGGAGACACGCATGGTTGCGTACGTCAGGATTCAAGCCGGAAATACAACAAGCCGTGCTGAATATGCCTTTTAATGGACAGCAGTTGTTTGGGCCGGAGGTGGACACTGCTATCGAAAAACTTAAAAAAGACACTGATACAGCCAAAGCCATGGGCGCACTCTACTCCCCACAGAGCAGAGGCACATTTCGCAAAACGCAGTTTCGAGGGGGGTTTCGAGGACAAACTACAGAACCCACAACCTCAAAAACAAGGCCCACTTATCAGAGCCAAAATACAAGTCAAAATGGTGATGAAACTCCTAGGCATGATGTCCTCATGCATAGCCATTGTCCCAAACGCAAGGTTGCACATGCGGCCCTTACAACAGTGCCTAGCATCACAATGGTCGCAGGCACAGGGTCAACTTCTAGATCTAGTGTTGATAGACCGCCAAACATACACCTCGCTTCAATGGTGGAACATTATAAATTTAAACCAAGGGCGGCCTTTCCAAGACCCAGTGCCTCAATACTTAATAACAACAGATGCCTCCATGATAGGGTGGGGAGCACACCTCAATCAACACAGCATCCAGGTACAATGGGACACTCAGCAAAAACAGTTTCACATAAATCACTTAGAACTACTGGCAGTATTTCTAGCGTTAAAGGCATTTCAACCCATAATAAGCCACAAACACATTCTTGTCAAGACAGACAACATGACAACAATGTATTACCTAAACAAACAGGGAGGTACACACTCAACACAGTTGTGTCTCCTGGCACAGAGAATATGGCATTGGGTGATACACAACCACATTCGCCTAATAGCACAATTTATTCCAGGGATTCAGAATCAGTTAGCAGACAATCTCTCTCGGGATCACAAACAGGTCCACGAATGGGAGATTCATCCCCAAATACTAAACACTTACTTCCAAAGTTGGGGAACACCACAAATAGACCTTTTTGCAACAAAAGAAAACGCAAAATGCCGAAACTTCGCATCCAGGTACCCACAAGATCAGTCTCAGGGCAATGCGTTATGGATGAGTTGGTCAGGGATATTTGCATACGCTTTTCCCCCTCTACCACTCCTTCCATATCTGGTAAACAAGTTGAGTCAAAACAAACTCAAACTCATACTAATAGCACCAACTTGGGCAAGACAACCTTAGTACACAACACTACTAGACCTCTCAGTAGTGCCTCATGTCAAACTACCAAACAGACCAGATCTGTTAACTCAACACAAACAACAGATCAGACACCCAAATCCAGCATCGCTGAATCTACCAATTTGGCTCCTGAAGTCTTAGAGTTCGGACACTTAGACCTTACACAGGAATGTATGGAAGTCATAAATCAAGCTAGGAAACCAACCACTAGACATTGCTATGCAAATAAGTGGAAAAGATTTGTTTATTATTGCCATAATAATCAAATTCAACCGTTGCACGCATCTGCCAAAGACATCGTAAGCTACTTACTACATTTGCAAAAGTCAAAGCTAGCTTTTTCATCCATTAAGATACATCTTACCGCAATTTCAGCTTATCTGCAAATTACGCACTCAACTTCACTATTTAGGATACCAGTCATAAAAGCGTTTATGGAAGGCGTAAAGAGAATTATACCACCGAGAACACCACCAGTTCCTTCGTGGAACCTCAACATTGTCTTAAGACGACTCATGGGTCCACCTTTTGAACCCATGCACTCATGTGAAATGCAATACTTAACATTGTCTTAACACGATTCATAGGTCCACCTTTTGAACCCATGCACTCATGTGAAATGCAATACTTAACATGGAAGGTTGCATGTCTAATTGCCATCACATCTCTAAGAAGAGTAAGTGAGATACAAGCATTTACCATACAAGAACCATTTATTCAGATACACAAGCATAAAGTAGTTTTACGAACAAATCCCAAATTCTTACCGAAAGTCATATCACCGTTCCACTTGAATCAAACGGTAGAACTACCAGTGTTCTTCCCAGAGCCAGATTCTGTAGCTGAATAAGCACTACATACATTAGACATCAAAAGAGCGTTAATGTACTACATTGACAGAACAAAACAAATTCGGAAAAAAAACAATTATTTGTTGCTTTCCAAAAACCTCATGCAGGAAATCCAATTTCCAAACAAGGCATTGCTAGATGGATAGTTAAATGCATTCAAACCTGTTATCTCAAAGCAAAAAGACAACTTCCTATTACACCAAAGGCACACTCAACTAGAAAGAAAGGTGCTACTATGTCCTTTCTAGGAAACATTCCAATGACTGAAATATGTAAGGCAGCCACATGGTCTACGCCTCATACGTTTACCAAGCACTACTGCGTGGATGTGTTAACAGCACAACAAGCCACAGTAGGCCAAGCAGTACTACGAACTTTGTTTCAAACAACTTCAACTCCTACAGGCTGAACCACCGCTTTTGGGGAGATAACTGCTTACTCGTCTATGCAAAGCATGTGTATCTGCAGCTACACATGCCATCGAACGGAAAATGTCACTTGCCCAGTGTACATCTGTTCGTGGCATGAGACGCTGCAGATTCACATGCACCCACCCGCCTCCCTGGGAGCCTGTAGCCATTTCGAAGTTGATCTTGAACATTTGTAAATTTGTAAATATATCACCTTAAACTATATCATGTACATACATATTTACTCCAATGCATGGGCACTATTACTATAATACACAACTCCTACCTCACCCTCTGCGGGGAAAACAATCTAAGATGGAGTCGACGCCCATGCGCAATGGAGCCGAAAGGGGAGGAGTCCCTCGATCTCGTGACTCGAAAAGACTTCTTCGAAGAAAAACAACTTGTAACACTCCGAGCCCAACACTAGATGGCGTGATGTGCAAAGCATGTGAATCTGCAGCGTCTCATGCCACGAACAGATGTACACTGGGTAAGTGACATTTTCCATATATATGTTCGATGGCATGTGTAGCTGCAGATACACATGCTGTGCATAAGTCGGCCATATAGTGTTGGGCTCGGAGTGTTACAAGTAGTTTTTCTTCAAAGAAGTGTTTTCGACTCACTGGATCGAGTGACTCCTCCTCTTCGTTTCCATTGCGCATGGGCATCGACTACATGTTAGATTGTTTTCTTTCCGCCATCGGGTACGGACGTATTTCCTTTTGCTCTGATAGTTCGATTCGGAAAAGTTTCAAAACTCTCTAATTCTCGTTGTTATTGTTTCGATCACGTTCCATCTTCTATGGACCCTTCGGTACCGTTGGGTCAAACATCTTTACTCGCCCTTCGGGGCACCCGCACCCAACTCGGGCCTAGTCGGGCCGACAGTGTGTAAGCCTCATGGACCGGACCACATTCCGCTTTTGTCCTCGGTTCCATGCTAAATTCCCCTACACAGACCAACATCTCATCTGTAATCTCTGCCTTTCCCCAGACCATCAGGAAGAAAATTGCGAGGCCTGCAGATCCTTCTGTTCCATGAAAAGGCTCTGAGACAGAAGACCACGGAGACTCGAGATGGCATCCAAAAGCACCGAACGTCTCGACATCGAAGAGGAGGAGATCATGCAGACTGCTTTGTCCGTTCGAGGATCTGACTCCGAGCAGGAGTCTGAGGAGGACAGACCAGTCACGGCAGGACAGCACATTAGTACGCCTGCCCCTGTCCCAGTCAAGCCCAGACATAAGGCCTTGGGGACGCCACTGCCGGAAGGCCATGGCTCGACCCGAAAAAAGACCTTCGGTGACCAGCCCACAACTTCGGCACCGAAAAAGGCCACTCCTACCAAGCCATCGGACTCGAGCCGAGGCTCTGTTTCCAAGCCTAGCAAACATCGATCCTTCGAGTCGAAATCTTGAAAATCGTTTTCGGAGCCGAGACCATCCTCATCCCCGACTTTTTCTATACCAAAAAAACCAGCTTCGGAGCCGAAAAAGCCTATTTACACAGAGGAGCATGGACTTTCACAAACACAAAGAAAGCCATAAAGCTACTGAGGAACACTCACAAATGGAGGCAATGGATGGAAGGCAAGCCAGAATTCACATTCATAAAGAGACTGGCAGAATTGTAATAGCACCTCCTCCAAAACCAAAGAGGAAATTAGCCTTTCAAGAGGAATTGGTCACTGCTCAGCCTCCAGCTAAAGTGCCAAGAACAAAGGAGAAAACCCCCCTCCTCAATTTTCTCCTCCTCAGTCTCCTCTTCACTCTCCACATTTACTTATCTCTCCCCCTACTAGGCCTACACCTATGCAGTCGCCAGCACACTCATTCGATTCGCAGCAGGACAATGGGGATCCATGGGATCTTTATGTTCCAGACCCCATTCCAGACAACAACCCAGATTGCTATTCCTCTAAGCCTTAACCACCAGAGGATAGTACAGGCTACACTCCGGTCATAGCTAGGGCGGCATTCTATCACAATGTCGCCATGCATACTGAACCATTAGAGGATGACTTCCTTTTTAATACACTCTCTTCTACACATGCAACTTATCAGTCGCTTCCCATGCTCATGCTGACCAAATATTCAAGGAGCCAGTAAAAACAAGAATAATTACTCCTAGGGTGGAGAAAAAATATAAGCCGCCTCCTTCTAATCCTGTCTTTATCACCCAACAGTTATCTCCAGACTCCGTAGTCATAAGCGCAGCCAGGAAAAGAGCAAACTGGCAGTCATCAGGTGATGCACCCCCACCAGACAAGGAGAGTAGGAAGTTTGATGCTGCGGGGAAAAGGGTGGCATCTCAGGCAGCCAACCAGTGGAGGATAGCCAACTCTCAGGCATTGTTGGCTAGATACGACAGGGCCCACTGGGATGAGATGAAAGGCATAACCCAACATCTCCCCAAGGAACAGCAAAAGAGGGCACAACAAATAGAGGAAGGGCAAGCCATCACCAATAATCAGATCAGGTCAGCCCTAGACTCTGCAGATACAGCAGCCAGAACCATCAACACTGCTGTAACCATAGGAAGACACGCATGGCTTAGGTCTTCAGGATTTAAACCTGAAATACAGCAGGCAGTCCTCAATATGCTGTTTAACCAAAAACAACTTTTTGGCCCAGAGATGGACACAGCAATTGAAAAAATGAAAAAAGATTCTGACACCGCAAAGGCCATGGGTGCTCTGTATACCACGCAATACAGGGGATCCTTTCATAAGCCACAATATAGAGCTGGATTTAGAGCCCAAACAGCTAAGGCATCCACCTCACAGCAAAAGTCTCCCTACCAACCTCAATATCAATGAGGTGGTTTCAAAGGTACCTATAGAGGCCAGTACCCCACGGGCAGGGGGAAATATCAAACAGCAAAACAAGCCTCACAACAAACTAAGCAGTGACTTGTGCCATCCCTTCCCAATTCACACCTCACCTGTGGGGGGAACACTGCAAAGGTTCCACAACAATTGGCTACCCATTACCATAGGCAGCTGGGTATTATCAATTATCCACAATGGCTATTGCATAGAATTGACACATACTCCACCAGATATTCCGCCAAAACCACACAACCTCTCCACACACCATATCGCTCTGTTGCAAGAGGAAGTAAAATCTCTATTACTCAAACAAGCAATAGAAGCAGTGCCACAAAATCAAATAGGGACAGGAGTTTACTCACTGTATTTCCTCATTCCTAAAAAAGACGGAACCTTAAGGCCAATATTAGATCTCAGATCCCTCAATCTTTACATTCTGTCAGAATATTTTCACATGGTAACACTACAGGATGTTTTCCCACTACTTCAACAACACGATTTCATGGCAACATTAGATCTTAAAGATGCTTATTTTCACATACCTATCCATCCAGCACACAGAAAATATCTCAGGTTTGTCATTCAAGGAAAGCATTATCAGTTCAAAGTGTTACACTTCGGAATATCAACAGCTCCCAGGGTATTCACAAAATGCCTGGCGGTAGTTGCAGCCTACCTAAGAAGGTAACACATTCATGTCTTTCTATATCTGGACGATTGGCTAATAAAATCAAACAGTCATACACAGTGTCAAAACCATGCGCATTATGTAATACAAACCCTGCACACCCTAGGGTTCTCCATAAACTACCAAACAGTATTTAGGGGCAGCACTAAATACTCAGAGCGCTAGCAAGCCCAAATCCACAAAGAATACAAGCATTTGACAATGTATTAGCACAAATACAGACAGGCCAATAGTACACTGTCAAATTTGTCATGAAACTATTGGGCATGATGGCATCCTGTATTGCGATTGTCCCACGTGCAAGACTAAACATGCGGCCCTTACAGCAGTGCCTTGCACAGCTATGGTCACAGGCACAGGGTCAACTTCAAGATCTAGTGTTGGTAGACCATCAGACACATGTGTCCCTTCAGTGGTGGAATCGCAGCAACTTAATAAAGGGGCGGTCGTTTCAAGACCCTGTGCCTCAGACCATAATCACAACAGATGCATCAATGATCGGTTGGGGAGCTCACCTAAACAATCACACCATTCAAGGGCAATGGGATGTCAAACAGAAACAGCTACACATAAAACACTTAGAATTATTAGCTGTGTTTCTTGCCCTAAAAGCATTTCAACCTTTTCTCAAACAGAAGAATGTTCTTATAAAGACGGACAACATGACAACCATGTATTATCTCAACACATAGGGAGGGACACACTCATCTCAACTGTCCCTTCTAGCCCAATCAATTTGGAAATGGGCAGTTCACAGTCAAATTCATCTATTAGCACAGTACATTCCAGGGATAGACAATCAGTTAGCCGATGTCCTCAGCAGAAATCACCAACAAACACACGAATGGGAATTTCAACCTCAAGTACTTCAAAAGTACTTTCAAAAGTGGGGAACACCAGACATAGATCTATTCGCAACAAGCGAAAATACAAAATGCCAAAACTTCGCATCCAGACACCCACATCCCCTATCCAGAGGCAGTGCTCTATGGATCAATTGGTCAGGGATATTTGCTTATGCTTTTCCCCCCTCTCCCACTCCTTCCTATGTAGTCAACAAATTGCATCAAACTTCACTCAACATGATACTCATAGCACCAACATGGGCATGTCAACCGTGGTACACAACACTACTAGATCTATCTGTAGAACCTCATTCCAAACTCCCACGCAGACCAGATTTGCTAACACAAAACAAAGGTCAAATCAGATATCCAGACCCCAATGCTCTCAATCTAGCGATTTGGCTCCTGAGGTCATAGAATTTGGATATTTAAAACTCCCATCCGAATGTATGGAAGTCATTAAACAAGCATGAAAACCCACTACTAGACAGTGCTATGCAAACAAGTGGAAAAGATTTGCCTATTATTGTCAATCTGAAACCATAGATCCTCTTAAAGCATCAATACAATACCTTGTATGTTACTTACTTCATTTGCAAAAATCAAATTTAGCTTTTTCCTCCATATAAATACACCTTACTGCAATATCTGCATACTTACAAACTGTTCAACATAGTTCTTTATTTAGAGTTCCTGTTAATAAAGCTTTCATTGAAGGGTTAAAACGCATCATTCCACCAAGGACACCACCAGTTCCATCTTGGAATTTAAATATAGTGCTTACAAGACTTATGGGACCACCTTTTGAACCCATGCACTCTTGCCAAATTCAGTTTCTAACATGGAAAGTTGCCTTCCAGGTGGCAATTACTTCTTTAAGAAGCGTTAGTGAAATACAAGCTTTCACTCTTGAAGAACCTTTTTTCCAAGTACACAAACACAAGGTTGTACTAAGAACAAATCCAAAATTCCTACCAAAAGTAGTCTCACCATTTCACATCAGTCAAACAGTGGAACTGCCAGTCGTCTTTCCACAACCAGATTCTGTGGCAGAAAGAGCTCTGCATACACTAGATCTTAAAAGAGCTCTAATGTATTACATAGACAGAACTAAACAGTTTAGAAAAACAAAACAACTTTTTGTAGCTTTTCAACAACCACATACAGGCAATCCTATATCAAAACAAGGTTTAGCAAGATGGATTGTTAGATGTATACAAACATGTTATATCAAAGCAAAAATGCAACTTTTAGTCACTCCTAAAGCACATTCGATAAGAAAGAAAGGTGCAACAATGGCTTTTTCTTGGCTGATATATGTAAAGCAGCTACATGTTCAACACCTGGTACATTTACTAAACACTACTGTGTTGACGTTTTATCACAACAACAAGTCACTGTAGGACAAGCTGTCCTAAGAACATTATTTCAAACAACTTCAACTCCTACAGACTAGCCACCGCTGTTTTTTTGGAATGGCTAACTGCTTTGTAGTCTATGCATAGCATGTGTATCTGCAGCTACACATGCAATTGAATGGAAAATGTCACTTACCCAGTGTACATCTGTTTGTGGCATGTTGTGCTGCAGATTCACATGCACCCTCCCTTCTCCCCGGAAATCTGTAGTCATTTAAGTTAACACATTTACATTTGCATGGACATCTCTTTTCTCTTATATACTTTATCACTCCTTTCTTCACCCTCGGCGGGAAAACAATCTAACAATGGAGTCGGTGGCCATGCGCAATAGAACCGAGAGGAGGAGTCACTCGATCCCATTACTCCGAAAATACTTCTTCGAAGAAAAACAACTTGTAACACTCCGAGCCCAACACTAGATGTTGGAATCGATAAGCATAGCATGTGAATCTATATGTATATATAAAACAGTTTGTCTCATAACAGATAAACAGGTACAGCTGTGAAGTGTCAACTGTATAAGGGGAACCAACATCCTTCTATGAGAGCACAGCTCTCTAAGTTGTACAGTTAAAGATGGAGGGGGGCAGAGCGAGATCATGTGAGTAATGGGGGGGCGTAATAGCTCCTGGCTCCAAGCACAAATCTGCATTGTGCAACAAGTGTACTAAGATGAATCCCAAGACCAGCCGTCACTGCGAAGACAAGCTGTATGTCGAAGTGCATTGAAGGAAGTCAAAGAAGTCCTGGTTGAAGTTGAGGGCACGGACACTCTCCTGAGACTGATCTTGTGACCAGTCACCATCAAAGTCAAAGAATCATAAAAAAAAAATGCATACATGGCTCCCCTTTGTCCCGCTACTCCTACCATTGAGTCATGCGACGTCTCTGATACTATGAGGCGCACACTCCATCTCAATCCCACAAAACAATATCGACCCTCCTTCTGCTTCAGCCCAACTTTCCTGTCCCTGTGGCAACACTGCAACAAATTACAGAATTCAGGGAGTCAATGGGGCTCATTTTCAGTACCTATCTGGATCTGTCTAGTGCGCCTTCAGGCCCCGTGGACCTGAAGTGACCTCCAGTCTGTCTACCGCCGGCAGATCTATCCCAGACTCTGAGAGTGACTGAGTTGCACAGTCAAAGTAAAATCTGGCACCAGACTTCATGCCAGTACCCCTAACAAAACCAAAGCCTGTGCTGCAATCCCAAGCATCAACGTTGGCAAAGACGCTGATGGGAGAGCTGATAGTTCTTTCAGACTCTGAGGCAAACTAACTGACTTTGTATCGGCCTCAAGAGTACCCTAGTTCTTCCCCCTGGAATGATACTGAAGGGGTTCAGTTAATTTAAACAATGATAACTACTCCAGAAATTTCTGTTAAAATGAACATTTATTCCTGGATTTGCAGGACACCGGTGGGCTTGATACATCCCCAAACACTAGCCTCTCTACTTTGTCCGAAGAGGAGTCTTCGTAACACTGAAAAGAAGGGCAAGAGAAGTACCGGACATGATGCTACTCACTACTGAAGTGAAGACTAATGATCTCCCTGAGGTCCTCTGTACAGGACAAACCAACCAACAATCTTTTTTGCCTTTTAATGGGGCACTTACATACACATTGAGGGGCACCAGGCAGAGCCAGGATGTTGCCCTCCAGTCAATAGGCAAATTGCTAGGAAGCACAGGCCTAGCCTGGGGGACCCTGCCTTCCTCTTCCAGCACTCTTGATTTGAAAGACTGGTAGTTCAGACCTCCTCCAGCTGTGTAAGTCCAAGTTTGTTTCTTACCATGTTACATAACTCTAATCAACTTCCCCACCCAACCCCTGTCCAGTAGTGACCCTGGTCCTATACAATTATGCATTATATAAGTGCTTCCCACCTTTCATGCTCTTATTTGTGATGATGGCCATACTAGCTCCACATCTGTATGGTGGTGTTACAGCCCATTCGCTTGATACTGAAAGTGGTCCTTCTGACCGTCGGGGCAGTGAGTACAGGTTTTCAAAGACAACACGACTTCAATGTGGTACTGCAACAAACTGTTTGGCGTGAGGATCGTGGGACCTGTGTCTAGTGGTTCTACACCTCTGAAAGTGGCTTGAACGTTCAGAGCATCCCCTTGATCGCCTAGCCTATTAAGGGTAAACACCAGGGTGGACAAACTCAGCCGACATTTCCAACCATCCAGACTTTTTCTTGTTTAAGTTCTGCAGGTGATTCTCCCTCTTAGATGCCTTTCTCCTGGACTGGGGCTCGGGACTCCTCATTTCCTTTCTGCTTCTACCACCCCTGCTAGAGTAATGAAAAGATTAAGAAAGTCTGGGCCTATTTCTTACTCGTAGTTCTAGACTAGGCCAGGAGTGTGTGTTGTTGTGGGAACTTCTGGCCATGAGCATCTGTCCTCCAGTTCGACTGCGTCTTCAGGAAGACCTCCTGTTGCAGCAGCAGGGCTGGGTCTGGGTCCTACACCTGTCTCTGCACAACCTACACCCCATCCATGGAGATTAAATGGCGACAGTTAATGGGTTTTGATCTTCTTCCTGAAGTAGTAGGCGTTACCTTGGTAGCCTGACATCCCGCCACCAAAACTATTTGCATGGCATGCTAAGCGAAGTTTGTCTAGTGTTCCTCATGTGACATTCAGCCTTTAAAGGCAAAGTTGTCTGACATTTCGTTGTTTTGTCCTTACTTTTACCAGCAAGGCTACCTGTGGCTACACATAAGGGTTATCTTTCGGCCTTTCTACTGCTGCCTGATCAGCCATCCTTTTTCAAATTACCTGTTGTGATGTGTTTCTTAAAGGGTTTGATCCATATGTTCCCTCCAACACCTTTTGGAATTCTGCAGTGGGCCCTTAATTTGTCTTTCTCCTATCTGATATGCACTCCCTTTAAACCCATGCACAGCTACTCTCTTATGTCTCTTACTTTAGTTCTGCTCAGCGAACTTCAGGCCTTGTTCGTTCAGCAGCCATACACATCCTTCTTCTGGCCAAACTGGTCCTCCTCACAAAAGGGTCTTCCTTGCCAAATGTAGTCACTCCCTTCCACATAGGGCAATCCATCACCTTACCGGCTTTATTTGCCCCCATTTACTTCACCCTTCAGTGGAGTAACGGCTCCACCGCCTTGACCCCAATAGGGACCTCAGTTTTTATATTGTTCAGTCTAGAGGCCATCACTCAGACAAACAACTGTTTGCAGGCTTCTCAGGTTCAAAGAAGGGGAAAGAGGTGCAAAAAGCAAACCATTTCCCGTTGGATAGTACTATGCAAATGATCTATTACTAGCTAGCCAAGATATAGCCCTCAGAAGGCTTGCATGTTCATTCCACTAGAGCGAAAGTTGCTACCACTGCACTAGCATTAGGTATGCCAGTCTTAGATATCTACCAGGCTGCCACGAGGGTGTCTCTCCACACGTTCATGAAGCACTATTGTCTGAACAGTCAGTTCTGGCGAGACCAATCTGTCTTCCAGAATTGATTGGTCTGTGGCATCCCACAAACCCACCACCACGGGGAGGTACTGCTCGTATCTAGTTGCAATCTGAGGAATCTGCGGTTAGAAGTCTCTAGCCGCATAACAAGTTACTTACATTCGGTAATGCCTTTTCTGATAGAGATTTCTCACGAAACACCCTCTTCCCTGTTCTGTGGAATGGACTTGCACAGCCCACTAATAAGATTCCAAGTTAGAGATCAGCTCACCAGCGTACTCTGAATTCTGTGGGCTTCGCGCCTGACAGTACAGACAAAGATCAGAAAGAAACTGACATCAGTCCACGGAAGTTGCACGGATGCAGTGGCCCCAATGCCATATCCAGAGCAGGACAGACCCAGTATGAAGCCGCACAATGCCATCTACTGGCGCACAAAGGTGTTGCTATGAAAAATCTTCCGAATCCAGTCTGGTCCCTGGGGAAATTCAGAAGGTGAGGAATCTGCAGTCTACCGGAAAAGGTGTTACTGAAGATAAGTAACTTGTCAGCCTATCTAGGCGGGAAGTGACAGTCGACCTTATCTATGGATGTGAGACTAGCTTTTAGCTCTAATAAAATGTCCTCTGTGGCAGAGTTAGAGCTAGGGTGTTCCCCCCCTTCATCCCTGTCTGTGGTTGTTTCTGGTGAGGTTTGTCTCTGGTCTGCAGTTTGGCAGCGGCAAAACTCCAGTTTGCTTCACTTGAAATCTGTTTTGCTTATGTTTGAAGGTGTGCAATCTGTCAGATAGATCAGGCCCCTCCATGGGCACAGCAATTCCTAGATTCTGTGCAGTTGGAGGTGTGTGTGTAGGAAGCTGGCCCAATGTGTGGTGGACACCAATGGTGTTACACCTTATACTGGGTCCAGGCAAACCCTGAATTAGATAGTGTTACAGTGTCTAGACAGCCAGGGCTCTCTAGGGTAGCTGTGGTGAGCAGCCAAGACTTATCTAGAATGCATGTGAAGCACTTGCAATACCACAGTAGTCACACAGTAACTTATCACACATGAAAGGAACCACACAGTGTTGCAAAAATAAAGATACTTTATTGAAGGCACACCAACTAGAACACCATTGGCATACCTGCCTTTGGAGGTATGAACACACAACATGTACACATAAAAGTACTCAGGAAAAGTATAAATTAGCCTGGGCCCTATAGGGGAGCCAAACCATATACTAAAATTGGGATGTGAATAGGTGTCCACGGCCAGAGTGTATGGAGTAGTTAGACAAGCGCTGAGGGAGAGTTCTTCAGCAGCCGGGTGCAGAGAGGTAAGTTACCCGGTTTTCCCATAGGCTAACAAGGGGACTTCGCATTTGGAGAATGCAGAGGCAGGACCAGACCAGTGGCACCCAAAGGTGGATTCCGGGTGAAAAGGACATGCAAATGAAGGGGAGAGAGTCCAGGTGGGGCAGGAGCCAATGCCCACCATTCTGTAGCTGAGGAGCTGGGTCGACGGTGATGGATGAAGTCCAGCTGCTTGGTACAGGAGCTGCAGAGTGGTCCATAAAGTCACCTACGAGCTGTCCCTAGACGGTCGCCGAATTGCAGATGAGTCAGTGGTCAGGATGGCCACCAACAAGCACAAGCACAAGCAAATGCAAGAAGAGCCGTTGGACGTTTTGCAGATCTGTGGAGGTCCAGTAAGGTCCTGGGGACTCGACCCTTGGAGGGGAGTCCAGGCTGACCCTCAGAACACAGGAGAGCCAGCAGAAGCAGTCGGAGCCCCCACAAGCAACCCACTGGCAGAAGGCACAGTAAGCTGTAGTGAGGCCCAGTCAGCACACCTGAAGAGGAGCCCTACATTGCTGGAGCAGCAGAGAGGAGACTGTCCTTGCAAAGGTAGAGTGCTGGGGGCCAAGGCTACTTGGAGCCTGATGATCCCTCGAAGCAAGAGTCACATGGCTTTTCTTCATTCCATGTTTTTCATGGTTCGGAGTTAAGGAATCTGCGGCTAGATCTTGTCTCTACCAGATACTTTGTTACTGAAGGTAAATAACTTGTTCACTAAGTTGTTTAACTTCATGGGGAGTACCGAAGGGTGACAAATACTATGCTTGATGCAACGGCCACAGTATCCATGAAACCTGGAAAGGAAAGTTTGAGATGTGGCTCAAACAGTCCTCTCCTCAATGAATATGTAATTATTTTTGAGGATCCTGGTTGCAAGGCTAAACCGTATCTGACCAGAGTTTCACTCAGGGTTTGGTAGTGGGCGTCATGCTTAGGTCAACACAAGGCTAGAGGTGAACCATATCAATTTAGCCACTAAACACAGAACCCAGATGTTGCGTCTCTCACTTGATGCAGAGAAGGCCTTCAAAAGAGATGATTTGAGTATCATCCTAAGGAGTTTCCATTGTCCCCTTTGATATTCATCCTTTCCATGAAACCCCTTAAACAGTGAACCACCAACAATCGAGCTATACATGGCATTAATGTCAAAGGCAAGATGTATAAGCTTGTGCTACTTGCTGATATTTTATGCTTCTTGACTAACCTGCAGATCCCATCCCATCCCAGCCCTCAAATATTAATTAGAAGTCGACTTTTCAGTATCTTGCTTCCATATGAACTATACTACGTTGCCAGGGACGGGGTGATGGATCCAACACACAATGCACAACTGTCTCCAAACCCAGCTCTTTCAATAGACCAACGGACCTCTGTATTATCTAGCGGTATGGCTAACCGCATGACGTAAAACCTTTTGTTTGCAATTTAACACTACGCCCTACTAGAAATTCTTTTTAAAGGTCTAAATTGCCAGGGCAGGCTTAACCTGTCCTTGATTAGTCACATTAAGTGTTACTTTCAACTTTCTCTTCTATGTGTGGTGCAGATGTGCCCCATGATCATTCCCTAAAAGGCTTGGCTTTTGAACTTCTTACGGGAGGGCAAGTAGAAATGCAAAAGCTACCCTCTTGGACAGTCCAGTGAAAGGGGGCCTCAGCTGCCTGATATTTTCAATTACATAAGGGCTCATCCTATCTGACCAGCTATAGAATCGATCTTGGCTAATACTCGAAGAGGCGCTTTCGCCTATTCCATTACAGCATTAAGTGTGGCTCCGTTCACACCATAGGTCACACACTGTTTACTCTGGTATACTATATATTTATTATTCAGCCCACTGGAAGTTTTTGGCACCTATGGTGAAGATCACTTCCTTTCTGTCTTCCTTAACCACACACTTTCAAAATCCTGGTTTCCCTCCAGGACAATACGATCCATTTTTTCTAGACCTGGCTGCTGTCCACTTACGTTATGTGACTTTTTCGATAACTGAACCCTAAAAAACAGAGGGGACTGCAAAGCCTCATCATATACCAAAAAGAGACACATTGAAATTAACTCGGGTTGTATATTGGGCAGGCACAGGGGAATAGCGGACTCAAGGTGGACATGAGTTAACCACAAAAAAGTGTATTCTGTTAGTGTTATCTCTCACTTGTATCAAGCGTTGGACACAGGCCTAAACCAGTACGGCATAATTATATGACAAAATGGGTGGATGGGCTTGCGAGGGACGTAGATGAAGAGGAATGGAAGGCAATGTGACAGAGGGTGGCGATTGCTTCCATCTGTAATAAATATAACAAAACTGTCTTTAAAGTACTCAACCCATGGTTTCTGACTCCAGTTAGACTCAAGTCAATGTTTGGGACCACCGCTAAGTGCTGGAGAGAGAGGTGTGCTTGCCCACAAGCCTGGATCAACTGGGTGGCCCTACTGAACCTTATTAAAGAGCTCACAGGAATTGCCCTCCCACTGGATCCAGTTGTGATTTTTTGGGGCCAGCCAGGACAGGAAGGCGTATACGCCATGCTCTCTCCAATGCTATATTTGTTACATTACATTAATTTGGTTAGTGCGCTAATCACCCAAGAGAGAATCCTGCCTCTTGGGCAGATGTCTAGGTGTGATATACCCACGGTGCTTTCTGGAAGAGCCAGGTCTTCAGCTTCTTGCGGAAATTAAGAAGTGAGGAGGAGGCTCTGATGTGTTGAGGGAGGTCGTTCAGTGTCTTGGGTGTGATGTAGGAGAATGAGCGACCTCCAGTTTTTTCTTTTTTTACTTTTTTTGTGGATGCGGGAATGTTTGAGTGAGAATGAAGCAGAGCGTAGATGTCTGATGAGTTGATGAAAGTGTATGCATTCGTTCAGGCCTTCTATTCTTGTGTAGGGCTTTTTATGTGTGTGTGAGAAGTTTGAATTGGCTGCTTTTGTGAATGGGGAGCTAGTGAAACTTCTTGAGGTGCGTTGTGATGTGGGTGTGGCGTGGGAGGTTGAGTGTGAGTCTTGCAGCGGTGTTCTGGATGGTCTGGAGTCTGTGTAGGGGTAGTTAGGAGATTCCAGTGTAGAGAGTGTTGCCGTAGTCCAGCCTGTTGGTGATGAGTGCTTGTGTGATGGTATTTCTGGTGTTCCAAGGCAACCATTTAAAGATCCTTCATAACATGCATAAAATGTAAAAGCAGGAGGTGCACACAGTGTTGAATTGAGCCGTCCTGTTGATCTTGTCGTCTAGGATGATCCCTAGTTTTCTTGCATGGTCTGTGGGTGCTGGTTTTAGCGCAGGCGGCCACTAAGTGAAGTCCAATGGGGATCTCTTGTTGGAAAAATCCAGCACTTCTGTCTTGTCAGAGTTGAATTGCAGGCAGTTGGTTAGCATCCAGTCTGCTACCATGATCATGCAGTTGGTGAAGTTGATCCTGGTGGTTGTTGTCTTGTCTGTCAGCAAGAGGATGAGTTGGGTGTCATCGACGTAGGAGATGATGGTGATGTCTTGTGATCGGGTGATGTTGGCGAGCAGTGTCATGTGTATTTTGAAAAGCATGGGGCTGAGGAATGAACGCTGTGGGACTTCGCATATCAGTCTCTTGGTCTTTGATGTGAAGGGTTCTTCCCGTCAGGAAGGGACAGATCCATTTTAGAGCAGATTCTTGTATGCCAATCTCATGGAGGCTTTTAATGAGGGTGTTATCGGAGACTGGGTCGAAGACAGCAGAGAGGTCAAGCAGGATGAGGGCCGCTGTTTCTCTTCGGCTCAGGGTGATTTGAATGTCATAGGTAGCTGCGATGGGTGCTGTTTCGGAGCTGTGGTTCTTTGTGAATCCACATTGAGAGTTGTCTAGAAGATAGGTAATTTCGAGGTGGGTTGTGAGTTGCTTGTTGATTGCCTTCTCAATCACTATGGCTGGATGGGGAAGCGGGAGATGGGTTGGAAGTTGTTCAGTCGATTAAACCTGCTCTGGGCTTTTTGGGGATGGCATTGATTTCTGCAAGTTTCAATTCATCTGGAAAATGTGGTGGATGTGATGGAGGTGCTGATGATGTGGGTCAGGGTGTTGCTGATTGGTGATGTAGACTTGTTATAGATATAGTGGGGGCATGGGTCATTTGGGGCCCCTGAGTGAATGTCTGCATGATTGCTGCTCTCTTGTTTCTGGTGAATGTTGTCCATTCAGTCAGGTGGCTGTCTTGATTAGTGGTGAGTAGGTTAGCAACAAGTTCTCTGGGGGGTTCAGTTGGTGTGCGAAGTTGTTGTAGATGTTTGTGATTTTGCTGTGGAAGAAGTTGGATAGGTTGTCACAGTTGTTGAGAGGCAGCAATGTTGTTGACAGTGGCTAAAGGCAAAGTGAAATCTTTAACGATCAAGACAATCTCCTTGCAGCTGTTGGAGCTTCCTTCGATGTGGTCCACTAGTGCTTATTTCTTGGTTTCTCTTATTTGCTGGTGATAGTGTCTGAGTTCACCATCATAGATAGTTCTGCCTGTGGTGTCATGGCTGGCTCTTCATTTCATTTGTAGCTGTTTACAGTGTCGTTTGGTGCCTCAGAGGTTTTCTGTGTACCAGCTGGCCTGCTTGTTTGATCTATGTTGAGTTCGACAGGTGAAAGGGAGTCTGCGCAGTTGTTGATCCAGTTGATGAAGTTGTTAATGTCCTTGTAAAGGTTGTCTGTGAGGCGGGGTTAGGTTGATCCGTGCTGAGGGTGCTGAGCCAGTCTGCTTCTGTGATTTTACCCCAGCTACATCTAGGAATGCTAAATCTGGGTGGGGTGTTGCCTTGAGATGTGTTGATTTGTTTGTGGTTGTTAGAATGGTCGGTCATGTGAGTGGTGATTGAGTTGTATTTGATGCTGTTGCTTGTGATGAAGATGGGGCCCAGTGTATGTTTCCTGAGGTGTTGATTGTGGGACGAGTTGGTTTAGTCTGATGTTGCCCAAGCTTTAGAGGAGTGCTGTGGAGCAGGGGTCGTTTGGGCTTTCAGCTGAAAGTTGATATCACAGAGCAGAATGTAGGCTATGGAGTCAATGGTGAGTGGAGCAATGAAGTTGGTAATGAGGTAGGTAAAGGTGTCTCGTGGTCTGGGTGGTCAATAGGCAAGGGTTCTGTTCAGGGTCAGATTTTCAGAGATTTGCAGCTTGAAGTGCAGGTGTTCCATGAATGGGATTACGTTCTCTGTGAATGTTGTACATTTGATGGATTCGTTGTAGATTATAGTAAGTCCTCCTCCTGGCTTATAAAGGCAGTCCTGTTGAGCAACCTTGTAGCCAGCTAGGATTGCTGTGACAGTGTTCAGAGGCAGTGAGGGGTTTAATGAGGTCTCTGTGAAAAAGAAGATGTCTTGTGCTTTGCTATTCAGCATATTCCATATTTCATTTTTTTGTCTGCTGCTTGATTGTGTGCTGAGAAGCATGCATGCAAGTGGACGTTGGTTTGCAGGTTTGATGTGGCATGTTTTGGAGGATTGGTATGTAGGCGTTGTTGGTGCTTGTGTATTGGGAGGGGGTGTTGAGGGCAGCGTTAGTATTTGTGTGGGGGTGTGGGTGGGTGGGTGGCTGCTGGAGAACAGGTAGTGGGTGCAGGTGAAAGCTCCTACCATGGTGTGAGGCGTGGCACAACAGCAGTCGGGGAGCCAACGTCCGGGTCTGGTGTCTTAAGTTTTGCTGATGAGTATCGCAGGGCAGTGATTTGGCCAGGATTCCTGACTGGGTGCTGTCCAGGCACAGATGGGTTTGCCTTTGGCAACTCATTCTGCAATTTCTATTAGCAGGCCAACTACTGGAAACAGACTTCACCCCCTGCTAGTCCTGTGGTGGCTGCAGATGTGGCACATCTACACAAAAAAAACACTGACCACATTATAGATTAAATGTTTAAATTTGAAAATACACTGAAACCGTTTATGACCCGTAAGCACTAAGGGGGCTTAAGAATATCACAGCATATGCCTGAGTTGGGAAGGAAGAGTCTACACCATAGAATGTCTGGCTCCTATGAATATAATACCGCGGATCTTGTAGTAACGTGCAAAACACCCGTGGCTGACAAACTAATCCCCGACTTCCCAACCCCCACATTCCCCAATCCCTGAGCTGGTTTAACATAATCTTTGTTCCCCTTAAGGGAAGTGGTACCCAACCTGTTGTCCTGGAACCACTGGGGGTCTGCGAATCCTCCTCAGTAGGTCCGCCACTTCTTATAAAATTAAATATTATTAACAGATTAATGAAGTGTGTATATATAAATCAGGTGGCTAAATTTACAGTTGAAAATCATGAAATCTACTGTCAGTGTCAAGGAATTTGAAATTAGAGGTTACAATTAAATTAGTATCCTCATTGATTTTTGGGAGCAGTGCAGGTGTATCAAACAGTATGTGCTAGGGACGATGTGTGGCTTCAATTTAATTTAGAAAAGCATCAACCTTCAAATTAAAATTAAATTTTTTATTTTTATTAATTTATATTTCTTAAAATGTGTTATCATTTGTGTATGTGTTTGATGAAACGCTTGTTTCTGTATTTTTCTGTATTGTGTTTCCAATCACCAACAATGTTTAGGCCTGGGTCCCCTGCTTTCAGTAATAACCCACTGTGGTTGGTCTCCAGATTCCAATAATGATTCAGTGGGGGTCCCCGGGTTCCAGTAATGATAAAATTGGGGTCCACAGAAGTCAAAAGGGGAACCACGGCCTTATGGGGTAACACTTGGGTGATTTAACCTCCTCCATCTCCACCAAACCCACCACCGCCACCACCATATTAATCATTTATCTTGTGTAATATATGAACTAGGTGTTACAATTTCAAATTGTTTCTTTTTATTTGTATGTGAACCAACGTTTCTAATAATAAACTTTAATTGAATACTAGGTGTGGCACATGACTTGCCTACCAATGTTTGGGTCCAGAACTCAATGGGTATGGGTCAGCATGAAGCCATGGGTAGAAGATACGGAGTATGGCCAAACACAGCATGCTTTGGTTTTCAATCTTTGGGCGGTGGAAGGCCTTTGTGATGTGGCCAATAAAAAAAATTAGATAACGTTTCAAAAGTTTTTATTGGTAAATGTTTTTAGTGTTATGAGATACAGGGGGAGAATGGCTAGTTAAAAGGAATCAGTTGGAAAAGGGAGAGCAGTGAGTGATGGGACAGTAAGCAGCAGCAAGGACATGAAAAAGAGCAGTGGGTGAAGGGTAGCAGAGACTTGCCAGAAAAATGGTTGGGACTGAAAAGTTCAAGTAGGAGCTAAGTGCAAAATAGTACCTGAACAGAGTAGAAGAAGATGAGCCTAGCTGTAAAGAAATTGGCAAGCTGGAGATAGTTAAAAAATCAACTTATTAATAAAAAAAAAACAAAGAAGAGGTTTATAAGGCAGAGTTGAAAGTAAAATACGGGAGAAAGTGAAAGAATAAGTGTGTTGGGGGGGTGCGCAGCAACATGATTGAGAACTTAAGTAGGGCTAAAAAGAATGATTGGAGAGGGCAGGTAAATAATCCTGGATCATGGGAAGGTTATCATGACAAGATGAGGAAAGTGAGATAGTGGAGCAAACTATTAAGTGTGTGGGGTGTAGAGCAAAATAAGGGATATGGTCTCGAAGACTTAAAGAAGAAAATATGTCCTTGCTTTTTTAGGTGTCTGGGTGCAAGTCCATGCTACTTATTTTTATTTATCTGTCACATTTATAAAGCTCATTCTAAGCAAGAAGGGGCATATCGTTGTACAAAACAAATTAACAAAAAAACAAGTTACAAACACCAGTAAAGTATTTTAGTAAGCTATTATCTGAAAGGCAAAAAGTGGCATTGTACGTAAGATTTATGGTCCTGAAGTTGACTCTTTCTTTTGGCATATGTCAGTAGTATGACATTGGTGGACTGTGGTTCATTGCACATCAGGTCTACGAAGATACAGCACAGAAAGTGTTGCTCTTTTTTGAGGCTCCCCGTGGTCTATGAAGGAAGATAACTGTTTGTTCCGTTAAAGTAATCAAATCTGAAAATTACTGTAGCGAACACTATGCAGTTTTTTTGGCAAAAAGCAGCAGGTGTGGGATTCCTCAGATTTTGCGTGGATGGTGAAGTTCTTCTTTGTGACACAGTTAATCTGTAATATCATCGTCAGACTGACACCCAGAGTGTTGACATTTTTAGTTTGAGGCAATGGTTGGTCCTAATAAAACCAGGGAAGACGATAATGGTTCAACCATCTGGACCTAAGAGGAAGATCACAATCTTAAATTCAGAGCTAGTGCTGATGCATTCAGTTTTGGAAACAGGTTTCACAGTTTATGTTTTGGCAACGGTCTGGGTTTCCAATAAGTTTAAATGTATTTGTATATCATCTGGACATATTTGGTACTTCAGGAAATGCTTCAAAAGTGATTTTGAGGGATACACTATATAGACATTGAGGAGAATTAGAGATAGTAAGGACCCTTGAAGACCGCAGAGGTGATATCCATAAAAGAAATTACCTGCAAGGCCAATTGAACTTGGTGATATCTGCTGGACCGGAAAGGGGTGAACAAGTATTCATCTGTCCCTCTTGCACACAGAAGCTGATGAGAGGATGCTTACTGAAACCACGCTATACCATGCTGATGTGCCCTAATAATGGCAAAACCAGTTCTGATTTGCGTGTGTTCCAATTCTGTTAGGGCCTGGTCTGGCAGTTCAGGGTGATCTGTTCCCATTGGAGCAGGGGTAAGATCGATTTGTGTATGGCTGGGTCCAGACTGAGGTAGCATGGTGGTCAAAAAGCTATGGATTGGATGCAGCTCGAGGAATTGCTAGTGGTTGAGATTAATTGAAGCATTCCATTCATCACTTTGTTTTTGATACCCTATTCCTCTTACACCACAGTATGTTATAAGCCAGGTCCAGAATACTCTGGTCTACTGTTTAAAATACTACTTTGAGATCAAGGCAAATGCTTGTCCCCTGATCCTTTGCCGTGAGCGTATTTTCTCTGATGGTTTTGAGGTATGTGTAGGTCCTGCATGGGGGGGAAGAGCCCAAAAGTGCTGGAGTACCCTCATATTGGCAGCTACTTGGAGACTCTCTGCATTTGCCATTTTCAATTGAGGGGTTAACATTTTGTACTCGAGTGGCCGAAGAATGTCCTTTATCAGAATTAAGATATTAACAAACTGATGCTTGATTTAGGTGCCAGAGAAGCACAGAGTTTTAGGCCATTCTCGTTTTGAATATTTCATCTTGGACAAAGATTAATCTTGTTAAGGTTACAAAACCGCCCTCCGTAACATGAGAGTGATTTAACTATTGGGAGTTGCCTTTTTGCTGCTAATGGTCCCTTTGGTCCTTGTGAACTTGTCTTTGATGCCTGTGACCCACTAAGACCTTTGTATCTCTCTGCCGCAGTGCTCGTCCTTTCTTTCCTAGTGATTGTGCCTCCCCATTTCTTGTGCCCATCTACAGCAGGGCTCGTTCTCCCTTCCACTACCTGTGCATGTTCGCCCTCTACCCCCCCAAAATCTCACTCTTCTGGTGTTTGTCCTTCACAAGCCACCGCTGCACATGTCCCTCCTAAGCCACTAATGTCCACCGTGCCACCACAGCATGATTCCACCAGTTCTTCTGTTTCTCTGTCATCCATGCCACTATTGCTCGTGTGCTACTCATGCAAAATGGAGACTTGCATGCACCCTCCAAGTCACTAGTGTCTGTGCTTGTTCCCACAGTCACTAGCACCTGTGTGCCTGCCTCCACATCACAAATGCTTACATGCCCCACTCAACCCAGCGCTGGCACTCCCAAGCCTGCACTTACACTACCTCTATGGCAGTTCCTCTTGAATGCCTCTGGCCAACGCCAGCATGCCTTTGTGCAGTCACTCCGCACCACTAGAGCCTATGTGCTTCACTCCGTGCCACCCAGTACCTGTGGCCTTCTGTAGCTTGAGTGCCTCCAATGCCAATGAGGCTTGTGTGCCCCACCCTGGGCAGCTGTGCTTGCGTGTCTCCTCGTCTGTCTCCTGTGGTTATGTGCCCCTGTGTACCATTTGAGCTTGCACGCCCAGCGTGCTACCTGTGCTTGTGTGCCGCCACCTGTGTTTGCATACTAACTTTGCTTGTGTGTTTCCCACACTGCTGTGCTTTTGTGCCTCCATGCCCCACCAGTGCTCTTGTGCCTCCACTAACTACACCACCTCTTCATGTGCCCACCTTGTCTTGATTGGGTACCTCCTATAACCCCTGTGCGAGGTAGGCCTCCTTGCCCCTGAAGTTTGTGCTAGGGGCTACCATACTAAAGTGATAGGTGAAGTCTCAGGTGATGAACTTCTGGCAGGGAAAACACTATAAGAATATTTCAGAGGTTATTATTATGCTTGTAGCGTGAAAATCTAATGGCTCCCACAAAGGCCCCCAGCAATTCCATAAAGATGTTTAACAATGTTAGAAGCATCATGTTAACCCCTGAGGTACATCACCTGATTAAAAAATATGCCATTGAGAATGTGGACAGTGCATCTCCTAGTTTGAAGAATTTGATCCGGAAAAATTAAGTACCATCAGCAAAAATAAATAAAGAACAATTCAATCTTCAGTGCAGGCATTTTGTGAGCAGGGCGCTAGTGTGCCAATAAATACTTCAAGGCTAATAGAGCCTTGTTAGCTGGCATTCTTCATTCCACATGTTATCCATTACCCGAAGGGTAACATCTTGGTGGTACACCAATGTTACTAGCTTGCCTGATCAGTGTGCATGGGTTGCTTTTCAAATTGGGGATTAGGTATTCTGCTGGTAATTGGCAAAAATGGTAACTGTAAGAGTTTTTCTTTTCATTAAAGGGAAGACACGGTCTGCTTCAAGGGCCCTTTACTGAACACAGAAAGTATGTACATCAGTTTACCTTTGTTTAGATCATACCATGGATTGTACATGTCTCACATAATAGGTGATATCCCCGAGCTCAACTAGACCCAAGAAAGAGAAGAACACGTGTGCATGCTCATTGCAGTTTATTGCAGTTAAGTTTGCAGTTGGTGGCATAAGATTGCAAAATGAGGTCTTCACAAAGTTGCCAGATTGAAAGCATCAGATGCAACTTTTCTTACTTTATGGCCAAGTGGAGCATTGGTATTAAATTTAAACAATGCTACATCTATTTTACCTCACTTTTCCATTAAAAAGTCAGTCTTTATTCTTGTTTAATCAATCACTTTTCTTTGGTTGGCATCAATTCTGTATGTAAAGGGAACTTAATGTCCTTTTCTTTCTCCATAGCATGGAAGTGAAAGACGAGTAACAGTTCTCAGAGTCTAATAGCTTTCATCTGTCCACAATGTTAGTCTTGTTTAAGTGGCTTGAGAGAGGTGCATCATAGGAGGCATTGCGTGTCCTAATAATGGTCTGTTCTTATGCTCAACTTGTAAACAGCCTTGTTCCGGTCCGGGAGCAACGGCCCCTCTCAGGACTATAAATGTCTCCGCGGGGGAGATTATTCCTTAAGTCACTGTATTTTTAATCCTTTTTACACATAAATCCTTGAATGAAAAATTCAAATTTCTTTGCTTAGAAATCGACTCAAGAAGCTTCCAAATGATTTGATTCATTTAATAATTCAACTGACATTACGTATCGTTATTCAAATCGTGGAAATTCCTGTGACAATTTCCACAATCCCAATGCCATTCATGCAGCTTGGCCCTTCATCAGAGGAAAATGTTTGGAGTTCCTCATAAAGACCTTTGTGAGTTGTTGATTCAGCAAATCCAATAACTAGAAACCTCACCTTGTGTTCTATTCAAAATAGCCACAACTCCTTTGATAACTCAGTAACCTCTTCAGCCTGTTTACCCCTAACTTGTTTATCTATGTCACGGCTGTTATACTGTCCATACACGAAGTATCATATGATTGTGCAACTGTTCCTTGAAGGTCCTGAGAGTGAATATTCCTGCTGCTAACACCAAACAATTTATGTGCTCCTTTATCTCCTATTTCATCAACCTCCCTCCTGTCTTCTGGTGATCCTATGTTGCTCCCCAACCTGTATTACCACATGGGAGCTCAGTACAAAATGTGGTGCTGCTCCAAAAATTGCTCACCCCTCCTATTTCTCCACGTTGTCCAAACTATTTTGTTTCGTCTGACTTGGTCACCATGACGTCATACCAAAGGCCTTCTTTCAAACTTGCATTCCTTAAGTGCTGCAAGCTCTATAATGCAACAGCCCAGTAAAACAGCTGAATTGATGGTGTTAACAAACCTTTCAACTGTGCTAAATTCCACAAGTTGCTCATGCCTTGCTTCAGCAAATGTATTTTCTAATTGAAACATCTAGCCACGGATGACCTCTTGAGTGGATGTATGACATTACAACGCATGCCTTTATCACTCATCCCCTTTTCAGGCAGATGCCTTTACGACACATTGTAAATATTATAGGGTAAGTGAAACACACACACAACACCTCCCCCCGCCCTAAAATTACATTTAACACCTGTTAAGACTACCCACTCTTAATGAATATTCCCCAGGCGTCATACTGGATCCAGGAACTTTTCAGCAGTACCTCTCCATGCCAGTAGGCTCTGCACTGATGCTGTTTGCTCTGGAAATGATGTGCAGAGCCTACACAGACCCCACTCCGGCATGCTGATGTATTGTTGACATGTTCAAATGCCTGTAAAACAAAAACATGTACAAGTCTCTTTGTTACTGGTCTCCATCTCTTGTTTTTTTTGTTTACCAATAAAAAGAGATCCTCACAAACTCGTTGCTTTGTTCTGAAGCATTTATCACCCAGTTTTCTGGCATTTATTTAACCTCTGCTTTTACCAATTTGTGCTGATTCTCGTGAAAAATAATCGCTCTTTGTCTTTTCACTGAACTCTTCGCTACAAAGTCCTATAAACTGATAACGTTTTCAACACCCAAGCTTCCCTTGTGATATTCAGCCATCTCAAAAGTAGTCATTCAGCACGCCTCACACTTTTCCAAGGATAAAGGTTGAAGAAATCTTTGTACTTCCCTTTCGTTCCACCTGGTCCTTCCTCTTGATTCTCCACCACTTCATCGTCTGGGTTCAAAACACCTGTGGTTTCTAGAAACTAATATGTGTCTCTTCCCTGAAAGCTCTAGTAGGAGCTAAACACCCCTTAGCCCAAAGACTGTCTCATTCTCCTGGCCTGAGAAGTACTTCCTCCAGGCACTCTCCTCATGGAGGTCTGCTTCTTATCTAAGGCAATGACGGCTGGGCATATATTTGTCAAAACCTTTGACTTTGAATCTATTAGCTTCAGCTCTTATATTTTCTGGCCAGATTTCATAACTTCGAGATAATGTTCAATGCTTTCTGCAATTAACCTTGAATCCCAGTTGCCTAGAAAGTTAATGGCCCACTGACACCAACGTCTAAGTAATGTCCTAGCCACTTCTGTCTTAACATATGCCTCCTCTGTAGGTTAAAAAATCAGAGCTAATGAGCACAACACATCTATCAGTTTTTCGTATTTGCTTAAGGGAACACTCATCCCACTTTTGCCCCTCTGACAAGCCTGAGAAACTGCTTGTGCCAGCCAGCTAGAATCCACCAATATTTACGCTCCTCTCTGGTGCTAACAGCAATCGCTTCCCCCTAAAGATACAGTATTGTTTTTCATTCTGCTTCAAAACTATTCAGGGGTGCCATAAACATCTTACCAACTGCTTCCAAAAATTAAATATGTTGCTCACTAGCTTAAAACAAACATTTAAGCAGTGTTTAGAAGGACTGGCAAACCATTTTGTGAGTGTGTTGTTTACAGTTTACTTGTAAAGGGCTCTTGCTTTGGCCATCTACTGTGTTAGTCCCATCAGGTTCATCCATTACGGTATGCATAGGACTGAAGATTGTGAGAGCTAAAAACGATTTCAGTATTAATAGGCTCAGACATAGTTCATCAAGAGTAAAGCCTCAGTTTCAAGTTTAGGTATGGACAGTGCTGTAGCAGCTTTGAGCCTCTCACCAGGAACAATTGAAGTAAAGTTGGGACAGCAGTTGTAGGAAGCTAGCTTGGTGTATGGTGAGCACCTACGGTGTTGTCACCTTGTTCCAGGTATCCCCTATTAGTGAAGCGTAGTCAGTGTTTAGGAAGCCAGAGGTAGCTGTGGATGAGCAGCCAAGACTTATCTAAGAGACATGCAAAGCTTATGCAATACCACTATAGCCACACAACACTTACACACATGAAAGAACCACAGAGTGTTACAAAAATAAAGGTGGTTTATTTTAGTAACACAAATACTAGCACACTGAATAGGCATTCCCCTCCCCCCCCCCCCCCCAACTGGAGGTAAGTGAACACACTATTCTTTACACATTAGCAATCAGGAAATAGCATAGAATGCAATAGGCATTGATGAAAGCAATAGCAAATAGTGAGGGCCCTAGGGGAGGGCCAAACTATTTACTAAAAAAGTGGAATGTGAAAGGCAGTCCCCCACCCAAGGAAGTGGAATCAGTAGAAGGGACTAGGAATCCCTAGAGGTGAGTACCTGAGTGGCCCCCCTGCGACTAGGGGAGCAGAAGTAAGTACCTGGTTTTCCCCAAAACCATCAGGAGGACTTAGGAAAAATATTATGCAAGACCCAACTAAGACAGGAAGAACCCAAAGATGGATCCTGACAGAAAAGGACCTGCAAAGGAAGGAGACCAAGTCAAGTTCAAGTTGGAGGGTCCTTTTGCCAGGAGTCACTACCCACCCTCTGTGGATGCAGGACCAGGTCGACAGTGGACGAAAAAAGTCAGCAGTGCAGCACAGGAGATGAATTTCCAGAAGTGATGCAAGTCATGTCCCACGTTGGTGGTTGATATACAGTCGATTAGTGGTGCTGGAAAACCACCAACAAGCCTTGGCAAACAGAAGAGGGAAGAAGAAGGTTTGCAAGGCTGGAGAGGACCAGCGAGGTCACGGGGACTCGACCCAAGGTGGGGAGTCCGAGATGACCATCAGCTGCTGGGAGAGTCACAAGAAGAGGAGACAGCCCCCACAGGCAACCCACTGGCAGCAGGCACAGGAGTTGCAGTGAGGCACAGTCAGCACACCTGAAGATTAGTCCCACGTCGCTAAAACAGCAGGCAGGAGACTGTGCTTTGCAGGAAGGCGTGCTAGGGCCAGGCTACACGGAGCCTGAAGATACCTTGGAGGAGTAACAAACAAGCCTTGGTAGCTAAAAGAGTTATGGTGCACAGGGGTACTGTCCTGCAAGGAGAGGCAAGTGCTTACCTTCTCCCAAGTTGTACATCTGGCAGAGAGGACCAAGGGGACCACTCCAGACCACTACCTGTGATGCAGGATCCACGCAGTTCTGGAGGAGAGAGGATCCATGCAGCCAGTCGTCATTGCAGTTGGTGCCTGCAGATGCAGGGGAGTGACTCGTTAACTCCAAGGGAGATTCCTTCTTACTTCTTGTGCAGGCTGAAGACTCACCGCCCTCAGAGAATGTACAGCTGTGGAAATGTTGCAGTTGCTGAAAGGAGCTGCAGAAACAATGTTGCAGAGCGGAGTCGTCGCTTAAGTTGCAGATTGTCCGTTTCTGGAGGGTCCAGTTGCAGTCCCAGTAGCCAGAAGATGAAGTAAATCAGTGGTTCCCAACCTTTTGACTTCTGTGGACCCCCACTTTATCATTACTGGATCCAGGGGTCCCCCACAGAATCATTATTGGAATCTGGCGAACCCCCCCCCCCCCCCCCCCCCCCCCCCCCCCCCAGTGAGTCATTACTGAAAGCTGGTGACCTAATCTGTTAATGTGATTTAATTTTCTTAGTAGTCCCGGACCCCCTGAGGCAGCTTCGCAGACCCCCAGGGGTCCCCAGACCACAGGTTGGGAAATACTGAAGTAAATGATGCAGAGGAGTCCTGCTGGAATCTTGCACGTCAAACCTGAGGACCTGCCTGAGAGGGAAACACTAAATAGCCCAGGATTGGGGGTTGGTCACCTAGCAGGGTGACCACCTATACGGAGTTGGCTCTGATGTCACCTACCTGACCTGGCCACTCAGATGCTCCCAGGGGCCTCTGCCCACCTTGGATTCAAGATGGCAGAATCAAGTGGTGACCTGCAGGAGCTCTGGGCACCACCCCTGTGGTGGTGATGGACAGGGGAGTGGTGGCTACCCTTTCCTTTGTCCAGTTTCGCACCAGAGCAGGGACTAGGGGTGCCTAGACTGGTGCAAACCAGCTTATGCAAGGAGGGCACCAAATGTGCCCTTCAAAGCATACCGGTGTCTTAGGGAGGCTATTCCTCCCAAGCCATGTAACACCTATTTCCAAGGGCGAGGGTGTTGCCTGCCTCTCCCACAGGAATTCCTTTGTTCTTCCTTTCTCTGCCTGAACTGGTCAAGCAGCAGGAAGGCAGAAACCCGTCTGAGGGTGTGGCAGCAGCGCTGGCTTCCCTGAACACTGGAAGGAACATGCCCCCTGAGTGCATGGAATCATACAACCAACACTGGCAACAGTATTGGTGTATGATTAGGACATGTTTGATTCCAAACATGCCCAGTTTCAGAGTTACCATTATTTAGCTGGACACAGGTGGTGATCTTTGTCAGTACCTGGGTAAAAATGGCTTCCACGCACTTACGAAGTCCAGTGTAATTGAGCTGGAGTTCGTAGGGGCACCTCTGTTCATGCAGAGGTGCCCTCACACACAGGTACATGTACCGTGCCCTCTGGGTTAGGAGGACCTACCATATGGATGACTTATAGTGACCTGTAGTGAAAGCGTGTGTGCACCTTTTCACGCAGGCTGCAATGGCAGGCCTGCAGACACATTTTACATGGGCTCCCATGGGTGGCACAATACATGCTGCAGCCCATGGGTAACACCCTGGAGACACAATGCCCTTGGTACCCAAGTACCATATATTATGGACTTATATGGGGGCACCAGTATGCAAATTGTGGAGTGTGCAAAGTCCTAAGCAACCAAATTTAGAGGGAGAGAATACACTCACTGGAGTCCTGGTTATCAGGATCCCAGTGAAAACACACAAAAAGTGGGGATAACCATGGCAAAAAGATGGTACTTTCCTATAGCAGTAACACAGTGTGAAAGAATAATTCCAGATATGCAAACGCTCAACTCAGCCACCCAGCATTCTGTGGAGAGCTAGTGGCACCCCCTCAAAACAATACTTTATAACTTTCCACCTCTAGGGCACAGCATTTTGTGGAATGTCAATATTTTGCAACACTAGAATTACCCAGAGAGCTACGGAGGCTTCTCAAAAAGTTGATGGTGGTTTCGATCTTGTTAAAGATATATTTTTGGTCTCCATACTTGACTTTTAGTCAGACCGATAGGCCCACCGATTCTTGTGTCAAAGTCCCTTTTGGCTTCCAAGAGAGCTCTTTTCTTCGTCTTATCCGGGTAAGTTAAACACTGAAAAATCTAGGCATTTTGTATTTGAGGACAGAAGGTATGCTTTGCCACAAGTGATTTAATTCAGCCTCTCATGCAAAATGTATTTCTAGACATTTCACACATTTCAACACGTCATAACATTTGTTCCATCACTGTTGTGAGGGTGTCTCCACAGGGTATTAAGAGAGCATGCAGCACTCTGATTTCTACTCCTTCTAGGTTAAGATTTCCATCCCCAGGTTTCTAAAATACAGTTCTTGAAGTGTCCCATCATAACTAGTACCACTTTAAACTACTGTTTAATGTTTGTTTTTTATCAGCCATGCTACAGGGTTTACGCAACAAAATGAAACATCACGAGTAAAAGGCTAAAAAGAATACACGTCATTTAAAAGTGAAACTTGCTGTATCTCTCCTCTGAAACAGGCACAGCTGAGTGTAGTAATTTTCAGTAGGTCAGAAAGGCTGTGTGTGGCTGATTCTGGTGTCTGCAAGGACACAATACAAAAACCTCTACGTTTTCATTTCGGCAGGAAAAGTGTTATGGAACTGTAAACTTAGTATTGACAAATAATCAACAGTTGACTTTAATAACTTGAGGGGAAAGTTGCCTTTGAATTTCTGGCTTAAGGGTTAAAGGTCATTTAAGTACATTTTCAAAGATTTTTGGAAATGTATGAAGAAAACAATATGTGATATTTGATGAGTCAGAACCACTGATGAATAGTGGTTCTATTTAATGGTTGTCTATTTTGTGTGTTTTATGTAACTATTGACTAGGAATTTTTATGTTTTCGACGTTTGATTTTAGTCAAAGCTTTCAGCTAAAGCCAAACTAATGTACTTCTTCCAACAAAGATGTTTCTTAATTTATCTCTAAAAACTTGCTTCTGTTTTTTAATGCATTTCTGTATTATTTCAAAGGATGAGGAAGAACAAGAAGACGACGATGATGATGACGACGATGATGATTCTGACGACCTCGACGATCTTGACACAGACCCACTGTTGGAAGCAGAGCTAGAAGATGAGGAAGCTGCTGAGCCAGCTGCAGAGGACGGAGAGAATGACTTCTCTCCCTCCGATGACGAGGAGCTAGCAAACATGTTGGAAGAAGATGGGGATGGCGAAGGTGAGGACGAGGAGGAGGAAGACGATGACACTGACGCAGACGAGGAGGTTGAACTGATCCTGGGAGACAGTAAGTACACCCACACCTGGTGGCCTCAGGACTGGCCGCTGCGGATCCCTGCTCCCTGGCAATATGTCTATGGCTGTGCCCTGCAGCTATCAAGACAGCACTGAAGATGGTGGGACACCAGATGGCTGGAAGCTGTGTGCGACGAGGATATGGAAAAATTGTGGCTCAAATAGTAAATTGAAATTATATAAACACCATAAATCTGTTTAAACCCTTTGTTGCACAGGATGTCTGCAATATTCTTTGGAAATTTCAAAGATATAAGCTGTTTTCACAAAAAAGTTGACAACTCCACAGGTGGTATTGATTATACAGTACTAATCAATGACAAGATTCGTTGCATCCCAGTCTCTAATCTTTCAGAGCTTTGAAGACAAATCTAAGAAAGATAGAAAAGACTTGTTCACCGTCACTTATGAGTGATCGGTCACTGAGATATATGTTTCTCTTGATAGTAATTTGGGCTTGTTGGTTCAGATTGCAAACCGCGGAAATGGTGCAGAGCATTTTTTTAAATCTGTCCAAACAAAGAACTAAGTTTGAACCTACTAGTACAAGAACAGTTCTATGAAATGACTTGTGAACAATTGTATTTTTTCTCTGGTCATTCTGTGCTAAATAGCAAAGCATCAATTTTGCAGTATGCACTTGGATCACTTGCTGGATCTGATAAAGACTTCTAGCTGCAGATTCGTTACCTTAGAATTTCCCTAATGCATCAGTCTGTTTCCAGAGATTTTTGTCGAGCAGTACCCCTGCGCACCGTCAGATGGCATTGGTCAGCTCCACGTCTGTCATCGGCAACATGCGAGCTGGACATGACATTGCGGGACCAATATAGGCACCACCCCAGCACACTGACACCAGTTCTTTTCTCTCCGCTCCAACCAGCGCAGATCTGAAGAAGAGCTACCCCTCAGTCCCTTTTTGATGGTCTTTTTTTTACTTTTGTCAACTTTTTTTGAGTGTTGACACTCCTGGGGTGTCGAGGTGTCATGTAAGACCTGGTTAATGTCGTGCAGATCCTGTCATCAGGCAATGTCCGTGACACACCCGCACCTCGTGTGCTTGTGGTGTCTGGAGCACAACCACGACCCGAATTCATGCCCCGAGGGCCGGGCCATGAATCCAAAAGCTTTGATGGAGCGCTCCCTAAAGCTTATTGTGGTCCGGCACTCGGCTCTGCGTCGCTCCTGATCTTGGGCAAGAGGTAGGTCCTGAGAATGGTTGCTAATCCCCAATTCTTCATCGTCCCACTCAAAGTCCTTGGGATGGTCGGGTAAGTTGAGGCACAAAAAGAAGTCGAGGAAGAACAAGCGTTCTTTGACTTCACAGTGTCCATCAGCCGACAAGATGAGGGTCGTTGTTCCAAGCCTCTGTTTTTTGAGCCTGCGTTTGGTTATGCTTCACACCTCCACAACTTGACAAAAGTGACCCCTGCCCAACTCCGCTAGTTTTAGGAGGCTGTGCGCCTCATGTTTGGGCAGTTTGACTCTACTGGAGCTCCTTTGGGTCCTGCAGGGCTTGCAGGGGCCCCCTCAGATTTTGCGCTGGTGCCTTTGGCCTCAGCTCCTGGGGGCACCCATGGATACATTCCTGGATCTGAACAGGCCTCGGTTCTACCACGTCGATTTTCACCGACTCCAGTTCAGATGTTGTCGCTCCCACCCGTGCCGCCCCCTCCCCCGGTTGGAATCAACCCGTCCCCATTGCTGACTCCAACACAAAGCCAGACCTGCGTTGCAAGACGCAGATTCTGACTTCAACAGGGACCTTGCTCCCTAGGTCAGATCCTGACCATTCCTTCTTGTGTTGGAGTATGGTGAGGATTGGGAGGCGTCGCTGGACACTTTGGAATACCAGCTGGAAGATCCCATGGACTGGCCAATAGACCTGGGTGAGGCCAGTGGTCTGGACTCTTCCCCTGACACTGGCATGCTCTCTCCCCCCTACTGTGGCTATAGAGGAGAGAGCATCCTACTCAATGGTGGTGAGAAGAGCTGACGAGGTCCTGGGCCTCGAGCTACCTTGAGTGGCAGTCAGGCCCTCCTGACAGAGGTGCTTTTCTGCCTGGGGCTTCCACTTCTGAACCCCTTTTGCCTTTTAATGAAGCCCTCACTGATGTCCTACTGGAGACCTGGTCGAAACCCAGCACAGAGGCTCCTGTGAACATGACAATCACCTGCCACCATAGACCCGGTATAAATGACCAAGTGTTCCTGATGCAACACCTAACCCCCGAGATCTTGGTTATCCAAGCCTCCACGTCCCCGGGCGCTTTCCCTTCCGCACCCACGGATAGGGAATCCAAGAGGCTGGATCAGCATGCAATAAGATGTTTTCTTACTCCAGCCTGGATTTGTTCATCACGGCACATGAGGGCATATGTGCATGAGCAGGTATGCCCCTGCTATGTCTGTCGATTCTGAGACATAGTAAGTGCACAGGTAAGCCATTTTGAATGCATGTGATGGACAGTGGTCATTATGAGTTCCCCAGCTACATGATGGCTTTTCCTGGGGTGTTTGGTATCAAACATCTCAGAATAATAAACCTTCACTGACCCGAGTGATGAATATACTAAAATCGTACACACACAGGGCACCTTATAGGTGCCACCTGAAAACCTAACAGCTACTGGTGTGTTGACTGACTGGTCTTAACCAGTTCTACCACCACAGAGATGTTTCTGCTCTTCCCCTCCTCAAAGTGAGAGCCAGTGCTCTCGAGGGCCAGAGACAAAGGCCTGCTCTGGTCAGAGGTGTGACCTCCTCTCCTAGGCAGGATGGACATTCAGGGCAGGGAGCTTCAAAGGCCTTGCCACCTTTCTAACGTGATCCTGGTCTCTCCACATGGTAGAGATGATAAACCCCCTGTCCTGACCCCATTTTGGCGGCAGCACAGGCAGGGAAATTAGTTAAATTAGGAGGATTGCCCACTTCATACCAGTCCCACCCCTAAGGTGGACGAGCTGAAGTGGACACTTTTTTTTCAATTCCTCCTTTTTGTTTAGAAGGAATTCGGCTACTAGGGTTAGAGTTACGCCCACTTCCCAGCAGAAGTGGTCAAAGGAAGGGTGGAGACACTCTCAAGGTTGTCAGCCCATTGGCAACCACCTGGCACTCCCTGTAACACCACTACATTGAGTATTTAGGTGGCACCTCTGAACCTTAGAACCCATATTTCAACAACCTAAGAAGACCCAGACAAAGAAGAGTTGCACCCACAGAAGAGAAAAAGAAAAAGCAGCCGACCTGGAACCAGCCCCTCCGGCCTGTGTGCTGACCTAGAAGAATCTTGCACAAAAAGCCAAATCGTCCAGTCTTCATTAAGGACTCAAGTCTCCCCTGGGCACCGGACTTGCCCTGCAACAAAAAACTCTAAGGAAAAGACTCTGCAGTTGCTGGAACCCTGGAAACCCGGCACCAGCACTGACCAAAGCACCCAGCATCCACATCCCGAGGTGAAGCCCGACTGTGCCAGTGCAGGTCTCCATCTGCTCAGAAACTAAGTCCATTATGGTCTCACGCATCTTGGACGGCCCCAAGAGGCCTGTAGCATCTGCACACAGGCCCCCTCTCCCACAGGCTTGTGGAGAGAGAAAATTCAACATCTCCAGCAGCCACTGCAACTGTGACCCCTGACCCCAGCTGAGGTGGGTCATCAGTGCCAACTACATCCCCCGGCTTCTGAGACCTCAAGTCCACCCTGGTTCCACCCCTGCCAGACTCCCCCACGATGCCTGCAGCCTCGACACACCGGACCTTCTGACCATGAGTGCTCCCGGATAGGAAAGCTTGACACCTAAAGACACCCCTGCATCTGTCGCCCCTGGGCACAGGAGAAGAGGACCAGAGGTGCACCTATGTCCCAGAGCACCCCAAGTCTACTACCTACCTGTTAGTTGTCCCCGACTGGCTTCCCAGCCACAGCCTACAGCCTGTTATTCACAGGGTCAAACTCACATAAGAAACCATTTGGCACCCGACGCCTTAATGCACTTCTGCTTTCAGCCGCACCAGTGCTGCTCAGTGTGACCTGTTGGTGTGGTTCTGATCAGTGCCCAGTACTTACCTTAACTCGCTGTGATTTGCTTTAAGTTGTTGATAACCCTGTTGTAGGCAGCTGGCTCTCTATATAGTGCACTAAAATGAATTGCACTGCCCAGAGTCCAGTGGATCCCCAAAGGTTTGCAGAGGCAAAAATAGATGTCTAGTGCTCTTTTTGTGGTAGTGTGGGCGAGCACTCAGGCTTATCAAGGAGTTGTGTTAAGCATTTGTTGTACTCACAGAGGCAATAAATGAGACACACTTGTAGGAAGCTGGCTCTGTATATACTATATCAAAATGAGATATAGTGTGCACAGAGTCTAGGGGTTCCTCAAGAGGATTGACAGAGGCAATAATAGATAATACTAATGCTCTATTTGTGGTAGTGTGGTCGAGCAGTTAGGCTTCTCAGAGGGTAGTGTTAAGCATTTGTTGTACACACACAAGCAATAAGTGAAACACACACTCAATGACTTAACTCCAGGCCAATAGGTTTTTATATAGAAAAATATTATTTTCTTAATTTATTTCAGAACCACAAGATTCAAATTGCAGGTAAGTACATTAAATGTAAGGTACTTTGCATAGGTATAGTTAGAACTTTAAACCAATTCAGTAATATACACAGTTTTTCATAAAATGGCAATAAGCTATTTTAAAAGTGGACACAGTGCAAACTTCGACAGTTCCTGGGGGAGGTAACTACAGTTTGGTTAATACAAGAAGTAAAGCACTTACAAGTTCTGTCTCTGAGGCATAGGTAGCCCACTGTTGGTGGTTCAAGTCAACCCCAAACACCCAGCACCAGCAACACGGCCAGACAGATATGGAGGTCAAAGAGGAGCCAAAATAACAGGGCGCCTACGGAGACGGGGTGCTCCGGTTCGGTTCTGCTGGCAGGTAAGTACCCGCATCCTCAGGGAGTAGACCAGGGGGGTTGAGTAGAGCACTGGGGGGGCCCTAAGTAAGCACACAAAACACACCCTCGGCAGCACAAGGGCGGCCGAGTCCAGTGAGCAATCAGGGCGTTGAGTTTGCAATAGGATTCAATTGATGGACCCGAGGGTCACTCAGATGTTGCAGGCAGAGCACAGGGGGGCTTCTCGGGCCAGCCACCGGATTCTCACGGGTCTGGGGGCTGCGGGTGCAGTGCTTCTCCAGGCGTCGGATATCTTTGTCCCGGGCAGTCGCAGTCAGGGGGGGACTCCTCGGGATTCCCTCTGCAGTCGTCATCCTGGGGGTGCAGGCTGAACTCTCTAAACTCTTGAGGCACTACCACTCTCCTAGTGGCACCAGGTTTGGTATCTCTTGCCTCCGTGTAAAGGAGTCCATCCTCCCAGTAGACCCTGTGGGATCCACTGACACTTCCATTTTCCTGCTCAGCTGCTTGCTGTCTCAGGCCTTCAAGAGTGGGACAAGTGTTTTGTCCCTGGCACACCAGCAACTCTGGGGCAGTCAGGTGCAGAGGTCAAGGAGGAGCCAAAATAACATGGGCGTCTGTGGAGACGGGGGTGCTCTGGTTCCGGTCTGCTGGCAGGTAAGTACCTGCGTCCTCGGAGAGCAGACCAGGGAGGACTTGAGTCCCTCATCGGCACAGGGGCGGCCGGGTGCAGTGGACAACCACGGCGGCCGGTTTGCAATAGGATTCAATGGAGGGACCTGGGGGTCACTCAGACGTTGCAGGCAGGTCACAGGGGGGCTTCTCGGGCCAGCCACTGACTGGCCAAGGGTGAAGGCTGCCTGCTTGTCAATGCTGCACCGGTGGTCGGTTTCTCACGGACCTGGGGGCTGCAGGTGCAGTGCTTTTCGAGGCGTCTGATATCTTTGTCCCGGGCAGTCGCAGTCAGGGGGGGTCCTCAGGATTCCCTCTGCAGGCGTCGTCGTGAGGGTGCAGAGAGTTTAGCCCAGGGTGGACATGTTGTCAGATTCGCCTAGGGATCCTCTCTGGGTCGTTGGTTTCTCTGGACACGGGCCAGGGGCATCGGGTGCAGAGTGGTAGGGACTCCCTCCTCTGGAGTGAGGTGAGAGTCCCTTTAAAGATGGTTTCTTCTTTCTTTGGTTGGACAGGTCCGCTGCCCACTGCAGTTCTTGATCCTTTGTAGTTGCAGGGCAGTCCACTGAGTTGGCAGAGGTCGCTGGAGTGCCCTGGGGTGCTGTAACACCAGGCTTGAGCCTTTGAGGCTCACCGCCTGTTGTTACAGTTCCTGCTGGGGGAGGTGTGAAGCACCTCCACCCAGGACAGGCTTTGTTTCTGACCACAGAGTGCACAAAGGCACTCACCCCATTGTGGTCAGAAACTCATCTGGAAGTGGCAGGCTGGCACAGACCGGTCAGTCACACAGTAACAGTGGAGCTGGCAGACAGGGGGCATCTCTAAGATGCCCTCTGTGAGCATTTCTCCATAAATCCCACACTGGCATCACTGTGGGTGTATTGTGCTGAGAAGTTTGAATCTAACCTTCCCAGTATTCAGTGTAGCCATTATGGAACTGTGGAGTTCGTTTTTGACAAACTCCCAGACCATATACTCTGTATGGCTACCCCGCACTTACTCATGCAGCTATGCCCTGACCTGTGGTATAGTGCACCCTGCCTTAGGGCTCTAAGGCCTGCTAGAAGGCTGACTTACCTATGCCACAGGCAGTGGGTTGTGGGCATGGCGCTCTGAGGGAAGTGCAATGTCGACTTAGTCATTTTCTCCCCACCAGCACACACAAGCTGTGAGGCAGTGTGCATGTGCTGAGTGAGGGGTCCCCAGGGTGGCATAATACATGCTGCAGCCCTTAGAGACCTTCCCTGGCCACAGGGCCCTTGGTACCAGGAGTACCTTTTACAAGGGACTTAACTGTGTGCGGGGGGGGAGGGGGCACAAGGCAGTACCAAACTTACACCCTCAGCGTCACAGGGGAGGTCAAGTTCAGTGCGCCACCACAGCGTTGGGCCCTGAATGCTATCCAGTGGAGATAGTGAGTATCCGCTGAAGAGCAGCTTACAGGTGAGTAAAGCGGGGACAAGGCTCAATCTCCTGGAGATGAGGTAAGTACGGGGGGGACACAAGGTAGCACCAAACTTACACCCTCAGCTGCACAAGGGTGACCTAGTGGAGGAAATTACTTTCACAAATGGACTGCAGGCTCTGGCAGGGGTCTGGGAGAGGTCAACCTACAGCTGCCCAGGCAAGTTGAGATGCTAAGGGTTGTAGGGACATTGATGGTCCAGTTCCCCACGGCCTTAGGGGCTCCGGTTGCGGGGGTGTCTTTTGGAATCAGAAACAGCTTACCAGACTGGTCGCGGTCAGAAGGAGTACTTAGGTTTATGCTGCAGGTGCTGCTGTGGAGTCCGGCAGACTCTTGGTCAGAAGTGCTGGGGAACCTTCACTGGACTGGTGGGCCTCTTGTCATCAGGACAAGGACGTCTGGTGCAGAAATGGTTCCAGGCGGTGGTTTCATGGTTCCTCAGACAGGCTCCTTCTTCTTTGGAAATGTTTTCTTCTGGTCTGGTCCTCTGTCCAAGGGAGTTCTTGGTCTTTATCAAAGGCAGGTAGCCCTCCGAAGGCTTTGGAGGTCACTGGACTGCACAACAGTTGTCTTTTAGGTGCAAGTTTTTTGAAGGCTGCAGACGAGTCAGTTGATGTCTTCAGTCTTGATTCTAGGGCTCAGGGGTGCCACCTAAATGCTGAATTTAGGGGCGTTACAGGGAGTGCCAGGTGGTAGCCAATGGGCTACTCACCCTTAGGGTGACCACACCCTTCTTATGAACATTTCCTTTTGGTAAGTGGAATAGCCCTAACCCTTTTTGCCTAATGCCTTGATTGCAAGATGGAGGAATTTAAAAAGTTGTGACCACTTAAGCTTGTCCACCCTAAGAGTGGGACTGGCATGAAGTGGGCACTCCTCCTAATTTACCTAATTTTCCCGGAGAAGTGGAGTCAGGAATTGGGGGTCGGCTTCCTTCACCATTTGGAGAGGCCTGGGTCGCATTTTACAGGAGTCAAGGCCTTTGAAGCTTCCTGCCCTGGAATGTCCATCCTGCCTGGAAGAGGAGGTCACACCTCTGCCCAGAGCAGGCTTACGTTCCGAGCCCTCAAGAGCATTGGCTGTCACCTCAGGAGGCCAGAACTCTGTCTTAAGGTGGCTGGACTGGTTTTGACCAGTCAGTGCCCACGCTAGGAGTTGGTAGGGTTTTCAGGGGGCACCTCTAAGGTGTCTTCTGATGATGCATGTATTAATAAATCCCTCACTGGATTCAGTGAGGGTTTATTAGTACAAGATGTTTCCTTATTGTCAGTGAAGCCATGATGTAGCTGGGTGATGAGTAATGGCCAGTGTCCAGCACATGTACTTAAAATGTCTTCACTGATCACTTAGTATGTCTGAGAATCGACAAAGACATAGCAGGGGCATATCTGCTCATGCAGACATGCCCTCACATGCAATACAATGCACCCTACCTTTAGGACTGGAAGGCCATCTAGAGGGGTGACTTACATATATTGCATGCAGTGCAGAGGGGACAAGGGACACAGGCTGTGTGCCATGTCATGTTTTTCTTTTAGTTCTGCACCAAGAGACACATTCTACGGAAGCAACTCTGAGTGCACTTAGTGAGGGGGTCCTTGAGGGTGGCACAACTCATGCTGCACCCCTCAGAGGCCTTCCTTTAGTACCCCATGCCCTAGGTACCATGGGTACCATTTACTAGGGACTTACAGTGGTAGTTAAAGGTTTGCCAATTGAAAAAAATAACTGTGCAGTTTTAGGGAGTGAGATCTAGCACTGGGGACCTGTTTAATAGGGACACAGCACATTTTCATTTGAAATTGCACCGGAAACCAGGCACAAAATAGGGGGGGGAGACCATGTCAAAAGAGGCACTTTCCTACATGACCCCCTCCCAAACGAAAGAGGGTGAAGCTAACCCTTCCCAGGGGAAGAGTCTTCTTCTAAATGAAAGAACGCGGAGAGGGCATCTGCATTGGCAAGGCCAGTCCCAGGTCTGTGTTCCACTGTATAGTCCATTCCATGTAGGTGGATGAACCACCTTAACAGGTTGGGGTTTTCACATTTCATTTGCATTAGCCATCTGAGAGGCCTGTGGTCAGTTTGAACTAGGAAGTGAGAACCAAACAAGTAGGGTCTCAGCTTCTTCAGGGCCAAACCACAGCAAGGGCTTCCCTCTCAATGGCCCTCCAGCACTGCTCCCTGGGGAGTAACCTCCTGCTAATGAAAGCAACAGGTTGGTCATGGCCATCATCATTGATTTGGGACAGGACTACTCCTATCCCATGTTCAGAGGCATCTGTCTGCAGAGTGAACTGCGTAGAGTAATCTGGAGCCTTTAGAACAAGTGATGAGCACATTGCTTTTTCAGGGTGTCAAAGGCCTGTTGACAGCTGACTGTCCAGTTTACCTTTTTGGGCATCTTTTTTGGATGTAGGTTCTATGAGGAGCGCCATAGCCCTTTACAAATCTTCGGTAATACCCAGTCAAGCCAAGGAGTGCCTTGATTTGGGTCTGGGTTGTTGGAGCTAGCCAGTCCAGAATAGCCTGGCTCCTGAGTTGGAGTAGTTGAACTCAGCATCCACCAACAAGGTGTCCCAAGTATACAACCTGACCCTGCCCGATCTGGTACTTGCTTGCCTTGGTAGTGAGGCCTGCACTTTTCAGAGCCTCAAGGACCTTTTTGGGGTGGATCAGATGATCCTGCCAGGTAGAGCTGAAGTCAGAAATATCATCAAGATAAGCTGCACTAAAGACGTCTAACCCAGCAAGGACTTTATTCACCAACCTCTGAAAGGTGATAGGGTCATTCTTTAGACAAAAGGGCATAACTGTGAACTGATGATGCCCATCAGAAGTGGAGAATCCAGATACTTCTGCTCCTGGAGTCTGGCCTATCTGCCAGTACCCTGATGCGAGATCAAAAGTGCTCAAATATTTGGCTGCTCCCAATCTGTCATTGAGTTCATCTGCTCTGGGAATTGGGTGGGCATCTGTCTTGGTCACTGCATTGAGACCTGTATAGTCCACACAGAACCTCAAGTCTTTCTATCCACCCTGGGAATAAGGTTTGGAGACTAGTACGACTGGGCTGGCCCAGGGGCTCTCCGAGTGCTCAGTGTCTCCCATTTCCAGCATCTTGCCGACTTCAGCTTTGATGCTCTCCTTGATATGGCCAGATTGTCCGTATGCTTTGTTTTTGACAAGTAAACTGTCTCAATTTTCCACATCATGAGTACACCAGGTAGTTCTGCCAGGGATCAAGGAGAAGAGTTCAGTAAACTTGTGCAAGACCTGCCTGCAGTCAGTCTGCTGCTGGTCAGAGAGAGTGTCTGAAAAGACTACTCCCTCAACTGAGCCATCTTTGGGATTGCTGGACAGGAGATCAGGAAGAGGCTCACTCAATTTCCTGTCGCTCATCTGTGACCATGAGCATGGTCAGCTCAGCTCTGTCATTGTATGATTTCAGGTGGTTTACATGGATTACCTTCTTGGGATTCCTGCAGCTGCCAAAGTATACCATATAGGTGACTTCCAAATTATTTTCCCGCAAGGGTTAGGGTCCAATTCTATTATCTTGGAGGACCCTTGTGGCCACAGGCTGCAACGCCCATAACTTCTGCCCAGGTTGGTATACAACCAGTGCAACATTTGGTCAAACCAGACCTTCTGGAGCTCTTGGCTGGCCTCAAACTTTTAGTTTTCTTTTTTCATGTACTCAGCCATCCTTGACCAAAGGTCATGCACATAATCCACTATGTTCTGCTTGTGCTCTCTGGGAGGTCTCTCCACTCCTTCCTTTACAGGGCAAAATGTTCCCCCACAGGATGCCCAAACAATAGTTCAAATGGGGAGAACCCCACTTCCTTTTGCGGAACTTCCCTGTAGGCAAAAAGCAGTCAATGAAGTAGGACATCCCGTCTCCTTCTGAGTTTTTGAGGGAGTCCACCAGTAATGCCCTTGAGAGTCCTGTTAAATCTCTCAACAAGACCATTGCACTGTGGATGATGTGGGGTGGTGAATTTATAGGCCATACCACATTCAGCCAACATGTGCTTCAGTTAGTCACAGATGAAGTGTGTACCTCTGTCTCACACCACCTCCTTAAGAAATCCCACTCTGGTAAAATTACCAATGAGGGCCCTACCTACTGCAGGGGCAGTAGTAGTCCTTAGGGGGATTGCTTCAGGTTACCTGGTGGCATGATCCACTACCACCAGTATAAACCTATCCCCTGATGCTGTTGAAGAGTCAAGGGGACCAACAATGACAATCCCAACCCTTTCAAATGGAACCCCAACCACTGGAAGTGGAATTAAGGGGGCCTTTCATTGCCCACCTGGCATGCCACTGGCTTGACAGGTGGCACAAGAGTTGCAAAACTCCTTTACTGTCTGGGAAAGTCCAGTCCTGTCCAGTAGTAGACGCCATGTTTTTCTCTTGCCAAGATACCCATCTAAGGAGATTTCATGGGCCAATGTTAGGAGAAACTCTGTGCATTGCTGAGACACTACCTGTCTCCTGGTGGCACCAGGTTTAAGGTATCTGGCCTCAGTATACAGGACCCCCTCCTCCCAAATAGGACCTGTGGGTACCACTAACATCAACTCTTTCCTGTGGAGCAGCCTGCTACCTCAGGCCTTCAAGAGTGGGACAGGTTTGGTGGCCCTGGCTCAGATCTTCCCTAGAGGATCCACTTGGTCCTAGGAACTCTGCTGTGTATGGCCCAAGTTCCTGAGGCTCAGTTCCCTCTGGGGCTGTTAGATCTTCTCCCTGAGGAGAGAGATCCTGTTCTATGATCCATTTGGAAGCTGGTCCCCTAGTCTTCTTGCCTTTTGTCTTGGTAGGTTGGGTCATTATCCCATACTCCAACTCTACTTTTCCCCTCTATGTTTTGCTCCGTGCTCGACATACACCCACTCAGGGATACCCAGCATAGCTGCATAGGTTTTCTTTCTACCTCAGCCCAGGCTGATGGCATCAGATCATTCCCTAGTAGACATTGGACAGGTGTAGCAGTAGATACCACCACCTTCTTTTGGCCCCTCCCCATTCCAAGGACACCATTGCCGTGGTATGGACCTTAGTCTGATTGTCATCGTGGAGGACAGTATATGTCTCTCCAGGAAGATACTGATCTGAGGACACCAGTTGCTTAGTCACCATGGTGACACTGGCACCAGTGTCTCTCAGTTCTTCAACGGGAATCCCATTTATATGAGGCTGTTGTCTTTACTTCTACAGGCTACTGGGCCAGACAGCTAGGGCAACTACAGCCACCCACCCCTCTGAGACTAAAGTTGTCTCAGTAGTCTCTCTGACATTGTCAGGGCCTACTTGAAATCCAGTCTGGAGACTTACCACTGTGTTAACTACAGGTGCACTAGAGGTATTCTTTATTTTAAGACAGTTAAGATCTCCAGTCTGGTGTCTATTTATGTTGCAGTTATGCCACCAAGCCTTTTGGGATCCCAGTTTCCCCTTTGTATCCAAACTTGGGCTGGGAAGAGGGCACACCCTCCTGTGCAGGTGTTTGGAGGCCTTTAAAAGACTCCCTGTTTTGTCCTTGGTTTGATTACCCTTCTTCCCTTTGTGAGGGCTTTATAGCCTCCCCCACCCTCTCCCCCCAATCAGTGGAAGTTTAGGGCACCCTGGTTTTGACGTGGTGGTCTGCCTTCTTCCGCTTGAGGAGAAAGTGGACCTAGGTCTACCAGGTACTGGTGCAACGTTTCTTGAGCACAATTACTCAACAGATGGTCTTTCATCATTAGATTGTAAAGCCCTTCATAATCATGCACCTTGTTACCTGTTAACCATCCACCTAGGGTTTTCACTGTGAAGTCCACAAAATCAACCCAGGACTGACTGTGGGTTTTTCGAGTCTCCGTGAATTTAATTCTGTACTCCTCAGCAGCCAACCCAAATCCCTCAATCAGAGTAGCCTTTATGAGATTTCAGGAAGTTGCATCTGCTTCATTCAGTGTGAGAAGTCTAGCCCTACACTTTCCTGAGAACAGTTTGTGAGAAAGGGGCCTTTTTTTTTTTGCCTGGTAAGCCCCCACGTTTTGCCTGGAAAATGATGTGGTTTCAAACTGTAAGTGCCCTGGGCACCTGCTAAACAGGTTCCCAGGTCCAGATATCTTTTCCAAAAACGATACTGTCCATTGGCACTTTAGTCAACCTTTTAAGCCCCTAGTAAATGGTATCCCTGGTACCTAGGGTATGGGTACTGAAGAGGGCTCCCTCCCCCAAGAGCTGCAGCACCAATTATGCCACTCTGAGGGGCCCTACACCAGCCTCATGAAGACTGTCATTGCAAGTGCATGACCAGGTGTACTTAAAAGCTGCAAACTCGACATGGCACTCACCAAGAGTGCCCTGTCCACTAACACTGCATGCACTATAGGCAAGTCACTGGACTCCTGGGGTGAGAGCACCTGCTCTCAGGAGCCAGAACACAAAGTCTTTCCTGAGTAGAGGTGTCACACCCCGTCCCACAGGCAGGCACCAGGCCCAGCGGTCAGTTTCAAAGGCTTTATCCCCTTTGAAGTCTGACCTCTGGCTCTGCTGTTAGCAGTAGATTGCCGCCCAGAGGTTTTTCCCCCACTTTGAACAGAGAAACAGGCAGGAAAACTCAGCTAGTGGAGGAGGAGTAACCACCATAGGTAAGTAGCCCATTGGCCACTACCAGGTACTACCCTTAACACCCAATAAATGCAATATGTGACTCCATCACGACGTACAGGTGGGTTTTGCTGATAGTCCGAAGGGGCTACTCCCTCCCCTTCAAAACTGCCCCTCTGGCCATGCCTCCGTCTTACAGCCGCTTACCGGAGAATCAGCTGGCACTTCTCCACGAGGAAGTCGCAGCTCTCTTGGCCAAGGGAGCGATAGAGAGGGTCCCTCCAGCAGAAGGAAGTTGTGGTTTTTATTCCTGCTACTTTCTGGTGCCCAAAAAGGACAAGGGCCTACATCCTATCCTAGACCTTCGGGCACTCAATCTCTTCCCCAAGAAGGAGAAGATTAAAATGTCTGCCTTGGGCCCAGGAGACTGGATGGTAGTGTTGGACTTGCAGGACGCTTACTTCCATATACCCGTCTTGCCTGCCCACAGGCGGTACTTGGGATTCGTGGTAAGTCACAAGCACTTTCAATTTACCGTGCACCTCTTCAGCCTTACCAGCGCTCTCGGTAGTTCATGAAAGTGATAACGGTAGTTGCAGCTCATCTGCACAGTTTAGGGGTTTCAGTCTTTCACTACCTCGACGACTGGTTGTTGAAGACAAAAACGTCCCAAAAAGTCATCTCCCACCTCAGGCTATGGCAAACCTTCTTCAATCACTGGGGTTCACTATAAACATGTCGAAATCACACCTGACTCCTTCTCAGACGCTCCCTTTTATCAGAGCTGTTTCGGGCCTATCCTCCCAAAAAGCGAGTCCAGGATATTCAGTCTATGATTTGATGTTTCAGCCTCTATCCTGGATGTCTGTGAGAATGACTCTGAGGCTGCTGGGCATCATGGCCTCCTGCATCCTGCTGTTGACACATGCCAGATGGCATATGCGGGCTCTGCAATGGGACCTGAAGTGTCAGTGGGCGAAGCAGCCGGGAAATCTCTCCGACATAGTCCAGATCTCAGAGGGAACAGTGAAAGACCTGCAGTGGTGGCTTTCGAATCTCAATTGGGTCAATGGCAGACCTATCTCCCTTCCCCAACCAGATCTTACAGTAGTGACAGACTCCTGGGATGGAGGGGCCACATTGGAGAGGCAGAGATCAGAGGTCTCTGGTCTCTGACAGAGTCCGGACTCCACATCAGTCTTTTGGAGCTCTGGACGAGCAAGCTTGCATTGAAAGCATTTCTTCCCTCTCTAAAAGGGAAAGTGGTGCAGGTGTTCAAGGACAACACTACCGCCATGTGGAACTGCAACAAGCAGGGCAGAGTGGGGTTGTGTACTCTTTGTCAAGAGGCTCTGTGCCTCTGGACGTGGCTGGAACATCAGGACATAATGCTGGTGGTTCAACATCTGGTGGACTTTCTGAATGCTAGAGCAGACTAACTCAGCCGTCGATGCATAGTCGCTCACGAATGGCATCTCCATCAGGAGGTGGCGCAAGGCCTCGTTCAGCATTGACCTTGGTTAGATCTGTTTGCCTCCCCAGAGAACGTGCAATGTCAGCTGTTTTGTGCATCGGAGTTTCCAAGGCGGCACTCGCTCTGCAACGCTTTTTGTCTCAAGTGGAACTCAGGCCTCCTTTACGCCTTCCCGCCAATACCACTTCTTTCAGAGTTCTGAAGAAGATCAAAAGCGACCAGCCCATGTAATCTGTGTGGCTCTGGACTGGGCACAAAGAGTATGTGCATGAAAGTGTCCCTTTTGGCATGGTTACACCACTCCCCACCCCTCTCATAAACACCCCCACTCCCATGGGGTGAGAGCCTTTGTGCTCTCTGAGGCCAGAAACAGTGTGTGCTGTGGGTGGAAATGCTTCACACCTCCCCTCTGCAGAAACTGTAACACTTGGCGGTGACCCTCAAATGCTCAGATCTCCTGTTACAGGGCACTCCAGCTAGTGGAGATGCCCCCCCAGACAAAGCCCCAATTTTGGCGGCAAGTCCGGTGGGAAACATTTGGTAAAACAGGGAGGGGTGACCATTCCAGCTAGGACCACCCCTAAGGTGTCCAGAGCTGAAGTTACCCCCTCCCTGCAGAATCCTCCATCTTGGTTTGGAAAAAAGGGTCCAATAGGGTTATGAGTGTGCCCCCACCTCAAAGGGAGTGGGCACAGGAAGGATGTAGCCACCCTCTGGAACAGTAGCTGTTGGCTACTGCCCTCTGACCCCTGCAACACCCCTAAATCTAGAATTTATGGGCTCCCCTGAAACTAGCTCACCATATTCCCGTATGACCTCAACAAGAAGAAGAAAGAAGCAAAAAGGAGGACTGCTGAGCCGACCCCAGCAGAAAAGACTCCAGATACCTACTGACTTTGCCACAGCCCTACCGGCCTGGCTGCAGCTTCATAAGCCCTGCTACAAAAAGGCGCTGCATTCTGCAGGACCAGAAAATCTCAAAATTCCCAGAGGACTGCCTGCCCACCAGAGGACAAAGAACTCCAGAGGACAGCAGCCCTGTCCAGAAGACATCCTCCATAAGGACTCCAGAACTGCCCTGGATCCCTGGGTTCTGCCCATAGCCTGTGTCCAGGTGACCCACCAGTCCAGGGCAGGTCCCCAGGCGACCTTGTGTCCATCCTGGGTTGACCCGCCTAGCCAACACAACGCCGCCTGCAGCCTCAATCCGGAGGACCCCTCTGACCACGAGAGCACTGGACAAAGATTCCCGACGCCTAAAGATACCCCTGCACCCACAGCCCTCTGGCTTTGGGGAATCCTACCACCTGTCCAGCAATGTTCAGCAGGTGGACCGCCTCCTTTTCCAGACTGTGTTTTCATGGAACAGACCTCCCTGGACCCAGCCTGCTGCATCTTTGTGACCACCGGGTCCCTCTATTGAAAAGCATTGGGAGCTTGACTCTGTGTTGCACCCTGCTCCTGGCTGCTCATGTGCGGCTGAGGGTATGTGTTTAGTACTGACCTTAGGGCTCTCCGTGTTCACCTAAACCCCCCAAGGTCTGCCCCTCGAAGTTACAGGTACTTACCTGCTAGCAGATCTGTTTCCGAGTGTCCCCAGTCTCCATAGGACTCCTTTCTAAATCTAACTCCAACTTTGATCTCTGCACCCGGCTGGCCTTGTGTTGCTGGTGGTGTAAGTTTGGGGTCATCCTGAACCCCGACCAGTGGACATCCTAACCCCCTTATTCAAGTCTTCCATTGTTGGAAGGTTCCTTAAGGGACTCACCCATTTTGTTTCCTCCGACCCCGTTCATTATGCCCCAATGGAACTTGAACCTAATCCTAACTTACCTTATGTGTTCCCCCTTTGAGACGCTGCACAATTATCCCTTGCAGCTCCTAACAATCAAGACTGATTTTCGTATTGCCATCCCCTCTGCTCGCAGAGTGAGTGAGCTTCACACACTTTCTTCAAGCCACCGTTTTTGTCTGTCCACCCTGACAAAGTGGTTCCTCGTACAAGGGCCTCCTTCCTTCCTAAGGTTGTTGTGCCTTTTCACGTAGGCCAGTTCCTCACTTTGCCTACTGTTTTCCCACCCCCACATCCCTCTCATGAAGTGGAGAGACTCCACCATCTGAATCCAAAAAGACCATTGGTGTTCTACCTCAATCGTACTAAAGATTTCCAGGTTTACGATCAACTCTTTGTTGGATATGTGGGTGCGAAGAAAGGTAAGCCGGTGCAGAAGCTTACTATCTCGCAATGGGTACTGCTCTGCATCAAAATGTCCTACGCTTTGGCTAAGAAACAGCCACCTCAGGGCTTGCATGATCACTCCACCAGATCTACTGCTGCTACTACAGCATTAGCACGCAGAGTTCCAGTCCTGGACATCTGCCAGGCAGCAACGTGGGGACCCCTGCCCACGTTCACTAGACAGTCCGGTCCGCAGAGGCGGCTACTTTGGTCGTTCGGTCCTGCAGGAATTTTTAATATGATCTTGGTTTGCAGCCCTCCATCGAGGATGTTATTGCTTGGGTATCTATTCTAAGGTAAGGAATCTGCAACTAGAAGTCACTATCAGATGAACAAGTTACTTACCTTCGGTAATGATTTATCTGGTACAGATATGTTCTAGTTGCAGATTATTTACTGACCCACCCATCCTCCCTGCTTGCAAACTGATTCCTAGTTACAGGGATTCCCCTTTCAGGGCCTTCGCTCTGGCATACCAATTTCATTGTTATTCATGGCTCCTCGCTACTGCCATGGAAAGTCAGCACGCCGAGGTGGAGCATATGTCCGACCACGACGTCATCACGGCAACCAAGACACCAACAACAGACGCGGAGTTGACTGATGTCGCGCAAGGGTACTGCTCGAAGAAAAATCTCCGGATCCAGTTTAACACCTGGGGGAAATTCTAAGGTAAGAAATCTGCAACTAGAACATGTCTCTACCAGATAAATTGTTGCTGAAGGTAAGTAACTTGTTCCTCAGTTTCAAAAATCACCAATTTTCAGAATCTTCAATGATAACCTATGGGAGGAAAACAAGGATACAGTTTCACAGGTAAGTACACGACTTAGAATTCCAGGCTTCAGGATTTTAGACTAGCACCGGGAAAGGTTCAGTTTGATACCAAGAGTGCACCCACAGAGGCATGGGGACAGCTGGGTGCAGAGGTAAGATTCAGAGGCAGTGCCCAATGTTAATCAATAGAAACTTTTTTTGGGGGGGGGTGAAGACGTGCTGCTCCCAGGTAAGTACAAGCGGAGTCAGAGGTTGGTCTCCGGGGGTTGAGGCGAGCATCGGGGGCCACAAGGCAACACCAGACTTACACCCTCAGCGGCACGGGGCAGTGTAGGGCTCTGTATATACTATATCAAAATTATATATAGTGTGCACAAGGTCCAGGGGTTCCCCAGAGGCTTGACAGAGACAAAAATAGATAATACTAATGCTCTATTTGTGGTAGTGTGGTCGAGAAGTTAGGCTTATCAGAGGGTAGTGTTAAGCACTTGTACACACACAAGCGATAGAGGAAACACACCCTCAATGACTTAACTCCATACCAATAGGATTTTATATAGGAAAATATGTTTTGTTAATATATTTCTCGAAACACAAGATTCAATTTGCAGGTAAGTACATTAAATGAAAGGTACTTTGCATAGGTATAATCAGGACTTTGAGTGGCATCAACAATGTACACAGTTTTTCTTAAAATGGCAAAAAAGCTATTTTAAAAGTGGACACTGCAATTTTCAACAGTTCCTGGGGGAGGAAAATAACGTACAGTTGTGAAGGTAAGTAACCAACTTACAGATTCAGTCTCCGGGGTGTAGATAGCCCACCATTGGGGGTTCAGGGTAACCCCAAACACCCAGCAACACAGGGTCAGTTAGGTGCAGATGTCAAACAGGAGCCAAAATAACGTGGTCCTCTATGGAGACAGGGGGTACTCCGGTTAGAAGAGCTTTGGGGGGGGCCCTCAAGTAGACACCAAACACGCACCCTCACCGGCACGGGGGCAGCTGGGTGCAGAGTGCAAACAGGGCATCGAGTTCCTAAGGAACTCTATGGGGGAAGCCACCGACTGGATGGGGGGGATGGCCACCTGCTGGTCACTGCTACACTGGTGGTCGTTTTTTCTCGAATCTGGGGGCTGCGGGTGCAGTGCTTCTCCAGGCGTGCGATATCCCTGGCAGTCGCGATCGGACGGGGGGGTCCTCGGGATTCCCTCTGCAGGTGGCGTCACAGAGGGGTAGAGAGGTCACCCCAGGGTGAACACTTGGTCGGAATCGCCTCGGGATCCTCTCTGGATAGTTGGGCCACATAGACACGGGCCATGGTCGTTGGGTGCAGAGTGGTTTTGGACTTGCGCTTCTGGAGTGAGGTGGGAGTCCCTTGGAAGTAGTTTCTTCTTCTTGTCGGATAAGTCCGCTGTCCACAGGAGTTTCTTGGTCATCGGTGATGCAGGCAGTCCACTGGAGGGTTTTCAGGGGGTCACTGGTCCTGCAGAACGCGTTGCTTTTCTTTTTGCAGGGTCTTTGAAGCAGGAGACGGGCCGGTTGGCGCTGGAGCGGAGTCAATTGTCTCTGTTTCTTCTCTGCGGGGTTTTCAGCTCAGCAGTCCTTCTTTTCTCGAGGTCGTCAGAAATCTGGCTAGCTTGGTTCAGGGAGCCGGTAATTACAAGATTTAAGTGTGTTTTAGGGGTCAGGGGGCAGTAGCCAATGGCTAATGTCCCTGATGGTGGCTACACCCTCCTTGTGCCCACTCCCTTTGGGGAGGGGGCACATTCTTACTCTTATTAGCACTGATGCTCCAAACCAAGATGGAGGATTCTACAGGGAAGGGGCCACCTCAGCTCTGGACACCTTAGGGGTGTTCCTGGCTTAGGTGATCACTTCTCCCTGTTTTCCCTAACTTTCCCGCCGGACTTGCCGCCAAAATCAGGGCTTTGTCTGTGGGGTGGGCATCTCCACTAGCTGGAGTGCCCTGGGCACAGTAACTCGGGGCATGAGCCTTTGAGGCTCACCGCCGGGTGTTACAGTTGCTGCAGGAGGGAAGTGTGAAGTACCTCTTCCTAGGGCAGGCTTTGTTTCTGACCAGAGTGCACAATGGCACTCACCCCATGTTGTCAGAAACTCGTATGGAAGTGACAGGCTGGCACAGACCAGTCAGTCCTTCACTACAAGGTTGGCTAACATACAGGGGGCATCTCTAAAATGCCCTGTGTGTGCATTTTTCAATAAATCCCACTCTGGCATATTTGTGGGTTTATTGTGCTGAGAAGTTTGATACCAAACTTCCCAGTATTCAGTGAAGCCACTATAGTGCTGTGGAGTTCGTAATGACAGACTCCCAGACCATATACTCAATATGGCTATCCTGCACTTCCAATGTCTAAGAATTGACTTAGACACTGTAGGGGCATACTGCTCATGCAGCTATGCCCTCATCTGTGGTATAGTGCACCCTGCCTTAGGGCTGTAAGGCCTGCTAGAGGGGTGACTTTCCTATGCCACAGGCAATGTGGCACCCTGAGAGGGGTGCCATGTTGACTTTGCCTTTTTCTCCCCACTAGCACACACAAGCTGCAATGCAGTGTGTATGGACTGAGTGAGGGGTCCCCCAGGGTGGCATAATACATGCTGCAGCCCTTAGAGACCTTCCCTGGCCACAGGGCCCTTGGTACCATTGGTACCTTTTCAAGGGACTTAACTGTGTGCCAGGGCTGTGCCAATTGTGGGAACAAAGGTACAGTTTTAGGGAAGGAACACTGGTGCTGGGGCCTGGTTAGCAGGATCCCAGCACACTTTCAATCAAAGTTTGCATCAACACTAGACAAAAAGTGGGGGGCAACCATGCCAACAGTGGAATTTTCGTACAGGCGGCCGTGGGCAGAGTGCCAATACAGTGTCAGACGCCTAATGTTTTCCAGTGGGTACAGGCGGTATCTGCTGAAGCGCTGCTTACAGGTGTGTAAGGTGGGGTCAAGGGTCGTTCTCCTGGAGTTGAGGTAAGTACAAGGGAGGGGCCACAAGTTAGCACCAAACTTACACTCTCAGCGGCCGGGTGCAGAGTGCCAACACAGCATCGGGCGCCCAGTGTTATTCAATTAACAAGATGACTTTCAGAAACGGACTGCAGGCTCTTGACAGGAGGCCGGGAGAGGTCAATCCGCAGCTCCCCAGCCAAGTTGAGATACCAGGTGTCCTAGGGACCCAGACAAACCAGCTCCCCAAGGTCCAGGGGCTATGGTTGCAGAGGTGTCTTTTGGCGTCAGAAACAGCTTACCAGGCAGGTCACGGTCAGGGGAAGTCCTTAGGTTTAGGCTGCAGGCATAGCTGTGGAGTCCGGTAGCGTTCAGCCCACGGTGGACACTTGGTCAGAAGCGCTGGGGAACCTTCAATAGGCAGGTGGTGGGCCGGGGGCATCAGATGCAGAGGTGGTTCCAGGAGGTGGTTTTGCGGTTCCTCAGGTGGGCTTCTTCTTTAGAGATGGTTTCTTCTGGACAGGTCCACAGTCCACGGGAGTTCTTGGTCTTTACCAAAGGCAGGCAGTCCTCCCAAGGCTTTGGAGGTCGCTGGGCTGCAGAAGTCGTCTTCTGTGCACAGGTTCTTTGAAGGTTGCAGGCAGGCCGGTGGGGCTGGGACCAAGTCAGTTGGTGTCTTCAGTCTTCTCTGCTGGGTGACTTCTGTTTTGTCTGGCTCTTCTTAGGTCGACACAAATCTGATTCTAGGGCTCAGGGATGCCACCTAAATACTGAATTTAGGGCCGTTACAGGGAATGCCAGGTGGTAGTCAATGGACTACTCACCTTTAGGGTGACTACACCCTTCCTTTGACCACTTATTTTGGGGAGTGGCATAGTCCTAACCCTATTGGCATAATTCCTTCCATGCAAGATCGAGGAATTTAAAAATTAGTGTCCACTCCAGTTTGTCCACCCTAAGAGTGGGACTTGCATGAAGTGTGCACTCCTCCTAATAATCCTAATTTTTCTGCCAGTCCTGCTGCTAAACGTAGGGTCTGGAACTGGGGGTCGGCCTCCCCCAACATTTGGAGAGGCCTGGGTCTCATTTTACAGGCTGCAAGGACTTTGAAGCTCCCCACCCTGGAATGTCCACCCTGCCTGGAAGAGGAGGTCACACCTCTGCCCAGAACAGACCTTTGTTCTGAGCCCTCGAGAGCATTGCCTCTCACCTCAGGGGGCCAGAACTCTGTCTTAAAGTGGTTGGACTGGTTTTGACCCTTCAATGCCCATGCTAGGAGTTGTTCGTTTTTTCAGGGGCCACTTAAAGATGCCCTTTAATTGCATGCATTAATAAATCCATCACTGGATTCATTGAGGGTTTATTAATACAAGATGTTTGATAACAAACCCCCTTATTGTCAGGGACACCATCATGGAGCTGGGGAACTCATAATGACCAGTTCCCAGCACATGTACTTAAAACGGCTTCAGTGTTCACTTTACTATATCTGAGAATCGGAAAAGACATAGCAGGGGCATATCTGCTCATGCAGGTATGCCCTCACATGCAATATAAGGCTTTAGGGCTGGAAGGCCTGCTAGATGGGTGACTTACATTTATTGCAAAAACAGCACTGTTTGCAATTAGGGAAGGGGGTCCCTGAGGGTGGCACAATTCGTGCTGCAGCCCCCAGGAGCCTTCCTTTTGCACCCCTTGCACTAGGTACCAGGGGTACTATGTACTAAGGACTTATAGTGGTAGCTAAAGGTTTGCCAGTTGGGAAAAACTGCAATTTTAGGGAAAGAGACCTGGCACTGGGGATCGGTTTAGCAGAGACCCAGTGTACTTTCAGTCAAAATTGCTCCAGAAACCAGGCAAAAAGTGGGGAGCAGACCATATCAGAAGAGGCACTTTCCTACACCTGTGTTTGCTGAACATTGTTTTTCCTCCATAAGATAACATTGAGAGAACTCTGAAAAATCACACTGTCTATTTTTGGTACTGCAAAGTATTTATGCTTAAAAGTCTACTTCCCTGATTACGTAGGTATTGGGTCTCTGATATATTCTTTGACTGTGTGTCTCATTTATTGCCTCTATGAGTACAGCAAATGTTTAGCACTACCCTCTGATAAGCCTAACTGCTCGGTCCAGTCTAGCCCAGAGGCACCTATTTCTAAAGGAGAGGTGGTAACACCTCTCCTCTACAGGAAATTATTTGTTCTTCTTTCCCCAGCCTGAGTTAAGCTCAGCGGCGGGAGTGCAGAAAAATGTCTGGGGTCGGCGGCAGCACTGACTTGCATGCAGACCCTGCAAGGCTGCACAGGCAGATATGGGGGGGATCTTGTAAGGAGCACCCTCTCAGTACATGGTATCATGCAACTAACACTGTACTCTGGGTAGTTGCGTGATTCCAAAATGTTTGATCCCAAGCATGACAAGGTTCGGTGAAGCCATCACATCTTGTGATGCCCAGTGTCCACTACATACTGTAAGATGGCTTCTCCATACTTACAAAACCCAGAAAATGGGGCCTGGGGTTTGCAGGGCACCTCTGCTAGTGCACGGAACCCTCACACTTAGAACCAAGCACCTTGCCCTTGGGCTGAAGGGCCTACCTTAGAGATGACTTATACAGTAAAAGTGCAGTAACCATGATATAAGGCGAACCTTATATCTAGAGTGGAAGGTGCATGCACCATTTCATACAGGCTGCAATGGCAGGCCTTTAGTCAGAGTTTGCATAGGCTATGGATGGTATAATACATGCTGAAGCCCATGGGGGATCCCTGATGCACCAATGCCCTGGGTACCCAAGTTCCACATAGTGCATACTTACAGGGGTACACAAGTATGCAATCGTAGGGTGTAAAAGTTGCTTACCAACTAAAATTTAGGGGAGAGAACACTGACACTGGGTTCTTGGTTAGCAGTATCCCAGTGTACTACATTCAAAATACACTGACAGCAGGCAAAAAGTGGTGGTAACTATGCCAGAAAGATCTTAGTGCCAGGTCCCCTATCACTGCATGTGCCAAGTGTAAGTCTCCCCTAAGGCAGTGTTCATCAAGGCACGTGTGACGGCATATATGCTTGAGCAGGTATACCCCTGCTATGTCTGTTGATTATGATACATAGTAAGTGTACAGGGAAGCCATTTTAAATACTTGTGCTAGACACTGGTCCTTATTAGTTCCCCAGCTACATGATGGCTTCTCTGAAGCCTGGGATGTCTGGTATCAACATCTCAGAATAATAAATCCTCACTGACCCCACTGAAGTATTTACTAAACAGAGGCACACAGAGGTCTCCTTATAGGTGCCCCCCTAAAAGCCTACTAGCTTCTAGTGTATTGACTGAATAGTCCTGACCAGTTCAGCCACCACAGTCACGTTTCTGGCCCCCAAGGTGAGAGCCAGCACTCTCGAGGGCCTGAGACAAAAGCCTGTTCTGGGCAGAGATATGACCTCCTCTCCCAGGCAGGACGGGCGTTCCAGGGCAGGGAGCTTCAAAGGCCTTGACGCCTTTGTAATGCGACCCAGGTCTCTCCAGATGGTGGAGATGACCAACCGCCCTGTCCTGACCCCACTTTTGACAGCAGTGCAGGCTGTGAAATCAGTTAAATTATGAGGAGTGACCACTTCATGCCAGTCCCACCCCTATGGTGGATGAGCTAAAGTGGACACTACTTTTTAAATTCCACCATCTTGTTTGGAAGGAATTAGACCACTAGGATTAGGGTTATGCCCTCTTCCCAGTGGAAGTGGTCATAAGAAGGGTGCAGACACCCTCAAGGTGGTCAGCGCATTGGATGCCGCCTGGCACTCCCTGTATCACTCATAAATTGAATATTTAGGTGGCACCCCTGAACCCTAGAACTCAGATTTCAACAAATTGAGAAGACCCGGAAAAAGAAGAGTTGCACCCGCAGAAGAGGAAAAGAAAAAGTAGCTGACCTGCTACCAGCCCCCTGTGGCCTGTCTGCTGACCTCGAAGGATCCTGCACAAGAAGCTAACTCATCCAGCCTTCAATAAAGACTCCAGACTCTTGTGGGCACCAGATTTGCCCTACAACAAGAAACTCCAAAGAAAAGACTCTGCCGCTGCAGGAACCTGGGAAACCTGACACCAGAAGTGACCACTGCACCCGACATCCGAGGTGAAGCCAGCTGACGGTGCCGATGCGGGTCCCCAGCTGACTAGAGACGAGTCCATTGTGGTCTCACCCATCTTGGACTCTCCCAATGCGCCTGCAGCCTCTGAATGCAGCCCCCCTCCCCCACTGGTTAATGGAGAAAGAAAATTCAACAGCTCCAGCAACCACTGCACCCCTGACCGCAGCTGAGGTGGGTCGTCAGTGCCAACGATGTCCCAGCTCCTAAGAGCTCGAGTCCACCCTGAGTCCACCCCTACCGGGCTTCCACACAACGCCGCTTGACTGCGAGTGTCCCGGATGTGAAAACCCGACGCCTAAAGACACCCCTGCATCCGTCGCCCCTGGGCACAGGAGAAATCCTCCGTCTTAAAATTGGAGGATTCCCCCAATAGGATTAGGGATGTGCCCTCCTCCCCTCAGGGAGGGGACACAAAGAGGGTGTAGCCACCCTCCAGGACAGTAGCCATTGGCTACTGCCCTCCTGACCTAAACACATCCCTAAATGTTGTGTTTAGCGGCACCCCAGAACCCAGGAAATCAGATTAATGCAACCTGAAACAAGAAGGAGGACTGCTGACATGAAAGCCCTTCAGAGACAACTGCTTTAGCCCCAGCCCTACCGGCCTGTCTCCTGACTCGAAGAAAACTGCAACAGCGATGCATCCAACAGGGACCAGCGATCTCTGAAGCCTCAGAGGACAGCCCTGAACCCCGAAGGACCAAGAAACTCCAGAGAACAGCGCCATTGTTCACCCACAGCAACATCTTTGCAACAAAGAAGCAACTTTTAAAGAACTCACTCTTCCCGTCGGAAGTGTGAGACTTCACCCTCTGCACCCGATGTCCCCGGCTCGACCTTCAGAGAACCAACATCACAGTGAGGGTTCCCAGGCGACTGCGATGTCGTGAGTAACCCGAGATGACCCCCCCCCTGGACTCCCACAGCGACGCATGCAGAGAGAATCCAGAGGCTCCCCCTGACCGCGACTGCCTGTAACAAGGAACCCGACGCCTGGACCAAGCACTGCACCTGCAGCCCCCAGGACCAGATGGAAACGAACTTCAGTGCAGGATTGACTGACCATCAGGCGACCCTCTGCCTAGCCCAGTTGGTGGCCGGCCCGAAAAGCCCCCCTGTGCCCTGCCTGCACCGCTAGAGTGACCCCCAGGTCCCCCCATTGTTTCTAATACAAACCCCGACACCTGCTTTGCACACTGCACCCGTCCGCCCCTGTGCCGCTGAGGGTGTGTTTTGTGTGCCTACTTGTGTCCCCCCAGTGCTCTACAAAACCCCCCTGGTTTGCCCTCTGAGGACGCGGGTACTTACCTGCTGGCAGACTGGAACCGGAACACCCCTGTTCTTCATAGGTGCCTATGTGTTTTGGGCACCTCTTTGACCTCTGCCCCTGACCGGCCCTGTGCTGCTGGTGTGTAAGCTTTGGGGTTGCCTTGAACCCCCAACGGTGGGCTGCCTGTGCCCAGGAACTTAGACTTGTAAGTGTCTTACTTACTTGACAAACTAACCATTACTTACCTCCCCCAGGAACTGTTGATTTTTGCACTGTGTCCAATTTTAAAATAGCTTATTGCCATTTTTACTAAAACTGTGTATGCTGTTGTTCTAATTCAAAGTTCCTAACTTACCTGTGTGGAGTACCTTGCATTTTATGTATTTACTTCAAATCTTGAACTTGTGGTTCTAAAAATAAATTAAGAAAATATATTTTTCTATACAAAAACTATTGGCCTGGAGTTAAGTCTTTGAGTGTGTGTTCCTCATTTATTGCCTGTGTGTGTAATGCTTAACACTACTTTCTGATAAGCCTACTGCTCGACCACACTACCACAAAATAGAGCATTAGAATTCTTATTTTGCCACTATCTTACCTCTAAGGGGAACCCTTGGACACTTTCTCTTACTTTGAGATAGTATATACAGAGCCAACTTCCTACAACTACTGCCTGGACAGTCAGGTCTGTAGAAACCGGTACTTTGTCGATTTGGTCCTGCAGGACTTCCTAGTATGATCTTGGCTCGCAGACATACCTTGGGGGGTGGTATTGCTTGGATATCTATTCTAAGGGAAGGAATCTGCAACTAGAAGTCTTTATCAGATGAACAAGTTACTTACCTTCGGTAATGCCTTATCTGGTAGAGACATTCTAGTTGCAGATTCCTTACCGACCCATCCATCCGCCCCACTCTGCGGACTGATTTTTAGGGACAGGGACTTCCCATTCAGGGCCCTGGTTTTGACACCCCAGTGTTCCTCATGGCTATACGCTTCTGGCGTGGAACGTTGTGAAAAGAAACTGACATCAGCGCACTGTAGTAGCGCCTAAATAGGTCCTGCGACGTCGTATCTGGTGCGCACGACAACAGACATGGAGCCGACTGACGCCACCTGATGGCACGCAGGGGTATTGCTTGAGAAAAATCTCCGCATACAGGCTGATGTCTGGGGAAAATTGTAAGGTATGGAATCTGCAGATAGAATACTTCTCTACCAGATAAGGCATTACCAAAGGTAAGTAACTTGTTCTTCAGGGATGCCACAGTTAGCAGTGATAAGAGTGATAGCCTTGCCTAAGGCACTACTTTAATATTCCTCGAATTAGAAGGATTTGCTGGTACATCATGTCCTTTTCTCTGAGATACCTCTTCTCCAGAACAGGATTCTCAGCCGTTTGATAAGCTACCTGATAAATGCTTGCTGCCTGGGAAGATTTTGAAATGCATATATTTGTATTTGTAAAACTTAAAAGTGGAATGCTCTTTTACAAGAAACCATTCCGTTTAAGTTAGAAGTGCTATATAAAGACCTTTATTTTCCAGATTTTCGATGATCAGTACACCTCTCCCAGAGTGTTCTGCACTAAGAGCCGTTGTCATTTTTTCCACTTTTTTCCACTCCTCCAAAGAAGGATGTTGGAATTTCAACTTGTGTTTTCACTGAACTGTCCTAGCTCTGCCGTGTTCCTTCTAAAAGTGTTTTTGGTATGTCTTATGTTATTTCCAAGTGTTTGGATGGCATCTTTGAGCCAAGTTACATTTCTGCACTTAAGGTAGTTGCTTAAATGTATTGGTAGCTTTGTGAAGGTATGGGGCTTCTTGCAATTTCTGTGCCATTGTGCTAGCCATGCTTTTCGGACTGTGCTGTGTATACTTCCAGTCGAACTCTTGATCTCTATCTGAGCCAAATCTAAATTTCCAGATTCGTTGGTAACTTCGCAGCAGGTGGTGGCAGTCATGCCATGCTGGACATTTAAAGCTTTTTACAAGCTCACTCAAGCATGCCTTCAGGTCCTAAAGAACAGCAGGAGTCTCCAGTTGGACCATCGCTGACAGGTCTGTCCTCTGTGCTGTCTGGGTCCCTTGACCATGTATCTGGTCCAGCACCAATTCCGATGCAGACTTCGGTCCATGCACCAGTTCTCTTCTCATTGATGCTGCCAAAGGAAGATGTGTAGCCCATCGTGATACCAGAACTCAAGCAAAATCCACCTTGGATAGCTCTTACTGGCATGCAGCTGCTTGGCAAGCATCAGAATGTGCTACCTTGCCCATATCATGAGGCCATGTGGTAGGGCCCACACTTTGCACAATCTTTTTGATATGAACTCAGACTAGGCAAATTACGAAAAAGGAGGCAACTGTGTTTGTCCAATATGATAAGGAAAACTAGTATAAAGAGCTTCAAAATGGCAGTGGCCTGCATACATCTCCAGGGTACTGGGCTTGTCTCGCTCCACCTGGTCCTGCCACAGAGGAAAATACCTCCTTTGCAATAGTTATGTGAAGGATGGGAGAAGTGCTAGAATTACGCCCCCACTGTGTAAGTGAAGACTAATGTATTAACTGAAGTTCTTTAATCGGTGAGCTCTTACAGAGCCCTTTTCACTATTTAATGGGGCCCATACAGATACGCTTTTCAGCACTTGGTCAAGCCCATGTTCACTTCTACCTATTAATCAACAGGTCACTCATCACCAATATCCCGCACTAGGTGACCCTGCCTCTCTTACTCAACACCGACACTAGAGAGCCTGGTGGTACAGGCATCCACAAGCAAAGTAAATCCCATTGCTTTTCCCTCCACTCCATCAGATTGGTAATCTAAATAAATAGAAACATTGGGCAAGATATGTTTGTGGCATGTATAGCTGTAGACACACATGCTGTGTGTAGGAAGCGGAGTCTCCATGTAGTGCAATAAAATGAAGTATACTCTGCAGAGAGACTAGAGGATCCCCAATTGGTTTTGCAGAGGCAAAAGTAGATAGGACTAATGCTCTATATTTTGGTAGTGTGGATAAGCAGTTAGGCTTATCAGAGGGTAGTGCTAAGCATTTGTTGTACTCACAGAGGCAATAAATGAGACACACACTCAAAGAATAAATCCAATAAAAATGTAGAAAAATAATTATTTTTATATATGTTTCAAACCCAAGAACTTTGTAATCAGGTAAGTAAACTTTTAAGCATAAATACTTTGCAATTTCGAAAATCAACACTGTGCTATTTTCAAAGTTATCTCAGTGTTACCCTATGGAGGAACACAATGTGTGCAAACACAGGGTTAACAACGACTTACGAGGTAGAGCTCAGGGAGCAAAGGTGAGTACTTGCCACTGATCAGAACTACACCAACAGGTCACACCAGGCAGCACTGAGGCATCCGGGTGGAGAGGTGTGCAGTAAGGTGTCGGGTGCACAATGGTTCTCTATGGGAGTTAGACCTCGAGACAAACAGGCTGCAGGCTCTGGCTAGGAAGCCAAAAAGGGACAACAAGCAGGTAGATAGTAGACTTAGGCTGCTCAGGACATAGGTGCACCTTTTGTCCTCTTCTCCTGAGCCCAGGTACAACGGATGCAGGGGTGTCTTTAGGTGTCGGTTTTCTTGGCCGGGAGCACTCGCGGTTAGGGGGTCCTACAGAGGTGGACCCAAGCTCAAGGGAGCCAGAGACATCGTTGGCACCAGTGACCCACCTCAGATGAGATTTGGGGTGATGGGTGCAGTGTTTGCTGGAGGTGTCTGGTTCCCTCTCACCACAAGGCTGCAGGAGAGGGGGGCCTGTGTGCAGAGGCTGCAGGCAACTTGGGGGAGTCCAAGAGGAGTGAATCCTGAATGGACTCAGACTCTAGACAGCTCGGAAACTGGGCTGGCACCGTTAGTTGGCTTCATCTCAGGTCATAGTTGACGGGTGCAGAGGTCACTTTAGGTGTCTGGTCCTTGCTGCTCCAGGGGCTGCAGAGTCCTTTCTTGAAACTTTGTTGCAGAGCAGTTCCGCTGCTCACAGGAGTGTGAGTCTTTGTAGAAAGCAGGCAGTCTTCCTGGGTTACTTGGAGGCTCAGCTGCACGACAAGTCGTCTTATGGGAAGAGTCCGTCGAGGTCAGCAGGTAGGCTGGAGGGGCTAAATCCAAGTCAGCTGCTGCTTCTTCTCCTCTTCTGCAGGGGAGACTCATCTTTGTCCTTTGCTTCATAGGTAGCCAGGATCTGTGTTCTAGGGTTCAGGGGTGCCACCTAAATATTCAGTTTGGGGGGCGGGGGGGGTTTACAGGGAGTGCCAGGTGGTAGCCAATGGGCTGCCCATCTTTAGGGTGACTACGCCCTTTCTATGATCGCTTCTGCTGGGAAGTGGGCATAACCCTGACCCAAGTGGTCTAATTTCTTCCAAACAAGATGAGGAATTTATAAAGTAGTGTCAGCTTCAGCTCACCCACCAGGACTGGCATAAAGTGGGCACACCTCCTAATCTGCCTAATTTTCCTGCCTGTGCTGCCACCAAAAGTGGGGTCAGGACAGGGGTGTCGGTCATCTCCATCCATCTGGAGCGACCTGGGTCACATTGCAAAGGTGGCTAGGTCTTTGAAGCTCCCCACCCTGGAATGTCCATACTGTCTGGATGAGGTGGTAACGCCTCTACCCAGTGCAGGCTTTTGGCTCAGGCACACAAGAGTGCTGGCTTTCACCTTGGGGGGCCAGAAACGCATCTGTGGTGACTGAACTGGGCAGGATCAGTCCGTCATCACACTAATAGCTAGTAGGTTTTCAGGGGGCACCTCTAAGGTGCTCTCTGTGTGCATTTAATAATAAATCTGTCACTGGGGTCGGTGAAGGTTTACTATTCTGATATTTTTGATACCAAACATTGCAGAATTCAGAGAAGCCATCATGTAGCTGGGGAACTTGTGATGACCAGTGTCCGGCACATGCATTTAAAATGGCTTCCATGTTCACCATGTCTCTTGATCAAAAGACATATCAGGGGCATATCTGCTTGCACATATATGCCCTCACATGTGCCTTGATGCACCCTGCCTTAGAGGTGTTACACCTAGCACATGCAGTGATAGGGGACCTTGCACATAAGGTTGTGTGACAGGTCGTGTTTTTAATTTAGCCTGCACCAACACACGCAGTCTGCAGTGGCAGCACTGTGTGGGTCTGGTGAGGGGTCCCTGGGTGTGGCACAACTGGTGCTGCAGCCCTCAGGGTCCTTCCTTAATACCCCAGGCCCTAGGTACCAGGGGTACCATTTACTAGGGACTTATAGTGGTAGATAAAGAGTTTGCAAATTGTGCAGAACAACAGTGCAGTTTTGGGGAAAGAGATCTGACACTAGGGATCTGGTTAGCAGGGACTCAGTGCGCTAACAGTGGAAGCCACATCAGAAACCAGGCAACAAATGAGGGCTAACCATGCCAAAAAGGGTGCTTTCCTCACTGTGCATACTCCTGGCATCTAGTGTTGGGCCTGGACGCATGCAAGTTATTTTTCTTAGAAGAAGTCTTTTCCAGTCACAAGGTATTGACTCCACCTTTCACTGGTAGGGCACATGGGCATAAGCTCCATTGTTAGATTCATCTTTTTCTCCACCGTTGGATTCAGATGTGTCCCTTCGACGTCTGTTTTGACACCATGTGGTGTTCTTGCCTGGCCAGCTCGGATTAGTTCCTCGTCAAGGGATATTGAAATTGTACATCCTGTTTTAATCTATTACGGTACCATCTTCGACTCTGTTCCGCTGTTTGGCAATTTTCTGGCACCCTGTTCCCGCCTGGCCCCATTGGGACTTCATCGCTATCCTCAACGCACAAGCATGTCTTAGTGATGGAACGAACCCCATTTCATTTCTGCTCCAAGTGTCACTCCAAATATCTGAGGACAGACCTCCATTAAGTCTGTAACCTCTGTTTGTTCCTGGACTTCCAGGAGGACTCCTACATGGCATGCCTTGACTTCTGCAACAAAAAGACTCCCAGAAACTGCAGAACCTGTCATATTGCCTTGGCTTTCATTGTGCACCATGAACAGGATGACATCCCCGACCTCTACGGGGACCAAGACACCAAGGGCGACCAGCAGCAGGAAGCTTCAGGTGTCAAGGGGGAGGAGCTGTCATAAGCAGAAAATTCCAGTTCATACACCGAGGACAAAGCCCACCCGACAAAAACTATCGTTGTGAGTACTATCCTTTCACATACTGCTCCTCAACATCACTTGCACTCCGGAGATGTTATTGCTTCAAGCTGACTGGCAGTTCATGAGGCCTCCAGTCTACCACTGCTGCAAGGGATCAGACCTGATGCCTGCTCACACTTTGGTACTGAAGTCGTCCTCTGAGCCTCGCCTGCCCACTCCGACCGCTGCATTGGCTTCAGCTTTTAATGTATCAGCAAGACCTGTCTCCGAGCTTGAGGGATCGGATCCAAAAGTCAGCTCGGTGTCGCTGTGGCATCAAAATCTTAAGCTCCGTAAAGGCTGGTGTCCATGCTTTCCACCTCCCCTGCTTCAGAGGACTTCAACTAGCCCATCCTCCAGCTCCTCCGTGAGGAGCTCAACGCCAGGCAAGAGGTGTATCCCCATCCAGCCTGGCACCAGTCAGAACCTAGCCAAACCTCCAGACAAACCAAAGGACCCTGTTCCGCACAAGAAGAAATTAACTTTCTGAGAGGCCTTAAGCCAGCCTTTGGTGGAGATGCCCAAAAGTCATCTGTGCCTACCCTTCTTTTCCCCACCACCTCATATATTACTCAAAACTAGGCCATCTCTCAATTCCTCCCTATGGACCCTATGCCACACTCGCATCAGGGTTCTCTTCATTCTGGGAGGGGGTAAGGGAGGGGAAAAAGTACAAGGTCTCCCCACGACCCACCATATGACACAGCAACATAAGGACCCCTGAGATGACTATGACGTGGAGCCACCAACTGACACTGATCCAGACCTCTGTCCGGCCAAACCTTCACCCACAGATGATACCACCTCACACCAGCAGGTTCTTCAGTGTACAGCCACTATCCATAAACAATAAAGACCACAGCACACACTGTAAACAGCAGTAATATATAAGTAGTAGCAGCCAAAGTATGTTGAGTTCATTAGAGAAGAGAAAGGCACGTAAGTAACCCATGTTCTTAGTAGAAAGTCTCTTTAATTGGAAACGCAGTTTGCTTCGTTGAGAGGGAACGTCCATCAAACACAGCCAACACGTGTTTCGTCACACAGGTGACTTGTTCAAGGCTAAAAAGTAGGTATAGTTGTACAAAAAAATAGATATATCCAAGTTACGATGTTGGTTGCACATCTAAAACTGTAATAAGGCTGGTAATTAAATGTGTCCTGTTAAAAGGTGTTGACATGGTTAGAAAGTAGCTCCGAATTGAGCCGGTCCCAGGATGCTTGTTTCCGATCCAGGGAGGACTTGGCAGCTTGGGCTGGACTGTTCCCATGAGGGACGGGGTCAAGACTGATTTGCATATGGCTGGGTCCAAACGGGTGGTATGGTGAGCAAAAGAACAATGGATTAAACCCAGATCTGTGTCTGGAGGTGAGTGTTTGCACTGTTCAGCACTCCGTCCATCATCCTTTTGTGTTGCTACATTCCAGGAATAGAGAATCAGTTTGCGGATCTCCTAAGCAGGAATCACCAACAGACTCACGAATGAGATTCACACCCAAGTACTTCAAAAGTGGGGAACACCAGAAATAGACCTATTCGCCACAAGCGAAAACGCAAAATGCCAAAACTTCGCATCCAGACACCCACATCCTCTATCCAAGGGCAATGCTCTATGGATCAACTGGTCAGGGATATTTGCTTACGTTTTTCCCCCTCGCCCGCTCCTTCCCTTTCTGGTCAGCAAACTACGTCAGACATCTCTTACCATGATACTCATAGCCCCAACACGGGCACGTCAACATTGGTACACAAAACTCTTGGACCTGTCTGTAGTACCTCATTCCAAACAGACCAGATTTGTTAACACAGAACAAAGGTCAAATCAAGTATCCAAACCCCAATGCTCTCAATTTAGCGATTTAGCTCCTAAATTCATAGAATTTGGTTACCTAAAACTTCCATCAGAATGTATGGAAGTGCCTAAAACAGGCACGTAAACCTACTACCAGACAATGTTATGCTAACAAAGGAAAAAGATTTGTTTACTACTGTCAATCTAAAAATACTGATCCACTCACAGCATCTATACAAGATATTGTAGGCTACCTACTTCATTTGCAAAAATCAAATTTAGCTTTCTCATCCATCAAAATCCACCTTACTGCAATATCTGCTTACTTACAAACTATTCAACACACTTCTCTGTTTAGAGTCCCTGTTATTAAAGCTTTCATGGAAGGATTAAAATGTATTATTCCACCTGGACACTACCTGTTACTTCTTGGAATCTAAATATCATACTTACTAGACTCATGGGCCCACCTTTTGAACCCATGCGCTCTTGTCAAATTCAATTTTATAACATGGAAGGTTGCCTTCCTTGTAGCTATTACTTCATTAAGAAGAGTCAGTGAAATACAAGCCTTCACTATTGAGAAACCTTTTTTCCAGGTACACAAACATAAAGTCATACTTAGAACAAATCCAAAATTTCTACCAAAAGTAGTATCTTCTTTTCACATCAACCAAACTGTGGAATTGCCAGTCTTCTTTACACAGCCAGACTAATTTGCAGAAAGAGCTCTTCATACTCTAAATCTCAAAAGAGCTCTTATATACTATTTAGGTAGAAATTAAGATTTTAGGAAAACAAAACAACTTTTCGTTGCTTTTCAACAACCACATGAAGGCAATCCTATATCTAAATAAGGCTTAGCAAGATGGATTGTTAGATGCATACAGACATGCTACATCAAGACAAAAAGACAACTTTTAATCACTCCTAAAGCACATTCTACAAGAAAGAAAGAGGTGCAACAATGGCTTTTTTAGGAAACATACCAATGGTTGATATGTGTAAAGCAGCTACATGGTCAACCCCTCATACTTTTACTAAACACTACTTTGTTGATGTTTTCTCACAACAACAAGCCACTGCAGGACATCATGTCCTAAGAACATTATTTAAAACAACTTCAACCCCTACAGGCTAGCCACCGCTTTTTGGGAGGACTAACTGCTTTGTAGTCTTTGCACAGCATGTGTATTTGCAGCTACACATGCCATCGAATGGAAAATGTAACTTACCCAGTGTACATCTGTTTGTGGCATGTTGTGCTGCAGATTCACATGCACCCTCTCTCCTCCCCGGAAGCCTGTAGTCATTCAAGTTAATAACATTTGTACATATGTATATACATTTACGTTTGCATGGACATCTCTTTTCTCTTATATACTCTATCACTCCTTTCTTCCACCTCTGCGGGAAAACAATGGAGTCGATGCCCATGCGCAATGGAACCGAGAGGAGGAGTCACTCGATCCTGTGACTCCGAAAAGACTGCTTCGAAGAAAAACAACTTGTAACACTCCAAGCCCAACACTAGATGTCAGAATGGATATGCATAGCATGAGAATCTGCAGCACAACATGCCACGAACAGATGTACACTGGGTTAGTGACATTTTCGATATCAATAGATATATATATATATACACACATATATATAAAATATTTTGTTGGTTACTACATAGGCGGTTGTTTATCATACTCCTATGTCAGTAGGTGTTTATATTAAGAATATCTTGAAGATGTTTTTATCATCTCTACCTTCTTTTCCTGGGTAAAAGTATAATTATATGCCAAAGGGTTTCTATTGTTGTCTTCAACTTGTTTTTAAAAAAAAGAAAGACAAATGTATGTTTTTTCTGCAAGAGATAAACATTCTAAGCGGGTCTTATAATATAGGTCTAGTTATGATCTATCTTTACATGGTAAGAGGTTTTGCTCAGTGGCATGTTATGCTGCTCTGTGTTCCAGCAGGGTAGAACATGCAGTTTCAGTCTACATATAAGGACAAATAGATTTATCTTCACTAGCTCATTTGGCAATACTGACCTACGGTCATGAGTACGGTTTCTTACCCATGTTTTCTTTGTCTATATGACTTTCATTGCTGGGGTCCTTTCCACAGTACTTTAGGGTGCTCATGCATTGGTTTGTATCCCATTGAAGGAGCAAGTAATTTTATATTAATTTTGTTAATTTGCCTATTACGGATTGGTCATATTAACATGGATTTTCTTTATTCCATGTCTTGAATGTTTATGACTTCTTATCTGTGGTTCCTCCGAGTTTGTCGTGAAATATGTTAGGACTCACCTACATTATTATAATGCCCGGTCATTTTGAATTATTTTAGACTAGTTTTGTTCTAAGGACATATTTTTAATGCCCTCGATCATTGTTAATGCTATCTCCATGCTCTTAATGCTTTATAGCTTTTTTTCTTACTGTGTTCCTTTACACAGTTCTTTTAGTAAAGAAGATGTTTTTTCATAGGTATTCTTATGAATACAGTGTATTTTTCTCTTGTACTAGACCAGTTGTCTTCTGTTTAGAGACTCTCAATATTCTTGGGTGGCTTCTGACATTCATTTGACATACTAACATGGATGAATTTATTCCGATGTTTTTCATGTCTTGTGGTTTTATTAACCTGTGGTTTCTTCCACAGGTTTTGATGTCACAGAGTATATTATTGTAACTCGCCTTGATTATTATGATTGTCCAGTCTTTTTCTCTTGTTCTAGACAGGTTTTGTTACACTTAGAGACTATTTTTGTTAAAGGTCTCAGTTTGCATTCCCTCCTCTGGGTTACGATGACTTTGCTATCTGAGTCTAAGTAAGGAATCTGTGGCTAGATATCTCTATCAGATCAAAAATGTACTTACCTTTGGAAACACATTATCTAGTAGAGACAGGATCTAGCTGCAGATTCCTTAACGACCCTCTGATGCTCGCCACTGTGCGAACTGAGTGCTCTTTGGTCTCAGGAGATTTTGTAATGGAAATCTACACCTTGAATTAAGAATTTGGTGATTATTTGACACACAGGTGTTTTGTGCTAGCACACTGTTTCAGTAGGCAGTTTCTATATGTGCCTCCACATTTTGAGCACGGAAAATAGTCAAGGAAGAAGCTGACGCCGGTAATGAGGCTATATGTACTCTGCTGATTTCTCAGCTGGTGGATGACGTAGAGATGGAGTCATGCAACGCCCTCTTCCAACATGTAGATGTACTATGGGAAAAAAGTTTCCGGATTCAGGGTCGTGCCCGGGGGAAGATTGTAAAGTAGGGAATCTGAGGCTAAATCCTGTCTTTACCAGATAATTCATTGCTGAAGGTAAGTAACTTGTTTGTCAGTGTTTTTGAAATCGACTAAACCTATGGTGGAGATAGCGGACATGTACTAGGCATTGAGTTTGCTCAGCTACTACATTGACAGGACTAGGGCACTTGTGTCTATGCCTCCGTTGTTCCTTGCTTTCAGACAACTCTGGCAGGTAGTGGCTAAAGCCACCTTAGGCTCATGGCTAGTAGACTGCAACAAATTTGCCTACTTCTAGGCAGTCAGACAACTGACGGCCCACATAACGAGTTTAAAGGTACACTACAGCAGCATTTATGGCCAGTACACTGCTAGTCAACGTTTAAGAGTTGGCTACCTAGAAATCTTAACTTAACTTCTGATGTATACTAATACCCAGTAGCGGCTCCTCCATTAAGTCTGAGGAGCGTAGCCCCCCCGCTAACAGCGGCAGCTGCAAAACCTTTACAAGGAAATTATAATAAACTGCGTTTATTGTTTCCTTGTAAAGGGGTGGGCCATGGGGGTGACTAGCAGTGAAGGGGATTGCACAGCACTCACTTCAGAGCTCGTGTGTTTGCCTGGCTGTCTCGGGCCGGCCAAACACACATGCACAGTAGGCTCTCTCCAGCCTAACACAGTTGCCGGGCGGCAAAGAGCCTGCACAGGCTCCCAGGCTGCCTGGGAGCGCCCTGGATGGGTGCTCCCAGCCAATCCTGATGCTGCTTTTAGCAGCGCCCGGATTGGGCTCAGGGCAGGTGTCATACTTTATCTGGAAAATTTCAAAGCTCTTGCGTCCCTGGTAAGGGGCACTGGCTTAGGACAGTGCTGACTGTGACGTCAAGTGATGGCTTCAAAGGTAAATAGCACCCACCCAGTTAAAACAATGTCAGCTCCCTTTTTAACCACGCCTTCAAGGTGGATCAGCAGCTAAGCTCTCTCTGAGGAGTTTCCTGACATAAAAGAAATTACCTGTGCAGTACCATGTCTTTCCCTAAGAAATCTGGAGTTATACCATGTATGGATTGCAAGGGACAGATGTTGGTTATGGACACCCACTATATCTGTCTCTGGTGTTTCGGTTTGGACCACGACACCGTGACCAAATCATATCGCAGTATGTACCCAAAGACCGTAAAAAAGTGGTAAGCGAAGATCTTTATAGCACGAGATGAACATAGTAGACAACGCTCAAGACTGTGCTCAAGGTCACTCTTCTTGGGTGGGAGGAACACACACAAAACACCAAAAGAAAGTCACCTTGTCACACTTCCACTCCCATGGACCTTCGCAGTCAGAACTGGTCGGCATGGAGCAAGTTTTTCCTCCACCGAATGGCTCAGCTCTCAAGGGTATCTTTGCCTCAGAGGTACTGTTGGTTCATAGCAGCTTGGACTGGGGGGCTTGTGTGCAGTGAGGCTTTCTCTGGCGGGGTTGCGCTGGCAGAGGCTCTCATTTCGGTCGTATTGGTGCCTGCAAACTTGTAGGGGGGCAGCTCCTCTGCTCCAAGCGAGATGCTGCAGGCATACTGGAGGTGACACATGTTTACTGGACAAGCAGGGCCTGGTGCAGTTGTCAGGGACAGCAGACAGACTGGCAGAGTTGGCGCCAAGTCAGTTGCTGCTCCTCTATTCTTGCGTCGTGGACCATTTTTGTTCTCCTTTCTTCTCCAGGCAGACAAATCTGATTCCTGTTGTCAGGGGGCCTCCATAGTACTCAATTTAGGGGTTTTAAGGGGAGTAAAGGGTAGTAGCCAATGGGCTACTTATCCTTCAGGTCACTATGCCCCCTAGATTACCACTTCCTATGGGAAGTGGGCATCACCCTGTCCCAGAGTTCCTAATTCCACCACTCACAAGGTGGTGGCATTTTCCTTTATGTTCTTTCCAGGTAGCCCACCCTAGGGGTGTGACTAGCCTAACAGTGTACCATGCCTCCTGACTATATAATGTCCCGCCTGCTCTGAGGCCAAAAGGCCTCAGGGCAGGGGCTGACATTCCCCAGGTCTGGTGGGAAGTCAGGGTTGCATATCAAAGGCTGCAGGGGCTTTAAAGCCCCAGGCTCTGATATGCTGAATCACTAGCCATCCTGCTGGAGGAAGTGATATCACTTTCCTCCGGAGCGGGCATTGTTTCTGGCCTCAGAACGAGTGCTCCCATCTGCAGGGGGTCAAAAACTTGTCTGTGGTGGCAGCTTTGTCAATACCAGTCAGCCAGCACACAAGAGGACTAGTAGGTTTCAGGGGGGCACCTCTAAGGTGCCCTCTGGGTGCATGTCATTATACATCCAATACTGGCATCAATATTGATTTATTAAGACAAGATGTTTGATACCAAACACCAAAGGTTTCAGTGAAGACATTATGTAGCTGGCTAACTCATAGTGACCAGTGTCCAGTACACGCCTTAAGCTGGCTTCCCTGTTAACTTGCAAAATCTATTTCAGAACTAGATATCACAAGGGCATACCTGCTCATGCAGACATGCCCTCACATGTATTAGAATGCACACTGCCTTAGGGTTTAAGGCCAGCTGTAGGGGTGACTTACATGTAAAACATGCAGTGAGTGTGCAAGTGTACCATATCTTGTTTTCACTTATAGGGGTGCTAAAGTCATGCCCATTTGTAAAACAATCTGACCTACCTTGCTTTAAAGGAAAGAGCACTGGCACTGAGGTCTGGTTAGCCAGCCTCAGTGTACTGTCAGAGTTGAAAACTAGCATCTAGTAGTTCTAATGGGGGGCAGAAAGTGGGGGACATCTGCAAAGAAGTCCAGTTTCCTAGAACAAGAGTCCTCCAAATAGTATAAAGGAGCAACATCCTTCCCTACCTTCAGGCTTCACCTAATAGTTTCTCCGTCATACTCTCCAGCCCCTGCCTTTCCTGACCATACCACAGCAAGAAGTGACGGCATGCCTATGGAAAGGAGCAGTGGAGTAAGTGCTTGAAACAAGAAAAGGGTCAGCAATGTTATGCTTGTCACTTCCTGGAATCCAAGAAGCATGGCTGACTGTGCCCGATCTTGAACCCAGTGGAATTGAATTTCCTCCTCCAAAAGGAAAAGTTCAATATGCTTACCCTAGCTTCAAGTGTTGCTGGTGTCGGAACTTGGAGACTGGATGGTGTCACTCGACCTGCATGATGTATACTTCAACATCCCTATCCTATGGTCACATCGGAAGTACTTGCACATTATGGTAGGTTCTATGCACTACCAATGAGCGGTACTACCCTTTGACTTGTAATCAGCTCCTCTAGTCTTCAAGAGGGTAATGGCAATGGGCCAGGCATTCCCATCTTCCTGTATCTCGGGACCTGGCTAATCAAAGCCAAATCGCCAGAGGCGGTTTTGGACCATCTTCAGTCGACAGCATCCCTTCTATTCAATCTGGGTTTTTCAACCAGCAAGCTCAAATCTCATATTTAGACCTCCCAAGGATTCCAGTTCATAGGGTTAGTCCTGGGTACCACCCTTCTGCACACCTTCCCTCTGCTTTAGGGGGTTATTGACATCGATGACTTCTGGGAAAGTCCCATCTTTCCAGCAAGCCATGAAAGTCCCAGTCTTGTGACTATGGCCATGGGCACACTGTAAGGGAAAGTAGGTCACTGCCAGTCATCTAATTGAGTTTCTGAATGTCACTGCCTGAGCTAGCGTTATGTTGCCGACAACAAGTGATGTCTTCTACTGGAGACAGTGCAGATCATCTTTTCTTAGTGGTGCACTCCTCAGGTGGACTTGTTTGCCTCCTTTGAAAATGCTAAATGCCAAAAGTTCTGCACTCTCCAATATCCATTTATGAGAGCCTATAGGGACGTGTTTCAGTTGAGTGGCAACTTTTAGTTGCAGTATGTGTTTCTTTCCTTACCATTGATTCAGGCCTGACTTCTCTCGCAGTTGGGGGAGGATAGTTCTCCACCCCTATCTCCTAGTCCTTCAATTACATGCTTGGCGATTAAACGGGGACATTTGAGTTCCTTTCAGCTGTAGACGTCATCTTGTCAGTACGTCGCCACTCCACTAAATCCATTTACTCTGGCAGATCAAGCAACTTTATTTCATGGTGTGCGAATAATGATGTGGACACCTTGCAGGCCAAGCTGTCTCAGATCCTACAATATGTACTTTCCCTTGCTCAGGAGAATTGTGCCATAGGCACTATCAATGGGTATTTGGCCGTGTTAACAGCATTCCTCTGCCAGATCAGCCATCCCTTGTTAAATCCCTCATTGTTGTGTTTCCTGAAGGGGTTGACTAATATCTATCCTCCAGCCCCATTTGTTGGGCCCAGTGGGACATTATGGTTTTGTCTTTTCTTATGGGGAGTCAATCTAGCCCCCCTAAACTAGTCCCTTAAGACTGTTGATGTTCAAAAGAGTATTTTGGATCGCTGTCACTTCAGTGAGGCGGGGGAGTGAGTTACAAGTGCTTTGTCCCCGTCCCTCTTTTACCTTGGCAAATGGAGTTGCTAACAAGGGCTGCTTTCCTGCTCAAAGCAGTGCCCCCATGCACCCAGGTCAGACCATCCATATTTCAGCTTTTTACCCCCACCTCATCCCACTAAGGAGCAGTTGCATAGGTTGGATCCTAGGAGAGTGGTTAACTACTACCTGAACTGCACCAAGGACCTGCGACTGCATGCCCAGCTCTTTGTAGAATACAGTGGTGCCAAAAACGTTAAAGCCATGTAGTAAAGAACCCTTTCAAGATGCATCAACACCTGCTCTACTGTTGCCAGGAAGGACCTTTCGAAAGGTATCCAAGCCTATCCTAACATGGCCAAATCCACCACTTTGGCCCTTGTCAGAAGCATTCCTATAACAGAGATCTGCATGGCAGCGACATGAAGGTACCTACACACTTCACCAAGCATTACTGCCTGGATTCTGAGGTATGTAGGCATAGTCACTTTGCAAGATTTGTTTCGCTGGATTCCTTGTTTAACCGTTCATCAACCCTATTCCAGGGACAATGTATTGCTCTGACATCTTTTCTAAAGGTGAAGAATCTTCAAGTAGAAGTACACAGTAGAAGAAAAAGTTACTTACCTGCAGTAATGATCTTCCTGATGGATACTCTAGCTACCTGTAGATTTCTCACAGACACATCCACCTCTACTTTAGATGGTGCCTTACAGGAAAAGTTGATTATTTCCCAATTTATACTTTGGTACTGCACTACTCTGTTGTTGTCAGTCTATCCATTCGCCTTGAAGGCTGGGAAAAAATGGATGGTGTTGTCCAGTGCCACAGCTCCCTACTGCCGATGTGAGAGCTTCGAAGTTTTCTAGGCCCAGTCTGATGTCTGTGGTTGTTCTACAGGGAAGGAATCTGTAGGTTGATAGGTTATCTACTAGAAAAATAGTGTAGGAAGGTGGCTATCTTTGTAGTGCACTAATGTATGGGGACACTATGCAGAGAGTCCAGGCGGTCCTTATTGGTTTACAGGGCTCCTTATGACAATCCCAAAAGCTCTCTTTTGTGGTGGTGTGGGTGAGCAGTTAGGCTTACCATAGGGTAGTGCTAAGCATTTGTTGTACTCACAGAGGCAATAAATGTCACACACTCAAGAAGAACTTCAGACCAATTGTTAGAAAAATAGCAACTTAACTGTTGCAAGAATAGATACTGATGTTTTTTGAAGAAAACAAACGAAATACTTGAAGTGTCTTCAAGGCAGTAATGCAATCCTATGAAGAATAACACATGTATTGCATATGGGCATTCAGCAGGGGCTTACAGGACCAGACTTCAGGAGTTAGGGTAAGTACAGGACACTGTCTAAGACAGCACCAACAGGTCACCTCGGGGAGCTCTGCGGCGTCCGGGTGCAGTGGTGCTTTACAACGCCGAGTGGCCCGTTGGTTTCAATGGGAAACGGTCCTAGGGGAAAAAAAGCTGCAGGTGAGGACTGGGGGCCAATAGGGGGCTCAAGTCTTGCGATGGTTGGTGACGGATGGGCACCTTTGGTCCTCTTCCCCTCGGTTCGGGATGGCCGTGTGCAGAGGTGTCCTGAGGCATCGGGTCTTTGTCACCAGAGGCTGTTGCGGTAGAGTGGTCCTGCACAAAAACGCATTGGGGACACCACAGCTGAGGAACTCGGGTGGTCTTGTGTCCTGGAAGGCCTGGGAACCACGCTGGCATCTTTGGCCCACTTCAACTTGGGATAGGGGGACATGGGTGCAGTGGTGCTGTCCAGTGTCATGTTTTTGGTGGTCCGGGGTCCTCAAGGTTCTACTTGACTGTTTGCAGATATACTGGTGCTTTGCAGTAGCCTCCTGAAAGTGGTGATACCATTTCATGTAGGCCAATCTGTCACGTTTCCCACTTTCTATGCTCCTCCGCATCCTTCCAAAGAAGAGGAGCGGCTCCACTGTCTGGACCCAAATTGAGTGTTGTCATTCTACCTTGACTGCACAAGAGTCCATGTGGACAACCATCTCTTAATGGGGTATGTTGGTACTAAGAAAGGCCGAGCGGTGCGAAAACTAGCTGTCTCCCAATGGGTCATCGTCTGCATCAAAATCTGCTGCACATTGGCAAACAAGCAACCCCCCCTGAGGGCTTCATGTCTCATTCTACCAGAGCCAAGCTGCGACCACTGCATTAGCACGTGGGGTCCGAGTCTTGGACATCTGCCAGGCAGCAACAAGAGCATCCTTGCACATGTTTACCAAACTCTATTGCCTGGACAGTTACGCCTGCATGGATGGATATTTCGCCCGGTCAGTCCTGAAGGATTTCCTAGTTTAACAAATTTGTCCACAGCCAGCTACCAGGGACGGTATTGCTTGGGTATCTATTCAAAGGTAAGGAATCAGCGGCTAGAGGTCTCTTTCAGATGAACAAGTCACTCACCTTCAGTAACGCCTTATCTGGTAGAGACAATATCTAGCTGTCCCCACCCCCCCCCCTTTTTTTTTTTTTCCTGGTTTAAGTGTTGGCAACCAATCGGATCTCTGCAGATCGCTACACAAGGTCTTATTATTTGCTAAGTTATCGGGACGATCAGTGGCCCTAGATAAACAAATTTGGATTTCCTTTCATTTCTCTTAAACTTCTGAATGGATTTACACCAAATAACAAAAAGTGTAATCTGCGTACTGAAAAATACCTTTCTGCCAAATTTGGTGTAATTCCGTCCAGCTGTTCGGGCTATAATGGTGTTCAAAACTCCTATAGGAATTAACATGGGAAATGCATGTTTTTTACACCCCCCTGCCCCCCACCCTTTTTTTCCCCTCCCCCCCAGCCCCCAACTTGATCAATCAAAACTTTACGTGCGCAACAAGGATCAATGGAACACTTTTTGGGGAAAATTTAGTGAAGATTAGTCGAACGGCACCAAAGATATATAGGCATGTCAAAAAACGCTTTTTCTGTGGAAACATGAACCTAACCATAACTACCTACCTATATAAATATAATTTGAATCTGTAGGCCAGGTGAGTTGCTGGCAGGATGTGCGGAAGCAGCACAGGGTCCCAGATATCAGGTAACCCTTTCATGATATATATCTGCACTCATCTTCGACCTCCCTACTCCCAGTTCTTTGGAGAAGGCTCCTAACTGTCTTTAGAAGGTCCCAGTTGGCACCCTGTCTTCTTCAATTTGTCACGGGTGATCCGTGCCTGAGGATGCAAAAAAATGTTCAAGATGAGCTGACATCAGGGTGCCGCGGCGGTGCCTATGTGCAAGATCAAAGTCTGTACTTTCAGTGGCGGTAAACACTCTGCAGAGTCCAATGGTACCGTCTATTGATGCACGGGAGCAATTACTTGACAAAAATCCTGATCCAGTCTGACTGGGGGGAGGAGGGGTCACAAATTGAGGAAACTGTAGTTGAATGCGCTATCCTTCAGAACGAGCGTTACTGAAGAAAAGTAACTTCTGCGACCATCCCAAAAATGATCAGAAGTGCTATAAATCGTTCTAGGCATCTCTGAAAACTTAGTGGGGAAATCAGAGATGTGTTCAAAAGCAGCTGTAAAAGTTAAACAAAAAATGTATCATGGACACCTAATTTGCATATGTTTGAGTGAGGGGTTGTGGCAACATAATATACCTTGGATGGAATAATGAACCTGACTGAACCAAGCAGTATTATGGGTAATCTGAATGTTCACTGACATGAGGGTTAATTTGTGCGACTTGCCTTGTGAATGTTTTGTTTGGCACTAGTTTGTACACATGCCTGCCTAATGTGAAAATGAGCGCAAATAGAGCTTAACCTCAGTTGTCTGTTGGTCATTCCTACATTTATTGCTGTATAAATTTCATCATGTAAGAATGTTCAAACTAGTCAGTTTGTGCAGTAACTAATTATGACTCGGCCACTGAGAGACTCTGAGACGAGGAGGGAGCTACACTCCATGCAGATAAATCTGTTTTACACCTGTGCCCTGGCTCTCTTCTGTTCTTAGTCTCAGCGAAGCCACCTTTTGGCAAGTTCAGAAACTGCTTCAATTGATGCTTAATATAGAGCTTTTGTGGACTGATATCGCAAAGGCACGGCCACGTCAAATGCACTAGATCCCATCTGTGCACTTACTCAGGTCCTCGCCATTTCCTGTTTTCCACTATTCTCTGTGGCTCAGAATTCAATTCTCTCACGTTCGGATTATAGATAATGGAGGCAACACTGTATTTATTGTAAGTCTTTTTTTCCTGCTGTGTTTACTTACCCTTTCCTTCCCACAAATTGGGTAGTTTATGCCTCGGTGCTCTGACTTGAATCCATGCTATTCCCACTATCAATCATTTGTAACAGCCGATCCGCATAACCTCTGAAACTATGTGAAGAACCGTCATCCCGTGCAAACCTGCACTCTGTGTGTTACTAGTGATGCAAGTTGCCTCCAGAACTAGTGGACTTGCGTACATAGTCAGTGCACTAATCCCAAAAGGCCCTTGATATTTATTTTTTTACCAGGAGAAAGAGTTAGGAGGTAAATATAGGGTATTTGGCACTGGGTGCTTTTCAAGCACCCTTCCTGCTGGGTAATTAGCAATACATCTCACTATGGCCCTCCTTTATGTAGGTCTTCTTTATGTCGGTCTCTGGCCCTACTCAGGTGCTATTTGTAACCTTAGGGAAGATTAAAGCACCTGGTTGAAAGGTCCTCTGACCTCAGTTCCAGGCGACTTGTTCTAATCAACTTGTTCCAATCAAACCCTATTGTCAAGATCCAGGGGAAGGGTAAATTTTTTCTTTGAACTAACAATACCCTCTGATAAAAGCACCTGCTCGGAAGACCCTATTGCACCGTTGAAGCTAGTCAGTCTTACTTTTGGGTTTAGGTGGGAAACTGTTGCACATATTGTATAGTTCAATTCCTTTTCTGGGTTCAAGACATAAATCGTACCCTCCTTCTACTCTGGTGACTGTGAAAACAAGCAAAGGGGAGTCGATAAGTTCCACAGTTTGGAAATGTTTTTAGCAGTCCGAGTCTGCTCTCCTGATTTCTTTTCAACTGCAGTGCTGGTTAGGTCACTGTTAAGAAGCAAAATCTCTCGCTACCTGAGCAGCAGGTAATTAGCATTGAAAGCACACTAGGCAGGGCTCGGGCACATCCATAGTCCTCCCTGAAGCACAGGATGTATAATAAGAAGCAGTACAAGCAAAAGGGTGTCCCAGCCAAGGTCAAACCAGGCCTCTTGAAAGTCCATCTTCAGTCTTGCTGGGGGTTCGCCAGGGCACTGGCTTTTCTCCTAGGAGCAGGACCTGGCTTTGGTTTCTCCTGGCAAGCTGTATCTTCAGGATACAGTCCCCAGCAACAGCTTTTCCACCATGGGAGTTGTCACACCACTCACAGTCTCCTTTGTATGCAGCTGCAGAAATTGCTTTTTTGCTGTCCTCCTTCAAACTCCTGCAATCCATCTGAAAAAAAGCCCTGTTGCAGGTCCACAAATCACAATGCAGTGCCTGAGGATCTGCCCCTGAAATGGCTCACACTGACTTTGATCCAGGTACTAGTCCCAGTCTTGGTCACACCTGCATCCGCTGGTTCTTCAGGGGCAGACCAGTCCTCTTTGAGGCTAACTTTCATACAGCCTCAGTGAAAGAGGGCCTTCATAGGAGAATAGGACACTGAACAAGAAACCATTACTTGGGACCTGAAGCATCCAAGCAGATTGCACCTTGCAGTCATGGCCTGGCAGTTACAACTGCTGCTCCGCCTGTGACTTAGAAATCTTAAGTTCTAATATTGGCACATGTTTTCCTAATATTTGGTCACCAACTACCTGGCCCGACGACTGTCTAGTAGTTTTGTCCAGAAATCCCGCAGCCCAGTCTGTTAGCTGCTTCTCTCGAATTCAAAGCAATGCCTTCAGACCTAGACAAGGAGGCAGAGTATCTGGAGACACTTTGGAAGATAATCTTCCAGGTTGACTGTTTCGCCTTGGCAGACCAATTTAAGTGCTATCGTGGCTGGCTACATTCTGTACCTCTGGCACGATTTGGCCGCTATCCGTCCTTGCTCCCAGGCTATCAGCAGTGTCTAGGCGTCAAAGCTGCACTACAGAAACTTATGATTTCCAGGAGTGTCACTGAACTATAAACCACCCTGTCTATACAGCACTCGTCATTATTCAAGTCCTCTAGGCCAAAAATCCTGCATCTTATGCAGTGGGATGAACATGTTTGATTCCATGACGGATGAGGTCTTCAAGCAGCACTAAACATCTGCACTCACACCAATTCACAGAGTGCCATCCAAGTGGCACCCAACAAACTTCATCCTTTTCTCCAGCCTTCAGAGGCCTTAGTCTTTTGCAGCCCTGGAGTTCTTTTGGCTAAAGGCCCACAGTGAGCCCTTTTCTACCTTGGGAAGCACAGAGGGAAAGAGGAGACCCTTCAGGGGGGAAGAACTACTCCGATCAGCTGCCTCGGCAAAACTCTAAGAATTCCCAGTGACGACTTCATTTGCCAGCTTCGCTCATAGTCCCCATCTCAGGTAGTCCACTACATGCGAAAGTGGAGAATGTTTTTCCTTCAGTAACCACCACTGGAACCAGATGAGCAGACCTCTAGGTGGTGTAGAACAGCTATGCTGTCCACTAACAAGCCTCCTCCTTCCGACCACCTCTGCAACGTTCTGCAGCAATCTGTCAACTTTCCAAGTGGTGGAAAGGATCTGCTCCAGAAAAATACAGCCAGGACAGTCCCCAAAAAGACACAAAGGATGCTACTCCCACCTTTTGCGTGTTAGGAAAGTGGACGCAATATTATACCCTCTTGATGCTAACTTGGGCTCGGAACAGTCTAGAGAGATGACTGATTTTGGTCAGAGAACCTTGAGGATGTCCATTTCAAGTGCTATATCCTTGTAGGAACATAGGAAATATCCCTGGTTCACCAGTAAAGGATGCTGTGTGGTCCCAATGCCTCAGATATTCCCTAAGATCCTGGCCCCTGTTGTGAACTTTCTGCATCATTGGAAAGTTCACAGTTACCGATGCCTAGACAACTGACTTGTTACTCCAGATTCTATTTTAGCTCTGACACGCCACTCCGCCATCTACAAATGAGAGTTCTTATTGTACTATCCAAAATTCTTTCTAGCTTCCCTCAGAAGGTTTCAGTTCATTGTGACAGTTTTGTACTCTGGCTTGTTAGAGGCCTTCTTTTCTCCTGAAGGGTTAATGGAAATCATCCAAGAAGTGGATCACTTCATGACAAAGGCAATGACCGTTTAATACTCCCTTTGGCTTGTTTTATATCTGAAATCAAAGGGGAAACCGACTCCAGATTGGTGTAGCTCTTTGGCAGTAAGCTGAGAATGTTCTGCTTCATCTGCAATGTGGGACAGTCTTAAACAGGTGTCTTGTCAAATGAATGGGAAATCCTTCACATGGGTTTCGACCCCCATTGTCTTGGGTCAGTGATGATAGCTTATTTCTTACGGTGCATCATAGGTGATAGCATTTCTAGTCTGCCAAAAGTCGCTACAGACTTTTTTCCAACATTTCCTTTGGGTTTTCATTTCAATGTTTGTTTTCCTAGCCTTTATGGTGACCCTGAAGTTGAAATGTCAACACTGCACTTAATGCAGACACTAAGTAGTTGACATTCCGAAAACCTCTTGTGACCTACCAAAACCTTAAGCGAGAAGTGCTCTTTCCTGATGGATTGGGGGGCTGGTTTCTATTGGGGCGGCCTCATAATGGACAGGACGGGAACCTTCCTGTATGGATTTCCTTTGATCACCCTGATTATGAGAATATTTCAGGAATATTTCAGGTTAGGCATTAATCCCAGTGGCTACAATTATGCCTCTTATATACACCAACCTTCTACGACAAGACCACATCCTTCTTCCCACTAATTGAGATGATCTCTACAAACGGAATGGCGAGTGCTTCACTACTTCGACCACCACTCAGCCTCCTGGGAAGGTGTTCTTCAACACGTGGACCTCTCCTGGATGATCTTGGAAGTCCTTTCAACATTCGTGAAATTTCGTCATGTAACTGTGCAAAGTTTGTCCAGGAGGTTCACAGCAACCTGTTTGCTTAGTAGGGATGCCTGATCTGGCTTCTAAATTCTTCTTTCTCAGACTTTCCCTTATCAACCCCTCCTGCCTACTCTCTTGCACCACCCAGAAAACATACTCCAAATGACCAGCGAGGCCAAGCATATGTGCAGGCATTACAGCTTGGTGCATGTGCCGTACACACTCGTAAACCGTACTGACACGCCAAAACTCTAAACGGCTGCTGAAGCAATTTCTGTTTGTGCTGTTAGACGTCATGGATATCCTCAAATTGAGAATGATAACGAGCCTTCCAGTTGAGAGAAAGGTAACTGTCTCAGTGTTGCATCTGAATCGTACCTAGTGTTGACAATATCCTGCTTTTATATGGGTAGTGGAGTAGAAGGGCTGGGAAGGAGGTAGAAAAGGGAAAGATAACATGCACTGTAGAAGATATCAAATTAACCCTTACCTGACAGAATTTTGCCAGAAGAACAAGCTTTGACCACTAACATTATTTTATGTGTTCCCTCACTCTAGCAGACAGTTCAGACAACTCCGATCTGGAAGATGACATCATCTTGGCTTTGAATGAGTGATGGACCCGTCAGTCTGATGAGCGGCCTTGCAATATGAAAGCCAGAACCCCGTCCTGGAGAATTAGCATACTGCCTCTGCTGGTTTGGACTGGCTGAAAACTCGATGCGGATGGAAAGAACTGTCTACCCTCTTGTGTTATTGTCCGCATTGCACAAGCTCACTGAGCAAATCTTCAGCAGAAAGATTAACATCAATCTTCCTGTGCACATACACATTGTAAGGGGTCAGATCAGGCAGTCCAGAAATTCACTTTTTGTGTACGGATAATTATTTCTGTAAAAACTGACCTAGTTTTATATAAAACCATAAAAAAATAACAAAAAAAAAAAAACTGGGAATGAAACTTGTGTTTAGAGTGTTTTGGATGCCGGCAGCACAAAATCTGAGTCTGCTGAAGATGCAGTTTATGTGGAGAGTTTTTCTTTTATTGTATTTCCAATCATTGCAAATGTACATTTTTACAAACTAGTATTTAAAAAACTGAGAAGAGAAAAACCAATGCGTTTCTAAACCTTGTAAGATGCAATTGATATTTTTTTTATAAATGTGTAATATATATATACATTGAATCGTTTATTTTTGTTTTAAATGGAAAGAAAAATCCTGATGCTACCTGTGAGTGGGGTGATTGACAGAGGTCTAGGGGTAGGAAAAGCAGCCAAATATGTAGAATCGGTTGTCAGGAACTTGAATTGTTCAGTCGGATGTTAATTTTAATATGAAGTGGTGCTCCTTTATTGCTCGGATTCCAGTGTTCTTTGCATATCAGTTTCAGACGAGCCATAGAATTTGAGGCAAGTTCTCCTTTGCCATAAAAAAACAGTCTGCAATAGCACTGGCAACCCCTGTTTCGCTGTGTGTGGATATTTGCCTCACACTTTTAGTAATGGTGCCCTCATTATTGTTCATACACCACAAAGAAACAGCGGTTGAATTGGGTCTGGGCAAGTAGAGGAACCTGTGCATTTCCTATTCGGTCCTTCACAATTAAATCAATGTTCCGTCACACCTTCATCTGAGCCGAGAATACAGGTCTTAGGTCTGTGGTAAGAGAGTTGTGGATACTAACTATTTGGGCTAATTTTCCGGGCCTAGCCTCATTCTAGATTCTCATATACCTAAAGATTTCTTTGAGGGGTGGGTGGGGGAGGCAGATTGGAGAAGTTGAGGGAGTAGGATGATAATAAGGGATTTGATCCCATATGCTGTTTTTTGCCTCATAAATAAATTTTGGAATGAGTACACTTTGTAATTGCTCACCTGTATTTCCGTTTCAGGCAAGAAAATCCATGTTATGAGGGAATGTCTGATAATGTTGTTTCTATCCAGAATCCAGTGATGAATACACTGAAAGTGTGGTTTATGTTGAATGTTAAGCAAATTTTTAATATAAGTACATACAAGAATCTGCTAGTTCCTTCAGAGAAACAGATATTTAGAAATCGCTCCAGATCTTCGATAGGATCAAGAAATTCTCAACGTTGATAGATGCTCCTAGAGCCAGTTTGCCCACAAAGCAACATTAGTTACTGTTGCAAACAGCTGTATAGTTCTCCGTAAAAGCATTGTCTTGTGTCAGTGATGATAGTTTATTTTTTATGCGCATCATAGATGATAGTATTTCCAATCTGCCAAAAGTCCTTACAGAACTTTTTTTTAAATTTCAGTTGGGTTTTCATTTTATTGATTGTTTTCCTAGCCTTTATGGTGACTCTGAAGTTGAAATTTCAACACTGCATTTAATACAGGCACCAAGTGTCCTGTGGTATTCCTTTGGATAATAATGATGCAGTAGCACCAAGCCGTGGTCCCTCAGTTTTCCTTTGTCATCTGCTTCAGGTTTTGGTGGGTCCTTCTACCCAGATTGCTCACCTCTTGGTTATACTTAGGTGTTAAAGTGAACATACGTTGCATTGGCTTCATCTGACTTCACTGGAGTCATGTAGGCCTACCTGACATTAGGTCCCTTTTTTCCTACACCAACTGACGGGCATCCAGATCTGCCCTCTGAAGTTTTCCCTAAATTTTACAAACCTTTTGTAATGCTTTAAGGACTGTTCACCCAAAGAAGTCAGGTTTTACCCACTTCTCAATCCTGGTTCCTTGTGAGACTTAGGGCCAGATGTAGAAAGCTGTTTGCATGGTGCAAACTGCGAAAATCGCAGTTTGCGCCATGCAAAAAGCCTTTTGCGATGCACATTCACAATATGCGAGTCGGTACCGACTCGCAAATTGTGAATGCGACTCGCAAATAGGAAGGGGTGTTCCCTTCCTATTTGCAACTCGCATCGCAATGCAGAATTGCTTTGTGACCGTGAATGCGGTCGCAAAGCAATTCGTAACCCATTCGCAGAAGGGAAGGGGTCACCATGGGGCCCCTTGCCCTTTGTGAATGTTGCCAAAAAGGGGTTTTCAGAGCAGGCAGTGGTCCAATGGACCACTGCCTGCTCTGAAAAACCAAAACCAAACGGTTTCGTTATTTTTTTTATTTTGCAACTCGATTTCCTTTAAGGAAAACGGGCTGCAAAATAAATAAAAAAAACTGCTTCATTTAAAAAGCAGGCACAGACATGGAGGTCTGCTGACTTCAGGAGGCCACCATTCCTGTGAGTGCAGGGACTCGCTATGGGGTCGCAAAATGCGACCCACCTCATTAATATTTATTAGGTGGGCCTTTGCGACCCCCATAGCGAGTCGCAGACGGTGTCTGAGACACCGTTCTGCATCAGGATTTGCGATTCTGAAATTGCGAGTCGGTGCGACTCGCAATTTCAGAATCGCAAATTCTGACATTGCTACATCTGGCCCTTAGTCTCTATTCCCCACATGGTATTGCTCAAAATCTGAATCCAGAAGGTTTATTGAGGAAGTGAGTTCAGTTGTCACCAGAAGGTCTAATGTACTGTTAAGACAGTACATTGCAGTAATGTGAGGCACAATAGGACACAGCGTTTTGCAGGAAAACAAACAATGTGAGGTTCAAAGTACCCAAATCAGATTTCATGGGAGCATGACTGCTACAAAATGCAAGTGCTAAAGCTCTTTCCTGTCTAAAAACAAGAGGCTTATATACATGTTCAGGAGATCTGCTGAGCCCTCCCCAACCGCCTTATAACTTTGTATTTACGGGGTACACTGTAATCCTTGTTAGGACATCCAACAAATCTGCACAAGTTGCAGAAGTATATTTTCAGACTATGCTCTTTTTATGCTCTGGATATTTTGCTGGGTGTAATGATTGTGTTTCAGCCAACTCTGTGTTCTTGTCAGATTTATGACCACCAGTCAAGGAAGGGAGTGTATTTACCAACTGGTTGGGCTTTGATCAGGCACAGCTGACACTTTATCTGGTGACCTTTGTAGTACCTGAGAAACCAAGAATACATTTTCTTGAGCAAGTACTGGGCAGAGGTAACTCCTGTGATTTTGCTGTTAAAGCACTTGATACTCAGGATGGACATACTACAGTGAAAATAGAAAGTGGTGTATCATCACATATTGCCTTCGCACATGCTGGTGTTTATATTCTTCTTCCATCCACTGCCCCGCCACTCCTGCAACAAACAGATGTAAGCAGTATGGCCTCAAGCGCACAAAGACAATCAAGGAATGAGAAGCAAAACTGTTTGTAGTGTGCTCAATGATTGCTAGTCTCAGTGTTGATAGTGGTCAAATTTGTGCTCATCGCCCTCTTCCAAGAAAAAACATAGTAAAAGGCACAGACGAGATAACTTCATCTCCACACTTAAACTCAGCTCTTGCTCTACAGGTAGGTCTCCTTGATCTCCTCTACCAGTGGGGGCTTCATCTGAGAAGGAGCTGGTAACACCTTTTTTGTGCTACCTTATTTGACCTGTGCACAGCACAGTTCTCAAAATGACCTTTGCCTCACCTCTATCTGAACATCAACGCCAGTGATACTGAACAAGTTATAATTTGTCTCGCTCTCATACAGAAATGTATGTCAACCACCTTTTGAAAATTTAACCCAACCTACAACAAATCCTCCCTTTTCTCATTTTTTGCTGTTCATTAATAGTAGAGTATTGCTACACATGTGGGTTCCAGAATACATTACATTTGAAATATATAACATTTTCATTTTTAAAAATCATTATTCAAAGAAAATATACCTATAGAAACAGGCATTGCCTTGTTGTATACACATTTATACACGTATATAGGTATTAATTAAACAGTGGCAATAGCCTCTGTGTTGTAATGTTTGAGTCACACGTAACATAGAAAAGGCATTTTTTGACACCATGGACTTTTTTGTTTTTTTAACAATACTTTGCAATCGGTAAATCAGGCGTGCCAAGATTCTTGAGAAGCTATATTGGGGAAAAAAAAGTTTAAAGGAAGTGGAAAAAAAATAATTTCCCATTTTAGCACCCCTAAGAAAGTTTGCTCTCATCTACAGGCTGAACTGATTTACATCAAACTTTGCATGAAAGTAGAACATTACTCAGAGTGCAGTTTTTGTTTGTTGTAAATCAATGTAATTTTTTAGATTTGAGCATTTTAAAAAAGGTGCTACCTGGGGTTTAAAGGCTTAAGACTTTTCTGCCATTCACACTCGTGAATCAATCAAAACAATCACATTTTCAAAGTTTAACACCATGTTAGGGTCGCCATTGTTTTCGTCCGTCAGTCTAACAAGGGAGTTGATGCCCATGCGCAGTATCACCAAGAAGGAGAAGTCACTCAGTCCTGTGATTCGAAAATGCTTCTTCGAAGAAAAACAGCTTGCCACACTCCAGACCCAACACTAGATGGCAGGAGCATGCAGAGCATGTGAATCTACAGCACCGCATTCCACAAACAGATGGTTACTGGGTAACATTTTCCTTATGTACAGCCATGGAATGTACACAACATATCTCAATGATGTTTGCCATATAAAAACACTTCTTTGCTAATGTTACACACAAACAAAAAGACCACTCAAGAATAACATGAGTTATGTTGTGGGTCGGATGTCTTCCTAAACATAACTGGCACATTTCACTGGTTTTGTGAATTTTAGCCTCAAACATAACTCATTGTTCGGCATGTGTGGGTGTAGATACACATTCTTTGCATAAGTCCACCATCTAGTGTTGGGCTGAGAGTGTTGCAAGTTGTTTTTCTTCAAAGAATCTTATCGAGTCACAAGATCGAGTGACTCCTCCTCTCGGTGACAGTGCTCATGGACGTTGAGTCCTTTGTTAGATTGTTTTCTCTCTGCCTTCGGGTTCGGACCTGTTTCCTCTTGTTCCGGTAGATATTGGTTCAGTCTCCTCCAAACTTTCTTTTCCGTCTTTCTTTCAACAACAGTATAGCATATATATTTCCACACTTAAACTAATTGATCCCATTTTCAGCATCTGGGTTGGTTCAACGCACTTGGGGGCATCCAGGCCCTTCTTGGGCCTACTCTGTCAAGTGCTGTCGAAAAATGCTGGGTTAGTGGAACGAACTCCGTTTAGGTTCTGTCCTTGATGCCACTCCAAGTTCCTGCATATAGACCAGTACTTGGTGTGTAACTTTGTACTTGTCCCCAGAACATAAAGAAGAGACCTGCGACGCCTGTAAGTCTTTTCGATCTAAGAAGACTTTCCGGGGCCGAAGAGCATGTCGGTTAGCGATGGCATTGAAGACACCGGACGACACTCCCGACAGCTTTGGAGAGGAACACGCACAAGAAGAAATTTGACATCAGGCAGCCCTTTCGATCTGAGACTTTGAGTTGGACGAAGATTCTGACATCGAGAGCCAGTCGATTCCAGCAGCGCGGTGTGTAAGTACACCAGCCCGATCTTCACACATAAAGATGTTGAAAAAGACTTCCAAGCTGGTCTTCGGTCCACCACTGCCTTCGGGCCATGGAAGGATCTGAAAATTATATTTGGATGCCCCACCTTCTGGTTCGGCACTGAAATTTGCAAAGACCAAGATGTCTTTGGCCCCGACCAAAGGCTCAGTACCATCCCAAACAATATTGAGTCGAGATTTCGATTCGAGCACTTCGGCTCTGAAAAAGCAGCTTTAAACACCGCCTTAGGAGTCGACATCCTCGGTTTGAAAACAACTTCAATTCTGAAAATTTTGGAACTGAAAATTATGCCCACCAAAGACTCCACAATTTCAGCTCAAGGGACTTTACCAGTGGAGCCCCGTTGGAAGTCATGGACGCTCATGTGCACAAAATTCATACACAAAAGGGAACAGGTTAAAATAATTGCTTCTCCTCCTGTTCCAATTAAAAGGAGACTTACCTTTAAAAAAAAATTGGACACTACTCCTTCTCCTAAAAAAAAGTTCCCAAGGACAAAGACAAGGCGCCAGATTAACCTCAGCCTTCTCCACCTCCCTCTCCTTTACTTCCTCCTAATCCACCACAATCTTGTACATCTTTCATACAACCACAATTCTCTGTACAAGGGTCATCACCACCTCAAAGAGATGACTTAGGTGATGTTCCACAAGATGTAGATTCATGGGATTTATATGATCCAGATCCCATACTCCCTAATGACCCTGATCTATATCCAGCAAGGCATTCACCCCCTGAGGATACAACAGCATGCAACCAGATTATTGCAAGGGCAGCAGCATACCATAATATACATATGCACACTAACCCTATCGAAAAGGATTCCCTCTTTGATACTTTAACCAACACTCATAACGAGAGTCAGTTCCTACCCATGCTGCAAGGTATGCTTAGACATGCCACACAGATCTTCAAAGAACCTGTTAGGACAAGAGTCATTACACCAAGGGTCAACAAAAGAAAAATACAATGCTGCACCCTCAAATCCAACATTTATAAAATCACAACTACCTCCAGATTCTATAATAGTAAGTGCAGCACGAAAGCGTGCTAATAGTCAGTCCACAGAAGATGAACCTCCTCTGATAAAGAGAGCACAAAACTGGATGCAGCAGACAAAATGGTAGCTGATCAAGCAGCAAATCATTGAAGAATTGCACATTCTCAGGCACTCTTGGCAAGCTATGATAGCACCCACTTGGATGAAATGGAAGAACTGCTCCAGTATCTTCTACAGGAACATCAACAAAGAGGTCTCAGAAGGGCAGGCCATCTCAAACAATCCAATTAGATGTGCCATCGATGCAGCTGAGTCAGCAACACGTGGTGTAAACACCAGTGTTATTATAGGAAGGCCTGCTTGGTTGAGGTGCTCAGCCTTCAAGCCAGTAATACAACAGGCAGTACTCTGCATGCCTTTCAATAAAGAACACTTATTTGGCCCAGAGGTTGATACCACTATTGACAAGCTAAATAAAGACTCAGAAACAGCTAAAGCTATGGAGGCCTTACTAACTACACCAACTAGGGGTAATTTTCGTCGGCCACAATTGAGGGGAGATTTGAAGACAGCATCTGCAAATCCTTCCTCCTCACAAACTGAACAAGTAACACATTTTTACAATAGAGGTTCCTTTAGAGGCTCTTACAGGGCACAAATAATAGAAGCAGAGGTAAGGCGTCCACCCCTAGAAGTTCTGCCTCAAATACAAGACAGTGACTTCTTACAAATATCCACAGCACACACCTCTCCAGTGGGGGGAAGACTACCAGAATTCTGTCCCCAGTAGTCCGATATCACCACAGATCAATGTGTTCTATCAACTATCCAACATGGTTATTGTCTAGAGCTCATTTTCACTCCACCAAACATTCACCCTAATGTTCACAAACTCTTACACGATCATCTCATTCTCTTAAAAGAAGAGATACAATCCCTTTTTCTCAAAAGGGCTATAGAACCAATTCCCCTATCTTAACAACAGTTAGTATATTTCCTCTACTTTCTTATACCAAAGAAAGACGGCTCATTATGACCAGCCCTGGATCTCAGACCTCTCAACCTATACATACTCTCAGAGACTTTTCATATGGTCCCTCTGCAAGATGTCATTACCCTATTACAGCAAGGAGATTACATGACCGCATTAGATCTAAAAAATGCTTTTTTCCATAATCCCATACATCCAGCACATCGCAGTTTGTCATTGCGGGAAAACATTATCAACTCAAGGTTCTACCATTTGGGGTAACAATCGCTCCAAGGCTATTCACAAAAAGCTTAGTGGTAGCAGCTGCTTTCCTCAGAAGACAACATATTAACGTTTTCCCATACTTGGACGATAGGCTTATCAAAGGCGATACCATCCAGCAATGTCAGAAGCATACTCTGTACACAGTAAAACTTCTACACACTCTGGGATTTACAATCAACTTTCTCAAATCCCATCTTCAGCATTCACAGATTATCTTGGAGCAATTGTCAATACTCACTCAGCATTGGCATATCCAAACCCAGCACGGAGTCAAGCTTTCCAAACTCTTATGTCTCAATTACAAGAGAACCATACTTACACAGTGAGACTAGTGATGCAGCTATAAGGGATGATGATTTCCTGCATTGCCATCTTTCCTCATGCCAGACTACACAATTTCATTACTGCAGTTTCTGTGTCGTCAGTGGTCTCAGTCGGGGTCATCCTCAGGATCTAGTGTTTTTAGACTGCCAGACTCAGAGCTCTCTGCAATGGTGGAATCCCACCAATCTTTCAAAGGGGTGGCCCTTTCAAGACCCCGTGCCTCAGATCGTTCTCAATACAGAGTCGTCACTGATAGGCTGTGAAGCTCACCTCAACAACCTTACAGTACAAGGCAGATGGGATCCCAATCAGAAAACATATCCCATCAACTGCTTGGAGTTACTAGCAGACTGTCTGGCACTCAAAGCATTTCTGCCACAACTCTCCCACAAAGTGGTTCTAGTCTGTACAGACAGCATAACTATGTATTATCTGCAGAAACGGAGGGGGCATACTCATCTCAATTGTCCCTTCTATCTCAGACAATTTAGAAGTGGGTTGTTAACAATCATTCAGTTACTGGCAGAATATCTCACAGGAATGGACAACCAGTTTGCAGACCTCCTAAGCAGGATGCAGCAACAAGTCCGCAAATAGGAACTTTACCCACAAGTACTTCAACAATACTTTCACCTCGGGAACACCAGAAATGGACCTCTTTGTCACCGTTGAAAATTCAAAATGCCAAAACGTCGCGTCCAGATACCCACACCTTCAGTCCAAGGGCAATGTTCTATGGATGAATTGGTCAGGGATATTTGCTTACTCTTTTCTGCCTCTCCAACTCATTCCATTTCTGGGTCGCAACTGAGACAAACATCACTCACCATGATCCTTGTAGCCCCCACATGGTTACGTTATCCTTGGTACATAACACTATTGGTTCTGTCTGTAGTTCCCCACCAGAAACTTCCCAACCGACCAGACCTTTTGACTCAAAAGCGAGGTCAAATCAGACATCCAACCCCGAAACACTCAATCTTGTGATATGGCTCCTGAAGTCACAGAGTTTGGATGTTAAACAAGCTTTTATGTATTACATTGTCAGGACTAACATTTTAGAAACTCTAAACAGCTTTTTGTAGCATTTTCAATACCTCACAAAGGCAATCCAATTTCAAAAAATTTAATAGCTAGATGAATAGTCAAGTGTATTCAAACTTGTTTATCTGAAAGCTAAAAGACAAGTACCTATAGCTCCTAGAGCACATTCCACCTGAAAAAAGGTGCTTCTATGGCCTTTTAAAGAATCACTCCAATAGCAGATATTTTAAAGCTGCTGCTTTGTCAACACCACACACATTCTCCAAGCACTATTGTGTAAATGTTTTACCTCACCAACAAGCAAATGTTGACCAGGCAGTGCTCAGGACACTTTTTCAGGCTACTCCCACAGGCTAGCCATCGCTTACTGGGAGGGGACTGCTTTCCAGTCTATGGAAAGAATGCGTATCTACAGCCACACATATATAACTTTAAAAAACAAAGGTTACAGGGATGTAATAGTTCAGATTTTAACTGTTCCAAACCATAGAAATTCACCAGTTATAGTTAGTTACCTCAAGTAACTCTGCCAGTTAACCCACAAATTACGGCAATCATGCCATCTTTCATAACATCATTGATAATATCAGTGTAATAGTTGCTGTAAAAAAAAGTTATGAAAAAACTACATGGTGGGGGCATGAGTTATAGTTACCCTAGGGCACGAGTTATTACTTGAAGTAACTATAACTGGTGAATTTCTTGCTCTGGGCGACCCGAGATTCCTCACACAACACCCAACCCCCTCAGGGCTTGGTTATCCCAGCCTCCACCTCCCAGGGCACGTTTCCTTCCGCACCCCGGGATAGGGAATCAAAGAGGCTAGACACACTTGGGAAGATGATGTTTTCTTCCACCAGCGTGGGATTGCAGTCCATGAACACTGCATGCCTTTTGGGTCGTTATGCTGCCACAGGTCCCAGAGAAGTCCCAGGCTGCACTCTCCCAAGCAGTTGCAGATGGGAGAAATGCCGAAAAGTTCATAATCCGATGTGGACTGGACACGACCGACTCACTGGACAGAGTGACTGCCTAGACAGTGGCCCTTGGCGCCACATCTAGTTCAGGACGTCTGGCTTACCGGGGGACGTCCAAGCCAATCTCATGGACATGCTTTTAATGGCACCTGTCTTTTCGAAGAGAAAGCAGACTTGGTGCTCATCACTCTAAGGATTCTCGTGCTACGGCCAAGTCTTTGGGCCTCACGGTGGCCCCTTGACCCCCCCCCCCCCCAACCCCCCCCCCCAGTCTGCTCTTAGCACCTTGCAGCACATGCTACCCAGCCTATACATGGCCAGGGATGGGGAGCCAGCGGTCCTAGTCAGACTCTTTCCCTCCAGGGACCAGTTGAAACCAGGATCTGTCATCACTTGCTCTGCTGGCAGTCCTTCACGTCAGACAGGTGTGTTTTGCAAATAGTGTTAAGGGACAGCTCCCTCCCCTTCAAGTCTACCTCTCCGGCCATGCCACCGTTCTACGATCGCTTGACTGAAGAACACTTGGCACTTCTCGGGTAGGCAGTTACAGTTCTCCTGACCAAGGGAGCCATAGAGAGCGTTCCCTTGCCAGAAATAGGTCGTGGATGGCATTCCCTTCTGGTACCCAAAAAGGACAATCCTAGACTTATCTTAGACCTTCGGTCCCTCCATCTTCTTCTCAAGAAGGAGAAGTTCAAAATGCTCACTCTGGCTCAGGTTTTACCTGCCCTGGACCCAGGGGACTGGATGGTAGCGTTGGACTTGCAGGACGCTTATTTCCATATTCCAGTCCTGCCTGCCCACAGTTGTTACTTGAGGTTCACGGTAGGCCACGAGCACTTTCAGTTCACCATGATCTCCTTTGGCCTTACCAGTGCCCCTCAGGTATTCACCAAGGCGATGGCAGTGATCGCAGCTCATCTGCTCAGTCTTCCTCTTTCTTGGACGACTGGCTGTTCCCAGTCTGTCATCTCCCACCTTCAGCCTACGGCGGACCTACTGCATTCGCTGGGGTTCACTATAAATGTGGCAAAGTCATATCTGACTCCCTCTCACACGCTTCTTTTTCATCAGTGCTGTTCTGGCTACACTGCAGTTTTGGATTTATCCTCCCGAGTGGCGAGTCCAGAATATTCAGACCATGATACCAGTGTTTCAGCCTTCATCTTGGATTTCTGTGAAAACGACCCTGGGGCTGCTGGGCCTCATGGCCTACTGCACCCTGTTGGTGAATCATGCCACATGGCATATGCAGGCTCTGCAGTGGTACCGGAAGTTCAAGATTGCGTAGCATCAAGGCAATCTATCCGAGATGGTTCAGTTTTCAGAGTGAACTGCACAAGATCTGCAGTGGTGGCTAACGAACCATGATTAGGTCAGAGGTAGATCCCTCTCCCTTCCCCCAATCAGAGCTGACAGTTGTAACAGATGCGTCACTCCTGGGCTGGGGCGGCCATCTGGGAGAGTCGGAGATCAGAGGCATCTGGTCCCAGTGGAGTTTGGACTCCACATCAACCTGTTGGAGCTCCAGACGATCAGGCTACCATTGACAGCATTTCTTCCCTCTCTTAAGGGGCAGGTGTTCACAGACAACACCACCGCCTTGTGGTACTGCAACAAGCAAGGGCGGGTTCGGGTAGTGGACCCCTTGTTGGGAGGCATGAGCCTCTGGACATGGCTGGAACAACACAGTTTATCCCTGAAGGTTCAAAATCTGGCGGGCTCTCTGAAAGCCAGAGCTGGAAAACTCAGCCAACAATGCCTAGTTGATCACAAATGGAATCTCCATCAGGAGGTGGCGCAAGGTCTTCTTCAGCAGTGGGGAAAGCCTTGGTTAGATCTGTTTGACTCTGCAGAGAACACACAATGTCAGCAGCATTGCACGTTGGAGTCACCAAGGTGGCAATGGCTTTGCGATGCTTTTTGTCTCAAGTGGAACTCAGGCCTCCTGAACACCCTATTAGGAAGTTGAAAAACAACCGGGCCTTAGTCATCCTTGTGGCTCTGGACTTAGCACAAATTCTGGTATCTGGAGCTATTAAGCATGGCCATCGATCCTCTGATCAGACTGTCCCTTCAGGAGGATCTTCTGTCGCAGCAGTAGGGAAAGGTTCTCCACCCAAATCTGTTTAGTCTCTGCCTTTTTGTGTGGAGATTGAGTGTCAGCAGTAGACAGATTTTGACCTTCCGCCTGAAGTCTGTAATGTTATCTTGGCAGCCAGGTGTCCCTCCACCAAAACAGTATATGTCTCTCATAAGAAATTTGTGGCATGGTGCACAGACAAGTCTATTGATTACCTTTCTGCCCTTTTATCTAAGGTTCTGTTGATTATCCTTTCTCTGGCCCAGCAGGGCTCTGCTATGGGCACTCTCAAAGGTTCAACCTTTTTTTTTTTTTTTTAAGTCTCCTATTGTTTCTAGGTTCCTTAAAGGCCTTACACAGGTTTCCACTATTCCCTTTTCATTTTGCCCCAATGGGATTTTAATTTGGTTTTGACATTCCTAATGTCCGCTCCTTTTGAGCCTCTCCACAATTGTCCTCTCAGGCTTCGCACCTTAAAAACAGCCTTCCTTGTGGCTATTACTTCTGCACGCAGGATGAGTGAGCTGCAGGCATTGTCATCTAAGCCACCCTACCTTTCCATCTACCCTGACAAAGTGGTGCTTCGCACTAGGGCTTCTTTTTGCCAAAAGTGGTCACGGCCTTTCATGTAGGCCAATCCATCACCTTGCCTTCTTTTTACGCTCCCCTACATCCTTCTAAGAAAGAGGAGAGACCCAACCGCCAGGACCCAAAAAGGACATTGGCGACTTACCTTGATAATACAAGAGAGTTTCGGGTAGAGGATCAACTCTTTGTTGGTTATGTGGGTGCGAAGAAAGGTGGGGGAGTGCAGCCGTGGACTATCTCCCAATGAGTCATACTGTGCTTTAAACTATGCTACGTATTGGCCAAGAAGCAACCACCTGAAGGTTTGCAGGCTCATACTACTAGAGGAGCAGCTGTGACCACTGCCTTAGCACATGGAGTTCCAGTCCTTGACACCTGTCAAGCAGCAACGTGGGTATCCTTGCACACATTCACCAAACATTGCTGTCTGAACAGTCAGGTCCGCAGGGATGAGTTCTTTTCCCATTCAGTCCTGCAGGACTTTTCTAGTATGATCTTGGTTCGTAGACCCTCCCCCTTTCCAGGGATGGTATCGCTTGGATATCTCTTCTATGGTAAGGAATCCTGAACTGGATGTCTCTATCACATGGACAAGTTACTTACCTTTGGTAACACCTTATCTAGTGGAGACAATATCTAGTTGAAAATTCCTTACCGACCCACCCATCATCCCCGCTCTGCGAACTGATTTCTAGAGAAAGGGACTCCCCTTTCAGGGTCTTTTTTTTGACGCACCAATGGTCAGTGTTCTTCATGGGTCTGTGCTTCTGGCGTGGAAAGTTGTGAAAAGAAGCTGACATAAGCGTGAGGGAGTGGTGCCTATATAGGACCCACAACATCATGTATGGTGCGGACAATGTCTGTTTCTGAGGGATGCTTCTACTCGTAAGGTCCTCACCTGTTAAATATCCCCATGCATCAGACTAGATCTGGAAAATTTTCCATTGCTCTCTGTGCTGATAGGGGGAGCTGGCTCCATCTTGGCACTGAAAACAATGCCCCAGTGACGTCATTGGAGCCATAGATCACCAACCCCAGCACACAGGCGTCTGTTCCTTTTGCCCTGCATCATTCAACATGGATCACCTCCAGACTCCACCATATCGGGATCCGAAGCAGCTCCCTCAAATGGATCCACGCCCTCCTCACAGACTGCACCCAGAGAGTCCGCCTCCCACCTTTCACCTCAGAACCTAAGAGCATCATATGTGGCGTCTCCCAGGATCCTCTCTCAGCACCACCCTTTTCAACATCTGCATGATGCCTTTGGCCGAGATTGTTTATTACCACGGACTCAACATCATCTCATATGCCGACGCCTATGGTCCCAAAAGGTGGCATCATTCACCAAATTGCTAAGGAAAATGTCTGTATTCCACTGGTCCCAAGAGACAGAGGAAGCATTTCAAGATTTAAAAAAGGCCTTTACTACCGCTCCCATTCTAGCTCACCCTAATGTGGAGGAACCATTCATCGTGGAAGCCGATGCATCTGATGTTGCTGTTGGGGCCATCCTGTCTCAACATCATCGAAAAACTGGACAATTACACCCGATAGCATATGCATCAAGAAAATTGAATGAAGCAGAACAGAATTACACAATAGCAGAAAAAGAATTACTAGCAATTCGTAATGCTTTTAAAGAATGGAGACATTATCTATTGGGAGCGAAACACACCATAACTATATATTCTGATCATAGAAATTTACAATTTGAGTTCTGCCAGACTACTAACTCCTAGACAACTAAAATGGATGCTATTCTTTGCAGAATTTGATTTCATAGTGACTTTTAGACCAGGAGTAGATAATCGTAAGGCCGATGCATTATCTAGACAAGATTCTTCAATCACACCTACTGAACAAAAACCCATGCCTATTATAACACCTTCAAAAGTGTTGTGTTTAGTAGCTGCAGAGAAATTCTTTTATCTCATTCTTAATCATTTTCACATTACTAAGTGGCAAGAGTGGCTGCAACAAGACACCAAGAGGTCTATTCACCAAGGCTTACCTCTACATGAATCTCGAATATTCCTGCCTACTGAGGAGTTAAGAGAGAGCTTTTCATTGGTTACACAGTCATCCTCTGGCAGGTCACCCAGGTCCTCAAAAAACAATAGAACTCATGAAAAGGTATTTTTGTTGGCCTACATTCGTTCATGACCTTAAGAAAATGCTACAATCATGTGAAGTATGTGCAAGGTGCAAAAGCGAACATAGCAAGCCCAAAGGTCTCCTGATACCTCTACCCGTTCCCAATCATCCATGGGAACATAATCTCCATGGATTTTATTACTGGTCTTCCTCAAATAAAACAATTTACAACGATTCTAGTGGTAGTAGACAGCCTTACCAAGTATGCTCACTTCATTGCCTGTAAAGGTTTCCCAACTTCCGACACCTTAGCGACTATCATCTTAGAAAGTATAGTTCATCTTCACGGACTCCCAAGAGTTATCCTCTCTGATAGAGGAACACAATTTTCTGCACGTTTTTGGCAACAATGGTGAAAAGCTTTACGAATTGATTCGACTTTGTCTACTTGTTATCATCCACAAACGGATGGTCAAACAGAAAGACTAAACCAAACTCTGAAACAATATTTATGATGTTACGCAACAAAGTCTCCTAAAACCTGGCTGGATCTTTTGTGGCTTGCAGAACTGGCTTATAATAACTCTCACCACTCTTCAATAAACTCAACTCCTTTCTATGGTTTATATGGGTGTCATCCACACATTTTGCCAGTGACGTTACCTGCCTCTACTCAAACCACTCCAGCAGTCATGGACATGCTAACACACATGAAAAAGGTACATTCACAATTGCAAACAAATCTTCATCAAGCAAAGGAAAAATATAAAATGCAATATGACAAAAAACACCAACCTGGTCCTCAGTATACGAACAAAGTTTGGTTATCCACAAAAAACTTTGTATTAAAAATAAAAATATGTTTCATCCAAAGTTCATAGGGCTCTATGAATTACTACGACAAGTAAACCCAGTAACATATAAGCTAAAATTACCATTGTCTTTGAAAATTCATCCGGTGTTTCACACTTCGCTTCTTAAACCTGCTTTGCCCTCAAGCGTTACACAACCTGCTCCTCTATTAGTCCAAGGTCATTGGGAGTATGAGGTGCGATCTATTTTAGACTCTAAATATAGGGGGTCTTCCCTTTGGTACTTGGTGTCTTAGAAAGGATACGGACTGGAAAATGACTCTTGGGAACCTGCAAGACATGTTCATGCACCACATTTGGTGCGATGATTTCACCTCCTCCATCCTGTTAAACCGGGCCCTGGACCGTGCTTGGGAGAGGGGTGTAATGTCAGGAAAAAGACCATGCGCGGTTCAGGTCCCACGCGAAACTCCGCTGCGCGGCTCTGCAGCACTTTCTGCGCACCACTTGTCATCCCCTCTTGCTCCAAAGGTGGCCATCAGCGTTGTCTGCCCTGTGGCAAAGCTCATAGAGCTGCAGGTTCAGGACATTGGTGGACAAGATGCACTTATCAATGCTATTCCATGAAGGGACTACAATTCCCATGTTTTTAGAGGCAGCAGCCATCTTGGGGTGTGGCAGGCCCATAAAGCCCAGCCACACCCAAGCACGTTGCTCACTATTTTGAAGACTTCGATGCAGTCAGACCTCGTGGGAGATTCTCTGAAGAAGAGCAGAGTTCCTGCATGGCAGAGTGGCATGCGATCGAAGTATCCTTGTTTCCATGGTAAATTAAAAAACAAGTAGGTCGTACTCGTAGCGGTAAGGCTTTGATAATTTCAATTTTGGAGGAAGTCATTACTTCCAGAAGTAAAGCGCCCCTTAGCACAACGAACAAAACGTTTTCAGTTTCTAGGTTACAGCGGCCTAGGCGCGAAAATCAAAGGCGTTTCAGTCCACAGATGTAATGCACTCTAGGCACGGCAATTTAAGCGCTTCAGTCCACAGGTGTAAAGTGCTCTAGGCACGGCAATTCAAGCGCTTCTGTCCACAGGTGTAAAGCGCTCTTGGCACGACAATTCAGGCACTTCAGTCCACAGATGTAAAGCGCTCTTGGCACGGCAGTTCAGGCGCTTGAGTCCACAGGTGTAAAGCGCTCTTGGCACGGCAATTCAGGCACTTCAGTCCACAGATGTAAAGCGCTCTTGGCACGGCAGTTCAGTCGCTTCAGTCCACAGGTGTAAAGCGCTCTTGACACGGCAATTCAAGGGCTTGAGTCCACAGGTGTAAATCGTTCTTTGCACGGCAATTCAAGCGATTGAGTCCATAGATGTAAAGTTCTCTTGGCACAGCAATTCAAGTGCCTCAGTCCATAGGTGTAAAGCGCTCTTGGCACGGCAATTCAAGCGCATTAATTCTCAGATGAAAAGCGCTCTTGGCACGGCAATCAAAGTGCTTCAATTCACAGGAGTAAAAGGCTCTTGGTACAACAAAGTGATTCAGGCCACATGAGTAAAGTGCCCCCTTAGCATAATGAGCGTAGCGCTTCGGGCAAGACAAGTAAAAGTGCTTTCTGGTTTTATAAGTAACGCACTATAAGTTCAATGAGTAAAAACTTTTCTGCCTTTATAGTTGTGAATCTGAAAGTATTTCTGGAGATAAGCAAATCATAGTTTTCATTGTTTTTTGGAAAGCATAATATGTGAAAAGCATATTTAATTCTTAGAGATTTTCTAGGTCATGATCAAAGGTTTATGTTATGAATGAATAGATGTTACAGGATTGATATTCTGAGTATAATCATAGTCCAAGCTCTTGCCATCTCTTGGTTCTGAGGTCGTAGTTTATTCTTGTTCCATGATGATCATAGTCGAAAGCTCTTGCCATCTCTTGGTTCTGAGGTCGTAGTTTATTCTTGTTCCATGATTCAAAGAAGGGGCTTTGCCCTCATTTCAAAAGGGGTCTCCATCAGATATCAGAGACGCATTTGAGTCAAGTCTGTTGATGAGTTATATTTCTATGAATGAGTAAATGCATATTTGTTCTAACCTTTTTCTTTTCAGATCTCTATCCCTGCTGTTCCCTACCCTAATTATCTCCCCCCCCGGCTGGCTTCATCATAACTCTGTGCTATAATACCTTTCTGGGGGTGGGCCTTTTGTTCAGCAACGTGCAGATCCTGAAGAAAGGGCACTGTGACAAGAGGCCTCGCGATGGGCTGAGGTAGAGTTTAGGGCCTATGCATCCATGCTGGGTATCCCTGAGGAATTGCTTCCACTCATTGTCAGTCAAATGAAAAAGCAAAGAAGAGAAGGAGCCCTGAAGCCTCAGGATCCTCCTCATCCCACAGGTAAAAAGGGTATCAAAGTATTCCTTTCCCACCCTACCACTAAGGATACCATTCCTGTAGTGGGAGAATTCTGCTGTGAAACCTGTACCAAGGGAGCCCACAGGTGCCAGAGCTGAACTCCGAGAGGTAAAAGTCCATCTCTGTGGAACCACTAAAACAGATAAGCAAAACTGCACTGTTTTAGTAAATTTGGAGCAACCCTCCAGCCCTCCCAGAGAAAGTTTAGTGCAGCAGCCCTGCACTGCCTCTAAACACATAGGACAGCAGCCCTGTCCTTGTGTGGAGCCTATAGGACAGCAGCCCTGTCTTGCTCCAATCCAATGAAACAGCAACCCTGTTCTCTCTTTCAGCCATATCGACAAACTTTTTGCTTAGCTATGGCCTTGCTGAGACAGCATCCCTGTCTAGCATTCCCATCCTTAAGACAGTAGCCCTGTCTTGACATAGGATCAGTGAAACAGTTTCACTGCCCCACTTTAAACCTTACAAATAGAGAATCTGAGAATATGCCCTTGCACTGTTTTCTAGGCAAAAATCTCCAAATAGGGTGGTTTACATTCCCACAGGGAAGTAACCATACAGTGGATGATAAATGGTTAGGTGCATAGTATCTGTTTGTGGGGGCACCCCTGCACCAGCAGAAGTGCCCCCACGTCATCCAGGTCAATTTTCCTGGACTTTGAGTGCGAGGACGCCATTATAAGTGTGCTCTACATATAGGTCAATACAAATATGTAGCTTCACAATGGTAACCCCAAATATGGCTATGTGAGGTGTCTAAGAACTGGAAATTATACCCCCCATACAGGTTCTGGTATTGGGGGGGCAATTCCATGCACCCTGGGTGCTCCACCATGGACCTCCAGTACTGCCAAAACAGGTATCTGAGGTTTTCACTGCAGCCCCAGCTGCTGCCACCTCACAGACAGGCTTCTGCCCTCCTGTGGCTTGGGCAGCCCAATCCCAAGAAGGCAGACACCCCTGTCCCAAAGGACATGCTTTGTTACACCCTCTCCCTTTGGAAATAGGTGTTACAGGCATGGGAGTGGTATCCCCCCAGAGCCTCTGGAAATGCTTTTAAGGGCACAGATGGTGACCTCCTTGCATAATCCAGTCTACACCGGTTCAGGGACCCCAGTCCCTGCTCTGGCGCGAAACTGGACAAAGGAAAGAGGAGTGACCACTCCCCTGTCCATCACCACCCCAGGGGTGGTGCTCAGAGCTCCTCCAGAGTGTCCCTGGGTTCTGCCATCTTGTTTTCAGGATGGCAAGGGAACTCTGGGAGCATCTGCATGACCAGTGCCAGCAGGTGATGTCAGAGACCCCTCCTAATAGGTGCGTAACCTGGTTAGGTGACCAATCTCCCTCTCAGAGCTATTTAGGGTCTCTCCTCTGGGTGTTTCATCAGATTCAGATTGCAAGACTCCAGCAGGAATCCTCTGTAACCTCTGCTTCACCTTCTACCATCAGATCAACAGCAGAACTGCTCTAGGAACTCTACAACTTGCAACAAAGTATCCAAGAAGGCTACTTCAACTGTGTAACTTCAGCTCCTGCCAGCAACTGCAACAGTTTCCGGGTCATGCACGCTCCGAGGACTGCCTGTCTTCCTCCTGCACCAGAAGGACCGAAGGAATCTCCCGTGGAGTGACGGAGTCACTTCCTTGCTTCAGAAGGCACCTTTCTGCAGCGACGACCGGTACTGTGGTTCCCCTCTCCTGACGTTGAGCGTGGATCCTGGAATACAGGTGGTGAACCGAAGTGACCCTGACTGTCAAAATGTCCTTCTGTCCAAATTTGGTGGATGTAAGAGCTTGCCTCCTGTGCCACACAGAACCCCTGTGCATCACGTGTTTTGCAGCTCCTAGGGCTTCTGTGCACCTCTCCAAGGAATCCTTAATGCACAGCGTAGCCCAGGTCCCCATCACTCTATCCCACGACACTCAGATTCCTGAGTTCTCCAGCGGCATGGGATCCCTTTATGTAGTGCTGCGACAACTGCGATTTGCAACTCCTTTCTCCCCATGTCCTGGGACTTCTGTGGGTGCTGCCCGGTCTTCTGAGGGCTCTCTGAAGTGCTGAGAGCCTCCTCTATCTCCTCAGTCGGAATTGAGCCCTCCAGGTTCCTCCAGGCCCCGGGTAGCTCCTTTTCCCACCAAACGCGTCTCTTGCGTGAGCCAAGGCTTGTTGGCAGAATCTAGCGACAAAAACCAGCCTGCATTCATCTCTTCAATGTGGGACATCTCTTGCAGAAAGCAGGAACCCACAGTTGTCTTCTTGGGTGGATCTCTGACTTTTTCTTCCAACCGGAGGTTCCACTTTTGCACCTTCATCCGGGTTAGCAGGGACTCCTGTTACTCCTAGAGTCCTCAGCGACTCTTGGACTTGGTCTCCTCTCTCCGAAGGTGTTCAGGTCCAGGAATCCATTGTTGGTGTCTTGCAGTCATGCTTGGTTTTTGCATAATTCTTTATCACAACTTCTAGTGTGTTCTGAGGAAACTTGCTGTACTTTATTCCTGCTTTCCTGGGCTCTGGAGTGGGGGTACTTTACTTACTGTTGGTGTTTTCTTACACCCCCAGTGCCCCTCTACACACTACTCTCACCTAGGTGGGAAACAGACATTCGCATTCCACTATTTTAGTATATGGTTTGTGGTCCCTGTAGGCCCATTGTAACCTATGGTGCTTTTCACTATTTGCACTATTTTATGACTGTTTACTTAACTGACTTTGGTTACTAGTGTATGTTTTATGTGTAATACTTACCTCCTAAGGGAGTATAGCCTCTCAGATATTTGTGGCCTTTTGTCAGTAAAATAAAGTACCTTTATTTTTGGTAACACTGAGTATTGTCTTTCTTGTGTGTAAGTAATGTGTGACTACAGTGGTATTGCAAGAGCTTTGCATGTCTCCTAGTTCAGCCTTGGGTGCTCTGCCTACAGCTACCTCTAGGCAGCCGGGCTTCTATGCACTGACTACATTTCACTAATAAGAGATAACTGGACCTGGTATAAGATGTAAGTACCTTAGATACCCACTACAAACCAGGCCAGCCACCTACAATAGGGCCGGTGTCCACAGGAGATCTTGGTCCTCTGGGGTCCAGGCAGTCCTCCTGAAGCTTTTAAGAGGTTGCTAGTCTTGCTGGATGTGTTGTCTTGTGGTTGCAGGGCTTTATAAGCTGGAAACAGGCTTGTAGGGCTGGGGCCAAGTCAGTTGGTGTCTTCAGTCTTTTTTGCTGGGGTCGGCTTAGCAGTCCTTTATTTCTTCTTCTTGAGCTTGCCAGGAATCTGATGAGCTAGGTTCAGGGGAGCCCTCAAATCCTGGATTTAGGAGCATTACAGGTGTCAGAGGGCAGTAGCCAGTGGCTACTGTCCCTGAGAGTGGGTATACCCTTCCTGTGTCCACTCCCTTTGGGGAGGGTGACACTGACCTAACCCCCTGTCATCCAAACCAAGATGGAGGATTTTGCAAGGAGGGGGTCACCTCAGCTCTGGACACCTTAGGGGTGGTCCCAGCTGAGGTGGTCTCTCCTCCTTGTTTTTCCTAATTTTTCCTCTGGACTTGCCGCCAAAAGTGGGGAGGGGTATCTCCATTAGCTGAAGTGCCGTGGGGTACTGTAACAGGAGGCCCGAGACTTTGAGGCTCACCACCAGGTGTTACAGTTTCTGCAGCGGGGAGGTGTGAAACACCTGAGCACCCAGAGCAGAGCTGGCCACAGCAAGCACAAAGGCTCTCACCCCATTTGGTAAGAAACTCGTCTCGACGTAGCAGGCTGGCACAGACTGGTCAGCCCTGCATTTAGCAGTTTGGCTAACATACATGGGGCATCTCTAAGATGCCCTCTGGGTGCATTTTTCAATAAATCCAACACTGGCATCTGTGTGGGGGTATTGTGCTGGGAGGTTTTATATCAAACTTCACAGTATTCAGTGAAGCCTTTAAGGGGCTGCGAATGAAAAACTCCCAACCCATATACTCAATATGGCCAAACTGCACTTATAATGTCTAAGAATAGACTTAGACACTGTAGGGGCATATTGCTCATGCAGCTATGCCGTCACCTGTGGTATAGTGCACCCTGCCTTAGGACTGTACTGCCTGCTAGTGGGGTGACTTACCCATGCCACAGGCAGTGGTCGGTAGGCATGGAACCCTGGGAGGGGTGCCATGTCTACTTTGTCTTTTTCTCCCCACCAGCACACACAAGCTGCAATGGCAGTGTGCATGTGCTTGGTGAGCGATCCCCCAGGGTGGCATAATACATGCTTCAGTCTTTGGGGACCTTCCTGGCCACAGGACCCGTAATACTATGGGTACCTTTTACAAGGTACTCAACTGTGTGCCAGGGGTGTGCCAATTGTGGGAACAATGGTACAGTCTTTGGGAAAGAACACTAGTGTTGGGGCCTGATTAGCAGGATTTCAGCACACGGTCAGTCAAGTTGGCATCAATATCAGGCAAAATATGGGGGAGTAACCATGCCAACAAGGGCACTTTCCTACAGTTACTATAATAAAGAACCTTTATTTTGTAACATTGGTTCTTTCATGTGTGATTAGTTGCTGTGTATAAGCTTTGCATATCTCCTAGGTAAGTCTTGGCTGCTTATCCACAGCCACCTCTAGAGAGCCCTGGCTTCCTAGACACTGCCTACACTTTACTAATAGCGGATACCTGGTATAAGGTGAAAACACCTTAGGTGTCCACCACACACCAGGCCAGCTTCCCACACCCCTCGACGTGGAGGACTCCTATTTCCAAATACCGATCCTGCAGTCGAGCAGAATGTTCTTGCAGTTCATGGTAGGGTCTACATACAACCAGTTTGTGGTCCTCACAGTTGGCACCTGAAGTCTTCATAAAGGTGATGGTAGCAGACCATGTCAGCAAGTTTGGGATCTCGGTATTCCTGTATCTAGACAACTAGTTCCTTAAAGCCAGTTCATGACAGATGGTGTAGAGTCATCTGCAGGTGACTGCATCTCAGCTGTATAACTCTGTAGGAATATGCCCCTTTTGGACATAGTCATCCCCCCACACTTTTGCTCAATGTTGCAGAGTTTGTTTGACTGAGGTGCACTTGGTCCCTGCCAAACAGGTCCCCAGTGCCAGTACTCTTTCCTTAAAACAAGGTAGAATGTGTACAATGGGCACTCACTCCTGTACCTCTGTGAGATCCTAGTAAAAGGTACCCCTGGTACCTCGGGCATGGGTACCGAAGAGGGTTCCTAAGGGCTGCAACATGCACTGTGCCACCCTCGGGGACCCTCCTAAAATGTTGCACCGAGCTGCCATTACAGGCTGTGTCCTGGTGCAATCTACCCATTGTATACCATGCCTCATTCATCGTATCTATATATCTGTAAGTCAACCCTACAGCAGGCCTTAGATCCCAACGCAGGGTGCATTATATTTGATGTGAGGACATATCTGCATGAGCATATATGCCCTTGTGACGTCTAGTTCGAGTACTAGATATTGAAAGTAAACAGGGAAGCCATCTTGAGGTATGTTCTTGGCACTTGTCAATACGAGTTCCCCAGGCTTCTCTGAAACATATGGTGTTTGGAATCAAACACATCATCTTAATAAATCCAGACTGATGCCAGTCTTGGATTTATTATGACATGCACACAGAGGGCACCTTAGAGGTGCCCTCTGAAACCTACTAGTCCCTTAATGTGCTTGCTGAGTGGTATCGACCATCCTGCCATCACAGACAGGTTTCTGACCTCCATGGAGGTGCTCTCAAAATCACTGGATTTTCCCCAAACCACCTTAAAGGAGGAAAAGAAGAAAGAGAAACACCAAGAGAAAACTGCAAGAAAACCAGCGATGGATTCCTGGTGAAAGAAGACTTGTGGAGAGAGAGGACCAAGTCCAAGAGTCACAGTGGAGTCTAGGAGGAGTAGGAGCTACCACCCACCCAGCTGTGGTTGCAGGAGTTGGTCGACAGTAATGAAGAACAGGTCCGCACTGCAACCCTGGAGCCGGAGAAGAGTTTCTGATGGATGCAGATGGTGTCCCATGCTGGAAGGAAGATTGGAGATGGGTGTTGGTGTAGGAATTCCACCAACAAGCCTTGGCAAAGGCAAACTCGCGGTGGGAGGAAAAGTGGGGCTGCTGGAGACCAGGAAGGCCCAAGTGGACCCAACCCAGGAGAGGGAGTCACAGGGGACCCTCAGCATCGCAGGGAGTCCACAGGAGCAGAGGCAGCACCCACAGGAGTCCACCAGGACGGGGGCACAGGAGTCACAGAAGAAGACGATGCAGCACTACAAAAGAGGATCCCACGCCGCCGGAAAACTACGCAGGAAGCTGGGCTCTGTAGGATGGAGTTCTGGGGGCTGGTGCTGCATGTCTCCTGAAGATCCCTTGGAGGAGATGCAAACAAGCCTTGGCAGGTGCAAGAGATGGGGTGCACGGGGTACTGTCCTGCGTGGGAAGGCAAGGGCTTACCTCGACCAAAGTTGAACAGCTGGCAGAGTGGACCAAGAGGACTACTTTGGACCACCACCTGTGATGCAGGATCCACGCAGCTCAAGATGAGGGGAGATAGACACAGCCAGTTGTCACTTGATGTAGGTGCCTGCGGTTGCAGGGTAGTAACTCCTTCATTCCAAGGGAGATTCCTTCTTCTTGTGCTGGCTGAAGAGTTGCAGTCTTCGGAGGATGTTTTGCAAAGCTTGCATGAGCCCTGGAAACAATGTTGCAGAATAGTCCTTTCTTCTTGGAGGCAGCTTGTCGTGTCCTGGAGGTTCCAGTCACAGTTCTGGAGGCCAGAAGTCAAAGCAGAGATTGTAGAAGAGTCCTGCTGGAATCTTGCAAGCTGAATCTGAGGACCCACCCAAGAGAGAGACTCTAAAAAGCCCTGAAAGGGGAATTAGTAAATTAACCAGGTAATCACCTATCAGGAAGGGGCTCTGATGTCACCTGCCTGGCCTGGCCACTCAGATGCTCCCAGAGTTCCCTGCCAACCTTGGAAATAGGATGGCAGAACCCATGGACCCTATGGAGGAGCTCAACAACACCCCTGGGATGGTGATGGACAGGGGAGTGGTTGCTCCCCTTTCCATTGTAAAGTTTTGCGCCAGAGCAGGAACCGGTGTGGACTGGTCTATGCACAGAGGGCACCAAATGTGCCCTTCGAAGCAAACCAGTGGCTTGGGGAGGCTACCCATGCCAAGCCAGTCACACCTATTTCAAAAGGGACAGAGTGTTACCTCCCGTTCCCAAAGGAAATCATTTGTTCTGCCTTCCTAGGCTTGATCAGATCAAGTAGCAGGAGGACAGAAGCCTGTCTGATGGGTGGCAGCAGCTGGGCTGCCTGGATAACCCTGTAAGACTGGTGGTAGCAATGCTGGGGGTCCTCTAAGGAGCCCCCAGAGTGCATGGAATCAATACTTGCAATAGTATTGGGGTATGATTCTGACATGTTTGATACCAAACATGCCCAGGTTTGGAGTTACTATTAGCTGGTACTGACCTATTCCCAGTACACCCATAAAATGGCATCCCTGGACTCACAAAGTCCAGGAAAATGGATCTGGAGTTTGTAGCGGCACCTCTGCTAGTGCAGGGGTGCCCTCACACACAGGTACCTGCACCCTGCCCTCTGGGCTGAGAGGGCCTACCATAGGGGTGACTTACAGTGACCTGGTAGTGAAAACGGGTGCATGCATCCCGTTTCACACAGACTGCAATGGCAGGCCTGCAGGGTCCTTTGCATGGGCTCCCTACGGGTGGCAGAATAAATGCTGCAGCCCATGGTGATCCCCTGGAACCCCAATGCCCTGGATACATAGGTACCATATACTAGGGACCTACATGGGGGGGACCAATATGCCAATTGTGGGAAGGTACAATTTAGACGAGAGAGCAAAACTACTGGGGTCCTGCTTAGCAGGATTCCAGTAGACACAGTCAAACACACAACAGGGAGAAAAGGGGGTAACCATGCCAAGAAAGTGTGTACCTACCTACAAACCAGCACACAGCTCCCTACAGTAGGAGGCTGGCCTGGTGTGTGGTGAGCACCTATGGTGTTATCACCTTATAACAGGTCCAGGTAGCCCCTATTAGTGAAGTGTAGACAGTGTCTAGGGGACATGCAAAGCTTATGCAATACCACTATTGTCACACAGCACATAAACACATAAACACATACAAGAACCACTTAGTGTTACAAGAACAAAGGTTCTTTATTATGGTAACACAAATACTAAAGTACTGTATAGGCAATACTCTGTTAGCAGGTGAGTAAACACACTATTATACACACATTAGAAGTCAAGAATTGGCATAGAAAACAGTGCAATAACAAAAAATAATGGATACCCTAGGGGGAGACCAAACCATTTACCAAGTAACTGGAATGTGAAAGTCAGTCCCCCACCCAAGAGAGTGAAATCGTTAGAGGAAAATTGAAGGAACTAAGGACCCCAAAAGGTAAGTACCAGAGTGCCCCCCAGCGACCAGGAGAGCAGAGGTAAGTTCCTGGTTTTTCCCCAAAGCCACAGGTAAACTTTGTAAAAGGACCATGCAAGACCCAAGCAAGACTGGAAGGAACAAAAGATGGATGCTGACGTAAGAGGACCTGCAAAAGAAGGGGTCCAAGTCCAGTTCGAGTTGGAGTGTCCAGTTGGGGAAGGAGCCACTACCTACCCTTCTGGAGTTGCAGGACCAGGTCCATTGTGAAGACAAGGAGTCGGCTATGCAGCACAGGGGCAGGAGAAGAGTTCCAGGAGTGATGCAGTCGATGTCCCACGTTGGAAGAAGAGTTGCAGTCAGTTAGTGGTGTGGTAAAACCACCAATAAGCCTTGGCAAAGGCAGGAGTTGCAGAAGAAGTGTTGTCGAGCTGCAGGGGACCAGGAAGTTCCGGGGGGACTCAACTCAAGGAGGGCAGTCCTAGGTGACCCTCAGCAGTCAGGAGAGTCAGAAGTCAAAGGACGCAGCCCCCACAGGCAACTCGCAGGCCGCAAACACGAGTCACAGTGAGGCCCACTCAGCACACCTGTAGAGAAGTTGCTGTAGCAGCAGGCAGGAAACTGTACTTTGCAGGGAAGAGTGCTGGAGGCCATGGCTGCACGGAGCCTGAAGATCCCTTGGAAGGACACCCAGCAAGCTGTGGTAGCTGCAAGAGTCACAGTGCACAGGGGTACTGTCCTGCAAGGAGAGGGAAGGACTTACCCTCTCCCAAGTTGGACAGCTGGTAGAGAGGACCAAGGGGACCTCTCCGGACCACCAGCTGTGTTGCAGGATCCATGCAGTTTTGCATGAGAGAAGATCCACGCAGCCGGTCGTCGTTGCAGTTGGTACGGATGCAGGGGAGTGACTTCTTCACTCCAAAGGAGATTCCTTCATGGTTCTTGTGCAGGTTAAAGACTCGTCACCCTTAGAGGATGCACAGTCAGGGGAATGTTGCAGTTACTGGGAACAGGCTTTTGGAGGTGAAGGAAAGGAACTGGGATTTAGCAAACCCATGGACAAAACTGTCCAGCCTTCTCTAGAGGGTAGTTGGCTGACAGAGCTTGGTGAGGCTAGTGGCCTTGAGTGTTTGCCAGCTTCAGACCCATGCCCCGACCACCAGCCCTGCTACAGATTTGAGCTCCTCCTTCGCAGAGGTGCTGAAGAGGGCAGCAACGGTCCTAGATTTGCAGCTTGTTGGAAATGGCCCTTTTTGCAGGGTTATCCTCAAACTTTTGCTGTCTTTTGCTGGTTTATTGTCTCTGCACACTTTCTCACTGCTAAAGTGCAAGTGCTCCCTATAGAAGTTGTACTGTTGATTGGTTTATCCATGATTGGCATATTTGATTTACTAGTAAAGTGCACTAGAGGTGCTGAGGGCCTGTAAATAAAATGCTACTAGTGGGCCTGCAGCACTGGTTGTGCCACCCACATTAGTAACCATGTAAGCATGACTCAGACCTGCCATTCCAGTGTCTGTGTGTGCAGTTTTAAACTGCCAATTCGACTTGGCAAGTGTACCCACTTGCCAGGCCTCAACCTTCCCTTTTACTACACACAAGGCACCCCTAAGTTAGGCCCTAGGTAGCCCTATGGGCAGGGTGCAGTGTTTGTTTAAGGTAGGACATATACTAGTATGTTTTATATGTCCTAACAGTGAAATACTGCCAAATTTGGTTTTCACTGTGCAAGGCCTATCTCTCTCATAGGTTAACATGGAGGATGCCTTTAAATATACTTAAAGTGCAGATTCTCCTTGAGAGCAGATAACAATGTGGAGTTTAGGGTCTCTGAGCTCACAATTTAAAAATACATCTTTTAGTGGAGTTGTTTTTTAGATTGTTAGTTTGAAAATGCCACTTTTAGAAAGTAGGCATTTTCTTGCTTAATCCATTCTGTGACTCTGCCTGTTTGTGGATTTCCCGTCTGGGTCAGTTTGACAGTTGGACTGTTCATACCACTCCTCTAGACAGTGACACAAAGGGGCTGGGGTGTAGCCTGCATATCCTGATTAGCCATCTCTGCTGGAGGGGAGGAGTGGTCAGTCACACCTGAAAGGACTGTGCCTGCCCTCACACAATTCCGTCTCCGACCCCCTAATGAGTGGCTGAGGCTTGGCCTGGGCAAGAAAGGATCTTGCAAACACTTGAGACTTTGCTTTGAAGTTTGCCAACTTCAAAGGCAAAACTGGGTATAAGAAGAGGACCCAAAACCCCAGACTTTTAGAATCTTTCTGGAATCAAGAGGAACATCTGCCCAGGAGAAGAGCTGGAGGAGGAGTACTGTCCCTTTGCCGTGTTGCTTTGCTGGACTGGCCTGCAGCTGCTGCTTCTGCCTGAAAAGAGTGCAAAGGGTGAACTTTGCTGTGTGTCCTGCTTGAGAAAATTCTCCAAGGGCTTGGAGTAGAGCTTGCCTCCTGTTGGAAGTCTCAGGGACATCAAAGACTTCAGTTTCCTCGACCTGCAGCATGGGGAACTGTGTGTTTTGTGCTGTTCAAGAGGAGAAACCACTGCGATGCCGCCAATGATGCCGCTGGCCTGCACCGTGACCTGCCGATGCCACATGGAGTCGCATTGCCCCGCTTCACACCGCGACCCTGGTCTCCCCGACGCCGTCATGGGACGACTTCACCGAGCCGCTGCTCGCTTCACGACCTGTGGGCCTCAGACTCCTGCATCACCTGCTCACACTGCAGCCTGGGCATCCCCTACGACGACACTCCTGCTGACACTGGCGCCGCTGCCTGCACCGTGGCCTGTGGACACTGCTTGTGAGGTACACGAAGCACTGTCCCATCCCGCACCGCAGCCCCGGTCCACCGATGCCAGCACCATCAACTCCTGTGTCGTCACCAGGCATCCTGCCTGCACCGTGGCCTGTGGGCACCTCTCGTGAGGGTCACGAAGCACCGTCCAGCACTGCTGGCTTGGGCCTACCGACGACAGCGCTTCAGCAACGCCGCCGCCGCTTCCTGCACCGTGACCTGTGGACACCGCACGTCACACTGCCCTGCTTCACACTGCAGCCCTGGTCTCACCAACGCTGCTGGACGCCATCACCTAGCCACTGCCTTCACCGTGACCTGTGGACACCGCACGTCACATTGTCTCGCTTCGCACTGCAGCCCTGACGCCATCCACGCCGGCACACCTGACTTCATCAGCCTGGAGTTCGATCTGCAACGCGTGTGACCTCAAGGGCCTAACGACTCCAGCACCGACTCCGGAACTGACACCGCGACGTCAGTGACGCCGCTCTCCGGACCTCACCGCAAGGATTACAACACCCTGCAAATCCAAGGTACTGTTTGCGGGTATTCCCGACAACGTAGCTGGCCTGCAATGCCGCGGCCAGTCTGAACTGTTGGTTTTGTTGATCATGACGACGTGATAGCCCCAGGTGGAGCTATCGACTTCAAGGAAACTGTAGTTTTGAGTAAATCTTGCAGAATTCATATTTTCTGTACTGTATGTTGGATTTTTATCGTATTTGGTCTTGTTTTATAAAGATAAATATTGCCTATTTTTCTAAAACTGGTGTGGTGTCCTTTTGTAGTGTTTTCACTTATTACTGTGTGTTATGTGCAAATGCTTTACACATTGCATCTGAGATAAGCCTGACTGCTCGTGCCAAGCTACCAAGGGGGTGAGTAGGGGTTATCTGAGCGGGTATCTCCCTTATCCTGACTAGAGTGAGGGTCCCTACTTGGACAGGGTGCAAACCGACTGCCAACAAGAGACCCCATTTCTAACACATCTCCTTTCTGTGGAGGTGACCACTTACACTTTGATAACAGTGCTTCACCAGGGCCTAACAGGAATAGAGCCTGTGCTTTCCTATAGTGAAGCACTATATGATCTTTTGTGATGGGCCTGGGCTAAGCCCAATACAGGGGTCTCCCTGGACTGGTCCACTGCCTATAGACACCCGGGGACCCAGCTTGTCTATTCTAGTACCCACTCCGAGAACTTTTGTGGCTCAGGCCGTTACGGCCTCTTCTCACCCCACCATCCTTCTGAACGTACCTCCGGACAGGGAGTCTAGATGGCTGGAAACTTGTGGAAGAAACATTTTCTCCTCAGCCAGCTCAGCCCTGCGGTCACTAAATACTGCATGTGTTCTGGGCCACTTTTCCCATGCGTTGTGGAATTCGGTGGCACACCTGCCTCCTTTGCTTCCAGAAGAGACTTGAAGCGAACCTGCCCAGACATTCCAGGATGGGCGAGAGGCAGCTAAGTTTCTTGTAAAATGTTGTATGGATACCACAGGCTCAGTAGGCAGAGCCACGACTGGTTCTGTAGCGCTCGCCGTCATGCCTGGCTACGTCACTCTGGCTTTTCGGAGGCTGTTTGATCCACCCTTGAGGACATGCCCTTTGATGACACCCACCTGTTCGGCTCAGACCGATTCTGCATTGGGTTTAGGGATAGACTGGGTGGAAAAGGCTTTCTATTCCTGTACTCTCTCTTTTTTCACTTCATCACCTTTCCCCCTTCTGGGGGCACCCAGTGTGGTGCTCCTGTCTTGTGTAGGTATTATTATTTTTGGCCTGTCGATGACATCTCCTTGCTTCCGCTACCTGTGAGATTATTTTTTCTTTGTGGCTCTAAGTGGGTTGAAAACCTGATGGAACAAAGTTTTTTTCTTCACTGAAGACGGGCTTCATGCCCAAGAGCTAGCTACTTACCTCTATAGTATGTTTCCTCCTCTGGGTAGAGCATCTTCTGTATGCCTTCTAGGCATTACTGAGTACATTGTAGTACTTTTAGTTTCCCTAATTAGGAGCTTATAATTATAACTCTCTGGGAGACTTGTACAAGGCTCCACGCTTTGCACAAGTGGCTACTTACAGTGCTTCTCTTGTTTCTCTTTAGCCGTAGTCCTTAGAGCATTACTTAAGCTTCTCTCTCTAAGGTTGTTCTACATCTTCTGCGAGAGACATCATTTCCCATGCAGAGCAGTGGGGCAAAGGGTATTGCCATTCCACATTTGTGTGTCCTTGTACTCCTTTTGCGAGTTGCTCTCACTGTAGCTCAGCAGCATGGGCTCTTGCCGCTGGTCTTCCTGATACCTGTGGTATACACAGGTTCAGATTCCTTCTTGTATTCCATGTAGAATGGGATTTTCCATTCATCCTTGCATCCTACTGGTCTTTTTTGTGGTATCATGCCTACATTCCTAGTCTGGGAGTCTTGCTCACAGCACTCTTCTCTTCTGCCTGACTCTTCGTCACAAGGAGATGTGTTATACTTGCTTATTGCTTAGTGGCAAGGTCCTGCACCTTTGCTACTACAGGCACCTCTTATGTAAGAGCTCACACATCACCCAGGGCCTCACGATGTCTACATATTTATTCTTTAGGCACTGCGATGTAGCCATCTTCTGTATTGATGGCTAGCTTTCATCTTACAATGTATATCTGGTAGCTTATGCATGTTCCTTGAACATTACGGTTCCACCTTTCTTGGGATTAGTTCATAATAGGGATTGGTTACTCCCTTCAGGCACAGTCAGTAGGAGGCTGGCCTGGTTTGTAGTGGGTACCACAGGTACTTACCCCTTACACAAGGTCCAGTTATCCCTTATTAGTGAAATGTAGCCAGTGTCTAGAAGGCAGGCTGTCTAGAGGTAGCTGTAGGCAGAGCTGCCAATGCTGAACTAGGAGACATGCAAAGCTCTTGCAATGCCACTGTAGTCACACAGAACTCACACACATAAAAGACAATACTCAGTGTTACCAAAAATAAAGGTACTTTATTTTAGTGACACAAGGCCAAAAATACTTTGGAGACTATACTCCCTTAGGAGGTAAGTAAATTACACAATATATACACTAGTAACAAAAAACAGGTAAGTAAACAGTCAGAAAATAGTGAAAATCACCATAGCTTGCAATGGGCCTGGGGGGGACAAAAACCATATACTAAAATAGTGGAACGTGAAATTCAGTTTCCCACCTAGGCAAGTGTAGTGTGTAGAGGGGCGCTGGGAGTGTAAGCAAACACCAAAGGTAAGTAAAATTCCCCACTCCAGAGCCCAGGAAAGCAGGAGTAAAACACAGCAAGTTTCCAAAAACACTACAATTTGTGGTAGAAGACAGTGCAAGAACCAGAAGAGACTGCAAGACACCAACGATGGATTCCTGGACATGAAGACCTGTGGAAGAAGGGGACCAAGTCCAAGAAGCACTGAAGAGTCCAGGGAGAGCAGGAGCCCCTGCTAACATGGATGAAGATGCAAAAGGAGAACTACCGGTGAGAAGACAAAGTCAGTATTGCACCAAAAAAAGATAGATGCAGGTTCATGGTTGGTGCAGAAGATGTCCCACGCCGGACGGGTGGATGAATGCAGTCTGGTTTGCGTCGCTGGATTCCGCCAACAAGCCTTGGTAAATGCAAAACTTGCGCTGCCGCTGCCCGGGCCCAGGAAGGATCAGGTTGACTCTACCCAGGAGGGGTAGAAGGAGGGGGGCTCTCAGCAACTCAGAGAGCTCTCAGAAGACCAGGCAGCGCACACAGGAGTCCCACAGCACGGGGACAAAGGAGTTGCAAACAGCAGTTGTCGCAGCACTACACAAAGGGATCCAATGCCACCGGAGATCAACTCTGGGAGCTGAGCGTCGCAGGATAGAGTGCTGTGGACCTGGGCTAGGCTGTGCACAAAGGAATTCTTGGAAAAGCACATAGAAGCCCTAGGAACTGCAAAAAACACTGTACTGTCTGGCACAGGGAGGAAATCTCTTACCTCCACCAAATTTGGACAGCTGGACCTTTGGACAGCCAGGGTCACTTTAGTCTACCACCTGTTTTCCAGGATCCATGCTTGTTATCAGGAGAGGGGACCCAGAGTACTGGTCGTTCCTGCAGAGAGGTGCCTGGTGAACCAGGGAAGTGACTCCGTGTCGGAAAGTACCATCTTTCTTGGCATGTTACCCCCAATTTCTGCCTGTTTGTCAGTGTGTTTTGCCTGTCTCGCTGGGATCCTGCTAGCCAGGACCCCAGTGCTCATAGTTTGTGGCCTAATGTGTGTGTTGTCAGTAAGCTTAACTGTGTCACTGAAGTTCTGCTAACCAGAATTCCAGTGCTTATGCTCTCTCTACTTATCAAATTAGTCACAATAGTTTAGTGACTTCATATTCCAATTCCATTTGGCACACTTGACCCCCCTTATACGTCCCTTGTATATGGTACCTACGTACCCAGTGCATTGGGGTTCCAGGACATCCTTATGGCTGCAGAATTTCTTTTGACACCCATAAGGAGCTCAGACAAACATTTATTCAGCACTGCCACTGCAGCCTGAGTGAAATAGTGCACACACTTTTTTTTACAACCATTTTCACTGCACTTAAGTAACTTATAAGTCACCTATATGTCTAACCTTCATTTACTGAAGGCTAGGTGCAAAGTTACTAAGTGTGAGGGCACCCTTGCACTAGCAATGGTGCCCCCACCCTGTCCAGGGCCAATTTCCAGGACTTTGTGAGTGTGGGGATACCATTACATGGGTGTACTACATATTTGTCAATACATAGATGTAGTGTCACAATGATAACTCCGAATATGGCCATGTGAGGTGTCTAAGATCATGGAATTGTCCCCCCATTCCAAATCTGGTATTGGGGGCCAATCCCATGCGTCCTGGGGACTCCACCATGGACCCCCAGTACTGCCAAACCGGCTCTCTGAGGTTTCCATTTCAGCACCAGCTGCTGCCACCTCAAAGACAGGTTTCTGCCTTCCTGGGGAATGAGCAGCTCAATCCCAGGAAGGCAGAACAATGCATTTCCTGTGGGAGCAGGGTGTTACACACACTCCCTTTGCAAATAGGTGTTACAGGCTCGGGAGGGGTAGCCTCCCAGAGCCTCTGGAAATGCTTTGAAGTTCGCATATGGTGCCCTCCTTGCATACGCCACTCTACACCGGTTCAGGGACTCCCACTCCCTGCTCTGACACGAAACTGGACAAAGGGAAGGGGAGTGACCACTCCCCTGTCCATCACCACCCCAGGAGTGGTGCTCAGAGCTCCTCCACAGGGCCCCTGGGATCTGCCATCTCATTTTCAAGGTTGGCAGGGAATTCTGGGAGCATCTGAGTGGCCAGGCTAGGTGACTAATCCCCCTTTCAGGGCTATTTAGAGTATCTCTCTTGGGTGGAGCTCCTCCACTGTGTCCCTGGTGTTAGCCATCTTGGATTTTCTAGGTGTGGGGACACTCTGGAGAACTCTGAGTGGCCAGTGACATCAGAGACCCCTCCTGATAGGTGTGTACCTGGGTAGGTAGCCAATCCCTCTCCCAGGACTAGTTAGGGTCTCTCCTCTGGGTGTTTCCTCAGATTCAGCTTGCAAGACTACTCCAGGTGTTTCCTCAGATTCAGCTTGCAAGACTCCTCCAGGAATCCTCTGCATCCTCTGTTTCAGCTTCTGACCGTTGGATCAACCGCAGACTGCTCCAGGAACCGCTGTAACTGCAACAAAGTATCCATGATGACTCCTGTGACCTACAACTTCAGCTCCAGCCAGCATTTGCAACAGTTTCCAAGGTCTGCACACTCTGAGGACTGCCTGTCTTCATACTGCACCCGAAGAAGTGAAGGAATCTCCCGTGGAGTGATTGAGTCACTTCCCTGCTTCTGCAGGCACCCTTCTACGATGACGACGGGTACTCTGGGAATCCTCTCCTAATGACGAATGTGCTCCCTGGAATACAGGTGGTGGACCGACGTGACTCAGGCTGTCCTAAGGTCCAGCTGTCCAAATTTGGTGGAGGTAAGAGTTTGCCTCCCCGTGCTGTGACCATACCCCTGTGCACCACGTCATCTCAAGCTCCTTGGGCTTCCGTGCACTTCTTCCAAGAATCTTTCATGCACAGTGTAGCCCCGATCCCCAGCACTCCATCCTGCGACGCACAACTCTTTGAGTTTTTCTACGGCAGCGTGGGACCTTCCTTTGTTGTGCTGCAACAACCGCACTTTGCATCTACTTTGTCCCTTTGTCCTGGGACTCCTGTGGGTGCTGCCTGGTCTTCTGTGGACTCTCTACAGTGCTGAGGCCCCCTCTGTCTCCTCAGTCCAAGTTGGGACCCCCAAGTCCCTCCTGGGTCCAGACAGCTCCTTTTTTACGCAAATTGCAAACTTGCATGAACCAAGGCTTGTTGGCAGAATCCAGGGACGCAAACAGCCTGCATCCAACAACTCGACGTTGGACATCTACTGCACCACACAGGAACCTGCAGCCATTTTTTGGGGTGCTCTTCTGTACTCTTCTTCTAACCGAAGAATCCACTTTTGCACCATCTTCTAGGTTGGCTGGGGCTCCTATCCTTCCTAGAATCTTCTGCGACTTCTGGACTTGGTCTCCTCTCTTCACAAGTCTTCAGGAACAGGAATCCACAGGTTGTTGATTGAAGTCTTGCTTGGTTCTTGCAAACTCTCTTATCACGACTTGTAGTATGTCCTGAAGAAACTTGGAGTACTTTATTCCTACTTTCTTGGGCTCTGGGCTGGGCTACTTTACTTTCCTTTAGTGTTTTCTTACACTCTCAGCGCCCCTCTACACACTACACTTTCCTACGGGGGTATTCGCATTCCACTTTCTATGTATATGGTTTTTGTTGCCCTAGGCCTATCGCATTATATTGTATTTTCTACTGTTTGCACTATTCTATGACCGTTTACTTACCTGATTTTGGTTACTAGTATATATATTGTGTATAATACTTACCTCCAGAAGGAGTATTGTCTCTAAGATATTTTTGGCCTTGTGTCACTAAAATAAAGTACCTTTATTTTTGGTAACAATGAGTGTTGTCTTTTATTGTGTATAAGTACTGTGTGACTATTGTGGTATTGCAGGAGCTTTGCATGTCTCCTAGTTCAACCTAAGCTACTCTGTCACAGCCACCTCTAGACAGCCTAAGCTGCTAGAACACTACCTACATTTCACTAATAAGGGATAACTGGACGTAGTATAAGTTGTAAGTACTTTTAGGTATCCACTCCAAACCAGGCCAGCCTCCTACATTGGTGGTGCAGCGGTGAGATAAGTACTTGCAATTGCTTTACCCCTTTGTTACTAGTGCTTTTCACAAGAAAAGTATACTCCAATACTTAGGGCTATATACAATTGTACCTTGCAGTCACTTTTCACTTTCTAAAAAGTTATTTCAAACTTTTTTAACATTTTCAAAAGTTTTGAAATGTTTTTCTTTTCTCTAAAAAGTTAGGCCAAATAGTTTGTTAACTTTTTACTCTTCTCCCTAACCTCTTTCTTTATCTACATCTGTTGTAGAGGCTACCCCCAGGGTTGTAAAGACAATTTATGAAAGCTTGAATTTCAAAAGTTTGAGGGGTCTCTGCTTAGAAAGAAGTTTACGGATTGGGAAGAACCCCAACAGGGAATTTCTCTTGAATCTCCTCCTGCAAGATGACCAGGAACATTCTGCTGGTCAGGTACAGTCAGAGGGGGAGGTAGAGGGAGATTCCACCCAGGTAGATTCAGGAGACCATTCTGAAGATCCATGGGAGGGTCCTTCCACAGATCCTTCCATAAACAAACCTCCTAGTGCAGCTGGTAGTGGGAAGGGGTCACACACAGGTAGGGCACCCTTCACACCTAGAGGCCAGGTCACTAGTTATTCAAGTTAGGGAAAGGTCTGCCTCTGCTAATTCCCATGTCACTTCTGTCTCCGAGGTGTCACGCACATCCAACCCTGAGGATCAGTCCCTAGATGGGGAACTCAGAAAGCTGGGGTTGGAAGAGGCCAGACTGAGGGGCTACAGCAGCAACAGTTGGCCTTAGACAGAGAATCCCTGGCTGTGGAAAGGGAAAGGCAGGGGTTGGGGTTAGATCCCCATGGTGGCAGCAACAGTAGTTTCAGGAACCCCAGTGTTAGAGAACATACATTTGATTCCAGAAACCTGCACAAAGTTGTCCCCCCTTACAAGGATGGTGATGACATTTACAAGTGGTTTGCTGCACTTGAGAGGGCCTGTAAAGTTCAAAGGGCCCCTCAAGCACAGTGTGCTGCTATCCTGTGGTTGTCTTTCACTGGCAAGGGGAGAGACAGACTCCTTAATGTCGGAGAAGATGACTCAGACAACTACCATGTTCTGAAAAGTGCACTCTTGGATGGATTAGGCTTAACCACTGAACAATATAGAATCAAGTTCAGAGAAACCAGAAAAGAGTCTTCACAGGATTAGATAGACTTTGTAGACCGTTCAGTGAAGGCCTTAGAAGGTTGGTTAAATGGCAGTAAGGTGACTGATTATGAAAGCCTATGTAATCTGATTTTGTGAGATCATATTCTAAACAATTGTGTGTCTGATTTGTTGCACCAATATCTTGTGGACTCAGATATGACCTCTCCCTAAGAATTGTGAAAGAAGGCACACAAATGGGTCAGAACAATGGTGGGCGGAAAAGCTCATACAGGGGGTGACAAGGATGGCAAGACGGATGGTAAGTCACATGACAAGGGTGGGGACAAAGATAAAAAATCATCAGAGTCTTCATCAGGCCCACAACAATCCTCTGGGGGTGGTGGGTCCAAATCCTCTTCTCACAAAGATAAGAAACCTTGGTGTTATTTGTGTAGAGCTGTAGAGCCAAAGGCCATTGGGCAACTGATCCTCATTGTCTGAAGAAAAACACCAAAACTCCCACCACCACAACCCCATCTGCAACCAGTAGTGCCCCTAGTAATAGCAGTGGTGGTGGGAAAAACAATACTAATAGCCAATCTAAGGGTGTAGCTTGGCTCACCATTCATAATGTAGTTGGGGTTGGTCTAGTTAGGGAGATCACTGAGGCTGTTTTAGTCTCTGATGGTGGTATTGACCTAGCCACTTTAGTTGCTTGTCCCAGTACAAGCAGCTACCCCTGATTAATGGTGTTCAGGTTGAGGCCTACAGGAACACAGGTGCCAGTGTCACCATGGTGATGGACAAACTGGTTGCCCCTGAGCAACACCTACTTGGTCACCAATACCAAGTGACAGACGCCCATAGCAACACTGTAAGCCACCCCAGGGCAGTTGTGAATCTCAACGTGGGGGTTACTGGTCCAAAGAAAGTTGTGGTAGCCACTGATTTACCTGTAGAATGCCTGCTAGGCAATGATTTGGAGACTTCAGCTTGGGCTGAAGTGGAGTCGGAGGCCCGTGCAGCAATGCTGGGCATTCCAGGGCACGTCTTTGCTCTTACCAGGGCTCAGGCCAAAAAGCAAAGAGGACAGGGAAACTTGTATCCTGGAACAATGAACCAAGTGCTCCCAAAACCTAGGGGTAGGAAAGGCAAACCCTTGCCCACTATCTCTCCCTCCACAGATGATTCCCCTTTTGAGGAAGAGGAATTCTCTCCCTATGCAGATCCTACACCAGAGGAACTGGAAGCTGATACAGCTGAGCTTTTGGGTGCAGGGGGGCCTGCCAGGGAAGAGCTGAGTGTGACACAGCAGACCTGTCCGACAGTGGAGGGCATCAGACAGCAAGCTGTCAAGCAGCAAAATGGCGATGTCACTGACATACACAGAGTTTACTGGGAGAATAATCTCCTTTATACTGAAGCAAGGGACCCGAAACCTGGTGCCAGCAGGAGACTGGTCATCCCCCGTCAGTACAGGGAATTCCTCCTAACTCTGGCTCATGACATCCCATTAGCTGGGCATTTAGGCCAGAGTAAAACATGGGACAGACTTGTTCCACATTTTCACTGGTCCCATATGTCAGAAGACACAAAGGAGTTTTGTCGCTCCTGTGTCACCTGCCAAGCCAATGGCAAGACTGATGGCACCCTAAAGGCCTCCTTAATGCCACTACCAGTGGATAGGGGTTGAGATTGTTGGCCCCCATGACCCTCCAACAGCTTCTGGCAATAGGTTTATCCTTGTGGTGGTGGACCATGCCACAAGGTACCTAGACGCTATCCCCTTAAGGACCACTACAGCTCTTGCAGTGGCAAAGGCCCTCCTAGGAATCTTTTCCAGAGTGGGCTTCCCTAAGGAAGTGGTGTCAGACAGAGGTAGTAACTTCACGTCTGCATACCTAAAAGCAATGTGGAAGGAGTGTGGTGTTACCTACAAGTTCACCACACCTTATCATCCACAGACTAATGGACTGGTTGAGGGGGACTCTCTGAAAAACTCAGATGGAGATGGGATGTCCTATTACCATGCCTCATTTTCGCCTACAGGGAGGTACCCCAAAAAGGAGTGGGCTACAGCCCCTTTGAACACCTCTTTGGTCACCCTGTTAGGGGTCCACTTGTTATTGTTAAGGAGGGTTGGGAACAACCTTTAAAAGCTCCAAAACAGGACAGAGTGGACTATGTACTTGGCCTGAGAAGTAGAATGGCTGAGTACATGAACAAGGCCAGCAAAAACCTTCAGGCCAGCCAAGAGCTCCAAAAGCAATGGTTTGACCAGAAGGCTGTTCTGACAGAGTACCACCCAGGACAGAAGGTATGGGTATTGGAGTCTGTGGCCCCAAGAGCACACCAGGACAAATGGAGTGGACCCCATCTAATTGTAGAGAAAAAAAGGTGATGTCACCTACTTGGTAGACCTGGGCACTGCCAGAAGTCCCCTTAGGGTGCTTCATGTCAATTCCGGGGAATTGGCCCTCGACAGCGTGGGGGCACCGCTGTTAGTGCAAGGATGCCCTCACATTTAGTAACTTTACACCTAGCCTTCAGTAAATGAAGGTTAGACATATAGGTGACATATAAGTTACTTAAGTGCAGTGAAAATGGCTGTGAAATAGTGCTTACACTATTTCACTCAGGCTGCAATGGCAGTCCTGAAGAAGTGTGTGTATGAGCTCCTTTTGGATGGCAAAAGAAATGCTGCAGGATCTCCTAGAAACCCAGTGCTCTGGGTACCTAGGTACTACATACTAGGGACTTATAAGGGGAGGTCCAGTATGCCAATTTGGAGTGTAATACTGGGTTACCAGTATGTAAGTATAAATAAGCACTGGAGTTCTGGTTAGAATGTAGGCCACAAACTATGAGCACTGGGGTCCTGACTAGCAGGATCCCAGTGACACAGTAAAAACACACTGACAAACACTTACAAACAGTCACAAATGGGGGTAACCATGCTAGAAAGAGGCTACTTTCTCCCACAGCCTACCTGGTTAGTTCATTTCACTTTATTCTACAGGGTGTCATAATATTTCTAGCCCTTCTGGGCTAGTTATAACATTAATGCGTTATTGTTATGGTTCCTTCTTTCATAAGGGAATGTTCCCCTGTTGCTGTGTACCTTACTTACTTTAGAAGATAACCTTATACATCAGTATAGTGAAGGTAGTAGGCGTCCTTCTCTTGTACCATCTGATAGAGACTTCTAGCTGCAGATGCCTCACCTTCGAATTTCCTGGCGTCAGCTTGGAATCTGAAAGTTTAGCTGAGCGCGCTGTTATATGGCATCGTATAGTCCGGATCTGCATTGCGTCGTTGGATCCATTCGCAATGTTACGCCTATATTGGCACCACCCAGCCGTGCGTATTTCAGTTCTTTTCCTTCTGCACCGGTTAGCACAGATCCGGAATCAAGCTACCCTCTGTCTTTTTTTGACAGGCCTTTTTCAACCTTTTTGTCGAAGACAATGACATCTAAGAAGACGTGGTTCAAGCTGCGCGGGGCCTGCTTCATGTTGGTGACGGACCCCTATAAGGTATGTCTCTGATGTTTAGACTGAGACCACGAATCGAAGTTGTGTTCCGACTGCAGGGTCATGACTCCAAAGCTTTGAAGGAGTGGTCCCTGAAGCTCATGGCGACTCTGCAGTCAATTCAGCTAGTGTGACTCCTCCGAGGTCACGGTCCCGATTGAGGAGGAGGTCGCGAGACCGCTCCAGGAGCTCCAAGTCCTCTTCATCTCACTCGAGGTCCTCCAGGCAATCTGGAAAGAGGCACAAGAAGTAGAAGTCATCCAAGTGGACTTTGACATCACTTTGCCTGTTGGCTGACGAGGCGAGTCGGGAACGTCGATGTTCCAGCCACGGTTCCGCTGAGGCGATGCCAGAGCCAACTTCAAGCCTCCCCACCTTTCCAGGAGCCAGAGAGACTCCTGCTCAGCTCAAAGAGTTTTACAAGGCCATGCGTCTCATATTTGAGTAGGCTGGCTCCTTTGGTGCGCCTTCGGGCCCTGTGGGTTCGGCCAAGGCCCCATCAAGTTCTACGCCGACGGGTTTGGTGCCAATGAGGTCTCTTGGATTAGATATCGGATCCGGAACGATGCCAAGTCTACACAGTCGGGTGCCTCTTCCAGCATTGTTCCCGATGTTGATGCTCCCCGTGCCACCAGTGCCCATCACTTGCACAAGCCCCATTCTAATACCTGATGAGCCAGAACGGCGTAGTGAGATGCCAGTTCCAGTGCTCACAGCACCAACAAGGACCAGATCAGTGCCTGAGTCTTATTATGATCAACCAGGCATTGGTGAGGAATGAGAGGGGTCTCAGGTCCAAAGTATGGTTTGGTGCAAATGGACTGATATGAGGAGTTAGGAGAAGCCGGTGGACTGGACACCTCTGCAGATACTGGCATGTTCGCACCTCCTACTGTGGCTACTGAGGGGGGAGCATCATATGCTATGGTGGTGCGTAGGGTAGCTGAGGTCTTGGACCTAGATCTGCCTACGGTGCCGGTCCGGACTAACCTCCTGACTGAGGTGCTTCAGCCAGGAGTTTCCACATCAGAACCAATATTACCCTTTAATGAAGCCCACACTGATGTCCTGCTGGGGACGTGGTCCAAACCCAGCACACCAGCACAGGGGATCCTGTAAATAGGATAGTTGGCCACCGCCATCTCCCAGCTCTAAGTGATTCCAGCTTCCTCACACAACACCCCACCCCGGAGAGCTTGGTGGTCCAAGCTTCCACTTCCCATGGTGCCTTCCCTTCCGCTCCCCTGGATAGGGAATCCAAGAGGCTGGGCCAAAAAAATGTTTTCTTCCTCCAGCCTGACATTGAGGTCAGTAAACACCTCATGCCTTTTGGCCATTTTTTTCATACTTTATGGGTTATGGTGGTGCAGGTGCTGCCTCATGTCCTAGTGGGTGTGCAGGAAACTCTCTCACAAGCAGTCAAAGATGGGAGAGATGCAGCCAAGTTTACTATTAGGTGTGGTTTGGACACAACTGATTCGCTGGGTAGAACGGTTTGTCGATGGTGGCCCTTAGTCACTGAGCCTTGCTTAGTACATCTGTCTTTTCGGGGGATGTCCAGGCAAAACTTATGCACATGCCCTTCGATGGGTCCTGCCTATCTGGAGAAAAGGCAGACTCAGCGCTGGAGAACTTCAACGATTCTCGGGCTATGGCCTGATCCTTGGGCCTCTCAACGATCCCTCGCCAACAGTCTGTCTTTTGCCCTTTTTGAGGCTTCACAAGGGGTGGTGTGCCAGGCCATCCACAGACCCGGCACAGTCCTCCGTCAGGTCAGCATCATGTGTGGGGACGAGGTCGTGGTACCTTCAGACCCACAGTGTCTGGCCAGAAGTTGTCCACCATCCAGCCCCCCTTCACAGCACCCAAGCCCTCCTACTGTGCTTCTTCAAGACCACACATGTCCAGTTGGAGGGGGGGATTCAATTTCATCTCCCTCACAGGCAGTCCATAACATTGGACAAATGAGTCTTGCACATCATACAGAAGGGATACTCCCTCCCCTTCCAGTCTTTCCTTCCCTCCATTAAAAGAACGGCTGATGGAGAATCACTTAGTCTTTCTCTGCGAGAAAGTTATGTCTCTTTTGGCAAAGGGAGCCATACAAAGGTTCAGATGCCCGAAGTAGGCAGTGGTTGTTAATCCCGCTACTTTCTGATACCCGAAAAGAACAAGGGTCTGTGCCTTATTCTGGATTTGTGGGTCGGCAATCTCTTCCTCAAAAAGGAGAAATTCAAGATGCTCATTTTTGCTCAGGTCTTGTCTGCCCTAGGCCAAGGAGACTGGATGGTAGCACTGGACTTGCAGGATGCGTATTTTCCCATCCCCGTCCTGCCTGCCCACAGGCGTTACTTGCAGTTCAAGGTGGGCCAGGGGCACGTTCAGTTTACCATGCTCCCCTTCGGGTTCACCAGTCCCCCTCAGGTGTTCACCAAAGTGATGGCGGTGGTAGCAGCTCATCTGTGCAGGTTAGGGGTTTCAGTCTTCTCCTACCTCGACGACTGGCTGTTGAAGAGTCCTTTACCCCAGGCTGTCGTCACCCACCTTCAGACTACGGCGAACCTCCTGCATTCGTTGGGGTTCACTATAAACGTGCTGAAGTCACACCTGACTCTTTCTCAGAAGCTCCATGAACTGTGTCCAGCTGTTCTGGACACAGTGCAGGTTTGGGCTTATCCTCCCAAGCAGCAAGTATAGGATATTTAGGTTATGAAACTGATGTTTCGGCCTCTATCCTGGATTTCAGTGAGGCAGACTCTGAGGCTGTTGGGCCTCATGGCCTCCTGCATCCTGTTAGTCAAATATGCTAGATGACATATGAGGGCTCTACAGTGGGACCTGAAGTTCTAATGGGCACATCATCAGGGGAATCTCACCGACACTGTTAATATTTCAGAGGGAGCTGCAAACAGATCTGTAGTGGTGGCTAGTGAACTGCAATTGGGTCAGAGGCAGACTCCTCTCCCTTCTTTAACCAGATCTCACAGTAGTGACAGATGCGTCACTTCTAGGTTGGGGCGGCCATCTGGGAGAGGTGGAGATCAGAGGCCTCTGGTCCCCAGCGAAAATCCGGACTCCATATCAACTTCCTGGAGCTCCGGGCAATCAGACTGGAATTGAAAGCATTTCTTCCTGTTGTAAAAAGGAAGATGGTGCAGGTGTTCATGGACCACACTACCACAATGTAGTACTACAACGAGCAGGGTGGTATGGGGTAATGGACCCTTTGTCAAGAGACCCTGTGTCTCTGTATATGGCTGGAACAGCAGGGCATACCCTGCTGGTTCAACACCTGGCAGGTTCTTTGAACGCCAGGGCAGACAAAATCAGCGGTTGATGCCTAGCGGATCACAAGTGGTGTCTCCATCCGTAGGTGGCACAAAGACTCTTTCAGCAGTGGGGAGATCCTTGGATAGATTAGTTTGCCTCAGCAGAGAACATGCAAATTCAGCAGTATTGCACGTTGGAGTTTCCAAGACGGCACTCCCTCAGCGATGCTTTTCATTGCGAGTAGAGTTCAGGCCTCCTGTACGCATTTCCGCCCATACCACTTCTGTCCAGAGTTCTCAAGAAAATCAAGCATGACCGGGCCCAAGTAATCCTGGTGGCTCCGGACTGGGCACGGAGAGTCTGGGTATACTGAGCTCCTGAAAATGAGCATTGATTCTACGATCAGGCTGTCCCTTCGGGGAGATCTTCTGTCGCAGGGGAAGATTCTTCACCTGAACCTGTCAACTCTGCACCTTCATACGTGGAGATTGAGCAGTGACAGTGACAGCCTTCGACCTCCCTCCCGAACTCTGTAAAGTTATTCTGGCAGCAAGGCGTCTCTCCACTAAGACGGTATACGCCTGCCGTTGAAAATGCTTTATAAGTTATTGTAGAGAAAGAGCTATTGATTCTCTCTCTGACATCCGTCTCTTAATCTTATCCCTTGCTTGTAGGAGGCTGGCCTGGCTTGTAGTGGGTATCTAAGGTATTTATACCTTGTACCAGGTCCAGTTATCCCTTATTAGTGAAATGTAGGGAGTGTTCTAGCAGCTTAGGCTGTCTAGAGGTAGCTGTAGCAGAGCAGATTGGGCTGAATAGGAGACATGCAAAGCTCCTGAATAGGAGACAAGCTTTATTGTGTATAAGTACACAGTACTTATACACAATAAAAGACAATACTCAGTGTTATAAAAAATAAAGGTATTTTATTTTAGTGACACAAGGCCAAAAATATCTTAGAGACAATACTCCATCTGGAGGTAAGTATTATACACAATATATGCAGTAGTAACCAAAATCAGGTAAGTAAACAGTCATAGAATAGTGCAAACAGTAGAAAATACAATATATTTCAATGGGCCTAGAGGCAACACAAACCATGTACTAAAATAGTGGAATGCGAATGTCGAATATTCCCCTAGGCAAGTGTAGTGTGTAGAGGGGCGCTGGGAGTGTAGGAAAACACCAACAGTAAGTAAAGTACCCCTCCCCAGAGTCCAGGAAAGCAGGAGTAAAGTACAGCAAGTTTCCTCAGGACACACTACAAGTCGTGATAAAGTATTTTGCAAGAACCAAGCAAGACTGCAAGCACAAACAATGGATTCCTGGACCTGAAGACCTGTGGAGAGAGGCGACCAAGTCCAGAAGTCAAAGGAGAGTCCAGGAAGGACAGGAGCCCCTGCCAACCTAGAAGAAGGTGCAAAAGTGGATTCTCCGGTCAGAAGAAAAGTATAGAAGAGCACCAAAGAAGATGGCTGCGGGTTCCTGCTTGGTGCAGGAGATGTCCCACGTCGAGTTGTTCAAGCAAGTATTACAGTTTGTGTCAAAAAGGAGCTGCCTAGACACAGGAGAGACCTGGGGATCTCAACTCAGACTGAGGAGACAGAGGGGGCTCTCAGCACTGTAGAGAGCCCTCAGAAGACCAGGCAGCACCAACGGGATCCCCAGAACATGGGGACAAAGACGATGCAAAGTGTGGTCATCGCATCACTACACTGGAAGGTCCCACGCTGCCGGAGAACAACTCAGGGAGCTGTGTGTCGCAGGATGGAGTGATGGGGACCTGTGCACAGAAGCCCAATGAGCTGCAGAAGACGTGGTGCACAGGGGTACTGTTGTAGCATGGGGAGGCAAGCTCTTACCTCCACCAAACGTGTACAGCTGGACCTTTGAACAGTCTGGGTCACTTTGGTCCACCACCTGTGTTCCAGGGAGCACACGCGTCAACAGGAGAGGAGTCCCAGAGTACCGGTTGTCATCACAGAAGGGTGCCTACAGAAGCAGGGAAGTGACTCCGTCACTCCACAGTAGATTCCTTCTTCTGGTACAGGGTGAAGAGAGGCACTCCTCAGAGCATGCACATCTTGGAAACTGCTGCAAAAGCTGGCTGGAGCTGAAGTTGCAGGCCACAGAAGTCGCCCTGGATACTTTGTTGCAGTTACAGCGGTGCCTGGAGCAGTCTGTGGTTGATCCGACGGTCAGAAGCTGAAGCAGAGGATGCAGAGGAGTCCTGGAGGAATCTTGCAAACCAAATCTGAGGAAACACCCAGAGGAGAGATCCTAAATAGCCCTGAGAGGGGGAATGGCTATCTATCCAGGTATTCACCTATCAGGAGGGGTCTCTGACGTCACCTGCTGGCACTGGCCACTCAGCGGTCTCCAGAGGGTCCCCACACCTTGGAATCTAAGATAGCTAATGCCAGGGACACTTTGGAGGAGCTCTGGGCACCACCCCTGGGGTGGTGATGGACAGGGTAGTGGTCACTCCCCTTTCCTTTGTCCAGTTTCGCACCAGAGCAGGGACTGTGGGTCCCTGAACCGGTGTAGACTGGATTATGTAAGGAGGGCACTGTTTGTGCCCTTCAAAGCATTTCCAGATGCTCTGTGAGACTAACCCTCCCAAGCCTGTAACACCTATTTCCAAAGGGAGAGGGTGTAACACCCTCCTCTTAAAGGAAATGCATTGTTCTGCCTTCCTGGAATTGACCTGCTCAGTCCCCAGGAGTGCAGAAACCTATCTGTGAAGTGGCAGCAACTGGGGGCTGCAGTGGACACCTCAGAGAGCTGGTTTGGCAGTACTGGGGGTCCATGGTGGAGCACTTAGGATGCATGGGATTGCCCCCCCCCCCATACCAGAGTTGGATTGGGGGGCAATCCCATGATCTTAGGCACCTCACATGGCCATATTCTAAGTTACCATTGTGAAGTTACATATATGTGTTGACATGAATGTAGTGCACGCTTATAATGGTATTCCTGCACTCACAAAGTCCGGGCAATGGGCCCTGGACAATGTGGGGGCACCCTTGCTAGTGCAAGGGTGCCCTCACACACAGTAACTTTGCACCTAGCCTTCAGTCAATGAAGGTTAGACATATAGGCGACTTATAAATTACCTTAGTGCAGTGAAAATGGCTGTGAAATAGTGTGTGCATTATTTCACTCAGGCTGCAGTGGCAGCCCTGATGAAGGGTTTGTATGAGCTCCTTATGGGTGGTAAAAGAAATGCTGCAGCCCATAAGGATCTCCTGGGACCCCAATGCCCTGGGTACCATATACTAGGGGCTTATAAGGGGGGGGGGGGTCAAGTGTGCTAATCAGAATTGGAATATGGAGTCACTAAAGTGTAGTGACAAATTTGGTAAGTAGAGAGAGAGCAGAAGCACTGGAGTTCTGGTTAGCAGAACTTCAGTGACACAGTTAAGCATACTGACAACACACATAGGCCACAAACTATGAGCACTGAGGTCCTGGCTAGCAGGATGCCAGTGAGACAGTAAAAAAAACACTTACAAACAGGCCAAAAAGGGGAGGTAACCATGCTAGAAAGAGGCTACTTTCTCACATTGCTCAGAAGGGTTCTGCCTTGGGCACTCTCAAAGGCTATCTTTCCGCCCTATCAGCGTTCCTTCTGCTGCCTGATCAGCCTTCATTATTCAAATCTCCTATTGTACATAGATTTCTCAAAGGGCTTGTTCATGTGTTTCCCCCTGCGCCCTTTGTTATGCCTCAGTGGGACTTAAATCTAGTTCTCACGTTTAACATGTGTGCTCCCTTTGAGCCTTTACATAACTGTCCCCTCCGGCTGCTCACCATCAAGACAGGCATTTTAGTGGCAATAACATCTGCCAGGAGTGTGAGTGAGATGCAGGCTCTCTTATTCAAGCCACCGTATCTCACCATGTTCCCAGACAAGGTGAAAATCAGAACTAATGCCTCTTTCCTTCCCAAGGTGGTGACCCCATTTCACCTGGATCAAAACATCACCCTGCCCACCTTGTTTGCTCCACCTCCTCCCTCTAAGGAAGAGGAGCAACTCCACCGACTGGACCCAAAAAGAGCGTTGTCTGTCGTTCTACCTTGACCACACAAAAGAGTTCTGGGTGGATGACCAACTCTTTGTGGGGTACGTGAGAGCAAAGAAGGGTCGGGCAGTGCAGAAATGAACCATTTCGCACAGGGTCATTCTCTGCACTAAGATCTGCTACACGCTGGCCAAGAAGCAGCCTCTTGGGGGCTGATTTCACCAGGGGCAAGGCTGCTACCAGTGCACTACCACAAGGTGTTCCAGTCCTGGATATCTGTCAGTGTAGAAAAGTACCATCTTTCTTGGCATGTTACCCCCATTTTTACCTGTATGTCAGTATGTTTTTGCCTGTCTCACTGGGATCAGGACCCCAGTGCTCATAGTTTATGGCCTAATTTGTGTGTCTGTATAGCGCTTGACTGTGTCACTGAGTCTCTGCTAATCAGAACCTCAGTGCTTATGCTCTCTCTGCTTCTAAATTTGTTACTGTAGGCTAGTGACTTCATTTACGAATTTCAATTGGCACACTGGACCCCCCTTATAAGTCCCCAGTATATGGTACCTAGGTACCCAGGGCATTGGGGTTGGAGATCCTTATGGGCTGCAGCATTTCTTTTGCCACCCATAAGGAGCTCAGACAAACCCTCTCACAAGACTGCCACTGCAGCCTGTGTGAAATAACGCACACGTTATTTCACAGCCATTTTCACAGCACTTAAGTAACTTATAAGTCACCTATATGTCTAACCTTCACTTGCTGAAGGTTAGGTGCAAAGTTACTAAGTGAGAGGGCACCCTTGCACTAGCAAAGGTGTCCCCACATAGTTCTGCGCCACTTCCCGGGACTTTGTGAGTGCGGGGATGCCATTACACACTTGCACTACCTATAGGTCAATACCTATATGTAGCTTCACAATGGTAACTCCGAATATGGCAATGTAACATGTCTAAGATCATGGAATTGTCCCCTCATTCCAAATCTGGTATTGGGGAGCCAATTCCATATATCCTGGGGGCTCCAGTACTGCCAACCCAGCTCTCTGAGGCTTGCACTGCAGCTACAGCTGCTGCCACCTCACAGACAGGATTCTGCCCTCCTGGGTTCTGAGCAGCTCAGTCCCAGGAAAGCAGAATACAGCATTTCCTCTGAAAGCAGGATGTTACACCCTCTCCCTTTGGAAATAGGTGTTACAGGCTAGGGAGGGGTAGCCTCCCCAGCCTCTAGAAATGCTTTAAAGGGCACAGATGGTGCCCTCCTTGCATAAGCCAGTCTACACCAGTTCAGGGACCCCTTGTCCCATGCTCTAGTGCAAAACTGGACAGAGGAAAGGGGAGTGACCACTTCCCTGTCTATCACCACCCTAGGGGTGGTGCCCACAGCTCCTCCAGTGTGTCCCAGACTTCAGCCATCTTGCTTTGCAAGGTGTGAGGGCACTCTGGAGGGCTTTGAGTGGCCAATGCCAGCAGGTGACGTCAGAGACCCCTCCTGATAGGTCCTTACCTGATAAGGTAGCCAATCCCCCTCTCAGGGCTATTTAGGGTCTCTCCTGTGGGTTCTCTTCAGATTCTACTTGCAAGTTTCCAGCAGGAATCCTCTGCAACTACTACTTCATCCTCTGACCTCAGATCAACTGCAGCCTGCTCTAGGAACAGCTGTAACAGCAACAAAGTATCCACAAGGGATACTTTTATTCTGCAACTTCAGGTCCCTCCAGCAACTGTAACAGTTTCCACTGTGTTCACGCTCTGAGGACTCCCTGTCTTCACCCTGTACCAGAAGGACCCAAGAAATCTCCTGTGTGGTGACTGACTCACTCCCCTGCTCACGCAGGCACCTTCCAAGTTGACGACTGGTACTCCTGAACTCCTCTCACAGCGACGAGCCTGCTCCTAGAAACACAGACGGGGGACCCCATCGACATAGACTGTCCTGAGGTCCTGCTGACGCAATTTGGAGGAGGTAAGACCTTGCCTTCCCTGAGAGCGACAGTACCCCTGTGCACAGCGTCTTCTTCACCTCCTAAGGCCTCTGTGTACTAATTGCAAAATTCCTTCATGCTCAGCCTGGCCCAGGTCCTCAGCACTCTATCCTGAGATGCTCAACTCGCTGAGTTGACCTCCGGCGGTGTGGGACCCTTCTTTGTAGTGCTGCACCAACCACATTTTGCACCTCCTTTGTCCCTAGTCCTGGGACTCCCGTGGGTGCTGTCTGGCATCCTGAGGGCTCTCTAAAGTGCGGAGAGGCCCCTCTTCTTCCTCACACAGAGTTGAGGCCCTCAGGTCCCTCCTGGGTCCAGCCAGCGCCATTTTGACACAAAAAAGCACATTTGTTGTAACAAAGGCTTGTTGGCGACTTCCAACACAAAATCACATCTGCATCCATCTTCACATTGTGGTACATCTTTTGCATCATGCAGGAACCCGCTGGCATCTTCCTAGGGTGCATTCCTGCAGTCTTCGTCCAATTGGGGACTCTTCTTTTGCACCCTCTTCTGGGTTGGCAGGGGCTTCTGTCCTTCCTGGAACTTCTTTCGACTTCTGGACTTGGTCCCCTTCTTTTGCAGGTCTTCAGGTCCAGGAATCCAGCAGCTGTTGTTTGCAGACTTGGTTGGTTACTGCAATAATCCATATCACGAGGTGTAGTGTGTCCTAAGGAAACTGTCAGTACTTTACTCCTGCTTTTCTGGGCTCTGGGGTGGGGTAATTTACATACCTTTACTGTATTCTTACTCTCCCAGTGATTCTGCACACTACACTTGTCTAGGGGGGGATTCGTGATTCACATTCCACTTTCTTAGTATATGATTTGTTTTTTCCCTAGACCTATTTTCTCCCATTGCATTCTATAGCATTTGTTATTGTTTGCACTATCCTATGTCTAATTACTTGCCTTATTTTGCTGTCTAGTGTATATATTGTGTATAATACTTACCTCCAGAAGGAGTATTGCCTCTAAGATATTTTTGGTACTGTGTCACCCAAATAAACAACTTTATTTTTGGTAACACTGAGTATTGTCTTGACTTGTGTATAAGTACTGTGTAACTATAAATGGTATTGCATGAGCTTTGAATGTCTCCTAGTTCAGCGTAAGCTGCTCTGCTGTAGCTACGTCTATCAGCCTAAGCTACTAGAACACTACTACTTCGCTAATAAGGGATAACTGGACCTGGTATAAGGTGTAAGTACCTAAGGTACCCACTACAAACCAGGCCAGCCTCCTAAAGTCAGGCAGCAACTTGGGCATCATTGCACAAGTTTGCAAGACATTACTGCCTGGACAATCAGGTCCATAGAGACAGACACTTTGCCCGTTCGGTCCTGCAGGTCTCTTTAGTGTGAAGATCTGTCCGCAGCCCACCGCCTGGAGGTTATGGCTTCGGTATCTATGCAAAGGTAAGAAGTTTGCAGCTAGAAGTCTCTGTCAGAGAAACAAGTTACTTACCTTTGATAACGCATTATCTAGTAGATAATCTATCTAGCTATATCCAGCTATATAATGGTAACTCCGAACATAGGCATGTTTGGTATCAAACATATCGGAATCGTACCCCAATATTGTTGTCAGTAATGGTTGTATGATTCCATGCACTCTGGGGGCTCCTTAGAGGACTCCCAACATTCCTCCTACCAACCTTCTGGGGTTTTCCAAGCAGTCCATGCTGCTGCCACTCCCCAGACAGGTTTCTGCCCTCCTGCCGCTTGATCAGCTCAAGCCCAGGAAGGCAGAACAAAGGATTTCCTTTGGGAAAAGGGGATAACACCCTCTCCCTTTGGAAATAGGTGTTACATGGCTTAGGAGGGGGTAGCCTTCCCAAGCCGCTAGTGTGCTTTGAAGTGCACATTTGGTGCCCTCCTTGAATAAACCAGTCAGTACCGGTTCAGGGACCTCCAGTCCCTGCTCTGGTGCAAAACTGGACAATGGAAAGGGGGAGTGACCACTCCCTGTCCATAACCACCCCGGGGGTGGTGCCCAGAGCTCCTTCAGTGGGTCCCTTGATTCTGCCAGCTTGAATCCAAGGTGGGCAGAGGCCTCTGGGAGCATCTGAGTGGCCAGGTCAGGCAGGTGATGTCAGAGCCCCCTCCTCATAGGTGGTTACCTGGCTAGTTGACCAATCCCCCTTCCAGGGCTATTTAGGGTCTCCCTCTTGGGTGGGTCCTCGAATTTGGCTTGCAAGATTCCATCAGGACTCCTCTGCAACCTCTCCTTCAACTTCTGGCCACTGGAACTGCGACTGGACCCTCCAGGAACCAACAATCTGCATCTGTGACGAAGACTCTGCTTGCAACATTGTTTCCACTGCTCCTTTTAGCTTCTGCAACATTTCCACGGCTGTGCATCCTCTGAGGGCAGCAAGTCTTCAGTGAGCATGAGAAGGAAGAAGGAATCTCCCTTGGAGAGAAGGAGTCACTCCCCTGCATCTGCAGGCACCAACTGTAACGGCGACCAGCTGCGTGGATCTCCTCTCATCCTGAGCTGTGTGAATCCTGCATCCCGGGTGGTGGTCTGGAGTGGTACCCTAAGGCCTCTCTGCCAGCTGTCCAACCTTTGTGGAGGTAAGCACTCGCCTTCGCACGCAGGACAGTGCCCCCATGCATGGCGTCTCTTGCAGCTACTAGGGCTTGTTGTCATCTCCTTCAAGCGATCTTCAGGCTCCGTGCAGCCCCAGCACTCTTCCCTGCGACGCACACCCCTCTGTGTGCTTCTCCTGCGGCTTGGGACCTTTCTTCAGTTGTGCTGCGGGGGCTCCTTTGCGGTGTAGACTGGATTATGCAAGGAGGGCACCATCTGTGCCCTTTAAAGCACTTCCAGAGGCTTTGGGAGGAAACCTCTCCCATGCCTGTAACACCTATTTCCAAAGGGAGAGGGTGTAACACCCCTCTCCTAAAGGAAATGCATTGTTCTGCTTTCCTGGGATTGAGCTGCTCAAGCCCCAGGAGGGCAGAAGCCTGTCTGTGAGGAGGCAGCAGCTGTGGCTGCAGTGAAAACCTCAGAACGCTGGTATGGCAGTACTAGGCGGTTCATGGTAGAGCCCCCAGGGTGCATTGAATTGGCTTCCCAATACCAGAATCAGACTGGGGGTACAGTTTCTCAATCCTACACAGCTCACATGGCCATATTCAAAGTTACCATTGTGAAGCTACATATATGTGTTGACCTATATGTAGTGCACACTTATAATGGGGTCCCTGCACTCACAAAGTCTGGGAAAATGGGCCTGGACGATGTAGGGGCAATTCTGCTAGTGCATGGGTGCCCTCACACAGAGGTACTATGCACCTAGCCTTCAGGGTCTGAAGGTTACATATATAGGTGACTTATAAGTAACCTGGTACAGTAAAAATGGCTGTGAAATAGTGCTTACACTATTTCACTTAAGCTTCAATGGCAGTCCTGAAGACGTGTTTGTATGAGCTCCTTATGGTTGGCAAACGAAATGCTGCAGCTGATAAGGATCTCCTGGAACCCCAATGCCCTGCAGTGCCCTGGGTATCAAGGTACCATATACTAGGAACATATAAGGGGAGTCCAGTATGCCAATTAGGAGTGGAATACCGGGTAACCAGTATGTAATTACAAATTTGGAATCAGCGAGAACATAAGCACTAAAGTTCTGGTTAGCAGGATTCCAGTGACACAGTCAAGCAAACTGGCAAAATAGTAAAACATACGGACATGTAGGCGACTAGCAGGATCCCAGTGAGACAGTAAAAACACACTGACAAGCGGACCAAAAATGCTAGAAAGAGGCTACTTTCTCACATACGTCAATATATATTTCCTTTTGCTGTTACATAGGCAATCATTTTTGTTTTTCTCATATGTGCATTATACGTTACAGATGGTCCCAGAGGTGTTAAGATTTTCTCTTTCAGTTTTTTTCCTAAGGACTCGTGTTGTTTCTATACCAGTAGTTGTTCTCCATTTTTCTATTAAAGCATTGTTCAGTGTTTTCCCCATCACAGATGGGTTCTTGGGTTACCCCCATTTTATCTGTGCTTTTGCAGTGCAGGGCTGGGTAAAATAACAGTTTTCTATAGCAAATAATTATGGCTCAGTGGCATTGCCAGTTGACTCTGGGGCCCCTTGTACTGGCTGACCATGGGTTCAATCCCTCCTTTGGAGCACATAGGTTTTTATGTTCATATTGTCTGTTGTCTTCTGCCATATTTTTGTCCAACTGCCATGGCAATGCTATTCCCATGCTTTTCAATACGCTTATACCTTTACTTGCCTTTGGTCCTTCCCACAGTTCTTATGGTGTGGCATATGTTTTTACTCATCTAAATTCATAAGAGCGCCCGGTCTCTTTTCACTTTTTCTAGACCAGCTTATTCTAATCAGTGACTTTTAGTAAGGCCAGTCCTGATCTACATTAAAATTTGCTATGCATAGGCCAAGAAGTATCTCCCTGAGGATTTGTGTACTCATTCTACAAGAGCCAGATGCACGATCACTGCATTAGAATGCAGAGTTCTGGTCCTGTATATCTGCCAGGCAGTAACGTGGACTTCCCTGTACTTGTTTACCAAACATTACTGTCTGGACAGTGAGGTTTGTTTTGATGGGCATTTTGCCAATTCAGCCCTACAGGAATTTCTTGTCTGAAACTGGTCAAAAGACCCTTCCTTGTCAGAAATTGGCCCGCAAACCCACCATCGAGGATGGTATTGCTTTGGTATTTCATTCTAAATTAAGAATCAGTGGCTAGATGTCTATCAAATGAACAAATTACTTACGCTCAGTAATGTCTTATATGGTAGAGACAGGATTTAGCAGCAGATTCCTTACTGGCCCACCCATCTTCCCCATTCTGCGACCTAATTTCTAAGGACAGGGTTTTCCCTCTACAGGGGAAGCTCTGCAAACTGTTTTTTATTTTTCTCTTGAGGTCCCATTGTGTGAGTGTTCGTAATTAATCAACACGGAGATGTCTCTTTTTTGGCACACTGTTTGCATAGGCAGTTTCTATAGGTGACTGTGTTTTTGACATGGAAAACAGTCATGGAAGAAACTGATGTCAGCGCATCGGAGAGGGAATTATATGGACTGCGTCAATGTCACATCCAGTGGATAACGTCCCTACAGAGTCGCATGAAGCTCTCTCCCAAAGCGTAGAGATACTGCTGGGAAACATTTCCTGATCGAGTGTAGCACCTTAGGGAGAATTCTAAATTAAGAAATCTGCGGCTAGATCCTGTATCTACCAGAAAAGGCATTACCAAATGTATATTACTTGTCCTTCAGGTAGGCCAAGAGCACTTTCAATTCACTGCGGTTCTTTTTGGCCTTAGGAGTGCACCTCAGGTATTCACAAAGGTGATGGTGGTAATTGAAGCCCATCTGCGGAGGCTGGGAATATTAGTCTTCCTGTACCTCGACGACTGGCTACTGAAGGCCGAATCCCCTCAAGTAGTCATAAGCTACCTCCAGAAGATGAACAACCTGTTGACATCTTTGAGCTTTTCCATCAATGTATCGAAATCCAACATGACTCCTTCACAATGGCCTCCCTTCATCTGAGCCAGCCTGGGCACAGTGCTTTTCAGAGCTTTTCCTCCATCTCAATGAGTCTATGACATTTGGGGTATGATCCTGATATTTCAACCCTTGACCTGGGTCTCAGTGAGAGTGACTCTGAGGCTGTTGGGGCTCTTGGCCTCCTGCATTCTACTTGTGCACTGATTTCCTTGGGATTTAAGGTGTTCTTCACCAACATCAAGGGGGAACTAGTACAAGTTGTTACCGACAACACAACCCCCATGTGATACTGAAACAAGCTGGGAGGAGTGGGCCAGGAGGTTCTACATCTCTGGTTGAAAGCACAGGGCACTCCCCTGATTGCCCATCACCTGGCAAGATCTTTAAACACCAGCGTAGACAAACACAGATAACAGTTCCTAGCAGATCAGCAGATCACAGTTACACTCAGAAATAGCGCAGGGCATCTTCTGACAATGGAGAGAGTCCTGGATTGATCTATTTGCCACCACATAAAGTGTGCAGTGTCCAAACATTTGCTGGTTAGATTTCTAAAGGCAGTTCTCCTTTGCGGACATTCTGCTGAACTGGGGTTCAGGACTCATGTACGTCTTACCCCACTGCCTCTCCTGACCAGAGTGTTGAACAAGATCAGGAAAAGCCAGGCCTAACCCATCCTTGTAGTCCCAGACTGAGCGATGAGAGCATGGTAGCCCCACATCTGGCCATGAGCACTTTCTTCTAGCCTGGGTGCTCCTTCAGGAGGACCTCTTGTTGCAACAGCAGGAGGTGCGTCTTGCGTTCAAGCTTGAACAACCTATATCTCCATTCTTGTGATTGAACAGCAAGTTACTGTCCTTTTATTTGCCACCTGAAGTGGTTGCAGTGATCTTGGCAGCTAGACATCCACTTACCGAAACCCTTTTTGCAGGATGATGGGACAAGTTTGTTGTCTGATGTTCCCCTCAAAACATTTACCCTTGCATATAAAGTTAAATAATGTTCTAATTGTTCTAATGTTCTATCTTTCTTTAGCCCAGCAAGGCATTGGTGTGGTGACAGTTAAAGGTTATTTTTTGCCCTTTTGACCTTCTTACATTTGCCAAATCAGTCCTTCCTCTTAAAGTCACTGGTCCTGATGTGTTTTTTTTAAGAGCTGACCCATCTCTTCCCACCAATACTGTTTATCATGCTGCAGTGGAACATTACCTTGACCCTCACTTTCCTGATGTGAGTTAGAAATAGGGTCTCTAGTTAGCAGTAGTTTGCACCTTGTTCAAGTAGGGACCCTCACTTTAGTCAGGGTAAGGGAGTCACACAGCTAAGAAAACCCCTGCTCCCCCTTTTAGTAGCTTGGCATGAGCAGCCAGGCTTATCTCAGAGGCAATGTGTTAAGTATTAGTACACACACATAGTAACACAATTAAAACACCACAGAAGTACTCCACACCAATTTAGAAAAGTGGCCAATATTTATCTGAGTAAATCGAGACCAAAACGACAAAACTCCAAAATACGTAAGAAAAGATACGAACTTTCAAAGATTCAATCTTAATATGGTGCTTAAAAACACAATAGCCCCAACTGAGACTATCACTGCATCTTGACGGAGTCGCTTCCAACAATCTAACGTCACTTGCGAGGTAGTACTGGCTGGCCACGGAGTGGCATGGACCTTGGGTACAGTACCTTGCGGCATTGGTTCCTTATTGCTACCATGGAGGTGAGACGTGGGCTCCTTACTGCTAAGCAGGGGAGAGGAGGCTTGGTTCCTTACGGTTGCAGGGGAGGTGATGCAGCATCGATTGCGAGGTGTCGGTTCCTTACGACAAGGTGGGGTCAATGAATCCAGTAGACAAGATGCAAGGCATTGACTTTGCGGTTTCACAATCACACAATGGGGCCACAGGTGCTGAGGGTGTCATGGACGTCTATGACGCTGTACTTAGGACTCATACAGTGGTGGGAGTTCGGAGGTGCTGCATCGGCATCAGGCTTGTGTTGCAGGTCACACCCGTTGCACTCAGCAGGGACCACGGCTCCGGTGCAGGCAGCAGCATGGAGTTGGAGAGTGGTGCCAGTTCCTAAGTTGACCTGGTGTTGATGTGCTTAGTTTCTTCTTGGTTGCACCAGAGCTCACTTCGAAGGGCCAAGGAACTGGATTAGGCACCACTTGGAAAGTCAGGACTCTCAGCAAGAGTCCAGCCGCTGGCAGGTGAAGCCTTTGATAGGCCTGAGACATCTTAACAAGAAGCATCAAGAAGCAGGCCTGCACAGCAAAGCAACAGGCAGAGTGCCAGTCCCTCCTCCAGCATCTAGCTCTTCTTCCTGGCAGAATGTCCACAGTGCAGAAGTGTTCTAACTTTGTGGTGTCATAGGTCCAGTACTCATACCCATTTCTGTTGAAATAGGCAAACTTCAAAGAGAAGTCCTTGTTGTGCACAAGACCCTGCCTTTCCCTGTCCTGGCCCCAGACACACTCCAGGGGATGGAGACTGCTTTGTGTGAGGAAAGGCACAGCCCTATTCAGGTGCAGGTGTTAGCTCCTCTCACTACTCTAGCTCAGGAAGACCAATCAGGGAATGCAGGGCACACCTCAGCGCCCTTTGTGTGACTGTCTAGAGTGAATTCACAAACGGTCCCACTGTCATCCTGACCCAGACTTGTATTCCACAGGCAGAGGCACAGAATAGTTAAGCAAGAAATTGCACACTTTCTAAAAGTGGCATTTTCAAACTTTCAATTAAAAAACCAACTTCACCAAAAGATGTATTTTAAATTGTGAGTTCAGAGACCCATGTGGGTGGCATAATCAGTGCTGCAGGATCACTAGAAGCATTTGATTTACAGGCACTGAGCCCACATGGTGCACTATACTAGGGATTTAGTAGTAAATCAGATATGGCAATGATGGATAAACCAATCACCAATACAGTTTAGACAGAGAGCACTTGCACTTTAGCACTGGTCAGCAGTGGTAAAGTGTCCATAGTCTTAAAGCCAGCAAAAATTAAATGCAGCACACAGTCAAAAACAGGAGGTCAGAGGCAAAAGGTTTGGGGATAATCCTGCAAAAAGGGCAATTTCCAACACTGTGCATAACTTTCGAGCCAATGCACAGCTGCCCCCCCCCATTTCCTAACCACTAGGGCAGCATTCCTCATTGCCATTATATCTGCAAGTGGAGTCACCAAGCTTTAGGTAATGTCCATGGCACAGACATACACTTCTTTTCCCCGACAATGAGTCATCTGGACAAAAACAATATTGCTGCCAAAGCTAGTCATACCCTTCCATAAAGGGCAATCACTTTTTCAAGTTTTTATGCACTGCCCCATACCTCCAAGGAGGAAGAATGGCTCCACTGTCAGGATCCGGAGAGGGCCTTTACCTTCTGTATTGACCAGACCAGATAATACTGAAACGATGATCAGCTATTCATCAGTTTCTCTGTAACAAAAAAGGGTAAAGGGTTGCAAAAGAGAAACCTATCCCAATGGATTGTGTTATGCATTAAGATATGCTGTGGGCTGGTAAAAATAAACAGTCCCCAAAAGGATTGCAAACTCATTCCCCCAGAGCAAAGGTTGCTACAACTGAGCTAGTACACAGTGTGCCGGTTCTCGACATGTGCCAGGCAGCTACACCGGTGTTCCTCTACACGTTCAGGATTACTGCCTGGATAGCCAGGTCCAGTGGGATGGGCCCTTTGGAAATCTGTCCTGCAGGATTATTTTGTCTGAGACTTGGTAGGTACTGCTTGGGTATCTATTGACTGCGTTTTGAAGTCTCTTGTAAGAAGAAGTTACTTACCTTTGAGAGTGCCTTTTCTAGTAGAGACTGTGTCTAACCGCGAAATGCTCACCAAACCTCCCATCCCCCCTGTTCTGCGGAATATCCTCATTCAGTCCATTAATGATAACCAAACATGAAAGCTGGCACACATCCATATTCTGATTTAAAGGCTCTGCGTCCCACTACGCAGACAAGGATTAGAAAGAAACTGACATCAGCATGCAGAGGATGCACATATATAGGGGCCCAACGCCAAATCTGGGTGGGATGGATATGACATGCAGAAGTACAACCCCACCTATTGATGCACAATGGAATTGCTAGCAAAAGTGTCCAGTCTAGCACCTGAGGAAACTCACAAGGTGAGGAATCTGTGTTTAGATAGTTTCTACCAGAAAAGGTGTTACCAACAGTAAGTAACTTTTTTTCTGGTGTATATTCTAGCAATCTTTAGATTCCTCTCAGATCCCACCTCACCTACCAGTTCTGAGGGATGTCATGAGACACGTAAAAAAAAGTTCTTATATAGATTGCATCTAATAGAGACTTTTAGGTGCAGATTCCTTACCTTTGAATTCTCTCCTGGTGCCAGACTGGATCCGGAAGATTTTTCGTGGTCAGTAACCCTGAGCACTGGTAAGTGGCGTTGATCAGCTCTGCGTCCATCATCTTCACCAGAAATAGCATCACGGTTCCTATATATGCGCCACCCAAGCGTGCCAAAGTCAGTTCTTTTTCTTTCCTCGCCAGCCAGAGCTGATCCAAAGAGAGCTCTTCCTCACTCACTTTTTCACTGGTCTTTTTCAACTTTTTGTCTAATTCTTTTTTAGATCACTGGTGTGACGAGGATGTCATCATGGAAAGCTGCTTTCAAGCCCTGCGGATCATCTCATCAGGCGATGTCTGTGACAGATCTGCATCTCATTTGCTTGTGGTGTTTGGAGCGCAACCACAACCTGAAGTCATGCTCCAACGGCCGTGGGATGCATCCAAAGGCTTTGAGGGAGTGGTCCCTAAGGCGGACGGTGACCCGGCACGCGGCTTTTCAGGTCGAGGTCTTGGTTGAGAGGAAGGTCGTGGAGTCCGAAGTCATTGTCCCACTTTGTCCTCGGGGCAATCGGGTAAGTCGAAGCACAAGAAAAAGAAGAAGACAAAGTGGACGTCTTGTCCATCTTCCCACGCAACAAGGGAGCATCATTGATCTAGGCCTTGTTCCTCAAAACCTGCGCCTGGGCTGATTCTGCTTCCCCGAGTTTCCGTGAGCCGGAGCGACTCCTGCCCAACAAATAGAATTGTATGAGGTCATGCGTCTCATTTTTGGGCAGTCTGACCCTGCCAGAGCACCTTCGGGCCCTCAGCAGACTGAGGGGCCCCTATCGGGTTCTGCGCTCACAGCTTCGGCTTTGGCACTGATGGGCTCTCAGGTTTCCAGTCCTGGATCTGGACTGGTGATGGTCATTTCACCTCAACCTTCCCTGGCACCGGTTCTGATGCTAACGCTGGCAACGCCATCCCCATTGTCTCCACTGACTTGGACACGGAGCCTGATGGGCATCCTCTGACTTCAACTGTGATGCCAGCAGGAGCTTTGCCTCCTGGTTTAAATCCTGAGCCCTATTCTGCTGGGCTAGGCCTTGGGGAACAATGGTAGGAGTCTCTGGACCTTTTTTCAAACCAGCCATGCGAAATGGACTGGCATGACGACTTGGATGAAGTTAGTGGACTTGACAAATCTTGACATCAGATACTTGTATGCTTTCTCTATCTACAGGCCTGGCTGAGGAAGTCTGGCTTTACCAAAAAATGTCCAGGCTTCTCTGATGGTCGTGTCCTTTAATGGCAGCCATCTCTTCGGAGACAAGGCAGATTCACCACTCAAGCTCTTCAAGGGTTCTTGTGCTGCGGCCAGATCCTTTGGCTTGCGTTGACCTCTCACCCCCCACCCCCAATCTGTCTTTCGCTGCTTACATGGCTACAGAGAAGGGGCTACAATCACACCAAGTACTGTCCAGCCACCTTGCCATGCAAGTTGCCTAGCCTCTTCTACATGGCTGAGGGCGCGGGGCCCTCCGACCTGATGAGTCAGGTGGCCAGCGGTCTGGTCAGTTTGCCCCCCAAAACAGCCTCTAATCCCTCCTAGTCTGCCTCTCCACCACCAAGGACAACCCAGTTAGCGGCAGGGTTTGCAATCACCTGCCCCACTGGCAATCTACTATTTCAGACAGGTGGGTTTTGCAGATTGTCCGAAGGGGCTACTCCTTCCCCTTCAGACTACCCTTACATATATGCTGCCATTTTATGATTGGAGGATGACGGATCATTAATCCCTTCTCCAAGAGGAATTTGCTGCTCTCTTAACCAAAAGAGCTGTTGAGAGGGTTCTGGTGCCAGAAGTAGGCTGTGGATGTGTAGAAAAGTACCCTTTTTGACATGGTTAGCCCCCACTTTTTGCCTGGTATCTGATGTGATTTTGACTGAAAGTGCACTGGGTTCCTGCTAACCAGGTCCCCAGTGCGAGATCTCTTTCGCTAAATTGTACAGCTGTTTCTCTCAATTGGCACAACCTTTCCCAACCTCTGTAAGTCCCTAGTAAATGGTACCCTTGGCACCTAGGGTCTGGGGTACTAAAGAAGGTCCCTAAGGGCTGCATCACAAATTGTGCCAGCCTCAGGGATCTCTCACCAAACACACACAGTGCTGCTATTGCAGGCTGTGCGTCTTGGTGCAGACAAAAGTGAAAACACAACCTGTCACACATCCTCGTGTGCCAGGTCCTTTACCACTGCTTAAGATATTTGTAAGTCACCCCTACAGAAGGCCTACAGCCCTACGACAGGGTGCATTATATCACATGCGATGACATACCGGCATAAGCAGATATGACCCTGCTATATCTTTGGCTTTAACCTCAACAACCTTGGACCGAGCGATCGTTCTGATGTCGTTCCGAACCTCGGGAATGATCTGGCTGCTGCCTGCTTCGACCTTGGTGCTGACCAAGATCTTGAAGCACAAATCAGCGCGGAAGCAAAGACTTTGGACTCCAGGGAATAAGGGCAGTTTTCCACCAGGTCTTCTCCAGTTGAGACAATTTTTGAAAAGATGGATGCTAGACAGAGCAAACTTCAAATTCAAGAAGGCGCAAGCCGCATTATTGCTACACCTTACTCTACTGTGCTTCCAAAGAGAAAATTGACTTTTGAGGAGGCTCCGGACATTCCTGTCATTGCAAAGGATAAGGCTACTCGCCCCGATTGCTGGCCTTCTCCACTACCTCCTCCTTCTCCACCACCTTAATCACATCCACCCCTTCCCACTCTCCACCTCAGGCATCTATACACGGGGATGATCCACCTCAGGGATCACTGCAGTCTTACACTCTGGGTTTAGTGGTCCTCCTGGTGATGTAGATCTATGGGATGCTTATGACCCTGATCCCATTGTGCCAAATGACCTGGATCTCCACTCTGCTCACCCCTCCATTCTGGAGGACACTACCTCCTATGAGCAGGTGGTTTCTCGGGCGGCTGCATTCCACCACGTAGAGCTTCACAAAGACCCCATGGAACAGGACTTCTTGTTCGATACGCTTGCCTCCAAGCAAAAGGACACACAATATCTTCTCATGCTACCTGGTATGCTTAAGCATGTGGAGGAAATATTTAAGGAACCTGCGCGTTTGAGAGTGATCACACCATGGGTGGATAAGAAATATAAGGTGGCTCCTTTAGACGCACTTTACATCAGGGCACAATTAACACCCAGTGCTATAGTGGCCACCACCACCCGTAAATGGGCCAATAGTCATTCCATCAGGGACTCTTCTCCCCCAAAAAAGGAGAGTAAATGAATTGATGCTGCAACGAAGAGGGTGGCAGTACGAACTGCAAATCATTGGCGCATTGCCAATTCTCAAGCCCTTTTAGCCCGATACGATTCGGCACATTGGGATGAGATGAAGGGATTGTTACAATACCTCGCTGAAGAACACCGTAGATGGGGACAACAATTTATCTCAGAGGACAAAATTATCATGAAAAACTCTAGGCAGTGTGCCCTTGATGCAGCAGACACAGCAGCTCAGTGGACTAACACCAACATCCTCTTGAGAAGGCATGCTTGGCTTTGGTGTACTGGCTTCAAGCCAGAGGTCCAACAGACAGTTTTGAACATGCCCTTTGATAAGGAGCAACTATTTGGAACGCAGGTGGATACAACACTTGACAAGATGAAGGAGGACACCGCAAAGGCCAAGGGCGCCCTCCAAACTTCCACACTCAGAGGTTCCTTTCGTCACCCAGGGTACAGGGGGGCATACAAATGTTCCACGTCACAGAGCAGACAGCCACAATCCTTTTACAGTAGAGGCTACTTCTGAGGCTCCTACAGGGGGTCAAATAACAAAGGGAGGGGAAAGAGTACCGCCAACTTCTGCCAAACAGTGTCTACTTACAACTTCCCCTGACCATTCAACACTTGTTGCGGGAAGACTCCAACACTTTCACACGCCTGGGACACCATCACCACGGCCAATGGGTCCTTGCCCTTATCCAACATGGCTATCGTCTGGAGCTCATTACCACACCTCCCAACATTCCCCTCTCACCCACAGGGTATTGCAGGAACACTTAGCGCTTCTCTAGCAAGAGATTCAAGCCCTTCTTTACAAAGGGGCCATGGAGCCTGTTCCTCCACAACACCAAGGTTGAGGAGTATACTCCCTATACTTTCTGATTCCCAAAAAGGGCCGGTCCCTCAGACTAATACTGCATCTCCGAGCTTTAAACAGATACATCTTATCAGAACATTTTCCATATGGTCACTGTTCGGGATGTCATTCCGGGTCTACACCAAGGTGACTTTATGACTGCTCTAGACCTAAAGGACGCCTACTTTCACATACCAATTCACCCTGCACACCAAAACTACTTATGATTTGTCATTGCAGGCAAGCATCAGTTCAAAGTCCTTCCTTTCGAGGTCACTACCACTCCAAGGGTGTTCACAAAATGCTTAGCAATAGTCGCAGTACACCTGTAAAGGCAAAATGTCCACGTCTTTCCTTACCTGGACGACTGGCTCATCAAAGCCAGTACACTGAACCAGTGTCAACAACACAGTTGGATGACAGTATATCTCCTTCACAAACTAGGGTTTAACCTCAACATTCCCATCCCATCTCCAACTGCTACCAATTCATCCCATCAATTTGAATGCTCAGTTAGGGTTAGCGTACCCCAATCCAGCTCTCATTCATAATTTTCAGACTCTTACACCTCAATTTGAAGAAAATCAATCCTATAGGGTAAGGAACATCATGTGTCTCTTGGGGATTGTGGCTTCTGGCATTGCCATCGTTCCACATGCCAGACTACACATGTGCCCCCTACAGCCCCGTCTGTCTCGCCAATAGTCTCAGTCACTGGGTCACCTGGAAGATCTAGTGTTTTTAGACCGTCAAACTGACCATCCTCTGCATTGGTGGGACACCAACAACTTCCTGAAGGGGCGGCCTTTTCTATACCCTATTCCTCACATCACACTGACCACAGGCATATCACAGACGGATTGGGGTGATCACATCCAATACTTGACAGTTCACAGTCTCTGGAATGCCAAACACTAGTCAATACACATCAGTTACCTGGAGCTTCATGTAGTATTCTTAGAACTGAAAGCTTTCCTTTCTCAACTGTCTAACATGGTTGTCATAGGGGGTTATTCTAACTTTGGAGGAGGTGTTAATCCGTCCCAAAAGTGACGGAAAAGTGACGGATTTACCACCAGCCGTATTACGAGTCCATTATATCCTATGGAACTCGTAATACGGCTGGTGGTATATCCGTCACTTTACCGTCACTTTTGGGACGGATTAACACTCCTCCAAAGTTAGAATAACCCCCATAGTCTGGACATGACAGGCGTGTATTATGTATAAAAACAGGGAGGGACATGGTCTTCACAATTATCACACCTGTCTCAGACCATAAGGAAGTGAGCTCTTCACCACCACATTCACCTTTGTGCGGAATATCTCCCGGGAACAAACATGACTTTGCAGACCTACTCAACAGTATGCAACAACAAGTCCATGAGTGGGAACTCCACCCACAAGTCCTCCGGTCATACGTCAAAACGTTGGGGGGGGATCTCACAAAAACCTTTTCGCCACAGCAGGTAACGCAACATGCCAAAACATGGCCTCCAGGGACCCTTACCCACTATCCAAGGTCAACGCTCTCTGGATGAGTTGGTAAGGGATATTTGTCTATCTTTTTCCACCTCTCCCTCTCTTTCCTTTTGTGGTTCGGAAACTCAGGCCATCATCTCTCACCATAATCCTTGTGGCTCCCACCTGGGCACACCAGCCTTGATTCACCACACTCCTCTGTCTTTCAGTAGTCCCACACAAGATCCTCCCCAACAGGCTGGACCTTCTCACCCAGAACATTACGACAAGAAGTCACTCAGACTTGCAATATGGCTTCTGAGATCATAGAGTTTGGCTTCCTTGGTTTGCATGCAGAATGTATGGACATTTTCAAGGAAGCACACAGACCAACCACTAGAGCCTGCTATGCTGCAAAATTGAAATGTTTTGTTTGCTACTGCCAACCCAAACACTTTGATCCAATGAAAGCCATGGTACAAGAAATTGTGTGCTATTTGCATCATCTGCACTTCCATTCGCTTGCATTTTGCAGCAATAGCTGCATATCTCCAAAATGGACAACATATTTCACTATTCAGGATCCCAGTAATTAAAGCATTCATAGAAGGACTCAAGTGAGTCATTCCCCTTTGGATGCCCCCAGCTCTCCTGTGGAACCTTAACATTGTACTCACTAGACTCATGATTCCCCCATTTGAGCCACTTCACTCAAGCTCACTTCAATTTCTCTCATGGATATTCACCATCACTTCAGTCAGTCATGTTAGTGAGCTTTTGGAACTAATCTTAGAAGAACCTTTCTTCTAACTTCATGGAGACAAAGTAGTTCTTTGAACTAATTCTAAATTTCTACCTAAGGTGGTTTCCCAAAATTCATCTCAATCATCTGTTGTGCTCCCAGTTTTTCCCACAACCAGATTCTGGTTGCGGAAAGAGATCTTCACATCCTAGAAGTCAAAAGAGCATTCATGTTCTGCATAGACAGAACTAAAACTTTAGGAAATGTAAACAAATCCTTGTATCCTTTACTTCACCTCAAAAAGACAACCCAATATCCAAATCAGGCATAGCCAGATGGATAGTCAAATGTATTCAAACTTGCTACATTAAGACCAAAAGACCTTTACGTGTTTATCCTAGAGCACACACCACTCGTAAAAAGGGAGCTACTATGGCCTTCCTTGGAAACATTCCCATAGCTGATATGTGTATGGCAGCTACATGGTTTACACTACACACAGTCACAAACCACTACTGTGTGAATCTTGTAGCATGCCAACAAGCCTGTGTAGGTCAAGCAGTGCTATGTACCCTTTTCCAGACAGCTGCAACTTCCACAGGCTAGCCACCACTTCTAAGGAGGAACTTGTAGGAATGTACCATCTTTCGTGGCATGTTACTCCTAATGTCTGCCTGTTTGTCAGTATGTTTTGCCTGTCTCAATGGGATCCTGCTAGCCAGGACCCCAGTGCTCATAGTTTGTGGCCTAATGTGTGTGTTGTCAGTAGTGCTTAACTGTGTCACTGAAGTTCTGCAAACCAGAACTCTATTGTTTATGCTCCTCTCTCTACTTCCAAATTAGTCACTATAGTTTAGTGGCTCCATATTCCAATTCCAATTGGTACATTGGACCCCCCTTATAAGTCCCTAGTAGATGGTACCTAGGGACATTGGGGTTCCAGAACATTGGGGTTCCAGGAGATCCTTATGGGCTGCAGTATTTCTTTTGCCACCCATAACAAGCTCATGCAAACCTTTTTTCAGGACTGCCACTGCAGCCTGAGTGAAATAGTGCCCACACTATTTCACTCCATGGAAGTAACTTATAAGTCACCTATATGTCTAACCTTCATTTACTGAAGGATATGTGCAAAGTTACTAAGTGTGAGGGCATCCTTGCACTAGCAAATGTGCCCCACGCTGTCCAGGGCCAAGTCCCTGGACTTCGTGAGTGCAGGGATACCATTGCACGCGTGCACTACATATATGTCAATACATATATGTAGCTTCACAATGGTTGTAGGAAAGTACCATCTTTCTTGGCATGTTACCCCCATTTTCACCTGTATGTCAGTATGTTTTTGCCTGTCTCACTGGAACCCTGCTGGTCAGGACCCCCGTGCTCATAGTTGGTGGCCTAATGTGTGTGTTGTCAGTAGTGCGTAACTGTGTCACTGAGGCTCTGCTAACCAGAACCTCAGTGCTTATGCTCTCTCTGCTTTTAAATTTGTCACCATAGGCTAGTGACTTCATCTACCAATTTCAATTGGCACACTGGACACCCCTTATAAGTCCCTAGTATATGGTACCTAGGTACCCAGGGCATTGGGGTTCCAGGAGATCCTTATGGGCTGCAGCATTTCTTTTGCCACCCATAAGGAGCTCAGACAAACCCTTTCACGGGACTGCCACTGCAGCCTGCATGAAATAGTGCACACACTATTTCACAGCCAGTTTTCACTGCACTTAAGTAACTTATAAGTCACCTATATATCTAACCTTCATTTACTGAAGGCTATGTGCAAAGTTACTAAGTGTGAGGGCACCCTTGCACTAGCAAAGGTGCCCCCACACTGTCCAGGGCCAAATCCCCGGACTTAGTGAGTGCAGGGATGCCATTACACATGTGCACTACATATAGGTCAATACTTATAAGTAGCTTCAAAATGGTAACTCCGAATATGGCCATGCAAGGTGTCTAAGATCATGGAATTGTCCACCCCATTCCAAATATGGTACTGAGGAGCCAATTCCATGCATCCTGGGGGTTCCACCATGGACCCCCAGTACTGCCAAACCAGCTCTCTGAGGCTTGCACTGCAGCTACGGCTGCTGCTACCTCACAGACAGGATTCTGCCCTCCTGGGGTCTGAGCAGTTCAATCCCAGGAATGCAGAACAAAGCATTTCCTTTGGGAGGAGGGTGTTACACCCTCTCCCTTTGGAAATAGGTGTTACAGGCTTGGGAGGGGTAGCCTCCCAGAGCCTCTGGAAATGCTTTGAAGGGCACAGATGGTGCCCTCTTGCATAAGAGAGTCTACACCGGTTCGGGGTCCCCCAGTCCCTGCTCTGGTGCGAAACTGTACAAAGGAAAGGGGAGTGACCACTCCTCTGTTCATCACCATCCCAAGGGTGGTGCCCAGAGCTCCTCCAGTGTGTCCCAGACTTCAGCCATCTTGTTTTCCAAGGTGTGGGGACACTCTGGAGGCCTCTGAGTGGCCATTGCCAGCAGGTGACATCAGAAACCCCTCCTGATAGGACCATATCCGATAAGGTAGCCAATCCCCCTCTCTGGGCTATTTAGGGTCTCTCCTGTGGGTTTCTCTTCAGATTCTGCTTGCAAGTTTCCATCAGGAATCCTCGGCAACTACTGCTTCATCCTCTGACCTCAGATCAACCGCAGACTGCTCCAGGAACCGCTGTAACTGCAACAAAGTATCCATAAGGGTTACTTTGACTCTACAACTTCAGCTCCAGCCAGCAACTGCAACAGTTTCCATGGTGTGCATGCTCTGGGTACTCCCTGTCTTCACCCTGCACCAGACGGACTGAAGAAATCTCCTGTGGAGTGACAGAGTCACTTCCTTGCTCCAGCAGGCACCTTCTAAGGCGACAACCGGTTCTCTTGGACTCCTCTCCTGGCGACAAGCGTGTTCCTTGGAACACAGGTAGTAGACCCCTTTGACACAGACTGTCCCAAGGTCCTTCTGTCCAAATTTGAAGGCGGTAAGAGCTTGCCATCCCTGTTTGTGACAGTAACCCTATGCACTTTGTCATCTTTACCTCCTGAAGCCTCTGTTCTTATTTGAAAGAATCCTTTGTGCACAGCCTGGCCCAGGTCCCCAGCACTCTATCCTGCGACGCTCAACTAGCTGAGTTGTTCTCCGGCGGCGTGGGACCCTCTTTTGTAGTGCTGCAACAACTGCAATTTGCACCTTCTTTGCCCCCGTGTCCTGGGACCTCTGTGGGTGCTGCCTGGTCATCTGTGGTTACCTCCAGTGTTGGGAGCCCCTTCTGCCTCCTCAGTTTGAGTTGAGGCCCCCAGGTCCCTCCTGGGTCCAGGCAGCACCACTTTGACGTAATCCGCACCATTGCTTGAACCAAGGCCTGTTGGAGGAATCCAGTGCCGAAACTTGCCTGCATCCAACATCTCCACGTGGGACATCCATTGCATCATGCAGGAACCTGCAGCCATCTTCCTTGGTGCTTTTCTGCAGTCTTCTTCCAACCACAGACTTCTCTTTTGCACCATCTTCTAGGTTGGCAGGGGTTTCTGTCCTTCCTGGAATCTTCTGTGACTTCTGGACTTGGTCTCCTCTCTTTACAGGTCTTCAGGTCCAGGCATCCACCATTTGTTGTTTGCAGTCTTGCTGGGTTCTTGCAATAACTCTAATCACGACTTGTAGTGTGTCCTAAGGAAACTTGCAGTACTTTACTCCTACTTTCCTGGGCTCCTTGGTGCGGTATTTTACTCACCTTTGTGGTATTCTTACTCTCCCAGCAATTCTCTACACACCACACTTGTCTAGGGAGGAATTCGTGATTCACTTTCGACTTTCATAGTATATGGTTTGTGTTGACCCTAGACCTATTTTCTCCTATTGCATTTTATGGTATTTTCTATTGTTTGCACTATCCAATGTCTAATTACTTACCTTATTTTGGTGTCTAGTGTATATATTGTGTATAATACTTACCTCCAGAAGGAGTAGTGCCTCTAAGATATTTTTGGCCTTGTGTCACTAAAACAAACGACCTTTATTTTTGGTAACACTGAGTATTGTCTTTACTTGTATTTAAGTACTGGGTAACTATAGTGGTATTGCAGGAGCTTTTAATGTCTCCTAGTTCAGCCTAAGCTGCTCTGCTACAGCTACCTCTATCAGCCTAAGCTGCTAGAACAGTACTACATTTCACTAATAAGGGATAACTGGACCTGGTACAAGGTGTAAGTACCCAAGGTTCCCAATACAAACCAGGCCAGCCTCCTACATTGGTGGTGCAGTGGTGGGATAAGTACCTGCAATTGCTTTACCACTTTGTTACTAGTGCTGTTCACAAGAAAAGCTTGCTCCAATACTTAGAGCTATACATAATTGTACCTAGAAGTAATTTCTAACTTTCTAAAAAGTTCTTTAAACTTTGCAAAAGTTCTTAAAAGTTTCTGAACAGTTTCTTCTCTTCTCTAAAAAGTTAGGCCTACTAGTTTACTAACTTTTTACTCTCTGTCCTAAACTCTTTCATATGAGAATCTAAACTTTAAATGTTTGAGGGGTCTCTGCATTGAAAGGAGTTTAGGGATTGGGAAGAACTCCAATAAGCAATTCCTTTTAAATCTTCTCCTGAAGGATGACCAGGGACTTAGCACTGGACAGGAACAGCCAGATGGGGAAGTAGAGTAAGATTCACACCTGGCAGGCTCAGAGGAGCATTCTGATAATCCTGGGGAGGGTACGTCCACTGATCTTTCTGTCAACAAACCCCCTAGTGTAGCTGGGAGTGGGAAGGGTTCACACTCTAGTAGGACTCCCTTCACACCTAGAGGCCAGGTCACTAGGGTGGCTTCAGTTAGGGAAAGATCAGCCTCTCCCAATTCCAATGTTACTTCTGTTTCAGAAGCATCCCACACTTCTAACCCTGTGGACCAGTCCCTAGATAGGGAACTCAGAAAGCAGAGGTCAGAGGAGGCCAGATTGAGGCTACAGCAGCAACAGTTGGCCTTAGACAGGGAATTCCTAGCTGTGGAAATGGAAAGGCAGGGTTGGGTTTAGTTCCCCATAGTGGCAGCAGCAGTTTCAGGAATTTCAATGTTAGGGAACTGTCAAGGAGACCAGTTCCTCTGGGCTTGCGCATGTTCCTAATAATGTGCACCACTTGGCAGCTCCAAACTCCACTAGTTATATAGCACAGAGTTAAAGAATGGCCAAGTGGGGGAATGGGTTTTGGGTTGGGAACAGCGGAGAAGGAGACCTGTGGAAGAAAAGGTTAAACAACACAATTGCAAGATTAATCACAATGACTTTCAATAAGTTTTGTTTTAAAATAAAATACTTATGCTAAAAACATGACTGGCTTAAGACTTCACTGTAACTAGGTCTCAAGAATCTAGGTACCTGGAAATCAGGAAAGGTTATGCAAGATTTTCTTATGAACATTCCAGAATTAACCTATTATATTTTTGAACAATAAACGCTCTCCAAATAGTTCTTAGAATAATCTCTTATGCTCTGAACACTGAATAACATTCTATAGAATCTCTGTTTCAAGAATTATATGAACATTGAATAACACTCTATTGAAGCTGTGTTTCAAGACTACCATGAACATTGATTCACACTCTTTTGTATCTGTGTTTCAGAAATACGATGAACCTTGAATAACACTTTCAAATCTGTGTTTCAGGAATACTATGAACATTGAATAACACTCTTTTAAATCTGTTTTTCAGGAGTACTATGAACATTGAATAACACTATTTTAAATGTGTGTTTCAGGAATACGATGAACATTGAATAACACTCTTTTAAATCTGTGTTTCAGGAATGTTATGAACATTGAATAACTCTGCTACGTCACTCTCTGATTAAGAGTTTCAAGACTCAAATGCTCCGGGAATATATGCACCTTAATCAAACCACTCATATAAGTTTCAATGTCAAAAAATGATCGCACACTTCGCCGATCTGTATTTCAAAAGTTTAAGGAACAGGAAATAATCGTGCACTCTGTTGCCGATTCGAATATCTGAATTATTATGCAATGAAATGATCGCGCACAACGCCGATCTATTCTTTCAAGATTTAAATGCAGGAAAAAGAATTGCGCACTCCGCCGATTCAGAATTCACAGTGTAAATGCCATGAAATGATCGCGTGCACTGCTGATCTGAATGTCACGAAGTAAATGCCTGGAAGGAATCGCGCACACTGTTGCCAATTCAGAATTCACAATATAAATGCCATGAAATGATCGCGCGCACTACCGATCTGAATGTCACGAAGTAAATGCCTGGAAGGAATTGCACACACTGTTGCCAATTCAGAATTCACAAGGTTAATGCCATGAAATGATCGCACACACTGCCGATCTGAATGCAAAGAAGTAAATGTCTGAAAAGGAATCGCGCACACTGCTGCTGATTCCGAATTCACTATTCAAAGACCATGAAATAATCGCACACATTGCCGATCTGAATACCACTAAATAAATGCATGGAAGGAATCACGCACACTGTTGCCGATTCGGAATTCACAAGGTAAATGCCATGAAATGATTGCGCACACTGCCGATCTGAATACCACGAAATAAATGCCTGGAAGGAATCGCGCACAATGCTGCCGATTCGGAATTCACAAGATAAATGTCATGAAATGATCGCGTACACAAGATTTCAAGATTAGGCCCAAATCTCGAAAGTTACTAGAAAACGGAGTTGGGGCCTAGCCCGACCTCCGCCTTACCGCCCTGCCTGAAAATCACCAAATAAGCAAGAGCAGGGCTGGAATTGGCTGGTTAGGCTCTCTGGAAAATGCTGCTGCTGTGCACCGGGACCTCTGAATAGTGAGCAGGTGGAGCTGGGCTGGCTCCCTTATATAGAGCCAAGCCCCATCTACGAGCCACACCCAACCATACTGCAAGAAAGGCTTCTGGAGAGTCTTAGAATAAAGGACCACACCCTGTAGTTCTGCAAACAAGCCTTTCAAATGAACAATGAATTACAAACAGCATTAATGACTTTTCAAGGTGAAAGCTCTGCAATGCAAAAGGTTATCATAAAGCATGAAATATGTCTTTGCATAAGGACTGGGTTTTTGCATTTACGTTGCCGATAGAGCGCGCAGTGTCCTGATGTTGACAGGAACCTACATTTGATTCCAGAAATCTGCACAAAGTTGTTCCCCCTTACAAGGATGGGGATGACATATACAAGTGGTTTGCTGCACTTGAGAGGGCCTGTAAAGTTCAGAGGGTCCCTCAAGATCAGTGGGTTGCTATCCTGTGGCTATCTTTCACTGGCAAGGGGAGAAACTGACTCCTTATTGTGAGGGAGGAAGATGCAGATAACTACCATATATTCAAAAGTGCACTCTTAGATGGTCTGGGCTTAACCAGGGAACAATACAGGATAAAGTTCAAAGAGACGAGAAAGGAGTCATCAAGGGATTGAGAGGATTTTGTAGCCTGTTCAGTGAAGGCCCTAGAAGGTTGGTTAAATGGCAGTAAGGTGACTGACTATGAACGCCTATATAACTTAATTCTAAGAGAGCATGTATTGAATAATTGTGTGTCTGATTTGTTGCATCAGTATCTTGAGGACTCAGAACTGACCTCTCCCCAAGAATTGGGAAAGAAGGCAGACAAATGGGTCAGAACAAGGGTGAGCAGAAAAGCTCATACAGGGGGTGACAAAGACAGCAAGAAGAAGGATGGTAAGTCTCACGACAAGGGTGGGGACAAAGATACAAAATCATCAGAGTCTTCATCAGGGCCACAAAACTCATCTGGGGGTGGTGGGTCCAAATTATCTTCACACAATCAGAAACAGCCATGGTGTTATCCCTGTAAAGCCAAAGGTCATTGGGCAAGTAGTCCCACTTGTCCAAAAAAACACCAAACCTCCCACCACCACAACCCCCAGTGCTTCAACTAGTGCCCCTAGTAATAGCAGTGTTGGTGGGAAAAACACTACAAATAGCCAGTCAAAAGGTGTAGCTGGGCTCACTTTTGGTAATGTAGTGGGGGTTGGTCTAGTTGGAGAGACCACTGAGGCTGTTTTAGTCTCTGATGGTAGCATTGACCTTGCCACCTTATTTGCTTATCTGCTTAATATGGATAAATACAAGCAACTACCCCTAATAAATGGTGTTCAGGTTGAGCCACACGGGGACACATGTGCTAGTGTCATTATGGTGATGGAGAAACTGGTAGACCCTGAGCAACACTGATGAAGCTGAAATGAAGGTTTTACATTTATTGACGCTTAAACGTAGTGCTGCAATAATCATGTGTGACTTTAACCGAACTAATAAAGATTGTACGGGGACAAAATGTGCCCCCAGAGTAGTTTGCCAACATTTATAAGCGTGCTTTATATAACGTGATGTATTAGAATTGCACTAATCCGACATAATCGTAAACGTGTGCTATGATTTGCTTGTTTGAAATATTTTAGCTTAGCATTACTTTAGTGCAGGCTTCGGCCTAGTAGCCTGGTCTCACGATTTAGATGCTCGTATTTTTCCAATATGCTATTAAACGTGTATTTCTGCTTGAAGCTGTACTTTTCCACTAAGATCGTTCACATGCTTATCTTAAGGTTTCGTGCCAGCCCGGCATTTTTTCTCTTTGCTCCAAGGTCAATCTGCAGGTGCGGACAATGGAAGCTCTGAAAATGAGTTAATTGGTATAAAATGTTGCAACTTGCGTACCCGTCTCCAAGGATAATGTATGCTTAAGTAAAAGCTTGAGAACTGTTGTTTTTGATTGGACAATTTGAAGCTAACCTATGAACCCTCCAATGGAAGACCCTACTGGATTTGAACTGTTGTCTATTTAAACCAGGTGCACGAGAGGAAAGCGGCCTTTTGCAGCTTTTACCAGCCCGATACCCGCCATTTTGCAGGACATTGCAGCTATTATGGCCCACCTTGCTGCGACCCCATTTTGAGAGACTTTGATGCTTTCTCTAATCGAGAGAAAGAGACTTAAATGATTCTTACCCTAGAGACTTTAACTTTGATTTGTCCCTTTGCATGAAGTAGTAGTTTATCTTGCCGCCGTGAGGCAACTGCCCCGTCCACCCCTGCCCCTTTGCCCCGTCCCATGCTGATCGAGAAACGGTACCTGTGAGACGAAGACTTCCCTGAATGCTGATTGTAATTGGTAAATATGAAAGGAAATTGTACAATTGCATTGTGTTTCTTTTAGGTAACCAACTGCTGATTTTTGATAAGAGCCCTAGTTAGGAGTTTTTCTAAATTAATGTTGCTAAATTGTTTTTGCATGAAGTCCCACATGCCGATGCTAATTTGAGGTTAGATGAGGAATCCTTTTGTTGCACGATGCAATTTGAGACCTTGTTATGCTGACTAAATGTATGCAATTAGCCCATTACAGATTATAGTTTTAGTGATTTGCATTGCTATCATCGAATGCCTTGTTATTCAAATGCTACATAGATTGCACCTGTTTCGCCGTTATGGACAGCTATTAATGTTCATATATGTTTATCATTTGGTGCTGAGACACATCTATATTGTGCTAGCTTTGTTAATATAGGGAAATAAATTCACTAACTTTGAATTAACTGGTGTGGTTATTCCTGACTGAAAGGTCAGGGTTCGCCGAAATGTATTCTGGATTAATTGTTAAGTGTTATGTTGATCAGGGCATTGCTTATGTTCGTTATTGATTATTGATTTGATTAAATTGACTGATTAAGGGTGGAGAGGGTCCCACTTAGCCAAAAGATTCATCGGCCTAAAGAGCGTCCAAAATACAGGTAAATTACTAATAAGGAACGCTCTATCAGTAGATGGTAGCAGAGGATGGTTTCGCCTTTTGGGACCCCGTACTCTTGAAGTACATGGTGTTGAATTAACGATTACGCCCTTTGAGACCCCACTCGAGAAGTTGAATTCGATTTTTCTTGGGTAAAACAGATTGACAGAATGATGATGGGCTAAGTCCACCGCGACTTTCCCGGGATCTCGGAGCTTGCGAATGGAAAGAATGGAGGTGTGGAATCAGCGTTGGCGGTACTAGTGATGGTATGAGTGAAGTTAGGATTTTGCGCTTGCACAGCTTATTGCCGCAGATTGCGTGAAAAGGTTGCGAGGATTTTAGAGGATAGCGGAGGTGCGACTCCGAGTGTAGAAGTAGGGAAGTCGTCGAACTTCATAGAAATAGCGGAGGTGCGACTCCGAGTTTGAGAGTAGGGAAGTCGTCGAACTTCATGTGCATGTGGCGCTTCGTGCATAAAAAGGTCCACGTGGTTGTTGTTGTTGAGACGGGCCCTGCGAGGTCAAGAGACTCCGGAGTATGTTGAAAAGTGTATGAGACACTTGTTTTATGTTGTGGTCTGGTCGGTTTAGTAGGTTGATCGGGCGTGGTCAACGAGTCGGTACGTGTGTTAAGGGAGTGAAAGAAACTTCGACTTCGGGCTTTGACAAAATTCTAAGTGCACTAGAATAGATCACTGACAAGTTGAGAGCAGAGTCTGCGGGTCAGATTTGCTTGCGAACGTGGGGACCGAGAAAGATGGAATAACTGCCGAGGCTAGTGAAAAATCCCTAAGGTCCTGAAGCGATTGTGTTACTCCTCCTGTAGTAAACCGACAGGTCTGTTTTATTATTATATTTTTGGTAGCTCGCAATACATGCCAGAAGTTGTTATGAGAGGAGCTGAGTGAAGGAGGATTAGCCGCGAGGCTTTGTCAGCCGCAGTGTGTGTGAGTGTGACGTCACTAGGAGCCGCGCTGGGATAGGTTGGTTGTAGAGAAGGGTCGCGCACGGATTGGACGCAGTCCGTGGGGCTCGATTGGAAGGGGAAAGGCAAGCGAAGAGTATTCCGGGAATTAAAGTCACCTATTGATTACATATTTTGTGAAATAAAAGACGAGAAAAATGAAATTTTTTAAAGCATTAAGGAGTGCGATGAAGGGGGAGTCTTACATTAAAGCGAGCGTAGGAGAGGAGACGCCGCCCGAAGGCACACCAGCTTACATTGTAATGGAGGAAAAGGGGGTAGCTCCGTGTCTTTGGCTAAAACAATGGCACAAGCTGACAGAGAAACATGGGAGCGTAGCGTTCCCGGTCCATGGGACATTCAATATAAGGATCCTAGAGAATTTGAGATTCGCAATGTACGACATGAAGGTACCTCCAAGGCCAGCACAGTTTGAGGCTCTAGCGATTTGGGAACTAATGGCTAGACAGCAGCAGCAAAATAAATTCGAGACTAGGATAAGGAAGGTAGAAAAGACACTAGCGGACGCTAGGTGGGATAATGCACAGAAGGTGTGGAGGTCAGATGTATTGCAGGGGATAAAATTGTTTCCCGCAATTACTAAGGAAGAAGAGGAGACAGGTAAGAAAGCTACCTGTAAGACAAACAGGAGGTGTTCCAAGGATAGAGAGGACGAGGAAAAGTTGAGAAGAGAAGAGGAGTTAGAGGATGAGGAGTTAATCATGCAATTGCTGAACGACCGTCCACCACCTTATGCAGAGAGTGGACAAGGTCCAAGTACCAGTTCTGCCCCTCCGGCACCGGTACAGAACAGTGAAACTCAGAGTTCAGGAGCATCATCGGGATCTAAGGACCCGAGTTTACTGTTCACCCCGCAGATACCGCAGGTTAGGAGAATATATCCAGATGTGCCCATGTTGAAACCAGCAGAAAATTATCAGCCGCAGGCCCCAAGGTACTACAGCAGTGACAATAGTACGGGAATGATTCTAGATCCAGCCGCAATGGGAGGACAGAATGGTCACAACCCAACACTGGCACAAGCTGAATCAACCCAGTTTTTGATGCCTCAAAAGCAGATGCAGGGGGGAAACGCACATGCTCAGATGACGGGGAGTCAGATGGGCATGCCGGCAATGATGACCCATAGTGTGGGGATGAACATGTCTCAGAATATGGGAAATGGACAGAACCCAGACGCGATATCACTACCCATTACTGTAGGTCCACCGGTACCTTTGTACAGTCAGCCTAACTTAGGAATGAGCGGTCAGGGATCAATGCTGCAGAGTGAGACAGAAAGGAGGTGCATAGAAAACACTCCAGGGATAACTCCGATAGCGGCTCAGCCAACCGGATCTGGGTCCTTGATGGAGTTTAGTCCCAAATGTGCTCAGCCGACAGTGGTACGGTCGAACCCCCCACTGATAATACCTCTAACATCGAACACTGAAAAGTTGCCGCAACCATCAATGGCAGTCGATGTGAATGCTACACTGATGGGGTTGAATGCGCAACAGCTGACACAGTGGTTCAACAGTCTGAATTCCACACAAAGCTCAGCCAGTGGGAAGGGAGAAGATTATCTGAATAGGGTCAGGTTGAACATGGAAGCACAAGAATTGGTGGAAGGGACTATGGGTGTGAATAGGTTAGAGTCCTATTCGGAAGAAGAGCTGAGATATCTATGTCCCAGGATTACGAGGGAAGTGAACAAGGTACATAAAAGCTTGCAGGAAATAGCTGACAAAAACGGGGTTGACATAGACAAGACAAAACACTTGAGCAGGAGCTACAGGTTGGATTTCGGGACCACAGATTTTGAACACATGAGGTCAGCAGGCATGAAGGCGCACCTTAGAGAATTGTTGCAGAGTGCACAAGTATGGAGGTGCTTAGACAAATGGGAAAGCAGATGGGTAAAGAGAAAGGAAAAGAGGAAAGACAGTGTCCCAGAGCTCAACGAGAAAGGACCACAGAGTAGTGATGCAGTAACAATGTTACCAATGAGGGAGACAGCAGGGGGAAAATTAATACATGTACCATGGCACAGAAGCGACATTCAGTCTTTTACGGATGATTTTCCTAAACTGAGAGAGAAACCGATTGAATGGTATCAACAGACTGACAGGTTTGTGAAGCTTGCAAAATGTCTCTGGGAAGACCTGAACACTCTCTTTGAGATTGTGGTTCCGGCAGATTTGTGGGAGGATTGCAAAAGAGCTGTAGGTTGGCCGACAAGTGAACCAGAGAGAGACAGGGATACGGGTGCACCATCACCTATGGTGATGAGCTTGTACTATAAGGTGATTGAGCATTTGAAGACGAAGGTTGCCGCGAAAAATGTGGATTGGCAGAAGATCGATCGAACTGCCCAAGAGGCTAAAGAGTCGATTCATAGTTACTATGAGAGGTTGTTGAAGGCGTTCAAGAACTACAGTGGCACGGAAACAATAGAGGCGAAGGACATGCTTCATTTTGTGTTTAGATTTGTGGAAGGGCTGAGACCAGAGATAAGTCAGATGATAAAGTCGCATTTGATTTGTTGGCAGTCGAAACCTATTGATGAGGTGTTGAATTATGCGAAATACTGTAGCGACGAAATTGAAGTGAAACAGAAAAAGTTGAAAGAGAAAGTGATGATGATGCAGCTTAAAGCAGCTCAGACAGGTTTGCAAGGTTTGCAAGGGTTCCAACAACAGGTACCGCAACCGCAGCCGCAGTTGCAGGGAAATATGGCGTTTCAGCCACAGGCGAGAGGCAGAGGCAGAGGAGGTTTTGTGAATAATGGTCCGGATTTGAACACTGTTGTGACTCCGAATGGTGTGCAGGCATTGAAAAAGGTGATGCCGTGTCACGTGTGCGGAATTGTCGGTCATTGGAAACGCGAGTGCCCGATGGTGGTGCAGGAAGGTGCAGGTGTTGGTCAGCAAAACAATGATGTCAATGCATTTCAGACAATGAGGGGACCGAAAATGAGAGGTCCAAACCTAAATTTTCAGACCATAAATCAGCTGCAGGGATTACAGCCAATGCAGCCGCAGCAGGTGCAGATGCCCCGTATGCAGATGACGCAAATGCAGCCAATGCAACAGCAGTTTCCCATGGTACCTAATCAGCAAATGCAAATACCTTTGGCACCAATGAGTCAGCAGCAAGTGATGGTTCCTCCACAGGTCTCGGGTCAGGTAATGAATACAAATGGCACCGTACAACAGTTCCCATTACACAGTGAGAGTGGAATAAACAATGTATGGGAGAGTGAAAGTTCAGGAGAGGAAGGAGATTGTGTGCTTGCAGCATCCTTGGAAGTTGATCAAAAGGGTCCGTACGTGGAGGGAAGAGTAATGGGTCATCGTGTCTCATTCTTGGTTGACACAGGAGCCACCCGTTCAACTGTTAAGAGCATTGAAGTACCAAATTTGCCACTCTCAGGAAGGACAGTTCAAGTGGTGGGAGTAGCAAACAGGCACCTGACAAACCCAATTACAGATCCGGTACCAGTCAGCATTGCTAACTATCAAGGGTTACACAAATTCGTGGTATGCGACTCAAGCCCGATAGCACTGTTAGGGAGAGACCTATTGTGCAAATTGGGTTGTTCGATTATGTGTTCGAACGAGGGAATTAAAATACAGACGAGCAGTGATGGGGAAGAAGAGGACAGTGCAGAGGGGGATGAGATGGAAACTGTCGATGAAGAGTATCCTCTGATTTGTCTCTTCCCGATGATAACTGAAGAAGATATTCCAGCTCAATTACGGGAAACAGTTGGAAAGGAAGTGTGGGATATGACAGGGAAAGAGGTGGGATTGATGAAAGGGGTGGAACCAGTGAAAGTGACTGTAAAGCCCAATGCAACCTTTCCCCAGACCCCACAATACCACATGGCACAAGACACCCTTATGAAAGTTGCCCAACTCATTGACGAATTTGTAAAACAGGGAGTACTGAAAGAAGTGTTAAGCAGTCCATGTAATTCACCAATCATGGGACTGATAAAGCCGAGTGGAAAGGTCCGACTAGTGCAGGACTTGAGGAAAATAAATGACATCATAGTCAAATGCTGCCCTGTCGTACCAAACCCAGCTGTGATAATGTTTCAAGTCCCTTGCGATGCCGAGTGGTTCTCAGTCATCGACTTGTCACAAGCATTCTTTTCGGTGCCTCTTCATGAGGACAGTCAATTTCTCTTTTGTTTCAAATTCTTAGACAGAGTGTACAGTTGGTGTCGAATTCCTCAAGGGTTTTCTGAGTCACCGTCAATATTCAATCAGATTCTAAAGAAAGACTTGGAGGCATTAGAATTGCCATTCGAGTCAACCCTAGTACAGTACATCGATGACTTACTGATTGCATCAAAGACAGAAAGTGGCTGCACAGCCGATACCATTGCTCTGTTGAACCATTTGGGAAGGAATGGACACAAGGTGTCTCCTTCCAAATTGCAGTTCTGTCAGAAGAAGGTGAAATACTTGGGTCATCAGATAGAGAAAGGGTCACGGAGAATAATGAAGGAAAGAATAACGAGTGTACTTCAAATGAGTCCACCAAAGACAAGGAGGGAGGTGAGGAAGTTTTTGGGAATGGTGGGTTACTGTCGTCAGTGGATTCCCAACTTCTCAACTCTAGCAAAGCCTTTACTGAAGCTGACCCAGAAGGATGCCTTGGATCAAATTGAGCTGAAAGGAGATGAGATGGATGCTTTTATTGAATTGAAAGAATGCATGTGCAGGGCTCCAGCTTTAGGTATGCCTGATTACACAAAGCCTTTCACATTGTTTTGTCATGAACGTGATGCATGTTCTTTGTCTGTCTTGACTCAAGCCCACGGTGGCATAAACAGACTAGTAGCGTATTTTTCAGCTACTTTGGATCCGGTCGCAGCAGCACTTCCAGGGTGTTTGCGCGCCGTAGCAGCAGTTGGTATCAGCCTCACCCAGAGTGAAGGAATAGTGATGGGACACCCAGTAACAGTCATGGTCCCTCACTCAGTTGAGATACTTTTGACCCGCTCCCGAACGCAACACATGACTGGAGCAAGACTCACAAGGTATGAAACGATAATTCTGGGCTCACCGAATGTGCAGCTGAAAAGGTGCACTACGCTGAATCCAGCAACCTTGCTTCCCGGTGAAAATGCTGAAATTGAGGACGCTGAAGACGTCGAGCATGACTGCCTTCAGGTGACTGAATTTTGCACAAAACCTCGACCTGACATTAAGGATACTAAGCTTGATGAAAATGACCAAATTGTTTTCGTTGATGGTTCATGTCTAAGAGATGGGATGGGAATTTTGAAAGCAGGATATGCTGTATGTACTGTAACAGGTGTCTTAGAAGCGTCCTGGCTTCAAGGAGTCTATTCTGCACAAGTAGCAGAACTTGTAGCCCTCACAAGAGCGTGTCAACTGTCTGCATTGATGAAAGTCACCATTTACACTGATAGTCAGTACGGGTTTGGGATTGTGCACGACTTTGGACAACTATGGTCACAGAGAGGTTTCCTGACTTCTTCAGGATCCCCAGTGAAAAACGGGGAGAGGATAAGGGAATTGTTACACGCCATTCAAATGCCAGTCGAAGTTGCAGTGGTAAAGTGTAGTGCTCATACAAAAGGACAGGACTATGTTTCACTGGGAAATGCATATGCGGATCAAGTCGCAAGATTTTGTGCCTTGAACTGTATATTACTCAGAGATGAATGGAATTCAATAAGTGAACCAGAACTCGAACCAGCTGAAGCATTTGCCTTGAAGGTCGTAGATACAATAGATGAACTAAAAGCATTACAGAATAACGTCAGGGAGGATGAAAAGGATTCCTGGATTAAATCACAATGTATAAAGAGACCAGATGAGTTATGGGTTTCAAATGACGGAAAATTTGTTTTGCCAAATAGTCTCTTATCACAGCTTGCGCGGTTCTATCATGGGCAAGCTCACCTAGGGAGAGATGCCATGATAAGATTGTTCAAAACTGATTGGTTTAACCCCAGATTTCGTCAAGCTGCAGAAGCAGTTTGCCATCGATGTGTCACTTGCCAGCAGATGAACCCAGGAAAGGGAACAGTTGTGAACGCGAGCCACATTGGCAGGGCCAGTGGCCCATTTAGTAGAATGCAGATGGACTTCATTGAGATGCCTGTGCATGGAGGTCTGAAGTATGTGTTGGTGATTGTGTGCATTTTTAGTCACTGGATCGAAGCATACCCCACACGTAGAAATGACAGCCTTACAGTTGCAAAACTATTGTTGAGGGAGTTAATACCACGTTTCGGATTCCCGATCTCTTTAGAATCAGATAGGGGAAGTCACTTCAATAACGAGGTGATAAAGTTACTTTGCGCAGCGCTGAACATTGAGCAAAAACTGCATTGTAGCTATCGCCCTGAAGCCTCAGGACTGGTGGAGCAAATGAATGGTACACTGAAATCAAGAATGGCGAAAATATGTGCATCGACAAATTTGAAATGGCCTGACGCATTGCCCTTGGTGCTAATGTCAATGAGAAACACCCCTGATAGAAAGACTGGATTGTCTCCGCACGAAATTCTCATGGGCAGGGCCATGAGACTTCCTGCAGTTCCCGCAAACGCGCTTTTGAATATTACAGATTATATGGTGTTAGACTACTGCAAAGGTCTGGCTGACGTGGTTCGCTCTTTCTCTCACCAGGTGGAAGCAACCACCTTGCCACCGACCCAAGGTCCAGGACACACACTGAAAGCAGGTGACTGGGTCGTGGTAAAGAAGCACGTGAGAAAGTCGTGTCTGGAACCCCGTTGGAAAGGCCCTTTCCAAGTGATCCTGACGACCACTACCGCTGTGAAGTGTGCGGGAGTTCCCAACTGGATTCACGCCAGTCACACAAAGAAAGTGTTGTGTCCCACAGATGAGGAAGTTGAAGCGCTGAAACTGCCAGTGCCTGATAAAACAGTGCTGAGTGCTGAGACAGAGCAAAACCAAACTGAAAGCGAACAGGCAGGAACAGAAGAGAGAGAGATATTCTCTGAGGACGAAGCGACCAACTCACTTGGGGAAGACCAGGAGAAAGTTCAGACAGCGACGAAGCAGCTGAAGGTGACAAAGAACCTGAAGCAGCTGAGGGTAGCAAAGAGCCTGAAGCAGCTGAAGGTGACAAAGAACCTGAAGCAGCTGAAAGTGATAAAGAGCCTGACGAAAGTAACGGTGACGAAGGGCTCGAGAAAGGTGAAAAAGCAGGAGAGCCTGATCAGAGGAGGGCTTTCCCAGAAGCAGACGATAGAGAAAAAGAAAAGGAGAACGTGATTGATTCCCCAGAAGGAGGGGGCAAGGCAGAACAGAACGAAACAGTTCAAGCTTCCACAGAAAAGGTCGCAGGTCCATCAAATGGACACGGTGCAAAGAGGAGACTAAGTATATCACCAATAAAACAAAGGACTAAAGAAAGTTTGAACGACGGAGAAAGGCCAAAAGTGAAAGAGAAAAGAAAGGAAGTGACTGTCGTGGTACCATCCTCAAGTGAAGGAAAAGACTTGGCCAAAGAGGAAAGCACCAGTGAGACAGAATCGAAAAGAGAGGCAAAACTGAAAAGGAAAAGGATACCAAACAGGAGATATTCCGGTCCAGAATGGGCATATGCAGTCAATGACGATTGGACTGACGAATTTGTATCTCTAAGCCTCGAGAACGAAGAAGAAGAGATACCAATAGAAAAGAAAAGTTTTATGGACTCTGTCGATTGAAAGGGTAATAAATGATATTGCTTGCTACAATCCAACGTGATACAAACAACCAGCTGAGACATTGCTAAACCAGATGAGAAATTTGCTAACCTGATAAGACTTTTGTATTGAACTTTGAAGAAGAAAAAAAAAAAACGAGTTATTGCCGAATAGAGACTGAGTTATTGCCGAATTGAGACAAATGCTGCTAACCGATAAGTGACTGGCCTCTTGAAGAAGACTGTGTGAACATCGCGCTCGTTCAGCTTTGTAACTGCATTGCTAAATAGTTTCTTTATAGGTGCTTCTAGCTCTCTGATTCTATACAGATCATGACTGGGTACGCTACACAAAACAGTAGAAAGAAATATTGTAAATATGTGTGTATAGGCTTGGTAATTGCATGTGTACTAATAATAATGGCAATAGTGCTTGGAATGCATGGTAAGGGTGAGAATGAGAAAATTGATGCTTCTACTTTTGCTCCTGTTACTGTCACTGAACTAACTGCACTGAAAAGACTAGAATTAGATGAGAGACACTTGCATGATAAGAAAGAACTTTCGTATAATGTTTTCTATCGCTTGCTAACAGAATATGTTGAGACTATGGATGCGAAGGATTGTTATGTGTGTACACAGATACCGACATCAGTAAAGGAAGGGGTGACTTATCACCACATGCCTCTTACATACGGGATTACATGTAGTATAGTAATGTCTAGGTTTTATGGTCAAACTAACATACAGTATTTTTACTCGAATTATGATGTTACCTTTGCATATGTTTCTATAATAGCGCAGCTAAGCCAGATTGCTAAAGATTGGGATGCTAAAATAATGAGGGAGTTTTTCCAGCCAATGCAACCTTTTGAAACGGCTCACGCTCATAGGGAAAACCTTACCTGCTCGCTCTCTGCAGTAGAAATAAGCTTTTTAGATCGCACAGATGATAGAAGGGCACAAATGAATGCGAAATTAGAAAAAGAACTACATAAGAGGACTTCAGTAGATAATTATGATTTTGCCGCAATAAAGACACAAGGGAGAATAGCTTTAGATGCTTGGCATGTAGGGAAATTTTGTATATATCGAGGTGAATCTTATTATGATAACATTTTTGTAGGAGCGAGTGAGTGTAAACATACGTTTATCTTTAAGGCCAAATGGACATTCATGATGAACGGACTTGACCCTGTCATTCCAGGTGTATATTACATTTGTGGGTATAATACCTATTATCGTCTTCCAAAGGGATGGTGGGGAAGATGTTATTTGGGTATAGTGTTCCCAAAGGTTTATCAACTGGATGACCTATCGATGGTTCCAAAGACATCTGGATCCCGTCGTATCCAGAAAAGAGAAACCGCAGCTGCTGTGGTCGGAGATATATTTGGAGCCATGATTCCTTCGTTGGGAGTTGTGTTGAATTCCATCAAAATAAGAAAGTTGTCTACTATAGTGGATAACATGTTGACAAAGTTTTCAGGTGCTATAATCCTGATAGATGCTGAACTTGCAGCGGAAAGAGCTATGACTCTTCAAAACAGGCTTGCCTTAGACATTCTTTTAGCAAAGGATGGCGGCGTTTGCAAAATGCTTGGTGCGCGCCACTGTTGCACGTATATTCCAGATAATAGTGTGAAAATTAAAACTATGCTTGCTAATCTAACAAAAGAGAGTGCAGACTTGAAGGAATTGAAAGAACCAGGAGTGTGGGAGAAGGTTGGAAAAGGACTTGCTTCAGTGGGAAATTGGATTGGGGGAATTTGGAACGGAATATTACTAAAAATAATACAGGGAATACTAATAGTACTAATTTGCATATTTGGAATTTGGGGAATAAAAAGGGGAATAATAATGATTATGGAAAGAATTAAAAGAAGGAAGGAAGAGAAAATGATGAAAAGAATGGCAGAAGAATATAAAGCGAAAACTAGGGGAATTAAAAGGAAAAGAGAACTGACAGAATTTTAATGGAATAAAATTTGTGGGCATGATTTGGTGTGATGACAAGTAGTCATCAGAGGAGGGATTGATGAAGCTGAAATGAAGGTTTTACATTTATTGACGCTTAAACGTAGTGCTGCAATAATCATGTGTGACTTTAACCGAACTAATAAAGATTGTACGGGGACAAAATGTGCCCCCAGAGTAGTTTGCCAACATTTATAAGCGTGCTTTATATAACGTGATGTATTAGAATTGCACTAATCCGACATAATCGTAAACGTGTGCTATGATTTGCTTGTTTGAAATATTTTAGCTTAGCATTACTTTAGTGCAGGCTTCGGCCTAGTAGCCTGGTCTCACGATTTAGATGCTCGTATTTTTCCAATATGCTATTAAACGTGTATTTCTGCTTGAAGCTGTACTTTTCCACTAAGATCGTTCACATGCTTATCTTAAGGTTTCGTGCCAGCCCGGCATTTTTTCTCTTTGCTCCAAGGTCAATCTGCAGGTGCGGACAATGGAAGCTCTGAAAATGAGTTAATTGGTATAAAATGTTGCAACTTGCGTACCCGTCTCCAAGGATAATGTATGCTTAAGTAAAAGCTTGAGAACTGTTGTTTTTGATTGGACAATTTGAAGCTAACCTATGAACCCTCCAATGGAAGACCCTACTGGATTTGAACTGTTGTCTATTTAAACCAGGTGCACGAGAGGAAAGCGGCCTTTTGCAGCTTTTACCAGCCCGATACCCGCCATTTTGCAGGACATTGCAGCTATTATGGCCCACCTTGCTGCGACGCCATTTTGAGAGACTTTGATGCTTTCTCTAATCGAGAGAAAGAGACTTAAATGATTCTTACCCTAGAGACTTTAACTTTGATTTGTCCCTTTGCATGAAGTAGTAGTTTATCTTGCCGCCGTGAGGCAACTGCCCCGTCCACCCCTGCCCCTTTGCCCCGTCCCATGCTGATCGAGAAACGGTACCTGTGAGACGAAGACTTCCTTGAATGCTGATTGTAATTGGTAAATATGAAAGGAAATTGTACAATTGCATTGTGTTTCTTTTAGGTAACCAACTGCTGATTTTTGATAAGAGCCCTAGTTAGGAGTTTTTCTAAATTAATGTTGCTAAATTGTTTTTGCATGAAGTCCCACATGCCGATGCTAATTTGAGGTTAGATGAGGAATCCTTTTGTTGCACGATGCAATTTGAGACCTTGTTATGCTGACTAAATGTATGCAATTAGCCCATTACAGATTATAGTTTTAGTGATTTGCATTGCTATCATCGAATGCCTTGTTATTCAAATGCTACATAGATTGCACCTGTTTCGCCGTTATGGACAGCTATTAATGTTCATATATGTTTATCATTTGGTGCTGAGACACATCTATATTGTGCTAGCTTTGTTAATATAGGGAAATAAATTCACTAACTTTGAATTAACTGGTGTGGTTATTCCTGACTGAAAGGTCAGGGTTCGCCAAAATGTATTCTGGATTAATTGTTAAGTGTTATGTTGATCAGGGCATTGCTTATGTTCGTTATTGATTATTGATTTGATTAAATTGACTGATTAAGGGTGGAGAGGGTCCCACTTAGCCAAAAGATTCATCGGCCTAAAGAGCGTCCAGAATACAGGTAAATTACTAATAAGGAACGCTCTATCAACACCTACTTGGTCATCAGTACTAAGTGACAATTGCCCATAACAACACTGTTAGCCACCCCATGGCTGTTGTGAATCTCAACTGGGAGGGGTTACTGGTCCAAAGAAAGTTGTGTTATCCACTGACTCACCTGTAGAGTGTTTATTAGGAAATGATTTGGAGACTTCAGCTTGGGCTGAAGTGGAGTTGGAGGCCCATGTAGCAATGCTGGGCATTCCTGGGCATATCTTTGCTCTTATTAGGGCTCAGGCCAAGAAGCAAAGAGGACAGGGAAACTTGGATCCTGGAACAATGGACCAAGTGCTCCCAAAAACTAGGAGTAGAAAGGGCAAACCCTTGTCCACTATCCCTCCCTCTCCAGATGATTCCCCTTTTGATGAGGAGGAGTCTTCTCCCTGTGCAGAACCTACACCAGAGGAGCTTGAAGCTGACACAGCTGAGTTTTTGGGTGCAGGGGGGGGGCTGCCAGGGGGGAACTGAGTGTGGCACAGCAGACCTGCCCCACACTAGAGGGTCCCAGACAGCAAGCTGTCAAGCAGCAGAATAGGGATGTCAATGACAGCCACAGTGTTTACTGGGAGAATAATCTCCTCTATACTGAAGCAAGGGACCCTAAACCTGGTGCTACCAGGAGACTGGTCATCCCCCTCCAGTATAGGGAATTCCTACTAATTCTAGCTCATGACATTCCCTTGGCTGGACATTTGGGGCAAAGTAAAACATGGGACAGACTTGTCCCCCATTTCACTGGACTCATATGTCAGAGGACACAAAGGAGTTTTGTCGCTCCTGTGTCACCTGCCAAGCCAGTGGCAAGACTGGTGGCACCCCAAAGGCCTCCTTAATGCCACTACCAGTGGTTGGGGTGCCCTTTGAGAGGGTAGGGGTTGACCTAGTTGGCCCCATTGACCCTCCAACAGCTTCTGGCAATAGATACATCCTTGTGGTAGTGGACCATGCCACAAGGTATCCAGAAGCTATCCCCTTAAGGACCACTACAGCACCTGTGGGGCTAAAGACCTAATTATTCTATTTCTATAATAAATGTCACACATTCATCTTTCTATGACCCTTTCTATCAAGCTTTTGTCAAAATAGGTACACAGCCCCTGCATACGTTCGAGTTTTGAGCAGGGCTCAGCAGCGTATCGGATCGCATTGACTGGTGCTGCCAAGACCTTAATCATATCAACATGGAGAGCTTTCTTCACAGCTGACAACCCGTACACCACCCTTAACAACTTATATACCTTGTGTGGGTCTAACTGGCTACATATGTGTCAAATTGTTCTTGCAGTGTACGACTCGTATAGACAGTCGTGAACCTCCTGCTGTGGCTCATTAATTTTATGCCTGTAACACTGATTATAATAGTCACGTTTAACATGTGTTCACAACGGTCGCCGCAAAACATTTAACAGGCCATATGGCGTCGTAGGGTACGTCCAGAGTTTCCTTTTAAAAATCAATGCTATTGTAGGTTCAAACACATTTCTTTTGTGGCTCTTTGTTCTGTCTTGTAATACTTTTAGACTGTCTGGAACAGCATAAGCAGTAAAAATTTACATTCTTAACCTTTGGTGTATACCCCTCTACAGCATCTCTTTCTGCAGTTGTTTTCTACGGTTCAAACAAAAAGCAATAGACATACTATTAGTTAAAAGTACGATATCAGCGTATACAAGATAATTGTCTATAGAATTTTTACTAACCTCAGCATTTTCACTACGCTCAGCGACTGATCTGAAATCGTGCGGGTCCCATAGATCCATTGGCGTATAAGCGGCTTCGGAGTTTACACTTGCTGGCTGTACAACGACTGCCTCTGGATCAGGGTCCTCCTGAAAGCCCATGTCTTCATAGACCGGAGAATTCAGCGGTGCTACACCTTCATCATCTTCAGTGTTGCTGAAGTTGATTGCATCACTTAATTCGTCTTTCGAGGCTTCACTGCTGCTGCTGTCAACCTTGATAGGGGATATCAGTTGCGGCTAATCCTTGAGGCTGAGCTTTTCAAGCAGCTGGCAAAGTTCCTCTTGAAACCCGGTAATGTCGGAATCCCCATCTTTAGGGGCAGTCTGCTGTGCATTCTCATCCAACACACGAAGTGTTAGGGTCCGATAATATCTACTGATAGTGTTCTGGGCCCCTGAGGAGGCGGCTTTTCTGGTGAGCTGATTGCATCTCTTCATATTGCCTTGACAACCTATATCAGCAGTGGTTCACGGTATGGCATGCTGCTCTAGCCGACTCCTTATATGTATTCTATGGTTCAAAAAGGGCACACACCTCTACAATACATAGCGGTCACATGCTTTCCTTGATGGCTCCGATACATTGATGGGGTTACACAGGGCGCTAATCATATGTCACTACCTCAGCAGCATTTGCCCAGCCCCTCTTTTTACAATAGCCAGCAGTGTGGACGTTTGGCCTGCACTCACAATGCTCTGCCCTGTGAGGAGGCCCCAAGCAGCCACTTGGTCCTGAATGTCTGTCATGTCCAGACCTGTCCTCTTAGGCTGTTGCACATCATCAGGGCCCTCATTTTACACTGCCCATAGACCTAGACGCAGGGGCTAGGACCCTGGCATATGACTAACATGTGACCCCATGATGTCACAACCCATGTGACACACCTACACCAGGATGGGCGGGGGCACCCACATCACTGCCTACGTCACCACTGGGTGTGATACCTGCCAAAAGCTTGATGGAAAGTATCTCCTTATACTACTCATGAAAGTCGAAAACGATGATCTCAATGTAAACTATTTGCTGTCCCTCATGATTTCCGATACAGGTTTACATCTAATCCTGCAAAACGCCAGTGGTTTATATATTTGCAGGAGTGCAACATCAGTTCACTTGCTGGAACTCTTAAGGTTGAATTCTGCTGATTTGCTGCAGTTATACGGAAGGCCCCCTCAGATGTTGGAACTACCCTTGACAACGCAGAAGTGAAGGCAACAAAGGGGTTGTTAACCCCCCACTTTAGCAGTTACAGCGGGGGCTGGGTTCTTGATGGGCTTCATCTGTCTGCAACTGGGCAGGCAAAGGGTCGTAATTTATGTGAAAGGGTGAGTGAGTGTGAGAAAGGATGGATGGATGGGGAGTGAAAGGGTGGATGGATAAATGCGTGTATGAATGAGGGAAAGGATGGATGTAAGGGTGGGTGAGTAAAATGGAGAATGGATGGATGAGTGAGAGGGTGGATGGATGGATGAGTGAAAAGATGGATGATGAGTGAATGGATGGATGATTACATGGATGGAGTAAAAGGCTGGATCTGTGGACATGTTCAATCAATCAATCAAAAAATGTATAGAGTGTGCTACTCACCCGTTAGGGTCTTAAGGCGCTGAGGGGGCGGGGTGGGGGGAGGGAGGAAGTGTCACTGTTCGAATATCCATGTCTTTAGGTTTTTTCTGAAGAGCTGGAGGTCCTGGGTCTTGCGGAGGTTGGTGGGGAGGGAGTTCCAGGCCTTGGGGGCAAGGTAGGAGAAGGATCTGCCTCCTATGGTGGTGCGTTTGATGCGTAGGATTGTGGCGAGTGCGAGGTCGGCAGATCGGGGGTGGCGGATGGGAGTGTGGAAGTTCACTCTTTGGTTGAGGTAGGCTGGGCCGTCGTTGTGGAGGGATTTGTGCGCGTGGATGAGGATTCTGAAGGTGATCCTCTTGTCAATGGGGAGCCAGTGAAGGGATGTGAGGTGTGGTGAGATCTGTTCATGGCAAAGGAGATCCAGGATGAGGCGTGCAGCTGTGTTTTGGATTCTATGGAGTTTGCGTTTGAGTTTGAATGTGATGCCGGCGTAGAGGGCGTTACCGTAGTCTAGCCTGCTGCTGATGAGTGCGTGGGTGACAGTCTTTCTGGTCTCTATGGGAATCCATTTGAAGGTTTTTTTCAGCGTGCGGAGTATGTTGAAACAGGAGGAGGTGACGCCGTTGTTTTGCTGTATCATGGAGAGGGGGGGGTCCAGGATGATGCTGAGGTTGCGTGGGTGCTTTGCGGGGGTAGGAACGGGGCCTAGGGCGGTGGGCCACCAGGAGTCGTCCCATATGGTTTTGTTGGGACCAAAAATTATTATTTCGGTTTTGTTGGAGTTGAGCTTGAGGTGGTTGGTGGTCATCCAGGTGGCGGTGTCGAGGAGTGCAACGTGGAGGTTGGTTTTGGCGGGAGTAGGGTTGTGGGTGAGAGAGATGATGAGTTGGGTGTCGTCTGCGTAGGAGAGGATGGTGATTCCGTGTGGTCGGAGGATTTTGGCGAGTGGGGTCATGTAAATGTTGAAGAGGGTGGGGCTGAGGGAGGATCCCTGGGGGACACCGCAGATGATTTTGGTGGCAGTGGATTGGAAAGGAGGGAGGTGGACTTTTGGGGTTCTATTGGTGAGGAAGGAGGTGAGCCAGTCTAGGGCTTTGTGTCAAATCCCTGCATTGTGGAGGCGTGTGCAGAGTGTGTGATGGCAGACTGTGTCAAAGGCTGCGGAGAGGGCTAGGAGGATGAGTGCGATGGTCTCACCCTTATCGACTCTGGTTTTGATGTCGTCAGTGCATGCGATGAGGGCGGTTTCCGTGCTGTGGTTCTTGCAGAAACAGGACTGGGAGGGGTTGAGTGTGTTGTTTTCCTCCAGGAAGTGGGATAGGCGTGTGTTTACTAGTTTTTCTGTGACCTTTGGCGGGGAAAGGGAGGAGAGAGATGGGGCGGTAGTTGGAGAGGTCTTCCGGGTCAGCTTTGGGCTTTTTTAGGAATGCAGTGATTTCTGCGTGCTTCCAGGGGTCTGGGAAGTTGGCGGTGTCGAATGATGTGTTGATTATGTTGCGACGCATGGGGGCAATGGTTGGGCTGGCTTTTTTGTAGATGCGGTGGGGGCAGGGGTCGGAGGGGGATTCAGAGTGAATGGAGTTCATAGTTGTTTCAGTTTCTTCGACGGTGGTTGGGGCCCAGGTGATAAGTAGGTTGGTGGGGTTTGAGGAGGGTCTGTGTTGGGCATGTGGGGGTTGTGTGCGGTGGGGGAGTGTGGTGTGAAGCTATTGTGTATGTCTAGGATTTTGCGGTGGAAGTGGTTTGAGAGGGAGTCGCAGAGGAGTTGTGTGTGCGTGAGGTCTATGTTGCTGGCTTTGGGTTTGGAGAGCTCTTTGGTGATGGTAAAGAGTTCTTTGCTGTTGTGGTAGTTGTTGTCTATGCGTTCCTTGTAGTATGCTCTTTTGGTGGTACGTATGAGTTGGTGGTGAGTGCAGATGGTGGTTTTGAGGGTGGAGAAGTTAGTGCTTGAGTGTTCCTGTCGCCAGGCTTTCTCAGCTTTGCGCCATTTGCGTTTGGAGTCTTGGAGTTCAGTGGTGAACCAAGAGACATTCTTGATGTTGCGGTTGGTGATGTTTTTTCTGAGGGGGGCGAGTGTGTCTGGGCAGGTGGTGATCCAGTTTGCGAGGTTGTGGGCAGCAGTGTTGGGGTCGTCGGTGTGGGTGGGGGGTTCTGTGCCAGTTGGGAGTTCAGGTGTTCTGTGGGGATCTTGTCCCACAAGCGGTAGGGCGTGGTGTGTTGGTGGTGGTGTGTGGGGGTGGTGTGTGGGGGGTGGGGGGTTTGGCGAAGGAGAACTGGACGCAGTGGTGGTCGGTCCAGTGGAGTTCAGTGGTGTGGGTGTAGGTTATGTGTTGGCTCGAAGTGAAGATTGCGTCCAGTGTGTGTCCTGCTGAGTGGGTGGGTGCTGTGACCAGTTGTTTGAGTCTAAGGTTGTTGAGGTTGTCTAGGAGGGAAGAGGAGTTGTGGTCTTGGGGGTTCTCCAGGTGAAAGTTAAAATCACCAAGGAGGATGTAGTTTGTGGCGATGAGTGCGGTGAGGACTGATGGCGTCAGCGATGGTGTCGCAGAAGGGGGTGCGTGACCCTAGGGGTCTGTATATGAGTGTCCTTGTGAGGGTGGTATTATTATTTATGTGGATTAGGAAGTGTATGTGTTCTGCGCTGTCTAGGGTGTTGTGTGTGTTGGTGGTGACCTTAATGGTGTCTTTGTGCAGGATGGCGATGCCACCGCCTGGTTTGTTTAGGTGGTCTTTGTGTTGGAGTTTGTATCCGTCAGGGGTGGTTGTGGCTATGTCGGGCTCAGATGAGTGGTTAGTCCAGGTTTCTGTGAGGAAGACGATGTCAGGTGAGTGTGATGTGATGAGGTCCCAGAGTTCTATGGCGTGCTTGTGTAGGGATCGGGTGTTGAGGAGTAGGCAGTTGAGATGGTTGTGGGGGTGTTGTTGTTGTGTTGTGCGATGGTGTTGGTGTGGGTGCCTGTGGTGTTGTTGTGGGTTGTGTTGGGGTTGTGGGGTTGTTTGTGGTGGGGGGCTGTTGGGTGTTGTGTGGGTGTTGTGTGTGAGTCTGTTGTATTGAGGGTGTGGTGTTTGGTGTGGGAGGGGCCGGGGGTGGTGTGGAGATGTCGGTGTTGGAGGTGTGAGAGGTGGAGCATGAAAAATGGCAGGCATAGCAGGTGAAGGGTCCTTGTGTGTGTGTGGGGTTAGTTAGAGTGCATGTGGGGCGTGGTCCTGGGTTGAGGGAGTTGAAATGGTGGATGGATGGATGAGTGAAAGGATGGAGGGATGGGTGAAAGAACTAATGTAAGGTTGGATGAGTGAAAGAATGTATGGATGTGTGAAAGGGAGGATAGATGGATAGCTAGATGAAAGGGTGAACGTATGGATGAGTGAAAGGGTGAATGGGTGGACTGATGAGTGAAAAGGATGGATGGATGGATGAGTAAATGGGTAGATGGGTGGCTGGATGTGTGAATGACATGGTAGATGGATAGATGCATGGTTGAATGAGTGAAAGGATGAGTGAAGAGGAGGAAGGATGGATGGGTGAAAAGGTAGATGGATGGATGGGTGAAATGGTGGATAGTGGAAGAAAGGATGAATGGATGAGTGAGTGAAAGGGTATAAGTATGCGCGAAAGGATAACGCAATAAATCTGTGGATGGATGGAGTGAAAGGCTGGATGGATGGCGTGAAATGGTATATAGATGGATGGCGTGAAAGGGTATATAGATGGATGAGTGAAGGGATGGATGTAAGGTCAGATGAGTGAAATAATGGATAAGTGAAAGGTTACATAGGTGGCTGAATGTTTGGATGGATGGTTGAACGGATGAGTGAAAGGGTGAATGGATAGATGATTCGTAGACTATTTTGCAGTTCCTATGCACGTTCCATCAGCCTCCATTCCTGACATCAACAATTGGTAGTTGTGCTTTTCTTCAGCGGATGCCTTCCATATTCAGTCACATGCTTAGATGTATGTCACTTGGCAACCGGAATAAGGGGACCTTGCTTGCTTATGTTTTTTTTCCCTGTGGAGAGGAGCTGGCATGGCAGTTCGGCCTTCCTAATGTAGTAGGACAGTTTCCACCTCATGGTTATTGTGCACAAATGAACACCGAGGCCACCAAGGAAAGGGAAGCCGAATTGTTTGCGAGACAGGTTCTTCGCCCAACGTATGAAGTACAACACAGAAAACACAAGAAACAAAGGCATTTTTCTCTCCAGGACAAAGCCCATTGCATCTCTAGGATACACGATCAACAAAACCGCTCCTCTTCCCTGGACACCATCTCACACTTCATGTTCTGGAAAAGCTTCAGCCTAACGCATCCTTACCACCTTCCGCTGTGGAATCTTCAATTTTAGCAGTGTTGTTGCTATGCATTTCAATCCCAGCCTTTGGGTGGGCAGAATCCATTCTTTCTGCAGTCGCCATGGAGAGAGTGGCTGCTTTCCAGAACAGTTCCTTGGCTAAGCATCTGCGAGTCTTGCAAAAGTTTGCTCATTTTGACACTCTCTATAGCTCTGAGACTAAGAATATTAGAATAGCAGGTGTCAGATACATTAAGGGCCATATTTATACTCCGTTTGCGCCGAAATTGCGTAGTTTTTTTTGACGCAATTTCGACGCAAAACTAACGCCAACTAACGCCATATTTATACTATGGCGTTAGAGGCGAATAGCGCCAAAGTTCCCGGAATGTGCGTCATTTTTTAGCGTGAACCCCTTCCTTGCGTTAATGATATGCAAGGGAGGCGTTCCCGTCTAAAAAATGACTCCCAGGCCTTTACGTGGTATTTATACTCCCGGGCAAAAGAGACGCCCGGGAGTTGGCGTGGCTAAAAACGGCGCATTTGCGCCACTTTTTAACGCCTGCTCAGGGCAGGCGTTAAGGGGCCTGTGGGCTCAAAATGAGCCCACAGGTGCCCTCCCATGCCCCCAGGGACCCCCCCTGCCACCCTTGCCCACCCCAGGAGGACCCCCAAGGATGGAGGGACCCACCCCAGGGACATTCAGGTAAGTTCAGGTAAGTATAATTTTTTATTTTTTATATTTTTTTTTGGTGGCATAGGGGGGCCTTATTTGTGCCCCCCTACATGCCACTATGCCCAATGACCATGCCCAGGGGACAGAAGTCCCCTGGGCATGGCCATTGGGCAAGGGGGCATGACTCCTATCTTTACAATGATAGGAGTCATGTTGATGGGGGATGGGCGTCGTTAAAAAATGGCGCAAGTCGGGTTAAGACGATTTTTTCGACGTAACCTGACTTGCCCCATTTTAAGACGCCCATGCGCCATTTTCCCCCTACGCCGGCGCTGTCTGGTCTACGTGGTTTTTTCCCACGCAAACCAGGCAGCGCCGGTCTGATTGCGCCGTCTAACGCCATTCCATAAATACGGCGCCCGCTTGGCGCTTCAGAATGGCGTTAGACGGCGCAAAACTTTTTGACGCTAAACTGCGTTAGCGCAGTTTAGCGTCAAAAAGTATAAATATGGGCCTAAAGGCGAAAACGATGATCTCAATGTAAACTATTTGCTGTCCCTCATGACTTCAGATACAGGTTTAACTCTAAGCCTGCAAAACGCCAGTGGTTTATATATGTGCCGGAGTGCGATATCAATTCACTTGCTGGGCCTCTTAAGGTTGAATATACGGAAGGCCCGCTCAGATGTTGAACACCTCAGAAGTGAAGGCTACAAGGGGGTCGTTAACCCCCCACTCCAGCAGTTATGGCGGGGGTGGTGTTCTTGATGGGCTTCATCTGTCTGCAACTGGGCAGGCAAAGGTTCATAATTAATGTGAAAGGGTGAGTGAGTGCGACAAAATATGGATGGGGAGTAAAAACGGTGGATGGATAAATGCGAGTATGAATGAGTGAAAGGATGGATGTAAGGGTGGGTCAGTAAAATGGAGAATGGATGGATGAGTGAGAGGGTGGATAGATAACTGTATGATGAGGGAAAGGATGGATGGATGATGGATGAGTGAAAAGATGGATGATGAGTGAATGGATGGATAATTACATGGATGGAGTGAAAGGCTGGATCACTGGACAGGTTGAAATGGTGGATGGATGGATGAGTGAAACGATGGAGAGATGAGTGAAAGAATGAATGTAAGGTTGGACGAGTGAAATAATGTATGGATGTGTGAAAGGGAGGATGGATGAAAGGGTGGACGAATGTATGAGTGAATGGGTGGACGGATGAGTGAAAAGATGGGTGGCTGACAAGGTAGATGGGTGGCTGGATGTGTGAATGACATGGTAGATGTATAGATGCATGGTTGAATAAGTGAAAGGATGAGTGAAGAGGCAGAAGGATGGATGGTGAAAAGGTGGATAGATGAGTGAAACGGTGGATAGTGGAAGAAAGGATGAATGGATGAGTGAGTGAAAGGGTATAAGTATGAGTGAAAGGATAACTCGATAAATCTGTGGATGGATGGAGTGAAAGGCTGGATGGATTGAGTAAAAGGGTATACAGATGGATGAGTGAAGGGATGGATGTAAAGTCAGATGAGTGAAATAATGGATGGATAAGTGAAAGGTTACATAGGTGGCTGAATGATTGGATGGATGGATGAAAGAAAGGGTGGATGGATAGATGATTCGTAGACTATTTTGCAGTTCCTATGCACGTTTGAACTCCGCAAGCCACAAGCAGGGAGGAACGCGGAGCACGGCAGACGGGGGAGAGGAGAGGAGAAGCAGGGCGCTAGTTGTGGACAGCGCAAGGCTGAGCAAGCGAAGCTGGTGAGGCGTGTCACCGAGTAGCAACTTTTGGATCCCACGCATGCCGCCCGCAGCCGCACCCCCGCAGCTCTGCTCGCCCCCGGTCTCCGCTGGGCCCCGTTAGAGGCGCACCATCCGCCGCAGCCGCCGTCGGTTCTGCTGGCTCCAGCCAGCTCACCGCTCGCAGCCTGCACGGCCCCTCTAGAAGCAGCGGAAGCACTGTGAGGCAGGGGAACATGTCAAGGCTTAGAGGCCCGGATCCCGGCGAGTGGCTGGCATTAGGCCGCTGCAGCTTGCACCCATGGCAGGCCCGTTCTAGTTGTCCCCCCAGCCCCGCACTTGTCTCTTGTCTTTCTGGGGAGAGGCCGACCAAGGACTTATCTAGGAATCTGGAGCCTATTTTGAGGGGGAGTATCTATCAGTCTGATGCACGGGGCACCACGGTCTATGGCCAGGTTTGGCTGCCCCCCCTGCAAGCGGACGTTCTAACAGAATTTAAGAAACCTTTACCACTAGTGCGATTAGCACGCATAGTCATCGATCACCAATAGGAAGCGCCTTTCATCATGCGGCAAACGCCCCAAACACGCTGGCGCCGTTCATAGGGCTCGACGTCGGAGCCCATAGTTGTTTGATCCTGATTTGGCACGTTGTCTTTTCTTTTTCTCCTAAGACGTAGGTACTCGTGCTCCCTCACCAGGGCAGGGTGTGTCGGCGCCGTCTAGCGAACATGGATTAACAGGGTTTAATAAATAAACCCTTGACATCTGTAGGTGCCCTTGGGGACAGCAACTCCATCATGACTGGCAGCATTACTCTGAACACCGTTTGCTGCCCCCGGACTTTAATTACCGCTGCAAAAAATTTGAGATCTGGCAAGGTGCGTGGCACAATGAATTATATTAAGAAACGCGGGACCATGGCTAAAGTCAAACCAATAATCCTCTTGGGAATTAGTGAGTCTTCCTTCGCTACACCAATTATAACCTCAAATGGTCCTAGGTAGGCAAAAATGAATGATTTTCTAAAATCGCCAATGATCCCAGTGGTGCTAAAGCATGGTTGTGCGCCTAGCAGATGTCGATCCTCTCCTGAGCTTTTTTAGTAGGAGCCCAGCCAGCCCATCAGCCACAATCAATGGGTAGTCGAAGCCCAAGTACATAAAAGTGAAAATGAGCGAGTATCTAGGGAGGCACAACCTTGCTCCACAAGCTACAAAATTACATCTGGTTTTAACACTCATACCCAATAAGTCTCCTTCTATGGCCCCCAACCTCACTCAGGACAATTATTCACCAGAAAATCATCTGAAGGCTCATATGGAGCCCTTTTGGAGAGACCCACGATGGCTCAAGGGAGCGACTCAACACTACCGCTAACTCAGGACCTAAACATGATTATAATATTTTGCTCTCCCCAATCAAGTTTCAACAGGCTTCGCTGTCAGACCTTTTCCCCCTCAGGTGCCAGGCATTTTTTTGGCTATTTGGGGCAGTTTGCGCTTAGGCCCTCATAACTTTTTGTCCACATAAGCTACCCATGCCAAATTTGTGTCCTTTTTTTCCAACATCCTAGGGATTCTAGAGGTACTCAGACAGTTATGGCCTGCAGCTTTAGGAGGGAGGGGGGCGGGTGGAAAGCTCACACACACACACACACACTCATTCTTTCACACACAGACATGCACGCACATCCATTAACAACACTCATTTCATTCAAACTTGCACGCACGCACAAAACATTCATTTTAAAAATTCACACACACTCATTCTTTCAGACACACACGCACGCACGCACGCACATCCATCCATTAACACTCATACCATTCAAACATGCACGCACGCACCAAACATTCATTTTAAAACATCACACACTCATTCTTTCACACACGCACATCCATTAACACTCATAACATTCAAACATCTCTCTCTCTCTCTCCCCCCTCTCTCTCTCTCTCTCCCCGTCTCTCTCCCCCTCTCTCCTGCCTTCCTGAGGGAAGGCAGCAGTCCCAGCCTCGTCACAGAGTGGGATGGAGTCTGTGAGACCGCTGACCCAACCCCACCCTGTGACGAAGTGTCACTGATTGACTCTCGCCCTGGGCACTTCAGGGCTTAAACCTGAAGCGCCCAGGTCGAAGTCAATGGGTGACGCTTTCCTCATCACCCAGGGGAGGGCCTCAAGGCACCTTTGCTGAGCCGAGGTTCTTACAGAAAATAACAGCTGAAATAAAAAAAAAATTGAAATTGATGGAAAAAAAAACCCTGCCATTTCTCTCCACGTTTTACTCTGTAACTTTTTCCTGCCATGTCAGATTTTCAAAAGCAAAATACCAATACGTGTGCTGGATTGTTCTGGTTGCTGAGATTTATAGGGCTTGTAGGTTCATCAAGACCCCTAGGTACCCAGAGCCAATAAAGGAGCTGCACCTTTAAGTGGGTTTTCATTGTATACCGGGTATGCAGCAATTCATTTGTTGAAATATAAAGAGTGAAAAATAGGTATCAAGGAAATCTTTGTATTTTCAAAAGGGGCACAAGATAAGGTTTTGAGAAGCAGTGGTTATTAGCTCATCTCTGAATTCTGGGGTCCCTATACTAGCATGGGAATTACAGGGCATTTCTCAAATAGACGTCTTTTTTAAACACTGTCTTACATTTGGAAGGAAAAAATGTGGAAAAATCAAGGGGCAATAACACTTGTTCTTCTATTCTGTGTTCCCCCAAGTTTCCCAATAAAAATGGTACCTCACTTGCATGGGTAGGCCTAATGCTTGCGACAGGAAACACAACATGGACACATCACATTTTTACATTGAAATGTGATGTATTTTTTGCAAAGTGCCTAGCTGTGGATTTTGTCCTCTAGCTCATCTGGCACCTAGGAAAACCTAGCAAACCTGGACATTTCCAAAAACTAGACACATAGGGGAACCCAGAATGAGGTAACTTGTGGTGCTCTCACCAGGTTCTGTTACCCGAATCCTTAGCAAACCTCAAAATTTTGCAAAAAAACACCTTTTTCTCACATTTTGGTGCTGCAAAGTTCTGGAACCTGAGGGGCACCACAAACTTCCATCTACCTAGCACTCTCCCAGGTCTCCCAATAAAAATGGTACCTCACTTGTGTGGGTAGGCCTAGTGCCTGTGACAGGAAATGCCCCAAAACACTATGTGGACACATCAGAATTATACTACCTGTTTTTCCGGGGGGGGGACGGGTGGCGGCACCTGGGTTTTTGGTCCTGGGCTGAGCAGCCATCTAGGAAAACCTACCAAACCCAAACATTTCTGAAAACTAGGCACCTGAGGGAGTCTAGGGAGGTGTGACTTGCGTGGATCCCCCAGTGTTTTCTTACCCAGAATCCTCAGCAAACCTCACATTTAGCTAAAATAAATCACATTTTTCCCACATGTCTGTGTAGGATCACCGCAGCGGCACAAATTTCCTACCACCCAACGTTCCCCTCAATCTCCTGGTAAAAATGATACCTCACTTGTGCAGGTGGGCCAAGTGCCTGTGACAGGGAAGAGCCAAAAACCATGTCCAAAATGAGGGGGAACCAAAGCTGGTCCAAAAGGGCAGTTTGGAGAAAAAAAAACATTTTTAGGCTTACAAGTGGGGCAGAATTTTTATCGGTATAGATGCGACAATGCTGGGTGGTAGGAATTGTGAGGATTCCTACAGATTCTGGAAGGTTCCATGACAAAAATGTGTGAAATATGTGTGATTTCAAGCAAAGTTGGAGATTTGCAGGGCACTGTGGGTAAGAAAATGGTGTGGGCGCATGTGAAGCACACCACCCTGGACTCACCCAGATGTTTAGTTTTCAGAAGTGTATAGGTCTCGTAGATTTTTCTACATGGCAGCGTCCCAAAGTCCAAAATATGCAGCCCTCACCATTCCAAGTGGGACGATTTTGAGCATTAGACAAGCTCTCATGGGCCAAATGTAAAACCAAAACCCAAAATAATCAATATGCAAGCTGAAATTAGCCCGCAGGTCAGGACCAGCAGGAGCGTGCAGTTTACATGTAGCAATGCGGGGCGACCCGAGGATAACATCAGCTCTCCTCCTGACAGAGCAATTGAGAGAGAGGAGCTAATCCATGTCGCCAGCAATACTATGGGTAACGGTGCACTTGTACCAACTCCCCTGTGGGCTTCTCTCTTGAACACAATAGAGATGATCTCATCTGCACTATCACTCCTTTCAGAAAAGCTACCCATGTTGTTGGCATTGATCAAAAACTCCAGAACCTAAACGCCTTGATTAGTTGGGTGCAAAAAGATCCCAATACTGCCTATCAGTTATGTCAATGCTCCTCCTTCCTGTACCATTTAGAAGTGATGCTAAACATCGTTGTGGACATCTTGGCGAAAGTCAAGACAACAAATCCTCCTCCATCAGATGGTAGAGCTCCTACTATAAACACCCAGGAGTCCGGTTCTCCCCATCATCGGGGTATAAACCGGTCTTGGGCAGGTGCAAAGCTAATGACCGATCGGGACACATTACAGCAGGCATCCTCACTCGGCCCTGGCCACCAGGCTCATAGAAAAGTAAGCTGAGCTGAGTATTAAGGCCCAGGAAGTCACAGAAATTCCTGAGGAACAGATAAACGGGAGACTTAAGCCATCATGGGTCCAACATACTCGGATGCAGTATGGACTGCCTCAAACTTCAAAACCTCTCTTGCCTAAAAGAGAGCGCAAACGCCTAAAGAAACTGAGGAACAACAAGCTAAAAAAACAAGGAGATCCATTATAAAGTCCTGCCCAGCACCTCTCTATTCAATCTGGGTCAGAAAGTCCAAGAACTCCAAAAAGAGTGAAGCCTTGGCAGGAGTCACTTCCTTTTTAGGGTCGAGCCTGCGTTGCATACGCTCGCGCATGCGTATCGCAGCGAGACGCTTTAGTATTTAGAAAAGGGCTCGGAGCCCTGTCAACGTCATGTCAGTGTTTTTTATTGGTTCGTGGGCTTGCCTAATAAAATCTGCTTGCTTTCATTAGTCGAAGGCACATATACGTCATGCCTTTTCCGGTAGCTAGCCCTCCTCGAGCGCAGCGACCAAGTACAGAAAACATGCGAGGCTCGCTGTTTTCCATCAGGCTCGTGGACCTCTTTTTCTCTAATTTACGAGCGCGATCTTGCTTGGCAGAAGTCGAGTGCTTTACATAGTTAATTTCACTTTTTTGGGTTATGTACATAAATGCACTTGTGCCCGATAGGTGAAAAGTCGGGTTAGGAGTTTACAACGCGATCAGCTCTAACAAGAGCAAACGTGAGACCCGTTGCATTGTAAATGCTTGTTATTCATTGTTCCAACAAAACGTATGTTCCTCTAACTATCTCAAACCAACGGACTCTGGTCACTCCAACCAAGAAATAAGGGCACTTCCTTCCAATGTCGAAAAACAAACGCTCACTTGCTTCTGGCAATACATCAGACAAGGCACCCACCACTCCCACTCGCACCAAGAAGTTGCTCAATGGTGATGGAGGCCCCATAATCATCCCTAAGGGTCAACAGGGTGAAATAATCCCTGCAATTACCATCCGGCACTCTTCAAGCCAAGTCTCCCCTCCACTTGCCAGATTGCTACCCCCCTTCTTTAATACCTGTCCAACGTGTCCAAGAGAAGAGGAGCAAGGCCAGCAAGAACAAAAGAATCCTGCCCATTGCAATCAGTTATATTTGCCAAGATTAACAACTCCACTTCACCTGACTTCACCACAACCAGGAGCTTCATCAAATCAACAAGCTGGCATGGCCTCAGCTGAACAAAATAAGCAGATAGTGCATAATATAGGTTCAAGAGAACTTTGGCAACGTGCAGAAGAAGGGCCCAGGCTTGTCACCTCGTCCAGGCATGAGATACTTTCGATCCAAAGCAGTCCTAAAAGATGACTCAGTGACACTTGAAATAATCCCAGGTTGGTTGCAGGACTAGAGGTTTGTATGACATCTTAAATAGGGCTGCCATTCTGAAACTGGCTCTGTCCCTGGAGAACCTCAAATTCTTGCACTCAGAGCACATCGAATGTGTACAGTTCAAACCCAACGGTAACGAAATTAGGGTGGTCACGTGGTCCAATGCAAGCACTTTCAGCGAAGCATGGCAACATAGGAAGAACTTTCTAAAATCGGGTACTTAATTAAAAACGTCCCTTGCAGAACCTCACCCCAGCCCCCTCTTCCCGCAGCACAGCCATACAGTCAAGGGCGGCTTATCTAAAATTGGGGTGCTACGGGAGCAATTGGCCCTAGAGAGCCAGCACGCAGCCCACTGCAGAATCTAAACATCAAACAAGTCGCTGCTCCAGGAGCCCCAAAATACACGAGGTGAGTTTCCCTACATCTAGCATTGGGCCCCACGGCGGACAGGCAAGAGGCAGTACGAATACAAGCTTCCGGGGTACTAGTGGATCGCACCCATTAACCCTGAGCTCCTGGAACCTGAATGGCCTTAGCAAAGTGGGCGAGAATGATTTCATCTTCTACGTTCAAAACTTTGATATCCTGCTTTTGCAGGAAAACTGGATGGAAAGGCCGACGCCAATCACTGGCTTTGAGGAATATCAGTTAGAGGCGATAAAAACCACTAAGGCATGCAGAGCCTCTTGCCGTCTGTCCCCTTACATCGGACTTGGACTTAACAGGTGCACAATGTGTCAGACGCTTTCAGCATTACCATCGCCACCTGCGGATAGTGACTTCAGTTTGTTAATTTGCAACATATATATTTCCACGAACAAGAAGAGCAAAGCGAGGAAGTCAGAAGCTTTGACAACATTCTCAAATCACTACAGTACACTTTCCCCAAGCTTATTTGGTGCTGTCATGGGAGCTCGATATGCATTTACTGCAAACTGATTTTCAATTAGCAGAAATTCTCTAATGAGCCCCACTCGAAAAATTCTACCAGCTCTTACAACTTTGACTAGAGCCGACCAATATGGAAAAGCATGCACCACGGCACTGGCAAACATAGGTCTGTACTCGCTCAACGGGCATATCTTGCAAGATCAACCGGCAGCCTTCACTGGAATGTCTAATAAATCTAGTTCAATCCTGGACTATACATTTGTTGATGCAGAGCTGTTTCCAAGGGTCGCTCATTACATTATAACAGCCAGAGTTGAGAGAGATCATTTTCGCTAGCATGTGGAGTTATGCTCTGCCTGCCTAGAGACATCTGTCTGCCATACAGTGTGCTAATAATCTGGGGCGTCTCATTAGGACAGGAGATGAGTGGTGGCTATTAAGCACTTTATTTCAACCTTTATTCTCCAGCAGAGCCCCACACAAGGGTCATCTTTGCTTCAGTCACAGGGGAACTTGACTTATGTACTCACAGCAAATTTCTCAGCAAATATAATCCAAAGCCACCACAAAGAAAGGAAAGGGGCAGTCTGGTATTCAACATCACTCTCTTGGAAAAAAGAAAGAACTAAACAAAGACACCAGAAAGCTCCTGGAAAACAGAACTGACACATAGCCAAGCCACGAGGAAGAAAATTGCAAATTTAAGGCTAATTTACAGGAAAGCTGTCTGGTCGCAAAACAAACATATTTAGCCAGCATTTGGTTAAAACTTCTGCAGTCATCCAAAACGAAAAATAGTATGTCTTTTTGGGCTGATATTAACTCACTCGCAAATGGTAGATTCCACCACCATACTGCAGGTTTTTTCAAAGCGGACTGGATAAATCACATCACCGCTGTGTACTTGGGGCACCTGGCAGTAAATACAACACCAATAGCATCCATAAATGTTGTTGGCCCCCCTGCAGCAGCTTCCTCGTCAACCATTACAGAAGGCATATGGCTGAAAGAATCACAAGTACAGTTGACCCTCAAGAAATTGAGAGCAGATGGGGCTCCCAGCCCGAATGGCCTCCCCAACACCTTGTTCAAACACGACCAACAATTTTGGGCCAATTACTTTAAGCTCCTGTTTAACCAGGCATTTTCAATCAATTCCATCTGACATCTTGGAGAGGCAGTATCCTGCATCCCATTTTCAAATCTGGCCCATGGTCCGACCCTGCGGATTACAGACTAATTGCCCTTATTGATGTTGAGGCTAAGAATTTTGCTTGCTATCTGTTAAGGGACCTGGACGTCTGGGCCACAACTAAAAAGATCATTCCAAAGGGTTTCAGGCCGGGAGTGAACACAATGATGAAGCTCCTAGCAGTTATTATTCTTGCTGAAAAAGCCATAAAAAATGTACCAATCTTTATGCTCGCTTCGTTTATTTCAAAGCTGCATTTGACAGTGTCCCAAGACACCCACTGTGGGCTAAGATGACCAGTCGCGTAGCGTAGTTCCACCTCAGCTAATTCACGTGTTCCCCATAACAAATTTAGGAAGAAAATTGCTGGAAATCAGCTGGAAATGGTCAAAACCTGTAAATATTTGGTAGTGGTTCTGGAAGCACGATTATCATATAAGGAACACTTTCTTCATAGGAGAGCATTGGCCCAGAATTTACAATTTGCATTTGGCTTATTACAAAAATAGCTTGGAAGCACATCTCGGGACTATATACTCCAGGTTATCAGGGGCAAATGTCTTCCATCCCTCACCTATGAATCAGAATTATTGAAAGGGTATGATGCATCCCCTCTAAACCACCTCCAATCTGTCTTGTTCAAACACATTTTCCGCCTTCCTCTACACATCTCACAAGCACTGGTGGGATTGGAGTTGGGCCTTTTTGATCAAGTTCCGGTCAGGATGGGAGCAATCCTAAAATTGTGCAGCTTAGATCGCCACCAACAGATTCATTGCCCAGTGCTGACTGGAGATGGAGTCCCTGCCAAACAAATATATTGATGGCCAACTGTAATCCAACAAGCATAAGCCAACCTAAATCTGGGAAGCGCATAGAACTCACAAATCGATTTTACAAGGTTTAATAAAAATCACCAATATGGCTTCTAAATTGTACTCTTGGACGTCAGGTAAAGCTGAGTTGGCTGGAAAGAGGCCTGGCTGGACATTTCTCCAGTCCTATACTTCCTGAAATCCACAACTGTATCTTGTCAACCATATCTCAGCACCCATTCAACATTCTCTCCTTTTTATTTTGCATGGGTGCTTTTCCATAAAAGGACCAAGTTCCAACCTGGAAGCAAAACTGGTCAGACCCCCAACTGTCGCCTATGCGGTTTATTGAAAGAAAGTGCACTCCATTTCTTGTGTATCTGTCCACCAGTCTCTCGCCTGGCACAGCAGCTGATATGTCCTGCACTGAGGGTGCTGTAGATTAACTCATGTCGTCCCACTGTATTGGTGCTTTTAAAAGGTCATTACATCCTGCTTGCTTGCGGGGCAACAACATTTTTACTGCCAGTGAGAAAGTTGCTGCTAACACAATTAGCCTGAGCCCATGAACCTTAGCTCTCGTCTGCATGTGACACCTCTCCTAGTAATGGCTTTGCTTTTATAAGCTCACAAAATCGGCTGTGTGTGGGGCATTCTATAGTAAGCTGATGTGGGTGGAGCATAAAATTGGTCCCAAGCACCATTTTCGCACACTTGCGTTTGGCTGCATAAAACTTCATGATTTATATGGTATTTCAACGAGAATGGATTGATGGATGACAATACTGGCTTATTTGCATGCTAAACAGTGAATTGTAAACTTAATAGTGATCCTAACATTAACATAAGCCTAGGCCCTATGCACAATTTTTGCTCTTTAGTGTTTAATTATTGTGAGTATTATTTTACATTGTTATCCCATCTTTAAGCACAAATTATGTGTTCATAAAGCATTTTAGTGACAATTGCGACATTATAGGCTTACCTGCTAGCTAGAAAGTGGGTCCCAACATAAATAATAAGTTCAACATAATATATGGCCAGACTTTATATGGCAATAGAGCTTGCTATTTGTCACTATGTGACCTAGTATGCCCTGGCCTACAGATGATCTTGCACTTTAGTGTGCAAGAACAATGGACGGTGTAAACAACTATGAACTGTTCTTATGAAAATGCACTTTAAAGTTGCTTCTTGTTTGTGTTGACTCAACTGATTTTAACGATTGGTGTTTTTTAATGGATGTAGTCGCGTACAGGGCTCTAGAGTAAATTAGGTGTTAACACGTGTCTGCACTTTTGAGCATTTATTGTTATAATGACTTTTAGGTGCTGTCTTTTATTACTGTCGTTTATACTTGGATCGATTTTTGTTAATCTGCAATAAATAATTACTTATTTAGATGAGTGAGTGAAAGGATGGATGAGTGAAATGGATGGTGTGAGGAAATGCCTCCTTGGTATGGTTACCCCCCTGACTTTTTACATTTGCTGATGCCAAGTTATGATTTGAAAGTGTGCTGAGGCCTGCTAACCAGTCCCCTCAGGGTGCCATGCCAACCTCACACTGCCTATGGCATAGATAAGTCACCCCTCTAGCAGGCCTTACAGCCCTAAGGCAGGGTGCACTATACCATAGGTGAGGGCATAGGTGCATGAGCACTATGCCCCTACAGTGTCTAAGCAAAACCTTAGACATTGTAAGTGCAGGGTAGCCATAAGAGTAAATGGTCTGGGAGTCTGTCATACACGAACTCCACAGCACCATAATGGCTACACTGAAAACTGGGAAGTTTGGTATCAAACTTCTCAGCACAATAAATGCACAGTGATGCCAGTGTACATTTTATTGTGAAATACACCCCAGAGGGCATCTTAGAGATGCCCCCTGAAACATACCCGACTTCCAGTGTGGGCTGACTAGTTTTACCAGCCTGCCACACACCAGACATGTTGCTGGCCACATGGGGAGAGTGCCTTTAGTAACAAAGCCTGTACTGGGTGGAGGTGCTTCTCACCTCCCCCAGCAGGAACTGTAACACCTGGCGGTGAGCCTCAAAGGCTCACCCCCTTTGTTACAGCGCCCCAGGGCACTCCAGCTAGTGGAGATGCCCGCCCCCTCCGGCCACGGCCCCACTTTTGGCGGCAAGGCCGGAGGAGATAATGAGAAAAACAAGGAGGAGTCACTGGCCAGTCAGGACAGCCCCTAAGGTGACCTGAGCTGAGGTGACTCTGACTTTTAGAAATCCTCCATCTTGCAGATGGAGGATTCCACCAATAGGATTAGGGATGTGCCCCCCTCCCCTCAGGGAGGAGGCACAAAGAGGGTGTAGCCACCCTCAGGGCTAGTAGCCATTGGCTACTAACACCCCAGACCTATACACACCCCTAAATTGAGTATTTAGGGGCTCCCAGAACCTTGCAAGATAGATTCCTGCAACCTGAAGATGAAGAAGGACTGCTGACCTGAAAGCCCTGCAGAGAAGACGGAGACACCAACTGCTTTGGCCCCAGCCCTACCGGCCTGTCTCCCCACTTCTAGAAAAACTGCAACAGCGACGCGTCCCCCAGGGTCCAGCGACCTCTGAAGCCTCAGAGGACCACCCTGCATCTAAAAGGACCAAAAAATCCTGAGGACAGCGGCTCTGCTCCAAAGAAGAAACAACTTTGCAACAAAGAAACAACTTTTAAAGGATTGCACGTTTCCCGCCGGAAGCGTGAGACTTTCCACTCTGCACCCGACGCCCCGGCTCGACCTGCGGAGAAACAACACTACAAGGAGGACTCCCCGGCGACTGCGACCCTGTGAGTAGCCAGAGTTGACCCCCCTGAGCCCCTCCAGCGACGCCTGCAGAAGGAATCCAGAGGCTCCCCCTGACCGCGACTGCCTGCTTCTAAGAACCCGACGCCTGGTAAAGACCCTGCACCCGCAGCCCCCAGGACCTGAAGGATCTGACCTCCAGTGCAGAAGCAACCCCCCAGGTGGCCCTCTCCCTTGCCCAGGTGGTGGCTACTCCATGGAGCCCCCCCTTGTCTGCCTGCTTCGCTGAAGAGACCCCTGGGTCTCCCATTGAAACCTATTGCAAACCCGATGCCTGTTTGCACTCTGCACCAGGCCGCCCCCGTGCCGCTGAGGGTGTACTTTTTGTGCTGACTTGTGTCCCCCCCGGTGCCCTACAAAACCCCTCTGGTCTGCCCTCCGAAGACGCGGGTACCTACCTGCTGGCAGACTGGAACCGGGGCACCCCCTTCGCCATTGAAGCCTATGTGTTTTGGGCACCACTTTGACCTCTGCACCTGACCGGGCCTGAGCTGCTGGTATGGTAACTTTGGGGTTGCCCTGAACCCTCAACGGTGGGCTACCTTGGACCCAACTTTGAACCCTGCAGGTGGTTTACTTACCTGTAAAACTAACAAACACTTACCTCCCCAGGAACTGTTGAAAATTGCACTGTCTAGTTTTAAAATAGCTTATTGCCATTTTTGTGAAAACTGTACATGCTAGTTTGCTGATTCAAAGTTCCTAAGTTACCTAAGTGAAATACCTTTCATTTGAAGTACTACTTGTAAACCTTGAACCTGTGGTTCTTAAAATAAACTAAGAAAATATAATTTTCTATACAAAAACCTATTGGCCTGGAATTGTCTTTGAGTGTGTGTTCCTCACTTATTGCCTATGTGTGTACAACAAATGCTTAACACTACCCTCTGATAAGCCTACTGCTCGACCACACTACCACAAAATAGAGCATTCGAATTATCTCTTTTTGCCACTATCTTACCTCTAAGGGGAACCCTTGGACTGTGTGCATGCTATTTCTTACTTTGAAATAGTACATACAGAGCCAACTTCCTACAGATGGATGAGTGAATAGATGGGTAAAAGGGTAGATAGATGAGAGAAAGGGTGGTTGGATGAGTGAAAGGGTGGATGGATGAGCAGATGGATGAATTATACAGGGAGTGCAGAATTATTAGGCAAATGAGTATTTTGACCACATCATCCTCTTTATGCATGTTGTCTTACTCCAAGCTGTATAGGCTCGAAAGCCTACTACCAATTAAGCATATTAGGCGATGTGCATCTCTGTAATGAGAAGGGGTGTGGTCTAATGACATCAACACCCTATATCAGGTGTGCATAATTATTAGGCAACTTCCTTTCCTTTGGCAAAATGGGTCAAAAGAAGGACTTGACAGGCTCAGAAAAGTCAAAAATAGTGAGATATCTTGCAGAGGGATGCAGCACTCTTAAAATTGCAAAGCTTCTGAAGCGTGATCATCGAACAATCAAGCGTTTCATTCAAAATAGTCAACAGGGTCACAAGAAGCATGTGGAAAAACCAAGGCGCAAAATAACTGCCCATGAACTGAGAAAAGTCAAGCGTGCAGCTGCCACGATGCCACTTGCCACCAGTTTGGCCATATTTCAGAGCTGCAACATCACTGGAGTGCCCAAAAGCACAAGGTGTGCAATACTCAGAGACATGGCCAAGGTAAGAAAGGCTGAAAGACGACCACCACTGAACAAGACACACAAGCTGAAACGTCAAGACTGGGCCAAGAAATATCTCAAGACTGATTTTTCTAAGGTTTTATGGACTGATGAAATGAGAGTGAGTCTTGATGGGCCAGATGGATGGGCCCGTGGCTGGATTGGTAAAGGGCAGAGAGCTCCAGTCCGACTCAGACGCCAGCAAGGTGGAGGTGGAGTACTGGTTTGGGCTGGTATCATCAAAGATGAGCTTGTGGGGCCTTTTCGGGTTGAGGATGGGGTCAAGCTCAACTCCCAGTCCTACTGCCAGTTCCTGGAAGACACCTTCTTCAAGCAGTGGTACAGGAAGAAGTCTGCATCCTTCAAGAAAAACATGATTTTCATGCAGGACAATGCTCCATCACACGCGTCCAAGTACTCCACAGCATGGCTGGCAAGAAAGGGTATAAAAGAAGGAAATCTAATGACATGGCCTCCTTGTTCACCTGATCTGAACCCCATTGAGAACCTGTGGTCCATCATCAAATGTGAGATTTACAAGGAGGGAAAACAGTACACCTCTCTGAACAGTGTCTGGGAGGCTGTGGTTGCTGCTGCACGCAATGTTGATGGTGAACAGATCAAAACACTGACAGAATCCATGGATGGCAGGCTTTTGAGTGTCCTTGGAAAGAAAGGTGGCTATATTGGTCACTGATTTGTTTTTGTTTTGTTTTTGAATGTCAGAAATGTATATTTGTGAATGTTGAGATGTTATATTGGTTTCACTGGTAATTATAAATAATTGAAATGGGTATATATTTTTTTTTGTTAAGTTGCCTAATAATTATGCACAGTAATAGTCACCTGCACACACAGATATCCCCCTAACATAGCTAAAACTAAAAACAAACTAAAAACTACTTCCAAAAATATTCAGCTTTGATATTAATGAGTTTTTTGGGTTCATTGAGAACATGGTTGTTGTTCAATAATAAAATTAATCCTCAAAAATACAACTTGCCTAATAATTCTGCACTCCCTGTAGAAAGGATGAATTAATAAATGAAAAGGGGATAGATAAGTCAAAGTATGACTGAGCAAATGGGTGGATGGATATCTATGATAGGTTAGAACATGGATGAACAGGTTTGTATAGGTTTGGATATGGACGGGCGGTGACGTACTGAATAGTGACGGACCGAGTGTTGGATGAAAGACTGAATAGATGACAATGAAAAGGTGAAATAGTGGATATCTGCGGGTGGATGGAAGGATGTATGGATAGATGCTTGGATGAAGGAGACAAACAAGCTCTTCTGGGGAGGATCGCAATTACTTGCTTCTCTTGCTTGGTGCTATAAGAGCTTTGGTTCAAAGTGGGGTGTATTTTAATTGTCTGGGTACTCCCTTGGAAGCCAATCTTTTTTACAGAGCTAGGTCAGCCCAGAGTTCTGACAAAAGAGTTTTTGTTGCCCTTCAATGAGAATTTCTTTGATCTTGTTCTTGCGTTTTGGAGGAATATTTTCTTCACTTGTAAAAAGATACTTTGCAGATTGCTTGTCACTCTTGCCCGAATTTCTTTCACCCTAGGTTCATGTCAGCCCCATTTATCGGAGAGAGCTTCGAGATCCAGGCATCAGCCGCAAAGTTTTAGTCTGATGCCTTCCCGTCTGTATCCCTGAAATTGAGTCTAAAGGGCTAGGACAGGGACGTCATTTACTTCGGCAATCATAGCTGTACGTTCATCAAACACCCCCTGGCTACTAGTTAGGTATATTTACACTTTATAGACGAGAAACACATTTATGAGAAATACCTTGTTCATCATATAGAGGACTTCTTTTCTCAGCTTGTCAACAAAATAGCACTTAAGATCAGAGTGTTCCAAAAAAAACCAAACCATATTGAAATGGGTGCAGTCGCAGACAAGATTTGCCTGAAGCACAGGTACGAGTCCGGGACTTTCCTACATTCGATATTGAGGTTGCAGGAAATTGCAGATATTTTGAAAAGAGGTCCAGGCAAAGTTGAGAGTGGTTATTTTAGTAATGGCAAATAATATGGACTTGCCCCAGCATGCTCTTCCACTTCCTCTTGGGTCTGATGTTGGCGAAGAAAGCCATAACTCGTGAACGAGCTCATCAGAATCGCACTACCAGAGTTACATTGCTTTAGGATATAGACTGGTGTGTATACCAACAGGAAAGGTCTTTTGAGCCTCGACAGTTTAATAAGATCTGAGGGGCATGACAGCTGCAATCCTGAAAGCTGACAGATTCGGGTACAAAAGGTTTTAGGCCATGCTTCAACCCTGCCCTGGACTCTTCTTCGGGCCTGCGCATTTCCCCCTGTCAAGTTGATTGTGAACTTAAATAATGGTTCTTCTTACGTTTTCAGTGTGGGTAATGTGTTCTACTACACAAACGCACGTCATTCAGTTTCATGAACCAGCGAATCATGTTGCGATTTGATCTACAGAAAGATTGATTTATTTAAAAAAAGAGGAAGCACACAACATAGCCTTGATACCATGAATAATTTGATGCAACTTTAATCTATGACTACTGACGCAATTTAATCACTATAGTGTAACTTCTCCCCCTATCTTTCAGTAAAGAATATCACTCGTATTCATGTTTCAAGTTGACTTGAGGTTGAGCGAATAAGGTCACGATCACTTGTGTTCTATTAAAATGCTATGCAGTCATCGTCTGATTTAATTTAAACAATGATATGACATAGACACACACAAAGCCTCTCTCGTCCTTGGGGCAGCAGCGCAATTGAATTCTAGCTTAGTAGTACAACAGGGTGGCTGGGCCTCCTTAGCAGGTGCGTGTTCAAATCTAAGTTCACCAACGCGTGGGGTTATTCAGCTTGTCTCTGAACTTTTGGTTTCAGGAAGTGCTTTAAATGGAAAAATAGAAGCGCAGGTACTCTGTGACAGAGTACCTGCTTGTTTCTGAGAAGTGCCGGCACTCTCCAATTAAAAGTATTACGTTTTTCTTGAGATATGCCGGTACTCTCCCTCTCAAAATAAAAAAGTGCCGGTACTCAGTACCGGAGAGTACCGGCCCATTTAAAGCACTGGACTTTCAGGTATGCACTCCGATCATTACATAGTGCACCCAGGGGCGCAGCTTGATCAGTATGATTAGTTTGGTGGGGGTTCAGATTTCCCAACAATCGTGTTTGGGCATCTTGTTAAACCCTGTTATTTGAAAAGCAGTGCTCGAGCGGGCTTAAAGAGGCAGTGGAAAGAGAGACAAGAGGGCAGATTATTAGGGTACTTAACACGTACTATTTCTCAAGCTAATCAACATTTTTAAGGCCTGGGTATTTTTTTGTCGGTGTGGGCATGAAAAAAATCCCAGGTGAAATGCGACAGACACGCCACATTACCCGACTGAAAGCATTTGTACTCAACAATTTACTAAAGACTACAATTTAGGTAACACCCCAAACAACCACCTGCAGCTACGTCCCTGAGTGCACCATACCAGGAGCTCAAGAAACCCAATGACGAAATTAGGTTTAAAACGGCAAGCACCTGTGGCTCACCGAGCATGGATGTACATGCTAGGCCACAAAAAGGCCACCTTCACGGCTAGAATTGAAACTCTCGCAAGACTCACAATTTTTTAAAAGTCTGCATTGCTCTGATGAGAGATGATTAACACGAGCTAGCGGGAGCGCCGAAACATTTGGAGAGCGGTTGTCATTATCATGCCCCACAATGGCAGGGTACTTGTTGCGAGTACTTGTGACAGCTAATGGTGGCTTTCCCCATTAACTCATTCCTGCCCTTCAAGTTTTTTCCATTTTTTGGTGGGTGATTTTGAAGTTATGCTTTTAGTGAAATGTAGTTTTTTTTAAATGTCTGACAATCAGTGCCAGCCAGAATTAAGTACTTCCTGCTGGGCTGGAAATCCATCATGTCTAACAGATGGGTTTTGCAAATTGTTGAAGCTGCTATGCCCTACCGTTTCTCTCCTCTACACCCAATATCTCTCCTACATCAGACCGAATTCCAACAGAGCATCTGTCCATCCTTCTACAGGGGGGATGCCTATTGCTCTCCAAGGGTGCCATAGTGAGGGTGCCAGTCTCTGAGACAGACAGGGGTTGTTATTCCAACTATATCCTTGTCCTAAATAAGGATGGGGCCTCAAGTTTTTCTTTGCCCTCTGCCCCTTGAATGCCTTTTGGCAGAAGGACAAATTCAAAATGTGTTCAGATCCTATCTGCTCTTGATCCCTGAGACTGGATGGGGTCCTTGGACTTGCAGGATGCATATTTTCTTACCCAGTTCTGCAGTCCCACAGGCACTACTTGCAGTTCAAGGTGAGACAGGAGTATTTTCTGTTTGCTTTGCTCCCCTTTGGCCTCACCAGCGGCACTCAGATGTTCATGAAAGTGATGGCGATAGTTGCTGTCCATCTTCAGAGGTCAGAAATTCCTCAGCTGCTGAAAGCGGGCTTGCCACAGTCATTGTGGACCACCTCTGCACAACAGCAGAACTCATGACATCATTGGGGTTTACAATAAGCGAGCCCAAATCCAACTGATTCCATCACAGAAGCTTCCAGTCAGTGGAGCAATCATGGAAAAGGTGATGTTCTAGGATTTCCCCCCACAGCAACAAGTCCAAAACATTCAGGCTGTGATCCTGATGTTTTAGACTTGATCCTGGATTCATTTGATGGCTAGGAGGCTTCTTGGACTCATAGCCTCCTGTATCCTCATTGTCAAGTAGGACAGGTGGTACTTGATTGCCCTCCTGTGGAACTGTAATCCAGTAGGCCCAGCATCAAGCTGCATTTCCAACACCACGTTTGGGAGGAGACTGCTGAAGGTCTGCAGTTGTCACAATTTGTACTGCGGCAGGCCACTCGCCCTCCTCCACCCAAAGCTGGCAGTGGTGACCCACATAACTATTGGTTTGAGGAAAAAAATGTGGGAGCTGGCGATCAGAAGACTCTGGGCCTGATTCTAACTTTGGAGGACGGTGTTAAACCGTCCCAAAAGTGGCGGATATACCACCTACCGTATTACGAGTCCATTATATCCTATGGAACTCGTAATACGGTAGGTGGTATATCCGCCACTTTTGGGACGGTTTAACACCGTCCTCCAAAGTTAGAATCAGGCCCTCTGTTCTTCAGTAGAGAACCTGCTCCACATCTGGTGCTGTGGGCCATTCTTCTAGTCCTGAATGTGTTTCTATTAACAATCAAGGGGAGGCTGATGCAGGTTCTAACAGAAACCACCACCACATGGTTCTACAACAAGAAAGGGTAGTAGGGTCCTGTGCCAAGAGACTTTGGTGGTCATTATGACATTGGTGGTGAGTGATAAAGTGGTGGTAATACCGCCTACAAGCTGGTGGTAATTAATGCTAAATTATGACTATGGCAGTGATAACTCCCATAGACAGCCAATGTACCACACCAACCGCCAGCGTGTAAACACCACTGACCACGGCGGTAGCCATCAAAAGCCAGGCGGAAGACAAGGTACCACCCACCAAATTATGACATAGCACACCGCCAGGATTTCTGAGGCGGTACCAACACCATCAAAAGCATGGCGGCAAGAGAACACAGAAGACGAAAGACTCACCCTCGGAGACACAGAGAAGAACAAGGCCGCCATGGAACTAGAACTTCAAGTCTTCCTGATGCTCTTCTACGCCATGCTCCACCTGGAACACCAACGCTGAAGAAGACGACGACGGTGAGTACAGCCCCCTAGCACACAAGGGAGGGAGGGAGGAAAAGGAGAGTGACACACACAACAACCACCAATCACACACACCATACACACAACCAGACCCACGTCATAATAATGCAATGACTACAGCATTCCAGAACAGAAAGTGCAATTAATGAAAACAGCCACCATATTGTCCATGTGACAAAATAGACATGAGTCACTGTGCAGAAAGGGCCAATGGCGAGTCCAAAGTACAAAAGGCTCACATGGCCACAGGGCACAGTCCAAGCCCCAACTCTTTCCCTGACGTAATCCGCATTACAATGTGCACGGGCATCATGGTGGGAATGGCTAGGCACCTCAGGGGGAAGGGGGGGTGGGGGGCACCTCAGCTGAGTTGGGGGACTTGCTCACTGGTTCTGGAGGGGGCTCCATGCCCATTACAATTAGCTGAGAAATGCAAGGTCACAGTCTCTGAGTTGGGGGACTTGACCACTGGTCCTGGAGGGGGCTCCATACCCACTACAATTAGCTGGGGAGTGCAAGGTCACAGTCTCTGAGTTGGGGGACTTGACCACTGGTTCTGGAGGGGGCTCCATGCCCATTTTCCTATGCTGGGGAGTGCAAGGTCACAGTCTCTGAGGTGGGGAACATGCACACTGGTTCTGGAGTGGGCTCCTTGTACAACAGTCCCTGGGGTGGCCTACATGCACTCTGCTGGAGGTGAGGGCTGCTGTGTCCCAGCTTGAGATGAGGACTGCTGTGTCCCAGCTTGAGGTGAGGGCTGCTGTGTCCTTGCCTGAGGTGAGTGTTGCTGTGTCCCAGCCTGAGGTGAGGGCACCTTGACCACTGCTGTTGGGGAGGGGGGCCTCTTGCCCCTCTTAGTTGGTGGAGTGGGATCGTTCCGTTTCCTGGCTGGTGGAGTGGGATCGTTCTGTTTCCTGGCTGGTGCAGTGGGATCCTTCCATTTCCTAGGTGGTGGAGTGGGATCCTTCCCTTTCCTGGCTGGTGGAGTGGGATCCTTCCCTTTCCTGGCTGGTGGAGTGGCATCCTTCCCTTTCCTGGCTGGTGGAGTGGCATCCTTCCCTTTCATGGCTAGTGGAGTGGGATCCTTCTCTCTTTTAGGTGGTGGAGTGGGAGCCTTCCCTCTCTTGCCTCCATGACCAGGAGGTGCCTCCACTGTCCCCGTCGACTGTTTGGCTGAGGTGCTGGGCTGGGTAGTTGGGACCCTGTTCTTACGGGCAGGACACGGGGTGGCGGTGGAGGGAAGAGGTCAAGTTGGGCAAGGAAAAGCTTCTTAGGGACGTTGGGGCGGGATGTGGGAGGAGGGTTGGGAATGGGGGTTGAGGGAGTTGTTGTCTGAGGTGTACGTCAGCAGGACTTGCGTGAAGGTGCACGGGCACTGTACTGATGTGAGGTGGATGGCTGTTGGGTGTCTCTGTGCGTGTGTTTGTGTCTCTTAGGAGGTGGGAACAGACAGGGTTGGAGAGGACACAGGGGACGCGTGGATGGATGTTGTGGAGGTGTCTGGAAGTGAGGTGTGTGTGCTACTTGGTGTGGTGATGGTGGTGGTGGCTGTTGATGCAGTGCATGCAGGTGTGAGTGCGGAAGTGACAGTGAGGGAGGAGGAGGAGACAGTGGAGGCAGTGGATGTTGTCGTGTGTACAACTGTCTGTGTGAGTGCCACCACCAGGGAGCTTCCATCGGAGGAGGTATCAGAGTCAGTGTTGTCACCTACGGTCTCCGCAGTGGTGCTTCCCTCGCCCTCCATCTCACTGGTCCCTCCGGCATCGGTGGACTCTGCCTCCTGTGTCCTGTGGGATATAGCTCCCTCTGTCGCCGGTGCCCCTGCTCCTCCGCCAGATGATGCTAATGCACACATGGACAGGGTGACAGAAGAAAAAGGGGGTAGAGAGAAAGGGATCACTGGCTCAATTACAACACCAGCGCCACATATTGCATACACATTACCATCACACACAGGGATCAGGATTGTGTCCCATGCATCGCACTGGCACTACATTGGCTAGGTACCACAGCAAGATGAGAGCCAAACACTGCCAACTGCACCCCTCCTGGGACCCCTATGCCCTGTCTGACGTGGTATGCAACCTAGCTATGTTACCAGATTTAGTAATACACCCATTACCCTTGAGCTGGATCACAGTGCATTCTCTGTGCTGGCATTGAGGGGCACCCACTAACTGACAGCCACCACTAGGTTCCCAGGCCACCTACCAATCATAGTTGTAATGCACACTGTACTCACCCCCTTGTGGCTGCTGTGATGCCCTCAAGCGCCCTTCCAGCTCCGGGTAGGCCACTGCCAGTATGCAGGCCTTCAGGGGGGTCAGGTTCCAAAGGTACCCCGCCCTTGTTGGGAGGCCATCCCCAGCTGGACCTCTGTGGTCTTCTGGGCCCAGCATCTCAGGTCCTCCCACCTCTTCCTACAGTGGGTGCCCCACCTGCTGTAGATCCCCAGGGTCTGCATGTCCTTGGCGATGGCACACCACATTCCCTTCTTCTGATGGGCGCTGACCTGCAGAGGAAACACAGACACGAGGACACCATTACACATACTATCCAGCCTGTCACACATATGTCCCACAAATCCCCTTCCATCCCCATTGGCGCACACCTTACTCAGCGCCCACCATGTATACTATCACCAGACATTCGAGCCCCCAAATGACACGATACTTGCACACACATCTCCATGCACCCCTGTCACGTGCCTAGTGCCCAAGGTGTACACACCTGTTGGTCAGGAGGCCCATACAGCTGCCTAAACTGTGGTACGACCCCGTCCACCAAACGCTCCAACTCCTTCGAAGTGAAGGCAGGGGCCCTTTCCCTGGTCACACGGGCCATGGCAGGATCCAGACACAGGTCACAGCATCACATGCAGTGTAGGTGTTGTCTTGTGGAAAGTCAGGAATCAAGTGATGTTATGGACAGAATATGGCGGTCACGTCCGTGGCGGTGTACACCCTCACCGCCTCCGGTGATCCCCATTGGCCCCTGTACTCCATAGAGCCCCCTGTTATCCAATGAGGAACAGCACGGCAGTGCAAGACCGCCTTCTGCCATGACGCGATACGCCGGCGGAGTTACCTCACTTCCACCTGTCCCTACATACAGGACAGGCGGTCAACACTTTATGGTGGTGGACAATATTCAGATAATCGAGAACTGCGTCATTTCCATTTTTTGCACACACACTGCCATTCCCAATGTCCCATCACATTTCTGCCCTATGTACACTGAGGTGGTGGATCCATTGTTTAAATTGTGACACCCTACTCACTCTTTTGTCCATTAGATACCTACCACTACAGAGGAATCAGAGGATGAGACAAGCCCCAGTGTACAGACCCCTTGTGGATTTGGCTACACTGGAGGAGAGGCATATAATACTCACCCCTTGTGTTAGGGCCACAATCACAGAGCTATGTGCTCAATTGCAGCCTGATCTGATATCAGCTATCCGTCATCCCACTGGAATCCCCCCTCTAGTGTAGGTTCTATCAGTGCTCCGTTTCCTGGTAACTGGTTCATTCCAAGTGACAGTGGGCTTGGCAGCAGGAATGTCACAGCCAATGTTCTCAATTGTGCTGGCAAGGGTTTTGTCTGCCTCGGTGAAACTCATGTGCAGCTACATTGCTTTCCCCCAGGTGGAAGATTTGGCCACTGTGAAGACAGTTTTCTATGCAATGGGACATATACCCAACATTATTGGGGTGATTGACGGTACACATGTTGCATTTGTCCCCCTCACCCCTGCCAGAATGAACAGGTGTTCAGGAATCAGAAGGGTTTCCACTCACTGAATGCGCAAATGGTGTGCCTGGCTGACCAGTACATCTCCCACGTCATTGGCAGGTACCCTGGGTCGGTGCATGATGCCTTCATCCTAAGGGATAGCAGCATTCCACATGTGATGGCACAACTACAGAGGTACAGGGTGTGGCTAATTGGTGAGGCTGAGTCCCCACCCAATGTATACCAGTGTATGCCTTCTGGTGTTGACCCCATACCATTGTGTAAGGCTGATGTTTGTCCCTCAATACTTGCAGGTGACTCTGGTTACCCAAACCTATCGTGGCTCCTGACCCCTGTGAGGAATGCCAGGACAGGGGCTGAGAATCGTTATAATGATGCACATGGGTGAACCAGGAGAATGATTGAGAGGACCTTCGGCCTCCTGAAGAGCAGGTTCAGATGCCTCCATCTATCCGGTGGATCCCTGTGCTACTCACCCGAGTAGGTCTGCCAGATAGTAGTGGCATGCTGCATGGCACACAACCTGGCCCTCACGACATGAGGAGACTGCAAATGCCCCTGTGGCAGCAGTGGACCCTGAGGACAGTGAGGATGAGTAGGCAGAGGCTGAGGATGTGGCAACAGAACATCAGTTATACGTCAATACTTCCAATGACACACCGTTGAGACAGTGGAACTGACCATTCCTCTGATTATTGATGTGTTCTGTGTGGCTGTAGCAGGACGGCATTCACTTCCTTTGCATCTCTACTTACTGTCACCTATGGCTTCTCATTTTGCAGATGTTGGTGATATGACAACAGTGTACTGATGTGATACCTACAGACAGATACAGGTCTTAAAATGTATGCTATCACAGTGTTTAGATCATTTGCACAAGATGTAACTGTTTCCATATATGCACATTTTCATCACATAAAACACTTCCACTTATGTTGTGTTCAAGGGTGTTTATTGTAGTGCAAATAATTGACAGAAAAGTGCAATGGAATGGGGTGATGATAGAGGTTAGTCCAGGGTATTGTTCCAGTCTGTTTGTAGCACAGGTCCAGTGTCTAAGGGGCCAAAGGAAGGGGAGCAAAGGCAGTTCAAATTGGGCAAGGTGAAAAGGTGGGACTCAAGGGGGACACTCAGGAGGGTCTCCTTTTCTGGTGGTGGTCTTGGTCTTGGTAAGTGTCTCTGGCTTCTGTCTGGGTCGCAGGGAACATTTGCGGGGTGGTTCACCTTCTGCAGGAGGAGGGGTGCTGGTGGCCTGTGGGTCCTGTGGCAGGACCTCCTGCCCACTAGCTGCAGCGGAAGTGGTGGGCTGGTCTGTAGACTGGCTAGTGGTAGGGGCACGCTGGTGTGCTGTCCATCCCCTCATGATGTTGGCCATATCTGCCAGCACCCCTGCTATGGAGACCATGCTGGTGTTGAGGGCCTGCAAATCCTCCCTGATCTCATGATGATGCACCTCCTGCAGCCACTTGTTCTCCTGCATGTTGGTTAGGATCTGGCCCGTCTCGTCCTGGGATTGTTGGTAAGCCCCTAGGACATTGGTGAGTGCTTCCTGGAGAGTTGGTTCCCTGGGCCTGTGTGGTATGTCATAGCTTGTAGAACTTGTGGGTAATAGTAGAATCCAGCAGCGACAGACGGAGAGAGAAGAGCGTTGAGAAGCTTGCAGTTGGTGGAGCTGGATGGGGCCTCTGTAAAGAAATAAAGCTACTTCGTGAACTTAATACGGCTCTCCGTGATTTATGGACTCGATCCTTCACTGGCGACGAAGTGGGATACATTTTTTTTTTTTTAAACACAGAGGCCTCAACAGAATTACTGTGGCAGAAGAAGAGCAACGGAGAGGTTCCAAGAACAACACAGAGGTGAGCGACCTTCGTGAACAGCATAAAACTGTTCTATTCGACTTTATTAATTTAAAAGGAACATTTAAAATCTCCTCTCGACGAGCGTTTATATGGAAACTGGAAACTGTTTCCATGGAAACTGACTAGAGCTCACCCGCTCAGCTGTGTTTAATATAAACAGGCGCTTGACTCGCGCTTGGCTTGTTACCATATCAACGCTTACAGAGTCCTCGCTCAGCTGTGTTTAATATAAACACGCACTTGACTCGCGCTTGACTCGTTACCATATCAACGCTTACAGCGTCCTCCTGGCAACGTGAACTGAACACTGGAATATGCGAAGACTGTTACAGCGTGTCCTCAAATACTATATTAACCCTGCCAGTATTTATATATTATGGTAACCAGAGCTGACCAGAGCGGAAACCACTTCTCAGACTGAATTTAGCCGCTGCCGAGTTTTACAGTTTACAGCCACATGAATATCACCTTAAAGTAAACGCTTTCTGTCAGCCATGCATTTTAAAGCATTTAAAGTATTTGCCACTTACTGAATTAAACTGTTCCTGGAAACAAATATTCGACCTTCAGGGCCACTAAACCACTGGCCTAATTTGTAAGCACCTGTACAGTTAAAGAAGTCTTTCAAAACAGGTGTGACACCTTTAATAATTTTTTTCTCCTTCTTTTTGTTGATAGTCCATTAGTGTGATTACAATGCAGAACGACATTGCGCCCCCCTTTTTCCTTGCTTTACCAGGAGATCTACCTATAAAGTGGCAAACGTGGAAAAAAGTATTTGAAAGATATTTCAAAGTTTCTGGTGCATCTCTTAGTGTAGAAAGGAAAACTGCTCTACTATTACATTGCCTAGGTTCAGAAGGACAGGAGGTTTTCGATAATCTTCCAGACATAACTAATGAAGATCTAAATGAATATGAAAGTTGTATAGAGAAATTAGACAGACATTATATTCCCAAAATTAGCACAATACTTGAAAGATATCACTAAGGAAGGCGAAACCAGGAAGAAAATGAATCTGTGGAGGGATATGTTACAGCGCTACGGAAATTAGCCTCATCTTGTAAATTTGGAACTTTGACAGAGGAAAGAATCAGAGATCAATTTATGTTAGGCTGTAACATAGAAAGAATAAGAGATGAAATTTGGCAAAAAGATGATCCATCACTAGAGGAAGTTTTGGTTTTGGCAAAGAAAATTGAACATTCTCTCAGATGTGTAGAGACCATCAAAAAGGAGGAATGCAAAAATGATACTGTACATATAATTCAGAATCTTAGGGGGAAAAAAGAAAGACCAGAAGGACAGAACTATAAAAAAGACAAAAAAAATACGTTTCATGGAAATTGTTTTCGCTGTGGCAGACAAGCTCACATGGCCAATGACAAAAACTGTCCCGCTATAAAGGTGATATGCAAGTTGTGTAAGAAAAAAGGTCATTACTCCAGTGTGTGCAGAACGAGAAGTGGAAAAGGCAATGTCTTTGAAGTTAAGAAAGACTTAGATGCAGGGGAAAATGATGATATTGAATGTGGTCAAATAATCCTACAAGTCGAAGGAGAAGGTCAAAAAGGAAGGAAAGGTCCAATTGATGAAGTCATGATAGACGGGGAAAGAACCAGAGTATTATTTGATTCTGGGGCCAAGATCACAATTGTTTCGATGGAATTCTATATGGGAAAACTAAGAAACAAAGTTAGGTTGTTCACTAATTCACTAATGCAAAAATTTACATTTCTAAGAAAGGAGACAGTATGCTCAGTTGGTTCCACCAGAAAGACTTGGGGGTTATTCTTGATCCCAATAGTTATCCACCTGTGAAGGTAAGGGATCAAATCGTCATCAACACAATTGTGGATCAAGGAAACTCTATTAATCAGAAACTCATGGACAACGATGACTTTGTTATGAGACTAAAGGCAATATTTCCTTTGGTATTTCGAGAAAAATTAGGATGTCTTCAACACTATGTGCATCACATTCGTCTGAAGGAAGGTGTGAAACCTGTATGCATCAAAGTTCGTGGAGTACCTGTTGCTTTACGTGAAGACATGAAGGGGCATATTTATACTCTGTTTGCGCCGGATTTGCGTCGGTTTTTTTTACGCAAATCCGACGCAAAACTAACTCCATATTTATACTTTGGCGTTAGACGCGTCGAGCGCCAAAGATCTTGGAGTTTGCGTCATTTTTTAGCGTGGACACCTACCTTGCGTTAATGATATGCAAGGTAGGCGTTCCCTACTAAAAAATGACTCTGAGGCATGTGCGTCGTATTTATACTCCCGGGCAAAAATGACGCCCGGGAGTGGGCGGGTCAAAAAAAATGACGTCTACCCTCGTTAGCGTCATTTTTTAACGCCTGCTCAGGGCAGGCGTTAAGGGACCTGTGGGCTCGGAAGGAGCCCAGAGGTGCCCTCCCATGCCCCCAGGGACACCCCCTGTCACCCTTGCCCATCCCAGGAGGACACCCAAGGCTGGAGGGACCCATCCCAGGGACATTAAGGTAAGTTCAGGTAAGTATTTTTTTTTTTTTTTTTGTGGCATAGGGGGGCCTGATTTGTGCCCCCCTACATGCCACTATGCCCAATGACCATGCCCAGGGGACATAAGTCCCCTGGGCATGGCCATTGGGCAAGGGGGCATGACTCCTGTCTGTGCTAAGACAGGAGTCATTTCTATGGGGGTTGGGAGTCGAAAAAAACGGCGCAAATCGGGTTGAGGCGAAAAGTTTGCCTCAGCCTGACTTGCACCATTTTTTGACGCCCAAGCTCCATATCCCCCTACGTCGGCGCTGCCTGGTGTACGTCGTTTTTTTCCACGCACACCAGGCGGCTAACGTCATTGATTAAATACGGCGCCCCCATGGCGCTTCAAAATGGCGTTAGCCGGCGCTAATTTTTTTGACGCAAAACTGCGTTAGCGCAGTTTTGCGTCAAAAAGTATAAATATGGCCCCAAATTGGAACTGGAGAGGCTGCAGAAGGAAGGAATCATAGAGGAAGTTAAAGGAACTGAATGGTTAGCGCCAGTAGTTGTAGCCAGGAAGCCAAATGGGAGTATACGCTTATGTGTGGACTTAAGAGAACTGAATAAGAATGTGATTGTGGATATGTATCCCATATCCAATATTTCTGATATGTTGTTACTTTTACAAGGTGCAAAGGGGTTTTCTACCATAGACTTGACATCAGCATATCATCAGATTAGGTTGACTGAAGAATCCAAGGATCTTACTGCATTCATCACACCATTTGGCACTTTTAGGTACACCAGACCACTGTTTGGATTAGTGTCTGCGGGCTCTGTATTCCAACGGGTTATGGAAAAGGTATTGAAAGATCTTGTTGGTGTGAGAGTGTATCAAGACGATGTTTTAGTATATGGGAAAGATCAGGTTCAGCATGAAAAGAGGGTTGTTAGTGTTTTGGAAAAGTTGGAAGAATTTGGGTTGACTGTCAAGATGGAGAAGTGTAGGTTTTGTAGTAAATCTATAGAATATTTAGGTCATACCTTAACTGGTGAAGGCATATCCCCAAAAAAGGAGCTAGTATATGCCATTGACAGACTACAATCACCATCGAATAAGGAAGAACTTATGAAATTTTTAGGTATGGCTGAATATTACAGTAAATTTGTTAGGGGTTTTGCAGAGAGGTGTGTGAATATGAGAAAGTTGTTACGGAAAGGAGTGGAATTTGTGTGGAATGAAGAGTGTGAAAATTAATTTGGAGAAATAAAAAAGGAAACTGTGAAAGCTCCCAGACTGAGAAATTTTAACCCCAATCTGCCCTCGATCTTAATAACCGATGCAAGTGCAAAAGGCTTAGGGGCGGTGTTACAACAGGGTGGCCAAAAGGATGAACAAGTTGTATTATTTTTGTCACGCGCTTTAAGAAATGCAGAATTGAACTATAGTGTTATTGAGAGAGAGGCGCTTGCTGTTCATTGGGCAGTGAGAAAACTTAAGAATGTGTTGTGGGGAAACAAATTCGAGGTAAGGACTGATCATAAGCCTTTGTGAAATTTGTAAAAGGAAAGGGGTGGATGCAGTGTCTAGCAGAATCACTAAATGGGTCATGTCTCTACAAGATTTAGATTTTGATATAAAGTATATTCCAGGTGCACAAAATAAGGTAGTGGACACGCTATCAAGATTAGTGTTAGTAGGTGAATTGGAAGAAGAGAGAGAAACAGATTGGGATACTGAAATGGTGTGTGGGATTGAGGAGAATGGATTTGATGAAAGTGTTGTGACAAAGGAGAGATGGCGGAGAGAATGTGAGTCTGATAACACCGTAGTGAAAGTGATGTCTTTAATAAAGGAAGGTTGGAAAAACAGGAATGAAGGAAGTAGTGAGACACAAAAATTCTGGCATGTGAGAAGTGAGTTATCTAGTGATGATGGGTTTCTATTCAGAGGTACAAAATTAGTTCCTCCCACCACGTTGAGGCAGGAACTTATTTCTCTTGCTCACACGGGTCATCAAGGGATGTCCAAGACCAAAGGGAGATTGCATTTGACTTATTGGTGGCCAGGTATGGATTCCCAGGTAGAAAGGTCAATCAGAGAATGTATGCAATGTATTATGAGTGAGAAGAATGTGAAACCTAGGATTCAGCCTATGGAAATAAGGGAACGCCCCACTCAGCCATGGGAGGAGGTTGCCTTGGACATTCTGGGGCCTGTCCGTGGGGAAGGTTGTGAAATGTACCTATTAGTACTAGTTGATCTGTTTTACAGGTGGCCGGAGATTAGATTTACCAGGAGTATTGAGACTAAACAGGTAATTGGTTTTCTTAAGGAAGTGTTTGGGAGAGAAGGGCTGCCTAAGAGCATTCTTACTGACAATGGGGTACAATTGGTATCGAAGGAAATGGAGCAGTATTTGGCTGACTGTGCTATAATTCATAAAAAGTGTGCGTTATACCACCCCGAAACCAACGGCCTGGTGGAACGATTTAATAGGGTGTTGAAGGAGACCATAGCTTTGGTTAAGGTTAGTGGATTGAACTGGAAGAAAGAAGTGATTAAGAGGGTTGAAGCATACAGAGTCTCACCTCACGCCATTACTGGTAAAAAACCTTTTGAGTTACTCAGAGCCAGACATCCTAATACTTTGGTATCACCTAGGTGGGTCAATGACATGGAAGCAAGAACTGGGGTGGTGGTGTCGGATGAGACTTGGAGACGAGATGAAGAGAAAAAAATAAAAGCTGGTAAGGAATATTTTGATCGCAGAAAGTTATCTCGCGCAACCAAAGTTAAAGTTGGAGATTGGGTGTTGATTCGCAAGCCTGTGGGTAAAGGAAGGAATGTGGATAAAGTTAAACCTATTAGGGTAGTGAAGCTGTTCAACAATGCAGTAAGAACGGAGGATTCCAAGATGTGGAATCTAAATCGTGTGGTGGTACTAATATGTACAAATGTGTGGAATTAACTTATATATATATATATATATGTATATATATATATATATATATATATATATATATATATATATATATATATATACTGTTGTTTTTGTTTTTCTTCCCTCCCTTCCTTGTGTTTTTTTGTTTTTGTTTTTTTCTTTTCTCATTTCTCTTAGTTTGTAAAGGGGTGAGGTGTGTGGTATGTCATAGCTTGTAGAACTTGTGGGATGTCATAGCATGTAGAATTTAGAATTGAGAAGTGTAAGAGTAGAATCCAGCAGAGACGGACGGAGAGAGAAGAGCGTTGAGAAGCTGGCAGTTGGTGGAGCTGGATGGGGCCTCTGTAAAGAAATAAAGCTACTTCGTGAACTTAATACGTCTCTCCGTGATTTATGGACTCAATCCTTCAGCCTGTCCTACCCCTGGCGCACAGCGGTCCTTCCAGTGTCCATGTTCCCCTGTGCCTCTGTCCCCTGAACGATGTGTCTACTGCCACTGACCCCAGGTCCCTGATTGTCTTGGGTGTGAGGTGTGGATGGGGGTCTCTCTACAGGTGGGCACAGTGCTGATTGATGTGTCCTGGGGACAGAGGTGTGGGATGTTGGGGGGGTGCTGTGGTGTTGGATACTGATGGGGGAGGCTCTGTGGTGGACTGTGAGTGGTCTGGGGTGGCCGACTGACCAGTGGTCCCTTATGGGCCTGGTAGTTCATCCAGATCCTGAAGTCCAGAGTTACTGTCATCACTGGGGGCATCTTCTGTTGGGGGACTGGTTAGCTGTGCCACCTCCTCGCCGCTGAGATTGGCTGGGGCACCTGTGGGGATGTAAGTGATGTATTATACTTCATGTCTGTGACATATTGTACAACCCTTGCTTCCCCTCTATTGTTGCTGTTGCCTTGCCACCTTTGTTTGTGTATGGTGATGGATTGTGTGCTTGTTAGTTCTCCATGCTGTGCATGCTTTGGTGATGGGTGTCTGTAGGAAGTTGGCTCTGTATGTACTATTTCAAAGTAAGAATTAGCATGCACAGAGTCCAAGGGTTCCCCTTAGAGGTAAGATAGTGGCAAAAATAGATAATTCTAATGCTCTATTTTGTGGTAGTGTGGTCGAGCAGTAGGCTTATCAAAGGGCAGTGTTAAGCATTTGTTGTACACACACAGGCAATAAATGAGGAACACACACTCAAAGACAATTCCAGGCCAATAGGTTTTTATATAGAAAAATATATTTTCTTAGTTTATTTTAAGAACCACAGGTTCAAGATTTACAAACAATACTTTAAATGAAAGGTATTTCACTTAGGAACTTTAGGAACTTTGAATTAGCAAAATAGCATATACAGTTTTCACACAAATGGCAATAAGCTATTTTAAAACTGGACACTGCAATTTTCAACAGTTCCTGGGGGAGGTAAGTGTTTGTTAGTTTTTGCAGGTAAGTAAACCACCTACGGGGTTCAAGTTTGGGTCCAAGGTAGCCCACCGTTGGGGGTTCAGAGCAACCCCAAAGTTACCACACCAGCAGCTCAGGGCCGGTCAGGTGCAGAGGTCAAAGTGGTGCCCAAAACACATAGGCTTCAATGGAGAAGGGGGTGCCCCGGTTCCAGTCTGCCAGCAGGTAAGTACCCGCGTCTTCGGAGGGCAGACCAGTGGGGTTTTGTAGGGCACAGGCGGGGACACAAGTCCACACAAAAAGTACACCCTCAGCAGCACGGGGGCGGCGAGTGCATTGTGCAAACAGGCGTCGGGTTCGCAATAGAAATCAATAGGAGACCAAGGGGTCTCTTCAGCGATGCAGGCAGGCAAGGGGGGGCTCCATGGGGTAGCCACCACCTGGGCAAGGGAGAGGGCCACCTGGGGGTCGCTCCTGCACTGGAGGTCAGATTCTTCAGGTCCTGGGGGCTGCGGGTGCAGAGTCTTTACCAGGCGTCGGGTCTTTGAAGCAAGCAGTCGCGGTCAGGGGGAGCCTCGGGATTCCCTCTGCAGGCGTTGCTGTGGGGGCTCAGGGGGGTCAACTCTGGCTACTCACGGTCTCGTAGTCGCTGGGGAGTCCTCCCTGTGGTGCTTGTTCTCCGCAAGTCGAGCCGGGGGCGTCGGGTGCAGAGTGCAAAGTCTCACGCTACCGGCGGGAAACGTGTGTTGTTTCAAAGTTGCTTCTTTGTTGCAAAGTTGCAATCTTTGGTGAACAGAGCCGCTGTCCTCAGGAGTTCTTGGTCCTTCTAGATGCAGGGTAGTCCTCTGAGGCTTCAGAGGTTGCTGGACCCTGGGAAGGCGTCGCTGGAGCAGTGTCTTTAGAAGTGGGGAGACAGGCCGGTAGAGCTGGGGCCAAAGCAGTTGGTGTCTCCGTCTTCTCTGCAGGATTTTCAGTTCAGCAGTCCTCTTCTTCTTAGGTTGCAGGAATCTAGTTTCCTAGGTTCTGGGGAGCCCTTAAATACTAAATTTAAGGGTGTGTTTAGGTCTGGGGGGTTAGTAGCCAATGGCTACTAGCCCTGAGGGTGGCTACACCCTCTTTGTGCCTCCTTCCTGAGGGGAGGGGGGCACATCCCTAATCCTATTGGGGGAATCCTCCATCTGCAAGATGGAGGATTTCTAAAAGTCAGAGGGGCATATTTATACTTCGTTTGCGCCGAATTTGCGTCGTTTTTTTCGACGCAAATTCGGCGCAAAACTAACGCCATATTTATACTTTGGCGTTAGACGCGTCTAGCGCCAAAGTATGGGCAAATAGCGTCATTTTTTTGCGTGAACGCCTTCCTTGCGTTAATGAGATGCAAGGAAGGCGTTCCCGTCTTAAAAAATGACTGCGACGCAAATGCGTCGTATTTATACTCCCGGGCAAAAATCACGCCCGGGAGTGGGCGGAGCAAAAAACCCCGCATTTGCGCCACTTTTTAACGCCTGGGTCAGGGCAGGCGTTAAGGGGCCTGTGGGCTCAAAATGAGCCCACAGGTGCCCTCCCCTGCCCCCAGGGACCCCCCCAGCCACCCTTGCCCACCCCAGGAGGACCCCCAAGGATGGAGGGACCCATCCCAGGGACATTCAGGTAAGTTCAGGTAAGTATAAAAAAAATGTTTTTAATTTTGTTTTGGTGGCATAGGGGGGCCTTATTTGTGCCCCCCTACATGCCACTATGCCCAATGACCATGCCCAGGGGACAGAAGTCCCCTGGGCATGGCCATTGGGCAAGGGGGCATGACTCCTGTCTTTACTAAGACAGGAGTCATTTAAATGGCGTCTGGGCGTCGTTAAAAATGGCGCAAATCGGGTTGAGGCGATTTTTTTGCCTCAACCTGACTTGCCCCATTTTAAGACGCCCTAACGCCATTTTCCCCAACGCCGGCGCTGCCTGGTCTACGTGGTTTTTTTCCACGCACACCAGGCAGCGCCGGTCTGCTAGCGCCGGCTAACGCCATTCCATAAATAAGGCACCCGCATGGCGCTTCAGAATGGCGTTAGCCGGCGCTAAATTTTTTGACGCTAAACTGCGTTAGCGCAGTTTAGCGTCAAAAAGTATAAATATGGGCCAGAGTCACCTCAGCTCAGGACACCTTAGGGACTGTCCTGACTGGCCAGTGACGACTCCTTGTTTTTCTCATTATCTCCTCCGGCCTTGCCATCAAAAGTAGGGCCGTGGCCGGAGGAGGCGGCCAACTCCACTAGCTGGAGTGCCATTGGGTGCTGTAACAAAGGGGGTGAGCCTTTGAGGCTCACTGCCAGGTGTTACAAGTTCCTGCAGGGAGAGGTGAGAAGCACCTCCACCCAGTACAGGCATTGTTACTAGCTACAGAGTGACGAAGGCACTCTCCCCATGTGGCCAGCAACATGTCTGGTGTGTGGCAGGCTGCTAAAACCAGACAGCCTACACGGGTAGTCGGTTAAGGTTTCAGGGGGCACCTCTAAGGTGCCCTCTGGGGTGTATGTTACAATAAAATGTACACTGGAATCAGTGTGCATTTATTGTGCTGAGAAGTTTGATACCAAACTTCCCAGTTTTCAGTGTAGCCATTATGGTGCTGTGGAGTTCGTGCATGACAGACTCCCAGACCTATACTCTTATGGCTACCCTGCACTTACAATGTCTACCCTGCCTTAGGGCTGTAAGGTCTGCTAGAGGGGTGACTTATCTATACCTGTAGGCAGTGTGAGGTTGGCATGGCACCCTGAGGGGAGTGCCATGTCGACTTAGTCTTTTTATCCCCACTAGCACACACAAGCTGGCAAGCAGTGTGTCTGTGCTGAGTGAGGGGTCCCCAGGGTGGCATAAGACATGCTGCAGCCCTTAGAGACCTTCCCTGGCATCAGGGCCCTTGGTACCAGGGGTACCAGTTACAAGGGACTTACCTGGATGCCAGGGTGTACCAATTGTGGAAACAAAAGTACAGGTTAGGGAAAGAACACTGGTGCTGGGGCCTGGTTAGCAGGACTCAGCACACTTTCAAATCATAACTTAGCATCAGCAAAGGCAAAAAGTCAGGGGGGTAACCATGCCAAGGAGGCATTTCCTTACAGTGTCCATGCAGGGCTGGGAGGGCTGGCCATGCATTGGTATGGCATGCAGGGCTTGGCATTGGGGTTAGTCATATGTGTAGGTGCAGTGCGTGTGACGGAGTGGAGTGATGGGAGTGAGAGAGAGGGGGTGTGATGGCATGCAGGTATGGGGGATGATAAGTATTAAATATTAACTCACCCGTGTCCAGTCCTCCGGCTACTCCAGTGAGTCCCTCAGGATGCAGTATTGCCAAGACTTGCTCCTCCCATGCTGTGAGCTGTGGGGGAGGAGGTAGAGGTCCACTGCCACTCCTCTGGATGATGAGCTGGTGTCTTGCTGCCATGGAACGTACCTTCCCCCGTAGGTCATTCCACCTCTTCCTGATGTAATCCCTTGTTCTTGGATGCTGCCCCACGGCATTCACCCTGTCCACGATTCTCTGCCATAGCTCCATCTTCCTTGCAATGGATATTGGCTGTACCAGTGCTCCAAACAGCTGTGGCTCTACCCTGACTATTTCCTCGACCATGACCCACAACTCCTCATCTGTGAAATGGGGGTGCCTTTGTGGGGACATGGGTGTTGTGTGGTGTGTGTTGTGCAGAGGATGTTGAGTGATGTGGTGGGGTGTGGGATGTGGGGTGCGTGATGGATGTATGGGTGTTTGTGGTGAGTCTGTGTGTGTAGTTATCTCAGTGGCTTTCGTGTTAGTTTTATGGCACTTATTGGTAATCGTAATGGGCGGTGTGTGATGTGGGTGTGTTTTTATAGTACTATGGGTGTGGTGTGTTTATGAGTCTCAGGTGTGTGTGTTTAGTTTTGGCCAATGGTGTTTTGTTTTGTATTAGGGTGGCCATTCTGAGCATGCCGTTGTGTACTGCCAATGAATGCCCGCCATGGTGATTCGTGGGTCATAATGTGGTGGGCGCTGTTTTGTTGGCGTAATGGTATGGGTGTTCGTACCGCCACTTTAGCACTGGCCTTTGGGCTGGCGGATTTGTGTTTGTGGCAGTATTCTGTCAGTTTTGGGTGTGTATGTGTGTTATAATATGGCAAATGGACATTCGCCACCGCAGCGGTATGTTGGCGGCCGTCACCGCAGCAGTAAGCAGGATTTACCACCAATGTCATAATGAGGGCCTTTGTGTCTCTGGAAGTGCCTAAAGGCAAGGGTATCTTTCTGGTCATTAGAGTAGACAGACAAAGTAGACATTGTCTGGCAGATTATGAGCAGCATCCACTTCCTGAGGTGCTGTAGTGCATCTTAAATCAAGGAGGGGGGGGGGGGCAGGGGACAGTGGCTAGATCTATTCTGCCTCGTCCAGACTGCAGTGTCAACTATTTTGCACACTGAAGATTCCAAAAGAACACTCATTAGGAGATGCATTCTGGCTGGAAAGGAACAAGGGACTATTGTACGCCCATCACTACCCAACTGCCTTGAGTTCTGAAGAAGATCAAGAACAACTGGGCCCACGTCATCCTAGTTGCTCTGGATTGGGCCAGGCGAATGTGGTACTCTGGACTCGTGACCATAAGAATCTTTCCTTCAATCAGACTACCACTTTGGGAGGACCTCCTGTCTCAGCAGCAAAGTAGGCGGCCTCATTTTGAATCATTGCAACTTACCCTCCATGCCTGGAGATTGAGTGGTGGCAATTAACTGCAGCAGTAGATGTAATTCATGCCACTGGATGCCCCTCCAGGAAATCTATTTATGATGAGTGCTTTCTGGTGCTCGGGCCACTGACCCCTTACAGACAGATTTGTCAGACAATGAATTTGTTTTGTCTCTAATCCAGCATGGCCTTGCACTAGACACTGTAAAAGGTTACATATTGGCCTTCTTACTTTTGCTGGACCAACTGTCCTTCTTCAAATTACCTGTTGTGAAGAGATTTATTAAAGGGTTGACACTTGTTGCCTCCCAATCAGCTTGTGATGCCAGTGAGAACTTAATGTGGTTTTGACACTCCTTATGTGTGTGTCTTTCAAGACTATGCTGTGCAATTACATCAGCTTGTCCAATAAATTAACCTCATCCACTGTTATTACAACCACCCTACACCACGTTTTTAATCACAAATTGGTGCTGTGGATTTGGGCGGCCTTCTCACTAAATGTCACACATATTCTTTCAATGTTTTATCAGCTGGAAGTCTGTTACCAAGTGCATGTACCTCCTTCACATGGGTTTTTAGTCTCTCATCTCATATGATTAACTTCCCTTTCCCCTTTAGAAGCCTTAGTTTTTATTGATGGCTGACTTACAACCATGCACATTTGTTCGGTTTCCTAATTATAGTGGTTTTGTGTACCTAACTTCTATAAGTAAATATTGATGGCAAGTGCACACATTGGCCTGTTAAGGTTTTTCGTTAATGACGTCAATCAGTTCTAGTTACATTTTGTTCATGTTTATTTTGCCCACTACTGGTGCCATATGCTGTGAGATTCTACCTCTTGCTTTTCCTTTTAGAAACATTGTTTCTAGTATTTAACTTTTACCTCTATTTTCCCTTTATTTTTTCTGCGAAATTCAATGTATTCTTATTTTTAATATTTTCTGCATTAGGGGATGTGGCTTGGACGGTGCAGTGAATGGCGGCTTTATCTTGTTTCTCCCGCTGCATGCAAATTGACGTAAATAAGGTCTGCAGACCACCCTATATGCCACAAAAGATGGAGCCGATATGAAAAGCTTTAGTGTATCCAGAGAACCTGGCCACTGCTGAAATTAAGATAGCTTACCTGCAATTCTGCACTTAAACATCCAACTCTCCGGTGCAGTGCAGCCGCGCGTCAGGATCAGGCAGACATGATCACTCCCTAAACAACAAGTAAGCATTTTTCTTTGGCACTCCTGCTTCCACTGTGGACGACCTGGGGCCTACCTTCCAACAGTGCATGCTAGACATTTTTGGAGGATAACAGTACCCTGTAACCCACTAGAGCTTCCTCACGATTTGCCTGACTCTAAGATGGTGCCCCTTACCACAAAGTATTTCAAATACCACCTGAGCCACCAACTTTGTGTTTCTCTAGGTGGATGCTTACTGGTTAACACTTGAAAATGTGCTCTATGATTACCTTTGGGTTAACCCACGTTACTCTTTGAGCCCCTGAATCTGATTTGTGTTTGTGACTATTTGTGTGGGTTCCTGGACCTCTAGTGTCATGCACAGACAACCCCAGTCTTCTCTTCGGGCTTCACTACTGCAAACTACCAATATCCATCTGTATACTACTTAATGCAAGCGCTTAAACCACATGTGCCTCAATCTTCTAATCTTACTACTACATTCACCAGGCGATGGGTGTACTGTACTCAGCTTCTTGGAACCTCAGCTCATTGTGACTGTCTACCCAATCTACAAACAGACAAGTGTGGTCCCTAAATTATAAGCATTAACATCTCTCACAGTGCTGGGGGTTTACGCCGAGTTCTGAGCCCATACCTTGCGGCAGTCTGCCGTGTACCCCAAACCGTCTGTTATCCGGCAAAACCGTGGCTGAAAAAGAAACTAAAACAAGTCACAAATGAACCAATGTGGAACCGCTGCTACCTCACTCCCCTATCAAAGGAAAATCAGACAAAAACGACTCCATGGATATGATCCTTAAAAAACTCAATCAAGTACACAATCTACCTTAATCCACCTAGACCAGTATATATGTGATGCAACAAGACTTATGAACAATCAGAACTGACATTAACACTTTCACTGCCAAAGTGACTGACACAGAAACACAAATCAGCTTCTTGGAGGATAATGCTATGCTTTTAAACAAGGATGTCCAGAAACTACAAATCACAACCAAGACCCTGCAAAGGGATATGAAAGAACTCAAAGAGAATGTAGGAAAGTGCCATCTTTTTGGCATGGTTACCCTCACTTTTAGCCTACTGTCATTGTGTTTTGACTGTGTTCACTGGGATCCTGCTAACCAGGACCCCAGTGTTTATGCTCTCTCCCTCGAAATTTAATTGTTTGGGACATCACACACCCCACATTTGGCATACTGATGCCGCCATATAAGTCCCTAGTATATGGTACCCAGATACCCAGGGCATTGGGGCACCAGGCGTTCCCCATGGGCTGCAGCATATATTATGCCACCCATAGGACCCCATGTAAAATGTGTCTGCAGGCCTGCCATTGCAGCCTGTATGAAAAGGTGCATGCACCCTTTCACTACAGGTCACTGCGCCAGGTCACTGTAAGTCACCTCTGTGGTAGGCAGTCCTAGCCCAGAGGGCAGGGTGCAGGTACCTGTGTGTGAGGGCACCCCTGCATGAGTGGAGGTGCCCCTACGAACTCCAGCGTTTTGGACTTCATAAGTGTGGGGAAGCCTTTTTACGTGTGTACTGGACACAGGTCACTACAGGTGCTTTGTATGGCGCTGAGCTGTGGGGCCATGGAAAACTTCACGATATGAAAAGAGCAGAGAATTGTTTTTATCAAGGCCCTGCTAAAGGTTCCCTTGAGTTCTCCTACTCTCCCTATCCGAATGGACTCAAATTTGTATTCTATTGCTGACATTGCTGCCCTGAGAACGCTGCAATATTGGATTCAGATTTTGTCCATAGCAGCGCAAGATCCTTATAGGATATGGCTAGGAGCGCTCCTAAGAGACTCTCAGATTGGTAAAATTCCATGGTACCAGCATGTAAAAAGAAGCTTTTTTAAACTTGGGTTGGGTTCCTATTGGGCGGAGCCTCTGCATCTTCCAAAAAACGCCTCACAGATTTTGAAGGATGCATACTGGATGAATGTACAAACATCAATTCTAGCAGCTGTTCCGTCAGGCAGTATGACGGACAGTTTTTTATCACTTAAGTGTCACTATGAGTTTGAACACTTTTTTTTACATCATTTTGCATCCTATGGCACATGCATTTTATCTAAGACTCAGATTAGAATCTCTACCAGTGTGGGATCTTACCTCTAGATGGATGCAAACTGTTAGTCTGTCAGACCTTTGCCCGATGGGGTACAATACTAGGGAAACAATTAGCCATCTTTTATTCCATTACCCCGCATATAAAAAGCAAAGGGCCCGATGGATAAGACCTCTTTGCAACATCATGGGCATTAGGGACCGCCATTCGGCTCTTAGGATTTGTAGTACTAGTACCCATGGGCCGGTGGTGTGTGCTATGGCAAAGTTGTTAGCAGCCATATGACGTATTAGAGCAAGTTTTTTATATCGATACAATATTTATCCGAGGTCAGAGACTGTTTTTAATTGATCTATTATTGCCATTTTTAGACTTCAAATATATGTTTGTATTATATTAGACTCCCTTTAATACGGGGAGAAACATTTTAAAGTCTTAGGAATTTAAATTTATTTGCTTACGTTTTATTGCGTACCTTGCCTGACTTAGAACACAAGCTTGGTTAACTACTCCATGCCGTAGGCTCACGAATTCTAAGAAAAACTAAGGCACATGTATCACCTGATAGAGTAATTTGGTGGCTGATTTGTATGCAAATGCGAAATCTTTATCTCTGGGATTTTAATATTGTATTTTTATATGTTGTATTGTGAATCATGGTTTATAAGTGTATTTGCATTGCTTTTATGGTAGTTGCTGCTGAAATAACGCTAAATGATGATGATGTCTTGGCAGTCCACTTCTTTTCCTTCCTGATGTCTACTCCTTGGCATCGGTACATCACCATCCAAGTACTGATAGGGACATTATTAACTTGACTATACTCCAGTAAACTGCTCTTATGAACACTGAGATAGCCCTTTAGGAGCTACATACAATGCATCCATCCACACAGTAACTCTGACTTACTTCCTCAGCTCATTTCATAATCATATACATACTCCTACGTTATGGCTGACAACCCCATTGACATGAACTTAAAAATAATCTCCTTAAATGTTAAGGGGCCTAAACATTTTTAATATGTTTGAGAACTATATAAACTCAAAGCTGATATAATCCTCTTACATGAATCCAAGATTACCTGTAAAAACTTATCAATGTCTGGACGGAGCTGGATCAGCAGTGCCCTATGTTCCCCAGCCATCAACAAGAGAAGGGGTGTGATAACACTGATCACCACCATTCAGGCCTATCCACTGATTCCCACATAACAGATGATGAAGGAAGATGGATCTTAACAAAGATATCCAAAAATATGAACTCTTCCATGTCCTAAACATGTACAGCCCAAACACTGGTGACTCAGAATTCTGGGACTCATCACTGCTCCCTTGGGCCAAATCCCTGCAAATGAGTAATTGTCATGGGCGGTGATTTTAATCTCTGCATAGATCTTACCCTTGATAGGCTGTCCAAATCCTCATTGCAGCCCTCTAAATCCCACAAATCATAAACTATGCTCTAGATTCAATCCTTATGATTCTTGGAGATTATAACTCTCTGATACCAGGGACTATATTTTGTTCTGCAACCCACACATATCATACTCCAGAATAGATTACCTTCTGATATCTAAGACACACACAACTGATTGACCAAACAGACATACTTCTGGGGCTAGTTTCCGATCACTCAACCATTACTCTATCACTTGTAGGCACCATTATGAGGTCCTCTTGTAAAATCTGGAGATTCAATGATGAGTCAGTTAGAGATGTGGCACCCAGGGATATTATTGGAAATACCATACTAAACTACACCAGAGGCAATTCGCCCTCAGATACCTCCCCCACTACCTTTTGGGACACACTTAAGGCTTCAGTCAGAGACTCTAATCGAGTTCCAATCTAAAATGAATAAGGCCCACAACAACAGTCTCCACGAACTTTAGAAAGAGAACAAAGTCCTAGAGACTTCCCACATTTCTAATCTGAACAGAAAAATACATTCCACCCTTAACAATAAAAGATATGAGTAGAATAGAATTTTGAGTGAGAAATCAAGGGTTTGGATTAACAAATACAAAAGTTTAAAACTCTGCGAGGCAAGCAGGCTGGCAAAATGTTGGCATCATATTTGAAACATAAGAGATCCAACAAGAGCATTACTGCACTTAAAGACAAATTGAACATAAACCATATGAGTCCCTAAAGAATCGTGAACATCTTCAAAGACTTTTATAATCCTTCATATGAGGACAACTCAAACTCTTCATACAAAAAGTGCAGGAACTACCTAAATAAATTACAATTGACCGCTATAACCAGTCTATAGAAGATGACCTTTAGCTCACTATTTAAATTAGAGAAATTTACGGAGGCGTTCAGGTTGCTGAAATCTCACAAAGCCCCAGAACCAGATGGCTTTTCGCCTAATTGTTACAAAACATTCGCCTCCATCCTCATCCCCACACTCCTTAATCTCTTCCATCTCTTTTTTAACTCTGGAGCTATAGGCGGCACAGCCAGTGAGGCTACCATTGTGGTGATCCAAAAAGAGGATAAAGACCTGACCCATGATAAAAATTACAAACTAATTTTGTTAATCAATTTGGACGCAAAAATACATGCTAAAATTCTCTGTAAAAGACTATAACCTCTTTTATAATGCTTGATTAATCACACACAGGTGGGTTTAATGAGGAAGCGACTATCTAATGACAACACTCACCTCCTCTGCCATATTATAGAAAAAGCTAAATCTGTGAACTTGGATACTGTGGCTATAACTTTAGATGCCTAGAAAACATTAATCAGAGTCACTTGGTTGTTGCAGCATGAAACCCTCCTTAAGTTCAACCCGGGTGAAACTTTTACTAAGATCGTCTTAGCCCTTTATAGTAGGCCCAAAGCCACAGTCAGAACTGGAGATTTAGGCCCAAATTATAACATTGGCCGTAAATGCCACCTACTGCCGCAGCAATGGCCGCCAAAAGACCGTCGCTGCGGCTAACATCCATCAGCTAAAATATGACCACAGATGGATTTCCACAAGAAGGGCAGAAACTCGGCTGTAGCCATACTCGCGGATGGCGTTAAAGTGGCGCTGCTACCACCAGCAGCGCCACACCACGCCAGAAGACCGCCACGAGTCGTCTTATGAAAAATAATATGGCCTGGCGGTGTTCTGCTTGTGTGCGCCCCGTGCTGTCCCCTGCCGGAAGATCCCCTGGATGCAGGTAAGCCGGGTTTCCGACAGGGGTGTGGGGTGTTGTGGGGGTGAGTGCATGAATGTGTGAGTGTGTACGTGTATGCAAATGTGTGTGTAGTGTTGTTTGCGTGTGCATGTGTGAGAATGGGTGTATGAATGGTAATGTGAATGCGTGTCTGCGTGTTAGTATGAATGTGTGTGCGGATGCGTGCACGAATGAATGCATGTATGCCTGTGTGCCTGATCATGACTGAGAACGGCAGTCAATCAAACCCTCTATTATCACAAACCATAAACGAATATACCCTGGTTGCAGGCTATAAACTTAACAGGGACAAATCAGAAGCCATGGTTTTAAACAATCTCTGCACTAGTGCCCTCCTAGGCTCCACAGTCCTGTCCTGGCAACCTCATGTATAAAATATCTAGGGCTTGAATTTACTTTGCACTCATTAGAAACCCTCCAACACAATGAAAAATTGATACTAAAAAAAGAAACATTTGATAGATGGTTGGAACCCTAAATTCATCACTTGGTAGGGCTGTATAGAGACCATCCAGATGATGGTGACGCCAATAGCAAACTACCTTATAAGTATGCTACCTCTTGTACTATCTGATGACTTCCACTGAAAACTCAACAAGTTGTTAACAAAATTTGTATGGCAGAAAAAGCGCCCCAGAATCTCCATCAAAAAACTGTGCCTCCCTACAATTCTAGGAGGGGTGAATTTGGCCGACTTAAAAACTACCAAACTGATTTCTTAGCCAGACAAGGATCGTTATGGTTCTCTCAGCCTCAGGATTATTACTGTAGGCGATTTGCACCCTATAACGCTTCTATTTATTAAAACCAAACCCTCCTTACCAGCTAAATACATTTTAACAATACAAAAATGTCTCAGCTGAGGATTGATAAGCGTCTAGAGACTCCAGTTACCCAGACTAACCTGACCTCACTTTGGTATAATCCTAAATTCAAAATCCAGGGTGAGCCCATTTTTTGGCAATCATGGGTGAGCCCATTTTTGGCAAATACGGGCATCTAAGGGCTTCCATTTTTTAAAACAATAAGGTACCCAACAGCGCCCCCTTCAGGGAATTACAATAACAATATAACCTTTTAGATATAAACTTTTTTTTTACCTTCCTTAGGCTCAAGGCCAGTCTATCTAAAGTTAAATGTCCCAACAGGGACCACTCTCTCCCCATGATCATCTCCTCCTCCTTCACTAAATCTAGACACCAATACTCCAACTTTTACCATCTCTTAAAACCTAAACAAAAATATCTAACCTCAAAACTACTAAGGAAATGGGATATACTTGGCACTATCTACCCAGATGGCTGGAACCAGATTTGGAAATCTGTAGTTTCTCACAAAATAACTCCCTCTTTTATCCTAAACGAAATATGGGCTCCTGCATAGGACATTGTGGACCCTGTCATGCCTTCATGAGTTGTGTCTTAGAGCCAACTCAACGTGTTGGAACTGCAATAAAACCACAGGCAGCCTCCCAAATCTACTCTTTTACTGTAGCTCTGTCTCTCACTTTTGGGAATGTGTATTTGATTTTCTGCGAACCCTGTTTATTTTCAAACTCAAACAAGATTTGCTTTCACTCAGTCAAGGCTTCCTTGACCCACAACTCAAGACACAGAATGATTGTCTGTTAGACATTCTATTATCTGCGGCCTGTAAGTCACTGGAAGAACACTGCTGCTACCTGTTTCAATCCCCGATTGAACTGGATTTCTCACTTAAGAGGTGCCAACAACATATCTCTCCAAAACTCCCCCTGGAGACCACAATCTAGATCATTATGGAAGACGCTAGATAACTATTTTGCCACTACCAAAAAACTGCCATGAGTTCCCCAACTCATGGTGAAATGGTTTCCTCAACATTCTTCCTTTTCCGTAGACAGATGATTGCCTCCTTGAAATTAATTTGTCACCACTTTCAGCTACAGGACTGCCACACCTATTGCTGTATTTTCTTAATTGGCTTCTTATTCTTATGTTTTTAATCCACACACAAGATTTGGTCCTCTTTCTGCTATGATTTCCTTAGTTTCCTTTTTATCGTGTTAATACATTTTTGTTCAAGAAATAATAATTTTGACCTTTAGTGTCTAATATGTGTCTAACTTTGTTGTATCATGGCATCTTTTCCTTTTCCTGTTTTGTTTTTTAAAAATCCAATAAAATATTTAATAAAAAAAATATTTTCTCTACTAGCAAAGGTGCTTTGTGCACTGCTGTAGTGGAAATGGGAAACAATGTGGAAACCGACTAGAATCCTTGATGAATTGTATTACTGACTAGTCTGCCCAAGATGTGTCTATAGGAGCAAAGGGCAGTATTACAGTTAATAATGTGGGAGAGATTAAAGCCCATCAAATTAGGAAAACACAGGCTCTCGCCGCTTTCTCTATAAGTGATCTGGAATTTTCTAGGTTAAATGACGACACCCCTTGGGAGCTGACTGTACGGTAAATGATGATTCAGAGAGACTCCCCATACTGTCATTATTATAAGGTGATCAAATAAATATGACTGGTGAAAAAGTACAATCAATGGAAATACAAGAAAATGTGAACTTGCCTAGTGTAAACCTCTTTCAACCAGCTTAAGCTTAAGCTCCTCACTTTTGAGGATAGAAAATCATACTGTCCAAAAAGACCTAAAATAAACAAGAAAACATGAAAGACAGTTTCCAACTGCTACCTCTACATTTCAACAATGCATTGTTAGACTTTGCCTCACGGAGTACCAACCTCTATCCAAGAAGCCAGAAATATCCATAATGCCATAATCCAAAACTATTAAAAAAATCAAGAATGCCAGGACTGTATTGACTGCTAGCCGGAAAGAATGACAAAAGATGCAAATTAGTAAAAACATCCCTTTAAAGTGTTTCCTAAACTTTTTAGAACTATGACCCTCTTTTTAGAACTACAAACGTTTGTGACCCACCTAACTTTTATGGCCACAAAGCAGGTATTTTTTAAATGTACCTAAACCATGGTGTAGCAGTGCACTGTCATTTACAGGCACACATTTTCCATTAAAATGGCCACTAAATTTGGAGACATACAAGTTGTATGGGTAAAACTATATCGCATACAAATGATATGTGGAAATCGGGTTTCAGTGAATATTTATCATTTGTGCATCACCAAGTAAAGTGTCTTTATTTGTTTTGATTCTTGATCTTTGCTTCCATCTCACTTCAGGATTACAAAAATTGTGCTTCATTTTTGCTTTCCTAATGCTAAATGTGTATATTTCATTTCCAGGTATTTACATTATGTTGTGTTACAAAACATGACATTCTATAGTTTTTCTTTTCACACTATCTGTACCCCAGCAAGATTGTCACATTCACTTTTCTTTCTCTGACTGCAAAGTGAAAGGAGTTTGTAAACACCAATCCCCATGTTAAAAAAATAAGCATTTGACCTCTTTCTTTGAAGCCACAGCCAGCCTGTTTAGGCATGCTTCACTTCCTCTCTTAGCCTCAGCAGACTTCTGCTCACCGGAGTCATCGCTCCCGATCCTGACCCATGACTTTGGGTCGCTGTGCCACACAAGATCCTGTGTTCCTCGTCGACGGCGCAACAACTTTGGCTCCTCAAAACGTGGAAAGAACGACAGAGATTGGTATCGTAGTTAATCCACAATAAACGGCAACAAAAAGGTTAGTGAGTTTACTAAACAATTTCGAAGTGCGTGAAGGCAACGCTGTGTATAATGCTGTTTACTTTTCAGATCAGAACATTCTTGATATCAGTACATGCTCATCAAAGGTTCGGACCAAGGTTCTTTACCCCTTAAATTGTGACAGGAACAATTTAGACATTTCAGAGAGCAAATTATACAAATACCATTTTGGAAACCAGCGCAGCAGATTGATGAACTATTCAATCCATGATAATAAAAAAATGTCTAGCTATCGCATCAAGAATTTTCAATTCTAATAAGGACACGGAGGTGAGGATTATGCTTTTCTCTCTCTTTACTGCCAAAACACAGCAGCCAATGAAATTTAACAAAACAAAAGAAATACATTTCCCATAAATACAGTAGTTCCAGTCCGCCAATCACCATTAACCTGTCCATATAACTCTCCCTTGCGACGTAGTCCTTCCTCTTTCTTTGCAATAAACCATAGATTAGTCGAAACCGAACTGGACACTCCTGAACCTGTATCCAATGTCATTCCTGGGTTGACACCGTGTCTAGACGGGGAAGATCACCATTCAGGCTATTTAGAACTTCAATCGAACCAAATGGAAGAGCCATATTTGATTAAACACCTTTGATTTCCGGGCCTAGAGCAAAAAAAGTAGAAGCCATAATAATATTCATGGAATTTTTGTCTACCATCTACATTATTAGGGAGGGAATGTTACAATTGAAATTTAAAATAGAACAATAAACTTCTATTTTCTAGATAAAATATATAACAGATATTTTAACCATGGGAGGGATAATCCTCGCCTCGGTGTCCTTAATAGAATTGAAAATTCTTGATGCGATAGCTAGAATTTGTTTTATTCTATGTCAGGACCGGAGGCTTCGGATTATGCTAGTTCAAAGCTGATCCACAACATTTGACACCACATCTACAATTGGTTTGTGATAAAATACTTTAAATGTAAACTCTGATGACCAATCAGCTGCTCTCATAATGTCCTCTAAACGAGAACCATACGAGAATGACTTAGATGCCATAGCTCCTCTGACAGAATGAGCCCCAAATTGTGAAATATCAATACCAGCTTCTTGCAGGATCCAAAGGACCCAACGTGCCAACGTCGCTGCTGAAACAGGACCAAAGGGTTTTTGTAAGGAAATCAACAATTGACCCTGAAATGACAATAAACCACCCAGGAATTGAACTCCTTCAGGTTGAGGATTAACCGAGAGCCACCTCCTTTTTTCTGAACCAGGAATATCGAACTTACAAACCCGCTTGGGTGTGGCTCGGAGTGGCAAATGGCGCGTTTCTGGAGTAGACGGGTAATATCGATGTCTATGAAATGACCGTTAGTTTGGGAAAAAACAAGGGGACGGGGAAAATTTGCCTGATGTGGCGGAGCATAATATTCTATCTTGTAACCCTGAACTGTCTGAAGGATCCACGGATCTTGAGAGATCCGTTCCCAAGCTGTTAAGTGATCTTTCAATCTCCCTCCCAAGAAAACTTCTGAAAAGGGAATGATTCTCACCTGAAGATGGCCCTTCGACGGAGCTGGCACCGCCTCTGTTACGATAACCTCGGCCTCTGCCTCTGCGGGCTCGGGAGGGGTAGAAGCCCGACCTGGAGTAATATCCTTGTTGGTTGTAGTTGCCTGAGGCCTGATTGAAGCCACGGCCCGGCGCTCAGCCTCTGAAGCGTCCAGCCCTGGCAAAAAGGCCTCTGTTAAACATTTTTCTCATGAAGTATTGGGCTTTATCCAAAGCGGAAAAGGTGGCAACATACTTCCCTAGGTCTTTAACAAATTTGTCTCCGAAAAGCAGACCATTCGCCGCTGGGCCTTCATTATTGGGGGCTAAATCTGCCAGTTTCGGGTCAATTATCATGAGAAAGGAGCGTCTGCGCACTGTCGACATGGCACAGTTCGCATTCCCTAGTAGACAAATTGCTCGTTGAGCCCATTCTAAGATTGTCTGCGGGTCAAGAGACGATTCGGATTCTTTGGCTTGGGCGGCTAACTCAAGTATTTTTGTGATGTGGCCAGAGATATCAAGAAGTCGGTCCTGACAATTCTTCCAAGCGCGATCCAACCCCTTCTTCGGATCTTTCGAGAATTTTCGAATAAAAGTCGCCATGTTTGGATCCAGGTCCGGAGTCTCTGTTACCTAGCCCTGGAGAGAGGGGCGCGGGCATTCCTAACGAAGGGTATTTCTTACCTCCCGGTCAAACCCCTTGCGGATATGGTCCTGAACATATTGCGTCACTTCCTCACATGGAAGCCATTCAGTGGTCCTCGGATGTATAATATTTTCTGGATCAAAGGAAAGGTTACGATAAGAGGAACTACGCTCTTTTGTGTTGCGAGATTTGCGTTTATGCTTTCCTGATGGTTTGGGGTCCTCCTGATCTTGATCTGAGACTGAGGACTGCGCAGAGGAAGAGAGGTCGTCCGGCCTAGCTGAAGATTCTCTATTACCCTCAGAAGCATCTAAGGAGGAATACACATCATAGCCGTGATCCTGCATCACAGAGGCGGCCATATTTGCTATTATGTTGGCCGAGGATAAAGGTCTTTTCAAGGCTCCCTGGGACACAGCCAGGTCTAGAATTAGGTCGGGTTGCAAACCAGCTTCTAGCAGAGGGCGACCCCTCAGTTCACGCTGCCCAAATCGTCTTAAGGGCTGGGCAAAGGGTTTTAGCGCATTAATAAGAGCCTGGTTGATGGAGTCCTGGACATGATATCCCAGGGCTTCCACTAGTCTTTCCTCCATGTGTTCATCCGCAAAATCAGGTTGGTCCTGATAGAAATCATCCTCTCCGGCGTAGTACACCATGTTCACAGAGGAAGATAGAGGAGATCACGGTGGAATTGTCCTTCCCAGCAGGAAAACAGGTCAGTACTTAGCTGACTTGCTCACAATTCTTTTAAAGTTTAAATATTATTGATAATGGCACAATAGTAAATTCAAGTGTGGAGGGAGCTCCTGCTAACCCCTCAGCCAAGCTGTTTACTTTGTAATCACCCCGTCGGGCGTTCTGGGCTCAAGCGTTTCAAATTTGGACCAAAACGCGCTAAAAATAGCCTTTTCTCAGGCTTCGACGCGTTGCACACAACTCGATCTCCCGGGATCAGAAAGAATGAGTAGTGCGCATGCACGCATATGGAAATGAAAAGAGGACTAAGGGCCAGATGTAGGAAACTAGCAAATTGCGACTTGCAATTTGCGAGTCCGTGCGACTCGCAAATTGCAATTTGCTATGCAGAAAGGTGTCTCAGACACCTTCTGCGAGTCGCTATGGGGTCGCAAAGACCCACCTCATTAATATTAATGAGGTGGGTCGCAATTTGCGCCCCCATAGCGACTCTGGGCACTCACGGGGATGGAGGCCTGCTGGGAACAGCAGACCTCCATGTCCGTGACTGTTGTTAAATAAAGCAGTTTTTTTTTCCAAGTGTAGCCCGTTTTCCTTAAAGGAAAACGAACTGCACTTAGAAAAAAAAAGCGAAACCTTTAGTTTTGGATTTTTTCAGGGCAGGTAGTGTTCCCTTGGACCACTGCCTGCTCTGAAAACATAATTTTGGGTTACCATCCACTTCAAGTGGATGGTAACTGCGACTCCATTTGTGACCGCGTATGCATACCACTGCGACTCGCAAATAGGAAGGGAACACCCCTTCCTATTTGCGACTCGGTTCCGCCTCGCAAAATGCATTTCTGCATAGCAAACACGCATTTGCGAGTCGCAAACAGTTTGCTACATCTGGCCCTAAGCCTCTAGCGCGTGCCGCGGTCTAGGAGTTGGAACGACTACAAAGCTAGACACGAGCACGCCCGCCGGCAGAGCTGGCTCCCACACAATGAAAATGAATAATGAAAGCGAACAAAGGGGGAGAGGGCGCGTCGCTTAAAACGAGCACCGCAGTTCGTTCAGAGCCCGCTCCCGCTCCACTTTGTGGCAGGTAATAAAACCAAATAGAATACAGTATAGAATGAAGGGAGGTAAAAGGAATAGCCTTATCTCTTAGCTGCAGCAGCAAAGAAAGAGGAAGGACTACGTCGCAAGGGACAGTTATATGGACAGGTTAATGGTGATTGGTGGACTGGAACTACTGTATTTATGGGAAATGTAGTTCTTTTGTTTTGTTAAATTTCATTGGCTGCTGAGTTTTGGCAGTAAAGAGAGAGAAAAGCATAATCCGAAGCCTCCGGTCCTGTCACAGAATTCAGTTACATAAACCATCCCAAAACACAGTTGCCAAAATATTGCCTTTGAGTCTGGAAACATTGTGTTTATTAATATTGAAACATTGTTGCCAATTAAACAGCAATCCCTGTGACCAGAGAGGTTGTGTTTGTATTATTGAAACATTGTTAACACTTGAGTGGCGGTACTTCTGATAAGAGGCACTATTTTTTGTTCCTATTGAGACATATACTTTTGAGAAAACCTTGTTGAAAACCACCTGAGAGATCCCATGTAAAGCATTGAAATAATCCTGTAATTTGAGTGATTTGTATGCCATTGATATATGTATTACAACAGGACGGTTACCAGACCTCTACTTTTGTTGTCTTTAGATCATAAGATATCACATACATTGGAAGGTGCACATGTTATCCTGAACCACACCCTAATTCAAGCATCACACCCTGACCCGAGCACGCCCACGGAAGAAGACGATGCCTGAAGGGTCTTTCTTTATTATTCTCTCCTTCCTAATCCTCTTCCACTTTTGCCAGCACGAGGTTACTACCCATGTTAATGATAATGCTAAGAGAGGTTGGAGAATTGGGTTCGCTCCAGCGGAGGTCCTTTGGGTTTTGGCAGGTGAGTGGCAAGTCAAACAGAAAATCGAGCCAGAAAATAGAACCCCGCCACTGATGGAGTCAGATCACTTTGCTATTCATGACCTAGCCTAGGCCATTCCGAAAATCTCCCATCAGTTACTGAATTTGCTCAGGCTCTTACTGCAATGCAGACTGCGATACAAGCTCTACAGCATGAGTATGAGGTTTTAAAAACTGAGACCCAACATTACAAGCTGCGAGACACTCTGTGGTTCCGGGAAACAGGAGAAGTTCCCAAAGCACCTTCATAGAATTCCCAAAACCAGGAGGCTACAGTCCTAAGATTACTGGTGTCTCCTCGCTAGTTAATGTAATGGTAACCATGCCAGTTCCCATGCCCTTGACCCCACCGAATGATTCGCTGGAGATGCTGCAAATTTCAGCCTTTTAAACAACAAATGTCAATTGCAGTTCACTTGGAGACCTACTGCCTTCCCAAATGATGCTGCTAGAGTAGTGGTTGTAATATCTTACTTAGGGAGCAATGCAGCTAATTGGTCCATGACCCTGGTTGAAAACAACAACCGATTACTATGTGACTTTTCTGGGTTTAAGGAGGCCATGCCCAATCACTTTGCTAAGCATGCATTTATGCAAGCCAGTGACAATGAGTTGCTGAATTTATGCTAAGGATCTAGAGATCTATTCCTCTATGTGACAGGTTTCAATTGGCTCATGACTGAAACTCACTCTGGAAAACCGGTTTTCAGAAAACGAGAGTGCTCTTTCAGGAACAAGACCACCTTAAAAGAGCTTTGGTAATATTTGGTATCTCAACACTTGCCTAATACTGTAATATCCATATTTACGGTGATCCTGGTAATAATTTTCCCTATCTTACTTGATTCCGAGGCCAAAGGGCAATTTTTTGCCAGCGGGGACACTGGCAGCCAACTGGGGGTTCCCAATATTTGCAAGGAAAAGCCTGAAGGTTAGAAAGCCATTTATGGCGCAGCGATCTCTTTGGGCCCCAACCTTTCACAATGGTGTGTGCTATTGGACATACAGAACCTGTTACATTCAACCTAATTGATACCCCCATCGTGATTCTAGGAGTGCTGTGGCTTCAACAACATAACCCCAAAATTGATTTGGGTCTTGGAACAGTAATCTTCTATTCAAGCTATTGTCAATGCTATCAAGAAGCCATGGATTTAGAGACACCTTTGATTCGCAGTCTAGGGAACTCCAGAATCCAGACCCTCTCTTCTCGAGTATTACAGAGTCTACTAGGACGTCTTTGACGAATGAAAAGCCTCTCAGCTACCCTCTCAAAGGGCCTACAACTGTCGTACAGATGTCATCCCAGGGGCTCCTTTACCTAGTAGTTGAGTTTATGCTCTGACAGAACTGGAGACTGAGTTTCTACGTCCATATTGTCGTGAGGTTAGTTGTTAGGCACATACTCACACTTATTTTTTGCCTATTTTATCTTAGGTCTGTGACACCCTTCACCGAGTCAATTGGCATGTTATTCTTTTTTTTATTTTAGCAAGACATAATTTTTAGTGGAGATGTTTTATTATTCTTATCTGTTGTCCTTCTCTCCAGAACGTTGTTATTCATTGCTTTGCATGACATTTCATTCTGTGCTTACATCAAGGCTACATGACAGGTTCCCAGGTATTGCCAGTTCAGAGAGTACAGTGTTTTCCTCACACAGAAAGGGACATGTTGTCATGTCAGGGCAGTTTCTAGATTGACACAATGCTTATTATAAAACATCAGGCTACCTTAGTATCCTTAGAGGAGACATTCCAGTCAGATGGCCATCTTATGCTGCCTGTCGCCTTTCAGTTTCAGCAGAAACTTGGCACTTCCTCTTCTGTCGTGGAGCAGGATTTCCAGCTGACTAACTGACCTCTCATTTACCTTCAACAGAGCTATGGGACTTGTGCTACACTCCTCAGACTAGATGGGTAGATTAGGGATAGCACTGCTACTAGCTCTCATGTAGGAATCCTAGTAATGTGTGTAGGAATATTGGTAATGCTATTGTGACAAATATGGTGGGACTGTTTCTATGTTTCACTTCCTTGGTCACCGTTGTATTAGTGTCTCATTTCATCATTCTTATAATCACACTTCATGCCTTTCTACGTATAATGCATTTGCTTCAATAAATCCTGTTGGGCCAAGATATGCTTCTGCTTGTCCTTACATGTATGAGACTTGTGTAACAGAGAGAACGGAGCACGATCTGTTTCCACCACGACTTCCCCGAGGAGTCTAAGAGTGTCATGTGATGGGCTGCCACAAATCATTTTACCTATGATATCTGTGAGGTGCTGCTAGCTGGCCAGAAGGGTTAGGCTGACAGCTGCTTCATGGTTTGGGAGTGGGCTCAGTTACCAACGCTCAGCGGTGCTGCCGCTCAAAACTCAGCAGTCTCGTTATTTTGGCGAGAGTCTCTGACATGGAGCCCCTAACGTTGGTTAGGCACTGATTTTATGGATCTCTCAAGTATCCCTGTCTCATTATGTGTATGAGACACCCTAATTACCGCATACTGCGACGTCAGTGGTTTAGAGACATCCTCCTCTGCTAAGTAGGTAGTACCTACTTTTGGCTGCAGGTTGTTCAAGGTCGATCCTTTTTAAAGGATTCTTCCCACTTGGTATTTCTGTCTCTGAACAAAGTATTACATTATTAAATTTGTTATAATAGCAGACCGCAGTAGGGTCGCAATCGCAGCTAATATGAGACTCCCCTCACAAAGCACTTCTTGCAACATGGCCTCACAGAGGAAGGAGGAGAAGTAACCTGCATGGTTGAGGCACACACAGCTTAATGAGCAGAAATCTTTTACTCGTGGGTCTCCTTTCCAGCAGCAGATGGAAACACACTTACATTTCATTATTACACTCCAGCAAATGCACCCGCACAATACAGACCGTATGCATATTTAGAAATACACCTTCCTTATCAAGAACACCAGAACTGGCTTGATGGCGCCCTACCACATGTCCAATAGAATGTTAGACTAGGTCCACAAAGAAATGATGGAGCAACGCAGCCATAATGGTCCACGTATATACCACATCCACAGGTAGATACAATGGCGGTCGCAGACATACGCCGCCTGTACACTAATCTAGTAGAACTATATAGACGCTTAATTTAATTTGTAATGCGCAACCACACGTGGCAACAGCAGGGATCAACTCTGCAACAGTGCATTCAATAATGGGTAAAGTATCCTCCAAACGTGAAGAAATTCCGTTTTGAGTAGCACAGAAAATTAGCACTTTGAAAGCAGTTTTTCCCCATACGGGACCCCAAGCTAAACACTGAATTCTCACAATGTGCTTGCCGTTTGAGATCTTCCCTCAGTAGACAACTGCACAACATTGGGGTCAGAATTTGCTGCTCTCTATACTACTGCACATAGTACACCGACATTTGAAAATTTACTGGAAGTGTTGAAAGAAATTGGATTTTGGGATGCAATTAATAGGCAATATTGCCACAGTGTTTTAGGAGGCTGCCTCACTTTATGGTGTACACCTATGGTGTGGCACACTATACTGAGCCTAGGCAACCCTTAGTGATAGTGAATAGGTGTCCAGATAGCAAAAGCCCTCCAGGGGTAGCTGAGGCGACCAGCTTATCCTAGAGGAAAGTAAAGCACTTGCAATTCCACAGTAGTCCGACAGTGACTCGCTCACTGAAAGAACCACACAAGTGTTGCAAAAATAAAGGATACTTTGTTACTGCACTTCTACTAGACTAGCATTGGTATATCTACACACAATACATACACAAAATAACCAACAGAAATAGGATAAATTATACATGGCCCTTTGAGAGGGACAAAGTATATACTAAGAAAGTGGAATGTGTAATAGTGAACCCAACCAAGGTAAGTGTGGTGGTTAGCTAGTGGCTGGGGGTAGATAGAAACACCAGGGGTAAGTACGGGAAGTGTCCCCAGCGACCAGGTGCAAGGTAGTTACCCACCCAGTCGTCCCATAGCCTAACACAGGGAGAGGGATTCAGGACCCGTCCCAGTGGACTCTGAGGAAACCAGCAGACAAGAGGAAGGTTGGAGAGTGCCCCAACCACAGGATACCCAGGAGACAAGACTACCTACACCAGGGACCCAATGCAGGGGGGAGAAGGGACTCTCACTGAAGTCAGTGGGAGCCTCGGATTGTCCAGCTGCTGTCACAACCTGTGGACCAGATGGATTCCAGATGTGGAGGAACTGAAAAGGAAGGGGACAGAGTCTAGCGCCCTTGGAGGTGCCCATGTGGTTCAGTTGGCAATACCCACCACCCTCCTAGAGGTGAAATTCCTGAAAGTCGGTGACGAAAGAAGTCAAACTGCAGGGTCCAGGAGCTCCAGAAGATCCCGGGAGTCATCTACGAGCTGTTCCTCGATGGTCGTCAGATTGGAAGAGGTTCAGTGACTAGCCAGGTCACCAACAAGCACTAGCAAATGCAAGCCGGAGTTGAAGAAGTATTTGCAACGTTACTGGGACCAGCAAGGAGACTTTACCCAGGATGGGATGTCAGGGCTGGCCCTCAGCACAGAGGAAGGACAGCAGAAGTCGATGGAGCCCTCATGAATGACCCACAGGCGATGGACACAGGGAGCCACAAGGAGGCCTCAGCAGCACAACAAAACAGAAGACCCATGTTGCAGGAGATGCAGGTCAGGGGCTGATCTTCGAGTAGCAGAGTGCTTGAGGCTGGGTCTTCTTGGTGCCTGAAGATCTCATGGAGAAAGGGTCAACAAGCCTTGGCAAGTGCAACAGTTGCGGTGTACAGAGGTTCCAGTCCAGTGGCAGGTGCAGGGGCCCAGAGTTTAACAGGTTGGTCAGAAGACAAACAGGACCCAGAAGGAGCCACAGACTCACCACCTGTAAAGCAGAGCCTTTCGATGTTCGTGGAACAGCAGACCACACCAGCCGTTCGACGTTGTTTTGAGGTGTCTCCAGCAGGAGGGCAGAACAATGACTGGGCTCAGCAGCAGCGCGGGCTAGCAGCTAGACCCCGTAAGGCTGCACAGGCAGACCTGGGAGGTCCTCTAAGTAACCCCCAGAGTACATGGTATCATGCAACTAACACTGGAATAGGTGTAGCTGCATGAGTCCAACATGTTTGATATCAAACGAGCTTAGGTCTAGAGAAGCCTTTATGTCGTTGGACCAATCGTGTTGACCAAAGTCCAGTACATACCTTAAGATGGCTTCCCCACACTTATAGAGTCCAGGAAATGGCCTGGGGTCTGTAGGGGTACTCTGTTCATGCAGGGGCACTGTCGCACCTAGGGACATGCACCCTGCCCTTGGGCTGAAGTGCCTACCAGAGTGGTGACTTATAGTGTCTAAGTGCAGTGACCAGGTTTGGTGGTGAAAGGGTGCATGTACCATTTCACGCAGGCTGCAATGGCAGGCCTCCAGACACATTTTGCGTGGGCTCCCTATGGGTGGCACCATATTTGCTGCAGCCCAAGGAAGACCCCTGGTGTGCCAATGCCCTGGGTACCATATACTAGGGACCTACATGGGTGCACCAGTATGCCAATTGTGGGTGTAAAATGTTTACCAGCAACTAAATTTAGAGTAGCGAGCACAGTCAATGGGGTCCTGATTAGCAGGATTCCAGTGAACTACAGTCTAAACACACTGACATCAAACAAAAATGGGGGTAACTATGCTAGAAAAATGGCACTTTTCTACAAGTGTCCTCAATAATTTTAAGCAACCTTAAAGAAGAAGCAGTTGCTCTGGCAGTATGCTGTTGGATGTAGTACGTTCCTGTATGGGCCCAAGAATGCAAGCTGGCAAAAATTATCGCTGAGACCTATAGTAGTATACGTCGGGATAGTCTAGGGGCCAGACCTAATAAACCCCAACTACAAGGTAAATCCAATAAGGATTCTACCAACCAAGCGGCTGAGGGTTCTGAAAAACGCTGGGATAAACAAAAACAAAATAAATATAATGTTAAACAAAGAGTAGAATCTCTGTGCCTGGAGACCTCTGAAAAACGCTATAACCTTTGAAATAGAGAAACTATGAAAACTCCTGATAGATAACAATATATTGACACACGCCAATCTTGTTCCTTCCAGGACTCACCAGACAAACGGAGTGGGAAAGGTGGGCGGTCCAACCAATGAAACGAGTATAGTAAACAAAGAAAAGATTCACAATGCTCAAGTGAAATTTCCACTAAAAAGGAAGAAAATCCTCCCAAACAGAAGGCGCAGTTTAAAAATAAAAAGGTGGCAGCTATTTTGGCCCTAGGTGCCATGCATGTTGACAGCTATAATAAAGAACAGGAAATGGGCACGGACTCTGCCAGTCAGTGTGGCAGATGTCACAATAGTTTGCCGGAATCTTCAAGAGCTTCTCGATGTGACAGCAACTGATGACTTTTGTAAAAGTCGAAACTGCAGACATGCGTGTCTCCCCCTGTTAGAGTTAACAAATTGAAATTGCAACTCGAAGGTGACATTGAGACACAATTAAAGTAATATTCTGGGAAAATGTATATTGTGCTATGATATCCCATTGGCAGAAAAAGATTGGCCACCTGAATCTGCCCACAATCTTCTGTTCGGAGACAAGGTTATTATGCCTTCTTTCTCACCTCTCATTACTAGGAAATTAGGAGAAATCTACGCAGCAGATCGGGCTTTAGCAAAAGCCCCTGCGTTGTATCGCAACCATGTAGTTTGGGATAAGGATTCCACCTACCACATAATACCGGTAAGATCTACTACTCCATTACTACAACCACAATATCCAATTAAGCATGAAGCTAAAGCACCTGTGAGAGAAATTCTCACACAACTTGAGTACCAGGGTGTGATAGAACCCTGTGTATCTTCTATGAACAGTCCTCTGATCCCTGTAGCAAAGCCGGACTATTCATACAGAATAGTCTTAGATTACATACATTTGAACAGCCACACATGCACATTTGCCATACAAAATGCTCACAGCACCACACATATCAACAATTAAGTGCACAAAAAGTACAAAACGACCGTGGAAATTTCCAATGGGTACCTCTGCCAAAATATAGTGCCTGAAAGCAGGGATTTAACAGCCTTCAGTGCATTAGGCTTCCAAAGGGAACTTTCAAAACTCCTAAAAGGGTATAAGAACAGCCCTGGACTATTTTCAGCACGTGTGACTTCTATTCTGCACAACATTGACCCTGAGGCATTGACATATGTCAACAATATTTACTTGATGGACGATGACCTGGTCCAACACCTAAGAATGGTGGACCATATCATTTGGGGTTTTGAAGAATTTGACTACGAATTCAATTTCAAGAAAACAAAAATTGCCTTCCTCAGTATCCTGTTTTTGGGATACAAATTATCAGATGAGGCAAAGAGCCTAGTGCCGCATTTCCTAGAAAAGTGCACGCAATTACAACCACCGAACATAATAAAAAAGCTGCAATCATTATTGGGCTTTTTAAACTTTGGCAGAATTTACATTCCAGATTATCCACAGCACATATACCTCTGTACGATTTAATACGTCCAGAGTTCACAAGTAAATTCTGGACAGTGGAACATACACAGGCATACTCAGAGCTATACAACAAGACATGCTGGAGGCAAAACACTTACATACATGGGACAATAAAACAAATGTGCTCATCAGAGTAATTGCTGGTGGCATCTGGTTCACCTATGTAACATTCAACAAAGGTAATACCATTTCAATAGAATACAAATCACATTCATATTCCATGGCGAAACAACACTTTACTACCACTGAAAAGATTTTAACTGCTGATCAGATGGCTGTCATCAATGAGAGACCCTTGGCCCAGGGGAAACGCATTGTGGTCGTGACCCCGATACCAGCTCTTGAAGCTGTTACCAAAGCCAGTGTTCCAAACACAAAAGCATTACATCCACATTAGATACAATAGGTCACCTCTCTGATGGCCACTGATGTGGACCATGTTTTGGACCCAAAATTAGACACAAGAGTTCTTACAATATCAACTAGAATACCCAATGCCTGCCAACATTTTGCCACTTGACCAATATCAGATGATCATTTACACTGATGGTTCAGCACAACTGGCAGTAGGCAGAAAATACCAGTACTCTGCTGCTTGCACAGCTGTGAGTGGTGTAATGAAGGAAGGCAAGTTCCACCCTCAAAACACATACACACAACTCCTAGGGAACTGCACTGCACAACTAGCTGAGCTTAAGACTTTCCTCATGGCACTGGAACATACTGATCCTGAATTAAGAACACTCATAGTTTGTGATTTGTACCACTGTGTCCAATCCTTCAATGAATACCTACATTACTGGTAACAGAATTGATTCAGAGACTCAAAAGGGACCACCATTAAACAAAGGCTCCTGTAGGGGAAAGTAGCAATCTAAAAGAGACGCTACCAAATACTCATGTAGCACACACCATGGGCCACCAGCGTATAGGAATACATTTTGTTGGAAACACTCTGGCTGATAAAGCAGCAAAGTCAGCAGTTGCTACGGCTTCTGCTGCAGCGGTCACTCATTCCATGACAAGACTGGATGATGAGACTTTGGCTGCTGTGAAAGCTTTCACTGACAGCAAGCCCTTACCAAAAGCATACCCAGCTAAATATTCCTACCATCTAAGTGCTCAAAATATTGCTTTTGTCAGTATACCAGGGGTGGGTGATCGTCTGATCCCCAACTGAGACCAAAGACAAGAATGAGTTAAAGCAGCGCATGAGAGGGTTGCATCTGCCATGCAGGTATGGCGGCAACCATTTCCCAATTGCAAAAAAACGCTACTGGTGGCCGGTTCTATACAAATAGATAAGACAGTATGGGGGTCATTCCGACCCCGGCGGGCGGCGGAGACCGCCAGAAGACCGCACCGCGGTCAAATGACCGCGGCGGTCATTCTGACTTTCCCGCTGGGCGGGCGACCGCCAAAAGGCCGCCCGCCCGCCCAGCGGGAAAGCCCCAGCAACGATGAAGCCGGCTCCGAATGGAGCCGGCGGAGTTGCTGGTGTGCGACGGGTGCAGTGGCACCCATCGCGATTTTCAGTGTCTGCTAGGCAGACACTGAAAATCATTATGGGGCCCTGTTAGGGGGCCCCTGCACTGCCCATGCCTGTGGCATGGGCAGTGCAGGGGCCCCCAGGGGCCCCACGACACCCGTTCCCGCCATCCTGTTCCTGGCGGTTTTTACCGCCAGGACCAGGATGGCGGGAAGGGGGTCGGAATCCCCATGGCGGTGCTGCGAGCAGCGCCGCCATGGAGGATTCTTTGGGGCAGGGGTAAACCGGCGGGAAAACGCCGGTTGCCCTTTTCTGACCGCGGCTTTACCGCCGTGGTCAGAATTGCCCATGAAGCACCGCCAGCCTGTTGGCGGTGCTTCAGCGGCACTCTGCCCTGGCGGTTGAAAACCGCCAGGGTCAGAATGACCGCCTATGTCCTTTGCTGTAACATCTGCCAACAAATAGGATGGTCCACACAAAATATCCACCACAGACCCCCCCCCCCCCCTCCTAATTTCCAAAAAGCCTTCACAGTGTGTGTACCTGGACCATTGCAGTCCCCTAACACCTGATGGTGCACACAAATATATTTTAGTCACTGTTGATTCTTGCTCTGGATTCCTATGGGTATGGCCACAATGATTAGCTGACGCTTGAGCTATTATTAATGACTTGCAAGTCTTCATCCGTACATATGGAGTTGCAGCGTTCCATTCGGACCAAGGCCTGTCTTTGCCTCAAAGGCATTCAGGGACACCATGGCTACGATGGGGGATCCATCACCATTTCTCGCCACCCTATCACCCGAAGGAAATTTAGTGCTGGAGCAGAAAACCTGTGTCTTAAAGCAGTCCTTAACAGCAAGAGTACTAGGTATGTTTCGTAGTTAGCTTAACCACCTGTATAGAGTCCAGAGAGCACTCAATAATCTGCCCAGAAGGCCCTGGGAGGGCGTACCCCATTTGAGGTCTATTTGGGATATCTATGTATGTCCCAGATCTTGATGGTCTTGTCTCTGTGACGGCAGACACACCCTTTGACATAAATGAACATTTCACTGTCTTGCAGGAATTACAACAGTTCTGTGATGAAAATTCATCAGCATCTGTTGCTGCTTTGGATATGAGGAACAAACAAAAAACTGCAACAGGCTGGATCCAAAGATTGGGGATCTATGCATGAAAAGACTGCTGTAAAAAACTGAATTTGGCCTATCGTATAGAGCACCGGCTCCAGTCCTGGGAATACATGGTACTAGAACTGTCATACAAGCACCGTTGTCCCGTTCCAGAGAAAATTGCTTTGTATCCATTGATAATGTCAAGTTACAACATGTGGCCAGTCCTACACAGTATACCACAAAGAATTCCGAGCAGTTCCTGGATCCCTCTCACTGCCAGTCAGGATGTGCCTCTCCAAAATTTAAGCAACAATGATGACACTTTCCCGAGCCTGGGGAGCGTGGAAAATGATCTTTCATTAGTACCTGTCTCTACACCATCAACAAGAAATGTCCAGAGTTCCGAGTTATTTTTCTCCAATTCTACAAACGGATGGAATTGTTTACTATGAACCACCATGAGATACATCTGCCAGCTCTCCTTCACCAGCACCGGCTCCAGTATTTGCACAAACTGTTCCCTGATATTTTGCAGAAATCAACGATTCTTTTACAAACTCTTCAGCATATTCTGCACCTGTATCAAGATCACGTAAGCTGGTCAATTGACTTAAAACAAACTGATTTGCCCATGGAGTTATCTGTGGATATTTCTAAATTTGCTTGCCTTACTGATTGGTTTAGTCATTGTTTTCGTTTTACTGAATGTCCTGCTGTCGAACTGGTGGATGAGGTATTAAAACTTTACCTGTCTTCTCCTAAGATCTCTAGTGAACATTTCAGCTGTTCTGATTTCTGATGGGATTGTTTGGGATAAAGTACATTTTTAACATATACAGGACCCCAGGAATGATTCAAATTTCATGCGTTTAAAGTTTCAATTCATGATGTAATCAGACCAGGGGATGTTTCTGATGATTGGGATGTGAAAACACTTGATTCTATGCTTCTGAGCTTGACTATTACACTGTATTTGAAAGTGAAGAAATTTACCAAACAACTGCCAACTATGATGCGATGGTCTGTTACCATCATTATGGACATCACTATATACATAGAGCTAGCACCCGAGAACTGTTTTTAATTACACACAAAGGGAACATTGTCCAACTCCACCGATCGGGAGCTCAAACTTATTTGGAAAGGTTTGTATATTTTACCAGGCATTATGTTAAAAAGCTGAGTCTTATAATTTTAAATTGCATCCTACAAAGTTAGACTATCATGTTAACTGACTCCAAATTGATTTATTCGGCTTCATTTGTTTCCCAGTTGACTGTTAAAGGTTACGAACATTGATTGAAGTCATTAGACTTGAAGGGTGTGTGGGGAAGTAGACACTGGCAAATAAAGGAGCGGGAAGCTTTGTTTACTGCAGGGCCCTCCTGACCTTTAATAGTGGCCCCCTGGTGAACAGCATTACTGGACTGCTGTTCACTTGGCAGACCAGGAACATTCAGAAAACTGTAAAACAGGCATAATTTATTTACATATTACCTAAAGTAACAATAATAGAGCGTTGGTGGCAGACAGAAGTCACATGAAGGCTCGGTTTGTTGTCCCATCTGCTTTGCGTCCCCCTACACCCACTTTTCATCACCATGACCCTCGCCCTGCTGGCATAGGTGCAGTCCTCGGGCATGTCACAGACAGTACTTTGTTACCCCTGAAATAGTGCAACAAACAAGTTGTTTAGACCTAGCTAATCTTAAAGAAATGAATGCACTCAGTATCCCGTCCCCAGCAAAATGTTATAAATGGCAAAACATTCTAGATCCAACTCACACCAAACATAAAGGGATGGGAGGTCTCACTCTATCCTCATCCTCCCTCTACATGAACTGCTCACACACTACACAGAGGCACTGAGGTATATCTGACAATGTGGAATTTCCAGCCTTCTTTTCCTCCTAGGGACCCTCAGGCTTGAAAAAAACTGCCCTCAGCCACTAAATAGTGGCTTGCTTCATCATTGGACACGCTACTATGCCAAGGTGCAGACCAACATCCTGGGTGGAAGGAAGTGATTCCGTCACCACAGGAGATTCCTTTAATTCTTCTGGTGCAGGCTGAAGACAGGCAATCCTCGGAGGATGCACGACCTGGAAACTGTTGCAGTTGCTGGCAGGAGCTGAAGTTACAATGTTGCAGAAGTCGTCGTTGCTTCTTTGTTGCAGTTTTGTACAGTTTATGGAGCAGTCAGCAGCTGTTCTGTCGGTAGAAGATGAAGTATAGGATTCCTCCTAGAGGCAATCTGAATCTCAAGAAACACCCAGAGGAGAGACCCTAAATAGCCCTGAAATGGGGATTTGTCACGTAACTGGGTAAGCACCTATCAGGGCAGGTCACAGATGTCACCTGCTGGCACTGGCCACTCAGATGCTCCCAGAGGGCCCCACCACCTTGGAATCCAAGATGGCAAAACCCAGGGACACTCTGGAGGAGTCTGGGCACCTCCCCTGGGGTGGTAATGGACAGGGGAGTGGTCACTCCCCTTTCCTTTGTCCAGTTTTGCACCAGATCAGGGAGTGGGGGTCCCTCAACTGGTGTAGACCGGATTATGCAAGGAGGGCACCATCTGTCTTCCTGGACTTGAGCTGCTCAAGCAACAGGAGGGCAGAAACCTATCTGTAAGGTGGCAGCAGCTGGGGCTGCCTGGAAAACCTCAGAAGGCTGGTATGGCAGTACTGGAGGCCCATAGTGGAGCCCCCAGAATGCATGGAATTGTGCAACCAATACTAAAATCAGTATTGTTGTACAATTCCCAGTTGTTAGACACCTTACATGGCCATATTCCCTGTTACGATTGTGAAACTGGACATAGGTATCGACCTATGTCCAGTGCACGTGTAAAATGGCATCCCCGCACTCACAAAGTCCAGGGAAATGGGCCTAGATGACAAGGGGGCACCTCTGCTAGTGCAGGGGTACCCTTCACACACAGGTACTTTGCACCCAGCCTTTAGAGTTGGATGGCCTGACATATAGGTGACTTATAAGTGCAGTGGTGCAGTGTAATTGGCTGTGAAATGGTGCACGCACCATTTCCCACAGGCTGTAATGGCAGTCCTGTAGAAGGCTTTGCATGTGCTCCCTATGGGTGGCAAAAGTAATGCTGCAGCATATAGGGATTCCCTTGGAACCCCAATGCCCTGGGTACCTAGGTACCAAATGCTAGGGACATATAAGAGGGTATAAGTATGCCAATTGGGGATGAAATACTGGGCTACCAGTATGTAGTGACAAATTTAGGAACAGAAAGCGCATAAGCACTGGGGTCCTGGTAAGCAGGATCCCAGTGATAGTCAAGCATACTGAGAAAAACAGTGAACAATACTGACAAGTAGGCCACAAACCATAAGCACTGGGATCCTGGCTAGCAGGACCCCAGTGACACAGTCAAACACCATGAAAACAGGCCAAAAAAAATTAGGGTAACCATGCTATGATAGAAAGAGGCTACTTTCTCACAGTAAGGCACTGAATGGCTGGGTGTGAGGCAGCGAAATCTGTCATTATGTTGGGTTGTACAATTTAATCCTGAGAGAGCACATGTTGAGTATTTTATTTGTAGAGTTGTGCCAGCACCTAGTTGACAGTAAGCTGACTGATCCCACAAAACTTGCTGAGGAGACGGACCTCTGGGCTAGCACCAGAGTGTCCAAAAAGGTATATGTGGGGGGGACACCCACAAGAGTTGTCGGTGTTCCCAACAGAAAAAAGAGGAGGGAGAAAAACATAAAAATGAGTTCTGTAAAGGCTCCTAAAACACTTCCCAAGGGAATAGTGGTAACTAGTCCCAGTCTGATCCTAAGAAGAAAGGGTTCTTTGATCATAAGACAGGGAGGTTTGTATCTCAGCATGCAGAGTGCTCCAAGTATGGTCACTCTAAGGGCGACTCAAAATGTCCAAAGAGGGCACAGCCCCCACTGGTAGGGAGACACCTGGGTTGGCTAGTGACGCGCTCGGGGAGGAATAGTCCCATATAGCTTTGGGGAGCAGACAGAGGTAACTCTAGTGTCCTTGGGGGATGCAGAAATGGTGCCAAAAGCCCAAATGCCTTCTAATACGTTTAAGTATAGGCATTGGGCCAACATTAATGGGCAAAGTGTGGAGGTTCTGCGTGACACAGGAGCCAGCATGACTACTGTCAGTTATCAACTGGTGTCAGCAGATCAGGTCCTACAGAACACATTCCACCAAGTCATAGTCACTAACAATCGCGAGAGCCATCTACCGGTGGCTCTGGTTCCCTTTGAGTTGGGGGAGGTGGGGGGAGGGATGTGGTCTGTGGTACTCTGAAAGTAGCTGTGAGTCCTGCCATGCCTGTAGAGTTTCTGTTAGGCAATGACCTAGAGCACACTACCTGGAGCAAGGTAGAGCTCAGGTCTCAGTTGGAAATGATAGGATTGCCTGAGTGGGTCTGTTTGACCACATGGCCCATGGCTACCTGGGAGGGAAGTCAAAGGCATCTGGAGCCTGGAAGAATTGGCCAGACAGCTGCCAAGGAGAGGGGCAAGGGGCGCAGAAAACCAGTCCCAGAAGTTCCCACGGTGGAGGTTGACTGGGTCCCTGAGGAGGAGGCACCTGAGCCAACTGGGGAGGACATTGCTGTCCTAGGTGACCTTCCTGAGCTTTCTGGCTGGCAAGTTGAAGGTGGGCCCAACAGGGAAGAATTCTGCAAAGTGCAGAAAGAGTGTCCCACTCTTGAGGGCTTGAGGCAACAGGCCTCAGCTCATGAAGCAGGTGAAGCCTCTAGGGATCGCCTAATTTATTGGGAGAATGATCTCCTATATAGTGAGCCTAAGGTTCTGGGTACTGGGGCAGCACGTGTGCTGGTGGTCCCCCAGTGTTACCTCGGCTTCCTACTGTTTGGCTCATGACATACCCCTGGCAGGACATCTAGGGCAAGGCAGACCTTTGCCAAGCTTGTTACCCACTTCTATTTGCCCAGAATGAAGACAGCCTCAGATACATTCTGCAGGTCCTGTCCCACCTGCCAGGCCAGTGGGAAGTCAGGGAAAAAGCTGAAGGCTCCCCTGATCCCACTCCCAGTCGTTGGCGCCCCCTTTGAAAGGGTGGGCATCAACATCATTGGTCCATTGGACTCCGAGACAGCCCTAGGCAACAGGTTCATCCTGGCCTTGGTGGACCATGTCACACGCTTCCCAGAGGGAATCCCTCTGAGGATGGTGATGGCACCTGTGGTGACCAGAACCTTAACAGGGATGTTTACCGTGTGGGGTTCCCCAAAGCGATAGTGTCTGGCAGAGGCACTAACTTCATGCCTGCGTACATGAAGTCCATGTGGGATGCGTGTGGTGTAACGGTCTAATTGAGAGATTCAACAAGACTTTGAAGAGCATGATTACAGGCCTACATGAGGGTAAGTGGGATATCCTTTTACCATGCCTTCTCTTTGTTTACAGAGAGGTGCCCCAGAAGGAGGTAGGGTTTAGCCCCTTTGAGCTTCTCTATGGCTACCCTGTGAGGGGGGCCCCTAAGCATTGTCACGGAGGGGTGGGAGAAAGCTTTCAGGAAAAAACCACCCACCCCCCCTCACAGGATGTGGTTACCTACATGTTGGTCCTCCGCAACCAGATGCACTGATTCTGAAAGAAGGCCAAAAGACCCCTAGGACCCCCCTAAGGGTGCTCCGTGTAAACAGACAAAAGCCTCACTTTGAGAGGTCTGAAGTCAGCATGCTCCTTGTGACAGATGATGGTGTGGAGGAGAAGGAGTGAACCTCTGCTTGACCTTCTCTCTGCACAAGAGTGATGGGTCAGTGGAAGGTGTCAACCTTTCTGACTCCCTGACACTAGACCAGCGAGGTGACTGTTACCAGTTACAGGAACCGTTCTCTTCTCTGTTTTTTCTCATCCCTGGAGTCACTCACCTGTGTGTCTATGATGTTGACATGGAAGACGGTCCCCCTGTAAAGAAACAAAATGTCCAGGTTGTCAGACAGGGTGAAGGCCAGCTTCAAGGAAGTGGCCAAGATGCTAGCTTGAAACCTCCAACAGTCCTTGGTCCAGCCCTGTGGTGCTGGTACCTAAGGATGCCCCACCTGGCACCAAACCAGAACTTCGGTTCTGTGTGGACTACCGAGGTCTCAACTCGGTCACTAAGACAGACGCACATCCCATCCCCAGAGCTGATGAGCTCATTGACAGGCTAGGTGCTGCCAAATCGCTCAGTGCCTTTGATTTAACATCAGGGTACTGGCAGATCACCTTTACTGAGTGGGCAAAGGAGAGGTCAGCCTTCTCAGCCCCTGAGGAACATTACCAATTCTGGGTGATGCCCTTTGGCTCGAAGAATGCCCCAGCTACCTTCGAATGGTAGGTCAAAAGGGTCCTGGCTGGTAAGGAAGCATGACATTGCCATCTACAATGCCAGCTAGGATGAACACTTGCTTCACCTCCAACAGGTGGTCCAGGCCCTGCAACAGGTAGGACTGACAATCAAGGACAGTAAGTGCCAAATTGGACAGGTTTCCGTGGTGTACTTGGGAAACCTAGTAGGAGGTAGCAAGGTTCAGCCCCTCCAAGCCAAGATTGAAACAATCATGGCCTGGCAAACACCTAAATCTAAAACTGAAGTGTGGGCCTTCCTGGGCCACACTTGTTGCTATTGCAGCCTTGTTAAGTGATATGGCACCACAGTGGCCCCCTTAACTGAGCTGACTTCCAAAAAGCAGCCACGGTTGGTGATCTGGACATAGGCTTTTCAGAAAGCCTTTGATTCTATCAAGGAAGCCATGTGCACATCACCTGTGCTCAGGGCCCCTGATTACTCCAAGAAATTCATAGTGCAGATAGATGCTTCAGAGCATGGCATAGGGGCAGTCTTAGCACAGCTGAAAGAGCAGCCCTCAAAACAATTGTGAGCAGAGCGGCATAGAGATCCATGTTTGATTTAAACAGATCAACTGGAACCCCATCAGGGCCTGGTGCCTTACTCAGGGGTGCACTTCTTTTCGCATTTGAAACCAATGTCAATTCTACAAGATTTGCCACCCAGCTATTTTCTCACTCCAAAGTGCCTGCCTTTACAGTCCCATTTCCTTTATTTTCTGGGTTAGATATTGTTGTGAAGTGCCTAACAGTCCTCTTCAGGAATATGGCACATAATCTCACTGACTTTTCCGGTCTTCGAAGAAAGGACAGTTTACAGTACTCCAAAACAACTTATCATCCTTTAGCTCTGCAGCTTTACATAAATCATCCCAAGCTCTCATCCTAATTTCAGCCTTTTTCTGTTTAAGTGCTTGCTTATATTTAGCTCCTGCTAATCTAACACCTTCCATATTACGAGGAATAATATTTGTCGTTAACTTGAGTGCAGAAGCACGATTGTGCACTCATGGGAATACCAGGAACAGACAGGACGTTCCTTTGGGGGGCTTTTCCTACTCAATCCATGTGAGATTCCCTTACACAAATCTCCAACGCTGTTTAAAATAGACAATGGATCATCTGAAGAAGAGCGGCAGCCCAGGACTTCATCATTTTTTTAAATCACATTCTTCAAAAATACTGGGGGATCAATAACCTCCCATTGAAGTCGCTCCCCCATATTTATGGACTAGGAAACTGGGACCATTTGCTACCCTGACAAACTCTTAACCCCTTGGAATGCCAGAGAAAGGAAATGGGACAATGATCACTAAAAGGAAGGGTAAGGACTTCGAAACGCGATGACTACTGGACAAAGACTTGGAATAACCATACAAAATCAATTGTTGAGCCCCTCCCCCTGCCTATAAAGGTAGGGAGATTTTGCTTATTATGGCCCTGAACTTCAAGGGGGGGGGGGGGGGGGGGTGAGAAGGGGGGCGTGGCCAAGGGTCCAACATGGCAGACGCTTAACTCCGTGACTTCGGACCCAGGCCAGAAATATCTGCCAAGATTCCTTCCCAACGGCATTAGCTGCAATGCTTTGCACAGTAAAGAGACAGCAAAGGTATAGCTGAAATCTGGGCCTGGGGTGGTGCCCGGAAAGCAGTCCAGCTGGACCAGAGAGGAGTCGTCCAGCCTATTGTTGGGCCTCCAGCCAGGGGCTCACCCTTTCCCCCTGTCGCTGCACCCACTCACTGACAGAAGACGGGGACTGTGGAGGCGTCCTGATGGAGACCTGTGGTGAGTGGGCAGGTTCAGTGGAATACCGGTCAGATGCTGGTGGATGTGGTGGGGGAGACCCGCTGGAAACAGCGGGTCTCCACAAACACTGCAGGGCGGAGGCTGCACTGCGAGTGTGTACCGGGCAGCTCTGGATGGGAGGTCCTGGCTCCATGCCACCGGAATACAGCCTAAAGAGAAGAAATGTCGGCAAGAGCCAGGAGGTCACGACAGTGAGGAGCCGCGGCCTGCGGGTGGACTTCCTGCCTGGTTCGCTGCCCTTCCCCCTTACGTAAGGCAGCCCACTGAGACCGGCTGACAGCCAGACTCGGAGGTTGTGGAGCAGGTGTGGCGGCGGCCCGGTAGGACATTGATTCCTGCTGCTAGGGGGCAACAAGACGATCGGGCCCGTGCAGCTCGGGGGCCACAATGAGACAGACCATGACACACAAGAAAACTGCTGGAAATTGCTGGTCTTCCTGAGCACTGGGACACCGCAGAAACCTTGCTTAAGGTTGACGGGTGACAACGCAGGGAGGAATCCTGCTAAAGGCCACGGAGAGGTGGCCTAGTGTGCTACATGGACGGTGGGAACTAGGAGACAATGAGAGTGAGGGATTGCGGCCTGCAAAGGGGGGGGGGGGGAGAATCTTTCACCAGGCACTCTACCCTTCTCCCCTGGTAAAGAGGCAGACTGGCCAGCAGTTTGAAAAAACACAGGGAAATATAGCGGGGAAACAGAGGACACCCTGGTGGTGCTCCGCAGTATGTTGAACTAAGGGAAGCGACCTGCCTTTGGGCCCTGACATGAGACCAGCGGCCTTATCAGGAAACTGTTGCGGCCTGGTGACTCACAATCAACCGCAGAACCGGGGAAGTGGGCTGAGCCGAACTGCTGGATTGGGTACTCATCTGGGCCGGCCCATACCAATGGGTCCCTGCCCAGCAATAAAAAAAAAAGCAGGTGTGGACCGAAAACACCCTGAGGAAACCGAGGGGGTCTGGGTGCCTGTGGCTCAACATTAAAGGCCTAGGCGACGATGCTAAGCACCCTAGGAATCTACACAGGGGGTGGGGGGACAACTGGATCAGCGGGTGGGGCCCCCCTCGCAGTACAGTGACACTTTCTTGGCAAGATGGGATGCAACAAAATCAAGACTCCCAGGATGGAGGAACATGCGCGACCACGCCCCCTGCCCTCAAAAGACTCGATTGCCTCCACACCATCTGACTATGTCCCCCCACGAAGTCAGAGACTCCAGTAGACAAACTCGATATTATCCTGCAGGAAATCCACAACTCCAGAGTCAGTATGGAGCAACGACTTGGCACCATTACCACGGATATTAATTTGCTGAAAAATGATCAACACAAATTGGCGGATAGAGTCAAGTCAAGTCAAGTCAGCAGAACAGGCACTGGCCACCCTGCACCGACATAAGAGGGGCAAAGTACTGTGATTAAACAATTATGGAAACAAGTGTAACAACTTCAGGACTGAGCCGTAGGTGCTGAGGGCAGGGCACACAAAAATAATATTTGTATAGTGGGGCTACCGGAGGGTTCCGAGGGAGATCACCCCACACAGTACATCAAAACTTGGCTGCAATAGAAGGTGGCACCTGAGGGCCTGTCTGCTCTCTTCACGGCAGAAAGAGCGCATCGAGTGCCTGCCAGGAAACCCATCCCAGGGACCCCAGTACGACCGATAGTGGTGAAAATACTGAACCATAGAGACAGAGACATGCTACTGCGGGCGGCGCAGGAAACAACGGCTGGCGGGAAAGGAATACCATCCCCACAACAGGCCTGTGAAAGTCAACTGGAAGCCAATCAATTTGCTACTATATTGCGTGATCCCGGCCGTAAGTCCAGCAGCGAGACACTACACCAGAAGCTTTAAAATTACAACATAAATGGAGGGGGCAATTGTTCCATACCTCCTTCTCAGCATATGCCTGGGGAGCAGCCATATGGGTGTGGGTGGGGATTCTGTTCCTAGTGCAAGATACAAAAATTGATACACAGGGCCGATATGTGCTGATCAGGCGACTCCTGGATGATGAACAAATAGTGTTGGGGTGTTTTTATGCACCGAACCAAGAACAAAATGTGTTCCTTGCGTGCCTCTCCACAGTGCTATCGGATTGGCACCACCTTCTGTGGGTTATTGGGGGGGGGGGGGGGGGCAGGGCTCGAATGCAGTGCTTTATGTTTTCCTTGACTGCTCACACCCACCCCTCCAGAATACAGCACCGGTTCGCCAAGCCAGAGCACCGCGACAATGGGCCAAAGGTTGGGATCTCGTAGATGTATGGTGGAGCTGTAATGTGGATGCAAAGGAATATTCCTTTTACTCCCACCCACACATGCTTCATTCCTGCCTCGACTGATTCCTGTGCACTTCCCACTTGCAGTCTCATGTAGCCCGTGCCACATACTTACGTAAAACATTGTCTGACCCTAATCCACTTGAAATCCAGCTAGCCTGCAACCCACGCTATTAGAAGACACAGCATATCAGGAAACACTAGCAACTACTATAGACACATTTTTATTAGAAATCACAACCACTGCCTCCTCCACACTGATCGAGTGGGAAACTCTGAAGGTGGTAATACGGGGATCCTCCATTTCTACAATAGTGGGAGCATGGGCGAAAATACTGAAAGACCTCACGCACCTAGAAAATAACCTGGGTATTATGGAACAAGTGGCAGCACTAGACGACACAAAATCAGCACAATTACAAATGACACGGATCCGTCTTGCGTAACTCCTAGAATGCCTGAGGGTCATAGATTACAGATCTTACACACGAAGGGTACATGCAGAGGCAAAAAAAAAACTAGCACCCTCCTTGTCAGACTGATCAGTCTACAACAATCTCCTACACCTATACTAACGATACACTCCCCACACTTGGGAATAATGGATACTCAGACTGGCATTAATTATGCCTTTTGTCAATATTACACTGACCTTTATGGCGTGCCTCCACCTCTTGACCCTGATGCCATACACAAGTTTCTGCACCAATGTGCACTCCCACAGGTGACGGCTGCGGAGAGGGAGACGATGAGGGCTCCAATCTTGACCACTGAGATCCAGAGAGATCAGAGAGATGGCCTGTAATAAGACCCCCAGATCTAGTGGATTGCCGGTGGAATTTATTCCAAGTACACCAACCGCCAACTCCCCCCTCCTTGTGAAGTTATAAAATAGATCGCTTGAAGAAGGACTACTTCCTGCCACAACACGGGAAGCAATAGTGACTTTGCTTCTTAAACCAGACAGGCCCCCCTACACAGATGTCCTCTTATAGGCCCCTGTCAATCTTAAACACGGAATACAAGCTCCTCATCAGTAAGATCCCGGCACGTAGACTCCTCCCACTTCCCCCACGGCTACTGCACACAGATCAATGTGGCTTTATTCCTTGTTATGGCACATAGATGAATATCCGCTGACTACTTCAGTTAATGGATAAGATGAAACCCAGCAATCCACATGCCGGCTGCCTTTCACTAGATATACGGCAAGCAGTTGATACTCTCAGCTGGGACTACATGTTAGCATCCCTGTGAGCTTATGGAATTATCCCCCCGCTTTTATACGCTCGTTTAAACTTCTCTACACTGGTCCAACTACTAGAACCAAGACGGGCACGCATATCTCCGCCTCCTATTCCATATATCGTGGAACTAGACAGGGCTGTCCTCTATCCCCCCCCCCCTTTTTTTTTTTTGTATTAGCATTAGAGGCCCCTCGCACAACATCTTCGACATAGTGCAGGAGATTGGGGAATCGTGCTCAGTCCCACCACACATGCTTGCTCATTATATGCCGATGTTATGATCCTCAATTATAGGGATCTTAGTCAGAGTACGGAAAGAGAAGTGCAGATCCTTTCTCAGTCTGCGCTTCTCTCAGGGGTTCAAATTAATCCCAACAAATCCTATGCCTACTCTTTCCGGGGCACTTATGTAGAACATTCCATCTGATTTGGATGTACGACCATTGCAGTAGCACCTGTGTCCTTCCTTTATCTAGGTGTCTGGGTATACCGCGATCAACTAGATTTACTGGAGGGAAATTTAAACCGGACGATTACAGCACTCCAGTCCCAGGTAGATTTTTGGATCACTTTGCCCCTCTCTGTGGCAAAAATGGTGAGGTTACCCCGTGTCTTAAATAATTTTGTAAACCTGCCGCTCATGGTACCGCCTCGTATATTTCGGACATTGAACTCTTTGCTGATTGATTTAATATGGGGGGAAAGGGCAGCGCCGAGTCAGTCTGGCAAAACTACAGTTACCTTCTGACATGGGTGGCCTGGGAGCCCCAGACTTCAAGGCCTACTGTATAGCAGGCCAACTTCAATGGCTAGCCTACTAGCTAGCTGGACATAATATGGAAGAAATATATTGTACAACTGCAATGTTGAGGAAGGGCTTTGTACACCACTGGCTATGTCCTGGGCCCTCTAAACTACCCGCTGATGGTACCCTGCTGCTGCGCATGGAGTTAGCTTACTAGAAACTGGCTACGCGCTACACAGCCTCACTATCCCCATACGTGCCCATGCTTCCCACTGTGCGGACTTCCTATCCCCTCAGGAACTATCACAGTGGCTATGCTCCAAGTTTGGAATACCAATGACCCCGTACACTGGGAGACCTGTTTGAGGATGGTATGCTAATGCCGCACTCAGACTTTGTGCAAACACATGGCCTGCCGGAAACCCTTTTTTTAACCCATGCCAAAATATTGTCCTATGTACGCAACTATTGGGCACAGGATGGTACGGAGCCGGTGAAACATGAAGCCCTGCAGGCTCTTCTTACAATGAGACGTGGGAGGCAACTTATCATATGGCTATACAGAGGGCTCTGTGCACACCTCAACACATCTCTGGATCCACTCAAAACTAAATGGCCAGCGGATATAGGAAGATACATAACACCGAAAGAAGGGACCTTCCTAATCTAATACGCTAAAACAGTATCCTGTAACTCTAAATTCAAACCGATACAATTTTACCTCTTTCACCGCACATACCTCACTCCACATAGACTTAAAATGAAAGAACCATGCGGCAACAGCTCAATGTCCGTGATGTCACACTACTGATGCTGACCTTCTCCATATGCTCAGGACGTGCCCGTCCCTTTCACAGTACTGGTCAGCAATAGGAACAACCCTGGAAGAGACCACAGAGGTGACTGTGGACCGGACAGCTGCTTCCTTTCTGTTGGGGCTGTACCCTAGACCACAAGGCTCAATAGTGACTTCACAATTCATGGATCTTGCCATACTCTTGGCGAAGCGTTAGTTGATGCGGCGCTGGAAGTCGGCCACAGCTCCTTCCATTATCTCATGGAGTGAGGAGCTACTGCGCTCGTGCCGAAAGGTTGCCATTTAGGCACGAAGAAAATAGAGGGCTGAGACGGCGACCGATATCGCTGGAATGGGATACTCTGGTGGAAGTGTTTAAGACACAGAATGAGTCATAGAAGTTAATACACCAGGCTCAGCAGCGTCCTTAAAGTAAAGTCTTGGGCTAGAGAGGACTTGGAATCTTTAGTCTTAGACACTTACAGACCCGTGTAGTTTTTATCCTTGCCTGTCCCTCATTGTCAATAAGGACATCACACACCCAGGCCCCCATTTCATAGGTGAACATTTTCTGAGAGATCTAATAGTGCTGGGGACCCATATGGTTTTAGTCATGTAGTTTATGACAGCAGCAATGGGTGTGTGTGGGGGGGGGGGGGGGGGGGTGCTGGTTTTTAACACTGTTACATAACACAAGATTGGTTTGACATACTTCCTGGTCCGATGCTTATATCGCTCATCTCCTCTGCTGTTATGTATGATGTTACACCAGATATCTACAACGCATATCGGACCATGCTAAAAAAAAAAATATATATATTAGATTCATGAATATAACTAAGAGATTGAGGGCCTCGCCATATCCAGTATGCACAAAATTTCTAATTCCTCTGACCTGAAGATCTGTGATCGTACATGTTTGCCGCCCACCCACAGAACATTTTGGGATGGTAAAAACACTACTTATTAAACATATGTAATAGCCAAGTAGTGTTAACATACATTTGTGGCATCTAAGGGACACAAATGGTGTGGTGTGGTAGAACCAAAAGAGGCAAGCGCCTCAGGGGATTGCAGTCAAACGGCACTTTTACACACATAATAGGGGAATTCCCACGACAGACGCCCTTCTGGGAGGGATTAAGGGCATGCCCAACAAGAATAGTAGAAACCCCAATTGCTAAACTGTTTAAGAATATGGAGCGAAGAGATCGCATTCAAATACATTAAACTGTTATGTAATGTGACCCCGATCGCAGGGAGGAAATAAGAGGACATATATGGGAAGAAACACCGCCTAAATAGGAAGACTGGAAAAAGAGATGTGGATCGGTGTAGCATGGCTGCAAAGTGCATATATGACGATGCCAATGGTTATACGTTAAGTCTTGGGATACTTGAGGGTCGCACAGAGGGTTGTCACAGTCATAAGGAAAAATGAGCTGATGTTAATGCTGTCCTATGTAATAGTTTTTTTTACGCATAGTCCAACAACGATGTCTGTTAAATTACACACCACCTTGCAAATAAGTATATATTAACAAATGACTGCCCACTCCAAATGTGAACTGACCTGCATTATGATCAACATAAAAATTCAAAGAACATATTTGTAGGAGGCTACATGTGGCCAAATGGTTAACTCGTCAGAGGGGTTGTAATTTAGAACATTTCTGGTGAAATTAGGTGCAAGTCTCTTTCACGCACTACAAAGTTCCTAGACGACAGATGTTGCTAGACTAAGTCTAATGTTTTTGCCATTGTTTTTTTGCTTGCCTGGTGTGTACACCTATGCTAAGTGACGTGCTACTATGCAAATTTTAAAACAGAGGAGGGGGTCGGAGTTCATCCAAATGAGTCCTGTTTTTGCACAGAATTATCTCTGGTCTATTGTTATATCACTGGAGAAGATTATGAGGAACTTTGATGATTCCCAGGGTGGAAATTAATCAGGAGTGTGATTCTGATGCTAGTGGTTCGATACAGCACATATTAGCTACGTCTCTGATGGTCCTCTGATTAAGGTAGCCATTACGTCAACTTTTTTTTTGCAAATGTGATTATTCAAATTAATCCACTGTCAAAGGGTTCAATTTGATTCAGGTGCTGAGTACTTTGGAGTATACATCCTGCACTGGCAGGCGTTCGCAACTCCCTTTTACAGGAGATCTGTTAGGAGCACATGTATATTAATTTCAGCTTTGGGTATTGCATTTTAACCTGTTGTTCATCACGGTGTGATACATCAACTCTTTATTCTAGCTTCTTTGATTCCTAGAGTGTAAAGATCTGCTACCATCTGGAGTAGGAATCACATTAATGAAGAGTTCAGTGTGGGCGGAAAGGCTTTAAATATTAGGCCTTCATAGTAGTATTTTGTACCATGTTATGATCATGTGCCTTAGGAGAGATCACGTGTTAGGGCCATCTTGGCAAATATCCAAGGATGTGGTACTATTCTTAGGCGTATGTACATAACAATTTGTTGCCCTCCATTCCTCACACAACAATATCATACATGTCTAAACTGATCAGCATGCACTAAGATGATCTTGTACTCACTAAAGCAATCAATCAACTTCCTTTTGAGCAAGTCACGTCATAAATGGAACACAGTGGTGTGGAATTTAATAAAATATCTACTTGTCTGTGGGACAGGTTGCTTCTTAAATCTACTTGCCCTATAAAAAAAAAAAATCTGCTTGTCCCTTTGGTGCCATGTAGTGAGGCAACAAATTGTGGTAGCAATCTCATTATGTAAGAGCTCTGATAACAGCATCTCTGTGTATGCCAGAGCTACTACTATAGTAGTGCTTGGATACTTTCAATTTCAATCCCTTTTTGCCACCTTTCCACAGATCTACCTGGGGCTAGAGGAAGCAGTAAGCAATAGTTCCAGAGCTGTAATGCCTTTGAGTCTGCAAAAATACTAACTTGCATGTTTTAAGGATTCTCACCAGCTCTAATCTTTTCCCATAATGAGAAAGGTTGGAAATTTACTCCTGAGAATAGCAGAAGAAGTTCTTCCAGGGTTGGGGAAAAAGTGGTTGGAGGAAAAGTGAACTTGTAAACACTCAACAGATTTTCCCATGAGGAAATCGGCACCTACATATTTGCTTGTGCTAAAATACAGTGCAAATATTTTCTAAGAGTACAATTTCCTGACCCACTTCTGTAAGTTCTTGAGTTCATGAAAGCCACCAATTCAAAGACATATACCATGGGTGCACTATTGTGACTTTATTTAAGAATTGGGTCCCTAATTAGGTCTGGCGTTAACAAAGACATTTTGTTTTTTATTAAACTTCTATTTCCCTCTCTATCGGCTGGCTTTACTGTGAGTGATCGCATTTTGCTTTTCCACAAGAAGCATATAGGCACAAAGTAATTTTGTACAGTGCCAGGAACTACTGTGGCAATCAGTGGCATAACAAAACTGGAGATTTACCCCCCCCCCACCCCCACTCCTGCGAAGAACATGGAGCCCCCTTCCCTCTCCAGACTCACTCAGGGAAGGTGCGGTGCTGTGTTGTGCTGAGGGGCCTCCTGAAGGGGGCTGCAGGGCCTTTTTTTTTTTTACATCACTGGTGGCAATGAGTGCATTTTGAGAGTAAAAACTTTTGTTTTCTTTTTGCCAGTGCTTGTTACAATGGTGAGGGCATGGCAGCTCCCACAACAATTAAGTGTTAAAAAAGCCATTTCAAAACAAGACACGCACTGACGAAACCAAAAGACTCACAAAAAATGTCAGATCGGTTGGCTTTGCCAGTACTTGTTTATTTTCATGCTTCCTATAATCTTGTTGAAAATGGTTATACTGATTTTCCATTAGGAATAGTTTTTGGAAATACTAGCATGCTTCAACACATTTTATTAAGTGGCGCTTCAAAGAAATAGCACCTAAAGTTTCATAGTAGCGAAATGTTTTTTTCCCCTACTTGCATTTTTTTCTGAACATTTTATTATGAAAGCAAAGACTCATCACTCTTGCTTACAAGCTTCTGCAAATATTTGCATCTAATTAGAGAGCATTCTGGGAGCATTGTACTTTGCCTCATACTGTTAAACTGTTTAAACATGTGTGTACACTTTTGTTTGTTTTTACTGGAAGCACTGTCAGTAGTGCAGTGTGACCTTAACGTTTATTTGCAGTTCTTACCCTAATAATGAAGGCTTTTCATTACTGAACCATAAATACAAGTTTGAACAGCATTAAGGTATGGATACACACATTACCTCAAATGCAGACAGCTCCCTTCTCTGTAAACTAGCAGGCAAAGGGTTTGTGCTGCAGTGGGTTGGGCCTACTTGTCCCAATGACAAAACAGTAAACTTGTTGCCCTTGGCCCTAAACAGTGTGTGTCAGGCAATGGGAATTCCACATCCCTTGGACAGACTACTCCATACATCAAAAAGACATTTTTCAAAATCTGCTAAGGTGGGCCTGCAACCGCAGATTAATGGAATGGACAAATGTCACCAGTAAAATATCAATTAGGGTGGATAAAAGCTAGATTAGGTTTAGAAGATAGTCCGTGTAAGTAGCGGTTGGGTGGCCACCACAGGCGAGGGAGCAAGGGAATCAAATCTCAATCACCATCCCACAACCTTCAAGTTTTATGTTACATGTTATATAAACAAAGAAAGAGTAGGTTGATTTGTTACTCCACCAGTAACAAGAGCAGAACTACAAGCTCTCCACCCTATAACTACAATCACCAGTCAGAAGAAAAGATTCAAGCCCCCAACCACTCACAACAGAAGAAATCAGTCTTTAAGGATAACACGATTCTGGAATTTCCATTGGGGAACGTTATTACTGAATAGCAAAATCCATCACAGAAGCCAGTATTCAGCTGGTGGTGTGATTCACCGAGGGAGGTACCACTGCTTCCTTTTGACCACTTTGAAAACTACAGACTACTATCTAGATGGTACAGGCAGTCAAATAAGACACCTCAGTGGCAAGCTTCTCAGAGCATGCTCTGTCCTGCTGTCCACGAGAGAAGGTGTGCAGTGAAGCCAGACCAGCATAAAAGAGTAGCGAAATTGCCATGTAGAGACTGGAGAGAGGTATGATCCATGCCCAGGTGCCGGTATTCAAATACACCTCCCCTACCCCACCCCTCCCCATGGTTGGTATAAGAGCTGTGATATTTACACCATGGAATATCTATCGGTCATCCTACTGTTAACAATATATAGAGGTCATGGGTACACGCCCTTTTAATCATTGGCTTTCTTCAACCAGCCTCTTTCAGCCATTTACTTCATACTTTGTCAAGCATGTCTCGGGTCAGCCCACTGGGGTATACATCTCAACTAATCCTTTTGACTGTTTGGATGTGTTCTTTGGCCTTCACTCGAAGACTTCCATTGAACTATATGAAGACTCTCACTGTTCACTCATGTGTTGCCTTTCAAAATGCTTAACAGTGTAATTTCAGTCAAGACAAAACTAGGGGCGCCAAGATGCCCGTGTGAATATGTCATTAATAAAGCCATTAACATTGAAACTTAAGACATATCATATTGTGCAGGTTTGGCTGCCTTTTTGTCAGGTTTTAGCTGATGTACAAAAAGACCGCAATCACAAATGGTCTTACTACCTAAACTCATTTAAAATACATTTCATTCCAAGACGTAATTTGAGAAGGCAGAATTAGCAACGGCCAATCAGATCTCTCAATTTCCCAATAGTATTTACAAATGAAAGCATGATACATGCGTTAACTAATTTCACAATAAAGTACTCCACTGTGATAGCACATTTTGTGTACATAAACCAACTGCATCACTTCTAAATAACGAAATCTTTAAAAAAAAAAAAAAAAACATAATCAACGAACATATCAGAACAGCATCACGCTCAACACTATTTAAGCATCCCAAGCAAAAAAATAAGACACGGGGAAAATACGAAGTTTTTTTTCTGCAGACATTTTATTGTCATCCAACATCTTATTAGAATGCTTAACGTTCTCAAAAAGTTTAATTTAGTGAAACGACACCTGCACCTCCCAACCCCCTCCTCGTCAAGGGCATGAACCCTATAGCCACATGTTCAAAAGAAGAGTGGCTTGAAACGACAAAGGCCTGAACGCCCCAGTCTCGATTTCACAACCTGATTTTTGTGTTTACAATGTTGATGCCCTTTCTGATCTGGCGGATTAACTCCATCTGGCTGTCCCATAAAAAGCTACAATTAAAACAACTGCAATTTTGAATAAGGGGCTCGCCAGTCAATGGCGGGGGCAATCTGTGTATTTACAGTATGCTTCTTTACTATCATATTGCAGTGTTTCGTTCCTGCCGGGGGGAAAGGAGTGAGCTGGAAGAGGTTGATGGTGGAGAGGTGTCAGTCACTGAATCCCAATGTATGACTACCCACCCTCGCTCCAGCGAAAATGCTAACTGTGACCAAGATGGAAAAGGCATTGTTTAAACGGTGTGTTTGTATTTACTCTCTCCAGGAAAAAAAAGAATCAAAGTATTCTTGTCTGTCAACAAGAACAGAGATTGGCAACGTTTACAGTGAAACAGAAAACAATAAGTTCACACTTGGTAAATTACTGCGTGCAGTTTGAGTAGTGGAGGCCGAGTGGAGAGTGACGAACCTATCTGAAGGAGCTGTGCAGAAAATAAACTGTACTATATTCAGCACTAATCCTCTTCAAATGCTTTCAATTAACAAAAGGCAACAACATCAGATGTGAGGATGCAAGCGTTTGCCACAAAGTAACTTTCTAAAAATGCCTGTGATTCTCTCCCTCACGTTTAAATAGTCCATGATCACACACAGATGTAGTTTATAAGGCTTCACTGTCGGCAGCACTTGGAACCTTCAGTGGGAGAAGGGATAGATTTTGTGCAGCATGTTTCTTGAAGCTACAATCATTAGCAGCATTGTGTCCATGAAATGGAGCTTAACAGTTGGCTTCTGAAATGATACAATAGTAACGACTGAAGATTCAGAACAACCACCCCCTAACCTCCGAAACGTTGTCTCGCACCACAGAAGTTAACTTAACAGTGGCTTTATGTCATTTAAGAAGCATAAGCCAGCTCCTTTGGGGCACCATCCGTGTGAATTATGTGCTTGCGAACGACACAATCAAAAAAACATCATTTATTTTACTCAGACTGCCGATAACCGTGCAGGCTCTACCACCACACCACTAATGTGAACTACCGAGACCTGGAGAGTGAGTGTACTTCTACATCTGTGTCCACTAACTGCATTATTTTTTTATGTATAATGTCAAATGTGACTTTAAAAAAAAAAAGAAAAATTGACGGTGGAAATGAATCACAGACAATGCGGAAAATCTTTTTCTGTAACAAACAGCCCACTCACCTTCCAAAATGGTCACATTTACATTCACTAGGGAACTTAAGGTTAATATTCATTTTTTTCCTAGTTGTACTAGCATTACTGACTTGAAGATGTAGACACAATTACAACCGGATGTAGACACATTTACAACCGTAAAAAGGCACAAGTATCATTGAAAAGAGAACAAGAAACTCATTTGTAAAACAGGTTTCATTGGACCCTCCATATTTTAGAAATTCGTTTTTAGATTCAATAACAGAACTTCATAAATGAGCTATCCTCCTAGCCTTTCCATCAGCCACAAAGCCTAAACACTTAACGGGATTGTACAGTAAACTAATTCTCCTCAAGGCATGGGAGCAACTAATGCTTTCATATGAGTTATTGACATGCTTAGGCCAGGAAGTGAGAATAAAATGCAGTCCTACTTTATTAGTAGTATTTCAAGTACTTGGGAGAAAAGGTAAAACGACTTCACACAAAAAGTTGAAAATATCCAAGCAGCAAGTGTAATCGATTTTAGTTTCTCCTTCAAAGCTCACAATGTTTACACGGAATGAGGGGCAAGTGAATTATTAGTCATAAAACAAGCTTATCCAAAGTATGAATTCTAACCAGAAAAAGAGTGGGAAAACTGCTTGAGAATGTGTTGGTAAAGGCTAGAGATACTATTCTTTCTGCCGCGTTCCTCTGTAAACTGTAAGACGAAGGTCTAGTTAAAAACAGGTGGATTCACCCTATTCATACTATTAAACACGCTCTTTGTAGGCCATCAATGTTGACAAATGCCACAACTTCCGGTTCAGAATTTCCCGACATTACTCATAAATCGGGCAGATATTTATGGAAGTACCCCCATCAAAAGGCGCATGAAAATGGAATTATGTCACAATGATCGCCATCTGAATACTTCCCTTGTCCCTAGACACCATGTATATATATTTCTTTTTTAATCGCAGTTTACCAAACCGGGCCGCCAACTGAAAGGTGCCAATCTTCAAAACTGCTGGATTATGTTAAAACTGAAAAACGAATTGGTATGATAGAAAATGAGAGCACAAACTCCCAATTATTTCAAGGCAATTATATTAGACCGTCCCTCGAAATTACATACTACCCAGGCTTTTTTGGGGACGCTATAAAATCCATCTGTTGCAATGGTTACCATCCCTTGAGGTACTAGGGCTTTGTGACTTGCTATGCGTTTCTCACCTATTCCAAGCATCTTTTCTTAAAGCTTAAGAGTTCCTTTCCGCAGTGTGAGGACACCCACAAACTCCAAGAGGTTAAAATATACAGCAAAGTTGATGTTATTTCACAACTCTGTTGATTCCTATGGAAATTCATCAGGGCACTAAAGCATTATAAAGCAAATATTACTTGAAAGACTACTCCAAATAAACAAATTGGCTTGCGCTATACATAAATAGAAATAATTTAGTGATTTATCAATGCTTAAAAACAGCACCACATAATATTTCCGTGCACGCTCCCTTGACCAGGTTTTAGAAGCCATCTGTAGAAGAACCACCAATAGATGCCCTACACAAACATTAATGCACGCTGGCTACTTTACAGCCTGTAGAAGCCTTGCACAGGAAGAAGATCACTGAGCAAGAGACATAAAAAGGTTCTCCAGTGGACTCTATTGTCCTTCCGCAGGAAAGGAATGCCAGGAGCAAGAGAATGGATCACGAAGCCCAATATAATACAAATAAAAGTAAATCTAAACTGTCCTAAGAGATTGTAACAACTGTTTGAATGTCATGCATCTCCTATCTGTACTTTGAGGGCTGCGGAGTCCTAGTGGCTACAATACCCCACACAGTTAACTTCATATGCCCACCCACCCATCTGTTCATCTTTCAGTTTCGAAGCTCAGATTCAATACCTTTGCTATAGTTTTCTTATCCTCTCCCCTACATTTTTACAGAGGTTGCTGAAAAAGCTGCTCGTCGAAGAAACTGAGGACACCCTCTATTTTGCATCGAGAGAAGACGGTGGAGGCTCAAAACGGACCAGGGAGTAAAGTCTTAAAACTCACCAAAGCTCCCACGTACAGTTTATTTCGTGTTCAGAGCGAGACCGCCGCCAGGGCGCCCGTGGGGCAGTTAAAACTATTACAAAACAAAATGCAAGTTAAAAGCATCCCAAAACGCAGAAGCAGCACGTGATATCTCCTAAACTCCAGAACACGCAGCTCTCTTTCTCTAACCAGGAAAATAGGAAAGGTAAATATGTACCAAACAATGTCAGCGGCACTACGAACATTATGCATGTGCTGGCTCCTCCGAAATAAACATGCCGTACAAGCAAAAAAAGATGGGCCTAATGTAGGCTATACAAACAGGAAAACTATTAAATAAGGCGCAGAGTTCAAATGAGACACAGACAAGCCAGGAGGGGAGTTTATTTATCAGACCAGGTGATTTACTACAGAGCACAGTGGACCGGTGGCAGGTAGGAGTGCACGTAGTCTCCGAATCGATAGTCGGAAGCCGAAGCAAGCCAACACCAGAGCAGGACGTCAAACTGAACCCCCTAAAGTGCGAGCCTCCACTCTAGCAAACTAAACAAATCCCGCGGCAATTTCTACAATGGGACTCCAAGTCATAACTAATTATCTAACCCGCTATGCGTCTGCAGGAGACCATGTAAAACGCACTCCCCACGACACGAGGAATTACCTCTCTCACCTGAAATGTGGTGATGGGGGAGAAAAATAAAAAACTCTTCTGTCGCACACCTGAGTACAATGAATATTGAGCAAAACAAAAAATAGATGGGAGGGGTGCAAACCTAAGGCGTGTGATTAGTTCGTGACAAATGCCGTTCTTTCCAGCTAGATAATGGCCATTCTAGTCATTTAATAAAAGCGATTATTCTAAAAAGCTGCCTTTCATCGCAATAATGGGACCAAGGCTGTTTCTTGAACGCAGTTTGGGTTTTTGAGACACACAAATGCGCCCCTTGGATGATGTCAACGTGCATGCTATGCTGCCCAACACTTGAAATCCTGTGCAAATTTCAAATCACAGGTATCGTATACATTTCACTAGGACCACAGGTTTTTGCAACGGATGATTTACTCCAAGTAGTACTTAAAGAAAAAAAAGTGACGGGGGGATACCATGCAGTAATAGCTCGCACAAAGAGTTATTAGTTATTGCATGTTATTTCCCAATTCATAGTGGAAAAGTCAAAAGTGGAAAGAAAAAAAACTAACAGTATTTCCATTGTGTGTCTTTGGGCCTGATATTACCATGTGGCTTGAAATAAAGTTGAGTGTAGTACTTTGAGTACCCCGTTCAGTCACGTCTAATTATACAGCAGTAAAGTACTGCTGCTGTTTCCACCTTAGCAGCAATTTTCCAGGGCCCGTTACAGAAATTAAACAAAACACAAAAGGGTTCTTTTGCATTAATATTCTGGAAAGGAAGTGCGCCACTAAGTGAAGCCGAATTGAGGGTCTGGCAAAAGAATTGTGGCAACTGGTTTTAATATGTACACAATTAAGTACTTTAATTCGGTATGGTGTGTAATTCTGCTTACGTGCCACAACATACTTTTATTTTTTAATTACCCTCTAGCTTTCTATTCCAGACAGTTTAGCGCTTAAGTTTGACACATCAATGAACACATGGGCAAGATAACATTAGGAGCCTTCAGTGCTAAACTAGTGTGGGATTTCATGATGTAAAGGCCACCCGTAAATGTGTAAACCAAATACATAGGTTAAGGTTATTTTTGCTAGCACATTTCATGATTTGTAATGACATTTGCTGGCTTTGAAAGAACATAATGATGCAGCTTTTGGCTATTGTATACCCCTTGAAAACGATGGTTCCCAAACGTGTCTGGCGGAATGTTTGGAAGATCTGTTAAAAATGGGGGGAGGGACCGGTTAGTCTTCAGCAAAAAAAAAAAAAATCCAAAAATAACGTTTTTTTGTAACACACAAAATATTCAAATAAGAGTCGATTGTTTAACACTGGAGACAAATCGGCTATAAACGTCAGTGGTATACCAATTACACCAAAACGGTATTTTCGGCACAAGAAATATAAATTGAATGGGCATATCTTGCCAAAATGTTTTCAGAAAGATGCGTCAAGCTACGCACTTAAATAAATAGAAAATGGAGATCAGTAGGACACCTAAAGAAGGAACATGTTTCTATTATCTTGTGAGACAGCCCAGGCCTTCGAATAATGGACAATAGGTTTACGTGAAAGTATATCTGGAACAGGAAGGTGTAGCTAGATGCAATTTACAACACTGATTCCTAACCTTGTAATCTACAATCTAATATAACCCCTAATTCATGTTGCTTGTGATTCTTATTTAGTTCTCTTAAATTTTTTGAAAACATTAAGTACAACCACTTTGCAATGTGAAACTATGGCAGGCACGGATCAAGCGAAGGCCAGTGGAAGCAACTCGGGGTCATAAACATACAAGGAAATCTGCCCTAGGTGTGACCCCACCCCGACCCCCCAAGCATGTATGTATCGCCTCTCGAACTTCTTTAAAAAGTGGGTCGCCCGATGTGCCATTAATGTGCATATGAGTGAAGAAGAGATGTATAAAATAATGCAGCACTGCTGTGTACAGGAAACTGTCATGGTATGTGAGAACTAACTTTATACTCATTGTAACCGAAGAACATGACTACCCCCCCCCCCCCCTTGCACACACAAAAACAGCCTGCTGCGGTACTTCTGTGCAGATTAGAAACAGTGGAAAGCCTCCACCTAAACCAGAATCGACCATGCAGCTGCCCAGTATTAAATACCAACCTGCAAAGGATAATTTTAAAGGGTGGAATTTCTACGAGCAACTTAAAAAAAAAGGCCGGGCGGTACTTAGGTGGAGGGCACCCAGCCCATCCCACAGAGCTGCCAGCTGAATCATCTTTACTCTAGTGAAGGAATTCTCAAACTTTCATTGACTTGACCTCACTTATCTTTATTAACTCAGGCTCGACATTTGCATAATCACGTTGCCTCCATTTTCTTACATAACTTCGTTATGAATTTGTTGACTGGTCTGGCAGCCCCTGGTGCTCTGCCATCAGTCTTCTTTCGACCCGACTGGGCCCTAACCCCTGAGAAAGACGGCACCAATGTCCACAAACGCACTCAACATAAACATTCAGAAGTTTTGTAAACTCAACAGTTTCACGTCTACGAATACCCACAACATGTCCTCCTCTAATCACCCTGGGATCTACAGAAACACGTTTGGAATGGCCACGAACGACCATGACGTCCGCCGAGGTGCGTGCAATGAAAATGACGTGCGAGGTCAAACCATAAAAACTAGAAGACTAGGTTCATTTTAAAAACTCTTCAGTGACCCATGGTTTTACTGACAACGTTCCAGACAACTGGTTAAAAAAAGTGAACAAAAATATATATATGTATATATTACTGGACACATCCGAAAAGTCATATATATATTAAAAACAGATTGAACGAGCTCCATTCGCACGGTCAGAAGTTTAGTTAAGAGCTAAAAGTAATAACATTGGTTGGATGTCTGTTCTGCGTTTGGTTGGCAGCCGAATCTGCTTCAGAAATGGCTTGAGGAGTCATGGAATTATGTAGGTCCATAAGGTGTTAGGGTTATGCAGAGTCTTTGACAATAACCATTACCATATGTTCATCTTCTAAGCTGCCCAGTGTTCTTATGGCTGCCTGGAGGTACTGTTGAGAGAATTCGCATGGAGGGAAGGCATACAGCATACCTGTGCCCTCCCTGCTCTTTGCTCCACCTACGGGTAGGCTGATGACTCCAGCAGCCTGCTTTTGTTTTAAATACGAGACAAGGTTCCTAAGAAGACGACGCTGTAACCCACTATCGGCAATCGAGACCCCCACTGCACCTGTTCCTATAAAACTCTGGACTGCGAGGAGCACGGCATAGCCTCCAGGCGTGCCTTGTTTAATCCTACGGGTGACCTCGTCAAGCTTGGGTTGGTCAAGTCGAAGCCTCTGGGCGATCTTCAGCTGAGTGAGGTCAACGCCAGATGTATGGTCTTTCAGCAGAGTGGTGGGGAGACCTGCGTCTCCCTCAAGAAAGTGCATGGAGGTGTGGAAGCAACTGTTCTTCAGCACAAGGTGCCCGACCCAAGCAAGCGGTAGTGACAAAGCGTACTCCAATAAAGTTTTAGGCTTTTTGGTCTCCGATTTCAGTTCAGGTGCCGATTTGGGCGAAGCCTCTACAGTTCGATGATTGCGTTCACTTTCTTTCTTTTTGTGCTGGGAGGACTCGGGTGTGGGTAGGCGCTTTCTCTCCTCGAGGACATGTTTATTGTTCTGCAATGGGCTCTTTTGGTCTCTTTCGGGTACAGCATTGCCAACATGATTCTCTTTGCGGGCCCTATCAGGGCTACGTTCAGCAGTTTGCACAACTGCTTTGGTCCTTGTCTTATCGTCAAATGGTAAAAGAGGGGCCTTGCCACGGTCACCCGAGAGGCTCCGGCGTTTGCGCCTCTCTTCCCATGGCTTGGACACATTCCTTTCACCATCGCTCCCCCAGTGCTCCCCACTGCGACTGCGTGCCACCCGGCTGTAATTCTCCAGGTTGTTCCTACGTTCTAAAGTTTTTGTAGGGCTGGTCCAAACTCCCTCAGTAAAAATTCTGTCTCGGTCAGAATACAACAAGTGTGGGGGAGTTCTATCACGTACCCGCAAGTCTTGTTCGAGATTTCTGTGTCGGCTGTAACTCTCGGGTAACAACTCGTAGTGCGCCGGCAACAAGGCCGGCTGGTATTGTTGGGGATATCTTGTTTCCTCTGTTTTGGCGAAATCCACCCGAAGTCGGCGATCGGGCCCTCCAAGGGGGTAGCCTCGCATCTGTGAACATGCCGCCTGTGCAGCATCCAAGCTCTCGTACTGGATGTATGCGAAGTTATCTCCTTTTACGTAGTCAATGGTTTTGATGCTCCCAAATCGGTCAAATTCTCTTGCTAGAGCAGCCAATGACGTACTGGGACCAAGACCGCCGACCCACAGGCGGGTGGTGGGATTGACTTTACCATAACCAATTTTTATTGCGTTCCTGCCGATGATTTGGCCTGACATGGCAACCTTGGCACGATGGGCCATGTCTAAGTTCTGAAATTTGAGGAAAGCATACATCCCTCCCGCACCCTGAGGATGCTTAATAACCACCTCCTCAATTATGCCATACTTTTCAAAAGCACGTCGCAGTTCGAGCTCTGTGATTGCAGGGTCTAAGTTGCCAATGAACAAGTTCCTGGTTGCGCGACGGTCGTCTTCAGGCATGAGCTCCTCTTCGGGCACTGTGATGCTGTATGTGCGACCCCGCTCGTCGTGAGTGCCATAGTACTCCAGCGCTCTTTCCCGCTCCCTTGAAAGCCCAACCACCTCCAGAGCGAAGGCGGTGTGCCGTGGCAGCCTAGGCGAGACGGAGCGCGGCTTATATTGGTAGCCATGAGTGGGTACGTAGGCAGGCTCGGGGGGTGTGCGGCTCCGGCTCTGGAGGAAGACGGGTTCCACATTGACTGGGCGGTCGTAGAGCATCAGACGACCCCCCTTGGAGTGCCGAGCTTCCTTAGCATCCTGCGGGTGGCGAAAGTTCACGTAAGCAACGCGGCCCAGCTCGGGTGTGTGGGAGATCTTTACGCTGATGTCTCCATACTTGCCGAACTGTCGCAGAATAGCATCCTCTAGTTGAGCGTCGGCCAGCACCTGCGCTCCCAGCCCGCTTAACAGCAGTGTCTTATACTCGCCGGCCGGAGTAGTTGTGAGAGGGGTGTCTGGCTTAGTTGGCTTGGCGAGACGACCCTGAGATCGGCTAGGGAGCTGCTCTGGCTGGTGCTGTGATCTGTGGTTGGAAGAGTCGCCCCCGCCTGCAGCGCGCTCGTCGCGGCGAGAGGTGAAGCGGTCTCTGCTGCCGCTGCGGGTCGCGCCTCCTGTCCGGTTCTTACCCCGCTCCTCGGAGTTCTTGCGATACCTGCTGCGGTTGTTGTTGTCGGCGGGCACCTCCTCTCGGCGGCTGCTTACGTCACGCTCCCGGCCCCGTTCACGGTCTCGGTCCCGCGGCCGCTTGCCACTGGTCCGGGCCGGACTGCCGTCGCGCTCACTCTGCCGCTTCATGATGCCAATAGCCCGGCCCGTGGCTCTCACAGGCCCCAATCAGCCGCCATATTGGACAAAAGGAGAGAGCAGAGCAAGCGGTAGGACTAGCTCCAATCACAGGAAGTGACGCGAAACAACGCTTACCCTACAATCTAAAACGTCATCGCGCAGTCACGACGCAATGTCTGTCAACTCTCGAGTCTCAGAGTCTGGAAGCCGGTTCCGTGTTCTCTACGACCAGTAAAAATCAAGCCTACCACAGCGCATGCATGAGGAGGACGAACTTGCTCCACCCATGTCTACTTGTGTTGATCTATCTCACTGTTTCACTATAGAAGGCGGTGGAGAGGGGGACCGCAGAGCACGGCAAGTTGCCAGCTGTGCCCCAAGGCTAGCAACCACTGCACCGGGCCTGGTAACAGGGCATAGCTGGCCCAGAGCGCATTCACCCAGGAGAGGAAAACATCGAGCCTGGTGGAGTAACTACTTCACAGTAAACACCTACATGTTTTCAAGCAACTGAACTCGAATACGGCCCCTTCCGCGGTAGGTCCTCCTCACCCAGGCACATACATGACAGCATCTGGGAAGTCCTCATACAGACCGATTCTGTGGCAGAGAGGATGTTTTGTTTGTTACTTGTGTTAAAGCAATTGCCTATTTTTTTTATATTGTGTTTCATACGTACATTTTTTCCAAATTCTCACAATTGTTAGCATATGCAGTGCGCGGGGAAAATTAAGTAAATAGCTCAGGAGAAGATGGGCACGCTTAGACCCCATGTATACTGAACCAAGGTGCCGACCAATCAAAGATATATCAATAAACGAGTCTCCGGGGACACATATATATATTTTGGTGCAAGACGACTGTAGTGATACAGTCATTGTTAGTGCAGTGGCGGAACACTTCACAGACCCAGGTCACTTGTTAAATATTTTTAGAAGCTCTAAGAGACAACTATTTGCTCATGGGATCTGTCATGAATGTTACAAGAAAGAGAAGGTAGCTGACAGATATATATTATGTCCAACTAGTAGTCCGAGCTTCAGTGACCGAGGACTTTCCGAAAATGTAGACCTTTTACTTATAAATAAGTACACAGTGAGGGGTAGGTCTGATAACACAGAGGTTTTAAAACTTTTTTGCTCTGAGCCCACCTAAGCAAAATGTTTTGAAACCGGGCCCCACTCAAAAACTTTATGGCAAGGATTGGGGGAGCAGGAGGGACATGGCCGAGTGCAGGGGTCGGGGTATGAGATCATTTCAGGAGTACTTTTTCTGTAGCTCATGCACCACACTAAACATGAGACTTATAAAACAGCAAATTCATCAAACAAAAAACATTATTCACCCCAAAATACTGCTCCCCATAATTGGGGTGCTGTGAGCCCCTCAAACTTCTAGACCCCACTGCAAGTTCACCTGCTGCACTAATGATAACTGCAGTCCTGAGTAGCAGGCTACCTCCTCTACTTCTTCAACCCATTCCCTACCATGCCTGACCATCTCTCCAATCTTGTAACAGGCAATCTATCCATTTCAGGAAACGAGAGTTCCCACATTTGGTCTCCCTTTTTCTTCACGGTTGTCCTCAGTTCTAGTACTAGAAAGGAAACATACCTCCTATGCCCCCTTTTAAAAGTGAGACAGTCATAATTGTGATGGAGTGGGCCCCTCAGTCCCTTGGTCCCAAGTGCTGCTGCATCTGCTTCAATAATACTAATAACTACTGTTTTGCCAAGAAGCCTGTCTCATGTGTCCTTTGTTAAATACATGGACTGCTGTCTTTTCACACCCAACCTCTTTGCCATCTCTCTGAGGCCAAATGAAGATGCTTCTGCTTTAATTTTCCCCTTCCATTCGCCGTTGCTCCGAGGCCAAAATCAACACTGGTAAGTGTGCATTGGGCCGTAATGCAAGCAACAAAGGATAGTAGAACAGCCACAATTGAGGTTTAGTTGGTACTTCATAACACTGGGCACAGGTGCAACTGTACCTACAGCACCAATTATACTTTCTGTCCTTTTGTGTTAAAAAGCACAAAGGGTGGCCTAGGCTCTAATGCTTGCAAGGAAAATGCCCCCACTTACTTTTGCATGGTAAGACTGCCATAATTAAGCAGCAGTGGCCACTGGCAGCAGTACCTGCTGCACTAATGAATGGCCCTTTAAATTAAAAGCCACTTACATCATCCCCTTCCTTGGAGTATCTCCTTGAGGAAGCTGTCTCAGGCCATTCGTAAACATAAAAATTAGCCCCACACAATGCTCCAAAATGTGGGACATCTCGTTGACAATATCCATGACCGTTGCTCCTTTCCTCTTTCTCCTGGACCATTTGAGGCCAAGGAGTTACGAGGATTGGGGCTCTTTATCTGAATGCAACCCTGTTGGCCTTCTCCCTACCAGAGTCAGCGTTCCCCAAAACTGCCCTAGAACAGATAACTCTGGCTTAGAGGTACCTCTGCCTGAACGGTAAGAGTGGGGTGGTAGTGCAGAGAGTTAAAGAAGAAACAAGCCTGTAGGAAGCTGGCTCTGTATATACTATCTCAAAGTAAGAGATAGTGTGCACATAGTCCAAGGGTTCCCATGTGCAGACAGGGCAGAGGGGGGCTTCTCGGGCCAGCCACCAACTGGGCTAGGCAGGGGGTCGCCTGGGGGTCACTCCGGCACTGAAGTTCGGTTCCTTCTGGTACTGGGGGCTGCGGGTGCAGTGCTTGGTCCAGGCGTCGGGTCCCTTGTTACAGGCAGTCGCGGTCAGGGGGAGCCTCTGGATTCTTTCTGCATGTGTCGTCATAGGAGTCCAGGGGGGTCGTCTCGGGCTACGTACGTGGTCGCAGTCACCTGGGAGTTCTCCCTGTAGTGTTGGTTCTCTGGATCTCAAGCCGGGGACGTCAGGTGCAGAGGGTGAAGTCTCACACTTCCGGTGGGAAGAGTGAAGTCTTTAAAAGTTGCAAGAAAATTGCAAAGTTGTTGCTGGTTGTTGAGCAGAGCCGCTGCTCACAGGAGTTTCTTGGTCCTTAGATTCAGGGCAGTCCTCTGAGGCTTCAGAGGTCGCTGGTCCCTGTTGGATGCGCGCTGTTGCAGGTTTTCGAGTCAGGAGACAGGCCGGTAGGGCTGGGGCCAAAGCAGTTGTCGTCTTCCGTAGTCTCTGCAGGACTTTCAGGTCAGCAGTCCTTCTTCTTGTTTCAGGTTGCAGGAATCTAATTTCCTGGGTTCTGGGGGGCCCCTAAATACTAAATTTAGGGGTGTGTTTAGGTTTGGGAGGGCAGTTGCCAATGGCTACTGTCCTGGAGGGTGGCTACACCCTCTTTGTGCCTCCTCCCTGAGGGGAGGAGGATACATCCCTAATTCTATTGGGGGAATCCTCCAAACTTAAGATGGAGGATTTCTAAAGGCAGGGGTCACTTCAGCTCAGGACACCTTAGGGGCTGTCCTGAATGGTGGGTGACTCCTCCTTGTTTTTCTCATTATCTCCTCCAGCCTTGCTGCCAAAAGTGGGGGCAGTGGCCTTAGGGGCGGGCATCTCCACTAGCCTGGATGCCCTGTGGCACTGTTACAAAGGGGGTGAGCCTTTGAGGCTCACCACCAGGTGTTTCAGTTCCTGCAGGGGGAGGTGAGAAGCACCTCCACCCAGTGCAGGCTTTGTTCCTGGCCACAGAGTGACAAAGGCACTCTCCCCATGTGGCCAGCAACTCGTCTGGTTCTGGCAGACTGGCAGAAACTGGTAAGTCCAACACTAAAAGTCGGATTGGTATTCAGGGGGCATATCTAATATGCCCTCTGGGTGCATTTTACAATAAATTCCACACTGGCATCAGTGTGCATTTATTGTGCTGAGAAGTTTGATACCAAACTTCCCAAATTTCAGTGTAGCCATTATGGAACTGTGGAGTTCGTGTTTGACAATCTCCCAGACCATATACTCTTATGGCTACCCTGCCCTTACAATGTCTAAGGTTTTGCTTATTCACTGTAGGGGCATAGTGCTCATGCACACATGCCCTCACCTGTGGTATAGTGCACCCTGCCTTAGGGATGTAAGGCCTGCAAGAGGGGTGACTTACCTATGCCGCAGGCAGTGTGAGGTAGGTTGGCATGGCACTTGGGGGGATGGGGGTGTCATGTCGACTTAGTAATTTTCTCCCCACCAGCACACACAAGCTATGAGGCAGTGTGCATGTGCTGAGTCAGGAGTCCCTAGGGTGGCATAAGACATGTAGCAGCCCTTAGAGATCTTCCCTGGCATCAGGGCCCTTGGTACTTGGGATACCATTTACAAGTGACTTATCTGAGTGCCATGGCTGTGCCAATTGTGGAAGCAATGGTACAGTTTAGGGAAAGAACACTGGTGCTGGGGCCTGGTTAGCAGGGGCCTAGCACACTTTCAATCTCAACTTGGCATCAGCAAAAGGAAAAAAGTCAGGGGGTAACCATGCGCAGGAGGCATTTCCTTACAAAGCCTTCTTAATAGACTTAATTGATTGAGTCACTTAAATCCACGGCCTCTTGAATTATGAGTTTCTGCAACAGCAACGTTTACGGCATAATTGCAGGTTTATCGCATTTGATACATAATCCACAATTTGCTGCATCATCTGCAGATTTTACGAAAAAAAAATGGTTTTTGCTCAGAAGGAGCAAAACTGGCTTAAAATGTAGCCAAGTGGTCCGGAGCAGTGGAAATCCCACTTATCCCCACGCTGATGGCCGCCTACTTACAGCGGAGGCGGCTGATTACCGTTCACCATATTCTGACACACACACACACACCAATCCGACAGAATTCAGCCACAGACAGAAATCTGCCAATCCAGAGGTCAGTGATAAACTGGCGGTCCCAAAACCCACACCGTTACGCCAACAGAACAACGCCAATCAGATTATGACCCACTAATTTCTGTGGCGGACATTCAACGGCTGTAAACCATTGGAGGTACATACAGCCACGCTCACAATGGACACCCACATTCAAAACAACACTACATTGGACAATTCAAACAACACACACCGGACACCCATACACACACCACACCCACACCACTATAATACACACACCAACAGTACCCACAACCCTTTATGAGTACAAAGCATTGCTACCAGACAGATACCAAGACCACTGAAACAACTAGAGCCACATACTACTCACACCTATGCACCACTCACGCACTCCACATTACACACCCTAACACATTACCCAACACACCTTCACCAACACACCACACATAGCACCCATGACACCCCTGTTTCACAGAGGAGGAGCTAAGGGTCATGGTGGAGGAAATTGTCAGGGTAGAGCCACAGCTATTTGGAGCACAGGTGCAGCAGATATCAATAGCCAGGAAGATGGAGCTTTGGCGGAGAATCGTGGATAGGGTCAACGCCGTGGGACAGCACCCCAGAACTAGGGATGACATTGAGAAGAGGTGGAACGACTTACGGGGGAAGGTACTTTCCATAGCAGCAAGACACTAGCTTGCTATCCAGGGGACTGGCGGTGGGCCCCCACCTCCTCCCCCACAACTCACAGCATGGGAGGAGCAAGTCTTGGCAATACTGCATCCTGAGGACCTGGCCGGAGTTGGAGGAGGACTGGAATCTGGTAAGTCAACTCTCTACTATTATCACCCCCCCATACCTGCATGCCATCACACACCCTCACCTTCACTCCCATCACTCCACCACATCCCACACACTCCACCATCACATTTCACTTATCCCAAGCCCAGCCCTGCATGCTGTACCAATGCATGGACACCCATCACAGCCACTCATTACTAAAGCAGGCACACTATAGAGAACTAACAATCTCACCATACACTAACATATACAAGTGAAAGCTGGCATGGCAAATCTAACCATAGAGGGGAAGCCATTGATGTACAATATGTCAGACACATAAACCATAACACATCGTTTACATCCCCACAGGTACCCCAGCCAATGTCAGCGGAGAGGAGGTGCCAGCACTATCCAGCCCCCCAACAGAAGAAGCCCACAGTGATTACAGTAACTCTGGTCTTCAGGATCTGGACGATCTACCTGCCCATCAGGGACCACTGAACAGCCAGTTACCCAAGCCCAGTCACACCACCACAGAGCCTCCCCCATCTGGAAACACCACCACAGCACCCACCCAGCATACGCACACCTCTGTCCCCAGGACACGTCAATCAGCAGTGTGCACTCCTCTACAGGGAACCCAGGCCACACCTCACCCCCAAGACAATCAGGGACCTGTGGTCAGTGGCAGTGGGCACACCGTTTGGGGGACAGAGGCACAGGCTAACAGAGGAACTGGGAGGACTGCTGTACACCAGGGGGAGGACAGGGCCAGGGAATCGATTCTCCAGGAGGCACTCTCCGAGGTCCTGGGAGCCTATTAACATTCCCAGGACACGATGGGCCATATCCTGGACAACGTGCAGGAGAACAGGCAGCTGCAGGAGGGACAGTACCAGGGGATCAGGGAGGACATGCAGGCCATCTACAACACCTTGATCTCCATAGCAGGGGTGCTGGCAGACATGGTCAACATTTTGAGGCAGACAGTCTCACACCAGAGGGCCCCTGCCACTAGCCAGACATCTGAACAGCCTTCCACTTCTGCTGCCGCTAGTGGCCAGGAGGCCCCACCTCAGGACTCACAGGCCACCACCACCCCTCCTCTTGCAGACGGTGAACCACAACCGCAAATGTTCCCTGCGATTCAGAGAGAAGCCAGAGACACTTGTCAAGACTCCCGCCAGGAAATTAGACTCTCCTGATTGTCACCCTTGTGTCCCACTCAGGGAGGGGGAGGGGGTACGGGGGCAAATGCAATATGTGTACCATCAATCTCCCCAATTATGTTGTGGATTTGTCCCATAGCATAAAACTTGGCCTTCACTGTGTCCAAATCTTCAACCTGGGGGAAAACAATGTAGCTGCACATGTGTTTTATCAGGGTAGACAACACTCTTGTCAGCACTATTGAGAACATTGGCTGTGACATTCCTGCTGCCAAGCCCACTGTCACTTGGAAAGAACCAGTTGCCTGGAAATGGAGTACTGATAGCACTTGCCAAGAGGGGGGATCCCAGTGGGGTGACGAATAGCAGATATCTGGTCATGCTCCAATTGGGCACAAAGCTCTGTGATTGTGGGCCTGTCAAGTCTATAGGTGAGGATAATGTGCCTGTCCTCCAGTGTTGCCAAGTCCACCAGGGGTCTGTACACAGGGGTATGTCTCCATCTCCTATTCATCTGCAGCGGTAGGTATCTAAGGGACACAAGAGTGAGGAGGCTGTCACAAACTAAACATTGGAGCCACAATAGGAGTTTGCAATCTGTGAACTTGTAGTGGATCAGTGTGATTTGTCCAGTATGTGCCTATTTCTCCTGTGACGCAGCATGAATCCATAGGGCTGCCCCCCCCATGAAATGTCATCCGCCCATCCTGTGTGGAAAGGACAGGTGGAAGTGAGATAATTCCGGTGACATGCGCCGTGGCGGGAGTCGGTCAGAAACCACAGTGCAACTCCTCATTGGTTAATATTGGGCCCTGTGTGTTACAATGGCCAATGGTGATCTACGCCGGCGGTGACGGTATGCACTGCTGCAGACGTGACTGTCATTTTCTATCTGATTCCTCACTTGCTACCTGACCTTCCATAGGAGAGGACCTACACTGCATGTGCTGCTGTGACCAGGGTCTGGAACCTAACATGGCCCGTGTGACCGGGGAAAGGGACCCAGCCTTCACTTCGGAGGAGTTGGAGAGACTGGTGGATAGGGTCCTACCCCAGTATGGACTGCTGTATGGGCCTCCAGACCAACAGTTGAGTACATTGTGGGCACGATGCATGTGCCATGAATGCATGGAGTGTGAGTGTGTGTGTGTGTGTGAAGGCCTCGAGTAAGGGGGGTGGGTGGACGTCCTCTTTGCGGTGTACACGTTGTGTGCTGGGCTGTGTGTGTGCCAATGGTGATGGAAACGGGTATGGTGGGCCATATGTGTAATTGGCTGGACTGTTTGTCTAATGGTGTTTTCCTGTGTGTATTGCCTCTGCAGGTCAGTGCCCATCAAAAGAAGGGTATATGATGTGCCATCACCAAGGACGTGCGGACCCTGGGGGTCTATGGCAGGTGGAGCACCCACTGTTGGAAACAAGTGGGAGGACCTGAGACGCTGGGCACAGAAGATGGCAGAGGCCCATATGGGGATGGCCTTCCAACAAGGAAGGGGTGCCCCTCGAACCCTGACCACCCTGATGGCCCGCATACTGGCGGTGGCCTATCCAGAGCTCGATGGGAGCTTGAGGGCTTCACAACAGCCACAAGGGGGTGAATAAGGTGGTTATCATTACAACTTACTGCTGGCGGGGTGGTATCTGGGTGGTGGATGTGTGTTAGTGGGTGTTCCTAGGCCAGGCCAGACATAGCAGCGTAGGTCCTAAGGGATAATCCTGCCTACCTAGCTTGTAAGCACCCACTATGGTCAGGGCTGCGTGGGTCCCAGGTGTGCTGCAGTTGGCGGTGTGTGCCCCTCCTTTTGCCTTGGTGGCTAGCAATATCAGTGGTGGTGCAATGCATAGTGCGTAGGCCTGTTTCCTGTGTGTGAGGGTGCTGTGTACGCCATTGGTGGTGTTGGTGCAGCCATTGATCCAGTGTATCCTTTGTCTCTCTACCCCCTTTCTTGTTTTGTCATCCTGTCCTTATGTGCATTAGCATCATCTGGTGGAGGAGCAGAGGTACTGGCGACGGAGGGAGCTGCATCCCACAGGATCCAGGCGGCAGAGTCCACAGACGCTGAGGGCACAGTGGGACGGAGGGCGAGGGGAGCACCACAGCGGAGACTGGAGGGGACAATTCAGACACAGATACCTCCTCCGATGGAAGCTCCCTGGTGGTGGTGGACACGTCTGTGACCACCCCAGCTACCGGTACATCTGCCACCACCCGTACCAGCACCACCCTCCCAGCAGCCCCTCATCGAGTTGTCTGTGCCCTCTTACCCAGGAGAGTGGGCATCTCCTTTGCCCCAGGCACCTCAGGCCCTGCCCGAGTTAGCCTAGCTGCCCTGAGTGAAGAGGCTATTGACCTCCTGAGATCCATCTCTGTAGGGCAGTCAACCATTGTGAATGCCATCCTGGGGCTGGCAGCCCAGATGCAACAATCTAATGCATTCCTGGAGGGCATTCACAGTGGATTGGCGGCCCAACAGAGATCGATCCAGGCTCTGGCCTCCTCTATGATGGCAGCCATTGTCCCTGTTTCTACCATCCTCCCCTCCAACTACCACTTCCCAGCCCCATTCCCCTCAACCCCAACCCATCCCAAGCACGCAGCCAGACAAGCATGCACACAGGGCAACACCCAAGAGTGTCACAGGCAAACACAAGCACCACACTTCATCCCACAGGCACTCACACAAACACCATCCAGTTGCAGACACAACAACATCCACAATTTCCACTGTGTCCCTCTCCTCTGCCTCCCACCCAGTTACGTCCACACTCACACCTGCATGCACGACATCATCATCCACTACCTGCATCATCACAACACCAAGCAGAACACACACCTCACTGGCAGACCCCTCCACAACAGCCATGCACACGTCCCCTGTGTCCTCTCCAACTGTGTCTGTCTCCCCCTTCCTAAAGTACACAAACACATGCACTCAGACACCCAACAGCCATCCGCCTCACAACAGCACACAGCCCATGCACCTGCACCCAAATCCAGCAGACAAACACCTCCAACAACCACTCCCTCATCCTCCACTCCCATTCCTTCCCCCTCTTCCCGCCCCAGTGTCCTAAGAAACTTTTCCTTTCCACCACTGACCTCTTCCCTACCCCTCCCCCCGTCCTGCACGTATGGCCAGGGTATCACGAATCCAGCCAAGCATCTCAGCCACACAGTCACCGGGCCCATTTCCATCCGCACCTACTCGTGTTCGAAAGGATTCCATGCCACATATCCTGAAGGAGAAGGAGCCTGCACCAGCAGGCAAGAAGGGCAAGAAGGGCAAGGAGCCTGCACCAGCAGGCAAGAAGGGCAAGGAGCCTGCACCAGCAGGTAAGAAGGGTAAGGAGCCTGCACCAGCAGCTGTTACGGAGCCCCCACCACCAACCATGGTTGTGCAGTCATCTGAGGGTGCAGGGGCTGTGCAGGAGCCTCCAACCACCAGCACCACCACAGTGCAGCCATCCGAGGGTGCAGGGGCTGTGCAGGAGCCTCCCACCAGCACCACCACAGTGCAGCCATCCAAGGGTACAGGGCCTGTGCAGGAGCCTCCCACCACCAGCACCACCACAGTGCAGCCATCCAAGGGTGCAGGGCCTGTGCAGGAGCCTCCCACCACCAGCACCACCACAGTGCAGCCGTCTCCGTCGGCGGACGCATTGTGTTCTTGCCTCCATGGGCTGCTGTGCGGCCTGTCCACTCCAGAACCAGTGGTCAAGACACCCACTCAAGAGACTGTGGCCTTGCACTTGATGCAGGTGACAAGTGGGCCCTTGGACTTTGCCCTGTGGCCATGTGGCCCACACGAACTGAGGACTGGGCAGTGTCCCTTCTTCTGTACATTTGTAGATATCTGTTACATTGGCTATATTATTTTTATAATGTGTTGATCTTATTACAATCACTTTAGTAAATTTGTTTTGTCCTTGCATTATTCAGCCGCTTTAGGGCAATTGACTTGTTTTCTTGTGCAGCTGGTTGTGTGTGTGTGGTGTGTGTGTGGTGCATGTGTGTGTCACTCTCTTTTTCCTTCCCCCCTCCCTTGTGTGCTAGGCGTTCACCGGCGTTGGTGTTCGTGGTGGAGCAGAACGTAGAATATCCTCAGAAATACATGCAGTTCGGGTTCCATGGCGGCCTGGTTCTTCCCTGTGTCTCCATTGGTGAGTCCTTTCGCTTCTGAGCTCTGTTTCTGCCAGGCTTTTGATGCCGTTGGTACCGCCCCGGAAAAGGTGGCAGATTGTGCAGTCATAATATGGTGGGTGGAACTTTGACTTTCACCTGGCTGTAGGCGGCTACCGCTGTGGTGCCTGTTGTTTCCGCCCTGGTGGTCGGTGTGGTACATTGTCTGTCTTTCGGAGATCTTTCTGCCATGGTCATAATTTGGCGGTAGTTACCGCCGGCCTGTTGGCGGTATTACCACCACTTTATCACCGACCGCCAAGGTCGCAATGAGGGCCTATATTTTGTAAGAACTTTTTTTATTTCAAACACTGAATCATTTAGCAGCACCCTAGCTTAGACTGTGTGAAATACTATTTTAAAACAATGACTTACATAGTCACAGTGCTTTTTTTTTCCACAGACTGGGACCTCATAGCGCCATAAACAGGACCACTGGCATTACGTGACAGGCGGCCAAATTATGCATCAGGGTTGACTAAATTATGCGGCAAGAAAAGGCAAATTATGCAGCATAATGCAGCACATTTTTTGATAGTATTACTGTATTAATTTGTCTTCTTAACACTTGTTAACCCTGTCCTGGCACTTTCTGCTGCCCTTAATTACCATTTTAACACTCACTCACCAATAGCAATAAGCAACATAATGGTGGTCAGTCACGCTTTGCAAAAGGCCTTCCACTGCGCAGCAAAACATGTTACTGCTTTTTTAGTAACTTTTGAATTGTTTGAGCTAGAAACATTTTTTGCTAACATCTGCAAAATACGCAGCAGATGATAAGATTATGTGGCAAATGCAGCAAATCTGTAATTATGCGGAAAATGCCACAGCTGCACAATCGCATAGTTCCAGTAGCCTTGACTATGAATACAAAGGTCACTATAACTCAGTTCACCAACTAGGGTTCAATTATGTGTCGCTCAGCTTTAACACACACAGACATCTGCAGTGATGGTAGTTGCTAACAGAGGTTTCATAACTTAAAAGAGTACATTTATCACCTGTTAGTTTAGCCTGCATTTATTTTTCAATTTAGCTCTTAGTGCATTTTCTATATACCCAATTACTTGACAGTGAAAAACAAAACAAGACTATTTTGTTCCTTTTTTTTTTTTAGCCCTCTCCTCGGCCCCTTTTACCACACTCACTGAACCCTGCACCCACGGCAGTCCGATCACACTTCTCATTGTTTTTAAACCACTTCAAGGGCTCAGTGTAAACTAAGACAGCCTGGAAATAAACAAGACCGCACTTCCTGGTCATCTTCATTTAAATGTACTTGCAGAGACATTTGCTCCCCCGGGGCCCCATCCACAGGCCCCCAGGGGAGTGTGCCCCACAGTTCGAAGACCTCTGCCCTAATGGTATCTTATCACTGGCTGGTGTAGTAATATTAACAGTGTTTTGAAGAAGTTTGAACACCCAACTTACCCACATAAACAAGCATCCTACCCTCCCGTTCCCTTCTGTTATTCTAATCAAGGAAGATAGTTGCACCTATATACATGCCAACAACTATGGAAAATATATTGTACACTGAGGCCTTTGGGTCAGTTGTGTTAAGGATGAATTATGTGACGCTGTTGCAGACATGATTTGTGTTGTGTTATTGCATAAGGCAAAGCACCCTCAGGTGCTTAGGGAATGTAAGCTCCATGAACTCCTGCGAAGGAAAGCTATCCAGGACCCCAAGTGTTTTCAAATAAGACCTCCTGTTCTTTCCAGCCAAGATGAGTTTCTTCATTCCCAGAAGTTCCCATAATGTGTTTCTCCATGTACTATTCTCTGTGGCCTTGACTCCCCCATAAGGCTGGCATTGCCTGTCTGGCAGAGCAGAGGGCGAAGGTGATCACTCTGCTCCTTACTGAGTACAGTAGATAGGTTTGCCTGTTAGGTAGACTTAGAAGAATACATGCTGGGAATTGCAGGTTGTCAGTCAAAATAGTATTTGTATTAATTATTACTTCTTGCAAGTATTATTGGAGTTTGAGGCAAAACCATTATAGTTGTGTTATTCTCTATTCATGCATGGTGCACTGGTGGTCTCCTTTCCCAAACCCGGGACGTACCTCCTTGAAGTCACCTCTTACAGTCCACTGGCCATGTTGGGAAGCAAATGCCAGATCCTTAGCAAAATACTGGCAACAAGATTGCTGGAACACATGCCCAGGCTGGTTCCATCCGACCAAAACATGTTCATACCTGGCAGATCTACAACCCTCACTATTCGTAAGTTGCACAAACTTCTTGAAGAAGCCCTGCCACATTCTGCCTGCCTGGTTTTGATACTCTGGGTACACTGGGCTGTGTGTACATGTTTGTGATTCTACAAAAAATTGTCCTAGGCAACAAGATGTTGCAACTGATCAATTTCATATACACAGAAACAATGGCCAGAGTGAAACTAGGCCAACTGATTTCTGATTCATTCCTGGTTGGTAACGGTACGCACCAGGGGTGTCCAGTCTCGCCATTACTCTTTGCGCTGGAGCTGCTGGCATAGAGTTTCTGTCAGTTTGGGGGAACCTGTGGCATACACATCAATGGTGAGAAATATACTGTACAGCTCTCTATCAGGCCTCGTAAAATCTACTCACCCACTTGCTATGTCTAGTCAGATTTTATCAGGTCGAGCTATTTTTAGCACCTACTCTTCTGTTCTGGCGAGTAAACTTAATCTGGAAGGAATGGGTGTCCTGTTCATTCAAAAAGTGAAGGAGCAATAAAAATGTCTTTAAATCTTCTTTTTATCCTGACCCATTTGCTGGCTGTTCAAGGACAGAGGTCAAACATCAGTTTGTCTTTTTAATAATTGTTGCTTATCTTATCCTGGAAAATAGTGTTTACTTTTCTTTCTCTTGTTACAGTTAGAGGTTTTTGTCAAGTGTGCTGTCTGACAATCATTGTGAAACAAATGTCTGTACAACGTCAGTTTTTTTTGTAACACACAAGATTTAAACAGCTTGTAAATGAATAGTACACGTATTCCTGACTATGTCAGGAATTACAAAAGAACATTTGAATAATTCCTGAACACAATTCAGAAGTGTGATGCAAACAAAGATTTATATAGGAGTAAAACAAATCAGAACTCTTTACTTGGTGATGTGAAAATGACAAATATTTGCAGAAACTAGATTTCCAAACATTATACAATATACAGTTTTATCAGTAAAACCACATGTCAGTGAGAAATATTGGGCCATTTGAATCGAAAAATCTGCTTATTGCAAATAATTGTGCTACCACTTCATGCTCCAGGTATGTATTTATAAAAAAAATGTAAACATTATTTGAGATACTTTCCTGCTCTCGCACTGATGACAGTGCAGTTAATCCATTGAGGCAAGTCGGCGGTCAAGTGCATCCTATATGTGTCTAGATCTGTATAATATATGGAGCAAAAGTTTAGTCTGTTAAATCAAACAAAATTGCTTTTTGTACAGCAGACATGCTGAACTAGCATATTTGAAGTTGCTCTCATGTGTGGTAAAGGTGGCTCAGTGAATTAAAATATTTTTCCAGGATCACATAATTTGAAACCAATTTATGGGTCAGGAGCATTATAATTAGGTCAAGTATATTATTAAGTCAGTATACCTGCAGGTCTAGAAACATTTTTATGATTTTTCGAGGCCTGTTTATGCGTATGATTTCCTCATTTATGTCAGACATATGGGCCAGCATAGATGCCATAGCTCAAATCTTAAGTGCTTTCAAGCCCCGTTTTGGGGGTCAATTGGACAAAAACCTGCCACTACATCTGATTTTCCCAACACGTGACATAACAGTTGACACCTGCCAAGTCAAGTGGGAGCCTCTCATGTTACCATATCTGGGTGTCAACATCTAGCACACTGCTCGAGATTTACTAGACAGTAGCCTCATGAAGACAGTCTCCTCTCTCCGACCCCAAATTGCCTTCTGGCGCTCCAATCCCCAAGCAGTGTAGGGCTGACTTGCATTCTCCCAAGATGGTAATGTTGTAGCAGTTGTTGTACTTCTTTGCCAACCTGCCAATCCCCATTCACCAAAGCATATTCTGATGACTGAACAGTATGCTAGGGGATTTGATCTTGAATAAGGAGAAGTGTAGAGTATCCTTAGCCAAACTACAACTTCCCATGGACAAACATTACTACCTGGCAGCACAGCCCATTGGTTATATAGCCACAACCTAGTAGAGGTGGGTGCAAGAGAGGGGCAAAATACCCTGAGTCTCGTGCAAGAGTTATTCCTCCCTAAGTCGACATTGCCTATGTCCCCTAACAATCTGCTTTATGTAGCATATAGCAGTGATCAACGCACCCTGTAATCCTTCCCAAATGAGACACCATATTTAGCGGAGATTCCCTTGCGCTTGATACATATCTTCAGGGCAGCCGTGACCCGGAAGGGGATGAATACTTGGGAGTTTTTGGGGGTGGGAACGCTTGGGGACCTGTTTCGGGAGGGTACCTTGATCCCATTTGACATGTTGTCTGAACAGACCAGCCTCTCGGCGGGACAGCTCCTGACTGAAAGGTGCCTGATTTCCAAATTAGGGCGACTTTGAGAGATCACAATTTCTGAACCCACTTGCCAAACGCTAAACCAAGTATTATATTCAATGGGCTCTGGGTGGAGACTCTTCTCCTGAATTGCTAGGGCCATACTAGACAGGACTCTAAATCCACTATTTCCTCTCCAGCAGAAGTGGGGACTAGACAAAGGCATTCCGCTAACCCAAATGGAACAGAGCACTCACATACCCGCTTAAGGTCTCATGCAATGCACAATTTCAATACATACACAGTACCATAAAATCTACCTTACAGCGTCACCTTGCTGCCTCTGCTGTCACACCTCCTGTTTTGCTTCACTAATGACCGAGCTGAAACACTCATGCACTGACAAAAACTTTGGCTTCTTAGTACAAAGAAGACATTTATTATTTCACTTCGCAAGGTTCGTAAAAGAAGATTAGCATGCTGAGAGCACACGTTTAAAAATGGTCACAGCAATGAAGTGAAAACATGTACAAATTATTCCCCACTGCAATATACGCAGCAAATATATGTATCTATATTATAATGCAAAGCAAATAATGAATTAAAAAATATGCATCACCACAGCAAGGGCGCAACTGCTTAATCTCCCTCCTATTCAGCATTAGATCGCCAGATCCCAGAATCGATCGAGTAGAGAGAGATCAATTATCCTCACAGGAAGGATGACACACCCCAGTATCCTGGGCGTGCCTGAGATCTGAAAACACTCTTAGTCCCCAGTCCATCTGGTCTCTGCCTCTTATACTTTGAACAAACAAGAGAGGAACATTCTAGATCCTCACTCTCACTGCGGAAGTTTATTTATTAAATAAAATGCCGATTGCTTTAGGCCAGCTTTGAAAATAACACGCCAGGACTTGGCCACAATCCCAAGGTGCCACTTCAAAACAAGACAGTTCCCTGCCATCTTAGTACATTCTTATCAGCCTAAGCACTTGGTGGAAAAGATCACGCAAAATGAAAACATGAGCACAGTGTACAACGTGGCAAACTTTTTGCAGCTTTTAACTTGGCGGTGGCTAATGCTAAAATAAAGTCAATAGGCATAATGAATCTGGTGGTCATTAATGTGACGGTGTGCTGCTAGGCTAAATGCAACGTGGAGTCAGTGGTCAAAACACACATATCATTACACCCCCACAGCGGATTTCCTTCATATGTTTTGGGATTACTCAGTTGCCCACTTCTTCTGGGGCGAGGACTACACAGCTGTTACGCAGACTGTGGGTCACCAGGACCTCATCCATGCTGACAGCTGTTTACTGGGCCTATATAAACCCATAAAGGAAGGGTAGCAGCCACCAGCTTTATCAAGCTGGTCTAAATATTAGCTAGATGCACAATTATGATGCAATAGACAGCCCCATTGCTACCAGGGGTGTTACAGTGGGGCAACGGGGCGGTTTATTAGGCCACTGCAGAGTCCATGGCACATATGCAACACTACACTCCCTCCGCACACCTCTCATCTTAGATAGCATGTTACACTACTTATTCTTGACCCCACCGCACCTACATGACTGCCAGGGGAAAGCAGCCCCGTGCCTCAATGCACCACCCATGGGGATTACCTTACTATACCCGCCTAGCTTATTGCATAGAATCAGGCTCACAGTTGTGTTTTGTTATGTAGTTTGGATTTAATAATGCCATACTTGAGTTCTGCCCAATGGTTGTATATCCACATGCAAAGTCGTAAGCATGTTATGCCCCTGTGTTATAGCTATTGTAAAAAAAAACCAAAAATCTCATTAAAAACGTTTTTTAAAAAAAAGAGTCAGCGTTCCTGTATTCCACTCTCCCTACGTAGTCTGTGGATTTTGTAGGACACCAACTGCGTATGTGGGCTGGGATGTAGTATCAGTACAATGATGTTTTTGTCTGGTCCTTCGTTCCTGAATTGCTTGACCCTGAAGTGTGATGTCACCCCATTCTTTATCCGTAAATGACTGTTCTAGTTCCTCTGCCTTGTCACTGGATGGGGGCTGCTTTCCTGAGGAATTTGTAAATGTCATATAATGTGTTTGCCATCATGTTTGGTGATAAAAAAATTCCAAATGGTGTGAGTGGTCGGTTGGCTTGGGTCCTAATACATGGTTTGATCACCCAGAGTCTGATTTGTAGGTACTACGTTACCCTTTCTCTGGAACGCCATACTTGGACTTTAATCGCCCATCGTCTTGCAGTTTGCAATTTGCCACTCTATGTAGCCTTTTCCAATTAATGTCTAGGAGAAGCCCGGAATAGTGTCATTGTTGTGATGCTGTATTGAAAATAGGTAGGTGTGATCACTGACTTAGTGTTTCACCACTGTACTTATTAGTTGTTCAGTGTTCACAAGTTGCAGATTACATTTTGTATTCAGTTTAGCTGCCTATTGGCTTTATCGTGGCATTAGATATTGCAGTTGAGACATTGCAGATGAGCTGTGTTTTTCCACATGGCAAACTAAGCTTTTTTCTTTGTATTTCTGTCACCGAACACGAACAGTTCAAGATAAGAGAGCACATATTTTTTGTTTTTCTTCAGTGCAGGGAACAGTTCGGCCTTGGAAGGGGTGCCTTGAAAGGTTGGCCAGTTTTTAACATTTTTCTTCCAACTCTGACCTACAGTAGCCAGCATGTTTGAATATTTCCATCTGAGAGAGGAGGGCCTTTCAGAAGGGCCTTTCCCTGACTGTTTAAGCTATAAAAGAGATGGCCCTGCTCAGTAGCGAGGGAATTTCCGAGACCTCGGTCAGGATTGGACATCAGATGCCTGACATTTTCCCGTGAGGGTGGATATCTCTTTCTCGCAGTTGAACAGGGGTCTTCTTCTTGCTGGCATGAGAAAGATGAAGAGCTTGGCAGGCCCTATGGTGATTAATTTTTACTTTATCCTTTGCTTTGCAATTATGCTTTAAAATAATCACATATATTTGCTGTGTACATTGCAGTTGAGAATCAATTTGATATATTTTCCTTTTATTGCTGTGACTATTTTTAAACGTGTGCCTTCGACCTACTAATCGCCTTCATGTTTTTAGGAACCTCGTGGTGAAGTAATAATAAATGTCTTCTTTAAACTAAGAAGTGCATTCCAGAGATTTTTGTCAGCTCGGTCATTAGGGAAAGCAAAACAGATGCCCTTATACGCGTACATCCTGTCCCATCCTTCAAGTGTGGCTCAGGTGACTGGGGAAGAATACATCCCCCATAGTCTGTTCTTCCTGCCGAACCTGGGGTTCTTTCACAGATGGATACATGAGATGTATTGGTCTATAGAGCACCAGTGTTTCTCAGGGTTGGTATGTGACATTTCACCAGATTGCAGAGTGGTCAGTTAGTGTTATCATCACATTGCACATAGAGCAATCTTGGTACTCCCAAGAGCAATGGGTTTGAGCATTTGGTCTCCTCTAGTGGCTCCATTTAAAGGGCAAAGAGCAGCGGGGATACCGGGCAGCCCTGTTTTGTGCCTCTGCTCACCCCCCATTTACTCTAGGTCTTGCTATGGGGTGGGCCTACCCACTTAATGTCCAATTTTTGAACTTGGGGTGAAAGCCCACTTTATTCAATGCATCCCAGAGGAAAGGCCAGTGGACCTGATCAAATTACTTTTCAGGGTTGATTAAAAGTAGGAAGGTTGGTGTCCTGGCCTGGAAGCTTTGTTAAGGCTACACAATATCCTTTCAATGTTCTTGCTACATCGTTTTTCAGGTATAAAAAACGGTTTGATCCAGGTCTACTAGCCCCTGCATGTAGGGTCAAAGTCTGCATGCCAGTATGCCTGTAAAAATATTGAGTCCAAGTTGATAAGGGAGGTGCACTTGTATGAGGTGCAATGCATCAGGTCTTTATCCGGTTTATGAATAACGCAGTGACTGCCTGACGCATAGTGGGTGTAAAAAAGCCAGTCTAAGTGAATGAATTATACAGCCTGGTCAAGAGCGGTGCTAGGAGAGGGCAAAGTGTTTTTATAAAATATCACAAAGAAGCCATGAGGGCTGGGGCCTGGACGATGCATAGCTTGGCTAACCCTAAGGTGACCTCCTCCACTGCAATATCCTTCTCTGAAATTGAGGCCTGTTGAGTTGTATGGGATGAAGTCTGTACTCTGTTAATAGGTGGGATCTATTGAAGTTAATTGACCTGACGACTACATATAATGGTCCTCAGTGTAGAAATCCACATGAAACTGGTAGAAAGCTTCCACTATTGCTTCTTTTCCGTTTGTCGTGCCCCCCTGTTCGTTGATAATTTGTTCTATGGTTTTCTTCTCTATCCTGGCCCTTAAGTTAAAAAGAAGTATTGTAACAGCCTTGTTTCCTTTTCTATTATACCACTGAGACTGTAGGGTAGTAGAGTGTACTCTGCTCCATTTATATACAGTGTTTTGACTTGCTGTCTGGCCTGAGACAGCTGTTGCTTGACTTTACATGAGGCTGAGCACTTATGGTTAACTTCTAATTCTTTCACCCTGCTCCCCATTTCTAGCCTTTTGTCTTTCCCATCAGCATTAAATTTGGCTGCCAGTGAAAATAATTCTTCCCTCACCACCGCATTGAGTGTGTCTTAGCGGACTGAGACATAAGATACTGAGTGTTCTTTTTTATATGAGAAAGTCAAAAATTCTCTGTCTGACTTCTGTGGGAACTAGTTCATTTTTCATGAGGTTGCCATTCAATCTGAATGTTCAGCCAAGTGCAAGTTGCTAGTGCATCTGATGTGCAAGGAGAATTGGTGAATGATTGGACAGTGCAGAGACTCCATCGCTACATGTTGTGTATTTGCCACAACCTGCACTGTGCTAAGGAAGTGATCAAGCCTGTCATAAGTCTGGTGTAACATGGAAAAAAGTATGTGGTCCATGCTTGTAGGACAGCGTACCCTCCAAATGTCTGCTAAGCCTAGGTATCCTAGTCATTCTATCCCTGTCTTGGGTAAGGGCCTCGTCTGACCCCTCCTCTGTGTCGAACGATCTAGACTTGGGTCCATCACTATGTTTAGTTTACTTCCACCAATATATCAGGATCTGAGAAGGTCATCATTTGCAAACATGCTTTCATCAGAAACTTCTCTTGGAGTTCCCATTTCTTTCGAAATTACATTTTGTACCAGTCTCACTGGTCCATGGTTGGCCCAAGCATTCCATTTATGCTCATCATTCCTCCCTCCGCCCAACTCCACCATGCTACCTAGAGCGCTCTGCGTAGTCCTCAGGCCTTTTTCCTCAACAGTGGCATGCCGAGAGCTGTGCAGATAACCCCACCTCGCCCAAGCAACAGTAGACACGACGGGTATCCCTCAGTAGCAAGATTGTGTTCCTCAGGTCTCCCGCCTCCACATAGTCCAGTTGTAGTTTGTCTTTTAGCAGTTTATCTGCTCTTATGACAGCTTAAGCATTGATTTTTTTTTTTTATGGGGATGGTGGTCCATCTCCTTTGGCAATGACTTGGCGCCCTGGTCTCAGTTCTTGTCTGGGTAGGTGGGGATGACATCTGAGGCTCCTACAGGTCTAGCAAAGTCTGGGCTTCAGAGCGGGTGCGGATACTATGTGTCTCTCCCTGCCAAGTAAACATTAGTCAGAAAAGATGTCCTAAACAGTAGGACATCCCCTTCTCCCTCTGAAATGTTGTTGCTGGGCAAAGTAACCATCTCCATTGAAGGGTGATGGTGACAGGTCGTAGAATAGGTATAAATTTTCACCTTCAAAGGTAATTGGGTCCTCCTTGCATACAGCTGTCAGGATGGTCTGTTTTTGTCAATAGCAATGCACACATTAAGATGTCTGTTGTGCTGTCTTGCGACCGCACTGCCTGACCCACCTGGTGTGTCTTGTCTAGCTGTATATCTTCTTTTGAGAGTTTGGGTAGAATGTAATGATATAGCTTCCACAACTCCCTTTCCTGCTTCGCAGGTGCTCCCCATGTCCTTATAATAGAGTGCGGCTCCTCTTCCCTCGCATCATTGGCATCTTCCAAGGAAGAGACATGTTGTCTCAGTTCACCTAGGTCTCATTGCATCTCCTTCAGATCCTTTTGAATATCTTCCATTATGGCAGCAATGTCATAGCAGAGTTTACCAAATAGGTCATTCACAAATGTGTGTGCGAGAGGGTTCTTGGCAGAGCCCTGTGGTTGTCTTTGAGTCGAAGGATTGCAACTATCACCTCCATTGATATTCTGCTCCTTCTGCATTTCTTGATTTTTGCTGGCTGCCCTGGTCAGCATATCTTTCAAACTGATGTCTTTCTTATGCTGGTGGAAAGCCATAATTTTGTTGTGCAGTTTATCTAATATGGGCAGCAAGGTACCCTACCCTAACCTCGGGCGTCTGGCTGCGTCTGTGAGGGTGGCCATCAAGGTGCTGTAATGTCTTTATGATTATAACTCTAATGGCAGAGGGGGAAGCGCTGCTGCTGTCAATTTGTTCCAGGTCACCTTTTCACAGGTCCTATGCCTTCGCCCCCACACCCAGTCCTGGCTCATTAGAAAGAGGGGTAATGATCCTCGCTGAGTTTGTGAGTGTTCATTTACTTTAAGCCATGCAGGGGTCCCCACCTCCATACATGTTTTCTGGGACACTCTAAGCTTGGCTTCCAGTCTGGTGTTAGTTGCAATGGAGGTCTGCCTCTGTCTCTGGGTCAGCTGCAGGGATACACTTCCGAGTCATTCCATAGCCAGATGCTGGGAGCTCAGTCTTTGATACCTCATGCCACCTGAGCACGACTGTGTGTTGTGTTAACACAGGGTAGGTCTCTCTGTAGCAGCACTATATTTGTGTGGGAGTCTCAATGTTGAACCAGAGATAGAAAGGAAATACTCAGAGTGCTTAGCTGGATTTATATGGCTGCCAGTTGGCCCCAGTGTAGTACGCATTCATGTGTGCCTGCCGGTGGAGTACACAGGGTGCACTCTTCCTTAAAGTATTGGTCCGGTACTGCAACAGTAGGTGTAAGGATGGCTCTGCTTCTGCCTTCATGCAGGTCCCACCTCCCTTCCCCCCCGTATTTCTACCTGGCAGGCATCATCTTATCTCACCTCCACTTGGTTCAGCCCCAATGAAATGCATACTTTAGTACGCCTGCCAGTGCAGCGAGTAGGTAGGAAGCTTTTTACAGTATTAATCCAAGCACCCGAGGGAACGCAGCAGCACCTGCGTTTGCGTCTGCAGGGGTGATTCGGTTCCTACCATAACACAGATCCCATGAGCCTTCCCCTCTGCTTTGCTATGAGATGACCACCATCTTGCAGGGTCGGCTTCTCCATTAAGGTGGGAGAAGGGGTGGGGCTGGAGGGAGGGGGCCAGAGGAGGGCTATGTGCACACAAAGTGCGCATGTCTGTTTGGCTGGCCGTGTTGGGCCAGCCAAAAAGACATGCACACTTTGCATGTTCTCTATCCGGCTGTACAGCACAGCTGAGTGGAGAACATGTCCAAGCTTCCATTCCTAGTCTGAGTGGTGAAGCAGGCCGCTCAGAACAATCATAATGCTGCTGTTGCTGGTGATAGCAGCATCGTGATTGGCTGGAAGCCTGGGAAGAGGACAAGGACAGAGGGGAGATGAACGCGTCTCCCCCACAGGTAAGCTTTTTTTAAATTTATTTTCACCCCCCCCAAAACACCACTACCCCCACCACCCTCTGTTGCGTGGCAGCCACCACAGCTATCTTGTCTTACTCCATTGCCATCTTAGCACGCTCCATCTGAAAAACAATTGCATTTTAAAAAATATTGAACGAACACAATAGAAATCGAACAAATTTGTGCATGCCAGGTATCATTTATAAAGAGAGACTTTAATATAGGTATGCTCAAGCATGGGGAATGTGCATAGAAGTTTTCACCATTAATAACATTTTAAAACCTTTTCAAAATGGCTATTTGTGCACAGTCTTCAAAGCAGTCAGGACTAGAAAGGTATGCCACTATCCAATAATTTTCTTGTTTGCAAAATATTAAAATGTGTGGTTTGGGTACATTTCCCCAGAGTCCTGTACTACAGTATACTGCTGCAATACTAGACATTAGAATTGGTAGGAGTCTAGCTGACTGGACTTGGGAAGTGGAGATTCAGCGGGCTCATAGGTTCCCCTTTAAGCAAAACACCTGGTCCAAGCAGGATGGGGCAAAACCCAGGGCAATATTAATATATTTGGGTGATTTCTTTGCTCCGTTAGGCAATCTCTGACCTGGCACGTCCGGATTGAGAAAGATCCTTTGAAAGGGAGGGGGCATTTTTTGTAGGATCGGATTTTTGCAATTACAATCGAGAGGAGGTGGTGCCTCCAACAACTGATACAATATTTTCAAAATAAGGGGGTGCAGACTTACCTAATGAAGCCGGCTAAGCTTAAGATAGTTTATGAGGATAAGTTCTACTTTTTTACTTCTGAGGTTAAGGCAAGGGAGTTTTTAGAAAGTCTGAGCTCAGGCTAAGGTATTTTAAGTATGGTTGAATTTCAGGATATTCCCTTGAAGCTGTTTGCAGCTGTTTGCGTAATCATGTATATTTGATGTATTTCTATATATGTGTTGAATAATTCATGGTTGTTGGGGGGGGGGGTGAGGTTTTGAATGGTGGTGGTGGGGCTTCTTTTCTGTTCTTATTTTTTGGGAAGGGAGCGATTTTGAGTATATTAGTGAGGGGTAATTGAGGTTCGGGTGGGGGGGGGGGCAGGCTACCATCAACGGACCTGCTGGTCCATCTGCCTCCAGGAAGTGGCAAGGGTGGGGGCTGGATGAGGGGCTAGGTCAGTGGGGTGGTGGTGGGGAGGAGGAGTGGTAGGGGACATGGGTGAAGGTGGTAGAATGAACGGTTGAGTGTCACAGCAGACATGAGTATGTAAATAATAAAGATGTTGGAAATGTGAAACAGATAGTCCATTTTTACCAGCAGAGGAAAGAGATTCATGTTGCTAATTTTCCTCTTGGGTAGTTCATCCTTCATCTTGTTGCAAGATTAAACCAATATTTTGGTGATTATGAGAAGGCAGTGATGTTTTTTTGATGATGTTTCATGAATGGGCTTTCACGTGAAATGAAATGGTAGAGTCTACACCGCGTATTTGTCCCGTTAACATCTGTGGTCTTCTTGATAAGACTAAGAGAGGGAGGGTTGCTTTGGGATTAAGAGTTATGAAACCGGATCTGGTTTGTATTCGAGGCCCACATTCCTTGGAACAAACGTGGGCTTTTTAAGGATCTGGGCTTTTCACTTTTGGCTTTCATGCATATAGGAAGCTAGCTCTGTATATACTAAATCAAAATGAGATATAGGGGGTCATTATGAACACGGCGGTAAACACCGCCGTGTTCATGCTGGCGGCCTTTCTGTAGACCGCCAGCCCCCTTGAGACTTCGCCGGCCGCATAAAGGACATTCTGCTCAGCCGGGACATTGCCGACGGGTCCACATGGAGCCGTTGTCAATGCCTCAGTGCGGTGGGTGCAGCAGTACACGTCGCGCAGATCACTGCCCTTAAATCGGGCAGTGACCTGTGCGAGGGGGCACTGCATGGGGGCCCCTGCACTGCCCATGCCAAGTGCATGGGCAGTGCAGGGGTCCCCAGAGGGGCCCCGGAGCACCCCTACCGCAAGCCTTTCGCTGGCGGGGGAACCTGCCAGGGAAAGGCTGGGGGAAATAGGGTACGTTATCTGAGGTGGCAGCGCTGCCCTGTCGGATAATGTAATCCGCCATCGTCAGGTCTTTTCACCCACCGCCGGCATAGCAGTCTGAACCACCAAGTACATAATGACCGCTATAATGTGCACAGAGTCCAGGAGTTCCCCAAGAGGCTTGACAGAGGCAATAATAGATAATGCTAATCCTCTATTTGTGGTAGTTTGGTCGAGCAGTTAGGCTTATCAGAGGGTCGTTTGTTGTACACACCCAAGCAATAATTATAAAAACACACACACACAATGACTTAACTCCAGACCAATAGGTTTTTCTATAGAAAAATATTCTTTTGTTGGTGAAAGAAGCAGCACGGGGTGGGTGGAGGGGTGATGCAAAATTTGGGCTTCAGTTCCAAGTAGATGGAAGGGTCGATATGACAGGAATGAATTATGGGGGAAGGGAATTGTGGTAAACCAAGTGGACGTTTTTGCCTGTGAGGCCATTGGTAGAGAACGCTCTTCTCCCCGGGGTATTTTTTTCAGCAGAGTACAAGTATCATTTTCAGCTACTGCCTCTCATATCTTCATGCCCGAGGATAATGTATATGGTATGCTGCTATTTTCTTCTAGTGAGCTTATGCTGTTGGCAGGTATTAATGTGCTGCAGTAAAAAACTGCGATATATATTATTGGCTGGACGTACAGTACATATTCATGCACTTGAACTTTATGGATTAGAGGCTTGGAGAGAGGTTTGAAAATGCTACTTTTTCAGAAATATATTGATTGCTGCTATGCTTTTTGCACTCTGTGTTTCAGGGGCACCCACCCACAAAACCTTTTTACTACAGATTTTAACATATGCATAGGGATGTTAAATGTGATATAGTGTGTTACAGTCATCAAATATTAATCATTTACATGGATGCCTTGGGTCAATATTCTCAAATTTAGTTGGGTTTATTTTCTGCTGCTGTTTTTGTTGATTTCATGAATTAACTTTGTTCTGTGTAATAATGTGATAGCTGGGAGGAAAAAAAAAAGGTCAGAGCCTAGAGATATTATCATAAAGAGATATGAACTTCAACATAGAATACTTCTCAGCTTTTCTTTTTAAATTATATGCCTGTGCTGCATTCAGAGGAGCACCAATGTGTCGTAAGGACTCTTGTATCACAATGAGACTTTTGGATTTGGGGTGGCAGCACCTCTGGGTGTAGGCAACGAAGTCAGTCAGTCAGTCAAAATAACTTTATTCGGCGTGTTGCCATAAAAACTGAGTCACTTCCACACCAGTAGGCAGCTGTCGGGCCAACCGTCCCGGCTCTCTAGTAGCATCTCACCCAAACCCAAATGGTAAAGGTGATTTGTGGTAGCCTACTTTTCCTACCCTTTTCCCTCCACATACAGGTCTCTTACACACACAGGCAAGAAAAGAGATGCATCAAAGTTTTCAATACATTTATTGAAAAGACTGCAATCTACGAAAAAATGCATGAGCTGCAATGATTAGGATAATGAGGAATAACAAAATCAGGTTTGTGAAAATCAGAGATGTGAATATAAGCAACCTCGGCATATTGTACTGACATGAATATACAATTCCTACCTAGAACTTATCTATAACTGCTAGCGATAGCATGGCGGTGTAAGCCAAATTCTGTCAGTGCAATGTCCATGAGAAGCACACCCCTATTACTTTGGTACAAAGTCAGGCTACCAGTCTCTAGATCAGGCTCCGTAGAGACACAAAGGCTGAGGTTAGTTGCAAACCGACATGCAGTATGGATGGAAAATCCTGGCTGGAACCCCCTCTAATGCCTTTTGTCCTAAGATTTTTATATAGGGGACATGTTTTGTTCTTGCACAGAAGCCTGACGGGGGTATGTAACTAAGCAATGGAGTGTTTATGCAGTCTTGTGGTGGCAATACAAAATATTACCCTTTGTGCCTTGCATTCTGTTCCTGTTAACCCGGGGTAAAAGAGCACCATGTAAAATATGTCATCCATAACACTGATAGTGACTCTCTTGCAGAATAGTGACTGATTATGAAAATAAAAACATTGTTGCTAAAACAAGATGAGCTCAAATGAATAAAATCTAATAAATGAAAACAGACCATATTTTCTGAGTAAAAGGGCACAGGCTGTAAGTCTAAGCTAAGCTAAATACTGTGCCCAAGCAAGGACCTAAAATGGACCCAAGACAAATGGGCACCATGTGCCCAGTGAAAACCAATAAATGTTGCGTTTTACCACAAACAGGAGGTGTAACAAAGAACCTCTTTCAGTGACAGTTTTCTATGTGAAGGTTCTAGATGAGACATGCCACCTTTATTCAATTGAACATTATATTGAGTTGGAATAAAACAATTACATCATCCTATGCTCGAACAGCCCCGTCACACTTCACATTCAGTAACGTGTTCACATGAATTTACAAACCAGAGCATAAACTAATACCAGAGTGCTTCATCCCAGAGTGGTATTGAACTGAAGAAGTCAAAATCTTACAAAGTAACCTATCCATCTGGGCCTTATCCTTTGTCACTTTCTCTAGAGTAATCTTTTGGCAATGGCCCTCATTACGACCCTGGAGGTCCGAAGACCACCAGGGCCGCTGTGGTGGTGAATACTGCCAAATTAGGAGTTTGGCCCAAGCCAAACCTCCAAGCCTCCACCCGTCCCGCCACATTACCACGTTCCGCCGGTCTTGAGGTGAGCACCTCTAGCACAGCGGATGACGTGATACAGCCAGCATTTTTCTACCAGTTGCACTGCCAGAAAAAGCATTTCTGTCGCCAGGATGCACTCGCACACATACCCGCACACATACCCGCACACATGCCCTCACATACTCCCACACACAAACGCACCCCCACTCCCCCCACGCACATGCGTCATACACCCAATTCACACTAACATACATACACAAACACCGCACTCCTGCATGCATTCAATTCCGCCTCCCCAGCACATACATACATTCACACCCCCTCCCCCTCAGCACATACATACATTCACGTCCCCTCCACCGCATATACGCATCTCCTGCCCTCCATGTTCACTGACACAAACACTCACCCCCTCCCCGTCCACTTACATACACATGCACATGCATACACGCACTCACCCCTTCCATCTGCTCAATCGCACTCACCACTCAATCGCTCACACACGCATGCACATCCCCCTCCCCATCCACAAACCCTCACTCACCCTCTCCCCCCGCATTCACACACACACACACACTCATGCAGACACGCACACATACACCCCTCCCCTTTCAGACAGTCCATTTACCTCGTCTGTCTAGGAGGTTGTCCGGGAGGGGACGGGTCCTGGTGCTTCCACCGCTGGCAGCGCCTCACCAACTGGACACCACCACACCGTATTACAGGTTGTAATACAGTGTGCAGTCTCTTTTTGACTTGGCGGTACCGCCTATGCACCGCCAGCACAACTGGTCTCAGAATTCCACCCAATTTTGGGCAGAAGTCAGAGATCAGTCGTATTAGGGCAGTCTTAAGACGCCAGCACTGGCGGTATTTCGGCCCCGGCTTCTTCGGCGGTCTTTGGAAAAGACCGCTGTAGTCATGATGAGGGCCATAGTCTGTGAAACCACTACATAATATTCTGACCTTCCTGGTTCTTCCAGTGTGGGGCTATAAGACTATGGGTCTTATTTAAAGTTTGGCAGATATCTTACTTCACCACACACATGATGGATATCACGTCGGCCGAATTACGATCTCCATAGGATATAATGGGATCGTAATACGGCGGGCAGGATATCGTCACATTTATGACAGAGTAACCCAATCCACCAAACTCTAAATCAAGCCCTATGTAATTTCCAGTTCAAACAAAGTAGAAGGAATATTGTTCACTCAACAGTTAGTTTTTTTGGGGCATACGTGATTAGAAAATATATAGTTTGTATAGTTTCCAAACACTCCTGGAAATACTATACACATGGCCACTTGAATAATGTGATTCCGTGGCTGCTGCGTTTTCTGCATCATTATGGATTTGCTGCACTTAAAACATAATCCATCATCTTCTCTATAATTTGCAGATTTTAACAAAATAATATTTCTAGCTCTAAAACATTGGCAAAGTCGAGAACTGCTGGCTTTGCCAGTGCTTTTTTTTTTTTTTTTTACAGCCTTAGCCTAGCCATAACTTTGCACTCCAGTATTACCGTGCCTTTATTTATAAAAGGTTACACATCTAACTGTTTACCTAACCATTTTGAGTGTATGCAGTGCACCTTCACTATACCCAATCAACATGTAATGCCAATTGTCTTATAATACATAGTGCCTGATTATGATCTTGGTGGACGGGGTTACTCTGTCATAAATTGACAAATATCCCGACCGCCTTACTATGATGCCATTAGTCTTAATCAGGCTCCTAGCTTCCAATACTGTATTTTTTTTTCTCTATATGCAATGTGTGCATCACAGTAATCATCTACTGATTGTAAAACTATATCTTGTTTTGACAACATCACAATTGTGCTTGTAAATTGATTAAGAATAGCAACAGCATTAAGCAGCCAGGATGTTTTCAACCATCATTTATTTGGGTCAGATTTATAATCATGCAGGTGACCTGTTTTTCTGCCAGGGCGACAGAGTAAATTACTTCGTCTCCCTGGCAAAGACACAGTCCACCAGATTGTGAAGTGACCGCCAAGCAGACGGCCAGTTCCTTAAAGCATTCAGCAGCATCTGTTGTGACGGAGCTTCCTATCAATACTTTTTGCAGTTTGCAGCAGGGCTCTGTCAACATGACAGAGCCCGGCACCAAACTGTTTTTTTTCGAGAAAAAAAATCCCATAGGAGGATTTTCTTTTTTTTAATAAAAAATAAAATGCTTTTCTTGCCATGGGAGAACTCTCTCATGGCCAATGGAATACTTAGCAGTTTTCACTGCTCCTTACTGCCAGGGTTTTCCAGGCGGTGATGAGTAGTGAAAACTGTCTCTAATTCCACCCATCTAAATTAGATGGGTGAATTTAGAGGTCTGCCTCTAATTTTTATTGTTTTCAGATTACAACGGCAAACCAAGGTCCACTCATTGGCCAGAGAAAAGAAATATAGTGAGATTATACATAGGAATTTAGGCCCGGAGGCTGCCTGCCAAAGTCCTGCGTCGGGATGAAAGCATATGCAGCCGCCCCTCCGCGGTACCTATTAAGAGTTTCCTTCTGGGCCGGTGGACGGAAACATAGTTTCCGTCTGCTGGCCCAGCGGTAAACACACCACAACATTGACGTTGGCTCGATTACGAGCCGACGGCAATGCTGCGGTGCATCGGGTGCAACACCACCCGTCGCGCTTTTCACTGCCTGTAAATCAGGCAGTGTAAAGCGCGACGGGGCTGTCCATGGGGTCCCCTGCACTACCCATGCAAAGTGCCCCCATGGAGCCCCCAGCACCCCCTTTCCACCATCCTTTGCATGATGGTGAGACCGCCATGAAAAGGCTGGCAGAAAGGGGACTTATAATCCGGAGGGCAGCGCTGCTATTTGGGCGCTGAAAGGGCAACGGTGTACTGGTCCATTTTACTGAGCTTTGTTGGCAATGGGCCACGACTGCCCACCATGGCTGTCTTCACCCTTTATAGCACCATATGTCTCAGTGATTTTTCACTGGGACGTGTTTTGCAGGCAGTTTCTTGAGCAATGTTGGAAACAGATTGGGGAGGGGTGTAGGCAAAGCAGTCGCCGGGCTGTTGGGCCTGGTCTGTAGATATGTAGTCGGGGGAGTTCCCAAAGATCAGGAAGAGACACTTAGGAGGTTCTGTCCCTCCAAAATTCCCCTTGTTCCACCAGAGGAGCCGGATGTGTTGCTCCCCTCCTAAATGGCCTAGAATGGGACCCCGCACTCATCCTCAGTGCCTCGCCTTCCAAGCCCTGCTGTGCCACTAGTCCAGACGCTCTGCCTAGAGGCTGTGAGACCCCACCTTACCAGTACTTCAAGCTGATATGTAGAAAAGAACGTCACTGTGGTCATAGGCCTCTCAGCGCCTTCTCTTGTAGGCCCAGTCGGGTCCTCCCGTGTGACCAGGGCTGCATTTACTGCATTAGAACTCACTGCGCTTGTGGTCCCACCTCAGCTCCCTCCGTGGCTGTCTCAGGGTCAGGTGCAGATCTCGGTGGGAGCACTCTAGTCGTCATCACAGGTGCGGCCTGGCTCCAAGTACTTCTGCAGCCTTAATTTTCAAAATGAACCTCTAGGGCTCTGTCATGTGTGTTTCTTCCCAGCCCTTTTTTCTCACTGCATTTACCTTTTGCGCTCCGCAGCACAGCTGTCGCCTCTCAGCTCCTCCTCACTCCCACGATTGTGCTCTTGTGCCTGGCAGGGGGAAGGGCTGGACTGGTCTCCACGTGGCCAAGGCATGTCCTAGCTACCAGCCTCGTACTCTCAAGTGGATCGTCCAGGACCATGCTGGAATTCGGCTCCAGCACTAATTGACAGGGCCTCTGACATTCAGCACACCTCCTCCACTTTGGGAGATAATTTATGTTTCTGTTGTAAGCGGGTTCATGGACAGATGGGGGGGGGGAGGGGATACGAGTTTCAGAGGCGGAGCTGGCTTAGAATGCAGCGATTTTGCTTGTCAACAAGCCACACCCCCGGTGGTGAGCATGCTCCGTTACTGTTGCGACGGAGTATGCTTACTGCCAGTATAGAAATCGGGCCCTGTATCTTAAACTTAATTGGCATCAGCAGGTTCTTGCATTTTTTGTTTTACAAATAGATGACTATTTAGAGTTTCACATTTAATATTTGGGGGTCAGATTTACTTGAATCTCAGCCATCGAGTGCTCTTTAAAGACAGATAATTTTGAAATGCTTGACTGCCAGCATAGTGTCCTTTTCACTCAGCTCCAGGGTCATTTCAGGATAATAATTTGCTATCCATTCACATTTAGTTTCTATATTCGCATATTCCACAGGTTTAATTAATGAAATGCAGACAGTTTCTAACTTTCTAAAGTAAAATGCTGCCTTTTACTACAAATTCAACTGTATTCTGAATGGCTACCTCTTTACCACCTCCTTGATTAAGCTTTGGCTGCTTGGCCCTTTTACCTTCTGAGTGACAAGTGCCAACATGAAACACTCGATCATCCAGTTACAGTGCAACAGTAATCTGGACCCAGTAGCAGTGGTAAACAACCTCAATTAATAAAACTGTTATCCTCTGTCCCGGCACCCCCAGTAAGGGGCTTCACAGTTACAGATAGTGTGAAAGCATGTATGAATGAGTTACCTTTGGTAACGCTCTTTTTGGTGGATACTATTTCAAACTGCAGATTCTTCAAATTAAGAATATTTCCCAGTGGCAGACTGGATCCAGAAATTTTCACGGCAGTGCTCCTGTGTTCCAGTGGGTGGCATCATGCCGCTCTGTGTTGTTCTCATTTGGGGCGGAGCTGCATAAAAGCGCCACCCCTGAGTACCAACATCAGTTTCTTGTTTGACTCTTTCTGCACCCTCAGATGCAGATCACCACAAAAACAATGCGAGATACCAGTGTGGAGATGTCTAATTTGAGATATTTTTAGATGACAAAAGAAGACCACTCACGTAACAGGCAGGTGAAGAGTAGTGAGGACCCTCTGGTTGGATAGAGTATCCACCAGAAAGAGTGAAGGTAATTATTTGTTCTTCTGCTTGATACTTCTAACTGCAAATGTTTCACCTTTAGAATAGGTATCAAAGTAGTTCCTCACAAAGGTGAAGGGTCTGTGGAGTGTAGTCACATCAAAAACTCCTGCAGGATCGAACAGGGAAAGTGTCCCTGCAACCAGCCCGGATTATCAAAGCAGTAGTGCTTCACGAATAAATGAACTCACACCACTGTTGCAGTCTGACAGATGCCTAGGACAGGCACTCCGCATGCCAGTGCATTGGCGGCAGCCGTGGCTTTAGTGTAATGCTCCCTCAAATCCTCTAGGGACTTCTTAGCCTCTGTGTAGCAGATTTTAATGAATGAGACTATCCACCTTAAGATTGTTCTCTTCTGCACTACTTCTCTTCTTCGATCCTGCGAATCCCACTAAGAGCTGATCATGCACCGGACGATCTCTGTGAGTTCATCATAAAAGCTCTGGGCTCTTTTTAGGTCTAAACAATGTAGTCTCTCTTCCTCTCTATCCAGAGGCATGGTAGGGAAAGATTTAGGGTTAAACCTGCTAATTGATGCTTGTACCACTTTCAAACATGTTTTAAGTGGGGAGCTGGAGAAAGAAAATTGTTCCCCGGGGTTGCTTTGCAATTTTCCTGTTTACGGGTAGGCAAGAACGAGGTTATGCCCAAGTGCTTATTAAGGTATTGCGAGGGCTTCGTTGAATGGGAGGAGAGGCTCTGAAGAAGTCTGCCTCAGTTGCAGGACATTTTTCTTAGGACATTTGTTTTCACTTCCACTGAAGGCAGTTGTAGGGTGATGACCTCCACAGCTCTCCTAACAACCATGGCCAATGATGCCGACTCCTCCATGAATGGCCCAGGAGGAGAGTTTAGGCTGGCATCAGGGGATATATGAGGCCACTAATGTCTTGAAGATTTAACATATTTTCTCCTCCTTATACCATTGAGATTCATTGTCCCATCCCCATCCCCATCACCATGGTGGCCAGGGTAAGAAACCTGCTGTGGCAAAGGAAGTGTTCCAAGTCTTAATGAGCCTGGTTGGGTTATTTTTGAGATTGAGATTGGTGATTCTTTTTCTGCAGCTGGTAGAAATGTCTTATGGGGTTCTGGTGAGAATCTCTGTGCTGGGTGACTAGTCAAAACAGAATTCGGCCCCACATTTGGTGCAGACCCAGGGATCAAGAAGCACAGTTGGGATCAATGATGGATCTGCCAGCAGTAGCCCAATCAGAGGCCTCCTCAGATCTTTGGAGCACAAAGGCATGTCAGAGGGAGTTGGAAGGATGCCGACGTTGTGCAACATGGCCTGTTTGAAAGCTTTGATCTGTCAACAATGGACACGGGAATTCAGGCTTAATCGAGATGAATTGTGGAACAGGTTTGAGATCAGGTATTGAAAGGGGAGACACCCTGATCTCAGCCTGATTTTCCTTCATGCAAGTGACAGGATGAAGGGAAATTGTATTTTGGTTTATTTAGCTTTTTATGACTTTGACTTACCTGATGACTTGGATTGAGAAGAGTACATCTGCTGAGAGCTACCTTGAGAAAGCATCCTTCACTTTGAATAAAGCATTTATTTCCTCACGTTTTTGGTAATGTTTGGTGATGTAGAGCTTGCCCTCATTGTCTCAGATGGCTTTCAGGTGCATCTAAGGAGTCATCACACGACTTTGAGACTTGTGAAGGGCTTAGACACCAGAGACAGCCTTTGTGGTTGACTGTCACCAGTACCTACTCCTGGCAGTCTTTACAGGGTTTGAAGACTGTCCTTTTTGGGGGAGGCATTTCCCTTGCACACTGTGAAAAATGTTTGGGAAAGAATATTCTGTCACTGACAGAAAAACAAGGAAGCAAGCTCCAAATCAGTGTCAGAAGGCTCGGAAAGAAAGGTCCTGATGTCAGCGCACAGAGTTGGTGGTTATTCTGGTTGGCTAGGGTATGCACCTCAGCCAGGCAGAACTTACCCACTCTAGCCAGGTCAAGGGAGTTACACGTCCAAGATAACCCCTGCTCACCCCCTTGGTAGCTTGGCACGAGCAGTCAGGCTTAACCTGGAGGCAATGTGTAAAGCGTTTGCACAACACACACGTGACGCAATATCCCACCACAAAGGAAACACAACACCAGATTATATGAAAATATACTGTATTGTACACAAGGCAATTATCAGACCAAACATCACATATCAGTACTATCCTGTTACCTTAACAGTTGTCAGAACGTTACACATTAGTTACTCTGCAACCTAGCAGTAGTCACACATAACACACAGGTTACTCAGTATTCTGCAACATAAGCAGTAGTCAGGGAAACACGTTATTACCTCACAGCACTTGTCATAAGAATATCATAAAATGCCCATAGTAGGAACATTAGAAAACATATGGCAAGTTAGAAAAACATATTAGCAAGCATGTCCATAAAAGGAACATTTGCATACACAAATGTAAAAACATCAAACGCAGGTAGGTAATATATGAATCAAACAAAAGTCTGTAGAAAGAACTTTGGATTGCAACTATATTGGTCCTTTAAACGGTACCTGGTTGGATGAAGGCACCTCCAGTGCCTAGAAGGCGACCAATGGGGCCCCGGCGCTCCTATGTGCAAAACGGGGGCCTCCCTTATACTCTGGGGTCAGAGGAGGGCGACATGCACCTCCTCTCTTTTATAGACAGGCCCCTCCGGGCACTGTGATTACTGGGGGTCCCCAGGGCCTCAACCGGCCCTCACGAAGGGGGCCAAAGCCAGCAAAAACAACTTAGGGCAGGAGGGGGGCACCACGCACCCCCTCTGGTTTAATGACAGGCCCCTCCCGGGACCCGCGATCTCTGGGGGCCCCCCAGGCCTCCACTGGCCCTTCCACCAAGGGGGGGGGGCCCACAATAATGCCCTTTTTACCTAACAGCAGAAAATGAGCGTCCTGCTCCTAACACAGAGGCCAGGGGGAAGGGGGCACTCTCCGCGCCTTCCCCTTGTCCTGCTGTGAAGCCACAAGAAGATCAGACCCCTCCTGGGGCCAGAGCAGACACTCACCTGCACCCGATGCGGTGCGTGAGTGTTCTTCCAGCTTCCCGGGCCGCTGCGGTGATCTTATTTAAAGGGGCACAATGCAGCAAAGAGCCTACGAGCTCCCAAGGCTCCATAAGCACGCTGCAATCAGCGCTATGGCATCCGCAACCACGGAGAAGCACCCCTCGTGAAGAAATGGATGTAGGGGTCAGGGGCCACAGCACCCTGCCCCTGGGGAGCAGAATCTTAAGACAAGGTCCTCAGGTGGAGGGCCCAGCTACAGGCCAGCACAAGGGAAAGGCAGCAAGTGGCAAGTCCTTCACAGTGACCAGGCAGGTCACAGGTCAGCACAGCAGCAGCAGTCCATGGCGGTTCCTGGTGAGTCCTTTCAGCCTTTGGTGTCCAGTTCCAAGATGATTCCAAGAGTCTCCAAATTGTGGGGAAAATTCCCCTGTACTTATAGTCAGTTCTTACAGTGTTTTACAATGGTAGGGAGAGGAGGTTCCAGCCAGTTACAACTGGTTCTGGCAGTGCCCCCTCTCTCCTTTCAGCACAGGCTCCAAACATCATTGGGGGGTTAACGACCCTATTGTGTGAGGCCAGGGCACAGTCTTTACAAATGCAGGTGTGCCCCGCCTCTCCCTTCTCTCAGCCCAGGAAGACTATTCAGTATGCAAATGCACCTCTGTGACACCTCCACCCTCCCTGTGTACAGGCTGTCTGAAAAGTATGCACAAAGCCCCAACTGTCACTCTGCCCAGACGTGGATTGGAGTCAAGCTGCAAAACACCAGAGTCATAAGCACAGATAAATGTGCACTTTCTAGAAGTGGCATTTATGTGATAGTAATAAAAAATACACCCACACCAGTAAGCAGCGTTTATTATCACCATCACAACCATACCAAACACGCCTACGCTACCCCTCATAAATCAGAAAATACCCCTTACACATAAGGCAGGGCATTTCTAATGCAATCCTATGAGAAGGCAGCACTCACAGCAGTGAGACACCAAGTTAGGCTGTTTGTCACTAGTAGGACAGGTCATGCAGTATGGCACATGTCCTGCCTTTCTACATACATAGGGCTAGCCACGGCGTACCTTAGGGGTCACTTACATGTAGTAAAAGGGGAGTTCTGGGCCTGGCAAGTAAATTTAGATGCTGGGTCCCTGTGGCAGAAAACTGCGCACACAGGCCCTGCGCTAGCAGGCCTGAGACAGGTTTGCAAGTCTACTTCAGTGGGATGCTACTGGTTGGTTTACACACTTTTTGTGGAAAACAAATCACATGTTTAGGACCCTGCAAACATCAGGAGCAAGAGTATTTTCAGAATCTTAAGGCATTATTAAGTTTTGTCTTTTATAAGCAATGTTAGAGGCCACCTGCAACCCTGCACCCTCTTCTGGTGGTACTCAGAGGCATCTACATAGTGTCCCCTTATTGTGCAGTTACGGCTGCATTCAGAAACATAATTCCTTCCTCTTTCCTTCTTACAGTCACTGTAACCAGGGCGGGTAAATTCCATAGATAGACAATAAGTTGTAAAATTACAATTTAATTTACTAGGGCTTTATTTATGTAAAAAGAGACTACACATATAATCTTAAATATATTGGAACTATCCTTGGTAAAATGAGGAGAAATAGTTCCATATCACTTTGAAGAGAGATGTCATCAGTTATATCTTGCTGCATCCCAGTTGTGCTCAACGCTTTATCCTGTTTCCTTTACTCCTAATTTGCATTAAATGGTCTGTCGGCGAGGCTGCTTTTTCTCTCTGATCCTCCAGTACACGTAATACAGACACAATTGTTCATGTGGTCTGTAGTCTGCCATGTCCTGAAATAGAACAAGGAGAAAACAGAGGACGATCGTGACTTAAAGGGCCAAACAAGGTAAACTCCAGGACGATAGAGATGTGGACAGCAACAGGGCAAATTATATGAGAAAAGAATAACAATCAGGAAAAGAGTAAACTATGGGAGTAAAGGCAATGGGAGAAAGGCACAACAGAGAGGAGCTGGTGAAACTATAGGAGAAATAAAAAATAGCGAGAGACAGATGTTATGTGACATCCACAATGGAGTTTAGGCACATTGATATGAACGAAATGAAAAGCTGAAGGCTAGCAATCCTAGCAAAAAGTGGCAGGGTATTAAGGCACATTTTCTAAGGGGAAACAGGCAGAGCAACTACTCTGAAAGATAACAAACAGAAATGGTACAAAGAAGAGGACAAAGGAAAACAGAGAGGAACATGATGCATGTTAGAGGTAAAATGTGGAAAACCAAGCCAAACTATGGTGGTCATTCCAACCCTGGCGGTCCATGACCGCCGGGTTGGAGGACCGCGGGAGCACCGCCGACAGGCCGGCGGTGCTCCAATGGGCATTCCGACCGCGGCGGTAAAGCCGCGGTCGGACCGGCAACACTGGCGGTCACCCGCCAGTGTACCGCCGCCCATTGGAATCCTCCAAGGCGGCGCAACTAGCTGCGCCGCCGAGGGGATTCCGACCCCCCCCTACCGCCATCCAGTTCCCGGCGGTCCGCCCGCCGGGAACCGGATGGCGGTAGGGGGGGGTCGCGGGGCCCCTGGGGGCCCCTGCAGTGCCCATGCCACTGGCATGGGCACTGCAGGGGCCCCCGTAAGAGGGCCCCTAAATGTATTTCACTGTCTGCTGCGCAGACAGTGAAATACGCGACGGGTGCAACTGCACCCGTCGCACAGCTTTCACTCCGCCGGCTCGATTCCGAGCCGGCTTCATCGTGGAAGCCTCTTTCCCGCTGGGCTGGCGGGCGGCCTGAAGGCGGCCGCCCGCCAGCCCAGCGGGAATGTCAGAATTACCGCCGCGGTCTTTCGACCGCGGAACGGTAACCTGACGGCGGGACTTTGGCGGGCGGCCTCCGCCGCCCGCCAAGGTCAGAATGAGGGCCTATGAAACAGATTTGTGGTCGAGGGGGCATGCCCAAAATACAGAGAAAATAGGTGAAAGCCATCAGAGAAGATGTGAGACAAGGGTAAGGCATACCAACAGGAAACATTATTTGTACACAGTAAATAATATAATGTGTGTGCCAAGATAAGACTAGGGGGCATGACACAACGCTGTGCCACAGCGTGGTGATTTGAGTGACATTTACCAACCATTAGTACGGAATCAAAGCAAATGTGTTGAAGGATGGACTGGTCGAAAGGAACAGCATTAATTGTAGTAGAATCACTTTATGCTCAAAGCCAACGAGAGTTCCGACTGAAATCCATCGCCGAGTGGATGAGCAACAGCCGCCTGAAACTAAACTCCGACAAGACGGAAGTCCTCATCCTCGGCCGCTCCCCCTCGGCCTGGAACGACTCTTGGTGGCCCACTGCCCTGGGCCCCCCACCCACCCCAGCCAGCCACGCACGAAACCTCGGCTTCATCCTCGACTCCGCTCTCACCATGTCCAAACAGGTCAACGCAGTCTCCTCCTCCTGTTTCAACACCCTCCGCATGCTCCGCAGAATCTTCAAGTGGATTCCAACAGGAACCAGAAAGACGGTGACCCAAGCCCTCGTCAGTAGCAGACTCGACTACGGCAACGCACTCTACACAGGCATCCCAACTAAAGACATCCAACGACTCCAACACATCCAGAACGCATCCGCCCGCCTGATCCTCAACATACCCCGCCGATGTCACATCTCCCACCACCTGAAGGACCTCCACTGGCTCCCCGTGGACAAGAGGATCACCTTTAAACTCCTCACGCACGCACACAAGGCACTACACGACACCGGACCCACCTACCTGAACACCAGACTCAACTTCTACGTTCCCTCACGCCAACTACGCTCTGCCAACCTTGCCCTCGCCATCGTCCCCCGAATCCAGCGCAAGACCTCTGGCGGCAGATCCTTCTCCTACCTCGCCGCCAAGACCTGGAACTCACTCCCGACCTCACTACGCCAGACCCAGGACCTCCTCACCTTCAGGAGACTCCTCAAGACATGGCTCTTCGAACGATAGCAGCTACCCCCCCCCCCCCAGCGCCTCAAAACCCTAACGGGTACATAGCGCGCTTTATCAATCTAATGATTGATTGATTGCAATATTCCTGGGTCCATCCCATTTTTGCATTAGTTCCTTCAAGTGAACCACTAGCCTCAGGCCATGCGCTTAGAGTCCACACAAAAAAGGCTCTTCATATCATTCTGGATACCATGAACACTTAATACACAAAACACCACCAGGCAAATAAACAAGACATACCTTTCTCAGGCAGCTTCATCGCATCAGCCTGTTAGGGGTAGCTGGGACAATTGTTTTATAATTGTTAAAGGCTTTGCTGCTACGCTTTCCCTGGTGGATCCTGGAAAGCTATACATATCTGGAAAAGTAGACAAAATACTGAATTCAGCAAAGGGTCATTTGTGTAGATCCTTAATTGTTTTCTGATAGAAAGTAACAGTTGAAATAAAAAAATACTGAGATTGAGTAAAAAACAGCCATTTTTATCTAAGTTTTCATCTGTAACTTTTTCCAACTATGGCAGATATTTGAAAGCAATAGACTGTTACGTCTGCTGGCTCCTTCTGGTTGTGGGGATATATAGGGCTTGTAGGTTCACCAAGAACCCAAGGTACCAGTGAGTTTTCATTGTGTACCGGGTATACAGCAATTCATTTGTTAAAATAAAAAGAACGAAAAATAGGTATCAAGAAAACCTATGTATTTCTGAAATAGGCACAAGATATGGAGTTTAGAAGCAATGGTTACCTGCACATCTCAGATTGTGGGGGTACCCATGCTAGCATGGGACTTGCAGGGCATTTCTCCAAATGACTTCTTTCTTACACACTGTCTTACATTTGGAAGGTGCACATGGAGAGAAAGGCAATTGGTAATAACACTTGTTCTACTATTCTGTGTTCCCCCAAGTCTCCCAATAAAAATGGTACCTCCCATATGTGGGTAGGCCTAGTGCCCACAACAGGAAACACCACAAAACGCAATGTGTACACATCACATTTTTCCAGTAAAAACAGACTTGTTTTTTTTGCAAAGTGCCTAGCGGTGGATTTTGGGCTCTAGCTCAGCCACACTAAGGGAAATCTAGCAAACCTGTACGTTTTGTACACCTAGACACCAAGAGGAATCCAGGATGGGGTGACTAGTGGGGGCTCTCACCAGGTTCTGTCACCGAGAATCCTTTGCAAACCTCAAAATCTGTCTTAAAAACAAATTTCAGTGATGCAAAGTTCTGGAATCTGAGGAGAGCCACAAACTTCCTTCCACCCAGCATTCCCCCAATTCTCCTGATAAAAATGGTACTTCACTTGTGTGGGTAGGCCTAGTGCCTGCAATAGGAAATGCCCCAAAATGCAACATAGACACATCACATTTTTCCACTGATGTGTTTTTTGTAAAGTGTCTAGGTGTGGATTTTGGGATCTAGCTCAGCTGACACCTAGGGAAACCTAGCAAACCTGTTCAGTTTTGAAAACAAAACATCTAAGGGAATTCAAGATGGGGTGACTTGTTGGGCTGTCACCAGGTTCTGTCACCCAGAATCCTTTGCAAACTTCACAATTTGTCTAAAAAACACATTTTTCTCAAATTTCGATGATGCAAAGTTCTTGAATCTGAGGGAAGTCACAAACTTCCTTCCACCCAACATGCCTCCAAGTCTCTCCAAAATAATTGGTACCACATTTGTGTGGGTGGGCCTAATGCCCCTGGCAGGAAATGCCCCAAAACGCAACATTGACATATCACATTTTTTCACTGAAAACAGACGTGTTTTTTGCAAGTGCCTAGCTATGGATTTTGGGCTCTAGCTCAGCTGGAACCTAGGGAAACAAAGGATGGGGTGACTTGTGGGGCTGTCACCAGGTTCTGTCACTGAGAATCCTTTGCAAACCTCAAAATTAGTCTAAAAAACACATGTTTCCCACATTTCGATGATGCAAAGTTCAGGAATCTGAGGGGAGCCACAAACTTCCTTTCACCCAGCATTCCTCCAAGCCTCCTGATAAAAATGATACCCCACTTGTATGGGTGGGCCAAGTGCCTGCAACAGGGAAGGGCCAAAAACATGTAAAGATTGAGGGGACACCAAAGTGTGTTGATAAGTGCAGTATCTTAATACGTTTTTAGGCTGACTCACTTTGGGCACTGTAGGAGGCTGGCCTGGTGTGTGGTGGGTACCTATGGTACTTATACCTTATACCAGATCCAGTTATTCCTTATTAGTGTAGTGTAGTCAGTGTCTAGAAGCCAGGCTCTCTAGAGTTAGCTGTGGATGAGCAGCCAAGGCTTATCTAGGAAACATGCAAAGCTCATGCAATACTACTGTAGTCACACTTAGGGGGTCATTCTGACCCTGGCGGTCGGTGATAAAGCGGCGGCCAACCCGCCAACAGGCAGGTGGTCAAAAAAAGGTATTCTGACCCTGGCGGGAACCGCCAACACAGGCCGCCACTTTAACACTCCGACCGCCACGGCGGGACAGACAAACAGCGCGGCGGTCACCGCCAACAGGCAGGCGGCAGACAATGTACCGCCCACCCTATCACAACTCACCAATCCGCCACCTTTTCCGGGGCGGGAGCCCCGCCGATAAAAACACGGCGGAAACAGACTACGAACGGGAAAACGCTCACCTATACACACTCCACGAGGACGGAGAACAGCATGGAACCCGAATTAAACATCCTACCAGCTATTGTCTACCTGCTCATCTACCACGAGTACGAACGCCGGCGCAGACGACAACGGTGAGTACTGCACCTACGACACAGGGGAGTGGGGAGGAGGAAAGCATACGGGCACACACATATGCGCCCCCCCCCTCCCCCCCCCCCCAACTATCTACACACCAATGCAGAGCACCAAGTCACAGTGACACCACCCAAACCCCCCGGAATAATGCAAAGACATAATTAAAGTGAGAAACAACATTTATGTATAAAAGAGGTTCTTTGAAGGCATGGTAAAATAGCAATATGAATTGTAAAAAATCAAGTAAGAACATTGCGAAACCGATAAACATAGGCAATAAGTCCTGCACAGTCACTTAGATTTCCACTGTCCGTGGGCCAAAGTGTATCAACACATGGGCAAAGCCCACACAGGAGACCTGAGTCCGTTGGAGAGAACACTGCTGGGGCATCAGATGACAAAACTACAGGCACCTCAGGGGGAAGGGAAGGGGGGGCACCTCAGCCACATGAGTCCACGACGCCAGATCCACGAAGGGTCCACCATGCCCACTGTGCCATCCTGGGGAGTGCAAAGCCACAGTCTCACAAGTCTCTACAGTGGGTGGTCTGCCCACTGTGCCATCCTGGGGAGTGCAGAGACACAGGCTATCAGGTGGATCACAGACTCCACAGGTAATGGAGGAGGCAGGGTGCCCCAAGTGCAGCGTGAACACTAGCTCGACACAGAACCGGCACTGTCAATGGGCCAGCGGTGCTTGACAGGAAGGGCCCAGCGGAGCGGTGCTTGACAGGAAGGGCCCAGCGGAGCGGTGCTTGACAGGAAGGGCCCAGCGGAGCAGTGCTTGAGACGGCGGGGCCCAGCGGAGCGGTGCTTGACAGGATGGGCCCTGCGGAGCGGTGCTTGACAGGAAGGGCCCAGCGGAGCGGTGCTTGAGACGGCGGGGCCCAGCGGAGCGGTGCTTGACAGGAAGGGCCCAGCGGAGCGGTGCTTGAGACGGCGGGGCCCAGCGGAGCGGTGCTTGACAGGAAGGGCCCAGCGGAGCGGTGCTTGACAGGAAGGGCCCAGCGGAGCGGTGCTTGAGATGGCGGGGCCCAGCGGAGCGGTGCTTGACAGGAAGGGCCCAGCGGAGCGGTGCTTGAGACGGCGGGGCCCAGCGGAGCGGTGCTTGACAGGAAGGGCCCAGCGGAGCGGTGCTTGAGACGGCGGGGCCCAGCGGAGCGGTGCTTGACAGGAAGGGCCCAGCGGAGCGGTGCTTGACAGGAAGGGCCCAGCGGAGCGGTGCTTGAGACGGTGGGGCCCAGCGGAGCGGTGCTTGACAGGAAGGGCCCAGCGGAGCAGTGCTTGAGACGGCGGGGCCCAGCGGAGCGGTGCTTGACAGGAAGGGCCAGCGGAGCGGTGCTTGAGACGGCGGGGCCCAGCGGAGCGGTGCTTGACAGGAAGGGCCCAGCGGAGCGGTGCTTGACAGGAAGGGCCCAGCGGAGCGGTGCTTGAGACGGCGGGGCCCAGCGGAGCGGTGCTTGAGACGGGGCCCAGCGGAGCGGTGCTTGACAGGAAGGGCCCAGCGGAGCGGTGCTTGAGACGGCGGGGCCCAGCGGAGCGGTGCCTTTCTGCATGGCGGGGCCCTCTTCAGCGGTGTGTTTCTGCATGGCGGGGCCCTCTTCAGCGGTGCCTTTCTGCACGGCGGGGCCCTCTTCAGCGGTGCCTTTCTGCACGGCGGGGCCCTCTTCAGCGGTGCCTTTCTGCACGGCGGGGCCCTCTTCAGCGATGCCTTTCTGCATGGCGGGGCCCTCTTCAGCGGTGTCTTTCTGCACGGCGGGGCCCTCTTCAGCGGTGCATGTCCAGTCATTCAAGGGACCCAGACCTGGCCAGGACTCCCTGCTTAGTCGCCCTCCGACCGTGCAGTTGCTGGACCCTTCTGTGACGGAGTCCTGGGCCCGTGGGTGTCCTCCCTCACACCCGGGATGGGGCTTGTGGGGCCCTCCTGGTCCGCGCCCCTGCTGGCTGACTTCTCCGCCCTGCTGCCCTTGCCCTCCTTCGATGAGGCTCTCTGGCCCTTGCCTCCCCTGGATGTTGTGGCAGGTGACAGCCCAGGACTTTGCTCCTTGGGGGCAGCCGTGTCAGTCTTCTCGCGGCGGCCCTTGATTTTACGGGTCCTCTTTCCGGGGGGGGGGGGCTGGCTGTCCCCTTGCTGCTGGCCGATGTATCAGTGCTGGGAAAGGGTGGACTCCAAAACCCGTGCACAATGGTGACACTTGAAGCAGGGCTGGTGGTGGCTGAGGTGCTCTTGGGACTCTTAGCAGATGGAGGGGGTGGGTCAGGTGGGGCAAAGAGGTTAAGTTTGGAGAGGTAAAGTTTTTTAGGACCAATGTAAAGGGTAGGTGTAGTGGGTATTGGAGTGGAGGAAGACGATGTGGTTGTAGGAGAGTCAGGTGTGCTGTCTTTGGGTGCAGGTGCTTGTGACGTAGGCTGTCGTGAGGTGGTTGGCTGTTGGGTGGGTGGCTGCCTGCGTTTGTGTGTCTTGGAAGAGGGGGTGACAGACACAGTGGGAGAGGACACAGGGGACGTGTAAATGGCAGTGGGGGTGGTGACTGCACGTGTGCGGACTGTACTGGAGGGTGTGCTGGTGATGGAAGTACTGGCTGATGGTGGTGTGCATGCAGGTGTGAGTGGAGACGTCACAGGGAGGGAGGAGGGAGACGAGGAGGAGGGGGACACAGGGGTGGTAGTGACTGTTGGCATGTCTGCATCTGGGTGTTGCTTGGGTGAATGCTTGTGTGATCTGTGTTGCTTATGTCTGGATGAGCTGCCCTTGGGTGTTGAGGTGTGTGCAGGCTGGTCTGATGGTGTGGATGGGATAGGCTGAGGAACAGGAGACAGAGACAGGGTGGAGGCAGTTAGAAGAGGGAGGCTGGAAACAGGGACAATGGCTGCCGTCAGTGCTGAGGCCAGAGCATTGAACGATCGTTGATGGGCAGCCTGACCCGAATGAATGCCCTCCAGGTATGCATTGCTCCGATGCACCTCCCTCTCTACCCCCTGGATGGCATTCAAAAGGGTAGACTGCCCAACAATGATGGTCTGTAGGAGGTCAATGACCTCCTCACTGAGGGCAGCAGGGCTAACATGGGCAGGGCCTGAGGTGCCTGGGGCGAAGGAGATGCCCGCCTTCTTGGGCGAGCGGGCACGGAGCGAAGGCTGAGGGGCTGCTGGGAGGGCGGAGCTGGTGCGCTGGGTGGCGGCTGTACCTGTAGAGGCGGGGGGACCGGATGTTGCTGCCACCGCTAGGGAGCTCCCTTCCGAGGACGTGTCGGTGTCGCTGGTGTCACCACGGGTCCCCGTTGTGGTGCTCCCCTCGCGCTCCGTATCACTGGTGACCTCGGTGTCTGTACCATGGCCCACCGGGGCCTTGTGAGTTGCAGCTCCCTCGTGCTCCGATGCCAATTCTCCTCCGCCTGATGATGCTAATGCACACATGCACAAGAAGATAAAGAAAAAGGGTGGGGGGAGAAATAAAAACAGGTTGAGTGCATGCATTGTCAACACCGTTGGCGGAGAGGACAGACACAAGAGCCTCATGCACTACGCCGCGCAAGCGGGGTACACTACTCAGTACTTGTGACTAGGCCAACAGGTCTATGGACAACAAATGCGCACATGGGTGATGCTGGACCATGGATTGCTGTACTTGGCACCCTACAGAGGTGGGGGGCGGGGCACAGGGCCATGCCTAAAGGAGGGGACTACACTACAGAAAGCGCCCTGGCCTAATGTCACCCACAGCCCTCCTCCCCCACCCAGACGCCTCCACTGCGTGTAAAGATAGCAGAATGTGCTGGTACTCACCCCCTTGTGTCTGCTGTGATGTCCTCACGCGCCCATCCAAATCGGGGTAGGCCACCGCCAGGATCCGGGACATCAGGGGGGTCAAGGTACGACTGGCACCCCTCCTACGTTGGGAGGCCATCCCCAGCAGTGACTCGGCGGTCTTCCTGGTCCCGCGGCGGATGTCCTCCCACCTCTTTCGGCAGTGGGTGCCCCGTCTGTTGTGGACCCCCAGGTCCCGGACTTCCTTGGCGATGGCACGCCAAATGTCGACTTTCTGATGGGCGCTGACCTATTTGACATGTACAGGGTGGGAAAGGAAATTTCAACATTTTTCTGCATGTTAGATGTGATTGCCCCCCCCCTCCCCAACCCTGCCATGTGGCACATGCTCTCATCTGTCGTGCCTTGCACTCCTCATTCGCTCCCCACCCCACCATCTTACATCCACCATACACAACCCAGGCATAGCCCATTCAACATGCACCCAGTGTACTTACCTGTTGGTCTGGAGGACCGTAGAGTAGCGCATACTGGGGCAGGACCCCATCCACAAGTTTCTCCAACTCTTCAGAAGTGAAGGCAGGGGCCCTTTCCCCAGTCGCAGCAGCCATTGTCTCTTCCAGACCGAGGTCACAGCAGCACTTGCAGTATAGGTCCTCTCCTGTGGATGATCAGGTCTCGAGTGATTAAGCAGATAGAAAATGGCGGTCACGCCCGCGGCGGTGCGTACCGCGACCGCCGGCGCACATCGTCATTGGCTCCTGAGACCCATAGGGTTCAATGTTAACCAATGCTGCTTTGCGCCGCGGTCTTCGACAGCCTACCGCCACGGTGTGCCACGCCAGCGCAGTGACCTCACATCCCACTGTCACACTTCACAGGTCAGGCAGCCGCCATTTCAAGGGCCCACATGGCATGATTTCTACTGCGTCACACAGGCCTAGGCCTTGCATTGCCACTCATACAAGCCTTTCAATGCATAGCGATTCGTGTACTGTGCAAGCTGTGGGAACGAACCTGTGGGTTGCTTGACTCTGTGCTCCATGTTGTCCTTCCTAGGCACCGTCCGCTGGGACTTGCGAGGAGAAGGATGAATCCTCCCGTGTACCGACCGCTGGTGGACCTGTCGACAATGGAAGAACGACATATTATACTTCGATACCGACTTGACCGAGCCACTATACATGAACTGTGTGCCCAGCTGGAGCCAGACCTGATGTCCCCCATCCGCCAACCCACAGGGATTCCCCCTCTGGTGCAGGTTCTGTCAGTACTCCATTTTTTGGCAAGTGGGTCTTTTCAGACAACAGTGGCCATGTCATCAGGGATGTCTCAGCCTATGTTTTCTAAGGTTTTGTCCAGAGTGTTGTCTGCCCTGATGAAATACATGTGGAGATACATTGTTTTCCCTGAGGAGGGTGATTTGGCCACTGTGAAGGGTGATTTCTATGCCCTTGGACATATCTCCAACATCATTGGTGCCATTGATGGGACCCATGTGGCTTTAGTACCCCCAAAAGACAATGAGCAGGTGTACAGAAATAGAAAAAATTACCATTCGATGAATGTCCAGGTGGTCTGTTTGGCTGACCAGTACATCTCCCATCTAAATGCCAAGTTCCCGGGGTCAGTGCATGACGCGTATGTCATGCGAAATAGCAGCATCCCTTATGTGATGGAACAGCTTCAGAGACACCGTGTGTGGCTAATAGGTGACTCTGGTTACCCCAACCTGCCTTGGCTATTGACCCCAGTGAGGAATCCCCAGACCAGGGCAGAGGAACGGTACAATGAGGCACATGGGCGAACTAGGAGGATTATAGAACGGACCTTCAGGGTCCTGAAGGCCAGGTTTAGGTGCCTGCATATGACAGGGGGATCCCTCATGTACTCACCAAAGAAGGTGTGTCATATCATCGTGGCCTGCTGTATGCTTCACAATCTTGCATTGCGACGCCAGGTGCCTTTCCTGCAGGAGGATGGTCCAGATGGTGGTGTTGTAGCAGCTGTGGAGCCTGTGGAGAGTGAAGAGGAGGAAGACGACGGGGACGACACGGACAACAGGGACACAGTTATACAACAGTATTTTCAGTAGCACACAGGTAAGAATCACCCACGCCATTTTACATTTACTTCTGGCCTCCTGCATCTCTACTTTCTGTGTTTCCCCCCAGTTCCTTTTCACTGATTTTTGACTTTCCCTTCCCTTTTCAGAGCTGTATGACCCACAGCGTGACTTCTGCTTTGTTTGCCCATGGACTAATGCTTATTGACACCGGTATGTTGTCATCACAATGTAAATGAACATTATTGCACCGTTATGTGTAATACATTTGTAAAGAATACAAGCAGACTCCTGACATTTGAAGTGCAATTGGTGATTTATTTTAAGTGCTGCGTATAGGTCCATGATAGTAAAACGGTGATGGGTGGGGGTGGAGTAATGTCCATGGCAGAGTCCAGATCTCAGTAGCACAGGTGCATTGCCCATATGCCTGTGGAAGGATGGAGCAGGGGCAGTTCAAGGTTGGACAGGGTGACGATGTGGGACAGTGGGATGACATCAGGGGGTATCGTTTGCTGGCGGGGGTCTTGGCATCCTACTCTGTCTTCTTGTGTGATCTCAGGTTCCGCTTGCGGGGTGGTTGATCTTCAGCAGGAGGTGGGGTTCTGGTGGCCTGTCGTGGTGTGGGGGCCTCCTGTCCACTAGTGCCGGCGGAGGTGGTAGGCTGTTCATCGTCCGGGCTGGTGACAGGGGCCCTTTGGGGTGCCTCATGGTCCCGCAATGTGGTGACTATCTGGTTGAGGGCCAGGACGATGGTCCCCATTGCGGTACCGATGTTCCTGAGTTCGTCTCTGAACCCCATGTACCGTTCCTCCTGCTGTGCCTGGATCTCCTGGAACCTGGCCAGTACCGTCGCCATTGTCTCCTGGGAGCGGTGGTATGCTCCCATGATGGTGGTGAGGGCCTCTTGGAGAGTGGGTTCCCTGGGCCGGTCAACCCCCTCTCGCACAGCAGCCCTCCCAGTTGCCCTGTTTCCCCGGGCCTCTGTCCCCTGGACGGTGTGCCCACTACCACTGCCCCCAGGTCCCTGTTGTTGTTGGGGTGGTGGGTCAGCCTGGGTGCCCTCTAGTGGCGGACACACCGCTGATTGACGCGTCCTGGAGACAGAGGCATGGGCCCGCTGGGTGGGAGCTGTGCTGGTATTCCCAGAGGGGGTTGGGTCTGCTGTGGCCTGTGTCTGTGTGTGGGGAACCGACTGTCCAGAGGTCCCCGATGGTCCGGGCTGGTCATCAGGTTCTAGGTCGACAGAGCTGCTGTCATCACTGGGGGCCTGTTCTGGGGGCGGGATGGACAAATCTGGACCCTCCTGGCCGGTGTGTTGGCGTTCGGGCCCTGCAGGGGTAAAAGAGTATGGTTATTGCTTCTGTGTGTGCCATGGCGTGCGATTTGTGGGTGCCCTTGTCCCCCAGTGCTGGCATTCCCTTGTGGGAGGAGTTGTGAGGGTGGTTTGTGGGGGGGAGATGGGTATGTGCAGTGGTCATGCTTGGGTGATGGGTGTCCATGGTTTGTGTTGGCATTCAGGGATTGGTGTTGTGTTGGGTGGGTTGTGCTGGTGAGACATTGGCAGGGAGGATGTGTGCTGGGGGGTTGGCGGTGAGGGTGGGGGTGTGGGTTGGCATGCTGGTGGTTGGGGGGGGTGAAGTAGTTGGGATTAGACTTACCAGAGTCCATTCCTCCGCCTACTCCAGCGAGGCCCTCAGGATGCAGGATGTTCAAGACCTCTTGCTCCCATGCTGTGAATTCGGGTGGAGTGGGTGGGGGTCCGCCGCCAGTCTTCTGCACAGCGATGTTGTGTCTTGACACCATCGACCGCACCTTCCCCCGTAGGTCGTTCCAGCGCTTTCGGATGTCTTCCCGGTTTCTGGAATGCTGTCCCACAGCGTTGACCCTGTCGACGATCCTTTGCCATAGCTCCGCCTTCCTGGCTATTGTGGTGTGCTGCACCTGTGTGCCGAATAGCTGCGGCTCTACCCTAATTATTTCCTCCACCATGACCCTGAGTTCTTGGTCCGAGAACCTGGGGTGTCTTTGGGGTGCCATGGGGTGGTGTGGGGTGGTGTTTGTGGTGATGAGTGTGGTGTGTGTGGTGGTGTGTGGTGTTTTTTGCGTGGATGTAGTGTGGGTGATGATGTTGTGTTCCTCTGTGTGTTGGGGTTTGCGATAGCTGTGCTCTCTCTCTCTCTCTCTCTCTCGCCTTCTCTCCGAATTTCTAGTAGTGGGGGTTTGTGGGTGATGTGGGTGTGTGTTTTATAGTTGATTGGATTTGTGGGTGTGGTGTGTGTATGTGTATCAGGTGTGTGTATTTCGAATTGTCCAATGTGGCTGTGTTTTGTAAAGGTGTGTGTATTTTGAGCGCGGCGGTGTGTACCGCCAATGGAATACCGCGGTTGAAAGACCACCGCGTGGATTCGTGGGTCGTAATGGCATGGGCGTGTTTGTGTTGGCGTGACGGTGGAGGTTTGGTCATCTCCAGTTTATCGTTGACCGCTGATGAGGCGGCCTTCCGTGGATGTCGGATTTTTGGCGGTTTGGCAGTTGTGGGTCAGAATGACCGTGGCGGTTTGCCGCGGCGGTAGAATGGCGGACTTCTGACCGGCGGTAAGAGCCTTTTACTGCCGAGGTCAGAATGACCCCCTTAGTTCTTACGCACATGAAAGAAAACACTCAGTGTTACAAAATAAAGGTACTTTAGTTCGGTGACACAAATACCAAAAATACAATAGAAACTGTACTTCCTTAGGAGGTAAGTAATACACAAATTATATACACTAGTATGCAGAAATAGGCAAAAAAACAGTTAGAAAAATTTGCAATTCGTGAAAATCACAATAGTTAGAAGTGGGCCTGGGGGAGCACAAACCATACACTAAGAAAGTGGATTGCGAAAGTCGGTCCACCACGTAGGCAAGTGTAGTGTGTAGAGGGGAGCTAGGAGTACTAGGAAAGCCCAAAAGTAAGTACCACAACCCACCCCAGCGACCAGGAAAACAGGAGTAAATCATAGAAAGTTTCCCAGAATACACAGAGAGAAGTAAAGAAGAATATTGCAAAACCCAGATAAGAATGCAAGACACCAACAGTGGATTCCTGGACACGAACACCTGCGGAAGAAGGGGACCAAGTCCAAGAAGCACAGAAGAGTCGAGGAAGGGCAGGAGCCCCTACCCATTCGGATGAAGGTGCAAGAAGAGAACCACCTGTGAGGAAGAAGTGTCAGCCCTGCACCCAAGAAGACAAAGTCAAGTTCCTAGAGGGTGCAAGTGATGTCCCACGCCAGATGGAGGATTGCAGTCGGGTTTGTGTCGCTGGAGTCCGCTAACAAGCCTTGGCACACACAAAGCTTGCGGTTAGCGGAAAATGGTGCTGCCGGGTACCAGGAAGGACCAGGTGGACTCTCCCCAGGAGAGAGAGTCAGAGGAGGGGCCTCAGTGACACAGAGAGCCCACAGATGCACAGGCAGTGCACACAGGAGTCCCACAGGACGGGGACACAAAAGTTGCAGAAGAGGCCTATGTAGCACTACGAGAAAGGCTCCCACGCTGCCGGAGAACCACTCAGGGAGCTGTGCGTCGCAGGATAGAGCGCTGGGTGCTGGAGCTTCAAGATGTACGAAGATCTTGGAGGAAGGATGCCAACAAGCTTTGGCAGCAGTATAGGACATGGTGCAAGGGGTACTTTCTTACATGGGGAGGCAATGTCTTACCTCCACCATAGTTGGACAGTTGAGAGGACCATCAGGACTACTTCAGTCCACCACCTGTGATGCAGGATGCACGCAGCTCAGCAGGAGAGGGGATCCATGCAGCCGGTTGTCGTCACAGTTGATGCCTGCAGAAGCAGGGGAGTGACTCCTTTACTCCAAGGGAGATTCCATCTTTCTTTTGATGCAGGCTGAAGATGGGCTGTCCTCAGAGGATGCATGACTGGGGAAATGTTGCAGTTGATGCCTGCAGAAGTAGGGGAGTGACTCCTTCACTCCAAGGGAGATTCCTTCTTTCTTCTGATGCAGGCTGAAGATGGGCTGTCCCCAGAGGATGCATGACCGGGGAAATGTTGCAGTTGCTGAAGGAGCCGGAGATACAATGTTGCAGAAGGTGTATTGCTTTTTTGTTGCAGCTTGTGGGGTCCTGGAGAGTCTAGATGCAATTTCTTCAGTCAGAAGTCTAAGTGGAGGGTGCAGAGGTTTCCTGCCGGAGTCTAGCAATCCGAATTTGAGGAACCACCCAAGAGAGAGACCCTAAATAGCCCTCAAAGGGGGATTTGTCACCTAGCTGGGTGGCCACCTATCAGGACTGGGCTCTGACGTCAGCTGCTGGCACTGGCCACTCAGATGCTCCCAGAGTTTCCTGCCAACCTTGAATCCAAGATGGCAAAACCCAGGGACACTCTGGAGGAACTCTGAGCACCACCCCTCAGATGGTGATGGACAGGGGAGTGGCCACTTCCCTTTCATTTGTCCAGTTTCACGCTAGAGCAGGGACTGGGGGTCCCTGACCGGTGTAGACTGGTTTATGAAAGGAGGGCACCAAATGTGCCCTTCAAAGCATTTCCAGTGGCCTGGGGAGGCTACCCTTCCCAAGCGTTGTAACACCTGTTTCCAAAGGGAGAGGGTGTAGCACCCCCCTCCCAAAGGAAATCCTTTGTTTTGCCTTCCTGGGCTCGAGATTCTCAAGCAACAGGAGGGCAGAACCCTGTCTGGGAGGTGGAAGCAGTTTGGGCAGCCTGGAAACCCTCAGAAGGCTATAAAAATAATACCTCACTTGTGTGGGTGCCCAAAGCAGGGTCCGCCTAAAACCATACAAAATGAAAAACTGAGGGGGAACCAGAGTTAGTCCAAAAGGGCAACCTACATGTTTTTGGCCCTTCCCTGTCACAGACGTTTGGGCCACCCAGCGGTGATCCAACAACTTTCCCACAGAGAAATGTGAGGAAAATGTAACTTTTTAGCTAAATTTGAGGTTCCCATAGGATTCTGGTTAAGGAATTGCTGGGGGAGACAACCAAGCCACACTGCCAGCAAAGCACCAGTCCACACACACCACCAGTAAAATGCCAATACACACACAGCCAGCCAAACACCAGGACATGTAGACCATCAGCCGAATTCCAGTTCACTCACACAGAAACTTTCCCTAGTATCTGGTATTTTGTTGCCCCCCCCTTGGGGGCAGATGAGCCTAAAATATCGCTGATGGAAGAAACGGCCAAAATGTGGACCCAAAAAAAGGGGCACAACCGTTTACTGTGGGGCCACTCACTCACATGCCTGTAAATATATCCCTGGTGCCTAGTGGGCTCTCTTGCCCCCTTGAGGGAAGCAGATCAAATGTAATAACTGCCTTCTGCTCTGTGGGGTGGGGGCAGAAAGACTGTGCTCATTGTTTGGGGAGGGGGCATCGGCATGCCCATTGCAGGCAGCCCCCACCCCTACAAAAAGAAAAAAATAGTCCCTGGTGGCTAGTGGGTTTTTTGACCTCCCTGGGAGAGGGTGGGCGGATTGGGGGTAATAGCCATCATCTCCCCCCAGGAGGGCAAAACGACTGTGCCCATTTGTGTTTGGGAGGGGTGGGGACATTGGCATACTCAGTGTGGGCAGCCCTCACCCCTACATATTTGAAAAAAAGCCCCTGGTGCCTAGTAGATTTTTGGCCCCCGTCCCTGGGGGAGGCGAAATACTTTGGTCCTCATTTATATGGGGTGTGGGTATGGCCATGCAGTCCCTACCCCTATTTTATTAAAAAAACACAGTTGCTGGTGTCTAGCGGGCTTTCTACCTCCCCTTAGGTGGGCCAAATGTGCTGTTGCCCCAATCTGCCCCCCAGGGCGGGTGGGAGGTCAGAAAGACTTAAAAAAATGAATCCCTTACTCCTAGTGGGCTTTCTGCCCGTCGGGGTGCAGATTACGGGCGTATTGCCCTCATCTATGGGTGTTACAAAGACTGAATTTACCCTAAAATGTTGGGGGGGGGGGGGCAAAAGCCCTTGCCTAAGGGGCTGCTCCCTCCTCCTTGGTATCTAGTGGGTTCATCCCTGCTTGGGGATTGCCCTCCTGCAGAGACCACTGGGGAGGGGTACCACTGGAAAGGGGAGGTTTTCCTCTTTCCAGTAATACCTCTCATGTCTGCCTAGATGCTCGGGTGCTGAGATAGCCCCCTAAGCACTGAGGCAGGGAAGTTGAAATGAGCCAATATGCTCATTTTACTTTTGTTTTCAATGAAATTATGTCAGCGTGACATGTGCGCTGCTCATCACTTCACTGAAAACCCAAAAACAGCATTGGGAGGTGGGGAACTTGTTCCCCACCTTCCAAGGCTATTTGTGCTGAAAGGAAATCCCTCTGGTCCTGGCTTTCTATGTGAGCCAGGTCTCTGCATATACACCTCAGAACCCCTGAATGTTTCAATATACAAACTCCCTTAATATAGATCTTAAGAGCATCCCATAGAACAGCCTGTTTAGTAACATAGCCCGTGTTCAATGAGGAGTACTTGTTGAAAGCCATAAGCAGATCCGACCTGAATGCAGCATCCTGAAGTGCTAGATCTGGGAAACGCCACTATTTAGTGTTGGTATGTGAGTATGGGATTGTAAAGGTTAGGTGGACGGTAACATGGTCAGAGAGTGTTCGAGGTAAGTGTTCCACATCCTGTATACGGAGTAAAATACTTGGTGTGGTGAACCAGTAGTTCAGGCATGACCATGAGTCATGGTGGAATGAGTACAAAGTGTAGCCTCAAGCAGCAGTATGATGACCTCAGTATGCATCAGAGAGATGAGGTTCCGTTAGAAGCTCCTGGGGCGCCCGAAGTGAGTGAGGTTTAAGACTGGCCTTCAATCCAGTAGTGTGCAAAAGGGGGATTATGTGCTAAATTAAGGTCTCTCCTGAAAAGGATAAGGTCGGCGGGCGTGCTGGTGATGAGGGTGGTTAGAGTGTGAAATAAATCTGGATTATCCACATTGGGGGCATATACATTTACAAACAAGATCGTCCTGACCGCCAATGTGCCATGGACAAGCAGGTAATGTCCCTCTGTTTTAGAGAAGTCTGAGTTCTGTGTGAAGGGCAAGGATTTATGTACTAGATTGCACACTCCACAGGAGTATGAGCTGTAGTATGAGAAAACTCAGTAATTTCCCCAGGCATGGGCATACTTGCAGCCGTCTCAAGGGGATAGTTGTGTTTCTTGAAGAAAAGCGAAAGTTATGTGATGTCTAGTGAGGAACGCCAAGACTTGTTTCCCTTTCCGGGGATTATTCAATCTCTGGATGTTTCATGTGAGGCCATGGACCTCTACTGCGTTAGAGGGTGTAGCTGGCATGTGATGAAATAAGAGGGTAGCGAAGCACCATGCATATGTATGCACACTATGATGTATCGGTAAAGCATGTGGGGCGAAGGGCAGCAGAACCATAAAACTAACAAAACAACATAACCCATTTCCCTCCCGGCCCACCCATACCAGACTACAAACCATCCAGTAAACCCCTAGCACAGAAACATCCCACAATAACTTATCAGTGTTCGCCACGGGGGGAGGTAATGCCTCCAACAATGCAGCCCGATATTAGGGAGAATTGAAGTGGGTAATTCAGAGTCTCTAGCCTGGTGCTGCCGGCATACAACAGAATGAACATGATTGCGGTGTTACAGAGATCTATGCATAGGCTTGTTAATAGCCAGCGCGAACTCAGTAACCGCGAAGTCAACAAGAGCGAAAATATTTTTTGCCCTCATCCGAAATGGGAGGCCGCCGGAGATACTGGAAACATATTGCGGTCTGGTGATTTCCGCCTAGGCGTTCGGTTAGCTGAGTATGTCGAACAGAAATCCTGGGATTCCACTGGGATGTCAAACATACGATATTTCCCATCTAGCTCAACCCGCAACCGGGCGTACTTGACACCAATCTTCCGAAGGGAGTTTTTAGCATTAGAGTATTTCCGGCAGGCCTTCAGGACAGCACCACTGAAGTCTGGATAAAGAGATACCGCGGATCCCTGGCACTGTAGCAGACCTTTCCCACAGGGAAGGCGGAGTGCAGTGTCTCTATCTTTATAATTTAAGAGACGAGCTATGAGCGGTCGCAGTGGGGCCCCATCGGTGGCCGGGGTCCGAGAGAACGGTGGGCCCTTTCAACCGAAAACATGGGGGGGGGGGTAACTATCACGACCAAACAGTTCCTCCAGGAGCTATTCAACAAACATGTCTGCACGTCCCATGTTGGTGGTTTTGGCGATCCCAGTTACGCAAATGTTATTTATGCGGGACTGTGCTTCTAAGTCTTCATTTTCAATTGCAACAGTTGTTAATATGCCCTGCACCTTGTCCAAGCGTGTCACCATGGAGCCTGTCCCACCTTCAGTAGTGTATATACGACCCTCTGCCTCACCAACCCTGGTTTTCTGATGGCCTTGGCATTCCCCCATATGGTCAATACGGCTGGTGAAACTGTCAAAGTGTTCGTCAGTAGATCTGAAGGCAGCTCCGAGTTCCGCTAATATTGAGGCCATGCCACTACGTGCATAGTCCTCCCCTCCGTCAGGGGGATCATCCATGTCGGATTGAGTGCCTGGACGGCACAGAGGTTTAGGTTGATCAAACAGAAGCTTACACTTTTTAGGGTCTCAGCGGCCCATCTCGATGAGGTGAATGAGCAGAGGGGGGGATGGACTAGATGCACTGGTCCCAAACGCAGTGTTTCAGTATATCTGTGGGGCAGCACAGGGGCGCACAAGATTATCCAGTCAGTGCAGTGGCAAGTCAGCAATGGGGCCCCAGATATGATTAATTGCAGGAGCACCAGCAATGGTAATGCCTAGTTGATGTATGTCCTTGGGGGGGCGAGGAGCAGAGCCACAGCCACTCCCCAGCCTCAGTGAAAGCACAGTTCCTACATTTACAGGCATCATATGGGGCCGGGTGGAGGTGATTTGTTTATAGTGAGGCTGCACATCCCACCGGTGAACTGTCCAAGTGGCCCTAGCACTCCTCTCCCTGGTGGGTGAAGAGCACGGAGTGTGGATCAGGGCAGCAAGCCGGGGGCTTGTAGTGGCTGGTAGAGCGGCATTCAACTGCTCCAGGCTACTGAGGCAGCTTGCAGCAGGCAGGCCTGCGGCACCGATGAGACCGGGTGGTCTCGGCCTCTGGCTCACCCACAGCCCCACAGCCCCTGTTGTTGCAGGGCCTTCAAGACGGTGTTGCAAGATGCAGGGAACACGGGCTGCATCCACGGCCAGAATTCTGCAGCCAAGGTCACTGGATGGTCAGGCGGGCATCCCCTATGTTAGGGGGGCATAATGGGAGTGTGATGCCCGGGGATTGTGGTGAAGAGAGGCAGCGACCACCAGAGCTTCACTAGTGAGCGGCCATTTCAGTCTCTTTCGTGCCCACGCCCGAACGTCTGTATTCTTAATTACCTACGGAGAGTGTATGACATCATGTTGTGCAGCCTTAATGGTAATTATACTGCGCAAATTCACAGAAATGATGATGAGAGTAGATAAACACATCTTTAAAAAATATAGTTTTTGTTTAAGAATACTTATCATTTCAAAGCAGGGATGCAAAATGCTAAGTATTCAGTAACGCTCTTTCTGGTGAATCCAGTAACTAACCACAGATTTCCTACTTTAGGAATACCCTCAGGTGCCAGACTGGATCTGGAGATTTTTCACCAATTCCCAAACTCCCCGGTAAGTGGTGTTTTATGGCTCCACATCTACTACATCCCACGCTGGAAGTGACCCTGGCCCACATATATTCACCACCTTTGCACACTGAAATCAGTGTCTGAACTCTGTCTGCGCCGTCAATTGTGGAGCCGTTGGATATTTTGATTTGACAGTGTTCAGATTGCTAACATGGTATCTAATTAAGATGCTAGAAAGAGCCTATTACACAGAACAGGGAGAGGGGATAGTTGATGAGGAATCTGCTCAGAGCAGAAAACCCACTAGGTCAGAACAGGCAAAGTGTCCCTCCCGACATACCTGACTATCAAGGCAGAAGTGTTGTGTGCATGTGTGAACTTGTGCCTAGGTCGCAGCCTGACATATTTCCAAAACATGTATTCTGCATGCTAATACAGCATTGGTGGCCTTTTCCCTCGTAGAATGTGCCATTAAGACTTCCAGTAGCAATGTCTAGGCCAATGAATAGCAGATGTTGATGCAAAGAACTATCCACCTTGAAATTGTTCTCTTCTGCTCTACCTTACCATTCTTTGTGTCTGTGAACCCAACAAAGAGCTGATCGTCCACCTAATGATCCTTGGTATGATCAATGTAACAGCTTAAAGCAAGCTCTTTTGGGGTATAATGATGGGGCCTTTCTTCACCTTTGAGGGATGGGGTGGGGCAAAGAATGTTGGTGGGATTATGCACTGTTTGATGTGAGAAGGTGTTAAAACCTTGGCAGCGCTGCTGCCCTGGTCCAGATCCCCAGTCTCCCAGGAAAGAAGGAGGTAAATGGCTGCTGGACTGACAGTGCTTGTAACTTGATGACTGATTTAGTCAGTCATGGCATTTAGAGATCACCCCCTCCCATGTGCTTCACAATCAGGGAAATGCCCTGACGCTCAAGCCAACTCCAGAGGCATAACACCAGTTCACCCTGTTTTCTACAGTACTACATGCCAGGCCAGAAGTGTTGTCCATGGGAACCTGCCTCCGCTTTCCTTCATGGATGGCAGGAAGGCTTTCAATGCCTAGTGATCCTCTGAGCTTCTCCTGTCCCAGATGACCACCCCACTCCAGCATGGACGCTTCCGTCACCATTGTCATCTTTGGGTGCAAATCGAGTTGCTATCTATCAGCAAAGACTGCAGATCTTTTGTAGACCTTCTCCAACACCTGGATGGAATCTGACAGTTTTCCTTGGTGCTAAGTTCACCAACAGTACTGATCCAACTGCATGTGCCATCTGGCATGCTCTACCAGCAGGTTGCAGGAGAGAGAAGGCCAAGGAGCCACAGAGCTGCTCTCACTGAGGTGTAGGACACAGGAAGAAATGTTGGGTTTACAGCTCGAATGTCTTGGACTCACTGAGCCAGAGGAAATACTCAAAACGCACTGTATGCAACAGAAATCGGATAAATGGGAGCCTCTGGGAAGAAGGCAGGTGTGACTTTGACTCGTCAGTCATGAACTGTAGGAGGCTGGCCTGGTTTGTAGTGGGTACCACAGGTACTTACACCTTATACCAGGTCCAGTTGTCCCTTATCAGGGTCTAGAAGCCAGACTGTCTAAAGGTTGCTGTAGGCCGAGCAGCCAAGGCTGAAACAGGAGACATGCAAAGCTCTTGCAATACCACTGTAGTCACACAGTACTTACACACAAGAAAGACAATACTCAATGATACCAAAAATAAAAGTACTTTATTTTAGTGACACAAGGCCAAAAATATCTTAGAGGCTATACTCCCTTAGAAGGTAAGTATTATACATAAAATGTACACTAGTAACCAAAATCAGGTAAGTAAACAGTCATCAAATAGTGAAAATCACCATAGGTTACAATGGGCCTAGGGGGAACACAAACCATATACTAAAATAGTGGAATGGGAATATTGGTTTCCCACCTAGGCATGAGTAGTGTGTAGAGGAGCACTGGGAGTGTAAGAAAACACCAAAGGTAAGTAAAGTACCCCTCCCGAGCCCAGGAAAGCAGAAGTAAAGTACAGCAAGTTTCCTCAGAACACACTAGAAGTTGTGATAAAAAATAATGCAAAAACCAAGCAAGACTGCAAGACACCAACAATGGATTCCTGGACCTGAAGATCTGCGGAGAGAGGAGACCAAGTCCAAGAGTCGCTAAGGAGTCCAGGAGTAACAGGAGCCCCTGCTAACCCAGATGAAGGTGCATAAGTGTATTCTCTGGTTAGAAGAAAAGTGAGAAATGCACCAAAGAAGAGCTGCAGGTTCCTGCTTGGTGCAAGAGATGTTCCATGTCGAGTAGATGTATGCAGGCTGGTTTTCGTTGTTGGATTCCGCAACAAGCCTTGGCTCACGCAAAAGACGCGTTTGGCTGGAAAAGGCGCTACTTGGGCCCAGGAAGCACCTGGGGGTCTCAACTCGGACTGAAGAGACATAGGGGGCTCTCAGCACTTCAGAGAGCCCTCAGAAGACCAGGCAGCACCCACAGGAGTCCCAGGACACTGGGACAAAGGAGTTGCGAATCATGGTCGTCGCAGTGCTACACAATGGGATCCCACATTGCTGGAGAACAACTCAGGGAGCTGACCATGGCAGGATGTAGTGCTGGGGGCCTGAGCTACGCTGTGCACAAAGGTTTTCTTGGAGAAGCACACAGAAGCCCTAGGAGCTGCAAAACATGCAGTGCACAGGGATACTGTCTGACTCGGGGTGGCAAGCTCTTACCTCCACCAAATTTGGACAGCTGGACCTTTGGACAGTCAGGGTAATTTCGGTCCACCACCTGGGGTCCAGGCTCGTCATCAGGAGAGGAGACCCAGAGTACTGGTTGTCGCTGCAGTGCGGTGCCTGCTGAAGCAGAGAAGTGACTCCGTCACTCCTCGGGAGATTCCTTCAATTCTTCCGATGCAGGATGAAGACAGGCAGTCCTTAGAGCGTGCATGACATGGAAACTGTTGCAGTTGCTGGCAGGAGCTGAAGTTACAGAGTTGCAGCAGCCACCTTGGATACTTTGTTGCAAGTTGTAGACATCCTGGAGCAGTTCTGCGGTTGATTCGATGGTAGACGGTGAAGCAAAGAATGCAGAGGAGTCCTGCTGGAGTCTTGCAATCTGAATCTGAGGAAACACCCAGAGGAGAGACCTTAAATAGCCCTGAGAGGGGGATTGGTCACCTAACCAGGTAAGTACCCATCAGGAGGGACCTCTGACGTCACCTGCTGGCACTGGCCACTCAGATGCTCCCTGAGTTCCCTGACCATCCTGAAAACAAGATGGCAGAACCCAGGGACACTCTGGAGGAGCTCTGGGCACCACCCCTGGGGTGGTGATGAACAGGGGAGTGGTCACTCCCCTTTCATCTGTCCAGTTTTTGTGCCAGACTGGGGGTCCCTGAATTGGTGTGGAATGGATTATGCAAGGAGGGCACCATCTGTGCCCTTCAAAGCATTTCCAGAGGCTCTGGGAGGATACCCCTCCCATGCCTGTAGCACCTATTTCCAAAGGGAGAGGGTGTAACACTCCTGTCCCAAAGGAAAAGCATTGTTCTGCCTTCCTGGGATTGAGCTGCTCAAGCCCAGGAGGGCAGAAACCGGTCTGTGAGGTGGCAGCAGCTGGGGCTGCAGTGGAAACCTCAGCTGGCTTGGCAGTACTGGGGGTCCATGGAATTGCCCCCTCAATAATAGACTCAGTAAGGAGGTACGATTTCCAGTTCCTATACACCTCACATGGCTGTATTCGGGGTTACCATTGTGAAGCTACATATCTATTGACCTATATGTAGTGCACACTTATTATGGCATCCCCGCACTCACGAAGTCTGGGAAAATGAGCCTGGACGATGTGGGGACACTTCTGCTAGTGCAAGGGTGCCCTCACACACAGGTACTATGCACCTAGCCTTCAGGGTCTGAAGGTTAGATATATAGGTGACTTATAAGTGAGCTGGTGCAGTGAAAATAGCTGCAAAATAGTGCTTACAGTATTTCACTCAGGCTGCAATGGCAGTCCTGAAGAAGTGTTTGTATAAAGCTCCTTATGGGTGGCAAAAGAAATGCTGCAGTCCATAGGGATCTCCTGGAACCCCAATGCCCTGGGCACCTAAGTACCATATACTAGGAACTTGTAAGGGGGGTATAGTATGCCAGTCTGGAGTCAAATATGTAGACTATAGTGACAAACTTAGAAACAGAGAAAGCATAAGCACTGGAGTTTTGATTAGCAGGACTCCAGTGACACAGTCAAGTATACTGACAAAAACAGTAAAACATACTGACATGTAGGCCACAAACCATAAGCACCGGGGTCCTGACTAGCAAGATCCCAGTGACTCAGTCAAAACACACTAACATCAGGAAGAAATTAGGGGTAACATGCCAAAAACGGGGTACTTTCCTACACCCCCTCACCCCAAACGAGGGACAATAAGGCTAACCTTGCCCAGATGAGTCTTCATTGTCTCAAAGGGAAATATCTGGAGAGTCCATCTGTAGTGGAGTGGTTACTCCCAGATCTATGCTCTACTGTAAAGCCCACCCCCTGTAGGGAAATGGACCACCTCAACAATTTAGGGGTTTCACCTTTCATCAGTTTTAACTGTAAGAGAGGTTTGTGGTCTGTCTGAACTATGAAGTGAGTCCCAAATAAGTAGGGTCTTAGCTTCTTCAGGGCCCAGACCACAGCAAAGGCCTCTCTCTCGATGGCTGGCCAACAGTTTTCTCTAATGGTCAACCTTCTACTAATAGAAGCAACAGGTTGATCCTGGCCCTCTGAATTCAGTTGTGATAGCACTGCCCCAACCTCTACCTCTGAAGCATCTGTCTGGACAATAAACTTCTTTGAATAGTTTGGGCTTTGCAGGACAGGTGCTGTACACATAGCCTGCTTAAGTTCCTCAAACGCTTTCTGACAGCTGGCTGTCCATAATACCTTCTTAGGCATTTTCTTGGAAGTTAGGTCATTAAGAGGGGCAACAATGGAGCTTTAGTTCTTAATGAACCTCCCGTAGTACCCAGTGAGACTATGACCTAGGCCTGTGTAGTAGGGGAAGGCCATTCTAAAATAGTCTGGATCGTCCCCTGTAGTGGTTCAATCTGTTCCCCATCAATTAGGTGTCCCAGATAAACCACCTTCCCCTGCCCTATCTGGCACTTTGAAGCCTTGATAGTGAGACATGCCTTTTGCAGGGCCTCCAAAACGTTCCATCAGTGGACCAGGTGGTCATCCCAGGTGGAGCTGAATATAGCAATATCATCAAGATATGCTGCACTGAAAGCTTACAGACCTTGGAGGACTGTTTTCACCAGCCTCTGGAAAGTGGCAGGTGCATTCTTTAAACCAAAGGGCATAACTGTAAATTGATAATGCCCTCCAATGGTAGAGAATGCATTTTTAGGTTTTTCATCTTCTGATAGCTTGATACCCTGCAGTCAAGTCAAAAGTGCTCAGGTACTTGGCATATGCCAGTGTATCTATCAGTTTATCTGCCCTGGGTATAGGGTGAGCATCAGTCTTTGTGACTGTACTGAGCCCTCTATAATCTACACCAACCCTCATCTCCCTTTTACCATTCTGAGAATGCGGCTTGGGTACTAGCACAGCTGGGCTGGCCCAGAGGCTATCTGAATATTAAATCACTCCTAAGTCTAACATTTTCTGAACTTCTGATTTAATGCAGTCCCTTACATGTTCAGGTTGCCTATAAATCTTACTTTTGACAGATAAATTGTCTCCAGTATCTATGGTATGTTCACACCAAGTGGTCTGACCAGGTGTCAGAGAAAACAGCTTAGAAAACTGGCCTAGGAGGTTCCTGCAGTCCTCCTTTTGCTCTTCTGAAAGGCAGTCTGCAAGGACAACTCCTTCGGCTAAGCCATCAGCTGCAGTGTTGGAGAGGAGATCAGGGAGAGGGTCATTATCTTCTTCCTGTCCCTCATCAGTGGACATGAGTAGGGTTAAGTCTGCCCTATCATAGTAGGGTTTCAGGTGGTTCACACAAAGTACTCTTAGAGGACTTCTGGGAGTGCCTAGGTCCACTAAATAAGTGGCCTCACCCTTTTTCTCTACTATCAGATGTGGGCCACTCCATTTGTCCTAGAGTGTTCTGGCTGCCACAGGCTCCAGTACCCACACATTCTGTCCTTGGTGGTAGTCAGGACAGCCTTCTGGTCATGCCATTGTTTTTGCAACTCTTGGCTTGCCTGAAGGTTTTTGATGGCCTTTTTCATATACTCAGCCATTCTGGATCTTAGGCCAAGTACATAATCTACAGTGTCTTGTTTGGGGGGGCTTCAAGGGTTGCTCCCACCCCTCCTTCACAAGTGCAAGTGGACCCCTAACACGGTGACCAAAAAGGAGTTCAAATGGGCTATACCCCACTCCCTTCTGTGGTACCTCCCTGTAGGCAAAAAAGAAGCATGGCAATAGGATATCCCATCTCCTTCTGAGCTTTTCAGATAGTCTCATGATCATACCTTTGAGCGTTTTATTAAACCTCTCAACCAATCCGTCTGTCTGAGGGTGGTAAGGATTGGTGAATTTATAAGTTACACCACACTCTTTTCACATTGCCTTCAACTATGAAGACTTGAAGTTAGTACCCCGGTCTGATACTACCACTTTAGGGAAGCCCACCCTTTGAGGGATGGCTTCTGTATATCTAGTGGCATGGTCCACTACCACTAACATACATCTATTGCCAGAAGCAATAGGAGGGTCAAAGGGGCCAACTATGTCAACCCCTACCCTTTCAAAGGGCACCCCAACCACAGGCAGTGGGATCAAGGGGGCCTTTAGGGTGCCACCAGTCTTACCACTGGCTGGGAAGTGACACGAGCGACAGAACTCTTTTGTGTCCTTAGACACCTGAGGCCAGTGAAAGTGAGGGACTAGTCTGTCCCAGGTCTTGCCTTTGCCCAAATGTCCAGCAAGGGGAATGTCATGTGCCAGTGTGAGAAGAAACTCCCTATACTGCAAGGGAATGGCCAGTCTTCTGGTAGCACCAGGTTTTGGGTCCCTTGCCTCTGTATAAAGGAGATTATTTCCCCAGTACACTTTGTGAGAGTCACTGACATCCCCTTCTTCCTGTTTGACAGCTTGCTGTCTCAAACCCTCTAGTGTGGACAGGTCTGCTGTGCCACACTCAACTCCTCCCTGGCAGGCCCCCATGCATCCAAAGGCTCAGCTGTGTCAGCTTGGAGCTCCTCTGGTATAGGTTCTGCACATGGAGTAGACTCCTCATCAAAAGGAGAATCTTCAGGAGAGGGCGGGATAGTGGATAAGGGTTTATACTTTCTACCCCTAGTTTTTGGGAGCACTTAACCATTGTTCCAGGACCCAAGTTCCCCTGTCCTCTTTGCTTCTCGGCCTGAGCCCTTGTGAGAGAAAAGATGTACCCAGGAATGCCCAGCATTGCTGCATGAGCCTCCAATTCCACCCAAACTGAAGTCTCGAAATCATTGCCCAGTAGACATTCTACAGGTAGGTCAGTGGATACCGCAACTTTCCTTGGACCAGTAACCCACCTCCCCCTTCAGTTGAGATTCACAACAGCTATGGGATGGCTAACAGTGTTATTATGGGCATCAGTCACTTGGTACTGATGACCATGTAGGTTTTGCCCAGGGGCTACCAGTTTTTCCATCACCATAGTGACACTGGCACCTGTCTGTGTCCCTGTAGGCCTCAACCTGAACACCATTGATCAAGAGTTGTTGCTTGTACTTATCCATGTTACGGGGACAAGCAACAAAGGTGGCAAGGTCCATGCCACCATCTGAGACTAAAAAAGCCTCAGTGGTTTCCCTAACTAAACTAACCCCCACTACATTACCTAAAGCAAGCCCTGCTACACCCTTGGACTGGTTGTTTGTAGTGTTTTTCCCACCTCTACTCCTATTAGTAGGGGTACTAGTGGAAGCAGTGGGGGTTGTGGTGGTGGGAGATTTGGTGTTTCTCTTGGGACAAGTGAGGTCACTTTCTCAATTGCCTTTGTTATTACACAGGTAACATCAAGCCTTTTTCTGTTGATTGGAAGAGGATTTGTGCCCATCCCCAGAGGATTTTTGTGGGCCCGATGAAGACTCTGACTTATATCTTTGTCCCCACCTTTGTCATGTGACTTACCATCCTTCTTCTTGTCCTTGTCACCCCCTGTATGAGCTTTTCTGCTTACCCTTGTTCTAACATATTTGTCTGCCTTCTTCTCAATTCTTGGGGAGAGGTCAGATCTGAGTCTACCGAGTACTGGTGCGATGGCCATATTCTGAGTTACCATTGTGAAGCTGAACATAGGTATTGACCTATGTCCAGTGCACGTGTAAAATGGTGTCCCCTCACTCACGAAGTCTGGAAAAATGGTCCTGGATGGCGCGAGGGCACCTCTGCTAGTACAGGGGTGCCCTCACACACAGGTACTTTGCACCCAGACGTCAGGGTTGGAAGACCTGACATATAGGTGACTTATAAGTGACCTGGTGCAGTGAAAATGGCTGTGAAATGGTGCATGCATCATTTCACGCAGGCTGCAATGGCAGTCCTGCAGAAGCCTTTGCATTGAGCTCCCTATGGCTAGCAAAAGTAATACTGCAGCCCATAGGGATCCCCTGGAACCTCAATGCCCTTGGTACCTAGGTACCATATACTTTGGACTTATAAGGGGGCACAGTATGCCAATTTGGGATAAAATACTGGATTACCAGTTTGTAGTGACAAATTTGAGAGGAGAGAGAGCATAAGCACTGGGGTCCTTCTTAGCAGAACCCCAGTGACACAGTCAAACACACTGACATCAGACAGAAATTGGGGATAACATGCCAAAAAGAGGGTATTTTCCTACACTTGAGGATTGAGTATTTCACCCGGGAATGTTTTGCCATTCCATAGAAATTGAATAATAAGAGAGTCCAACTCTTGGAAAAAATCCTTATTAATTTGTAAGGGCAGGTTTCATAAAAGAAAGAGGAATAATGGCAAAATAGACATTTTAACTAGGGACACTCTCCTAATTAGCGTCAATGTGAGAAGTGCCCATCTCGCGAGTGGTATTCTAATTTTGCCTAACATAGCTCCATAATTCAGATTAAACAAGTTTGAGTACTTATTAGTTGCAAAGATCCCTAGATAATGAACAAGACTTTGCATGTTGTACTGGTCTTGCAAACCTAGAGGCAGTACAGTTGATGGAGTATTAAATAAAAGAGAGTCAGTTTTACTGGGGTTTATCTTATATCCCCCCAACCTTGTATATTCCTGAATTAAATCTATAGTGCTTCCAATATTTCCTGTGTTGGCTTTCAAATAGAGAACCTTATGTCATCAATGAAGAGCTTAATCTAGGCATACCCTTGATCAGCACTCCAGATTATTGCTGCCAAGAGCTCAATGAATAGGTCAGAGAGAATAGGTGACATCAGGCCCCTTGCTGGGTGCCACGATCTTAATCAATCTCGCTTCCTTTGTGTTGATTATAATACAAGCCTTTGTGCTCTCATACATATTTTGAAGCATGTTGATTACTAGATAAGGAAACACAAACTTTTTCAAAGTAAAAAAATAAAGCAACCCAGTTCTCCAAATCAAATGCCTTTTCGGCGTCTAACTTTATGATCATTGCTGCTTCTTGGTGGTTGGAGAAGTGGAGAAGAAATCAGTAGCCTGGGTCAGAAAAATTAGTGTTAGTCACCATTGGTCTATTTGGCAAAAAAAATTCTGGTCTTGATAGATCAGTGCTTCTCCTGAGTCTAAGGCTTGATTTTTCCCTAAATCTAACCTCTGATCCCTTTTTTGGAAGGGCTGACCACAGAAGAGGAGGGGTGAAGTAGTGGCATGTACTATGTCATCTTGTTGTGAGGTCTTTGGAGACGGGATGCATGTGGTTGCCCTGAGCTGCATGGACAAAAATTGGGACTCCTCTGGTGCAAAGGGATGAGAGAATTTTGGATAACGTGTTGACTTATTATTTGCGGTGTAGTTTTGCTTCTTTTATAGGACCGTATGGATTGGTGCCTTTCTTGAAATCTCCGTGGTTGGCTGTTGGTGGATTTTCTGAACAAAAACTTGTGATATTTCTTGCTGTGCCATCACAATGTGCTCTGTGAACTGTTTTTGCTTGTTGAATAATGTTGATATACACCTAAAAAACATGAATAGAGCTACGTGCATTCACGGTGCTACCTGGCCATCTGGATGACACTAGCCCCTCTAGAATGCGACAGACTCTATGCCGGACCGACTGGCACACTTGTAATTTGAACTGGAAGACATATGGGCCCATAAAGGCAAAAGGGGAGCTGTCCGGTTACCCAGTGGAGAGGAAGCGATATAGAGAACCTCCTCTCTAATTGTGTGAGAGAGAGCCTGACCTGACATCGTATTGAGAAAAAGAAAGATATTTCACTTGACAAAAGGTCTCCTGGAACAGCTGTCTTTAACTATATTGGCTAATTCCTCTGAATTGAAAGGAGGATTCCACCAAACCAGAGTTAAAACTCATGTGGTGGCACCTGGTCATCTGGTAAAGAACCAATATCAGACGATGTAAGACAGCATAAGCATCAGACCCTTACACACAGTGGTTTTCCATCTACTGTGTGGATGCTCTACACAGGTGATGTCCTTGTGAGGCTTAGCAACACCCAGGATATTAGCACCAGCTTCAGTGATCCAGGCAGAGATACAAAAGAATGACGATGCTCTAATCCCACTTAAAGTGGGATTAATCCCCCAACTCCTGGAATCTTTTATTGTAGGGACTGATTATCCAAAGTTAGGGTCCTTGGTTTAGGAGTCATAGAAGACAGGGGACTGTTGGTGGGAAGAAGCCTCTTTTTCAGAATAGTGAATGTCCCGTCCCTAAGGAGAAGAAAAGTATAAAGCAGAACAGATAGGAAAAACGTAGAGACATGTCTGTTTTCCTTTCCAATGCATTTGATAGAATTTGCTACATGGGAATGTACAATTTGTTTATGTTTGACGTTAGCACCGGGAATGGGGTGTAAACTTTGAGTGACGCAAAACATCCTTAGTTTAGAAAACGCCAAATGAAGGTATATTATCTAAAAATGTTCAAAGGACATTTTGGGTGGGTCTGCAGGGATCCTATTAAATCAGGAGTGAATTGTATCCTAAAAGAAAGAGAAAGCAAGGTGCAAGTTATTGTAACAGTAATGTAATCCTAAGTGTGGTACTGAGTGGTTGTTTGTGGACTGTGAATTATTTATTGAACATTAGACACACAAGGGAGAAAATGTATGGGGAGAAGAATGATGAAGCAGTATTGGTTTGGCAACACCAGGAGATACGCAGATTCTCACATAAACAGTGTAGGCGTGGAAGAGGGAGAAGTTTCAACTTGTAATTTACTCATAACCATTTGGTAGTCCTGAGAGATTACAAACAAAATTGGGCAGTGCGTTTAGAAAAAGGTTCGGAAATAGGAAGGTTTTATACACTGCATATTTTGCAAGAAAACACAGTTTCTTTCAGTCATCAGTGTAGGACAATTTTGTTAACTAATCGATGCCAATTGAAAAAAAGATGTGAGAAAGGTATTATTGAAAATGTAGAATCTTCTGATTGGCTAGTCCCTTGACAACATCCCTCAACCCAACAGGCAATTTTAGATTGTGTATAATTTTAAGAAGCCCCAGTGAGAATGTGTAGACCTCCACACATTGTCCAGCATTCCTGAGTGAATTTCCTTAGCTGGGACAGCCCTTTTTTCCCACCTTTGTTGACAGTACTTATTACTAAGTGGAATTCTCCAGCATTTTAAGCAATTGGGGGTTTCTTCTGATAAACATGCAGGCCATTGGTCTTGCGAGTGCAATCTTGGTTTTTCAGAAAAATAATGCATTACATCTTGGAATATAAATTTGATACTTTAACTTTCCAGTTTGATACACGTTTTGGAAAATATCATGCAGAACATGATGCTAATGTGGAACCTGTCTCTTAGGGATGTTGGAAAATAAAGGGCTAATTATTAAAACGAATAAATGTAGCTAAGAAATTGTAAAACACAACACATAAGCCATAGAATTTCATGCTAGAGTATTGAGCCAAAGACAAGCCTTTCTTGTACTGTAGTTAAAGGACAGGCTCCATTTGAAAGGAACAATTGGTTTTGTTTTCAGGACTTGCAGAGTCACTTAAATTACATTTCTGAGTTTACCTGGAAGAGTGTACTGTCTGTCCTACACAAAAATGTAAACACCAACATTTCTTCTGACCAGAATATAGGGAAGAGTAACTAACATCCGCAGCGGTCAAATGGCCCCATTTCTCTCGACACCTTCAGCCAGTCTTAATTTTTGCCAATATCACTTTCTATTCTGGCACTTATAGTTGTGCTTTTAATAATGTAAAAATCCCTTCATTTTGCAGCAAAGTGCTGTTGACTAAATAGGCAAAACTCTGACACGTTGTTATCCGACGGTTATATTATGTAATTTTAACTGTGTCCATGGTACGTACTGAAATAAATCACGAGTTTCTATCCCATCAAAGCTAACTCAGAGTTAATTTATATTAAAGTGTGTAAATTGAGCACTGCTAAATTGGGTAAAGATAACATCCAGAATTAACAGTGCTTCAAAAGATAGCGCAGAGACTGGTATTGGGTGGTGCCACTGGAGGAAATGGGTGGCACCATTCTAAGAAACGTCTTCAGTCACATTCTGAATTCAGCAAGGAGTCATTTCTGTAGATGCGTTAAGGTTTTCCCAAAGAAGCTAAGTGTTGAATAAAATATTGAAAATTAGTAGAAATAAATGACCATTTGTACATTTTCATTTGTAACATCTCGTCACAATGGTTGATTTACAAAAACAATAACATCACATCTACTAGACCCTTCTGGTTGCAGGGATATTTAGGGTATGTGGGTTTTCCAAGAACACGAGGTAGTCAGAGCCAATAACTGAGCTGCACCTTGTAACGGTTTTTCATTGTGGACCTGGTAAAGAGCAATTCATATGGTAAAATTTAAGGAGTAAAAAATAGTTATCAAGGAAACCTAGCTATTTCCAAAATGGGCCCAAGATATAGAGTTTAGAAGCAGTGGTTATCTGCACATCTACGAATTTGTGGGTACCAATACTAGCATGTGAATTAGAGGGCATTTCTCAAAATGTGTTGTTTCTTACACACTGGCTTACATTTGGAAGGTACAAATGTATAGAAATACAATTGGTAATAATATTTGTTTTACTATTCTGTGTTCCCCTAATTTTCCTGATAAAAACAGTACCACACTTGTGTGGGTAGGGCTAGTACCTGTGACAGGAAACCCTCCCACAATGCAACATGGACACATACAATTTTTCGACTGAAAACTGCCCCTTTCTTTTGCAATGTACCTAGCTGTGTATTTGGGTCCTATTTCAGCCGTCACCGAGGGAAACCTAACAAACCTGTACATTTTCAAAAACTAGACACAGAGGGAACCCAGAATGGGGTGACTTGCATGGCTCTCACCTCACCAGGTTGTGTCACCCAGAAACCCTTGCAAAACCAAACTATGACTAACAAACACATTTTCCTCACATTTCTGTGATGGAAAGTTCTGGAATCTGTGGGGAGTCACATCTTCCTTCCAACCAGCATTCCCTTAAGTCTTATGAATTTTTTTTTACCTCACTTCTGAGGGTAGGCTTAGTGCCCTCAACAGGGAATGGCTCAAAATGCAACATGGATACATCACATTTTTACCTTCAAAACTGACCCGGGACCAAGGGAAACCTAGTAAATCTGTACATTGTTGAAAACTAGACACCTAGGGGAATCCAGGATGGGGTGAAGCGGTGATCGACTGAGTTTTTTTTTACCCCCAATGTCCTACAACTGTCAAACTTTGCCTGAAATCTAGCATTTTCCTTATGTTTCTGTGATGAAAACCTGTGGAACCTGCAAAAAACCACGAAATTCCCACCACCCAGCATTACCCCACTTGTGCCGATGAAAACGCTGCCCCACTTCTAAGGCTGGGCCTAGTGCTCGAGGCAGGAACGGATCAAACCAAGGTCAATTGGAGCCCTTGCTTGGGGGCTCCCATTGACCTCAGTTTGATCCGTTCCTGTCGCTGGCCTTAGTTCGAACCACAGGAGTGGTGCAGCATTTTTATCAGCACAAGTGGGGCAATGCTGGGTTGTAGGAATTTTGTGGATTTTGGAAGTTCCATCACAGAAATGTAAGGAAAATGCTAATTTCAGGCAACATTTTAGGTTTGCAGGGCATTGTGGGTAACAAAACCTAATGGGATTCACACTGGGCACACCACCCTGGAATTCCCTGGTTGTCTACTTTTCAAAAATGTCCGTGGTTGGTAGGATGCAATGGGTGGCAACCGAGCATGGCCCCTAATACCTCAGCTACCCCTATTGATTATCTCTCCACATAGCAGTGTAGGGCCTTTTGTGTCAAGGTCTCCTGGCCCACCTACACAAGTGAGGTACCATTTTTATCAAAAGACTTGGGGGGATTCTGTGTGGTAGGAAAGTCGAGGCTCCCTGTAGATTCCAGAGGTTTTTCTGACAGAAATGTGAAGAAAATGTGTGTGTTTTAGACAACTTTTGAGGTTTGCAGCGATTTGTGGTTAAGACAATGGTGTGGGATGCATGCGAAGCACACCACCCTGGACTCCCCTTGATATCTATTTCAGAACTGTCTGGGTTTTCCAGGTGGAAGCCTACACAAGCCCATAAAGTGCAGCCGTTCACCATTACAAGTGGGATGATCCTGGGAGTTAGCCAAACTCTCCAGGCCCATATGTCAAAACAACACCCAAAAGAATAAAATGTCCTCTTGCTTGCCATTGGGGTGGGATGGCTTAGGCCTCAGGGGAACTGGAAGACTGGTGAGGATTTAGAGGTGAGCGTGGGGCCTGATGTTAGGATTGGAAAGACCTACCCCATTATTTTATTAAAAATATATATTGCTGCCACACAGAGGAATTTCTGCCCCCTCTGGGGGCAGATCGGAGGTAGTTACCCCAGTCTGTCCCCCAGGGATAGAAATACTGTTGCCCCCTTTAGTAGGGGTGGGGGCATGGCCAAGCCCATGTGGGCAGACCCCACCCCTATATTTTTTTTGTTTAACTCCCTGGCATCTAGTGGGCTCTCAGCCGCTTTGGAGGGCAGATTGAGGGCAGCTGCACCACCTGCCCCCATGGGAGGGCAGAAAGACTGTTCACCTCTTTATTAGGGGTGAAGGCGTGCCCCATTTCTCTAGTATTAATTTAAAAATAAAACATTGGTGCCCAGTGGGCTTTCTGCTCCCCTGGGGGCAGATTGGTGGCAGTTGCCCCATCTGTCCCCCCAGGTGGGCAGAAAGACCTTTGTATAAAATTAACTAAGGGGGGCACCAGCCCTTGCCTGAGGTTCCACTCTCCCTGTCCCTGGTGTCTAGTGGATGGATAACTGCTTGGAGATTGCATTCCTGTGGTGATCCCCAAGCAGGGTCCACTGGGTAGAACCACCATTGGAAAAGGGAGATTCTCCCTTTTCCAACAATACCGCTCCCATAAGGATTGGTGCTCGGGGCTGAGATATCCCCCGAGCACTGATTCAGTGAAAGTGAAAAAAGTCCTTTGGCTCAATTTACTTTCATTTTTGTATGTAATGACGTCAGTGCGTTCTGCGACCTGATCATCATTTTATGCAAAAAAAAGCTCAGGCGGCTTGAGAAACTCTTCCTGAGAGAGCAGTCTTAGTCTGGCAGATAAAAAGGGAAAATCTCTGGTGCAAAGCACCAGAGGATCTTTTCTAACCCTCCCTAGTGTCGGCTAGTTGGCCACAGATGCACTGGGGAGGGTGTGCGGGTTTCGGCCTTTGGCCAACACCTGCACCTAAAGGGCCAAATAAAATATATAAGTAATTTAAAAGATAATATAAGCACTAAAATAATAAACTGTAAATAGTTATAACAGCTATATAATAATTGATTTGCCCAGTATATTAAACAGTAAAATATTATACCCAACATAACACATTTTACAAAAAAAATTATATAAGCATTCCAAAAAATAACAAATAAAAACATACAATACTAAAAATTAACAAATACATAATATTATAAATTCAGTTTTATTAAAAGTATGCAAAGTAAGTTTTGAACTTCGGAAGTGCTCGATTTACTATTCCCACTCCAGTTTAAGCAACAGTGGGGAAAGTTTTAGACTTTGGCAGGTTTACATTTACTATTCCCATTCCAGTCTACGAAATATTAGGAAAAGTGTTGGACTTTAGAGGTGTTAGCTTAACTATTTCCACTTCAGTCTAAGCAACAGGAGGGAAAGTATTGGACTTTGGAGGGGTTAGATTTACTATTCTCACTCTAGGCCAAGCAACAGCAGATAAAATGTTGGACTTCGAAGGAGTTGCATATAAGAATAAAAGTCCCAATCACTTTCTAAAAATGTTTCAGGCATTGCGTGGATGCGAAGAGCTACAGAGTGTGGAGGTAGCGCTGTCACTCTACAGTACTTCTCAGGACTGTAATAACATGGGATAATCAAGTAAAAAAAGCCTGTCCATATGAGAAAAGCGGGGTCTGTCTGATGCACTGGTGACTGTCAGTTTCTGGGAGAACCGCATGGAGCATGTTTCAGAACCTGCTGACTTGTTGTCCATGAGTACCATTAGCCACTATCAGTTGTCTGCTGCTCCCACAGTGTGCCTCTTGATCGCTAGAAACCCTGCTGTACAGCCTGTATCTTTGAGACCACTGGTCACTTTTTACCCCATATCAATCCTTGGCATAAAAATAAACCAGATGCAAAGCAATCCACAAAATGTGTGCTGGTTGGAGCACACAGCAGACTGAATCCTGCACCTGAAGCCTTTCAGGGACAAGACTTGTGAGATGTGGCATATGTTAGAGAAATCTCTCTGGAGATGAGAGGCAGTTTAGCCATGGAAGACATTGAAATTGACTCCATTCCTAAGTGCCTCAATAACATGAAAGAGCACCTAGAAAAAAGAGCATATGCACTACAATATGGTTGAACATCCCATTTCAGACATCTAAGGTGAGGCACCAGCACAGACTAAACTGCAAAAGAGCTAAAAAGGGAGTTGGAGAAAATAAAAGCAAAAAATAAAACTCTCAGGGTGTGCTCTTGCAGAAGTAATCTTCACAATTGGATTCCAGAGACCATGAAGATGTACTGTGTTGAGGATTATGTTTGGTGAAGACAACCTATCATCATTCTTTGTGGTTGAATATGCACACCGGGCTGTCTTCTCTAGACCTTTCCCAGGGGCTCCCCCACATCCCATCTTAACCAAATTTCTCAATTACACAGACTGAGACAAGACCTTGGAAAGGTTGAAGGATACAAATGGCATACAATACAACAAGGGTCTGGATTATCCTTCTTTCAGGGCTTATCCACTCTGTTCAGGATACTATGATGTAATGCACATGAGGGCCGACCATTTTGAGTAGGCACTGACACTATTGTAAGTAACAGGAGTCGCCATGTTCCCACTTTCATGGATAATTATTCTCATGTGTGCCACTATCACAGATGTTGACTGGCCTTATTTTTCTAAGAACCGAGAAAGTGTCAAGTCATTTGGATAATGACATAGATATAACACCTGATACGACATCAGTCTTGGACAAGTGCCTACTTATTACCATGTCGTTGTCAAATAAGAACAAATGCAGACATATAGCCAAAATAGTGCAGTCTGAATTGACGTCCTTAAGGAAACTTCTGGGACATACACACTGATGCACATTATCTATGTGAGACATTCCTAACATATGTCAGAATTCCATTTTCAGGTAAGATTTAGTATATAAGGACTGCCACTTGACCACTTGTCAGGAGAGGTCCTTTGCCAAGATTACCGCACAAGATTCTGCCAGAGACTGCCTCACCTACGGCCAGCGCACTTCGAACATGCTACAACTGATGCTGATAAAGGCGAGTTCTGGAGGAAGGAAGTTACTGCAACGCGTGCTTGCCCTTCACACAGAACACTGCTGTCATGCCTCCACTGATAACGACAGCTCCTGCTGTCAGCAAATTATGCTGTATCGCTTCTCCCTAAGAAACTCTGGACTGCAAGTTGCTCTGCTCTCCATGCTCGCCTGTTGTAGCACGTAGAAATAGGTTTTAGAGTGTTAGGTTTTAGATCACATTTTAATCATGTTAGAAATGTTCATTTTATTTCCATTGTTCACAACATGCCTTCTTGCTGTTTTTATGATATCCTATGTAGTTATTGTCGATGAATTGAGAAGCAGGTTTGCCCGGTTGTAAAAAATGCTTTTAGTTAAACTTGTTTTTTAGGGCAGTATGTGTGTGATATTGTGAATAACGAAATAGGTTTGTTTCTATTACCACGGTGCCCCTAATCCAGTTGCAGGGGGTGTTAGTAACCCAAAAGCAATAACTACTCCGATTATGTCTTGGGTGTGGTTCTGTGGGGCTGCAGTGACCTGTCTTTCACATTTAGTCCTGGTGCATTTACCCAAGTTCACCTGGGTCACCATGGGTGGGAAAGCAATCCTTGTAGAACTACGCCACAGCCATAGTTAACGCAACCACTAGAAGGAAGTTCAACACTATCAAGAAGCAACTATGCTGCCTGGGCCTTCAGTATGCCATGCTGTATCCGGCCAGACTGCGGTTCCTACTGCATGGCAGGGCCCACTTTTATCAGACCCAAAGGAAGAGTCCACTACGCTCTCAAATGTCTCAGCGACCTGAAGTAATGTAAGGATGTTTCCAGCCGACTCAGACTGTTAGATTCTGGAAAAGCTTGAGACCAATCTGCTGATCCTGTCCTATCTGTACTTTGTAACCTGATTATCAGAACGCTCAGATTACACATTGTGGCATCACAAATTTTGGATATCTGCTCTGCGTTACCAGTTCTGCTCATAATAGTGGCTGGCGTACCACAGCCTGCCTGGACCTCTCGAACAGCAATCAGACAGACAGCATTACATCCCTTATTGCATCTGCTAATAGAGTCCCAGATAAAGCCATCCTCCCCGTACAGTGAGGTAGGGCAAGAAACGCATCAAGATTGTGAATAGTCCCACGAGCCTTGCCATATCGTGCCACCCTGCCCCCCACATACAAACACCCTGTGCCTTGTTCATCAGTTCCTCCGCCTTTTGTACAAAAATCCATGTCCTTTGTCCATTCCATTGCTGCAGGTGCATCTGCGTTCCTCCAATGTCCCTTTCTGTCACCAGGGACCCAGGCCACATACAAACGTGTAAAACGAGGGCCCAGGGGGTCAACTGGGACTGTGCGACCAATCACTTCTTCATTGAACACACAGTTTCCAAGTATTTCTGTATGATCGGGTAGGACCATATCATATGGTAAAAATTTGCTTTCAGAGCTTCACTTCCAGTACAAACAGCTAGTTTTAAATCTTTGGATGGCAATTTAATTACTGTCACTGTTGCCATCCCCGGCGCTGAGCTAGTACTTCAAAGTTGCTTATTGATATCTGCTGTTGTTATGTTATACTAATAATGATGTTACTACCTGTAACATCATTGAGAATGTGGGACTCGAAGTGGCAGGAGGGTTAGGTTAGCACAATTTGTCCAGTGCATGCATGATAAAGCAGACATTGGTGTGCACAGTGATATTAGCAGCTGTGTCAAAGATAAAGTGATGTCTTAGTATGGAAGAGTTTGAATGGGTAGCCACTCCCGTGACTTAGGGCACAATTTGATTGTTTTTTTTTAAAACAGATTTTATTGAAGTTTTGAACTGGTAGGCATTAACAGACACAATAATATATAGAAGGAATACTTACATCCTTAATTCCTTCAAATTACTTTGAAACATTTCCCGCTTCCCACCCTCAGCCTCTTGCCGCCGTCCCGGTCTGTGTGAGTACAAATCTATTGGGTAGTCGATGTATGCTTGTGTTTTTCAGAAGCAACAGGGCAGTGGGTGGTGTCAGCGTTCTTGCTGGCTGGTCTCCCACTAGCAGTGAGCAGTCTAGTTAAATGACGGGAGTGGTACTGGAGGGGGACTATTGGAGAGGCCCCAGGGGAGCTCTCCGGGGATGGTTGGCCCGCGTCTTTCAGGCTATCCACCAGGTATTTCCAGGTCTCGGCCAAGTCCTGTGATCCCCTACCCTGTCTTGCCTCACACATGAGTGCCATGCTTTTGTATCCCACCCAACGCTCCAATTCTCTCTTCCAGCAACTAATCTTAGGGCCCCTTGGGTTTTTCCAATTCCTAGTTATCTCCCTCTTAGCCAGGATATAGGCCAGATCCTGGAATCCGCTGGAGGCCCTGTTCTTAGGGGTGTGGGGAAACCAGTGGAGGAGGCAGTGCCGGGGGTACAAGGGATGTCCCGAGAGATAACCTCAGCCATAAAGGCGGTCATCTCTCCCCAATATCTGGTTAGGATTGGGCAAGACCATCTCGTGTAAGAACTCAGCTGCCGCTTCCACACATTGTGGACATTTCGCCTCAGCTATATGAAAGTGCTCGCAAAGGCATTTGGGGGGTGAGATAGGCCCTGTGTAATATGTAAACATTTATTAATTTGAATCAGACATTTCTAGATACTTTTGGGGTTCTTTTCTGGATTAGTTCCCAGTCCCTCTCTGGGATTGTTATCCCCAGATCATCTTCCCATCTTACTCTTTTAGCCTCAAGGGGTCATAGTGCATCCATCCGGACTGCCCTATATAAGCAACTTACTGCTCTGAACGTGCCCGCTGATAATACTACATAATTGCTGGCAGCGTGGGGGCGAGGCTCTGTTTGCTCAACTCGCCAATATTTTTTACTTGAGAGGGTAACAGCGCGATGCAGGAGGAAATGCCCATGTGGGAGATCATAGTCCTGCTGGGACTCCTCAAAGGGGAGAAGCTCCCCATCCCTGTACAGGCCTCCCACCTGTGTCGCCCCGCATCAGTCCAGGACGAAATGCCCCTCCATTCTCCCTGATAGGGTAACCAGAGTAGCCATTCCATTGGGATGTCAGGGGAGTAAGGGATGTTAGTACTTGTTTTTTGGAGACATCTATTCCAACATTTTTGTATGGCTCGAACCTCTTGAGTGTCCATAGTTATGGGGTGCGTAAATTTCAGTAGGGTTCCCGCTAATTGAGAAAGGTGTGGGGCCAATGGGCTTGCACCGCCATTCGGTGTCCTACGCCCCCGCGATCCACTGGGTAAGCCATTGCAGTTGGGCTGCCAGATAATACGATTCGAAGTCAGGAACCGCTTGTCCACCCTCCCCCCTCTGCCCTCGGTCTCTTCATGGTAGTCAGCGCTATCCGGCAGCGTCCCGGACCCCATATGAAGGCAGTGATCAAAATATCCAGATCCCAAAAGACAGTAGTGGGGATCCAAAGTGGCAGAACACCAAAACAGTACAGTAGCCTAACAAAGGCCACCATTTTGAGAAACTCCCCTTTTCCCACCACTGACTTTGGGAGCGTCTTCCAAGCCAAGATTAATTTTCAGCACTCTAATTGCTTACATTTCCCTCCTGAAGGTCAGCCCTAGAATGATAAATTCTGACTCCCAGATAGGGTATTCATCTTGGTTCCCAAGGGACATGGTCCAAGTCCGCAGGTGAGTCCTGGGCTTCTGTTAGTGGGTACAGTTGCAATCGCTGCTAATTCACCTGGGGGCCCGAGAGAGAACCAAACCTTTCCATGAGTGCCCCGCCTCTCCTCAGTTCTGATGCTGTATTCCGCAGGAACATGAGCAAGTCATCTGCATAGAGTGCTATGCAGTGGAAGATATCCCTGTGTAGTAGCCCTTGATACCAGTGAGCTGTCCGTACCTGGCTGGCCAAAGGTTCCATGGCCAGGACGAACAGCAAAGGCGAGAAGGGACACCCTTGCCTGGTGCCTCTCTCTACTCTGTATATATCAAAGACCGTACATCCAGTTTGCACTTGGGCTCTAGGGTCAGCAAATAGAAGTTGCATCCACCCAAGAAAAACACCCCACAGCTCCAAGTGTTTGAGTACTCTATAGAGGTAGCTCCACTCCAGGCTGTCAAAGGCCTTTTTTTACATCAACAGCGAATATGGCAACCAATGCTTTGCCTGGGGTGTCGGCATCAAGAAGATTGATAAGGTGTCATATTTTGGGCTGCATTCCATGCAGGAATAAAACTTGCTTGGTCGAGGTAGACCAGGTGAGTCTTGAAAGGTAATAGTCTCGGTGCTAGGACCCGACTGAGGTTTCTTGGTCCTTGGCTGCTTTGTATATTTCTACGAGTCTGGGGGCTAGGTCGTCCACATATGTGGCATAGAATTCAATAGGGAGCCCATAGGTGCCCGGTGTTTTCCCCCTCACAAGGCCCTTTATGGCCACTCGGATTGCAGGTTGTTCGATGCCCCCTCCCACGGCCTCCTTTTCCTCGCTAGTGAGGTTCAGGTGTGGCAGTCGTTCTCCGCAAAATATTGCCTGATGTGCCCCCCTATCGCTTCTTGGAAGACTGGGTCTTTCAGACATTCTGGTTTCAGACGCCAAGTCAGTATGCGGGGTTTGACCCGTTCCCAATGTAGTTGGAGAAGGTCGGGGTTGTGGTCAGAGGCTGTCCTTACAAGGTATTCCACATCCTGTATCTTGCCATGTACCTCTGGAGTGCAAAGGAATGTGCCCAAATGGATATGTTGGTCATGCCAGGTAGAGAAGAAGGAATAGCCCTGTGTATGTGGGTAGAGCCAGCACCACGAGACAATTAGTCCCTACCAAGTCCCAGAATGCACGGGTGGCCCGGCAAACAGGGGAACTCCAGAGAGGGGATGTGATCTATCTATGTCAGGGTTTGCCACACAGTTGAAGTCACCACCCAATCAATACCCATTGTAGTAGATAATGGCCAGTGTCCCCCAGAGATGTGTCAGGAACATTCCCTGGTTAGTATTTGGTGCATAGATGCTAATAAAAGTGATATCGGGACCCTCCAGGAGGCCGGTGTCCACCACAAAGTGACCCTCTGGGTCTATGACCACCTCTGTTTTCTGGAACGGGATTTCCACCCTAATCCAACTGTGGGTCCCCCGAGCACAGGCAGAGTACGATGTATAATAAACTTGGCCTCTCCATGTTCTCTGCAAAGCCGCTCCCTCTTTGGCTGTCATGTGTTTCTTGCAGCATTGTTATGTGGGTCCCCTTTTGGTGTAGGTAGGAAAATACTTTGTATCGTTTGGACAGCGTATGCATGCCCTTAATATTCCATGATACAATCTTATAGTTTAATGATGTCGGCATTTGACCAGTCTTCTGTATAGCACTTGTCACCCATACCAAATCCGCATAAAGCCCAGTTCGACCAACCACCCCTTAGCAGTATCAGTCTCCAAGGGATGCGGCAGCATGATGCCACTAAATCAACAAACCATAAACATCCCAACTCCCATTCCTCAGGACAGGCGAGAAACAACCCCCCTATCCAAACTGGTAACGTAACTTAGAGCTTTCATGGAGGTCCGTAAGGCTAAAGAGGTGAGGCTTGTGGTGGTGCAGGGTCTCACAGCCTGGGTCCCCCCAGCCGATCTGACTTGTAATAGTGCAATAGTCCCCGATGGAAGATGTCAGGTCTCCTCAAAGGCCTTCTCCTTTGCTCAGCGGAAACGTAACTCCACACTGGGAGCCGTAGAGGTGCCAAATTTGCTGTCTGATTTGAGTTTTGTTCGAAGTGAGCTGAGGACTGGCCTCACCCCTCCTTAAGAATGCCACTGCCGCTATGACCTCTCTCTCTCTGTGCCTCCTCAGCAGATGGCATGGCACTGCTTCCTTGTGGTCAGTTGAATTTCAGCCGGTGGCTCCGGGGTCCGACCCTCCGGTGTTTGTTTAAGGTCTGCTGGTGGTTGCCGGTCTAGCCAGTCACAAAGCGCTTGAGGGGTCTGAAAGAAAAGTGCGTCCTCTCCCGCCACTACCCTCAGCGTGGTCGGGAAGTGCTTGACATAAGGGATGTTCAAGGATCGTAACTTTTTCTTCCAGGAAAGTGGCCTGTTGTTTTTGCATCTCTCATGAGAAGTCAGGGAAAATATGGACTGTACTGTTCTTCGCCATCAGAACGCCCCTCCTCCTGGCTTGTCCAAGGGTATGATCCCGATCCCTATAGTACAACAGCGTGGGAACTGTGGGGGAGCCCCCGGTAGTGGCAGATCAGCCGGTCTCCTGTGCACCCTCTCAAAGGCGTAGAAAGGTGATAGGCCCTTAGGTGCTACCTCGGTGCATCCCCAGTTCTCCAAGAAGGAAGGCATGTCATTATGGTAGGAAACTGGCACTTGCTGCAGTTACCCCCCACTTTTTGCCTGATATTGATGCTGACTCGACTGAGAGTGTGCTGGGATCCTGATACCAGGCCCCAGCACCAGTGTTCTTTCCCTAAAAATTTACCATTGTTTTCACAATTGGCACACTTCTGGCACACAGATAAGTCCCTTGTAAAATGTACCAGTGGTACCAAGGGGCCTGTGATCAGGTAGGGTCCCTAAGGGCTGCAGCATGTGTGTTGCCACCCTAAGGGTCCCTTCACCTAACACATGCACACTGCTATTGTAGATTGCCTTTTTTCTCCACCAACACACACAAAGTCGACATGGCATCCCCATCAGGGTGCCATGCCCACAAAACACTTCGTATGGCAAAGGTAAATCACCCAGCTAGCAGGCCTTACAGCCCTAAAGCAGGGTGCACTATACCACAGGTGAGGGCATAGCAGCATGAGTAATATGCCCCTATAGTGTCTAAGTCTATTCTTAGACATTGTAAGTACAGTGTGGCCATATTAAGTATATTGTCTGGGAGTTTGTCATTACGAACTCCATAGTCCCATAATGGCTTCACTGAATACTGGGAAGTTTGGTCTAAAACATTTCAGCACAGTAAACCCCCACTGGTGCCAGTGTGGGATTTAATAAAAAAGTGCACACAGAGGGCATTTTAGAGATGCCCCCTGCATTTTACCCTATCCTCTAGTGTGGGACTAACTGGTCTGTGCCAGTCTGCCACAAGCAGATGAGTTTCTCACCCCATGGGGTAAGGGCAGTGGTGATCTCTGAGGCCAGAAACAAAGCCTGCTCTAGGTGGAGGTGCTTCACATCTCCCGCCTGCAGGAACTGTAACAATTGGCGGTGAGCCGCAAAGGCTCAGGTCTCATGTTACAGTGCCCCAGGGCACTCCAGCAAGTGGAGATGCCCACCCCCCGGACAAAGCCCCCACTTTAAGGCCACTTCGACAGTAAACTTAAGAAAAACAAGGAGGAGTGACCACTTCAGCTAGGACCACCCCTAAGGTGTCCAGAGCTGAAGTGACCCCCTCCTTGCAGAATCCTCCATCTTGGTTTGGAGGTCAGGGACCAATAGGGTTAGGAGTGTGCCTCCCTCTCCAAAGGGAGTGGACACAGGGAGGGTATAGCCACCCTCAGGGACAGTAGCCATGGGCTACTGCCCTCTGACCCCTGTAAAGCCCCTAAATCTTGTATTTAAGTGCTTCCCTGAACCCAGCTCACCAGATTCCTGGCGACCTGACAAGAAGAAGAAGGACTGCTTAGCTGAAGACTCCAACAGAGAAGAAAGAAGACAACAACTGCTTTCGCCCCAGCCCCACAGGCCTGTCTCCTGCTTCTAATGCAAAAGACCAGCGACATCTCCAGTGGGACCATCGACCTCTGCCCAACTCCAGAGGACTGCCCTGCACCTAAAAGGACCAATAAGTCCCAAGGACAGCGGCTCTGTCTAAGAAAAACCTACTACCAAGGACTCCCACCTCACTCTGGATACGTGAGTCCTGATCCCTGTGCACCCAACGCCCTCGGCCCATGTCCAAGTGGTCCACCAAGCTAGAGAGGGTCCCCAGGCAATTGCGAGCAAGTGCCCACCCTGGGGTGACCTCTCCACCCTTCCACGATGACGCCTGCAGAGGGAATTGCGAGGACCCCCCTGACCGCAAAGCTCCGGACGAAGATATCCGACGCCTGAAGACAAACTGCACCCGCAGCCCCCAGGATTTGGCAAAAAAAAAAAAAACAGCACAGCTACGTCCAGCAGGCGGCCGTCCTCTGTGTCTGACCGGTGGTGTGCCCGAGACAGCCCCCTGGACCTTGCCTGCAGCCTCAGAGTGATCCCGGGGGTCTCCTCATAGAACAGCATTGGAAGCCCGACGTCCTGTTTGCACCCGGCCGCCCCTATGCTGCTGAGGGTGTGAGTTTGGTGCTTACTTGTGGCCCCTCCAGTGCTCTTTCAATCCCCCACCCCGGTCTGCCTTCCGATCCACGGGTACTCACCTGTAGGCAGACCTGATTTCGAGTACCCCCCTGTCTCCATGAGAGCCCATGTTAAAATTGCTCAATTTTGATCTCTGCACCCGACCGGCCCTGTGTTGTTGGTGGGTGCTTGGGGTTAACTTGAACCCCAACCAGTGGACTTCCTAAAACCTGGAGACTGAAACTGTAAGTGTTGTTCTTACCGGTAAACCGAACTAACTTTTCTTCCCCCCAGGAACTGTTTCTAAAAATGGTATTGTGTCCATTTTTAAAACAGATAATTGCCAATATTTCAAAAACTGTATTACTTATCGATTTCAAACCAAGTACTCTTGATACCTGCGTGGAATACAAATCTTTTTAAGGTATTTACCTGTTACTTGATTCTTGTGGTTTTAAAAATAAATTAAGAAAATATATTTTTGCTATATAAAAACAATTGGTATGGAGCTCAGTCATTGAGTGTGTGCTTCTTCTATTGTCTGCATGTGTACAACAAATGGTTTGCACTACCCTCTGATAATCCTAACTGCTCGACCACATTATCACAAATGAGAGCATTAGTATTACCTACTTTAGCCTCTGTTAAGCCTTTGGGGAACCCCTGGACTCTGTGCACAATATATCTCACTTTGTTATAGTATATACAGAGCCAGCTTCCTACATTGGTGGACCCGCGGTGGGGTCTACAACTTTGCATTTGCTGGGCTACTCAGCCAGTACCTGATCACACAACTAAATTCCCAAATTGCCTTTAGAAACTGATTTTTAAATTTGGCAAATTTTTCTAGATTTTTAAAGTCCTGCTAGGGCCTTGGTTAAGTCCCCTTCGCATTTCTTTTTAGATTTAAAAGTTTTTGTGAATTAGGGATTTAATAATTAGAAGTAGTTTTAGTTCTAAAAGTAATCCCCAATTTTAGTAACAAAATGAGTAGCTCAGAGGACATGGTGGTGGAACTCAACTTTATCCCTTACCTCCATCTTGGGATGAGAGAGTTAAGGAATCTCTGCAGCCTCAAAAACATTAAAACAGGTTCCAACCCTACCAAGGTCAAGCTCCAGGAGCACTTGGCAGAGTACGCCAGGGACCACCCTGCTGAGGAAGAAGAACTCCACTCAGACAGGGAAGATGTTAGTAATGAGGAGGATGACCTCCCCACTCGTCACCCAACTAGGGGGACCAGGGTTCCCTGTCTCCATAGATAGTACTCACAGGACCTGCATCTTCCACAATGGAGTCCAGCTCGTCTGGGAACATTGAGGGCAGCCTCAATTAAGAGGACATCCTTTTAGCAAGGAACGCCAAAAGGTTAGCTGTGGAGCAGCAACTACTGGCTATAAACAGGTAGAGAGCAGAAATTGGCTTATCAACTATTAATGGTGACAGCAACATAAGCACTAGGGACAGAGAGTATTCTGACACCCCTAAAATCCCCAAAGGGATTGTCTCAAAATATGAAGAAGGCGATGATATCACCAAATGGTTCACAGCTTTTGAGAGGGCTTGTACAACTAGAAAGTTAAACACATCTCACTGGGGAGCTCTCCTTTCGGAACTGTTCACTGGTAAGTGTAGGGATAGACTCCTCACACTCTGGTAAAGATGCTGAATCTTATGACCACATAAAGGCTACCCTGATTGAGGGCTTTGGATTCTCCACTGAGGAGTATAGAATTAGGTTGAGGGGGGCTCACAAAACCTCCAGCCAGCCCTGGGTTGATTTTGTAGACTACTCAGTGTAAACACTGGATGGTTGGGTAACTGGAAATGAAGTGCATGCCTATGATGGGCTTTATAACCTGTTTATGAAAGAACACATTTTAAGTAACTGCCTCAATTAAAAGTTGCATCAATATCTGGTAGACCTAGGTCCAATTTCTGCCCATGAATTGGGAAAAAAGGCAGACCACTGGGTCAAGACAAGGGTAACCGAAACTTCCACTGGGGAGACCAAAAGAAGGGTTACAAAGTCTCTCAAGGAGAGTGGGTGACACTCCTAGAAATAAAGAAAAGGATTCCTCAGTAGGCCCCCAAAAACCTGTCCAGGTGGTTGGGCCCCAAGACACATCCCAAAACAAAAGTGGGTACCAGGATAAGAACTGGGATGCCACTAAGGCATGATGCCACAACTGTAGACAGACAGGGCACCACACCAAGGACACTTCTTGTCCCAAAAACAATCCCCCTAGCAAAACCTCAGGGGTGACCAGTGTAGCCATTGGGATGACTCTTCAGATGGGGAGGTTCTGATAGCCTTCAACTGGAAAATTTGCCCAACAGGTGAGTTGGAGATTCCAGAGGGGAACCTACTGGTGAATAGAATCCCAGCCACTGCCTTGAGAGACACTTGTGCCAGTCACACTATTACCCATGACAGGCTGGTGCTCTCAAACCAGTACTTTCCAGGTAAGACTGCCAGAGTAAGGGTTAGCCCAGACAAGGTCATTAATAGGCCTGTGGGTTTAGTGTCCCTAGACGTGGGTGGGACTTTCAGCTGGAGAAGGGTGGTAGTCAGTACAGATTGTCTTCTTGGAAATGACTACCCAGAGGTTAGTCAGAGCCCAAAAGATGAGCTGGTCCAGCACCAGCCCTCTCCCAAGGATTCTTAAGGTACTGCCCCTGCAGTGTCTAAAGTTAGGCCGCGGAAGAGAAAAAAGAGAAAACAGTTCCGGAAAGGTGGACAACCTTTCGCCAAGGTTCCAGTAAGCCAAGGAGATTCTGCTTCAGTAGGGGAGAACTCCTAAAGTGGCACTGGTAAAGTCCAACCTGACTCACAAGAAGTCCTGACCAGTCAGGCAACTGTTAAGCATGAGTGGGTGGCTCCTCAGCTAACAGAAGAAAGAGTGGAAGGAGGGTGTTTACTACAAAATGTTGCAAGCTCCCACTCTAACACAGCAGACAGGCACCCTGAACCCAAAGAAGCCCGTATCTTAGCCCCTTCCCTTGTTGATGAAGAGCTAAAAGTGTGGTTCTGACAGCTGTCAGCGGCCGCTACTGGGTGTTAGCCTTTATGGTTGCACTGTCCTTGGCATGGTGGTCTGCCACCATGTCAAATAGTAAAATAAACCCCCTGACCCTGTTGGTCATCTTTTTAAGATACTTAGCTGCTACTTGAATCTTGTGGTTCTAAAAATAAATTTAAAAAATATACTTTTGCTATATAAAAAACATTGTTCTGGATTTCAGTCATTGAGTGTGTTTCTTCTATTGTCTGTGTGTGTACAACAAATGCTTTGCACTACTCTCTGATAAGCCTAACTGCTCGACCACACTACTACAAAAGAGAGCATTAGTATTATCTACTTTAGCCTTTGTTGAACCCCTAGACTCTGTGCACACTATGGCCCTCATTATGACATTGGCAGTAAATTCCTAATTCCGCCGCAGTGACTACCGCCAACATACTGCCGTGGAGGCGAACATCCACCCGTCAGATTATGACACACACACACAAAACCAACAGACAACGGCCACAACTACAAATCCGCCAGGTCCACTGAACGTGATAAACTGAAGGAACTATAACCCATACCGTTATGCCACCAATACTATGCCCTCCAAATAATGACCCACAAATCACCACAGCAGACATTCAACAACGGTAGGCCATTGGTGGTGAACACCACTGCGCTGGATATGGCCACCCAAATACAAAACAAGACAACATTGGCCGGAACAAAAAACCCACACCTGACACAAATATACACACCCACACACCTACCAACAGCACTATAAAACACACACACACACTACCCACAATCCTTTGCAAAAACGACAACACCGCTACACTTTGCTACGCCAGTTCCAGAGACAACTTCATACACACACACACCACAACTACCCATTCATCTGTCACTCACAACACACCCCACACCCCACCACATTACTCAACACCCTCTGCACAACACACACCACACAACACCATGTCCCTACAAAGGCACCACCGTTTCAGTGATGAGGAGTAGCAGGCCATGGTTGAGGAAATAGGGTAGAGACACAGCTGTTTGGAGCACAGATCCAGCAGATATCCATTGCCAGGAAGATGGAGCTATGGTGTAGGATAGTAGACTGGGTGAACGCCGTGGGACAGCATCCACGAACAAGGGATGACATCAGGAAGAGGTGGAACGACCTATGGGGGAAGGTGCGTTCCATGGCAGCAAGGCACCAGCTTGCTATCCAGAGGACTGGTGGTGGTCCCCCTCCTCCTCCCCCACAGCTGACAGCATGGGAGGAGCAAGTCTTGGCAATACTGCATCCTGAGGGACTCATTTAGAGTTGCCAGAGGACTGAACACTGGTGAGTCAACATTTACTACCTATCACCCCCCCATACCTGCATGCCACCACCATCCCTCACCCTGACACCCATCACCCCACTTCATCCCACACAGTGCACCACCACAATTAACAAACCTAAATGCCTAGCCCTGCATGCCATACCCAATGCATTCACATCCCTTCCAGCCCTGCATGTGCACCCACCACCAATGCTTGCACAGCATGGAGAACTAACAATCCCACAATCCACCATACACAAACAAAGGTGGCAGGGCAACAGCAATAATATAGGGGAAGCTAGGGATGCAGAATATGTCACAGACATGTAGCATAATACAGCCCCAGCCAATCTCAGTCGCGAGGAGGTGCCACGACTACCCATTCCCCCACCAGAAGATGCCCCCAGTGATGACAGCTACTCTGGAGTTCTGGACCTGGATTTACTCTCTTGCCTAGCAGGGACCAGTGGTCAGTCGGCTACCCCAGCCCACACCCAGTCCACCACAGAGCCCCCCCTCAGTATCCAATTCCACAGCAGCCACCCAACGTCCCCAGATGTCTGTCCACAGGACATGTCAATCAGCAGTGTGCCCACCTGTACAGGGACCCTAGTCCACACCTCACAGGCAAGACAATGAGGGTCCAGGGGTCAGTGACAGCGGGCACACCATTCAGGGGACACAGGCACAGTAGGCCAAGGATGGTCAGAGGACAGCTGTGCACCAGGGGGAGGACAGGCCCAGGGAACCGACTTTCCAAGAGGCACTCACTAATGTCCTGGGGGCTTATCAACAATCCCAGGACAAGATGGGTCAGGTGAAAAACATCATGCAGAGAACCAGCGCTGCAGGAGAAACACCAGCGTTCAGATCAAGAAAGAATTGCAGGCCCTGAACACTACCATGGTCTCCATTGCAGGGGTCCTGGGTGATAATGGCCAACATCATGAGCGACTACACATCACACCAGCGGGCCCCTTCCACTAGCCAGTCTACTGACCATCCCTCCATATCTGCTGCAGCTAGTGGACAGGAGGCCCTGCCCACAGGCCACCAGCACTCCCCCCGCAGAAGGTGAACCACCCCGCAAACGATCCCTGCAACCCAGACAGACCAGACACCAGAGACACATGCTAAGACAAAGACCACTGCTAGGAAATGAGGCCCTCCTGAATGTCCGCCTCGTGTTCCACTGGGAGAAAGTCTTATCCACTTTGAACTTCCATTGCTCCCCTTCCTATGGCCCCTTGGACACTGGACCTGTGCTGCAAACAGACTGGCCCACTACACTAGTCTATTCCCAACCATCACCCCACTTCATTCCACTTCACATTGTATACCATTTTTCAATAAACACCCTTGGACACAACTTGAGTACTATTGCTTTATCTACAGGTAATGTACAGTGTATTGAACTGTAATGAACTGCATGATCCTGTGTAAATGTCCAGTAACATGTTGAGCCATGCAACAAATATAGCTCAGCAGTCTGTAAGCATCACAGCAGTACACTGTTGGAACAACACCAACATCTGCAATATGGAAAGGCATAGGTGACAGTCAGGTGGGATGCAAAGGTTATGACTTGCATTATGCTGCAGTCACACAGCACAACACTAAAATGTAGAATTGTTTAGTTCAATGGTGTGCCTCCCTGAGGTAGGCATAACAAGGAGAGATCTTTAATATCCCCTTGTTATTTCCTCTTTGCATGGGTGCTGCATTCTGCAGAGGAAATGGCCTCCAAGGATAGTGTTTTTCGCAGGAAAGTATGCCTTGCCACAAAGAAGGCCAGTGCTAGGAGAGAGCACAACTGCGCCATATATTTGAAAATATGCCACTGTTCTGCTGTCTCCCTTTCATCCAACGCAGGGCAGCAACTTCACTTACTGCACTGTGTTGCATAAATGTTTGTAAATATGACCCCCCTCCCCCCCTCCCTTTGGAGAATACATTCTCCAGACTGACACTTCAGCTATCCCATCACCCGGTCTATTTGTCATGATGCAGGCATTTTATGGTTCTTTGCTAAATGGCAAGGTGTCCGTTACTCTTTGCACTGTCGCCAGTTGCTGGTTGGGATGACTAAGTCCCAGTTAGTAGGGAGAGGGTTTTGCCAAAACCTGCCTAGTGCCACAGTGGGCAAACACAGCGGATCCCTATGTTGCAATTTGTTTTTCATTGCGGATCTGGATCCAGTGCTTTAAATGGGCCGGTACTCTCCGGTACTGAGTACCGGCACATTTTTATTTTGAGAGGGAGAGTACCGGCATATCTCAGGAAAAACGTAATACTTTTAATTGGAGAGTACCGGCACTTCTCAGAAACAAGCAGGTACTCTGTGTACCTGCACTTCTATTTTTCCATTTAAAGCAGTGTGTATAACATGCGTTAGTTTTACTGCCCGAACCCAGGTCAAACTACTGTTGCGATCTCAGTTGGAAAATACGCATGTGGATACGCAAGCCAAGCTAAAAGTATGAAAACGGCCCCCCTTTAACTAGAACTGCCCTTGCTGTTCGAAATGTGCAAACCAACCCCAATCCGTTCGTCTCTTTGCGCGCTCTCTCTTTTCATCCATCTCTCTCCTCCCTCTGATACTTTCGCTCTTTCACCACCCTTTCTCTCTCTCCCTTGAAGCGCCCTTCCCCTCGCTCCCCTTCCCCCCGCCTTCTGAAATCAACCTTGGGAGCTGGGGGACGTGACAGAGCATGACCGAGCCTGGCTTTTAAAACCTCCCCCCATGTGCTCCAGCCTTCCGCGGAAATGTCCGGTGCAATGAAAGACACCTCCGGCCCTGAACTAACTCTGTGGCTGTGTCCGTGTGTTCACTCGCATTGACATCTTCGTTGCTATGTGTCCCTAACGCCTCTGCGTCCTGATTGGGCCAGAGGTCAAGCACTTTACTTTCTATATACACAGACGCCCCCTTGATGACCTCCCGTGTTGGCGTACCCAAGGAACATCCATGGGCTTTCGCGTTTCTAGATGCCAGCTGATGCTCCTTGTAATTGTGGAGCAGGGCTCTTCCATATCCAGAGGTGTACCGACTCCCTCCGTCGGCTCACCGGTAACCATGGTGCCATTTAGTTTGCAGGTTTAGGTCCCTGGAAAGCTGGCGCCAGGGGAGATTCCTTTGCCCGGGGTACAGCAGAACACCTGTTCTAATGATGGTCTCGTTGAGTAAATGTCACCACGACTTGAAAGTGTGGAAACAATGCAGTACTTCCTTTGTGACATCCGGGTTGAGGGACTGTAAGGAATAACTTGCTATTCCATTAATATTGTGGGTTAGAAATTTACGTGAATTTTGCTGAAATGTTGCTTTGTGTACAATATGCTGCTGACGCGATTTGGTTTCTCTCTTATTTGTAGACAGCACATTCACCCAGGAGGGTCTCCTGGCTTATGACAGGCAACATACCTTCATTGAATGTTTATTGTTGCCAACTTCAATCCTACTCAATTTATCGACCTTTGAAAGATGAAAGGCTAATTAGGCACGCTGGGATTCATACCTGCCAAAATATAGATCTTGCGATTGGATGAATTCGTGTACTGGGCCTCCAGACACAGATCCCTAACAAACCTCTGGGGAGTAGCAGGCTTGGGACTGTTTAGGATTAGTACTGAGACTGGCTCTCCTGCAGTGAACTGCTGGCCCTGGACTGTTTGTCTCCTACTTTTTGTTCCTAACTAAAGGCGATGTGCTCATGGGTGACCACATAACTGAAGGATAAGGTCCTAACAGCTTTGTACCCACATCATACCATTTTAAGCAGAGCCTTGCTTTCAAGCCTTAACTTTTTATACCCGACCACAATTCAAAGCCTGTGTTTACAGCGATGCCACAGTGTTTAGTTGAGGCACACCCACTTCATTCTGTAGCACTGGATACCCAATTTGTGTTACATAAGCATGTCTCTACATGTCAGGAGGCGGGGGAACTAAACATGTAAGGCTGAGTTGGTGTAAAAGGAACTTTTCGCATATATTTCATTAAATTGCAGCCCTTTATCCCTCTATGTCCAGGATCACTCGCCCTCTTGTACGGGGCCTGGAAGACCCCTTGGTCCTCACCTGCACAGCCGAGGCCTGAATTCGGTAAGCGTGTATAACCCATCCAGCTGCGGACCAGTTTGTGCGAGTGATCAGACTGATGGTTCTTCTTTGAACCTCCCATTCATACCTGCACAATACTTTGTTCTTTTGACCCATGAACCCTTGCTCGGTAGTAAACCCAATAAAGGCTTCCACCACTGGGTGTGCAACAAACGAAGCCCCTCTGATAGTCACCTTTGTCAGTAGAATGCCTTACAAAACCGGGAAGTACTTAACCCCTCTTCCATCCTGACCTTCATGTGCTTTGTAGAAATGGAAGAATACTCCCACTTCCTCCCAATATGTGACTAATGTGTGTAGATTCCGCTTCTCTATGAGTTCGCTAATATAATCATTTGCTGGTTTTGTCTCCTTGTTCACCTAAACTACTTTGGCAGACAAGGCACAAGACGTGGCTCGCTGCAGTAATCCATTCAGGCCTCTGTGTTGCAATTTAGTTTGGGTGAGTGTATGCAAGTTCTCTTCAAATTCCTTGGAACTGTATTCACGTTCAGCGGCTTGAACTTTCTTCTGAAATTCAGGGGGTAACGTCCCTGGACTCTCTGTACCGTGACCCTTCTGCCATCAAGAAAGTTAGTTGAGGGTCTACGTTACTGGTCTGCTCCTGTGTCAGAGAAGCTCTCTCCTTCATTACCGCGTGTACAGCTTGAGGCAGACCTGATGTTCCCAGGGGGATATTCCCTGTAGATACAGCATCAGCTTCGGAGCCTGAGATCGCGTCATTTCCCTGTCCACTCACTTCAAGCATTTCCTGCGCTTCCAAGCCAGTCGCTGTCTTATAGCATTTGGACCGCCGTCGCTCCTTGACCCATTGCCAGGCATCTCGAGAAGACTCAAAGAAAAAGGTGTAGTTCGGAAATATAAGCTTGAGTTTGTCTGGCTAGATCACATATGCTCATTGTCCACTGCACTCAATTTATTCGTCACCTCCTCAAAAGACTACAATAGTTTCTGGATATTTCTTGTGGAATCCAAGAATATGTGAGTTTGTTGGGCATGGCATTCCACTAATCCTTTCGCTTTGGAGGCAATGACAATTTCATCCCTGTTTGTAATTGAGAACCCTTGGTTAATGCCCAATGAGCGTGTTCAGTGACAAAGCATTGCGACAGCTACACCTCTGGGACCCATTCCCTGATCCACCACTCCAGGAGTCGAACAAAGACTCTCTGTATATAGGTTGTGGCAATCCGAGGAAGTGGAGTTTGTGTCGAAACACACAACTTTTTGCATCTTGCATTTGCAGTTTCAAGGGTTTGGTCTCCTCTGCCTGACATGCCAGTTTTCGTACATTTCTTTGAGGAAGTTCTCCGCTGCCAACAGTCTGGGCTCAGTTGCTGGGATCCAACATTCTACTGGTTGCCGTAAGTCATGTTGGAGCAGGGAAACATCAACCTTACCTCTCCAATCTTTGTTTGCAATGATTTTTGTGGGATTGAATGGCTGGCAGGATTATTTCAGAGGCATGTGGGGTTTCTGATGCATCCCGGCAATGGCAACCCCCCATCCTGTACCAAGAGAAGGGCTGGCATTAGCTTGCATTATCAATTTTATTTAAGGTGCCCTGACTGGAGAACTGGACAAGATAATCTTGGACTGTGTTGATTTCAGGCACAAATATCCAGTATCCAGGGTACAGGAGAAGAAGAAAAAACACCCCATTGTAACCCGAAAAGTTAGGGTGGGACATAGCACAGTTTGTTGTCTAGAAAGGTTGTAATCCAAGTTGCAGCAGATTCCTGCATGTGTGTTTCCCTAGGGAGGGGAAACACATGGGTGGCATATACAGTCACCACTCGCAAGAAGGCAGTGCGTCATAGCTGCCCGCAAGGTAGCCAAGCCTCACAACAACCTCTGACAGTTTTCAGGCCAGTTCAGGGTTTTAGCTATGCAGAGGATTCCTGCATGTTGTCTCCTCAGGGAAAGGCAGGAAATGGGTGGCATATACCGTCACAACTCACCGGGAGGCGGTCTAGTCCAGGGCTTCACCATGCAGCCACCTACAATGTACGTTCCCCAAAATCTGAGAGCAAACTGGAGGCTGTGCCACCCCAGCCTGATATCAGCTCAGGTGAGAAACTGCCTCCGCAAGGGGGCCAGCCTGAGGCAGGTGGCCACGTTGCATGTACTGGCACCCCTCAGAGTACTCACCTGCAAGTTCATGCCCAAAGCATACCCAAGCAGCAACAGTTGAGTTTTCACTGTCTCTGTACCTCTCGGGGTTCTATGCCAACTGGCACGGAGGAACATCCACTGGAGCCTGGAGGACAATAATTCATATCTTCACCACTGGCATAATGCTGTAGGAGCCCTGTAAATGGCCGCTGTTGCAGTTCACCGCCGATGCTGCCTAGTTGATGCTGAGGATGTACTTGTTTGACTTTCACAGATCGGCCCGATTTGTGTGGTATGCTATCTGCATTTAAATAAAAAAAATACCAAAATGATGCCATCGTATTACAGAATTGTGCAGGGTGTTTTGAGCGACAAAGCAAAAACAACAAGTGATGGACGGAATGCTGAACATTGTCAAACACTCACCCCCAGTCATAGATCTGGGTTTAATCCATCGTTCTTTTGCTCACCATGCCACCCCAGTTTGGACCCAGCCATATGCAAATCAGTCTTGACCCTGTTCCTCATGGGAACAGTCCAGACCGAACTGCCAAGCCAGGTCCTCACTGGACCGGAAACAAGCATCCTGGGACCGGTTTCGGGGTTTCACCCCTCATCAGCCAGGCTAGCTTGCATCCAGTGGCATGGGAAGCACGGGACCCACGTCTGGGCATACCCTTCCCACTTAGGGCGACAAAGCAAAAACAACAAGTGATGGACGGAATGCTGAACATTGTCAAACACTCACCCCCAGTCATAGATCTGGGTTTAATCCATCGTTCTTTTGCTCACCATGCCACCCCAGTTTGGACCCAGCCATATGCAAATCAGTCTTGACCCTGTTCCTCATGGGAACAGTCCAGACCGAACTGCCAAGCCAGGTCCTCACTGGACCGGAAACAAGCATCCTGGGACCGGTTTCGGGGTTTCACCCCTCATCAGCCAGGCTAGCTTGCATCCAGTGGCATGGGAAGCACGTTTTGAGCACCTCAGAGACCTCGACAAAAGAGCATTTGCCAACTTGATATTTCAAGCCCTGCCCACCTCAAATTTCATTATTTTCCTCAACATCCTTACCCTGAACTAGTATATCGCCTTGAAAGCAGATTACATTTGGAAGATTAAAAAAAAATATTTTGCATAATGTGTTGGAATATGGCGGTTGCGGATGCTAGCTCAAACAGCAAGAAACACAATATCTAGGCCCCTTGAAGTCTAGGATATAAATTAAGAGACTTTTATAATGTAAGCAAATCCACCTTAATTGGAAGATAAAAGCACACTGAAAGAAGTGGAACCTCCCACTATACTTAGCATTTCATTCATCGTAGATAACGCGTCATTTTCTGTCAGACCTGGCCTCCATCTTGACTTGGGAAATGCTTGGTAGCATTCCTAATCTTTAAATTATCATACCACAAAAACATTGATTTTCCGCACCCTAGTCAGCTTCAGGAAAAATCTCAGTGAGAATTTTTACCCAACTTCTCATCAGCCGTCTTTAGTTGACCTGGTATGTTTTGGAGGATGTCTATTTAAAAATAAAATCTGTTTATTGATTTATGTATTTTTTAATGTACATATGCAGACTGAATACAGATCAGGCAAAACATAACCCCCAACGTTATCAATTATACCCAACTACAGTATGCAGTGGTCATCACTTAAATCATACATTTCCCATTAGTCACTTTGTCACTTGCAAAGTTCTAAGTTCCATTATCAGACTCACGAGCAGAGCCTCATTAGATCAGGTCTTGGCTTGGTCTAGTGGTATCAAAATGCTCACCACCATGTTTCTCAGATCCTTGTGTGTTTTTTAGATCCTTGTTCTGTGAGGGCGTAGTAGCCTATACCTTTCATTGCTCAATCAAACCCTACATTCTTATATACTGATTGTTCTGTGACAGTGTAGTAGTCTATACCTTTCAGCTACTTAAAAAGGCGGGGGCTCTTTCGAAGTGCCAATGGTGTGCTATATCTCTTTTTTGGCTACTGCACAATTAATACAAGTTAGTAACTTATGCCTTGTGTGGCTGCCCCATCCACAGGAACATACCCAGCAATGCCCTTTTTGTACCTCTTACGATTGGAAGGCCAGCCACTGCCACTAGTTTGTCAAAAATACGATACCAAAACCTCTGGATTACTATACATTCCCGGTTACATGTTTTAAGGTGACTCCTCCTGTTTTACACTGAAGACAGAAGGGATCCTGACCCCACCCAGTCCCATTTTTCAAAGTCTATCTGGCATAAAAAAAGATTCTGTGGAAATACTTGAACTGGATAAAGCGTAGTCGCATGGGGATTACCTGCAATCTGTCTGCCATTTTTGTCTCAATCCATCCCTTCTCCAATAGGTCTCAGAGAGTGTGCTCCCCCTTCTCCCTCACTGTACAAAGGGGTCTGGTACATTTATAATCAGTGCTTTGTAACGTTGTGGAACTCACTTATCTGATATCTTTTCCCTAGTCAGCTTGAGCTCTAGGGGGTTGAAGTGCGGGCAGGGGAATGTGAGCCTATCTTTGTATACCTCCACTGCTTGCAGTGTTTGTAAATACAATTTGTGAAGCTCAAACTCTTCCTTCATTTGCTTGTAAAATAGCAAATGGTGTGAGGCCAAGACGTCTCGTATCTTGGATATTCCAAAAGCCATATGCCGTGCCAAAAGGGTGTTTTGACTTGTCGGTTTTCCATCCCATTCGACCATCTCAGTGTTTAGTGCAGCAGTCCCCGGGTATGGCTGTTACTGGGGGCAGTGTTTGGGGACTTCTTGAGCCGTGCATTAGTTACCATAGTCCCTATTTTTCAAGTAAATCAGTTTCTATTCTGAGTGCCGAGTCATCTCTGACCCCACAGATCCAATCATTGAAAGGAATCAACTAGAAAGCCCAGTAGTACAGCCTTATGCCCACGATGCCTAGCCCATCACCAAATGCTGATTGTATGCACTTCATTTGGACCACTCTGAGGGGGCTAGCTGCCCCTATGTAATTTTGTCAATCAATTCCATGTCTCTTTTGTTCCAAATGATGGTGTTTCTTAATGGGACTTGATTGGACGCTTTAATAGAGGACTATATTTCGTTGTCCTTACTTGTCTGTATGTAAAAGGTACGTTTTTTTCGCATATGCATTTTGAAGTACAGGGAGTGCAGAATTATTAGGCAAATGAGTATTTTGACCACATCATCCTCTTTATGCATGTTGTCTTACTCCAAGCTGTATAGGCTCGAAAGCCTACTACCAATTAAGCATATTAGGTGATGTGCATCTCTGTAATGAGAAGGGGTGTGGTCTAATGACATCAACACCCTATATCAGGTGTGCATAATTATTAGGCAACTTCCTTTCCTTTGGCAAAATGGGTCAAAAGAAGGACTTGACAGGCTCAGAAAAGTCAAAAATAGTGAGATATCTTGCAGAGGGATGCAGCACTCTTAAAATTGCAAAGCTTCTGAAGCGTGATCATCGAACAATCAAGCGTTTCATTCAAAATAGTCAACAGGGTCGCAAGAAGCGTGTGGAAAAACCAAGGCGCAAAATAACTGCCCATGAACTGAGAAAAGTCAAGCGTGCAGCTGCCACGATGCCACTTGCCACCAGTTTGGCCCTATTTCAGAGCTGCAACATCACTGGAGTGCCCAAAAGCACAAGGTGTGCAATACTCAGAGACATGGCCAAGGTAAGAAAGGCTGAAAGACGACCACCACTGAACAAGACACACAAGCTGAAACGTCAAGACTGGGCCAAGAAATATCTCAAGACTGATTTTTCTAAGGTTTTATGGACTGATATAATGAGAGTGAGTCTTGATGGGCCAGATGGATGTGCCCGTGGCTGGATTGGTAAAGGGCAGAGAGCTCCAGTCCGACTCAGACACCAGCAAGGTGGAGGTGGAGTACTGGTTTGGGCTGGTATCATCAAAGATGAGCTTGTGGGTCTTTTTCGGGTTGAGGATGGAGTCAAGCTCAACTCCCAGTCCTACTGCCAGTTCCTGGAAGACACCTTCTTCAAGCAGTGGTACAGGAAGAAGTCTGCATCCTTCAAGAAAAACATGATTTTCATGCAGGACAATGCTCCATCACACGCGTCCAAGTACTCCACAGCGTGGCTGGCAAGAAAGGGTATAAAAGAAGGAAATCTAATGACATGGCCTCCTTGTTCACCTGATCTGAACCCCATTGAGAACCTGTGGTCCATCATCAAATGTGAGATTTACAAGGAGGGAAAACAGTACACCTCTCTGAACAGTGTCTGGGAGGCTGTGGTTGCTGCTGCACGCAATGTTGATGGTGAACAGATCAAAACACTGACAGAATCCATGGATGGCAGGCTTTTGAGTGTTCTTGCAAAGAAAGGTGGCTATATTGGTCACTGATTTGTTTTTGTTTTGTTTTTGAATGTCAGAAATGTATATTTGTGAATGTTGAGATGTTATATTGGTTTCACTGGTAATAATAAATAATTGAAATGGGTATATTTTTTTTTTTGTTAAGTTCCCTAATAATTATGCACAGTAATAGTCACCTGCACACACAGATATCCCCCTAACATAGCTAAAACTAAAAAAAAACTAAAAACTACTTCCAAAAATATTCAGCTTTGATATTAATGAGTTTTTTGGGTTCATTGAGAACATGGTTGTTGTTCAATAATAAAATTAATCCTCAAAAATACAACTTGCCTAATAATTCTGCACTCCCTGTAGTTGTTGATTTTCATTCAGATGATATTTCTACCTGTAGCTGGGCAAATTAATTGTTGCAATGTTTTTAACCCATAGGCTCTAAATAGAGAGGGCTCTAATGGTGTGTTGAGGGTTAATTCTGAGTTATAGTGTTAAGATGTGATAGTTGGTCGATAAGGGTGGTAAATCCTGTTACAGCATGTTGTAAAGTAGTCTGGTGGAGTCGAAGCTGCGTTACCAACAAGCATAGCTCTTGGTAGGCAGATTGTTAACTAGCCAAAGCTCAGTCAAGCCCTATTTTCTTGGATAGTCTGGACTCTAGAGTAATGGAAGCCAGCTAGTAGTTGATGCGTGCATTGGTAGATGGATTTTGACTGGCCTCAGCTCAGGCAGGTCCAACTGAAATTACAGTCTGGACTAGTGGATCTAGGATTTCAGTTGGTAGGCATTTGCATCTCGGGGACACTGCAAATAGATATGTTAAAAAACAGGAGAATGAGAGGGAGAACTTAATATTTGATTAAATAAAAATAATGGAATAATATACACCCAAGCAATGTTAGGACATTGTGAGTAACTATATGGGCAGGAAATGTATCCACAGGAAGGAGTTTACACGTTGTTTCACCTCAAACTACAATTATCTGCAAGTCTAATTTTTGACAAACACCTTACTGCTTACCGCAAATATGTATACTGAGGCCATTGTATGTGACAAATGCTATTATTAGAAAAGTTTATATTTTACTATGAAGGCTCATGCCAATTTTTTTTGTCATTGCACAAAAGTTTGTTTGTACAACATTCAAAACATACTGAAAATCTAAGTAAGGTCTTTAGATCGAACCTGGACGCCTTCACTTCCTGAGATTCCACAGCTTGTCTTCGCTTCCTGTGTGCTGAACCCGGATCCATCATGTCTTCTGATGAAGGGAAGCTGTTCATGGGGGGCCTGAGCATCGACACCAACGAGCACAACCTGGAGCAGGCCTTCCGTAAATACGGAGAAGTGAGGCTCGCCATGGTGGTGAAGGACCGGGAGCCCGGCAGATCCCGCGGCTTCGTCACCTTCAGGAACACGGACGACGCCGAGGACGCGCTGCACGGCATGAACAGCGAGAGCCTGGACGGCCGGCAGATCCGGGTGGACCTGGCTGGCAAGTCCTCCGGTGGCGGCGGAGGCGGTGGGTACTCTCGAGGTGGTGGAGACAGCTACGGAAGGAGCGGCGGCTATGGCGGCGGCTCCCGGGACTACTACGGAGGAGGAGGCGGCGGTAGGAGCGGTGGATACGACCGGTCAGGTGGATCCTGTTACGACAACTAAAATACCCGCATGGACATTACCTATTTCCAATGGCTGTATTTATAAAGACTTTTGGAGCTTTGCAGATTTGTTCAAGGCACTGCCATCTTGGCACTCGTTGTCCAGTCCGATGCCCAGCATAGAATTTCTTTTGTCCGTGCCCTTCATGAGCTGGTCCATTCTTCAGAAATGAAACGTTTACTTAAGCGGGGGCTAAGCAAGCTGTGGAATCTTCTGAAAAGTGCATTACTGACTTCACGAGTTAACATTCCTTAAAGTACTACACAGTACTTCCCGGACGTGGAACCCCGTGCAATGACCTACAGAACTTGTTTTACTGTAAAGTAACAACTCTGATTCTTGAAGCTTTCCATGAAGGGTTCTTAATGTTCTTTTTTTACTGGAAGAAATGCATATTCAGTGTTCGAAGTGGTTAGGATTTATTGTGTACCCAATTCTTTTTGGCTTCATGAAGCCCTATTAAAGACGGTCTGAACTGAAAAAAAAAAAAAAAATAGATCGAACCTGGACAGCGCGCAGGCACTGTCTACAAGATCTGCTGTATTCAGTAAAAGACTTTGATCCCGCCTGCTGCTTACAATAGGTTGACTGCAGTGTTGTTGTTCTTTGCTGCTTCCTAACTGGTTCGAGCAGCCAATACCTCACTTCCATTCTTAGCTGAGGAGCACCGACCAAGTACAGTTTCCTTATGCCTTGATTGTTTTTCTGTTGTTTAGGGGAACCCTTTTTTTTTATTGTTTCCGGCTTTGGCAGGTGTTCTGATGTATGTGTTTGTCAGTAAGCGCTCCTGTTCCCACATGCTTTTCCACGTTTGCCATTCTTTTGTTTCCTTTGATGTGTGCTTTTCTTCCTCTGGCTTTCACCCGATCCTGCATGATCCGATGTTTCTGTAGGCATGCGAAGAGTTGAGGGCGGGACTCGAACACAGTTCCCCTGTCCCAGAGTCAGCAGCTCTATATGTTACGCCACACCCTCTTAGACCATCTGATCTCTGTAACCAGTTTTATTTCTCCTTCATCATTCTTTTTCTACCTCATGTTCTTCATACATTTTCTATTTTTGCCAGAATGTAAACTAGATTTATTTGTTTAATGTGAAGCATATTGGCTCCACAAGTAAGACAGAGACTGTTTAACTTTCAAAACTATAAAAGTTTATTAAAGGATTAGCAAGGTACAAACTCAAATCATCGAATTAGTTGTAATCATGGACATCATTTAGGGGTTGCTATGACCCCTAGCTTGCTCCTTGCGACCTCTGACCTCAGAAGTGACAAAATCAGTACCTGGAACACAGAAGCAGTTCGTTCTAATGGATGTGGGTTGGGGCTCTACTTTGCTGGTTTTCTGTCAATTTTGTTTATTAAAAAAATAGTGAAAAATATTATTCACTATTTGTGTAATAAAAATAGAGTAGAATTATCTGGAATATGGCACTATCTTGTAGCTAAGGTAAGCAAAAATGCTTTTTAAATGTATGCGATATGCATGCTTGAGGGTGTGTGTGTTTATGTGAGTGTGTGTATGTGTAAGCATGTGTGTGTGAGTTAAAGGTCGAATGGTTTGTGATGTCACTTCTGCTTCCCCTGGCATCTTGGTGAATTGACACCCATGGTTGTAATCAATAAACGAATACATGAATGTGTTAGCCACTATGTTTAGAGCAATTCAGAAGTCATATAATCAAAGACAAACTATTATAGAGTTGTGTCTCAAAACTCAAAAGGAAAGTCAAGCAAGATAATTTCTACCATAATTAGAGCACACTCCTCTGCTAAGCCAGAGAAAAGTTCTGCCAGGAAGTCAGGAAAAAAAGGTTCTGTTATAAAGACATCGAAAAAAGGATCTGCTCTAAAGGTAAGTGAAAGTGAATCTGAATGGCTGTCTACATTGCAATAGTCCAAGCTGTACTCTGCAGATACATTGCCACAATTCATTATTGCATTCTTCAAGGATTGTGTAAAAGAAAACATTTCACATGGGAACAGAACACCATGGCACATCAAGATAAGGTACCTAGAGTCGACTTCTCCTGAAATAAAAAGAAACTAGATGGCAACCAGATGACAACCAATTTAAAATGCAGAGTCCATTAGCTATGGTCATTCAAAAAATTTGTGTGTTATGTGTTAATATTGACACAAGTTTGAAACATTTAAACTTGAAAAAAACTGACATCACTATGCATCCGGTTCTACTCCCTGGTGACACTGCTATTTCTTTAACAACCAACCCCCTAAGCAAGTGAAGTCGTGGGCCTGGCGGTTCTGTACTTCATTGTCTACTTCCAGGAGGCACTGAACCCAGATAGTCCACATTTATTGTGCTGCTGCAGTTTCATTTTACTCAGTACTTGGTGGCCCCTTTTAATGATTTTAAACATTATTTTACTTTATCCCAAAGCGTTTAACTGTGTGTCTTAGGTTCTACTATTTTATGTATCTTTTAGGGCTTTGTCATGATTTACATTTTTAACCCTCCCATTTACCTTCTTATCTCTGCGTCTCTAGTGAGTCCTCCCTCTCTTCGGGCAAGAGGATGCCATCTCAGGGCTCCTTGCCCATTGTTGTAATAGGCCGTCTAGTGTTTCAAATCCGACCCAGCATGTGCAGGGGATACCACATAGACTACTTAAGAGCACCAGGAGCTCTGGCGGCCATAAGCGTGCCAAATATAAGGCTGTCCATGCACCTGTCAGACATAGGATAAAATAGGCTGGCTGCTTTCAGTGGACTAGGTTTCGGGTAGGCATATAAATGCTTTCTGTTTGCCTGCATCACCCTCCATCGAATTACCTTCCAGAGAATGTTAAAAACTGCCTGTGTTATGAGGATCACAAGTCTATTATTCTGAGGAAACCCACACCCTCTCTCTGTTTCACTCCACTTGCTAGTTACTCCTCTCAGCCTAGCATGAATAGGTCGGGCACAAATACTGCCTTGGTTTCGCCCATGTCTCATGGGGATACTTGCTGTGGAGCTCCCTAACTTCATGCTGGATTCGTCTCTTGGTACGATTATTATCTCGGAGAGCCTCCCCTGCACCTCCGGACCTCCTCTGCCCTACAGGAGTTCCATAGGACTCTGAAAACCTCGCTCTTTGAATGAGACCCTGGACTCTGCCAGTGCCTGGATACCCTCACAAGTGACAAGTCGCGCTCTAAAATTCAAGTTATATTAGTGTATCGCCCACCATGACCTCTCAGCCAAAGTCTCACTATCTTAATTAACTGCCTAACCCCATTGAGTTTAAATCTAAGAATATAATTGTCTGGGAGACTGTAATCTTCGAGCACATGATTCTACCGTCAAGGAAGCCACACATTTACTGCAATGATGTATGGCCATTGGTCTACCTAACCTTATTCTGGAATCAACCCATAAAGGTGTGGGTCTCACACTTGATCTGCTATTTTTTGACTCATCTGTTACTCATGTCAGAGCTTTTCAAGACCTTATTTGATGTGCTTATAAGCGCATTTTAAGCCGTATTTATACTTTTTTTAGCGCCGCATTTGCGCCGCTTTTTGACGCAAAACGGCGCAAACCTACAAAATACAATGGCATTTTGCAAGTTTGCGCCGTTTTTGCGTCAAAAAACGACACAAATGCGGCGCAAAAAAAGTATAAATACGGGCCTTTGTTCTCTGTCATCCAACCCTTCTTTTAAACCTAGCTCTATGAAGAAGAATATAAAGTCTTGTGGGCCATGGCATAAGTTACAGGAAGGCAACAACTCAACATCAATTGATGCAAGTATTCTGTCTCTCACTCAAGGCATTAATCAAGTCACTGCTACCTTTATGAATTGAACAAATGCCATCCGTGATACCGCCTTCCTAATGAGGAACTCTCTCCCACAAAAAAACTCAATTCCATGCCCTGGTATATATCTGAACTATCTGAAACTGAAAGACAGTGTAAAATATGAGAATGAACTTGGCGGACATTTTACTCTACAGAAGATAAATAGGACACCCCTACTCTGTTTCACACAAGGTAGCTGCCAACATACAAATTAGCCTTTCGTGCGGCAGCTTCAAAGTCTGACGGTACTCGCTTTGATAGGGCTAATTATTCCACCATGGAGTTGTTTGCCATTTTTAATAGTGTTACTCACCCTTTCGTATGTATTTCCAATATTGAACCTTCTCTTTGGCTCTGCACAGAACTTTCTGATTTCTTCCAGATCGAAATAACATCATAGATATTGTAACTAATGCTATTCCAACAACTTCTGATCCCACATATGACCAAGTGTATCTGCTTCTATTCCACCCCCTTATTTCTTTTTACTCCTGCGTTAGAGGAGGTAATTGTTTCTCATATAACCTCTATGGACCCCACTTGTAATCCGTCTCCAATTAAAGTAGTAGAGATCATGGCTCTTGCTAGTTCCCTGGTACTGAGTGATTTCAATAATCTTTCTTTCACCTGTGGCAAGGTTCCTTCCTCGTGGAAGAAGCGCTGGATATCCTTCTCCTAAAGAAACCTGTAGCTGATCCCAGTGGCATGGCAAGTTCCAAGATTACAAACCAATCTCTCCTGTTCTGTCCGCTCTGTAATGGTTCTAGTGTGGAGTGTTTCTTTGAAGTAATGAACTATATGAGTACTTTCAGTAACAGCTGAGATTACCTAGGTAAACTCCTTATTCAAAACTCACTCAGTCTCATTTTAGTCTGAAATTGCAGGAAATTTTAGAGGGCTCATTTATGCCTTGGCCTACCTTGTACTGTCATCAGCCCAGGTGATCCATCTCTTGAGTAAAATGGAGGGGATGTAGAGCAACTAAAAGTTTTAGGTAATGTACCCAATAGCCAGAGTAGGGGTGTCCCAGCTTTGTCCCTAAGGTGAGGATCAGCGGCCTAACTTGTTTCCAGTGTGATAGTTCTTCAGTGCCAGTGCAATTGATTACTGCATATATACACGTGTGTCTCTACCTGTGCATAGGGACGATCCTCATGGCCATGTTGAAATACTCTCAATGTGTATATAATGGCCTCCTCGTTGCATACGTGTAATAGTTCTGGATTGGGTAAAGTCACCACTTGAAAAACAAGCATTTGCAGTGCAATAGGTCTCGCATTTGGTTGAGTTAGAGCTGTTGGCGTTGTAAATGCATAACTCGACTTTTCTTGCCACATAAATTGGTCAACCCTGCCGCACAATTTGGTCCTCTCTGCAACATAATTCCAGTTGCCCTGTATATTAGATGTAAAATTATAATGAAATGAGGCATGCAAAATAAACATCAACATTGCAAAGAAATGTGGCACACTAACTACATGTCCCCTTTGTAGTGGAAGGTGCGCTAAGTGCCCACATTGCAGTGACAGACACACTAAATAAAGGTTTCCATTGCAGTGACATCGAACACAGTAAATGCATGTCACTATTATGATGAAATGTAGCATGATAAATGTATTTTAATATTATATTTGTAGCTCACTGTGTTCACCCAAGTCACCCTGGTGCTAGTCACAAAGGTTAACCAAGTTACACATATTAGCAGAAGGATCATTATCGCGCCAATCTATCTAAGCCAGTGGTTCCCAACCTTTTGATTTCCGTGGACCCCCTCTTTAACATTAATGGAACCCAGGGACCCCCACTGAATCATCATTGGAATCTGGGGACCCCCGCCTGAGTCATTACTGGAAGCTGGGGACCTAATTTGTCAATATTTGTTAATATTTTTTAATTTTCTTAGCAGTCGCGGACCCCCTGAGAAGGCTTCGCGGACCCCAGGGGTCCCCGTACCACAGGTTGGGAACCACTGATCTAAGCGACTATTTTAAATATCACTTGTTACGACCATTAGAATACTCAACTGTGTTTCAAAGGGTCTCGGTTACACAAACTAAAGAAATTAAAAAACACAGGCCTCTAACAACGGCAACGTTTGCTCAGACAGGAAAAGTTCAAAAATAAAGCTGAGGGCTTCCTTTAATCCCACAGAAACGCACATAATTGATTCAACAAAAAAACACTTCTTATGTGTTTTTATATTGCACCCAGAGTGTGAAGGACAATGTTAGGGACTCCATTTACGAAGCGGATTGACATGAGGTTAACCTTAGTCTGAACTAAAGATTAATCAGAGAGAGCTTTCTGAACCTAAATTTGCACCAAAATTTGCACCAAAATTTGCATGGAACATTGCGCTCTTTCAACAGCGTCTCTTGCACCTGTTGATGGTTACTGATGGGACTAGCACACTGGTACAAAGCCATGACTGTAGGATGGCTGAGAGCCAGGGAAGATTACAACAGAGGCTCTCATTTACATAAAAACGCGGATTTCAGTAGTAAACACACCAAGGCTGCTTTGTTTACCAAATAAGGGCATCGAGCATTGGTGCTCTGTTTTACCTGCCACCTACTGTCCAACAATGCTGGATTTTCCTTTTTATTTAGCCTAATCTCATCTCTCCTTCAAAACCTCAGCCTCTTTCATCCCTTCAGCGCCAATTTGTATTCTGTGTCTGCTGCTATTTCTGTTCGGTGCTGGCCCAGTGTTCAACACACTTTATTTCCCGCGCTACAAAAGCAGGTGCAAGGGTCTACATCAGGCAGTGCTTAATTTGGTCAGGTGTTTGCCAGGGCTCAGTACTGGAATTTGTTTTGTAACACTAGACCTTAACAGAGATGCTTTATTAAATATTGCACAAGCTGCACAAAGGGCAGGCCGCTGTGCATTTTAAATGAACTAACTACTACTACTGCTGCAGCAACACTGTTAAATGTGGTGCCAACACATGCTTTTATTTCAGAAATTGCTGTGCCTCCACATCAAAAGTGCAGTGGCATCTTTGAAAGAAGATGCCTCTTCCAGGTTCCATCACATCCCTTCTTCAAGCAGAGAGAGGCGATGACCTGTTTCCCATTGGCTGGTTTCAGCAAGCAAGTCTCTTTCCTGCACACCTCACACTGACTCATTCAGTGGGACCAGTTTTACTGGTCTGAAGCTGGATTGGCCACATTTAGATTGAGAAAGTTGACAAGTGGTAGACAGGTAACATATTCAGTCATGTACACTTTTTTTAATTCTGGTACTTTTGTTTATTATAAATGATGGATTATACACAAAGAGCTCAGAGGAAGATATCCATGGACAAGCTACTTGGAACACGATACCAAACAATCTCTGCATAATGCAGATTAGTTAGAAGAAATAGCAAAATGATGTGTATGCATTGGTGTTTCCACTGTGTCGTGCACTCCTACTCAGTGGACTGTGTAACATTACAAAAAGGGTGATATAGGAAATATGTAAGGGAAATGCACAAAACAACAGGGGTGGCACTTGTGGTGCTCAGAGGCTGAAGTGGAATCAGCAATTGTGGAGAAGTGTGGCACAGTGGTTAGAGCGGCAGACCCTGATGCAGAGATCTGGCCCGGGACCACGATTCAATTCCCACCTCAGCGGGTCTTGGGCTCAATTCCCTTGGGCCAGATAATTCTCGCCTCGGTGCCTAATCTAATTAATGGGTCCCACTCTGTAACTCTGGGCAATAGCTTGCTTAATCTCCACAACGGCCCTGACAGCGCTTGGATGCCTGGTTTCACCCTGGGGCTGTCCATGAGTGGGTGCCTCACAGGGAAAAGCCAGGAGGCGTTCCACAGCGGTATGCGTACAGCACCTTGAGACCCTAACGCATGGGTACTCGCAAACATTTTCACGGGGGCCGCAGAGTTTGGTCTTTGATGTGACTGAGGGCCACACTGATGGCAGCAGGGTGGCAGTCGGGGGTTGGTAGTAAAGTGGGTGTAAGGGACGCAAAGCTATACTTCTAGTGTCTGAATAGCACAACGTGAAACCATAAACTTGGGAATAATGACGGCTTCTCCACTTAACCAAACTGTGTGATCCTAAGCAAATGTTTTATTTCACTTTCCCTCCTTTTTGTTCATTATCACATATGAGGACCTCACATGACTTTAGGATGTGTGCTGCACAAAACCTTTTTGTGTTTGATTTAATAAACTATAATGTTTTTGTATAATTGAAACCTAGGCAACAAAAGAGTGCATATAGCTGACTTGCCTCTTAGCTCACCAAAGGCATTGTTGTCGGGGTGAGAAATGGGGGAGTGAATGTTTCCAAATTCTGGTTAGAAAAATATCACTTTGAAAAAATATATTTCTTCAATGCACTGATATAATCTGGTGAACTAAGGTGAAGTTTCTGCGTGTTAATGAAATACACTTTTTGAATTTTGAACAGACTTGATCCTGCTTTTACATTTTTGCTTCAAATATGTCTTTAAAAATGAAGGTGTTTCTGATGTTACATTGTACAGAACCTCTCTCTTATCTCTTTTCTTAACCTTCAACTCACCTTAAATAAATGTTTGCCTGTTTATTTAAATTTTTTTAATGTTAGTGCCGAGTCTAGCTAAGAGCAGCCCAGTGCTGCTGGGCCGCATGTAAAGGTCAGGAGGGCCTCATGCGGCCCCCGGGCCGTACTATGAGTATCACTGCCCTAACGGGTTAGTAGTGCGCTATACAAGTTCAAAGTTTACAGTTTTACAGCAATGGTTACCTCGTTGCAATATCTTTGGGCCTTAGCGCTTATTTGTTTTACTAATTGAGCATTGATCTGATCCTCTTAGCTGGCCTATACATAGGGAGTCAGTCTGTCTCAATGAGTGCCCTCCTCCCAGCATGCCATGGCTTTTCCCAGAGAATTGTTGATAGGGGAATTTTATTTAGTTTTTACTTCTGGAGGCAGCAATCTTATTCACAGCACAGATCTGCAGGTCACTCGTCACTTTCCTAGAAGAAGGGCCCAGTGATATTCTGCCTAGATGCCTGCCAACCCATCCAACTCCCTTTGAGGCCCTGTGTTTTAGGAACATATGGCCATTGGATTTAGTGTGAGGCAGACTTGCAGCATTGAAACCAGAGAGGGATTTGGCTGGAGGACGACTTGTAAGGTGCTAGCTGGCAAGGCACTATCTTATTTATGTTAGAACCTGTGATCTGCGTCTACCAATAGATCACTTCCTCAGGCATACGACATGCTGCGCTATTAGTTTAAAAAGTTGTATACCATGTTCTGCTCTTTTGTCTGCTTTTTTTTATCAAGCTCTTTACTTATTCGCTCATTTATTTATGTATATAATGCAAAGATAGATCTCAAGGCTTCGGTAGATATGAAGTGCTTCCTTTATCAATATCTATAAAGTATACATAAAAGTGATTGGGTTATGCAGATGAAATAGCATTTCTTCGGCATTTTAAGCTAACAGCGAGTGGGGAGTCACGATGACGCCGATGGGACTTCGGAGAGGATGACTTGCGTCAATGCCGCTTTTCTTTTTTCTTGGACTTTGCCAAAAAGAGCTTTGCTTCCCAGTCCTTTAACGCCTTCGGATTCATCCGTTGACAAGAGTCACATTTGTCAACGTCATGGTCGGAGCTGAGACACCACAAACAGTCTGTATGTGGGTCCGTCACCGACATTTTGCCTTCGCACTCATTGCAGGGCTTAAAACCAGACTTTCTTTGAGAGATTCTTTCTTTCTCAAAGAAGGAAACAGTAACAATCACTGTAACTACGCAGAGTAGCAACAGTAGCTCCCTCGAAGAATAACCGTCGTTAGAATGGCACGGAAAAAAGGGAACTGACGTCGGCACGTCGGCGAGGCCCTCTTATTGCCTGTATGACGTCAGACGGCGTAGCGTGGGCAATTGTGATGTCCTCGTCGACGTGCGGAAGCTAGGAAGAAGATTTCCGTCGAATGCTGGCGCAAGGGGGAGAATTCAATTAGTGAGGAATCCACAGGTAGCTAATGTATCCACCAGAAAAGTCGTTACCGAAGGTAAGTAACTTGTTCTTTCAGTGCAAAACTCTAGAGACCACAAATGTATATGGAATGTATTAAAGCAATAAAAGGATGAAATAAATCCTGGCTCAGCTGCACTCAAGATGAGTCACAAAATCAGTTTAGCAGCAGCCCCACCTGTAAGAGATAATGTGGCATAAAGATGTCAGCAGTGGCACATGTAGCTGCATTGCATACATCCTTCAAAGATGCCCATTTAATGCTCCCTATGCAGTGGACATTCCCTTTGTTGAGCATCCCTGGATTGCATCTGGTGATTGAACCTCTTTAAACTGGTATTCTGAGGAATGTACTCATTTACTTAGATTCGAGGTCCTAAGACCACAAATACAACAAAGAGAAAACTAACTTTTCAAAAGTGGCAGTTCTTTCAATGTAAATGAGCAAAGCTCTTCAAACGTGTGAAAAATGTTAACTTTTTTCAATCTCAGATGATGGTTCAGGATAAAAGGTGGGGAAAACTAAATCTGAAAAAATGGAATTCCGAATGCATCTTGAAACGAATAATTGGGGAAGAGGGACAGGACTGCTTTGTCTGGAAAAAACACAACTTGCATTTTTCACACAATAAAGCCCAAATTGCCCCACTCCGTGACAGAGCAAATGGCCACAAGAAAGAGGACTTTTACAGAAAGGAATTGAGCTCCATGGTGTGAAGAGGTTCCTGCACAGTCTGGATGACTAAGACCAAATCTCAAGAAGGAATGCAGGATCGATCCACAGGACATTTAAAAGAAACTCTGGAATAAGGAAGCTAACGTGTCAATAGCCAACACCTGTTTACCCCTAAAAGAATTAATCACAACCTATAGGATTTTTTTTTTTTTTTTTAACTGTATTTCTTATTTTTGTTAGATCACAAAAACATACAAATAAAACAGCCCACTGTGTGGTAAGCATTGAATGATCATGACAGTGTATCAATATATCCGGTAGGGCCAGTAGTGGCAGTAAGCACATTACAACGACATAAATGAGTCATAAAATAGGCAGGGGTGGCAGGGAACTCATCACAAATCAGAACGGCTACAGAAGTCTATACATGGACACGGGTATGCAAGCAGCGGCACACAAATAAGTACAGCATCATCTCGTATCAATCCGAGTCAGTGGGACAAGAGACAACAGGGAATCTCGAAGTGGCTGCCAGATGTCGTTAGGCCAGGCAGTAGGGGGCTGCAACATGGCATAGATTTTACTGGTGGCATCGCAATTTATCATGCAGTTCAACTAAGTAGTAAGGGTCGGGAAATCTCTACTACCCCAATGTAAAGCAATCTCTTGCTTTGCCAGCAGCAAAGCAATAGCAAAGCAACAGCACCCCTTGATATATCTTTACCATAAACTAGTAAAGCTAGGGGTGTGTCAGGAACAAGTTTGGTCCCTATCATCAAAGAGAGCTGAGAGAATACTGCGTGCCCAAAGCCCCCTACATGGCTGCATGTCCATGTCAGGTGGGCAAACTCGGCTCTGATGGCATGGCATTTGGGGCCGGTAGAGGGCCTCAATGGGTCAATTCTAGCTAGTGCACGGGGTGTGGTATATGCTCTATGTAGAAATTTATAATATATGAGTTTGTGTCTGTGACTGGAAGAGACAAGCTGGGTTTGGTTGCAACAGTAGTACCAAATTTTGTTGGTCAGGGGATGTCCCAGCTCGAGCTCCCAAGTCTCTCTTAAGTTTCCCATCTTGTGTCGGCAATAGCGCTATCATGGTGCAGTACACCCTACTCAGTGTATTTTATCACTTGTGTCAAGGGAGTGAACTCTTCTGGGGCCAGTCAATAAGAAGGAACCCGGGCACGCAATGCACTATGTATGCGTTGTAATAAGAAATGGTTGATATGAGTATCATTCGTAAACCAAGCATCATCGGCATGTGAGAGAACGTGACCATCTGGAAAAATGCAAAAACAACAGATGATGGACGGAATGCGGAACAAATCAAACATTCACCATAGTCACAGATCTGGGTTTAAGCATCAGTTTTTTTGCTTGCCATGCCATTCCAGTTTGGACCCACCCATATGCAAAACAGTCTCGACCCTGTTCCCTGTGGGAACAGTCCAGCCCGAACTGCCAGGCCAGGTCCTCCCTGGACCAGAAATTAGCATCCTGGGACTGATTTCGGGGTATCATCCCTCACCTGCCAGGCTAGCTTGAATCTGGTGGCATAGCAGGCCTGGGACCCACGTCTGGGCATACCCTTACCACTTAGGGTGACAAATACAAAAATAACAGAAGATGGACAGGAAAAGAGCTCCGAACATGTGCAGGATGTGCCATTACAAAGTACTCTGGACTATTTTTCCGTATGTGATACAGAGCCATTGGTTATCTGTCAGTGGCAGTTCAGAGGAATAGAGGAGACCCTCTTCCCAAGTAATCAGATAGGCTTTCTCCACGCCCAACAGGTAGTTAAGAATGTTTGGATGTCGGTGGAGTCCAGCTGGAGGCCCTTTGAGAGAACTGAGCGCAGTGGCACTGATCCCACCTGATCACGCTCAGGCTTGGCGTAAAGGAGGCGCGCATCTGCATGATGCCAATGATGAGCAAAGTGACACTGCACTGTGAGGTAGTAAAGGTGAAAGTTAGATACGCCGAAACCTCCACGATCAAAAGGGAGTACCAAAGTGTTCCAGACGATCCGGGGTCTACGGTCATCCCAGATGAGTCACAAGAGGAGGCTCCTCCAGGTAGCCAAGAAGGTGTTGGTTAGGGGAGTGGGTATGTTTAAGAAGAGGTACAAGAATCGGGGGAGTACAACCATTTTAATGATTGTGATACGTCCCTCCATGGAAAGTGGGAGCCAAAGCCACCTCTCAGTTTGAGTAGTCAACTTTTCTATGGCCCATTGGCATTCCTAATTTGATACTGCTAAACCTAGAAGAAATCCATCCCTTAAAACTCCTAATTCACAGTAGGATTTCAAGTAGAATCTACGCCTCTTTATTCTTACACATTTGTTTTAATTCTGCTAATGCCTTGTGCAAACCTTAACATTTTCAAATTAATTCTGACCTTCTAGATTGTTGAATGCCCATGGATTTCCTCTGATAATCCCTGAGCTCTGATGCTGATCTTCCAAGATACCACCAGATGTAGATATTTGTGAATTGTCTGAGAAAGAGATGGAGCTAGAGGGAAGATCCCAAGAGGGCAGCACACTAATGAGACAAGAAGAGGGAACCATTGACATTTGGATCGACATGGGACTACAGTCAGTATTCTGACATCCTCTCCTTGGAGTTTCTGAAGGTGCCTAGAGATCAGCAAAAAAGGGGCGAGGACATTCAGAAGTTCTCAGTGCCAAGGGATTGACAGGACATCTGTTCTCCATACCCTCTAAAATGGGACCAGAGAGCAAAACCTCAGAATGAGAGAATTTCTTTCCAAGGCTAACTAGTCGATCCAAGGTTGGCTAAAAGGAGAGACTATTAGCTATTAGATTAGGTTAGATTACTATTAGATTAGGATATAATCTCAACTTTCCTAAAAAAAAGGGAAAGTAGTGCACAGGAGGTCAGCTTGCTATTCGTGGTCCATAGCAGGTGCACTGATGTCAGAAGAAGAATGTTCTGCTCTGTCCATAAACAAATCCTCTGAGCAAGAGTTGCCTGATGGAAATTTTGAGGGCGTTGATTGTCGTTCCTTGCACACACGACTTGTCCCTGAAGCCAAAGAGAGAACGCAAAAGAGTTTGAAGAACTGGTGCCAACTGTCTCCAACTGGAGGATGTCAACGTCTCCTCTGAGGACCAGAGTCTCTGCATATTGAATTCCCTTAATATTGTTCCCTACTATCCTGGAACTGGTATCTGTGGATAAAAAGACCTGCAGCAGAAGGGAAAGGAGATCTCCTCTGCTTAGATTTTGTGGTGCAAGCCAATATTGAGGCTAGATCTCTGCAGTGATCGAAACCAGCAAATCATAGTTCAGAGAAGCTGGATTCCAACAAGCTAGCAGAAGTTGCACCAAAGGTTCTAGGTGGCATCACAAGCATGGAACCAGTGCGAGGGTTGACGCTATCTCACTCTGCACCACCAGCCATTTCCTGGCCATTGCATGGTTGTTCTGAATTTGGGCTGTCAAATGTTCGACCAGCTTCTTTCTCGCATGGGGAAGAACATTTCACCTAGGTCTATTTGGAACAGGGCACCAGTGAACTGATATCTCTGGGTCAGAACACCATGGGATTTTTCAGTGTTCACAATCCACCTGCAGCTCTGGATAAGTCTCCTGTACATCTTTGGTAGCCTTAGAGAAAGATGATGCAGAAAGTAGACAAGTGCCCAGATAGGGAAATAAACTAATTTTCTTGAACGAAGTAACACCACCATTGGAGTTACAACTTTGGTAGATAACTTATGGATTGAAGACCGGTCCAAAAGGGACAACTGAAAATTGCTAATGTTGATTGAGTATGCAGAATCGTAGAGGCCTCTGAGACACTTAGTAAATCTGGATGTGAAGATATGCATGCTTGAAGTCGAATGATTTCCAGATAATCCCCAGAGGATTTATTAGACGTGGAAGGGCTTGATGATGGATTGGGCACTTGGCCGTTGGGGTTACTTTGAAAATGTTTGCAGGAATTATTAAAGACTGTATTCTGTAGCCCTGGCGACTCATTATCTGCAATACCTAAGAATCCCAAATTAGGCCATTCTAAACCCCTGCACCGTCAAGCAGCGGCCCATTGGAACATCTTCTGAAGGCTCCATGAGTGGTTAGTCAAGACTTGGTTGTGGCAGAGGACAGGAGTATCGACCAGGAGTTGGCAGCAGGGGTCCCAGGCCATGACTGCTACCATAAAAGGGCTGGATCTGATCCTTGGAGGAAGAAGATGACCAAAAGCTCTTTTTGTGTTAAAGCCCGTCCCATAAACCAAGAATGCACAGGAGCCAATAGCTTTTGCTCCCCTCTTGACTTTTTTACCTTTAACTGTGATTCAAATGACATCTTTCCCGGAAACAGGATGTGCAATCTGTGGGCCGCAATTGCTGTACCTGAAGCTGGAGTTGCTGCGCTTAAAGAATCATAGGACATGCCAGCCAGGAAGGAGACCCGCTGTTCCATTAAGAATAGGATGCTTCTGCCATCATTATCCTGTTGCAAGGCATCCGCCAGGCCCTTGAAATTACTTTGAGGGAGTTCAATAATATAGGAGGAGTATGTGCTGAGGAGTAAAATTAGAAGCTGTGTAGGAAAGTTAGATGGCCACCTCAGTCTTCTTGTTAACTGGATCTGAAGGCATAGTATCCTTAGAAATAATAGATCATTGAAATGATAGTCCCACCATTAGGGACTCAACTTTTCCTTTTGCCAGCAGTTCCTTATTAAATCCCAGAGGAGGATGTCTGTGAGACAGAAACCTCAGAAGGGCCTCTCCACGCCATTCCATTCTTTTGAAAGACCTTTGCTAATTTTCTTGTGTCCTCTTCATTGTCAGGGAAAGATTCTAAAAAGGTCAGATTCATCTGGTGTGTTGTAACTACTCTTCAGCATCAGAATCTTGGCTATAACAATTGCTTACATTTTCTGGCTCATCAGGATAAGCATGCTATTGTATTCTTCGCTGCTTTGGAGCAGGTTCTCTGGATTGAAAAGCAGCAGTAACATCGTTGTTTTTCTAATCCTAAACCATATCTATGATTGGAAAATCAGGATTAGTTGTATTGGTTGTATTGCTAGATCCTTCTTTGATTTCAATAGAAGGAGCACACACTTCTGTATGTTTGCATTTAATAGTATAGTTCAGTGACTCCATCTTTATTACCCAGAATGCTACAGTATAGCTTGGGGCTCTGTCTTTCTATCTTTTCTATCTTTATTTAGAAACGAAGTCCCTTGATGGCGCACGTTCTCGTGATAACTTAAAATATAAATTATTTTATAGGAAGGTCAATCGCAGTTTTATTAAATTTTGTTCAAAAGAACAATAATAGAGTAAAAAAAACACAGTGCAGTGCAAATCAGTGTGAAACATCATAGCGTGTACACCACCCCAGAGTCAGAGAAGAGGCATGAAATATACAACAACAACCTGAGCAAAGCCAAGCAGTACAACATTGGATACCCTCCAACCCCCTTGCAAAGAATTCGCTGAGTAACCAATTCCTCATAATACCATCGGTACAACATCATAATAATACCACAGTTGGTTGTCACATCTTCCAACCCACACAACAACCCACACTTCAACCCTCATCTTCAGTGCCGCAATCAGAGCTGAACTCCTCCGATTCCAAGAAGCATTCCAGTAACGTCCCCCAAGCCATTATATCTCTTAGGGTACCCTTCTCCCTGTGTGTCATTCTCATATTCTGCTCTTCAGCAGCACCCCACTCCAGTACATCTCGGGTCCAGAGAGGAATAGTAGGACATCGAACACTCATCCAGCTGATGGCCACTCTGCGTCCAGCCAATACCAACGCAAGCTGTGAGACTCTATGTGGGATACGCTTGTCTTTGGATCTACATATCACACCTAAAAGACAGGTCAGTGATGTTGCCTCGAGCGCCAATCCCGTGACCCGATCCATTATCCGTACCACCCCCCGCCAGAAGTGTTGAACCTCACTACAGGACCAAGCCATGTGGAGGAAGGTCACACCCATCTGCCCACATCTAAAACAGCCAACCACCTTTGTCTGATCAATCTTATTGAGGTGGGCAGGCGTGAGATACACTTGTGAACAAAGTTAAAGTGAAAGAGCTTGAATCTGTTATTTTAGGAGACCGTGCGCAATAGAGCCATATCCCATTCCGAATCTTCCAAAGGGTCCTCCAGTTCTCGATCCCATGCCATACGCGCCACACACTCCAAACCTGGTTGATCCCATTGGAGCACTTTATAAAACAGGGTAATCAAGTGAGATTCCTCCCCCCAGTTTATCAATCCGTTCAACACCTGCGATGCAGCAGGAGCCATCGGAAATCCAGACCAAATCTCTCGAGCCACACTCTCCAGCTTGGCATACTGCAAAAACTGCGTAGGGCGCAGTCCAAACGTATCTTGCACCTCCTGAAAGGAGATAAACTCCCAATTGGGATATAAATCACCCGCTAATAAGCAACATTCCGCTCTCCAAGGCTCCATTGACATTACAGTATCCATGTTCCTAAAAAGGGCTAAATCTTTAACTCTCTGTCAAAAGGAGCACGGCGAATCGCCTTCTTGACTGCCTGCTCCCAAATCCATGCAGTGGTCTTAACCAGGTAAGGGACTGCAGCTTCCGAACGACCTCCCGAAATCAAGGCATGCACCAATTCCACTCCTCCCATTAAACCCGACAAAGTAATTTCTTCCAGTTATCATATGGAGATATCCACTTTGCAGCATGTTGCAGGTGTGCTGCATAATAATGATGTCTGATATTCGGAACAGCCAACCCTCTGTCCACCATCTCCCTCTGCAGTGTGGACAGGGCCACTTTACTACGACGCCCGGCCCAGACCAATGAGATCAACAAGCTATCCAGCCGTCTGAATAGTGGAGACGCCAACGGAAACAAAGAGTTCTGCACAAGATAGAGGCACTGCGGCAGAAGCACCATCTTGGCCACCGCCGCCCTACCATAACCAAAAGAGGCAGCCTATTCCAAAACAAGACAGAATGCTCCAGCCCTTTCACAACCCGCTCAACATTATGCTTCAAATGCGCCTCCACCGTATGAGTGACCCAAATGCCCAGATATCTAAAACTTTCAATCTCCCACCTGAGCCCCACCCCGGCAAATCCTCCAATGGAGCACCAATTAAGGACCCCAACGTAAACAGAAGTGACTTTCTCCTATTTACCCAAAGCCCAGACATAACCCCGAAATCTGCCAGTAATTGCAACAGGAGAGGAACCGAAAATCCCGGCTCCCGAAGATATAACAATGCGTCATCAGCATACAGAGAGACAATGTGAGTGACCCGTCCCACCTACACACCCCAAGGTGCCAGTTCCCCACGTAGCCAAACTGCAAGTGGCTCCACCGCCAAGGCAAACAGAAGCAGGGAGAGAGGGCAGCCCTGCCTGGTACCTATCCCGATTATCCAGGAGTCAGAGAGCTCCCCGCCCACCTGGACACGCGCAGTAGGTGCGGTATACAGCAAACGAACCCAAGAGCAAAAATGAGGGCCACATCCCATTCTTCGCAACACCGCCATTAAGTAGCCCCACTCAACCGTGTCGAACGCCTTCTCTAGGTCCAACGACACCAGCGCTAGATCTTCCCCAACACCCATAGTTTCATGAAGGACATGTGTTAAACGACGTAAATTATGAGTCGTGCGGCGGCCAGGTATGAAACCACATTGATCTTCGTGCACCAATCCCTGAATACCTCCACGTAGCCGAGTAGCCAGTATTTTACATAGAATTTTTATATCACTATTTAGCATGGTAAGCGGGCGATAAGAAGAAGGGTCTCAAGGGTCCCGGCCAGGCTTAAGCATTAGACAGACGATTCCCTGACGAATGGATTCCGGAAGCATACCCCACACACCGAGCCTCCCCAAACACCTCCAACAACTTCTCTCTCAGCTAAGAGGAAAACGTTTGGTACAGCTCAATTGGGAACACATCCCCACCCGAAGATTTAGCCTTCAAGAGCGCCTCCACAGCCACTGACACTTCCTCCATCGATATCTCGGCATCTAGACTCTCCATATGTTCCAATTCCATCCGCGGCAAACACATCCGGTGCAGAAACCCTTCTAACTCAGAACCTGATACTGATACCCCGGCGCAGGGCACACTCCGCAAGTGCTCCACCAAAACTCTAAAGATGTCCCCCGATTAGTGACCTGCACACCGCCAGTGTCCCTGATGCGCAAAATGGGAGATCAACCTCCCGCTTAAGGATCCATGCTAGTAATTTACCAGACTTATCACCCTCCCTATGAAGGCGCTGTCTATATGATCTGAGTGTGACCTTATCTAATGTCTCCCAGCAGCTACTAACCTTCTTATACAAGCTGAGCTGTTCAGGGACTATCTCCCCAGTTAATTCTACACAATATTGCATTTCCTCCAGCTCCTTCTCAGTACTGGAAAGCTCCTGGAAAGCTCCTGCTCTATCTGCTTGCGTACACCACAGACCATACCTATACAGACCCCTCTCAACACAGCCTTCAGGGCCTCCCATTCCACTCCCCAGGAGTCTGTCACCCTCCAATTGTGATCCATATAGTCTTCAGGGGCCACAGCTATTTTCTCACGCCAGCATGCATCCATCAGAAAATTCGTAGGCATGCACTCACTGTGCCTCCCCTTCATATCAGAGCCCCACTGCATTTGTAGCAACACTGGTGCATGATCAGATAAAAACCTCCCTAGATGGCTGACGTCACCCACCTGTGAGCGAGTGAGACCACCCAAGAGGAAACAGTCCAGACGACTGTATGTATTATGCGTCTTAGAGTGACAAGTGTATTCCCTTCTCGCCGGATATAGTTCCCTCCATCCATCCCAGAGCCCCAAATTGTGCATGACCTCCATGACAGACCTCACCATCAAAGGCTTGGTACCCAATTTAGAGGGATAACGATCCCTTTCCCCATCCAAAATACAATTATAATCTCCCGCCCGTATTAGGGGTTCTCCAACACCCTCCTCAAGGACCTCAGGAATATTATCAAAGAACACTCGGTCATTCACATTAGGGGCATAGGTATTGAGAACAGTAAGAGGCAACCCGTCCAATGTTCCCTGCACAAGTATATATCTTCCAGCCACATTTGCTTTACTGTAAGTATGCACAAATGGGACACCCAGTGCAATCCAGACCATCACACCCCTGGCATAGGAGGAGTAGGACGAGGAGAACACCTGCCCCCTCCACTTCTTAGCCAATTTCTGCGACTCCTCCTCCATCAAATGCGTCTCCTGGAGACAGGCTATATGAATCTTATGCCGCCTTAGGAAAGAGTGCACCCTGTAACGCATAGTATATGTTTTCAACCCCCTGACATTCCATGTTAGTGTGTTAAGTTGTCTCCCCATGTAAATGGTGCAAAAACTCTGCCCCTTGTACTTCTTCTCCGCCCTCCTCCCTCCAGAGTAGAGAAAGCAGTATAAATCCACACAACATGTCCCACACTCATCCGCACACTGCTGATACGACCCACAACCAGATGCACAAACGCACTAAGTAACAAACCCCAGCCCCCGGAACCCACCCTGGATAAACAGTAAAACAGCAACCTCAAGATCCATGTGTATGTATGCTGCCAGGACAACAGCCTAATCCCCAACAACACACTCCCTACTACAACAGTGGAAGTGAACACCCCCTATCCCGTCAACAGAAATCAATGTGCCCAGGAATCTTATCAGTTATAGGCAAAAACAAGAACACCCCCCCCTCATTTTCTTAATCAGCACCATGCAATGCCCCCTGGCATCCCTGCACCCCACAGAGTCCGAGAACCCAGACTGCCCTGAGCGCACCCACAGACACAAGCCAAACCCCCCAGGGCTCCCAATTAGACAGCACCAACAAGGAACAAACAATTTCAGTTATCAACAGAGACCGATTCCATTCGAACGTCCGATGGCTCTGTACTTTCATCAGTCACCTCAGGGACCACAACAGCCATGGTACCATCCTGTTGAATTTCGACCCTGCCATTGGCACCAGAAATTCCCTGAGCAGAGATCTGAGTCTAGCTCTCCCCACGCTTCCTCCAGTCCGTATCATCCACACCAAAAGTATGAGCAGCCCCCCGGTGGACCTCACAGAGCGTCCCGTGCCCGCCTTGTCCCATATGTCCAATCATCTCCAGACCTCCTCAGGATGTTCAAGGAAGTGGGACTTGCCCCCGGAAAGCACCTTCAGCTGCGCCGGATATAGCAACATATATCTGATATTCATGGCTTGTAGCTTCGCCTTCACCTCCAGAAATCCTTTCTTGGAGGTCTGAACCTTGTTTGTGTAGTCCGGGTTGATAGAGATCTCGCTATTTTCAAAGACAGCCCTTTCAGTCTTTCAGGCAGCCCGCAGGATACAGTCCCTATCTTTGTAATCCAAGAGGTGCGCAATGATAGCTCTTGAAGGCGCCCCAGGACTGGGAGTGGCGACCAAAGCCCGGTGTGCTCGCTCCACCACAAACACCCTAGACAAACCCTCAGGCTTCAGCACATCCGTGACCCGTTGTTCCACAAAGCCCTCTGTCGAGGAACCCTCCGCCCGCTCCGGAAACCCCAGGAGAACGTTGTTCCTACAGGATCTGCCTTCCGAGTCCTCCAGCCTAGCCTCCAACATCCCAACCGTGGAAGTGACCTGTGCCATCTGTTTGCGTAGAGTGGTTACCTCCGCCTGTAGGTCCACAATAGACCCCTCCGCCACCTTGACCTTATCAGAGACCTTACGAAGGTCCATCCGAAGAAGGTTCACCTCCACAGCCACAGCCTCGATCTTCCCCTGAAGGACCACACAGGAGCCCTGTATTGCAGCCAGTAGCTCAGCGCCAGAGGGCTCCTCCACCGGGGCAGGCGCCTCTGGAACCCCCCCAGGACCCCTCATACGAGTCTGGCACTGCAAGCCCGGGGAGGACGTAGCATATTGCTCCATAGTATTGCCCTGTGAGGCCGCTGATTGTCGATGCCTCCCCATATCACTGACCAGTCAATAATAGTAAATGCAGATCCACAGTACCTTATTCCAAGGATGGCAGTAGTACACAGTCCACGTCCACACCCCCAACAGTGCTGCTCAGGCATCAGATCCCCAAGGGCCCAGAGCAACTAACCATAAAGCCACAGCACACAGGGTGTCCCAGGTCCAGGGGCCCAGAAAGCCCAGCAGAGGCTCCCCACAGCAGGACGGTCACTCCACACTCCAATGGGTTCCACAGACAGGGCCGAAAGTGCACCCCTCCGGGATGCTCACCAGCAGGGCATCCTAGCTCTCCTCACCAGGGCCACAGTCCAATTCACCAGAAGGAGCGCACAGGCCACGCTCCAAAACTGCACGGCCAGCACCCCCTCAACGCTTCCAAAATTGCACCCATCCAGCACCAATCCGGGCCCCAACAGGATCGCTCCTATCACCATCCGGGGGGACCCGCAGACCAGCCGTCGACCTCAGGAATGAGGTTAAAAAATTCCGCTGAGGGAGGGGCGCGGTATAGGCCTTCCCGCGCCCCATCCAGCTGCGATCCTTGCGGCCCAGTACGGGCCCACAACAAGTACGGGATCGGGGGGGAGCCCCGCAATGCCACCAAAACAGGAGACGCTACCCTCACGGCACCGAGCTGTGCCCCCGGGGGGCTCCGTATCCCCTGAGCACAACATGAATAATGCAGGATTGGTCGGGACGGCAGAACTCACTCGGAGCGCATCCCGTCAGCCATCTTGCCAGGCCTCGCCCATAGATGGACAAATATTAAATGAAATAGGGTCAATGAAGAAGCCTCCAACTTACATTGTGCCACAGTAGTGAAGCTTTGTCAGATGTACACAACTAAACATCGGAAAGTGATTCTACTGTGGTGGGTATTTACGTCCTATTCACACTGGGGGCGTGGCATGGGAAGTAATATCAGAGAGCACTGTTTGTAGTGCTTGATTTTTGTTCAAATATTTTTATAATGTGTGTAGTGAAATTCTGTCACTGTGGAGCTGCGCTTTTGTTGTTTAGGGATGGGATGTGGAAGACAGACGAGGGTGTAATGTTTCAACTCCACAGTCAACTACTTTAAGACAAATTCATTTTTAAGAATGTCTCGGTACTGAAATTCCAACACATAGTATAAGTCAGAGTAGAGTTGCTTTGAAAGAGTTAAATGCTGAGATCAGGGCGCATTCTGTACATCAGGATAGAGGAGTATCATGAAAGATGTTTCTATGTCTCGGTAGTCAGATAGTGCATGGTGCAAGTTGCATCACATCAATAACTGTAGTTAGCTGTTGATTTAGGTCAGGATGGAAACACATGGTTAGAGCCATGAGAATGTGTCACTACTTGGATACCAGTTACATGATACCAGTTAGAGTAGAGGTGCATTATGAGAGTTCTGGGGGTGGCTCAGTAGTGTTATGGATGTTCATATTGCAGGTGGCAATAGATGTTGGTGTAATCATGCTATGGATATATTACAAAATGTTAGATTCTTGCTAAGTACTGTTGATGGTGCTCATGACACAATCTATTGATAATAGACAGTGTGGTGGTCATTCTAACCCTGGCGGTAAAAACCGCCAGGGCGAATGACCGCGGTAGCACCGCCAACAGGCTGGCGGTGCACCGCTGGGCATTCTGACCGTGGCGGTTCAGCCGCGGCCAGAAACGGAAAGTCGGCGGTGTACCGCCGACTTCCCGCTGCCCTTGAGAATCCTCCATGGCGGCGGAGCGCGCTCCGCCGCCATGGGGATTCTGACACCCCCTACCGCCATCCTGTTCCTGGCGGGTCTCCCGCCAGGAACAGGATGGCGGTAGGGGGTGCCGCGGGGCCCCTGGGGGCCCCTGCAGTGCCCATGCCAATGGCATGGGCACTGCAGGGGCCCCCGTAAGAGGGCCCCAAAAAGAATTTCAGTGTCTGCCTAGCAGACACTGAAATTCGCGACGGGTGCTACTGCACCCGTCGCACTCCAGCAACTCCGCCGGCTCCATTCGGAGCCGGCTTCATCGTTGCTGGGTCTTTCCCGCTGTGCTGGCGGGCGGCCTTTTGGCGGTCGCCCGTCAGCACAGCGGGAAAGCCAGAATGACCGCCGCGGTCTTGTGACCGCGGTGCGGTCATTTGGCGGTAACCGCATGGCGGGCGGTGACCGCCGCCCGCCGCGGTTAGAATCACCGCCTGTATTCCTTGGGAAGCTAAGTGGAACAGCCGATTAAATTCCCCAGAATGCAGCCTGTACCTACTAGCATAAACTCTCAGATGCAAATTGCACACCAGTTGCTTATGCTGTCAGTTCATGGCACGTGCCAACCATCTAAATTCAGTCTGTGGCGGAATTGAGATTTCAATCCATTCTAATTATGTGCTCACATAGTTTTCATGAGTTAAAACCCTGTGCTAACAGTGTAGGCATATAGCACACATCCCAAGTTTATGCACTACAGAGTGGGGCATAACATGTGCTACTACCCATTACCTATTCTTAGGTGTGTAAATCTGAATGGGGTGGAAACTGTGCACTCAGTAAGGTACAGGATTTACAATTTGCACACCAACTGGTTTGTGGATGATAATATAATTTGTGATGCAACATATATACTAATAATAAATGGTATCACAAATTGTATATTTGCAGGAGGTAACAAACTGACATGCCTAATGTGACTGCGGAAACGAAAGTGCTGATTTTTGGGAACAATACCTCCCTGTAGAACGACTCCTGATGGCCTACTGAACTAGGATTAGCACCCACTCTGACAGACTATGCTCACAGCCTTGGCATCATCCTGGACAGCAAGCTCACCATGAAAAACCAGATCAGCATAGTCTCTTCTGCCTGATTCCTCACCCTTTGCATGCCCGTAAGATCTTCAAATGGCTCATCAACACCAGACGAACCATCATTCAAGCCATAGTCACTAGCCGGAAGGACTACGGCAATGCATTCTACGAATGAATCACCATGCACCTCCTGAGGAGACTACAGACCATATAGAATTCAGTGGCCAGACTCATCCTCGGCCTCCCCAATGGACCCACATCACCCGCTATCTCAAGAGATGTCAATTTAAGATGCTGATCCACACCTACAAGGCCCTTCACAATCAAGGACCAGCATACATCAGGCACTGCTTGGACTTCTACCAACCTGCCAGACAACTGCACCCTGCTTCCCTGTCTCTCGCACACACATCCAACATCTGCTGAAGCAATAGTGAAGGATACTCCTTCTCCTACCTTGCTTTAAAATCCTGGAACGACCTCTTCCTTCACTTACGGACCTCATCCTCTCTTCTGGAATCCAGCAAAGAACCTGGCTGTTCAACTCAACCCCTTAGGAGCTATGTTCTCAGTGCCTGGATACCCTTGCGGGTGATTAGCCATGCTCTATTAATCCTGTTTAATTGACTGATTGATTGACTGCTGTGATTGGCTACAGATGGTGGGATGTAAGCCTGCAACGGAGAGCAGACCTACATTCCTACTAGGAAACATGTTTATTTAATAGTCTATTAAAGACACTAGTGCTGCTGTTTTTTTTACTTTCAAAAACGTTTTCCTGAGATGTTTTGGCATTTTTCAAAATCTACACAGAAAAGTGCTTCTGCTGAAAAAATCATGCTCATATGAAATAATACAAAACCACACCATGGTCCTCTGGCAAATTCAGTCAACCTGCAAATGGCAGGTGTGGTGACTCAACTCAGGGCCCTGACATGCGGCTCAGGGTACACACTGTCCTATTTAGAGGCCTTTTACCGTAGTGCATCCATCGTCAGATTTGAGGAACTGGCGAATGCTAAAACACGTCTTTCGAGGGTAACATGGTTGAAACATATTTACCTTTTCTGGGGGCACATCTAAGCAGGTCTAATTTACTCCTGTAATATCCCTTGTTTAAATCCTGACCCAGGGAGCACAAATAAAGGTGTACGTGCACTTTGGAGCCAGTTTTAATCACTATATCACTTGTTGGATGCTCTACTTTTCTTACTACCTTTTAGCTTACCACAGGGTATCTACTATATCTCTATAAACATCTACAGAGTTCCTCCTTTATAGTGAGGGAGTTGTAGCCCGCACCGTGATCAGCTGTCACAGTGCGAGGAGATTCCTGATGATGAAGCATGCCACCTCTGGTGGGTGAGGAAAATTTTCCTTACAAAGGAATATCCCATTTCAGCTGGGTTGCTTCTTCTTTTCTCCTCTTCCTAATGAAGACCCAGGTGTGTGTTTGTGTTTTATAATTATAAAATTGGGAGCCAAAACATGCAGGTCTATAAATATCCCCTGGCCCTATTTTGGTGTGTTTGACGGTCATAACCATGTTCTCCACTCATGTGGGCCTACAGCATTACAGGCAGGTTTGATGTAGCTTTGACTGCAGAGGTCTTCCAGAACTCCATCCAGCAGAGTCTGTCTGGATTTGAAGGTGTCCTCAATATATGTGATGATCTCTTAACATTTGGCAAGAAAACAGCCAGCCAGCCACCACATGAGACTCTAGGATGCATTAAGGAGATTGTCAGACTGCAGCATCACAGTACATAGGGACACGTGTGAATTCTTGAAGACTTCTATACAGTTTTTTGGGTAGGTATTCTCCAAAGATATTGCCAATGTACACCCAAAGAAGGCAGATGACATCAAGATTGCCACTTCACCTTCTAGCAAATCAGAAGCATTCTTGGCAGTGCCAAATGGTGTAGCTGTTCCATCTCTGACTTGGAAACCTGATATCACTGTAAAAGTGCTTACAAAGGTGCAAATGCCATGTGTGGCAGGAAAGACACAAAGATGCATCCCACAAAATCAAGGCAGCCCTACGAGATGCCTTGATGAAAATACTGACCCATGAAAAGGCACAGAACTAATAGTCAATACCAACTAGTGTCCTGGTGGCGGTGATCCTTCAAGAACAGTCACCAGGTGTATGGGCGCCCATCACCAACACAGAGACCACATGCTTCAAAATTTAAAGAGAATCACTGGCAAACGAATGGGGGGTGTAATCACTTCCACTTGTATGTACATGGCTTAAATTTCAGAGTGATCACAGCCCTTTCCGCACCACCATCACACATTGAAAAATGGGTGATGGAATTACAGAAGTCTCTATTCATAGGTCCAGGAATTGACAACCCCACTGACTACCTTTCACAACAACAAACAAACCAAGACAGTCAAGCGAGCTGCCAGGTCAGGCTCACAGAACAATAAGTCCAACTCATCATACAGTAAGCATGACCACATGCCCTGCAGATCATAGACATCAGCCTCACCTCACGAGAAGAAGGGTACATTCAGTTGGGCCTCGAAGCACTCCAAGCAGGTCTTGGGAGACGTTCCAAACCAATGTAAGAACCCACAACACCTAAAGAAGAAACACTCTGGAGGGTGAGATTTGAGATAAGTGCCACGCTGGATGGGCTAGTGTTAAGGAGAAAAAATGTGTCACCATGAAGGCCCACCAAGCAAGAGTAATAAATTGTGCACACCTGGGGCACCAAGGAATGGCTAAGACCAAGGACAAGCTGAAAGAAAAGCCATGGTTTCCCAATATGGAGAGCTCATTGAAAAGCATGATGCAAAGATGCCAGTTTTGCCAGCTCGTGAATAGGGCTGATCATCCAGTCCCAGTAATCAGACAGGTGTAATGCAAGCAGCCATGGTGCTGAGTTACCACAGACTTTGGTCCCGGAAGGGAGGCAGCTACCACTTGTGATGAATTCCAGCATAGAGTATACAGCCCCAGAAATAATCACATCGTCGGAATTGGAGCATGTCAAACCGAAGCTAGAGAAGATTGGGATACCAAAGAAATCAATACAAATAGTGGGCTGTCATTCAAGGTGGAAAATTATATAGCTACCACATAAACTTCGGGACCTGCCTCATAAGATCACATCTCACTGCCCTTATGCGGCTATGGAGATGGAGTGATTCATGAGGACCCTGAAGAAAGCTCCGGCCTCAAGTGTGGAACAACAGAAAGAGGTGGTGGGGTTGATTTTATATATAAATAATATATCCTAGTGGCAGTTGGTTATAGTTAGAACCATGTTTCCATAGAAAAAGCATTTTGTGACTTGCCTAGATCTTTGGCATTGTTTGACGAATCTTGACAAAATTTTCCCCAAAAAGTGTTTTGGTGATTCTTGTTGCGCACAGAAAGTGTTGGGGTGATCCATCAAGCAGGGATCGAGAAAAAAGGGGGGAGTCAAACCAGTTGTGTTTCCCATGTTAATTCCATAGACCAGTGGATCCCAACCTTTTGATTTCTGTGGACCCCCACTTTAACATTAATGGAACCAAGGGACCCCCACTGAATCATCATGGGAATCCGGGGACCCCCACCTGAGTCATTACTAGAAGCTTGGGACCTAATCTGTCAATATTTTAAAATATTTTTTCATTTTCTAGGCTCTCGCGGACCCCAAAGGAAGGCTTGGCGGACCATCAGGGGTCCCCCGACAACAGGTTGGGAACCACTGCCATAGACCCTTAAGATATGACTACAGCCCGAACCGCTGGACAGAATTACGCCGGATGTGGCAGAAAGCTAGCTTTCAGTACGCGGATTGTGCTTTTGCGATGTATATCCGTTCGGCTGTGATGACTTTGCGAATAATGACTAGTTTGTGCAGGGAAATGCACAGCTCTGAATGGCTGCCAACACTTCAACCAGGAAGTGTTGGCAGCCATTTTGGGGCTTGGCTTCAGTTGAGTTCCACAAAAAAAGTATTAAAAAAATGAAAAGGGGCCAGAGTAGTGACACCCTGACCCCTTAGCCCTGGTGGTGGGGTCCTAGAAAGCCCCCTCCCTCAAATGGGTAAAAAGTATTTTGTTTTAATGTTCGCACGAATTGCTGCAGATCCGGCAAAATGTTTATTAAAAAAATGAATTGTGGTTTGCCAAGTCTCAGGGGCCTTATCTGGGGGCTGCCTCACTCCCCCACAGGCCCCGGTGCTGCCACCTCCCCGCAGCAGTAATTTTAACTAATGTGGGGGCACCTGGCCCCCTGCAGCCCTGGGGACCACCACCTCCCTGGGGATTTTAACAAATATGGTGCGGGGGACTGCGTGCCCCTCTGCAGCCCTGGGGACCACCATCACCCTGGGGCATTGAAGAAATGGGGTGTGGAGGGGGGCACGCAGCCCTCTACAGCCCTGGGGAACACCACCTACCTACCCAGGACAATTAGTAAAGAATGTAAAGAGGGTCTGTTCCGGACCCCCAATCTATGAGGACCACCACCACCTGCCCCGGGCTATTTCCACTTTGGAGGGGGGATTCGCGGACCCCCTCGAGGAGCCACTGATGGTCCTGGGAACCACCAGCCCCCAAAGCCGGCTCCTGCCTACCCCTGGAACATAGCTGTTTTCTTTTGCTTGGTGGAGCTGACCACTCCCACCAAACAAATGCAAAATAACTCTGCTTTCTGGCAGCTGAATCTGTCAAGCAGGTCCCACTGCCAGAAAGCAGAGTTTTAATCTGCCTTCCCTGCACGCAGATATGCTTGCAGGGAAACAGATGAAAACAGTGCTTCAGCAAGCAGGGAGCTGCTATTAAAAGCAACACATTGTTTGCTGGAGCAAAGCCGGTCCACGCAGGAGGCAGGAGCCGGCTTGGACCGTGGGGGAGGCCTTGAGGTCCCCCCGCGGTCCCAGACAGCCCATAAAGAGCAAAAAATGGAGAGAAAAAACAATTGGGTGGCACCAGGGGGGAGGCCTTGAGGCTCCCACCGTGGTCCCAGAGAGCCCGTAAAGGGGAATAATTAATGGCCTAATGGTGAAGGACACAGACCTTCACACTGAGAGTTGAGGATTCGACTTCATGTGTATCTGTGATAATTTCTCTCATTTAATTTCTTTTCAACTGCAGATGTTTAAGGTTCATACTGAAAGGTGATCTCACTCTTATCAATTGACAAATACATTTTTGGTTTCAATTTTTCCAGAAATTTCTCATTCTAAGTATATCATCCATCAAAGACTAAACAACTCTCTATCCCTGCGTCTCACCCTCTTTTTCTCTCTCTCTCTATTTTAATCTCTTTCTCCTACTCAGACACCCACTCAGACCCTTAACCACCCACTCACAGACCCATTCAGGCACACACACACCCACGCACAGACCCATTTAGACCCTTTTGTACCCACTCAGACCTTCACTCACTCACAGACCCACTCAGACACTCATTCACCCACTCACAGACCTGCTCAGACACTGATGCACCCACTAAGACATCGAGGCATGCACTCTCACACCCAGACAGAGACTCTCACAGCCACTGTCACCCCCAGATACACCCTCTTACACCTATTCTCACACCCAGAGAAATAGGCTGCGGCCAACATCCACCGCACATGGCCAAAGGGCTGTGTGCAGAGCCTAGTTCAGTGGTTAGGGGGTTGGCCACAGGTACTGGCTGCAGGCCAGGCCTTGCGGTGCAACCCCTGCTGAGCACGGGTGAAGGCTGTGCACGGTGCGAGGTTGGATGCTTATAGGAGGGCTGTGCGCAGGGATGGTTGATTTAACGTATAGTAATAAAAATTACTATACGTTAAAAAAAACATAGAAATTCACTGAAAAAATCAAACGTTACAGGGACGTTATACTTAGGAAATAGAATTCTAAAAACCATAGAAATTCACTGAAAAAGAAAAGGTTACAGGGACCTTATAGTTAGGCGCACATTTTAAATGTACAAAACCATAGAAATTCACCTGCTATAGTTAGAGTTATCTCAAGTAACTGTAACTCATGCCCTAAGGTAACAATAACTTACGACCTCACCATGCACTGCTGATAACCCCACAAATTATGGCACTCAAGACATCTTTGATAACATCATTGATAAAATCAAAGTAATATTTGCAGTCAAATTTATGACAAAAAACTGTGCATGGTGGTGGCGCGAGTTGTAGTTACCTTAGGGCACAAGTTATAGTAACTTGAGATAACTTTAACAGGTGAATCTCTTATGGTTTTGTACGTTTAAAATGTGAGCCTAAGCATAACATCCCTGTAACCTTTGTTTTTTTCAGTGAAAAGATATATATATATGCATATATATATATATACTCCCCACTGCACAAGACGATGCACACCAGCAGTGCTTTTGTTAAGGACGACCCTAACAAACATCATCCCTACTAGGCCCCAATGGGACCTCGCTCAGCTGTATTCTGCAGCTTGCAGGAGGAGGAAGGACACAAACAGTGGCACCAGCTAGAGTAGTCAAGTCATACCTCCATCCAAACAAGTAGGAGACAGAATCCTGATCCATGACGGTCCCCAAGGATGTAAGTTTAGGATTTTGTGTCAAAGACGCCCATGATGGTCACAAAGGTAAAAGGCACTGTGGTCACCACAAGTGAGCAGCGGAGATGGTGACCAGAAACATATCACTGTTACCTGAGATTCCATATTCCTTGGTGTCAGGGGTAAGTTTGCCCTGAGATGGGATGCCAAAAGATAAGGAATGGAAATGAGATATTGCTGCATCCCCTAATGAATTCTCTTCAGAGTGCCCAGTTGAAAGAACCCTTTCGGAGCAAACAGCTATCCAAAACCCCAATACAACTTGGATCGGCAAGTCGCCACAAGGAGGCCAACAGTACAGCCTCAGCCTGAATCCCAGACCCAACCAGAAACTCAAGGAGTTTTTTTAAATCAAATTTTGTCGTAGTACAATTACAAACAAACCCCCTCCCCAAAAGTACAGTAGAGAGCAATACATAGCTTTGTTATGCTTCATCAATTCACCCCATCATAAGTGCCTAGCTCGAACTGTATGTTTATAGCAGACCCATGCATATCGTAATGCAAACCTTTGCCTTTTGAACCATCTCACTTTGCATTTCTCCCCTGTCCAATCCCATCTGTTACGGCGGTTTGTGCCCATCGTCTCCCACTTGTGTCATCCCCAGGAAGGCGAGTTGAGCACTGACTTAAATGTTTGTCTGCACTGTGCAATTTTCTCCTTTTGTTGTCTTATCAAGTATGTCCGTAGTAGGGCCGTAGTAGGGCGTTTGAGATTGAGGGCGTTTGAGGGCGTAAGATTGATGGGTCATTAGTTCCCAATATGCATTCAGTTGTTCATTGCAGTGTGACACAACTGAAATCCGAGCTTATATTTGGAGGGGGCAGTGTTGCAATTTGCATACAGAAAAACTCCCATTGTTCAGTGAGAGATGTATGCATTTCAATCAATCAATTGATCAATCAGGAATTTGTAAAGCACACTACTCACCCGTGAGGGTCTCAAGGCACTGAGGAGGTGGGGTGGGAGGTGCTGCTACTACTCAAACAGGTAGGTCTTGAGAAGTTTCCTGAAGGTAAGGAGGTCTTTGATCTGGCGCAGGTGGGTGGGAAGAGTGTTCCACGTTTTGCCGCCAATTTCCGTCAGCCATTGCAATTTTACATTTTGGCAGTGGGTTGGCATACTGCGAACACCCCCTCTCTCCCCACCCCCATTATGCACATGTGCATGTTGACCACTTTCGGTCATGTTTAAATTCAAGTTGGGGTGGATGTAGTGTGCCACCTGGCCACTTCAGCGCTAATGGTGCAGATCTCAGCCACCCGGAGGCTGGACACAGAAACATTTATAAATAAATGTGACCTGTCCATTTGTGGCACAGCCTATACCAGAAGTGTTGTGTGTGTGTCCCTCATTAAAGGCAGGAGGGCTGGACTGAAATCAAACGTGGTCCTAACAAAAAAAGCCCTTTTCGCGCCCTCTCTCTAGCTCTCTCTTTCCGTCCATCCCGTCTGTCCCTCTCCTCCTCTCCTCTTTCTTCTTCCTCCCTGAAGTTTCTCTTTCTTGTCTGAAGCGCCCTCTGTCCTTGCTGCAGGAAATCTTGGGGTGCATGGACGTAATTTAGGAGTCACAGCAGCTACCCCTTCATTGTCGCTGACGACTCCTAACTCTGCCTTTCAGCCCCTGGCCTCAGAGGTGGCAAGTCAGTGAAGAATGGAAGGTAATCAGGGCCTTAAATGGCACTTTCTACAGCTTCCACGTGGACATAAGACATTATTTTTTAGGTACCGTCTGATAAATAAACGCAGGAGTGCAATCGCACTCTTCTGATTAAACACAAAAAATGGAATTAAAAACAAATACATTTTAAACAAGTTGTTGCCACGTTCTGTTCTTATGAATACGTGAAAGATTATGACGCCTATTCAAATATTTACATTTGTGTTCAAGTTTAGGTTTCCTCCTTTTTGGAATTCACACGCTCCTCCAGTGATTGCTTGGAAACATGTGCCAGGGATTTCCACGCGGATTCCATGGGAAATAATGTGATTCACTTATTGCAAATGCATCCCTTCTGCAGGGAGTTCTCAGCGGCAGAGAACGCCGCACAGGGGGAATATACGTCCTTGTGCAAATGCACATTAAAAAAAAAATGTTCTCCACAGGAAAAATATTTTTCTCATGGAAAATCCCCTTCCCCTACACTCACCAGATTTGGAGGTGATAGATTCCCCTCCCACCTTGGAAAAGGCATTTACACCAGCGCTTGTCTGAGGTAAATATATGACACATTTCATACTGGAAACGGGAATGCTAGTCATTTGTGAATCTCCAAAAACATTTCCAAGCTACTAAGGCTTCAGCTCTTTCATACCCTCTTTGGCCAGGTTACTGATGGTGTACAGGCTTGCTCGTCCAAATTATAAGGGACGGATTCACAAGGTGAACTTAACTTCTTGTGTAAGTTTATGATTTTGTTTCAATTCACAAAGGAAATTTGCGAGTAGTGGGGAAGATGTATCAATCTTTCACTCAGAGCAATGCAGCAAGCCACCTTGCTGCACTACTTGCAAGAGCAGGAATGTGCTGTATTTAACATTATACTGCGCATTCCTGTCCTTCCTAGCGATGGTGCACTTTTGGCTGCCTAAACGCCAACACAGGCACTTGCGTCATGGTGCAAGGGTGCCTGTGTTGTAGGCAGGATTGTTTTTGTGGAGGAAGGGACGTATTCCTGCACAAAAACAATCTTGAGAGGCAATTTCCTCTTTCATAGAAAGAGGAAACAATGAGGAGAAATAAATATACTTCTCCCCTGTTATGCCTCACCTGGGGAGACAAAGCATTCTGACGCTTTCGCAGGTCTACCACTAATGGTAAATCTGGAAATGCACCAAAATCCATGGGAGGGTGCATGGGCAGGGGCGGCTCCTCCATTAGGGCAGAGGAGTGTTGCCCCCGCCATCAGCAACAGCTGCAAACCTTTTACCAAAAAATGATAATAAACTGTGTTTATTATTGTTTTTGGTCAACGGGCGGGGCCACGTGGGTGACAAGCAGTGAGGGGGAGTGGTCAGCACTCCTCCTCAAAGTGCATGTGTGTTTGGCCGGCCGTCTCGGGCTGCCCAAACACACATGCGCAGTAGGTTCTCTCCAGCCCAGCAACACAGTTGCCGGGCTGGAGAGAGCCTGCACAGGCTCCCAGTCTGCCTGGGAGCGCCCTGGCAGGGCGCTCCCAGCCAATCCTGACACTGCTGTGAGCAGCGTCAGGATTGGCCACAGGGCAGGCTGGGAGCCAGTGCCTGCAGCCAGAAAACGAAGGAGCCGTGCACGCCGTTCAGGTAAGTCGTTTTTTTTTTTTACTTTTTTTAAAATTTAATTTTAATAACCCCCTTGCACCGCCCCGCCCATATTGCTTGCCGCGAACCGTGACTGTGCATGGGAACACTCACACTACATCCATGGAAAATGCCTAACAGCCGCAGAGTAACGCAGGGCTGCCATTTGCATTGCCTTGTGTTACTCTAGACTTATCAACCCTTCCAGGCCACGCATGGTGGCCTTGAATGGCTTGATATTTCTTACTTAGGTTTTGCGTCGCCCTTGCACCCCCTTGCATGGTGCAGGGGCGATGCAAAACTTTGATAAATATGGGCCAAAATCTTTATGGCTGGAGAGTGTCTGTTCTCATGGTGGAGACTCTGCACATAAAAAGATAGCCAGTCACAAAGCTACTTCTCGTAAAATTGCTTGGTGAATTGTAAAAAATTGTAAACTTACTGAAAAGCGTAGGTTTACATTTGTGAATCAGGCCCCAAATGTTTACAGAAAGTGACCTGTGTTTTCAATATTGTAACAGAGCAGCAGATCACTAATATTGCTGTAAATACGCTCTGTGATACCCTTCCATCTCTTATATGTGAGTTCCTGTTTTGATCTAAACAAACTTTTTTATGGATGTTGCATGAAACATAAATAAAGCATTTCTCTGCAAAATATCTGTAATAGACTCATGCATCACTCACATTTAAAATACATTAAAGGAAAACAGTATTTAAAAAAATCTGCTTAAGAATTAAGGTAATCAGGGCAAGATTCTCTGCAAAACGGAACTGAGCTCTCTCAAAGGGCCCTGTTGAAAGACTGGAACCCTGGGCTAGACCCCACTTTGCCCATGCCTTAAACCATCCCTGGTGAAAGAGTTTACGTCTGCCAGAAATTTCCTTAGTAAATTCCTAGAAGATGTAACTGAGGTAAATCAGTCATAAGCTTAAGTTTATTGGCAAAAGCTTATTTTGTGAATAATCCACCAGATGTTTGCATAAAATCTTCATCTCTGTGCTTTACATAAATGGGAGTGCCTTACAACAGAAAATATGTGAACATGTATTAACCTCCCATCCTATGAGAGGTCATAACAGTGTCTGTAGTTTATGCTTAGTGCTTTTATACTTGTACTTCCATTAATAAAGAAGACATTCACATAGAGTTAATTCATTAGCAGAACCTGTGTTTGAACATTTCAGTAAAGCGTTCTCTACAGGCATACTGTTCAAAATAATTATTCTGGAAAGACTTATTTTGAACAGTATGCCTGCAGAGAACACTTTACTAAAATGTAAAGAGACTGTTATGACCGCTCATAGTATGTTTACTTGTGAAATTAACAAAACGCAAATATTGGTTAGCAGCATTTAAAGAAGGACTCTGAAAGTGGCACTTTGAACTATAATTCCCAGAATGCCCCTGTGTTTATATAAGGCAGGTAAATGAGAGCCATGTGTGCCTACAAACTAAAACCACCTGAGGAAGATGAAATTTTGAAACGCGTAGTGGTGTTTGAAGTGCTGCTCTGTGAATAAATGGAATCTGCTAATCTTCACCTCTGGGAGTGCAGCAATGCTTGTTGGCTTATATATATGTCTATACATATATATATATATATATATATATATATATATATATATATATATATATATATTTATATACAGATATATATATTCGCCACCAGTTCTCTTGCAGTTGCAGCTTGCGTCTTCAAAGCAATGCACATACTTCAACTGACGCGTTTCAACTGCAGCTTTTAGGCAGCAATAAAAAAGTCAAGTAACTTGTGATTATGATTGTGCTAGAAAAGGATCTGACTTTTGTCTAGTGGCAGTTTTGATACCATAAAGTAGCGCAGAAGCTTTATATGCCTACTGAAAGGATCAAAACTGTATTATATGTGAATATCTGAGTGGTTTAGTAAAGCCATCCAATTACCTGCGCTATAATAGAAATGAAATGTATGTGCAAGGGGGGTATGGAGAGATGAAATGCACTTTTGCTCAGTGGTAGTAAGGGAATCGGAGGATGAGGTAATGGGAGTAGGACAGCCAATAATGACTGTTGGACTGGGCGCTAGAGGTGCTAAAGACTGTGACTATTGGTATGTGACAAGGTGATGTAATAGTGTGCCTTTTTTGTTTTTTTGAGTGTCTTGAGAGAACATGCTGATTGAGGGAAGAAGCGAAGGTAAGGTGACCTTTACTGTTGCAGGTATCACACACATACCCACCAGCAATGTTGTGACTATCTACATAGGCCAGTGTTTTAGAGCAACACTTTAAACAGTAGCAGAGATGGCATCTCGTTGGATGACTGCTGCTCAAGCCGTAGCTCGGGTTATAGAGGACAACTCTGACGTAGGACCAGAGACTGAGACAGCAGATACTGAAACAGCATCTAAGGGATAGGACAATGGTGCAGACTCTGGGAGTTATTTTTCAGTCGGAAGAGTCCCATTCGGTAACTCCTCTTCCAGTGATTATGAGGGAGGTGATGAGGACAGTCCTGATATCCCTTCGCAAGCACAGTCTGTGCAGCGGGACAATAGCGGGTTAGCCCAACCCAGACAGCAGGTGCATGTGGCGTCAAGCACAGAGAGAGTGCTCTTTTGGGAGCTCCTCAATTTAGCTCAGCCCACCACCCAAATCGTATTGTGGAGACATCAAAATTATCAGTCACAAAACAAACTGGTTTTGTAAGGCAGGCACCTGCGTTTTGGGTCCTGGGCTCAGCGGCCATATAGGGAAACATACCAACTCATTTTTCTTGCATTTCTGTGACACAAACTACAGGAATATGCTGGGATCCACAAAATTCCTACCACCCGGTGTTTCCCCACCTGTCCTGATAAAAACACTACCCCACTTGAGTGCCTGTACCTAGTGCCTGCGTCAGGAATGGATCACCCTAGGGTCAACATTTGCCCTCATGTAAGAACTAACATGTACCGTTGTATGATCTATTTCGGTTGCGTGCACTAGGCCCACCCACACAAGTGAGGTACCATTTTTATCGGAAGACTTGGTGGAATGCTGGGTGGAAGGAAAATTGTGGCTCATCTCAGATTCCATAACTTTCTATCACCGAAATGTGAGGAAAAAGTGTTTTTTTTAAACCAAATATTGAGGTTTGCAAAGGATTCTGGGTAACAGAACCTGGAGAGAGCCCCAAAAGTCACCCCATCTTGGATTTCCCTAGGTGACTAGTTTTAAAAAATGCACAGGTTTGGTAGGTTTCCTTAGGTGCTGGCTAAGCTAAAGGCCAAAATCCACAGGTAGGCACTTTCCAAAAAACACGTCAGTTTTCAATTTGAAAATGTGACGTGTCCATGTTGCATACCTGTCGTGGGCACTAGGCCTACCCACGTAAGTGAGGTACCATTTTTATCGGGACACTTGGGGGAACAAAGAATAGCAGAACAAGTGTTATTCGCCTCTTGTCTTTCTCTACATTTTTTCCTTACAAATGTAAGCCAGTGTGTAAAAAAGACGCCTATTTGAGAAATGCCCTGTAATTCACATGGTAGTATAGTAGTGTAGCCAGTTTTATATATCCTTTGCGCGTTAGCTTTAGGCTTTAGGCCTTCGTGCACTTTGCCCTGGATGTATTTTATTCCTTTGCTCGCAGCATAGAGCCTCTGTGCACTTTGCTCTAAATGCTTTTTATTCAGCTTCGTACTGTTATTTTTCAAATAGCCAGTTCTACGGTCTTGTTTTATTTTTTAGATCACACTGTTTAGCCTACTTCAGCACTGGAGTTTTCAATAACACATTCTTGTTCACTCTGTGCTTCAGTCAAGGATACAGTCTGGTACATTGCCGATATACGTGGTAGGAGTTTAGTCTTTGGCATTATTGCGTAGGGACATTTTGTGATCACACTGACATGTTAGTTATAAAAACACTTCCTGGTCCTAATACAGGGAGGAGGGAGATTCCGACCAGGGAACCACAACTAGACACTGACTGCCTCGTTGCAGATGCTGAACCAGATCACAGGCCTTTGCTCAGGTATGAGGGTTAATGGCTTCCCAGGGAATCTAAAAGGCAAGTTAGAAGCTTAACATGCTGTGCTCGAAATAGAACTAACTGAGAGAGAGTAGAATTTATTAACACCATGATAGCGTTATTCTTATGTTTCACTCTCCTCGTGACTATTTCAATCCTACTGTGTTGTATGGTTCTGGTTATTGCGTCTCACGCCTTAATATCTAAAATACAGTCGTTTTATTAAAACAATCTATAAAAACTCAAACTGCCTTTGTCATTTGTATATAAGATCATACTGTAAATGAGAGAGCTGGTTTGGATCTGAGTGACCACGACTTTCCTGAGAAGTTCCCAAGATGTCATGCGCTCGGCTGCCCAATCATCCCTTCCCCGTGGGAGAGATGAGGCACTGCTAGTTAGCCGGAGCAAAACCGGATTTAGGGTGACAGAGGTCCTTCTAAGTGGGTCAGACTCAGTCCCCCACATCAGGAACGATCCTGCTACCTAGAAATCCAGTAGTCTCATTTAGGATAATGAGAGCCCACGCGACATGGCACCGCCAACGATTGGTCTGGCTCTAATTTTCGGGTCCGTCTGACTCTCTCGGTCTCATATATATATTGACTCCTCGGTTCCGTTAACAGAGACGTCCGTGACGCTGAGGATTTCCGCCACCACAATATAGGTACGTCCTATTGTTTTGTGTTCGGTTGTTCAAGCTTGAACTCTGAAAGGAAAACCCTGATATTGGTGTGCCTTCTCTGACCTAGTTCTGTTTTTATAATGGTGAATCCTCAAGTAGTGAATATAGCGCTTAATATGCGACAACCGCTCACAGGACATCTGATAGCACATGGTCTGACGAACCAGGGGGGTCCGGTCACGTTTGTGGTGGACGCCCATGCAGCCTATAGAACAGAGCTTTTTTATTCTTGGGTCGTATTTCCCGCAGTTGATGGGGGTACACACACTTTTCATGATTACACTCTGGCAAATGTCCCTGGAAAATACAGGGCATATGCATATTTAGAAATACCTCTATCTTATCAAGAACATAATAATTGGCTTGATGGCGCCCTACCCCACACCATAGCATCAGTGAGGCTAGGTCCACTAAGTAACGATGGTCCTACCTGGCCTTTATTGGCTACATATACGCCACATCCAGCGGTTGCTCAATTGGCGGTGGCTGAAATTCGTCGTTTATATACAGAATTAACGGCTACATATAGACGGTTAGTTCAATTTGTGATGCAGACACTCAACACAAACCCAGCGCATGCTGCTCCGGCACAACCGCATGCAGTGGTTCCGGGTATCAATCCGGCCACTATGCACTCAGTTATGGGCAAGGTGCCGGCTAAAAGAGAGGAGACTCCATTTTGGCTGGCGCAAAAAATTAATACGCTGGAAGCAGTATTTCCCCATACGGGACCTCAGGATAAACATAGAATATTGACGATGTGTTTGCCGTATGGAATGGTTCCTACTATGGACCATTGTAATACCTGGGGCACGGTGTTTGCTGCGCTCTACAATACAGCACACGGTACACCAACATTGGCTAATTTACCGGAGGTGCTCAAACAAATTCAAGATGAATATGGGGCTGCCCCGGCCTTAGATTTAGGGATGCAACTGATAGGCAATTTTGCCACGGTTTCTTCCATCATATTGAGTAATCTAAAAGGGGAGGCAGTAGCACTAGCGGTGCGTATGCATCTTCGAGACGTCCCTCAGCTAAATCAAGAGCAGGAACTGCCGAGAATAATAGCGGAAACATATTCAAGTATCGGTCGTGATAGCCTAGGGGCTAGACCGCAGAAACCACAGTTTCAGGGTAAAGGTAGTAAGGATACTACTAAACAACAGCAACCTGAGGGTACTAAAAAGCGCTGGGAGAAAAAACAACAAACACCTAAAAAAGAAAGGGGAGAGTCTCCGCGACCAGAGACCCCGCAGGCTAGGTATAATCTCAGGAATAGGGATAACTTGAAGACGCCTGATAGATATCAATATACTGATACACGCCAATCTTGTTCCTTTCAGGACTCATCAGAAAAGAGAAATGAGAGAGGTGGGCGGTCAGAGCGGAGAACAGAGTACGTGAAACCGAGACAGGAATCACAACGCTCATCGGAGGTTTCTGTCAAAAAGGAAGAGAAACCGGTCCAACAAAAACAGCAGTTTAAAAAGAAAAAAGTGGCGGCGGTCTCAGTTAGACATGCCACACAAAAAGAGAGTTCTCTTGAAGAACAAGACATGGGCACTAGCACTGTTAGACAGTGCGGCAGAGGTCACAATAGTTCGCCGGAATCTCCTACAGCATCTGGAGGTGAAAGCAACTGATGACTTCATACAAGTCGAAACAGCAGGTATGCGTGTCTCTGATCCCGATAGAGTTTATACGGTAACTTTACAATTAGAAGGGGACATTGAGCGCACTATAAACGCCATCTTTTGGGATCGTGTAGTCAAACTGTATGACATTCTGCTGGCCGAACAGGATTGGCACCCAGACTTTGTTCGCGACTGTCCAGTTGGAGAGGAGGTTATTACACCTTCATTCTCACCACTTGTTCCGGGAGAACTAGCAGAGTCCTATAGTAATACATAGGCTCTGGCACAGGCACCCGCCTTATATAGAAATCATGTGGGGTGGGATAGGGATTCACCTTATCATGTAATTCCGATAAAGGGCGAACCTCAGCCGCAACCGCAATATCCTATAAAATTTGAGGCAAAGGCATCGGTAAGGAAAATACTTACACAATTGGAGTACCAGGTAGTTATTGAACCCTGTGACTCGCCGATGAATAATCCCTTATTTCCTGTAGCTAAACCGGACCATTCTTATAGGATAGTGGTGGATTACAGACATTTAAATGGACATACACGCACATATGCAATTCAAAAATCACACAGCGCAGCGCTCATGAATAATATTGTGCGTAAGAAATACAAAACAACTTTAGATATCTCGAATGGATTCTTCTGCCAAAATATAGCGCCCGAAAGTAGGGACAATACGAGCTTTAGTGAGTTTGGCTCTCAGAAAACGTTTTGTCGTTTGCCTCAGGGGTATGAGAATAGCCCAGGACTGTTTTCGGCTCGTGTGACTGAAATTCTGCACGAGTTGGACCCTGAAGCTTTGTCATATGTTGATGATATATATCTGACAGATGATGAGTTACTACAACATTTAAGGCGGGTAGCCCGCATTGTTGTGGGATTTGCCGAAATTGGCTACAAATTTAATTTAAAAAAATCAAAGATTGCCTTCCTCTGTGTCATTTTCCTGGGATATGAGTTGTTGAATGAGGGCAAGAGCTTAGCGCCACACTTTTTGGAAAAATGTTCACAGTTGCAACCTCCTAATACGATTCGGAAACTCCAGTCGTTATTGGGGTTTCTAAATTTTGGCAGAACTTACATTCCTGATTACGCTACACGTATAAAACCATTATACGAGTTGATTCGCCCAAATTTTTTGAGTAGATTTTGGATGAATGAACATACACATATTCTTCGCGATTTGCAAACTGATCTCTTATCAGTAAAGCATTTACACAATCGGGACAATAAGACGCATCTGGTCATCAGGGTTATACCTGGGGCCGTTGGGTTTACGTATGTCACCTTTAATGAGGGTGAGACAGTCCCAATAGCATACAAGTCCCACTTGTACTCTGCTGCAGAACAACATTTTGCACAGACTGAGAAAATTCTCACTGCTGTACAGATGGCTGTGATAAAAGAACGACCTCTTGCTCAGGGCCAACGCATCGTTGTCGTTTCCCCGGTTCCAGCCTTAGAGGCTGTTACAAAAGCGAGTGTTCCTAATTCGAAAGCTCTACACCCGCGATGGATACAATGGGCAACGTCTTTGACAGCCACTGATGTAGATTACATATTTGACCCTAAACTGCAGACTCAAGAATTTCTTCAATATGAAATGGAGTACCCAGTTCCCACTGGCACATTGCCTATTGATCAATATCAGGTGGTCATGTACACCGATGGCTCTGCGCAACCAGCGGTTGGGACTAAACAACAGTATTCTGCTGCATGTGCGGTGGTGAGCGGCTATATGGAGAGGGAAAAGTTCTGCCCCCAACATACTTATACACAGACATTGGGAGACTGTACGGCACAGTTGGCTGAGCTGAAAGCTCTGTTGTTAGCCTTGGAACATGCTGATCCAGCGATAGTTACTCTGCTGGTTTGTGATTCCTATTACTGTGTTCAGTCTTTCAATGAATATTTACATTACTGGAGGTTGAATGTGTTCAGAGATTCCAAGGGTAACACCATTAAACACAAATTGCTGTGGGGAAAGGTTGCGGATCTGAAGGAAACGCTTCCTAAAGTCCATGTTGTGCATACACTTGGACACCAACGCGTTGGAATACACGTTGCTGCGAATACTTTGGCTGATGAAGCCGCGAAATCGGCAGTGGCAGTTGCCACTGTGTCCGCAGTGACTCGTTCGAGTTCCAAACCAGACACAGAGATTTTGGCTGCCATAAAGGCTACGGCTGATGGCATGCCATTTCCTAAAGGATTCCCTTCTAAATATAGTTACTGCATGGGTGGTATGCTAAACGCTGTAGTTAAAATCCCAGGCGTTGGTGTACGTGAACTGCCCAATAAAATTGAGCGACCTCGATTAATTATTGCAGCACATGAGGGGGCGGCATCTGCACATGCAGGCGTGGCAGCCACCATTTCACTCTTGCAGGCTTGCTATTGGTGACCTGGTCTCTATAAGGAGACAAAGCAGTTTGTCCTTTGTTGTGATAACTGCCAACAAACTAAAGTTTCCACGGCTAGACGCCCGCAGCAGACGCCCCTTCTGATATCAAATAAACCTTTACAATGTGTGTACTTGGATCATTGTGGTCCGCTGACACCAGATAGTGCATACAAATATATATTGGTTGCTGTAGATTCGTGATCCAGATTTGTGTGGGTCTGGCCACAGCGCTCGGCTGACGCTCGAACTGTTATTAAAGATTTGCGCATCTTTGTCGATACATATGCAGTTGCGGCTTTTCATTCGGACCAGGGCCCTGCTTTTGCCTCTAAGGCATTCAGGGACACCATGGCTTCGTTGGGGGTCCAGCTCCAGTTCTCGTCTCCATTTCATCCCGAGGGAAATTCTGTCATGGCGCGTTTAAATCGCGATTTAAAGCAATCCTTAACGGCCAGAGTTATAGGTACGGGTCGTAGTTGGCTGGCCCACCTGTATGGAGTACAGAGAGCACTTAATAACTTGCCTAGAAGGTCCCTGGGGGGTCGTACTTCATATGAGTGCCTGTTTGGAACACAAATGTATGTTCCTGATCTAGATGGTCCTGGTGTGGAGACGGCAGATACGCCCTTTGACATAAATGATCGTGTCACTGTTTTGCAGGATTTACAACAATTCCGTGAAGATAACTCTTCTGCCAGTGCTGCCTCCACAGGAATTAAGGATGAACCAGTAACGCCTACTGGTTGGATTCCCAGAATTGGGGATCTTGTGCGTGAAAAGGTTGCAGTGAAAAAAGAATTTGGCCCTTCATATCGAGTGCCAGTCCCTGTGCTAGGGATCCACGGCACAAGAACTGTGATTTTGCCACCGCTGCAACGGGCCAAAGGAAATCGCTTTGTTTCCATTGACAATGTCAAGTTACAACATGTGGCCGATTCTGCACAGCAGACCAAGAGGGACGCCCAGTAGTTCCAGAATCCCTCTCACTACTGGGGACGAAGTTCCGCTGCAGGTGATTTGCACCGACGATATTTCCTCTCCGAGCTTGGGGAGGGTGGAAGCTGATCTTGCGATTGTTCCACTAACGGCGAATAATTTGGAATCTTTTGATCAAGTTGCTGTGAGTACTGCTGATGTCACTGAAAGTGTAGTCTACAGCGTACCAAGGCGAGAGCCACAATCTGCTCCTTTGTTTACGGTTGCACCTTTTGCGAGAACTGCCTCCGGCTGCTTCCACACCACTGATGATACCGTGTCGGACTCCTCGTCCTCTTCAACGTCAGCCCTGGGTCCACGTAAGATGCTGTGTTGGCTCAAACATACATATTTTGTTGTTCCGTGGAACTATCTGTGGCTTTTCATGGCTGTGATGACTTTTTTTCTGTGGCTGGGGTTTGTTGTTACTTTTTTTCTGGTGATACATGGTCATTTTCTTCCTGAGCGATCTGAGATTGAGCACGTGGAGAAGGTGTTGAAACCGCATTTTCATCACATATGGTTCGAAGAGACTTGTCCTTTGTGAACATTTCTGCTGTACCGATTCCAGATGGGATTGTGTGGGATAGAGTAATGTTTGATATATATGGTCCCACAGAAATAATTCAAATACCGTATGTTCTCAAATTGTCAATGAATTATATTGTTATACCAGGCATTGTATCTGATGATTGGGATGTAAAGACAGTAGATTCTATGTTGACAGAATTGCAATATTATACTGTCTATGAAGATGAAGATGCTTACCAATTTAGAGATAATTATGGTGACATGTTTTGCTACAATTATTATGGACACCACTTTATTCATAAAGCCAGTAGCCCTAAATCGATATTTGAAAATATGCAATGGGAACATTGCCCGACTCCTCCACAGGGGAGTTCTAAAACTTATTCTGATAAATTTGCATATTTTTCTGGGCATAATCAACAGAATGCTAAGTCTTACTATTTTAAGGTTGCTCCGCATGCTAATAAGCAAATGTTATTGACTGATAGTAAATTACTGTATTCAAATTTGTTTGTATCCAAACTTTCAGTTGAGGGGTATGAATACTGGTCAAAAACTGTTGATTTAAAAAGTGTCTGGGGAACGAAAAATTGTCAAATGCAGGGTAAGGACACTTTGTTTAGGGCGTGTATTATTCCTATCCAAATGATTTTCTTAAATGACACTGTACAACAGACTAGCTGTTTGGGCTTAGCAACAATTAGAGATTTGAATTTGCCTAGCATACCTGTCCCTTCCAAATTGAAAAATTGGCAGCAATATATTAATGCCACGTTTAGTGAGCTTACAGACTGGGTCCAGAATGGTACGCTCAACACTTCATTGACACGTCCGGGCGGGTGGTTATTGTGGCCCATGGACACTAATGGGTGTCATCAACGTTTTGTCACCTCTTCGGGGGGGGTTCAGGACTAGTAGGGCAGACCCTCGCTACATATCACCAGAACATGCTGATATCATTACTACATATAGCGTGGGAAAACTTTGTCAACAATGGTTAAAGTCATCCATGCTAGATGCAGTTAAGTCACATCTCACGTTACTGTCTAATAATACTGACTTGCAAGATTTTTTGTCAGGTCCAAAAGTGCCCCGGAAGAAACGTTTTTTGTATGAAGTGTACAATGAGATTTGGAAACTTTCACAACAAGAGGCGGCGGCCCGGTTGAGGCAGATAGATCAGGGGAATTTAAAACAAGCGTTGTCTGTTGTGGATAATGGAATGCATACCCTATCCGACCGTGTATATACGATTGATAACATTGTTTCCTCTGCTATAGACATTATTAAATCAGATATGTCTTCTTTATATCTTGGGCAGAGTCAAACGCGGTCCATCATGCAGTTGGGTTGGACTCTACAGACATTAAAGGCAGGTCGCGTTCCGTGGCAGCACATCCGAGCCAGGGAGATATTTTTTTCCTTTAATTTGACACATCAACAACAACTGATGGCTAAAAAGGAAGCGATGTATGTTATGTTACATATTGAAAAGTTGGAGAAGTTGCCTTTTACTGTGGCTGAGATTCCGTCTGCTGAGTGGTTGATTCACTGCGTTATAAATTTGCCTATTTCCACTCTGCAATTCACTTCTTGTTTGAAGCATATTCCGGTGGGTAGATATGAGAAGTTGGGAGACAGTTACATACATGAGGTGTGGGAGCTTCCCTTTTTCTACAGATGTCTTAATGGTATGAGGGAGGTTTTTCTTAGCGGTAGCGAATGCGAAACTTCTGACAGCCATTCGATGGTTTGTAAGCAGCTGTCTTTGCATGGGGCGTGTAATGCCTCGGTTGCGAACTTGGCTTGCTATCTTAATGGAGTTCCAGTCACAGTAATTAAAAACACTTTCTAGGTGCTTTCAAACGGCAGCTACGTCGTTCTTAACAGTAAAGCCTGTTGTGGCATGCGTGCCGGAATAGTTTACGTAGTCATTGTCACCAAGGCCGTTACGTGCTTCGGGAATGTGTTGTTTCCCCCCACTCAATTTAGGGAGGTAGTGGACATCTGGCCTCACACATTGCTACTTCCAAGGTGAATTTCGACAAGTTGAGTCGACTAAAGGCTCTATTGTTTCAAAAGCATGTGGCCCTTACATCTGCACGCGAGACCTACGCACTTCAGGGGGCGAGGTCATCAGCAGAAATACAGTCCCTATTAAATAATAACTTTCCGAGCCACTTTGGTGAACTCGTGGGACGTATATGTAATGCGTCCAGCACTGCTGGAATTGCACATTTTTTCAAAGCTGTTGGTGTTGGTTTTGCTCATACCTTCTCTTCCATATTTGGTTTGATACCTTCGGCTATTCATTCTGTTTTCGGAAGCATTTTGGGGGGATTTCCGATTACTTTGGCTTTGTTGGCTGGTGTTTTGCTGTTGCTGTTGTTCTTCCGCAATGGCTGTCCCACCGCAACGAGATCCAATATTGGCGCTCCCGTCAGCACAGCTGTGTCGTGAACGCATGATGCAGCATTTTGGAGCAACACTCCTAGGACAGTTGGAGTGTGACTGGTCTCTGTCATTCCGACCAGTTTTGGATTGTGTGCAGCCTGTGTTTCGGTGCCTTTGGTGCTCGTTTGAACATGCACTGGCTCTCTGTCTCTCACTGCAGCGCCCCCCAGTGGTTGATACTGATCTGTTGATGTTCCCGATTAGGGCTCATTCCCAGACTTGTGCACTGCGGTTGCGTTTGCTTCGTGAGGCAGTTTATGAGATTCCCTTCCTGGAGGAAGACGGTCTTGTCTCATTCATAGGCCCTGCACGGGGTGCCGCCCTGGATGGTTCTGGGGCTTTGGAACACACCTGCTCCATGATAGTATTTGGCGTGGATTTTCCAGTGTTGACATCTGTCGTGGTGGAGGATCTCCTGCTTTCCGTGGCATCCATTTAAGAATTGGATTTTTTGTAATTGACATTTTAATGATTTGGCTTTACCGTCACATGCTTACAAATTTAAAAATTGTTTTATGCTTTGGTGTCCTCTGGACTTGTCGAAATGTATTTTGTATATTTTTGTATCTGGGGCATATTATTATTTTTCGTTTTTGATTAGAACCACTTGCTACCGACAAGGGGAGGGTGTAGTGTGGCCAGTTTTATGTATCCTTTGCACGTTAGCTTTAGGCTTTAGGCCTTCGTGCACTTTGCCCTGGATGTATTTTATTCCTTTGCTCGCAGCATAGAGCCTCTGTGCACTTTGCTCTAAATGCTTTTTATTCAGCTTCGTACTGTTATTTTTCAAATAGCCAGTTCTACGGTCTTGTTTTATTTTTTAGATCACACTGTTTAGCCTACTTCAGCACTGGAGTTTTCAATAACACATTCTTGTTCACTCTGTGCTGCAGTCAAGGATACAGTCTGGTACATTGCCGATAGACGTGGTAGGAGTTTAGTCTTTGGCATTATTGCGTAGGGACATTTTGTGATCACACTGACATGTTAGTTATAAAAACACTTCCTTGTCCTACTACAGGGAGGAGGGAGATTCCGACCAGGGAACCACAACTAGACGCTGACTGCCTTGTTGCAGATGCTGAACCAGATCACAGGCCTTTGCTCAGGTATGAGGGTTAATGGCTTCCCAGGGAATCTAAAAGGCAAGTTAGAAGCTTAACATGCTGTGCTCGAAATAGAACCAACTGAGAGAGAGTAGAATTTATTAACACCATGATAGCGTTATTCTTATGTTTCACTCTCCTCATGACTATTTCAATCCTACTGTGTTGTATGGTTCTGGTTATTGCGTCTCACGCCTTAATATCTAAAATACAGTCGTTTTATTAAAACAATCTATAAAAACTCAAACTGCCTTTGTCATTTGTATATAAGATCATACTGTAAATGAGAGAGCTGGTTTGGATCTGAGTGACCACGACTTTCCTGAGAAGTTCCCAAGATGTCATGCGCTCGGCTGCCCAATCATCCCTTCCCCGTGGGAGGGATGAGGCACTGCTAGTTAGCCGGAGCAAAACCGGATTTAGGGTGACAGAGGTCCTTCTAAGTGGGTCAGACTCAGTCCCCCACACCAGGAACGATCCTGCTACCTAGAAATCCAGTAGTCTCATTTAGGATAATGAGAGCCCACGAGACAGTATGGGCACCCTGAAATTCAGAGATGTGTAAATAACCACTGCTTCTCAGCACCTTATCTTGTGCCCATTTGGGAAATACAAAGGTTTTCTTGATACCTAGTTTTTACTCTTTATATTTCAGCAAATGAATTGCTGTATACCCAGTATAGAATGAAAACCCATTGCAACGTGCAGCTCATTTATTGGCTCTGGGTACCTACGGTTCTTGATGAACCTACAAGCCCTATATATCCCCGCAACCAGAAGAGTCCAGCAGACGTAACGGTATATTGCTTTCAAAACTCCGACATTGCAGGAAAAAGTTACAGAGTAAAACATGGAGAAAAGTTACTGTTTTTTTCACCATAATTTCAATATTGTTTTATTTCAGCTGTTATTTTATGTAGGAAAACCTTGTAGGGTCTACACAAATTACCCCTTTCTGAATTCAGAATGTTGTCTCCTTTTCAGAAATGTTTAGCTTTCCGGGATCCAGCATTGGTTTCACACCCATTTCTGTCACTAACTGGAAGGAGGCTGAAAGCACAAAAAATAGTAAAAGTGGGTGTATGCCCCAGTAAAATTCCAAAATTGTGTTGAAAAATGTGGTTTTCTGATTCAAGTCTGCCTGTTCCTGAAAGCTGGGAAGATGGTGAATGTAGCACTGCAAACCCTTTGTTGATGCCATTTCAGGGGAAAAAACACAAGCCTTCTTCTGCAGCTCTTTTTTCCCATTTTTTAAAAAAAACGAAATCTTTGCTGTATTTTGGCTAATTTCTTGGTCTCCTCCAGGGGAACCCACAATCTCTGGGTACCTTTAGAATCCCTAGGATGTTGGAAAAAAAATGACGCAAATTTGGCATGGATAGCTTATGTGGACAAAATGTTATGATGGCCTCAATGCAAACTACCCCAAATAGCCAAAAAAAGGCTCAGCACTTGGGGGGAGGCCTAGCAGCTAAGGGGTTAAGGAATAATTAAGCAAATAACAGTTCCAAGTCAATATATGGTCCATATCAGTTAATACAGGTCAGAGCAGACCACTGCTGAGTGTGCGCCGGGGGGTTCTTGCGGAAGCGGCTCAGCAAGGCTGGGTGCGGCCTGTGAGACCCCAGTGAGACCCCCTCGTAGCCCATCCTCTTCAGTCACCTTCCCCCTGCTGACGGCCTGCACCATCATCCTGCATCATTATCCCGAGCCCCTCCTCAGGGCATACGCCAAGGAAAAAGAGGTTGCTGGGAACCAAGCTACCACCTATCATCACCCTGTGTCAAGACCTAAGGTGTAACAAGAGGGCAGTAAAAGTGCAGCAAGAGTGTAGCAGGAGTGTAGAAGGCGAACAAAAGAGTGAGAGAGTTGCAGTTCCAAAATGCACTCTGGGAGAACTAGGCCTCCCCCTACTAAAGAAAGAAGCCAAGCCGGAGAGGGAACTGACACATCTGAGACTCTGGTCAGTGTCACTGACACTACTGATACAATCGATCAGTCATTACCTCTACAGAACCGCAGCTCCAACTTGATCAACTCAGTTGACCAGACAGTGTCCCATGTCAAGATTAGTTTAAGAGGCTCAAGGACTGTGCAAGACATTCTTACAGCTGCAAGGTGTGAGCCTAAAATTGACACAAAATGTCTTCTTCTTAAGGACCAGGCCTCAGCTATCTACGTGGCAAATCCAAGTACTCCAGGTTTACCATCCCCTTTGGAGCCAATTATTATCAGCCAAGTACCAGCTCTTGGTTTAGCTCCAAACTCAGTGTGTACCTCCAAAATTCCCACAACTGTTGAGCATCTATCTACTCCACCAGTCTCCCAGCCTCTGGGGGTCATCCTCCTTACAAATTAAGGCTAAACCCATTACAGTGGCTCAGGTGCACTTGCATGGCACCAGGATGGAGTCTCCATCCACAGGCAAAATTGCCAGCTGCAACGGCTGCACAGACAAACTTAACTTAGAGGACTCTAACCATTTTCCCTTCCTGTCTCTGCTGCAATTACCACCAAGGCAGCCATCCCAGCACGCCAGCTTAGTTCAGTCATGCCCTTTGGACTCACCCGGCTTAAGCCTGAGCTATCTACCAAAAGCCTGTTGCTGGGACAGTCTCCCAAGCGCAGTGCAAGCAGACCCAAAATTGGGCCAGGACTCAGTATAGCACCTAAAGCACCCAATGGACGGACCCTGCCTCGACCTACCCCTCGGCAGCTCTGCTCCCCGGGATAAATCAGCAAGCTGCTTACAGCAGAATCCGTCATCACTTACCTCTCTGGAATGGGAGGCAATGGTGGCAGCATACGGAGACGGAGATGAAGATGGCGCCTTCGGTCAGAGTCAATCTTGCTCCCCACGCGTTCATCTGCAGGGACTTGCTTTAACACTAGGCCCCAATTGGGGGCCGATACGCCTTTTGAGATTGTCACAGCTCCAGACATACCTACAGTCTTGAACATCATCCAGAGCACCCTTCAGTTTACTGCTGAAGCCTTAAACCTTCAGTCCACCAAAATGGACACCCAAATTAAATTGGTAAATACATTAGCAGTCTTCACTTCAGGAATTGACTCAAAAATTGCAGATCTCAATAATTTGATAGTCAGAGCCCAGAACTCTGAAGATTCCTGGTTACCCGTCTGTCCTTGTATGTGCTCTTCAAGCTTGGATAAACTAAGTTCTTTACCAGGAGCTTTAATTAGCATCTTTGAGGACTTGAAAAGAGCACTGGCTGAAAATGAGGTGGAGGTTGCTCTCAGACTCGCCTCTAACCCCATGAGTGACAGTCCCCTGCAGCCTTCAATAATGCCTCTGCAGGATAAATCCTTGGAACCTTGCAAGTCCTATTTACAGGAACCCACGCATGGACATTGAACATCAGCAAAAAATCAAGCGGCACAGCTCCCCAGAACCTCCTTGCAAAACCTAGACCCACCGAGCAGCTTCCCTGGGAGCCAGAACTTGGGACCTTGTCCCAGCCTTGGCCCCTCTTCCTCCAGCCACAATTGGCACCCCAGCTAAAGATCACTCGCCACCCCCACTCCAAAAGAAATGCCAAAGGAAAGGGAGGAAGCACAGGCTAAGAGCACCCAACAAGAAGAATATCACTTTCTTCTTCAGCAGCCAGACAGGGGGTCCCAAAATATCATCCTGCTCCTGCTTCAGATTCAAGTACATACACCTTCAACGGAAACTACGGGTGGGTCATCTAGCGCTCTCAAACAAGCGATCACCTCCGTTGGTGATTCTAGTAGTAACACCACTGCCAAAGGAGGCATGTCCCGGACTATCTCTCCGGGAACCGTCAAATGCACCAACAAACGCATTTCGTTAAATACGTCACTTATTGTTACAGCAAACTTTGACAAAAGATCTCGCCAGGTCCAACTGTCCCAGAACTTAGTAAGTCATGAAAGGCTCAGGGAGAGGGCGCAGGAGAGCAACTTCACATTGACAGTGCCAACAACTTTCGAGGCTACCAGACCTCAAAGTAGGACTAGCCATGTGATGCTCCAGTCGCAAGTAGCCCCTACGAGCCCTCCTTTGATCCTGCGCAACAGTGACCCAAGCTCTACAGTAACTTTACTGCACCCGGAATATAGATCAAGAGGCACATTTGACCTGCTGAACCATGGGAACATTCTATGGTTGTTAGGACAGCAACCCGAAATCGCAAATCTTAACTCGGCGGATGTGGTCTCGGTGGCATTTATTCCACCCTTGGCACCCAGACGAATGAAGTAACCAAAGTGACCTGGACCTCGGCAGAGGTAGCAGAGCAAGTGCTTGGAGTAGGTACTATGCTCAGGAGCTGGGGAATACATATAACCCCCGCAATACACCCTGCTTATCCACATCCTGTATTAAATCGACAGGGTGGTAGAGGGTCTCAACCATCACCCAGTGCTTCCAACAAGACCTCAAGGAATTCAAGGAACTCTCACGGCATGGCATGGCCTAGTACAGCACCTCTGCCCGCTCTGGGGCATGATCCTTCTCTAACGACTGGAGCTGGTTACCTAACACACTGAGCACAGGATCAAGGCAATCATGATGGGACAGGTCAAATACCAGCAACGAGGAGGGCAAGGTCTAATTTTGCAATATGTTCCTGGAATATTAATGGACTACTGGACAAATTGGAAGACAAGTGCCTACTCAACTATCTAACGTCATTCCAGATAATAATGTTGCAAGAGACTTGGACAGATCCCCACCTACAATTGCAGGATTTGTGAGTTATCATGTCCCTGCAACACGGAGTTCTCATTTTGGGTGCTTACGTGGTGGACTCATCACATATCTCAGTTCAACAATGAAGGGGCACCACCACACGTCCCGAGTTACGTGCAGAAATCTGTTGACAGTTCTTCTTACTGTGACACAAGGCCCCTCCACCCTCCATCGAGCCCTAATGAACATTTATATCCCACCGGTAAAAACTTGCAAACTATAAGCTGCACGTCTGCTGAAAGAGAATATTGAAGAACTGGTCAATAACATTCCATGCCCCCAACTGATCCTAAGCAGTGATTTCAACATGAACTTACGGGGATCTGAGCTTTCTGACGAAGCCACTTCGGCGCAGAACTTCCGTCTCTACCTCAAGTCCTCATTGACAACATTGGGCCTGGGAGACCAACTACCCCAACTCAGCCCACACCAGCTTGTCAAACGTGCAAGTAAAGTAAGCGTCAAGTCTCTGTCACATCTTCAGGATAAAGAGGTTTTATCGAAACTAAGCCATGCCTGGCTGGTTCTGTCATCTTACGGCTCTCTAACCCCACAACTCTAGCTGGGAGCAGCAGCTAATCCATGGACTAAGGCAGCCTTTATGAAATATCAAATGGGCTGCCTTCCAACATATGCCCACTTCCCTACGTGGATGAGAGTCAATATGACAGACACTGTCGACTATGTGGACTGGCTCTGGAAATGCTGATCCATCAGATATGCCTATGCAAAAACACTACAACAGATCGTAATAGGCTCCTACGACCAGTTTGGCTTCAAAGTGGGCTGCGCTGGTGCAGACCGGCGATATTGGCAGGCTTTCAAGGGGACCAGCAGCTCAGCTGCAGACTGGCTAAATTCTTGGGTAAATTAGGGCGCCTTCTTCAAGAGACTGAATAAGCAAGACAAGCGCTCACAGCCAGCGTACAAGCAACTTTGTTGTACTCCGTAATTCAGCTGAACACTTTAACCTAATTCAATTTTATTACTGTATTTTATAATTCCTTGGTTTCTTTTTTCGTTTTTTCTCTCTCCTCTCCTCTTCGTGTAATGTTTTTTATTGACAGAACACGAGATAAATAAAATACAATACAATACAGGTGCACATAACTACAATTGTGTTTTTTATATATTTTGTTTGTCTTTCCATGTGAGTTATAGGGTACATTTCTCAGTAGTAACGAAACAACTTACAACTGCAAGGCACGGTGCTAGCTGGCTCTCGTCCGCCCTTGCGGACTGATGCAGTGGCCGGGTCATGAGCAGCGAGCAGGTCATGCGGCGCCTGCGGGAGGTGACCAGACTGTGGGGGTCAGGCAGGTCTCGGGCTGCCCAAGTTAGAGGTCTGCTGCCTGTCAGAGCTGTCCCTCTCGCGACGATGAGGCCCGGCCCAGGATGCTCTAGTGTCCTTGTTTGGGACACATGGTCAGAGAAATGGCGCACAATGAAACTCATGGCTTGGAGGGCAGCTCCTGAATGAATTCTTCAGAGCCACTGAGGTCAGAAAGTAACAGCCTTTCCGATGCAGGGCGCGGGAGAAGCCGCTTCCTGAGCTGCATTGACATTGAAGGACGTTGGGCTCTTTAGGCTGGCTACGTGTGGCACACTTGCATGAAGTACTTGTTGTTGGAACTGTCTAGTAGGCAATGTTCTTAATGAAGAGAACCCGCCGCGTGTTTGCTCTGTGAGTAAAAGCTGAGGATGGCATTGGCTGTTGCAGCTGGTTGGAGGGCCGGGGAGGTGGGGGGGTGGGGGGGAGGCGATAATTTACTTGTGCAGGGGTGGGGATAATATCATTTCGGGTGCATTGTGCTGACCTTGCATTGCTTCTCGCGAGGACAACAGAAGGCTGAAGCCTGGTCAAAATATCAGTGAAAGTTGCTCTGATACCACTGAATGTGTGGGGGGCTGTGCGAGATTCATGTGGAGGGCGAGTGGGTATTTAAGGAAACATGTGCCAGGGAGTGGGCGTGGGTATATATATGGGCGGTTTGAGTTCTAAATAAAACTCATGGGCTGCAGTGGCGTGCTTGTGTTGGATGAGCGGCTTGGGAGGGTGAAGCTAGTATGGTTTTTGTTATTTCTTGGTTGATGATTGGGGAGTGAGATGGGTGAGGGTAAGACGTGGTTATTTCTACTTGTTGGGAACTGTGGAGCTGGATGATTAGAGGGTCGGATGGGTGTCTCATTTCATCTTGGGCTTTGTCATTTGACCACGCCCTAGGCTTTGAAGATCACACACAGCTGATTTCACCTGGCCTTCTAGAGTCAACTTCATGTAAGATGCAATGCGTACATTTAAGAATGCAAAACGTTGATCTTTGAGGGAAAACGGGAAGGCGAAACCGATCTAGTGGCTAAATTGCTCAATGTGAAATCAAGAAACCTGGGACACGTCCTGGCGCTCTCGCTTGACAAATTGTGTGATGCAAGGCGATTACTTTATTTTCACTGTGGCTCCATGTTTTTCATAACCTTTGAGAGCACCTGGAACTATATCAGTCCAAGGTGCCTGCTGTACACAATCCTTTCTTGTAAATGGGATGTGACTTAATTTGCCTCCTGGTTCATTAATGGCGTAGTCATCAGGCTAGACAGTGATGGAGAGATGGTTCATGTATATTGCAAAGTTCATGCTTACAAATCGCTACTTCTAATAAAAGGCACTCAGTGTAGCAGTGATTTACTGTAATGTACTGAAGCAAAGTGTAGTGAAATGCTCCCCTGTTACAAAAACTACTTTTAATGAAGTTTGAAACGTCTATATCATATTTTACATGACGTTTGTTGAAAGAGTTACATTACAAATATTGTGATGGCTTGGCTTGTGTTAGGGTTCCTAGAGCCAGGACTGACCGGCTCAGCCCTGAGCTCCCCATCAATCTGTTGGACTGCCCCCATCTATTCCTAGCAGTAATGACAGCACGTGTGAGTTGCTTGTCCAGCCCACTGTTTTCCTAAGTACTGAAATGTGTAATCTTGTTTAACCTATTATAACCAGGACTACAAGTCCCAGAAGGCAAACAAAATGACTGGACTTGGAGTGTCATTCCAGAATTGAGAAAACCCGAACAAATACCTAAAACACTGTCCGCGTAATCTTCCAAAATGAAGCACACATACAATTAAAGTGTAAATAAAGAAAGTTTAATTTGATATCAGTTAAGAAGAAAGTGAATTGCATCTTATATTATTTTCCCTACACGACTCCCCCCTCTCCCCTTTAGCTGTTTCTGATGATGCCAAGCAAACTGGCCTGTGATAAGCTCTTTCTGCCAGCACGTGTAATTCCCTGGTTGTATGCAAAGGTTGTGCTTCTCCTTTGGATCCATTATGGAGGGCTCACGAATTGGAAATGTTCAGATACGAGTAGCTAATCCAGCAAAGGTGTATTCTATTTTGTATATTTTACCACTGTCTTTATATTGGGATAAACAGGACTTGAATTACATTGTGAGAAGTGAATCGCCATTTTTCCGATTCTACCTTTCCATTTTCAATCTAGAAAATGCAGTTAATAATTCAAGTATTGGGAGTCTAAACATTTGTCTTGAAGAGGACTTAGATTAATGCTTAAAATGTTCCTGAGTCATATGATTGCATTGTTTGTGAGTTGCAGCTTTGGGCTAGTGTTGTGCGAATATTGGTTCCCTAATGGCTTGTGGGCAAAGAGTCGACCGGCTTTTGAAGGGTTGTGAAATCTGGCAACAGTGTTCAAAAGGTGAGTGAATCATTTCTGCGACATGACATTGTGGTGATTCAAGGTCCGTGCCCGTGAGCAGGAAGGGTGACCGAGGCACCTCTAGCGACGTGGACTTTCAAAAGCCGGTCTACAATGAAACCAACCCGCAGAATAAAATGGCCAAAAGTGCTTCCATCACTGCCCCTGCTGGCACCCGCAACCACTACACGGCCCGTAGCACCCTTGCCATTCCACTGCAAAAAAACAACCGTCGTTAGCAACCTCGTTTTACCAGTCTTATAGACGCACATGCTCAACCAAATGGTTCCTGCTCTATTATCGTTTTTTTCTGACTTTTCTGCCTTGCAAACTATTTTATGCATTTTTGTGATTCATAAAATATGGGTATACCCTTCTGAAGTACAGTGTCCATTCTGATCAGCATTTCGGGTGGGTTCACATGTGTGAAGAGGGCATTTTAATTTCTTTACACACAATAGTTTTTACTACTGTTTAATTAAAACCCTGGAGGATGCACGTTGCTTGTAACTAAAAATAGACCACGATAATTGAGGCTTCTCGAAGGCACGCGGAGTTCTCCTATCTTAATTATAAAGCCTGGGTGCTTTGGGATTCCAGAACAGGATCATTTGGAAGATGGGGTCCCACAGGTAAATTCAAACATATATAAACAAGTAGCCATGTATACTAGTGTCCACAAGGGGGTAGTATAGCTTTAGCAACGCCAGCTGTTTTTTCCCTCTTTGCTGCTGGGATAGTATAGAAAACGAACACCAGCGTCAGCGATACCGACTTTTAGGATCGAATTTTTGCCCGGTGTGACAGAGCACTGGACAAAGCACAGTTTTAGATTCTACAAGAACATTTTTACAATTTCAAGAGGTAGCGAAAAAGAGACAGTTACAATGTGTTATTCATTTTTGCACAAACAAAAACCATTATGAGTTTTTTGCTGGGATACTACATCTCTTTAGAGGAATTACCTGTCAATTAATGACCGGTGCGATATAATCGGCATGTTAAATAGTTCCAAGTACAAAATATATCGTCCGGATTTTAATGAACAGTAGCTATGGCGTGTTAAAGATAATGGCTTCTGTAAGGCGAGATAAAACATCAACCTTCGGGCGCCATCTGTTGGTAGCGAATAAATACTGCATAAAACCTGAAAAAAAAAACATTTTTTTGTTGCAGCACTTCCAACAACTGAATTCAGCTTTGCCCGGAGTAAGCTTTCGTAAACCTGAGAAAGGTGATGATGTTATGTCGTAGTTTCTCCCTCTGCTTGGCTTAATTGGTCATGCGTGGGTGGCTAAACAAACAATTGCCACGCATCTCTCCATTGTACATTTTTTGAGACAGTCTCCTACTATGAATTAGAGAATTGAGGGACTTATTCACAAGCCCCTTGCGGCGCCGTTGCGTCACCTTTTTCCATATCAATATATATGCCCCTGAATGTGAATGCGTCACAACAACATTGAATAACATTATTTACCAATGGCAGCGAATAACCACAGATATACTATGAAGTCCACCTTATAGGAATTAATTTACATTAATTGAATGATGAGATAGAAAGTAACAAGCAGCCGTCAACCGTGATCTGGGGCAAAAGCGCGCCACCCAGTCTGTGACGCAACCTGCTCATATAAGTAAATCACCATGATTGTTCAATGTAGTAGGAAGTATAACGGAAAGCTGTAAATGACCAAGTCTGATATTTTAATTACACATGATGGGCATAATTGGTCAGATTGCTTCCCATTATTGTTAACCCACATCTCATTAATGTGATAAGCCAGAGTCCAAAAATAAAGGATCTATCGTTCAAATAAAGTCTAGAGATCAATCAAGTCGTTTGGACCTAGGCATGGAAGTGATGATGTGTTTCTCTTGTCCCTGGGTCTCCTTAGGAGCAACATGTTTTACGTGTGAAGTGGTTCTTCAGTACAGCGGCAAAGGTAATTTTATCGTAATGGAATAACTCAGTGTTACGGAGAACGGGCAGTCCTTCTTGTGACCTCCTGTATAGCGAAGCAATATTTAAAGAGAATGGCATGCGAAAAAAGATGCCTATTCGAGGGTGTAAGAGAATGCAAAGAGTCCTGTGTTTCAGTTAGGACTGCCATCTCTTCACCTGTGCCCTAATGCCTTCGTGGTACACAGCCGAGTCATAGATAAAACCTGGATGCTGAAAACCATACGTTTCTAGTCTCAAAGCAGGATTTATTGTTGGAATATGGTCACATTCTATTCCCTAATTCATACTACGCGACTGCCTCAAAGTTTACAAAGGAGAGTGTGTGTGAACTGTTGTTGTTTGTGAATGAACTAAAGTTCCAGCCAGTACACGCCTTGATAGGACTCAACTCCAGTCTGTGTACTATGTACAGTAGAGTCCACTCAGTACGCGCCACCGGAGAGATATCCAGTCACACATGGTTATTGTCATTGATTGACACTGAAGAATAGTAAGCAGCAGTCGCTAATATATCAAAATGGTGGGGCGAGCGAATGCCCCACCGCTTTAAAAAACAGTGAAAACAGTGAACAAGCATGCACAATAAAAACACAAACATGCATTATATTACAATTAAAAATAAAATAATTGTACTTACCCAGGCTGCGTCGTCCTCTTTGTCCTTCCTAATCTCTGACCTGCACGAATAGAAGCAGAAACTTCCCTAAGCAATCCTGGCGCTACTCTCACGCTGTTAGCCAGCATGAGAGCAGCACCAGGATTGGATGGACCATCCTGTCTGGATGCTCTTTCAGACCCTTTGTGCCTGTGTTTGGTCTCCACCCAGCTGTCCAAAGAAGATGGGTGGAGATCTTGAAAGTGGTCATGTGAGTAGGCTGGCGCAAGTCTGCCGGCCAAACTCACAGGCGCACTTTGCAGTGGCTGGCCAGCACTGCTGTAGGCCTCAGTAAAAAGAGGACACACCCCTTATTGCTCTGGGGCAGACTGCAACGCGCTATGTGAAAAATAAAATGGCAATGAAATCATTTCATTGCCATTTTATTCTTCACGTTTAGTGTGGCTTGCAGCGGTCAGTGGGCCGACGCTCCGCTGCCCCACAAGGAGAAACCACAGCTGGGAGTAGTCATTGTTATTCATTATCTCTTGTAGCTGCGCCAGGCTAAGTGTGTGTGTGTGTGTGTGTGTCACACACAATACTGGCTGCTGAAATCATTAAAATAATTACAATAAACATAAAACAGATTCTGGTGCCAGCAACAGCATATAGTACCCCTCCCCAAAATAAATAATTATACACAAAAAGAATAAAGGCGGTCATTCTGACCGCGGCGGACGGCGGTCGCCGCCCGCCAAGCGGTTCCCGCCGAAAGACCGCACCGCGGTCATAAGACCGCGGCGGCCATTCCGGCTTTCCCGCTGGGCCCGCGGGCGACCGCCAGAAGACCGCCCGCCGGCCCAGCGAGACAGCCCCTTCAACAATGAAGCCGGCTCGGAATGGAGCCGGCGGAGTTGAAGGGGTGCGACGGGTGCAGTGGCACCCGTCGCGATTTTCACTGTCTGCTGAGCAGACAGTGAAAATCTTTGTGGGGCCCTGTTAGGGGGCCCCTGCACTGCCCATGCCAGTGGCATGGGCAGTGCAGGGGCTCCCAGGGGCCCCACAGCACCCGTTCCCGCCATCCTGGTTCTGGCGGTGGACACCGCCAGAAACAGGCTGGCGGGAAGGCGGTCGGAATCCCCATGGCGGTGCTGCTTGCAGCGCCGCCATGGCGGGTTCCCTGGGCCAGCGGGAAACCGGCGGGAAACCGCCGGCTCCCCTTTTCCGACCGCGGCTTTACCGCCGCAGTCAGATTCGCCCAGGAAGCACCGCCAGCCTGTTGGCGGTGCTTCCGCCGCACTCCGCCATGGCGGTCATGGACCGCCAAGGTCAGAATGACCCCCAAAGTGTTAAAAAAAAAATATATTATCTCAATTTTCTGATCAGTAGTTATCCCATAGTCTCCCTGAGGGTTGAAGAATTGGCCTTCCAATCTTTGTCGCTCCAGTGTCAGTTTGTTGTTCTTTTTCCCAGGGCCCTATGTCGGTGTTTAGTTGAAGCTTAAAAGGGTAAACCACAAATCTGATTTTCCAACTGGCCTTCACTGTCCAACCAGTCTCATCTGAGAGATTGGTAGCAGTGATGACAAGTTTTGTAATTGGATTCCGCCCGTTAATTATACCCAGATTTTTTTCCTTTTCTGATCACCTGGTTTTGGGACTTTTTACTGTGGGTGAGTCTCACTACCGGTGTTTCACCCACAGTAGTCATATAGCAGACTGGCTGGGCGTGTTTACTGCCAGTGTCTGCCTTTTAAGATAAGGCTGCTGCAATCCAGCAAGAGTAAGGGCCACTTGGCGGTTACACACAAACACATGTACACAAGCATGCAGGCAGCACGTGGGAGACTACTGTCGTACACAACTCGGTACTGAGCACAGGTGGCCTGGCACAATCGGGACTGCAGGATTAGGTATTCACCTAGGATAGGCCTTATAAGGGTAGTGTACACTATTAGGAAAAGTCAGTGTGATTTACTGTTTTATCTATAGTGACATCACATTATAGACATAGGGAGAGAACTGTCTTAGAGTGTAGTTTCCCTCCCCTTTGGCCTACAGACACAATTGACGTCTTGAATTGGAGTGTAACCTGTGCAGGAAACTCAATTATGTAACCCCCAAAATGATATCTGCACACCTTATGGTTCATCCAGGGTTTTCATATCTCTCTGGCTCAGCTCAGGATTAGCGCCCAGGCCCTTTGTCACTCTGCTGTGCCCAGCAAATGACATTTCTATCCAGCAGCAGGAACAAAAGCCACCCCACACAAAAGGAGCAATTATCAGTACTTCTCCCAGCTCCTGAGGAAGAAAGGGGTGGGGAAGAATGATCTCCATCATCACTCAGCTATCAGAGAGTACTAGGGTTGGGCTTGCCCAAGCCCACTGAACAAAGGAAAGTGCCCAGACAAATGGAACCAACCCACTGGGGGGGCTCCCTTTGAAATTCTAGTGTGCAAGTTCCTGGCAGTGATGTCAGTGAGGGGTGAAGCTACGACTCCAGGAGCTGATGTGATGAATGGTTCCTGATGACACAATTTTAGACTGTCTCAGCACTCTGCGCAGGAGAGTTGGGACAGGGGTGGAGAGGTGATGTGGCACGCCTAACTTTTGAAACCTTCCTCTTCGTTTTAAAAACTCTTGCACAAGGGAGAGATTCTCTCATGCCTGTGGATTTTCTTACATGTCGCTACTGGATCCTGGGACTGCCATGGGGAATTGGAAGGAGGAACTCCTTGACCCCCTTTCAGGAGCAAGGACTTTGCCCAGTTGACCACAGGACAAGTGGGTCTCCAAATGGGCCAGTGAGGTTGTCCCCTTCACCCCCTGAGGACCAGTTAGGAGAAATCCCCGGACCTTTCTGCGCCCGGAAACAAAGATCAAGAGGAGCGGTGGTGTACGGTGCCAGGAGGACCAGCTTTTTGTGGAATGCACCACTTAGGAAGTCGACTGCAAGAGCCACTGGTGACTAGAGCTCCCCACCAGGAGTAAAATGAGCCTAGGATCATCCATATCAGCCCAACAGGGCCTGATGTATTTATTGTAAAGTTTGGCAACTTTGACCCTCTTCCTGCCTCGGAGCGTGTGAGGCTCTGCCGCTCGGTGTGGGCCAAGTTTCAGCGCAAAGAAGCTGTTCTGCTCTCAGGGGGAGGGCTTGTGTGGGCCCCCTCCCTTGTTTTCTTTTTCCACCTGGGGACCCCCATCCCCGGGCAAGCTCTTGTTTTAGGGGGCTGGAACCACACATCCAGACCCTTGACTGCCAGGAAAAGAGGATGATGAAGGGGAGTGCTTCTACACCACCACACAGCCGTAAGATCTACCCGCTGGAGCAAGCAGGGAACAAAGAACTGCCGGCTCCCACAGCTGCACATGGTAGTGTGGTTAGTGCGGAAAGCCAGCATGGGGCAGCCAGGGGTGGGCTCCCAAGGCTCTCCTGCCACTGAGGACCATGTGGGGTTCCCAGGTTAGACAGGGTACCTTGAAAGAAGAAAAAAAGGCGATGGCGCGATGCTGTGGGGCCCCAATGAAGGGTGCACAATACATAAACGCAACAACGTGGCTTTCCCTGACATAGTGGGAGAGCCACTATTGCACAAAGTACACAAGGAGCACACCATAACACCCTGCAGGGCCTTAATGTTTTGACCTGTTTTTAAACTGTTTCTCCCCTTGTGGTGGCCCCAGGACAACGTGGTCACCTCCAACAAACCTACGAGGATGCTGTCTTTCCCTTCAAATGGATTTACAGAGTACCCACCCTAAGTTGGGCGGGACTCCAAAACCATCACCTCCTCTGGTTCTGCTAATGATGTCCTTTAAGAGCTATGTATATGGTGACATCCATGAGATCTTGAAAGGCCTAAAGGTGGTTATAAGTAATACTGGTAATAAAGACCTCTCTAGGGGCCAAGTGTATGGTTGCAATGTAATATTATATCAATGTGATGCCTTCTAAGGGCTGTTTGTATAGTCAGACTTAGTGATAAAATGTATAAGAAATACACAAACACAGGGTTTATTCATGACACATTTTATTGGTTCACCATAATGATTTCAAATGTGTCATTGGTTACTGCAGTGATGACAATGATTCTTGTTAACCGTATATAAATGTGTTTTATTTCTGTACAGAAAGGATGATACTTAATTGATATGTTTGGGTGACTCCTTTAGGGGGTCACAAGTGACTACACACTGTCATATATGGTATTTTCCATCTGCCAATGTACATATTTGTGAAGTATTGCATAGTATTTAGTAGTGTGTGTGTAATAAAGGTACTTCTCCTTTTTTGTAAAGAAAAAGTACTGACTGGAGAATCATTTGTTGGGTATTGTTTTGCATGCCTGTGAATAGTGATTACTGGCCCGTGCTACCTCCCTTGGGTAGGCCTTGGACTCCTCTGCTCCTCTACCCTGAGAGTCAAGCGCTATGATGGGGTGTTTGGTTCCCAATAAGGACAATTGTAGGCCTATTACTTGTGCAGACCACACAGTTCCAATGTACTACATTGGTGCTCAGCACTGGGATAATAGTATAGCCAATTCTGGTGCACATTGATAATATTTGATAAATCCAGTTTTTCTTATTAAAGATTTTCTTTATTAAACCAACAAAGAAACATAAAATACACACAACAAGTACATTATTGGATTACAAGTTGACCAAAGATAGACACAACACAGTCATAATCGAAAGTTAAGTAAACTCTACATGTCAGTGGGATGCAAATTCGATCAGCATACCTCCCCCCGAGAAAAGCACACAGCTTCAAGAGGAGAGCCGGTGCAGGGAGTCAGGAGAACCAGTTCTTTGAGAATTGCACTGCTCTGGAGGTGAGGAGGGTGGCTGCAACTGTCCTTGGTGACTAGAGCTTGCCACCAGGAGTAACATGAACCCAGGATCGTCCAAATCAGCCCAACGGGGCCTGTGGTATTGCATTTTAAAGTTTGCCGACCTTTGACCCTCTTTCTGCCTTGGAGTGTGTGAGGCTCTGCCATCCGGCTGGTTAATCACGCCCGAGGTGGGCCTCGTGGTCGGCGTGAATAAGCTATCGTGCACTATTTGGGGAGAGGACATGTGTGGGCTCTCTTACCCTGTTTTCCCTTTCCACCTATGGACTCCATACCCCAGGTGCACTCATGTTTTAAGGGAACTGGGACCCCATCTCCGGATTCCTGACTGCCAGGAAAAAGCAGGGAAGCGCTGTCACGAGTCCCTGCATGAGGAGTGAGAGAAGGGCAGGGGAAGTCCTGGTGCACTCCCCCGCAGTATCACACAGCTTCCAGCCCTGCTCAACTGCCGGCTCCACCAGCCGCACGCGGTAGTGTGGTCATCACGGGGCTCCCGTGCCATTCCTGCAACTATGGACCATGTGGGGTGCCCAGGTGGGACTGGACAACCCAAAACAAAGAAAAGGGCTAGCGGTGAGATGTCACATGGCCCTAATGAAGGGGGCACAATAGAAAAACACAAAGATGCAGCTAGAGAGCCGCTACTCTCTAGGAGCACCCCACAATGCCCTGCGGGCCTTATTGTTTTGAACTGTTTTTAAACTGTTTCTCCTCAGTGGTGGCCCGTGGACAATGGGGTCACCACCAACAAACTTAGGAGGATGCCACCTTTTTCCCCAAACTGATTTCCAGAGTCCCCACCCCGAGTTGCAGGAACTACAAAACCATCACTTTCCCTGTATTCTGCTGATGTTTCCAAGCACTCCCAAGGCTGGAGCTTTTGCTCTACTACTGGGAGTGTTACACCCTCCTGCGGCTATGTGTATGGTTATATTCATGAGGGCCTGAAAGGCCTAAAGATGGTTAAAAGTCATACTAGTAACGAAGAACCCTCTAGGGGCCAAGTGTATGGTTCCAGGGTACTTATATATCAATGGGATGCCATCTAGGGGTTGTTCTTATAATCACAGCTTGATGATAAATGTATTAAAAAATCTGATAGAGACTTCTAGTTGCAGATTCTTTACCTTTGAATTTCCCCCAGGCATCAGACTGGATCCAGAGATTTTCTTGAACAGTACCCTTGCGTGCCATTAGGTAGTGTCGATCAGCTCCGCGTCCGTCGTCCGCATTGTCCATGATGGTGTTGCAATTCCTATATAGACGCCACCCCGGCATGCTGACGTCAGTTCTTTTCTTTCCCTGCCAGTTCTGATCCAAAGAGAGCTACCCCTCAGTCGATGTTTGACTGGCTTTTTTCGATTTTTTTGTCAAATAATTTTTGGAGTTTTCAACTCCTGATGTGTCGAGGATGTCATTGAGGAAGACCGGGTTCAAGCTCTGCAGTTCCTATCATCAGGCAATGTCCGTGGTGGATCCATGCCTCGTGTGTCTTTGGTGCCTGGAGTGGTACCATGACCTGAAGTCATGCTCTGAGTGTCAGGTCATGCATCCAAAGGCTTTGAGGGAGTGGTCCCTAAAGCTGATGGCGGCCCAAGGCTCACCTCCAAGCAAGTCAAGATCTCGGTTGAGAGGAAGGTCCTGGAATTGGTCACGAAGTACTCCATCGTCATCGTCCCACTCCAAGTCCTCGCGGCAATTGAGTCGAGGCACAAGAAGAAGTCTAATAAGTCAAAACGTTCTTTGACTTCTTCTCGTCCTTCAGTTTACAAGACAAGGGAGCATTGACTTTCTAGGCCGACTCCGTCCCTCCCTGAGTTTCCGGAAGCCAGAGTGACCGCTGCCCAATTGAAAGAGTTTTGTGAGGCCATGCACCTCTTTTTTTGGCTCCCTGATACCGCTGGAGCACCTTCAGGCCCCACTGAATAGGAAGGGGCCCCTTTGGGTTCTGCATCAGCAGTTTTCGGCACAAAGGGGCACCCATGGATGCAGTTCTGGATCCGGACCAATGTTAGTCATACCAATCCAACCTTCCCCAGTGGTGGTCCCGATGCCGACTTTCCCGGTGCCACATGTGCCCAGGGTAGTGCCATTCCCATTCTTATCCCTGACTCCGACACAGAGCAGGATGGGCATCGTACAATGCTGACTTCGACACGAGAAGGAGCCTTGCCTCCTATGTCGGATCCTGAGCCCCTTTCTTATGTGCTAGATTACAGTGAGGAAAGGGAGGGGTCGCAGGACCGCTTAGAATACCGGCTCCAAGACCCTATGGACTGGCGTACAGACTTGGGTGAAGCCAGCGGACTGGATACTTTTCCAGATACTGGCATGTTTTCTCCTCCTAACGTGGCTATGAAGGAGGGAGCTTCCTATTCTATGGTGGTGAGAAGAGCAGCTGAGGCCCTGGACCTTGAGTTGCCTTTGGTGACAGTCAGAACTAACCTCCTGATAGAGGTGCTCCAACCTGGAGCTTCCTCCTCGGAACCCAGGCTCCCTTTTAATGAGGCACTCACGGATGTCCTATGGGGTACCTGGTCCAAACACAGCACAGGGGCTCCAGTGAACAGGACAATTGACCACTGTCATCACCCCGCTCCAGGGGACCCAAGTTTTCTAACGCAACACACCACCCCTGAGAGCTTGGTTATCGAAGCCTCAACTTCCCATGCAGTGTTCCCTTCTGCGCCCCCGGAGAAGGAATCCAAAAGGATGGATCCACTTGGGAAGAAGACTTTTTCTTCCACCACCCTAGCATTGCAGTGTGGTAACATCGCATGCCTTTTGGGCCCTTTCTCCCACATGCTGTGGAATACGGTGGCACAAGTGCTGCTACAAGTTCTGGAGGAGGCCCTGGCTGTACTGTCTCAGGTACTTGCTGATAGAAGAGATGCAGGAAAGTTCACCATCTGTTGTGGATTGGGTATGGCCAACCTGCTAGGTAGAGCGGTTTCGTCGACAGTGGCCGTGAAGCACCACGCCTGGCTGAGTACATTGGCTTATCAAGGGATGTCCAGGCTACTTTGATGGACATGCCCTTTGATGGCACCTGTCTCTTTGGAGACAAGGCAGACTCCAGGCTCGAGCACTTAAAGCATTCTTGAGCTACTGCCAGGTCTTGTGGTTCTAAAACAAATTAAGAAAATAATATTTTTCTATATAAAAACCTATTGGCCTGGAGTTAAGTCATTGAGTGTGTGTTCTCATTTATTGCCTGTGTGTGTGCAACAAATGCTTAACACTACCTTCTGATAAGCCTAACTGCTCGACCACACTAACACAAATAGAGGCCCACCATCAACCAAGAAAAGAAAAAAGCAGCCTGGTTTACAGACGAACTCATCACCTCCAAACGCACCTGCCAGAAACTTAAGAAAAAATGGCTTCTCGAGCACACACCCGACAGACTGGCAACCCACAAGGAAGCCACCCGCAAGCACCACCAACTTATCCGACTCGCCAAACGCTCCCACTTAACAGAACGCCTACACAACAACGCACACGACAGCAAGGAGCTCTTCTGCATCGTGAAGGAGCTCTCCAACCCCAGCGCCAATGTCAACGACGTCCCTCCATCCCAGAAACTCTGCGACGCACTCTCCACCTTCTTTTACCAGAAAATCGCCGCCATCCACGACAGCCTCAACACCACACCTCCGCCAGACCCCACCTCCGACAACTCCTCCTACGCCGACCGCCTTACCACCTGGACCCATGTAGATGACGCCGAAACTCGAAAGACTATGAACTCCATCCACTCAGGATCCCCCTCAGACCCCTGCCCACACCACGTCTACAACAAAGCCGACCCCACCATCGCCCCCTAATTTCGAAAGATCATCAACCTATCCTTCGATACTGCGACCTTCCCGGACAGCTGGAAGCACGCCGATATCCAAGCCCTCCTCAAGAAACCCAAGGCTGACCTCAACGACCTCAAAAACTTCCGCCCGATCTCCCTCCTCCCCTTCCCAGCGAAGGTCATCGAGAAGATCGTCAATGCCCAGCTCACCCACTACCTCGAGGACAACTCCATCCTAGACCCCTCCCAATCCGGCTTCAGATGCAATCACAGCACCGAGACTGCGCTCCTCGCCGCCACAGATGACATCAGACAGCAAATGGACAACGGCGAAACTTCAGCCCTCATCCTCCTGGACCTCTCTGCTGCCTTCGATACAGTCTGCCACCGCACCCTACTAACACGTCTCCACGAAGCCGGAATACAAGACAAAGCCCTCAACTGTATCTCCTCTTTCCTCTCCGGCAGAACCCAGAAAGTCCGACTCTCACCCTTCAGCTCCGAAGCCACCAACCTCATCTGCGGCATCCCCCAAGGCTCCTCGCTAAGCCCGACGCTGTTCAACGTCTACATGGCATCCCTCGCACAACTGGCCCGTCAGCACAACCTCTCCTACGCCGACGACACCCAGCTCATCCTCTCCCTCACCAATGACCCACACACCGTCAAAGCCAACCTCCATGAGGGATTAAAATCCATCGCCGAGTGGATGAGAAACAGCCGCCTGAAACTAAACTCCGACAAGACGGAAGTCCTCATCCTCGGACGCACCCCCTCGGCCTGGGACGACTTCTGGTGGCCCACCGCGCTGGGACCCCCCCTACTCCAGCCAACCACGCACGCAACCTCGGCTTCATCCTCGACTCCGCCCTCACCATGTCCAAACAGGTCAACGCAGTCTCCTCCTCCTGCTTCAACACCCTCCGCATGCTCCGTAGAATCTACAAGTGGATCCCGACGGAAACCAGAAAAACGGTGACCCAGGCCCTCGTCAGTAGCAGACTTGACTACGGCAACGCACTCTACACAGGCATCCCAGCAAAAGACATCCAACGACTCCAACGCATCCAGAACACCTCCGCCCGCCTGATCCTCGATGTACCCCGCCGATGCCACATCTCCCACCACCTGAAGGACCTCCACTGGCTCCCCGTGGACAAGAGGATCACCTTTAAACTCCTCACCCACGCGCACAAGGCACTCCACAACGCCGGACCCGCCTACCTGAACAACAGACTCAACTTCTACGTCCCCTCCCGCCAACTCCGCTCTGCCAACCTCTCCCTCGTTCCCAGATTCCAACGCAAGACCTCCGGCGGCAGATCCTTCTCCTACCTCGCCGCCAAGACCTGGAACTCCCTCCCGACCCCCCTGCGCCAGACCCAGGACCTCCTCAACTTCAGGAGACTCCTCAAGACCTGGCTCTTCGACCAATAACAGCTACCCCCCCCTCCCCTCAGCGCCTTGAAACCCTAACGGGTACGTAGCGCACTTTAGAAATTTAATGATTGATTAATTGATTGAGCATTAGTGTTATCTATTATTGCCTCTGTCAAGCCTCTTGGGGAAGCCCTGGACTCTGTGCACATTATTTCTCACTTTGAGATAGTATATACAGAGCCAGCGTACTACACTGAGGTTCACTATAAAAGTGCCAAAGTCACACCTGATGCCCTCTCAGACACTCCCTTTCCTGGAGATACTCTGGACACAGTGCAATTTTGGGTTTATTCTCCTGAGTGGCGAGTCCAGGATATTCAGGCTGTGATTCCGATGTTCCAGCCTCTATCCTGGATTTCTGTGAGCTTGACCCCGAGGCTGCTAGGCCGCATGGCCTCCTGTATACTGCTGGTGACATATGTCAGATGGCATATGTTGGCTCTGGAGTTGGACTTGAAGTTCCAGTGGGTGCAGCATTGGGGGAATCTCTCTGAAAATGTCCAGATCTTGGAGGGAACAGTGCAAAGTCAGCAGTGGTGGTTAACGAACCACAATTGGGTCAGAGGCAGATCCCTCTCCCTTCCCAACTAGATGTGACAGTAGTGACAGCTGCGTCACTCCTGAGATTGCATGGCCATATGGGAGAGGTGGAGATCAAAGGCATCTAGTCTTCAGAAGAATCCGGACTCCACATCAACCTGTTGGAGCTCTGTTTGATCCCACTGGCATTGAAGGCATTTCTTCCCTCTATCAAGGGGAAGAGGTGCTGGTGTTCACAGACATCACCACCACCATGTGGTACTGCAACATGCAGGGCAGAGTGGGGTTATGGACCCTTTGTCAAGGGGCTCTGCGCCTCTGGATGTGGCTGGAACAGCAGGGCATATCACTGGTTGTTCAACATCTGGTGGGCTGTCTGAACGCCAGAGCAGATGAGCTAAGCCAACAATTCCTAACGTATCACAAATGGCGTCTCCACCTGTAGGTGGCCCAAGTTTTCTTTCAGCTGTTGGGAGATCCTTGGTTAGATCTGTTCACCAATGCAGAAAATGCGAATGTCAGCAGTTTTTTACTTTGGAGTCACCAAGGCGGCTATCGGTCTGAGATGCTTTTTGTCTCAAGTGGAACTCAGGCTTCCTGTACGCCTTTCCACCAATACAACTTCTGCCCAGAGTTCTCAAGAACAACTGGGCCCAAGTAATCTTTGTGGCTCCGGACTGGGCACGGGGAGCCTGGTATCCCTCGCTGCTGAGCATGTTCATTGATCCTACAGTCAGACTGCCCCTTGAGGAGGATCTTCTGTCGCAGCAGCAGGGGAGGGTTTTGCACCCAAACCTGCCTGCACTCTCCACCTTCTTGCATAGAGATTGAGCGGCGACAGTTGACAGCTTTTGACATCTGTGACAAATGGCTTCAGCAACCTGTCTAAATTTCGGATTGAACCAACATTGCTTAAATGTGCGAACCATTGCATCTCTGCCAATGTGTGCTTGACTATGATAGTATATTGCCATTTGCATCAGTAGACAACTTGGCATCTCCACCTGCCCTGCATTTGAAACCTTGATTTCATCATTGACTCTTTGAAAACTTTTCAATTTTATCCAACCTTTTGTTTAATCTTCAGAACCATTTTCTTGCAAACTTTTGATTTCCTCCCATCTATCAATCACTGTTAACGTGTAACTTGGGTTTACTTCATAAACATTTAAGCCCTCATTATGTCATTGGAAGTAAAAACCGGTAACCGCTGCGGCGACAGCTGCCAAAATACTGTCGCTGCGGCTATCAGTTTTCAGCCGTATTATGACCACAGCCGGATTCCTGCCAAAAGGATGGTGGAAAACCAGCTGTGGCCATGCCGGTGGATGGCGGTAAGGTGGCGCTGCTGCCAGCAGCAGCACCCCGCCAGTAGACTGCCGCCAGCCATATTATGACCAATAATACGGCCTGGCAGTGTTCTGCTGGTGGATGCTGCTATTGGCAGCAGTGCCCTGTCCCGTCTCCTGCCAGAGGACCCCCTAAACACAGGTAAGTGGGTGCTCCGACAGGGGAGGGGGGTGTTGAGTGTGTGTGTGTGAATGTGCGTGTATGAGGGTGTGTGTTCTGTGTCGAATGGGTGTGCATGTAAGGATGTGTGAGTGCATGTATGTTGTGTTGTGTGAGTGCATGTATGCGTGTATGTATGAAGGTGTGTGCAGATATGTGTGTGAATGGATGTATGCATGCGTTGATGAATGTTTGTATGGGTGTATGTATGCGTGTGTGCATGTGTGAAGGGAGGGGCATGAATGAAGGGGGTTTGGAGAGGGAGGAGGTTTGGGGGGGAATCTGGGGAGGGGAAGACCTTTATCAGTGACAGGGAAGGGATTCCCTGTCACTGATAGTGCCTACTTCCATGGTTTTCGTGGAGGTAAGGAAGCCACGAAAACCATGACCGTAGGTGGGGTCATTATCCCACAGGCGGTACAGTGATGGCCGTCGGGCTCAGTCTCTTCAATGGCTTTGAAATAACAAGACAAATTGGGAATCCACTAACAACACTAGCTCACCATTCCCAGAAACATCCTGACATCTCTTTGTGTAACTGGAGGACTCATTTGCAAAATAGCTGTAACTCTTTCTCTGGAAACTTTCCTCACATCTTTTTCTATTTGGTGACCCAAATATTTCACTGCTTTCCGACAGTACTGTAATTTTGCTGGGGCCTGATTATGAGTGTGGCAGTTTTTAGACCGCAACTCTCGCAGTGGCGGTCTGACCGCCACATTACAACCCTGGCGGTCGGGCCACCAGAGAACTGCCAGCTTTGCCAGGATCTCAGATCCCGGGGGTCTAGAGGTGGGTGCTCAGATCCCGGGGGTCTGGAGGTGGGTGACGGTCCTAATCCACCAGAGAAGCACTGCAAGCAGCGCTGCCCTAGGGATTACAACCCCCTTCACTGCCAGCGGTTTCATGGCAGCAGCACCGCCATGAAAAGGCTGATGGAGAACGGTGCAGGGGACCCCAGTGAGGCCTCTGCACTGCCCATGAATTTGGCACGGGCAGTGCAGGGCCCTTGCAATATTCATTATCTGCTTTGTAGACAGTGGACGTTGCAAGGGTGCTTGTGCACCCTGCAGGTGACAGCATTGCTGCTGGCTCGAATACGAGCCAGAGACAATACTGTAGCCTGTTTCCAGCTAGGCTAGTGGGTAGAAATTCAGGTTTCTGCCGGCCAACCTAGCAGGAAACTCTTAACACCGGTGGGGAGGTCGTCACGTAGGCGGCGGCATCCCAAGATGCTGGCTGGGCGTCAAATTTATGGTATGACAGTAGCTGGTGGTAAGGCCCGGCTAGCATCATAAAAAAGGATGCTAGCCGGGTGGGGTAGCTGTAAGGGGAACAGTGGGTTTCGCGTCAAAGGATGACGCAAGTATGGGCAGAGGCATAAAAATGCCTCTAACCAGACTAGCGTCATTTTCTGATGTTAAAAACCTATGGACATGACTCCTGTCTTAGTTAAGACAGGAGTCATGCCCACCCCCCCCCCATTTGCCATACCTAGGGGACATATGTCCCCTGGGAATGGCCATTGGGCCCAGTGCCATGTAGGGCTTGATTTTTGCATGGGGGGGATAAATATGGCGCTATGGCCATATCGTCATTTTTTGCCCAGGAACGCCTACCTTGCATCTCATTGATGCAAGGTAGTTTTTCGCAGTCACAAAATGACTTTAACTCCAATATTTTGGTGCTAGACATGTCTAGCGCCAAAATATAAATATGGAGTTAAGTTTGTGCTGAATTAACGTAAAAAAAATGACGCTAATTCAGCGTAAACAGGGTATAAATAAGCTCCTTTGTTTTGCACAATAGGTCTCTTCCCAAAAAGGAAACTGGACTTGAGTTACAGACTACAAATTTGTGCAAACCTTTAAAATTGCCAATTTTAACAGGAACCGGTTTAGTAATTGGGTTTGTCAGGAACTGATTTGCAACTCATTCAATCTGCATCATTTTTCCAGAAAATGGTGGATTAGGAACTTCTGCAGTTCTCACTGCAGAGTGTATAGCTCCTGTATCAACTAGGAATGAAACATCATGACCCATTACTTTTCCATTTACATAAGGACCCTTTTAATCCACTTCTAATGAAGCTGCTACACACAGTATTCTTCATCCAAACTCTCAGTCATCAGTTCATCATTCGACTCATCCTCACTGTGAAGTGTAAACTTTTGTACTGTCTGATTACTTAGATTTAACTTTTGACCTGTGTTCTGCTGAAGAAGCATCACCTGTTGCTGTGCCGTTGGAGCTTGAGGTATCTGAATTTGTTGCTTTGGTATCATTTGGTTTTGGGGCTGCATTTGTTGTGACTGTGGCACCAGAAAACAGGGACTCTGCATTTGCTGAGGAATTTACATTTGATTATTCCTATTCTGGATATTTAAATTAGGACCTCTCAAATTTGGAAAAAGATTGTTTTCATTCATCTGCGTAACAACATCTTTCTGTACCATTATTGGACACTCCCAGTTCCAATGCCTGAGGCCCTTGCAAGCGTGACAAGGTAACATCCTTTTCATTGTCTGCATTTCACCTGGATTAACAGTAGTATTCAAACCGACACCATGGTTTTCATTTCCATTTCCACTATGACCTCTACCTCTTGCCTTTCCCTGATTTTGAAACAACATGCAAATGTTTCCCTGTTGTCGAACAATTCCCTGCATTCCTGGTTGTGCCACTTTAATCTGCATCACCATTGCCTTTTCCTTCAATTTGTTCTGTTTCATTTCAATCTTGTCACTACAGTATTTAGCAAACTGCAATACTTCATCAACAGGTATGGCTTGCCAGTAAATCAAATGACTTTTAAGCATCTGGCTAATTTCAGGTCTCAACCCTTCAACAAATCTGAACACAAAATGAATCATGTATTTGGGCTCAATTGTTTCTGTACCACTGTAATGTTTGAAGGCCTGCAATAATCTCTCACGATATGCATGTATTGAGTCTTTCCTGTGCTGTCCTATCGATTCTCTGCCAATCAATACTTTTAGGAGAAATTCTCGTTTTCAAAAAATTCAGTCACTTTGTAATAGTATTTCATTACATGAAGAGATGGGGCACTTGTAACTGTATCATGTGGAGGCTATCTTGTTGGCCTGTCAACACTCCTTTTGAATTCCACCTACAAATCAGCTGGAACCACTATTTCTAACAGGGTATTCAAATCCTCCCACAGACATTTTGCAAGCTTCACAAGTCTATGTGTCTGCTGATACCATTCCACTGGTTTCTCTCTCAGTCTCAGGTAGTCATTTGTAAATTACACAATGGCCCTCATCACAACCTTGGCCACCTATGCGCATTACAACTTCCCCGCTGGGCCGACGGGCAGAAACAGAGTTTCCACCCGCCGGCCCAGTGCGGATGTCGGCCATAACATTGCAGCCGGCTCCTAATGGAGCCGGCGGTGTTGCGGCCGTGCGACAGGTGCAGCGGCATCCGTCGCGCTTTTCACTGTCTGCTGTGGGGTGGGGCTGTGCCTAGGGGCCCCTGCACTGCCCATGCCAAGTGCATGGGCAGTGCAGGGGCCCACAAGGGCCCCACAACTCCCCTTCCCACCAGCCTTTCAATGGCGGTCTCTACCGCCATGGACAGGCTGGTGGGAAGGGGAGTCATAATCCCCAGGGCAGCGCTGCCCTGGCGGATTATAACCGCTGGGACAATGATGGCGAGAAACCGCCGGGACAACGATGGTGGGAAACCGCCGGTCCCGGCGGTACGACCGCGGCGCTATCGCCACGGTCATAATATTGCGATTTGTACTGCCAGCCTGTTGGCGGTACAATCGCCAAAACAACCCTGGCGGTCTTTGACCTCCAAGGTTGTAATGAGGGCCAATATCACTTGTGCTCCAAGGGACATGTACATAATTCCCTCCAGGAATTTCTCTCATCAGTAATATCTTTACTGGATTATCAGTCTACTGTGCATCAGTACTCAAATTACAGACTCCTTTTTCTTCTGATCTCTTTTCTTTACCCATGTGCCTTCCCATTTATCTAACAATCCCCATGTTTGGATATTCTGAATTAATTCCTCAATATGAATTTTCATTCCTGGTATTCTTATATTCTCAACATCTTTTGAATGGAATTCTAAACCATAACTTATTTTCAATGGCTTTGATTTCTCACTTTTATTTCATATTTCTTTGAAAGTTCTGATACTTTCTGGTGTGCCAATCCTTCTCTGTTTGTAACATTTTTACACATGAAGTGTAACTCATATTCATTATATGACTCAATTCTATTTAACCCAAGTGTTCCCTCATTAATTTCATTTAATTCTAATTTAAATCTTGCCAGGTTAAATGAATTTCCTCCTTCAAATTTGTTTTCACTCCATTCATTTTTGCCAGCGAGTCTGTTAACGGCTGAGCTGTCAGACTTCGTAATAAGACATTATTATTTACACTGGGCACATTCTGTGGAGTTGTGCATGGAGTCTGGAATCATCAGAAACAAATTTGAATTCAAATTAGATTTTTCCAAATACTGTGAAGTCCTAGAATAATTTAAGTCAATCAGTGGACCTGTCTTGTGAAAAGTCTGATTCATTGGAGACATGACTCCTGCAGAAACATTGAGGGGGTTATTACAACTTTGGAGGAGGTGTTAATCCGTCCCAAATGTGACGGATATACCACCAGCCGTATTACAAGTTCCATAAGATATAATGGACTCGTAATACGGCTGGTGGTATATCTGTCACTTTACCGTCACTTTTGGGACGGATTAACACCTCCTCCAAAGTTGTAATAACCCCCTGAGTCTCTCCATTTCTGCATTTCAATTAAAAATATTCTGTACATTACTCTTATTATTTTCCTGGACAAACAATGGTACAACAGGACCAATTGTAACAGGTACTGTTAATGCTTCTGGACTTGATTGAACATTCTGATTTCTCGAGTAAATCACTCCAGAACTCTTACCTGAAAACATTGAAGAATTAGACATTAATATTGTTGCAGGTATATATCTCAACATTGTCTGAACTTGTCTAATAGCTTGAACAGAAGTCATTAAATTAGGTGTAGACTCCATCTGAACCATCATTGGTTTCTGATAAATCTGTGATACCTGTGATGGTGGCACCACTGGTACTGTCATACTTGGTGCAGAACTTAACAACACAAATTCTAGGTTAGACTACAGCTAGCTCAACCTGATAGTGGTGTACTTGGACCAGTACTAGTACCTGGACTTGTCTCTTGTGCTATATATGGAGGAGAACGACTTCTCAATAATTGCATTATAAATTAATCATCATCTCAATCATCATCATCAGTCAATGATTTCCTAGCCTCATCTGACTTCGATTCATCTTCTTCAGAAGAGTCCCTTTTCTTTTTCTTTGTCTTTTGCCTGACACTACTCTCTTTCTCTTATGTAATTGCAATTCCCTGTAAAGTTTCAGTTCTCCAAAATATTTGCTCCTTGTCCCACCTTGTCTCTAATAATGTCTTCTCAACTTTTCTCATTCGCCTCACAAATTTTAATTTCTCTTGTTGTCTGGCCACTGACTCCCAAATGGCTAAAGCTTCAAATTGTGATGGTCTCTGAGGAGGTTTTAATTCATACAGCACTCTCTTCAAATTTTCATAAATTCTCCTATTAAAAGTTCCATTGTCAGGAAACGCTAAGCACCCTTCCTTCTCTGTAATTTTGCACCATTGTTTCAACCAAATACATGCTGCAGACTTTTCTCTTCAATTACGATATATGTAGGTGTACCTTCTGGCGGGGCAATTTCTTCTACTCTAACTGGAATTAAAGCATCTTCTTCAAGTTGAAAATTTTCATTTTAACTTTGATTGGGCTTAAAACTATAATTTAAATTCAAATCAGGAAGTAATTAAATCCCCAAATCTCTTTTGCTTGCCTCTCAACCACTAACGCTTCATGGTTGTCCACCAGTCCGTTTGCGGCTCCTTCTCACCAACCGACCAATCCCATCACGGACCTAGTGACGTCACACTCACACGCCCAGCGGCTGACAAATTCTTGTGGCTTGTCTTCCAAATTCGATTCACACAAAACTAAATGCAAAATACTGTGAGCACCATAAAAAAATTAAAACACCAATTTGTCTGCTTACTACAGGTAGGGAACACAATCACTTAGGAAGCTTCATGAATATTTCAATTGCAGCCTTTAGCTCTGACAACTACTCATTTGATCTTCATTTTCTCTGATTCACAAGTAAAATTGGACCAGCAAATTTCACCCTTGACTAACACTAGATCCTCCTTGTGTACTCAGGAATCACCAATATCTGTCAAACTAACATTCCTTTGACACACACTCTAGGAATACCATTTGCCAACCACGCTTGATTGACCAATTAGACAGACAAGTTACAACAACAACCAAGTGTCTCCTACACTTGTACAATACTCTGAATCTTAGACCACGCAGGGTCTGTATACCAACAACCACGTGGGCAATTTTTAGGCACAAAGCGCCATACCTAATTGAAGTATAACAACTTCCCTACATACACCCTTTGGAGTAGGCTCACTCCCTAACTAACTACAATGGAGCACGCAAACTCCCTAATTCTCTCAAACATCACAATTCACCTGCGATTTGCAATTCATCCAAACAAGCACTGGTAAAGCCAAATGTCAAAATCTTAACAAGCACTGGTAAAAACAAATCTTCTAATTCTTTCTAAATGGTAAATAAATTATTAAAAACATGATGCTTCCCTCCTAATGAGACAAAACCATCCTCTGCTACCAAAATTGTAGGTGTGTCCAGCCTCATATTTATTTCTTTTGACATTTTATATATAAGGTGACACATATAGGGTAACCATCAATTACCCTTAGATGTCCACACAAATCTTTGGACTCAGATAGGATTGTGATACATCCTAACAAACAGCATTGACAATATCAAATCAATAAACATCGATTTCAGTTTTGGAGTCAGTAATTTATAAGTACCATGACCTATGTGGCTACGAATCACCACACCGGTTTAATAAAGTTCACACATTTATTGCCCTTTAGATTAACAATGCTAAGATCACGTACATTAAATGCAAGACCAAATGATATAAGTACAGAAGCAATACAGGCTGACCAAATCTTGGGAACAATCTTAACCTAGACAGAATATTTATCATTAAACATTCAAGAACCACCATGCAGAATAACAACAATTACAGGTGAATGATTGAAACAGAATGCATTTACTTATCGCAGATAAAGTGTTTGCAATCAAATTATGAAACTTTCTAATTTAGAATTTGGAAACCTTAACTATCACTCTAATTTGATAGGCATGTTTGGGCTTCATGGAAAAAGAGTAGAAGATAAAAATGTATTTGGAAAACATCTGACTATGGCGCTAACCAAAAATAGCAGTCGGATTTTCTAAAATGGAGAAAACATAAAAATCTGCAAGAAAGAACAATGCACATTTGGTTATACCTCTGCTAAATGGATCGGCAAGCAGCAACGTCTTCATCAGTTGAGCATATGATCTTCATTGTACAGCATCAGTATTATGAATGAGGAAACAGTTCAGTAGAGGTTGATCTTATTGCATCTGAACTGACAGACTCCTAAGCAAAGAGCTAAGAAACAGGAACACATCATTTCACGAGCTGAGAAAAGGAAAATCTGAACTTACATAATCTAAACTTTGGTTTATTAAATCCTAGAAAGCAACTAGCTAAGTTTCTATTGGTTAGACTATGGGGTGTTTACTGTTCAGCCAATAACTATTGATCCACATTTCAGAAGTATCTTTCCTAATTTTCTCCATTCATGAATGGCTCATCTCCTCTGCTCCTGGTCACTAGTTTCCGCAGTAAAATACAATTGTGGCAGGTTGTACATAAGCACCGAACACTATTGTTCCTGGGTACACATTATCTCATCCCAGTAAAACAAACAAATGTTTCAACATAAGAACATAACTTTTCCACACAAGATATTAAAAATCTATTTCACTAAACATTTGAAATATTATGTGAGGTCAGCAATATGTGAACAAAGAACATTGAGCTTCTAGAAAATGCTGAAACAGAAAAATATTTCACAAGCTTTAAACTGTAGAGTTAGTTCTCGGCCTTCTCGTGTCGGCCCATATTTAATAAAACATTTAATTAAACATTTAAACCAAATATTCGTTAAATTAATTTACATTAATGTTCATATTAATTAAATTTAAAAATTATAAACATTTCTACATTAATCAACATTACTTCTTATTTAACATGCACTGTTTATGGTGCCACAACTTTTGCCATTTTACACGTTGCTCATTTTAAACACGCATTAATCTCAAAACAGACTTTTAATACATACTTTACTCTTTTAATTATTATTTTAATACTTAAAAATTCTATGAATTGTCTTGCTCTCTAACAGAGGCGATCCATGCCACCTAACGACGCACAGGGGTACTGCTCAAGAATGCGGATCCAGTCTGACACGTGGGGGAATCTGCAACTAGATATTGTCTCCACCAGATAAGGCATTATTGGAGGTAAGTAACTTGTTCTACACAAACGCAGAGTTTATTCATGAGAAATGTTTTATTGGTTCAACATAATGATTTCAAATGTTTACTTTGTTACTGCAATGATGACAATGATTGCTGCTAAAGATATATAAATGTTTTTTTATTTCAGTACAGAAAGGGTGATACTTACTTACTAATAATTGAACATCATTTGAGGTTACATTACTGACAAGTGAGCACAGAAAACGCTGAGGAGAAAATCAGGGGGTGTAACATGTATAAGGTTAGTGAGGAGCACTTTGTGCTTAGGAAGAGTCAATTTGAGCCAGTACAGGTATTAGAGAGTCCACAGAGCAAGGTGGTTGTAGACCGTGTTGGCCATTTACACATACTGCATGGAGCATATGAATATTCCATGTAGGTGGTTTAATGCTACTCAAAGTGGAAATTTGTTTTGAACAAAATCTGATAAAGGATGTATGTTGGAGATATTTCTAAAGTGTTTCTCGTGAGGGATTGCTAAATGTCTTTGTGCCAGACAGGAATACAGTTCACAACTTAGGACATGAAACATGTTTCAGGAGTGTTTTGTATGAATCAATAAAAGGTTCCCTTGCGCAGTCTAAAAGCCATGTGGAACATATGCAAAGGTTGAATAACATGCACTGGGCAGATGCCAGCCACACGGCTTGAGGAAAAGCTTTTGGTTTCATGAATTCTGCAACACACCACATACAACGACATGTGAATATAGATTTGAGAAGATATGTGTCAGTTTCCACTGCCTGTCCAAATTGTCCGAGGAAGAGGACAGAAGGTTATCGGAGCTGGAAAATTTGATCAAGACAAGTGTCAGTGAGGGGCAAATTGCAAGCAAACACTATCACAAGGGTAGACTCTGAGCTCCCGTGTTTTGGTGTGGATGATGTTTTTAGGGTCAAACTGAATGGTCTGTTGTGGTTTTCTTCAATTGAAGTTGTGCAAAGATTAGAGGCAAAATCCATCCTAGTAGGTGGGAAGTGGTTATGATCATTCACTTGATTATTGAATGCAGTAGTAATTCTGGGGGAGTATAGCTCTAAAATGGTAATGAGTCCGAGGGTCTCCTTGCTCATGGTAGGCCCCTGTTACTTAATGAGAGATGATCTTGCCACTAACACATCGTCTGTACCTGGTAGTGCCTGTTACCAAAAGGCTCAGTTTTAGGACCATAATTGCATCACCTGTTCCTTTTTAGGTCTTGCCTAGGCAGCTTGTGCTGCCTCTTCAAGACATTTTGTATTTAGAATATGGGTTTTAAGTTCCACCCATCTTTGTAATTGGGTCGTTTTATTGTCTTTCCTAAATGTTTGCTTTCGATTGGTGCAAATGCTTACTGCTCCATCCTTGTGCACTTAAACCTCTCATCAGGACTGCCCCTGTTACATGTGAGCATACTCTTTTTTTTTAAATTAGGTTCCTTTGTGCACACTTTTTTAAAGTTTTCCTGCAGGTTGTGTATCAGCACTGCCCGCTTCGCGGATGCCGTGCTTCATGTTTCTGATGGCATTTGCATTGTTGAATGCTTTTGTTTGTGCTCATGGCGGTATGTTGTTTCTTCCTCTTCCTTGTTTTCGGACATCTTGCTGTTTCTTTGCAATGTCTGGGGTTCTTTTTTATTTACTCTGCTTTTTGCACTTTTATGGAGCGTGAATTTGACACAACGGTATTGGAGTGCTTTATTTATCTTTTTTGCAGTCTTATATAGCACAAACTCGACACAAAGGTATTATTGACTTTTTTTGCACTTTTATGGAGCTTGAACTTGACATGTAGGTAGTGGAGCACTTTATTAATCTTTTTTGCAGTTCATCATCATCATCATCATCATCAGCTTTATTCGATCAATGACCATAAAAGCACATAAAAACAAGATAATAAATAATTCTTAAGTAAATAAATAAATACACATCTATAAATTGGTGTAAAAATATTAAAACAATAACTTGAATTATACATATCACTCTAAAACTTATCTATCAAAGAAATGAGACCCTAAAATACTTTTTGAAGATGGCCTCGTATGCGCCAAGCTGTTGCTAAATACTTGCTTACTGAAAGAATTACGTCAGCTGAATTATGGCTTTTTAGAACCCGTAGAGCCAAAGAGCAGTTCTTGAATCCCATGTCCCTGCAAATATTGCGAATCCATTTTAATCGCGGAATCGCATAGGCTGGGCAGAAGAACATGAAATGCTCAATGGTTTCGAAAGTACTGCCACAGGCAGGGCATATATCGGGAAGATTAATCGACCCCCACCTATGGATCAATGACATCAAGGGCAAAGAGCCAAAACGAAACCTTGCATATAAGCTCTTGCCCTGCAAATCCGGTATAACATCCAGATAGGATTCAAACTTTGGGGACCATTTAATATCAATGAAGGAATTAGTTAAGCGACCATGGGATTTGTGGGTTATGTAGTTATCCTTAACATAAGACCAATAGGTTAACTTTAAAACGTTTTTATGCTGTCTCTCTAATTTATGGGGATTTTCCCAATAATCACCCAGACCCAATAGCAGAAGCCAATGGGCCACATGGCGAATCCAGGGAAGAGTAATAGCGTTTTGGCATTTCAATAGATCGAGTAATGAGGTCTTATATATATCTAGTTCGGGGGTTATCCATAACCTGATCCAATAAAGGAGAGGTCTTAGAGTAGCTAGATCTGCTACTCGGCTTAACCCCAGATCTAGAAATAATGGAAGCAGGGGTGTGGTGCGTGGACATGCAGTTAAAGCCCTTGCAAAATTGTTTTCCCCCACACTGATCTTGTTACAGTTAGCGTAACCCCATACCTCCGCTCCATACAGGGCTGCACTTTGAGCCTTAGCTGTATAAATTTTTATTGCTGGGGAAACAACTTTTGTAGAGGTGCTTTGATAGAAACGCAATATAGATGAGGCTTTGTGTTGTAGGAGCCCTGCACTTTTTGTAATCTGCTCTTCCCATAATAGTTTACTAGTTAGCCTAACTCCCAGGTAATCTATAGAGCTTACTTCCTTCAACGGTACTCCCTCAATATGAATGGAACATTTTTTCCTAGGTCCCTTGGATAACACCATCAGTTTGGTTTTGTTAATATTAACCTCCAACCCATGATCGCTACAAAATTGGTTAAACCGGTCAACAAGGGTTTGCAACCCCATTGGTGTCTTAGAAATGAGGAGTGAATCATCGGCAAAGAGCAGGATGGGGATTTTGCAGTTTTATATAGCACGAACTCAACACAAAGGTATTATTATTTACTTTTTTTGCAGTTTTACATAGCACAAACTCGACACAAAGTAATTAGAGCACTTTACATGACTACCGGTTACCTTACACCTAGACACATTTATTTTTGGTAGCAAGGGGAGATTAAGTGATTTCTCCCGAACCAGAGGATGTGAAGCCAACTCCGAGGCTCGAACCATGTTCCTCAGCTTCAAAGCCAGCAGCTGTGGCTGTTACGCCACATCCTCTCCCCTAGGGTTCTTTGTCTGTTGCGTGTTAGGGTGGAGGCAGTATGCTTTTTAGTTGCAATTATCACTGTCTTTGAACCGCGTCTCAGAACGGAGGGAGGCTGGACTGTAAACAACTCATATGAAACAATAAAGGTCACCTACGAAAACCAGTGAACATTTGTGAAGAGGTCATCGGCAGGCAGCATTTCATCAGATCACAATCTCCAGGGCATCTGGCATACAAAGTAAACAAACTCACGTTTCCCTCCTGCAGTTTCATATTACAGTCTACTTTTGCTTACAGTTACTCATTGTTTGCCGCTTAACGCGTCACACGGGCTATCAGTGGTTATGATTAATCAAGGAGAGGTTCGCTACTTGGGATTTTGTTCCAATACCACATTGGTGTTGGTGGTAGTTTGTGTAGTGTGGGTTATCTTCACCCAGGTTATTTGTAAAGGTGGAGTTACTGTGTCCTCCCTAGCATAACTTCAACAATGCTAGATGTGTTCTGGAGTGTCTGTTTATACATCCACTACACTCCAAACCAAAACACATAAGTAAAAGACATTGTCATTTACAACGTCAATAGCAATAACTCTCACAAATGAAAGACCTATTACATTGCAAATACTTGTTTCACTTTAGGTTTGGGTTGTATTATTAATTATTTTGGGTGTTTGTGTGTAATAGGATGTGTGTTGCTTGTGCCACTGTGTTCTTAATCCTGCTAGAGTCTGTCAAAAGGAGAGGTTTCTGTGTTGCCAATGGATTTGTGAAGTTCTTCTGACACAGGTTCTTAGGATTTCCTTGTTTGAAGTGAGTTTAGTTGCTGTGTTGCCATCACCTGTTATGCTGTGCAGCTCTGTTATGACAGTGAATAAAGTACTTTGATATGAACATGCCTTCTTTCCCCACTTTTTCTATAATAAATAACTGAAAAAAATAAAAATATATTTTCTTGTCCATGGAAGTAAAGAAAGAGATTGGGTGTCCTTTTATCAGAAATCTTGCTCCCTGGACTGCAATCCAAAGCATGGTCAAATCTCATAGGAGGCTTTCTCTGGTAGTGACAGGGAAGTACTGCAATAAGATTAAGGATACCATAATATAGTGGCTCATGTATGCTACCTATGGTGTCTTCTTCCTTTCCAGCGCTTCAACTCCCTTAAATGTTTCTGATGTTTATGTGGTGCCGCTCTAAGACTGAATGGTTTTTTCCTGTTCCTGAAACAGCACACTCATCTACCAACCTGGCACTGTGGCAACCATTCCCAAAAACTGTGCATTCTGCATATTATGATGCCCTGAATTTCCTACTACAGTTATTACTGGCTCCATGTCCTTTGCCTTTTGAGTGACAATAATACATCTGTATTGTTTTCGTTTTCATTTAAAAACAATTTACACTAACACGAAAGGTAAAATAACACACATATCATTATGCACAGAATGCACAGTGATAACAATAGTACCAAGAACAGTAATTGGTTAGAATCAAGTTTTGCAAAATGCTTCTATAGACTAATATAAATGATGAAAAGACAAACACAGATGCTCTTGGGTCTACACAAAGTGTTCATTTGATTTTAAAACATATTAATATTCATCTATATGATGATGAAAAAGGGGGTTAGGTAACCTGCTTCATGCATTTTTCAGTTACAGCTATACATTTCATTACACAACCAATCATTTTCCCTGAGGTACTTTTTGAGTACCTCTTTGTTTTAAACCATTTTTATTAATTTTTCATAGCATACGAACAGAACATGCACAATATTGCTGTGTACATCTGTAAATGAATATACCAGTGTTCAGGGGCAGCATTATACGTATGCTTCTATGTTGAGACAGGAGTTACTGGTTGCATCCCATAACTGACAAGCAATTTTAACTTAAATCAATCAAACAAACAAACTGGAAGATTTGCGGCTATAAATGGCAAGAGAGTTACAAACAAGCACATACATTTTCTCAAGGAGGGTAAGGTACAACGCCCGCAGCAATTACTGTGTGTCATTAAAATGGCATGTGAATATATCCATGTCGTCCCAGTATCCCTGAAACTCCTGTTCCTACATTCTGTAACAGCATGGCATCCGCCTTCCACAGTTCCCAGTCTGAGGAGTTGATATGCAGTACTGAAATGTGGATGCCGGGGAGAGGAAGGGGGTAGTACCTTTATTAAGCAGGGTTATATAACCATTCACTGGGCCGCTATGGCACATCCGTTAAGGCAGCATTTGTTCTCGATAATCATGAGCTCCTGCATATACATGTCCCAGCCACTTGCATTTAGGACCTTATGCAATCCCCTGGCTTCCCCCTTGCATAAGTGCAAACCCTTCAGGTCTACCCCATTTCAACAAAGCAGCGCCCGAGTGGGAAAGTGTGGGGAGCATGGGTGACTTCCAACTCATAGCAATAGCTTGTCCGCCTATAATGAGCGCTAGGTCAATAAAGTGACCAGTTACAGCTGCTCGCTTGGAGCAGTGGAAGAGACCTAACAGGGCGTTTTCTGCCAAATGTAGGTCTGTACACTGGGTCAATTCTGCAGTGGCCCCCATTATTTGGTGCCAAAAATGATGTGGAACATATTAGCAACTGGATCATGACAAGGGGGGCATGCTGATGAAGTCCCAAACATGTTATTCAGCGTGTCCGGTGTAAGGTATGCCCTGTGTAATATATTGTACTGTATATATTGGAACTTAGCATTTCTAGACACTTTTTTGTGGTATATCAGTCCCCTGTCCCATTCTTTATCCTGAAATTCTCGCGCAGCACCTATAGAGGGTCCCGGGTTGTGTGTGCCAGCGCCCAGTTGAACCAGGTGATCAAGCTCTTCCCATTGCCCATGATGTGGCGAGCATGCACTAATGGGTGAGGATCTGGTTCCGAGTCCGTTATGCACTACTGCTCAGCGAGAATGGCAGTTAACCTAGCGTGTGCTATGAAAGGACCTCTCGGGAGTCCCTCTTCACTGTGCAAGCCAGTCCATCAAAGGACTTCAGTACTTTATCACAGAATAATGTTCCCACTGTGTCAATCCCTACTGCTTCTCATTTTTGTATTCCTGCCTGTCCTATCATTATTCGAAATTATCTAAACGCAGCAAGTCTAACTTCGGGAGAATGTGTCAGGAGTGCAGGAATTATTCTAATACTATGCCTATAATTAGCATGAGACACTAATCATACAAGTACTTATTTAATTTGTAAGATTCCTCTAGTAACAGGATAATGTTCAGGTAACAGGAGACGCAGCAGATGCAAGACGCAGCAGTCAGGCGGAAGGGGAGGGGCTTGGAGCCAAGAGCCAGGAGGATTGTGAGACCGCACGACTGAGAGGAGTGGGAGCCAGAAATTGTACTGCAGCGTTCATGCCTGCGCCTGTCGTGGGCCAGGTAATCAGCTGGGAATAGCTGTGAACACCTGAGGAGACCTGGAGGAGACCCGGACTAGCCGCCCCGCCTCATGCTCCATGCCTCACATTTGCAGTGACCGGCACTCTGCGGTCCCCCAGGAGGGGGCAGACTAGTGAGTAGGGGGGCAGCAAAGGCAGAGGGAGTGGCAGCAGTGGTGAGTCAAAGTGGTGAAGTGGTGGAGCAGCAGCGGGGCGCTGTGAGGCGAGTGTCCAGGCCCGCTCTCACTAACTAATCAATTCAGCAACTTTTCAGTGGCCTAGCCCTCCCTGCTCCTGCTCCTTCGGTAATTCAGCTAGTGGCTCCATCAGCTCCATTAGCCCACAGACTTTCACCTAGGCGTAAGCACTGCTGAGTTTGCAAGTGAGTGTTAGACAAGTGCAGACAAGGAGTCCTAAAAGAACTGAAGTAGGGCATAGGAAGGTAAAAGCTCAGAGCTGCGGGTCCCTGAGGTGGAGTCGAAGCGGCTGGCATAAGGTCAGTGCCCTTGCTCTTCTCTGGCGGCCAACCCTCCCCAGTCCTCCTCTAAGAGTCCCTCTTAGCCTGGTGCTTGGAGTATTCGTTTCCTTGGAAAAGACTAAAAACATTACATTATATAACAATTTGTTGGCTAATCTTTCAAGGCGTTCCTCTTATCAGGGTTCCAGACGAGGAAGACTCACATTTTTAGCATGACGGCCAAACGCCTTCGAATTGGTAGAGCTTTTCTGCACAGGGCATGCAAAAAGACTAAGGCCCTCATTATGACATTGGCAGTCTTTTCCGAAGACTGGCGACTGCCAACAGACCGCCGCGGAGGTGGCAATCCGCCCGCCAGATTATGACACACAAAGCCGACAGAAAGCAGCCACAACAACAATTCCGCCAGACCCAGTGGAGGCAAAAAACAGTCAGACCCACCACCTTCCTTGCTACGCCTGCAACACATCGCCCTCCAAATTATGAACCACTAATCACTACAGCGGACACTCAATGGCGGTTACCCATTGACAGTGCGGACCGCAGCGGCCGAATTGGCCACTGCACACCAACAGAAGCCAACAGTGTCCAGATTGAAAAACCCACACCTGACACATATACACACACCATACACATCCACCAACAGCACTATAAAACACACAACTGACAATCCTGCTACACGTTGCCAGCACGTACATTGACAGATCTGCACACACACACACCACAACCACCTATAGACCTGTTACGCATCACACACCACACACCATACCTCAACACCTGATATCCTCAGCACAACACACACACTACACCAGAGGCATGTCCCTACAAAAGAACCCCAGTTTCACTGATGAGGAATTGCGGGTGATGGTGGAAAAAATCGTCAGGTTAGAGCCACAGCTGTTCGGTGCACAGGTCCAGCAGATATCTATTGCCAGGAAGATGGAGCTATGGCGAAGGATCGTGGACAAGGTGATCTCTGTGGGAACCTATCCATGCACAAGGGACAACATTCGAAAGAGGTGGAACAACCAACGGGGGAAGTTGCATGCTGTGGCCTCCAGGCAGCACATTGTCATCATGAAGACTGGCGATGGACCCCCCTTCATCCCCCACAGTTGACAGCATTGGAGGGGAAAGGCTTGGCTAACCTGTATCCAGATGGCTCACTGGAATCACTGGAGGACTGGACATTGGTAAGTCACTATTACCACCTCCACACCACCAATACCTGCATGGCATGTCACTCCCTCACCCTGACTCCCTTCACCCCACTCCATTCCATACAGGGAACCACCCTCAACTGTGTACCCCTGTATGTCCTACCCACTGCAAGCACACCCCGCCCAGTTCTGCATGCCCACACAACAGTAATGCATGGGCAGCATGTAGTACTACCAATCCCACAATCCATCACCATACATGAACCAAAGGTGGAAGGACAACACCCATCCCATACGGCAAGCCAGAAATGCTGAATATGTAACTGACAATTACTGTAACAAACCTTTTACATGTCCACAGGTAGCCCAACCAATGACAGCTGCGAGCATGTGCCACGGCAACCCAGTCATCCAAGAGGAAAAGCCTTCAGTGATGACAACAATTCTGGATGTCTCGATCTGGATGATCTCCCTGGCCCATCTGGGACCACTGGTCAGTCAGTCACCACAGCCAACACACAGTCCACCACAAGCACCCCCCCCCCCCATCAGACTCCAACAAAACAGCAGCCACCCAACGTCCCCAAAGCTCTCTCCCCAGGACACGACAATCAACAGTGTGCCCACCTCTACAGGGACCCGAGTCAGCACCACACAGGCAAGATGATGAATGTCCTGGTGTCAGTGGGAATGGGCACAAAGTTCAGGGGACACAGACACAGGGGGCCTGGGGCAGTGGGAGATTAGCTGTGCGCCAAGGGGAGGCCCAACCCAGGGATCCGACTGCCCAGGAGGCACTCACACATGTCCTGGGAGCCTACCAGAAATCCCAGGACAGGATGGGCCAGGTACTTACCATCTTGCAGGAGAACCAGCGGCTGCAGGGGGAACACCACCAGGAGGTCATGCAGCAGTTGCAGGGCTTAAATTCCAACATGCCTTCCATTGCCGGTGTGCTGGTTGACATGGCGAACATCATGCGTGAGTACACAACATACCAGCGGGCCCCTTCCTTTAGCCAGTGTACTCACCAGCCTTTCCCATCTGCTGCAGCTAGTGGACAGGAGGACCTACCACAAGACTCACAGGCCACCAGCACCCCTCCCTATGCAGCATGAGAACTACCACACAAATGTTCCCTGCGACCCAGACAGACACCAGAGACTGTAGCCAAGACCCAAACTACTGCCAGTAAATGAGCCCCCACTGAATGTCTCTCTTGTGGGTCATTGAGACACCTTGTTCACTTTGGACTGCCATTGCTCCTTTTCCTATGGCCCCATGGATACTGGACCTGTGTTACAAACCAACTGGGCCACTACGCCAAAGATTTCGTCCACCATCACCCCACTCTATTGCAATATCCCTTCCTTATTGTCACTTCAATAAACACACTTGAACAGAACTAAATGTTTTGTGATTTAATTACAACAATATACAACGTTTTAACCTGTATTATCCTGTAGAAATGTCATGTAATTTGTGAATCCATACAATGACCAGCCAGTTTGGGGTACACATAACCAGTGTAAGAGCATGCCACAAGTCACTTTCCACCAAACTGTGTGAAAGCAGTCTGTAGTCATCACATTAGTTCACAGTTGTGACACACCAACATCTGCAAAAAGGGAAAGCATTAGTGACAGTCATTTGAGAAATAAAGGAAGTAGAGCAACATGAGCCCCTATAACATAACAGCCTACATTCAAATGGTCACTTCTACTCAGTAATTTGCACAGCAATTGACTTATAATACCATAAGTGAGGAGAAACAACCTATTACAGGCCATCACACAAGACACCACAGTATTAGCTATGCCATATTGTCAGCATGCCAATCCCTCCTCTGGACCACCTAGTCTGGTCCACACTGTCAGGGAAATTGAAGTCACAGATTGATTGTGTAAGCCCATTATAAGTCACATGACATTCTTAGCAACGTATGCTAAGTACTATATGGGATGAGGACATAGTTTGCAGTGGGCATGTATTTGAGAATGCTAATCTACTGACACATTGCATGGGCTGAATAAGCTTGTACAACATCACCATAACACTGGCACGATTGACCACAGATGGAACAGTGTCAGCTTACATAAAGCAGACATTTGTGCCTGGCACAACACAGCAGCCACACAGCACTTAACTGTAATGGAGGTACGAACAGACGTACAGTCTTACCTGAGTGTCATTGGAAGTACTGCTGTATCAGATGTGTCCTGTTGTCCACATCCTCCTCCCCATCACTGTCTTCAGTGTCCTCTGCTGCCTCTGGTGCATTGTCTCGCCCCTGCTCCTGCAAGAATGGCACATGGCATCTGAGGACCAAATTGTGCAGCATGCAGCAATCCACCACTACCTGGCAGACCTTCCCAGGGGCGTAGAGTAGGGATCCCCCAGATACATGGAGGCACCGAAACCTGGCTTTCAGTAGCCCAAAAACCCTTTCAATTACCTTTCTGGTACGATCATGTGCTTCATTGTACCGATTTTCTGCACTTGTCCTCGGATTCCTCACTGGTGTCAACAGCCAGGATAGGTTTGGGTAGCCTTAGTCACCTGGAAGTAGTGAGAGACACACATTACTCATGTGCAATAGCACAGAGTACAACTTCAGGTGGCATACAGTGACATATATTGAGTGAAACCTCTAGCACGCCTGAGCCACATTCTCTCTCTCTCTAGTCGTGCCATCACCTGTGGGGTGCTGCTATTACTCAATACATAGGCATCAAGCACAGATCCATGAAATATGGCAGTAACGTGGGAGATGTATTGATCTGCAGGGCACACCATCTGGATATTTATTGAATGGAAACTCTTCCTATTTCCGTAGACCTGCTTATTTGTCCTGGGAGGGATCAAGGCAATATGGGTCCCGTCAATGGCCCCAATCACATGTGGTATCATCAAGGACGCCAACTCTTTTCAGCACATTTCAAAACATTGGCTGTGACATTCCAGCAGCCAAGCCCACGGTCACCCGGAAAGAACCACTGGCCAGGAAGTGGAGCACTGACAGTACCTGTACTGTGAGGGGTATTGCAGAAGTGGTACAAATTGCAGGAATCAGATCTGTCTTCAATTGTTGACATAGTTGAGTAATTGTGGCCCTATCCAGACGATAGGTCATTAATATGTGCCGTTCCTCCAGTGTAGCCAAGTCGACTAGGGGTCTGTGCACGGGTGCTTGCCTCCTCCTCCTCCGCAGTGGTTGGTAACTAAGTAAACCAAACATCAGAAGTGTGTGACTACAGGAAGGATGGACACACAATATCACAGTACACAAAGCAGTCACATCCAATTTATTCAAACAATGATTGAAATTTGCACTGGTGTCCCTTACATGCAAACGGACTTCCTCAAAAATAGCAATATTTTTTATTAGCCATTGTGTCTCACAGATGTAGTCGGAGCCATGTGTCGTGATTAGTGGCATCCCATTTTAAATGTTCTGTCAACTACTCATCTGCAAGCAGTGCACTGGTATGAGATCTAATTTGAGTGCCAGAGTCTACAAGCAAACCAAAGTAAGTAGCGGACTGGAATTGCCTTGGTGTTTACAATTTGTACCTATGACGCACATTAAATTGACTGCCATGAGTACCAGCATTATGAATCGGCAACCGCCTGTCCTGTATGCAGAAACAGGTGGGAGTGACCTCACTCTGCTGGTGTTTGGCATCATGGCGGAAGGCGGTCTGCACCGCCGTGCACCTTCTCATTGGTTAACATGGAAGTCTGTGGAGCATAGGAACCAATGATGATCACCGCCGGCGGTGACGGTGTTCACTGGCGCGGATGTGACCACCATTTTCTCTATCCCACATCACTTGATTCCTGACTCTCAACACATCAACTCCTCCACTGCGTGTGCTGCTGTGTTCTGTGTCTGGAACCCATGATGGCCCGTGCCACAGGGGATAGGGCCCCAGCTTTTGCATCTGAGGAATTGGAGAAGCTTGTGGATGGGGTCCTACCCTTGTCTGGACAGTTGTATGGGCCTCCAGATCAACAGGTGAGCCCCTTTTGGGTACTTTGAATGCAACATGGCTTTATGTAGATATATGTGTGTGCTGGCAGTGTGTCATTTGAGGAATGTATATTTGCTGCATGCAATGTGTATGCAGCGGTACGAGTAATGTGTGAGGTTTATGTTGGATCTATGCAGTATGTAACCAATTGCTGTAGCAGAATGTAGTGTGGAGTTCATGGTGTCCTTTCATCTGTGTTCCCTATACAGGTCAGCACCCATCAGAAGAAAGGGTTAGGCGTGCCATCGCCAAGGACGTGCGTACCCTGGTGGTACAAATACTGCAGAAAGAGGTGGGAGGACTTGCGATGCTGGGCCCAGAAGACTGCGGAGGCTCAGCTGGTGACGTCCTCCCAACGAGGGAGGGGTGCCCATCAGACCCTGGCTCCCCTTATGGCCCGCATACTCGTAGTGGCCAATCCGGAGTTTGATGGGCGCTTGAGGGCAGCACAGCAGCCACAAGGGAGTGAGTTCACGCTGTGTGGAATTCTTTCTTGATACCTGCCATGTTGTATGGGTGCTAGTCAGTGGATGGCCCAGTATTCCCCGTTTGACTATTCTTGTAGAGTTATGCTTAGCAATGTGGAGTGGTATGTACATTTGGTATTGGAAAGTAGTTGGCATACCATGGCAGACATGGCTACGTGAGTCCCAGTAGGTGTGCAGATGGTAGTGTTTGAGTTCATTTCTGCTGTTGTTACCAGGCATCTGTTTGGTATTGTGATTCATACTGCACAGTGTTAGTCCCAGTGAGTCATTGTGATGTGTGTGCCATATGTGCAGTTGTTGCTTTAATTGACCCTGCGCTCCCTTTCTTTCTCCCCCACCCTCTCTCCTTTTCTCATCCTGTCCTTGTGTGCATTAGCATCAGCTGGCGACGAAGCAGGGGCACCGGCGTGTGGGGGCGCTGCAACCCATGGGACCTAGGAGGCAGAGTCCACCGACGCCGAGGGGACCAGTGGATTGGAGGGCGAGGGGAGCACCAAGGGGGAGACAGGAGCTGATGCTACTGACTATGATTCCCCCTCTGATGGAAGCTCCCTGGTGGTGGTGAACCCCTCTGGAACCATCCCCGCTACATCATCTTCCACCACTCCATACCAGCACCACTCTTCCAGTAGCCCCCCACCCAGTTGCCTGTGCCTGCTCACCCAGGAGGGTGGTCATCCTCTTTGCCCCAGGCACGTCAGGCCCTGCCCCAGTCAGCCCTGCTGCCCTCACTGAGGAGGCTATTGAGCTCCTGGGATCCATCTCTGTAGGGCGGTCAACCATAGGGAATGCCATCCAAGGGCTGGGATCCCAGATGCAGCAATGCAATGCCTACCTGGAGGGCTTTCACTGTGGCTTGGCTGCCCTACAGAGATCGTTTCAGGCTCTGGCCTCCTCTTTGATGGCAGCCAGTGTCCCTGGTTCTTCCGCCCCCCCTCCAACTACCCGTTCCCAGTCCAAAGCCCTCTCCCCCCACCCATACCAAGCACACAACCAGACCAGCATGCACCCAAGACAACAGACAGGACTCGCACAGACAAGCACAGACACCACAGATCACACAACAAGCATACATGAATCCAACACACAGAAGCACACACAACAACAGCCACTGCCTCCACTGTCTCCCCATCCTCCTCCTCCCTCACAGTCACATCAGCACTCACACCAGCAAGCACTGCATTTTCAGTCCTAGATCTTGCCACCTGTACAGCCTTAACCACAGTCACCATAACAGAAGGCATGCAGACTAGCACCCCATTCACCACATGCGCAGTCACCACCACCACCATCACAGCCACACGCAGCACACCCACCTCACTTGCAGACACCACAACATACATGCACACGACCTGTTTGTCCTCTCCAACCCTGTCTGACCAACCCCTCCCAAAACACATAAACGCTCCCACTCAGGCACTCAACAGCCAACCACCTTCCACACGCACACCGTACATGCACCTGCAACCCAGTCCAGCACACCTACTCCTCATACAACCACTCCCTCTACCTCCACTCCCAAACCTGCTCCCACAACCCACCCCATTGTACCCAAAAAACTGTTCCTTGCATGCCTTGACCTCTTCCCTCCTCCTCCCCCACCCCTTCCTCTGGAAAAGGAAGGTCCCTCTCCCTCATCCCAGTAATTCCAGCTCCCAGTTCTCTCATGTCCCTCCCCCTGCAGTAAAACTTCCCACTAAGGGTCACAAGACTGACACTCCGACCCCCCACTCCAAGCCCACTCGTCCACCCCTAAACAGAAGAGCAAAGGCCCACCCCCTTCCCAAACCAAAACCCAAGGACCCCCCTCCGAAGAAACCCCTCCCCCCCCACCCCCTGAGGTGCCTGCCTTGCATAATGATGTCCCTGCCCAATGGAGTGACTTAGGCTTTCATGAGTCAAGTTGGGCCTTGTTCATTGCCCTGTGGGTTGTTTCTCACATTGGACTGACCAATGGCCCTTTGTACATAGTTGTGATATTGTTGTGGGCGCTGTTCCCACCGGAATACAGTGGTTGGACCAAAGGTATTTGTCATAGCTTTCTTTACTTCTGGCTTATGTTGCTGTTGGATTTCTCAGCAGATTGTTCTTGGTGTGTGGTATGTGTGTATGGTGTGTGTTGTGCGTGTGGGTGTGTCACTCTCCCCTCCCTCCCTTGTGTGCTAGGCAGCTGTACTCACAGTTGTCATATGCATTGCTTCTCCTGGACTGCCATTGTGTGGAACAGCATCGGCAGGGCTTCCATTTCGGGCTCATGGCGGCCGCAGAGTGTCTCCTTTTATATGATTTGTTTCCGCCAGCCTTTTTGTGGTGGTGGTGCCACCCCGGAAATCCTGGCGGTGTGCTATGTCATAATATGGTGGGCGGGGAATGGTGTTCCGCCAGCCTAAAGATGGCAACTACCGTGGTCGGTGGCCGGATTGTACTGGCGGGTCAGGTGGTACATTGGCACTGTATATGGGAGGGATCACTGCCATCGTCATAATTTGTCGGTCTTTACGGCCAGCCTGGCGACAGAACTGCCACCTTCGCCAGTGTGGCAGTCAGCTGACCACCAATGTCATAATGAGGGCCTAAGTCTAACCCCCTTAAGAAATAAGGGTATCTTTCAATTGAACATAAAAAGCTCAAACTCCATTCTTTCTTTTTTCCAAAAGGAGTCACCTGATAAATCGGTCTCCAAGGAGGGTGTTGGTTCAATTGCTAGAATTTTGGACACCAGTGGAAAGGATGTGGAGTCAAATACTTCGGCTAGAAAGCCTTTTTTCTCTGGGGGATAATTAGGGAATAAAATGTATCCCACAAACAATGTGTTAGTTAGTCTTGAAGCAGGTGATTTTACCCTTACCGATATTGAGGTGAATGTCGCTCAGGGTGCCAGGAGTCTTTCTGCCTGTTATGAGACTACCCCTCCGGCTGGTAGATATCAATCTCCCGGCCTAAGTCTCTTTAGTGTACTCCTTCTGATCAAGCATTCTCTCCATTATTGTCATCCCTGACCCCTGATTTTGTGCGCCCTGAGAACTTCCTCAGTGACCCTCCTGACCAATATACAGTAATCTTGGAATCTATTAAAAGCCTAGAGAGAATTTTATCGCCCATCTCGGCGCTATTAGAAAAATCAATAAATAACTTTGATCATACCCAAGATATACTTTTGGTCATATTAAATGTTTTGATGGGCCAAAAGGAGGACGGGTTAGTCCTGGATGAGAAAGTCTTGTTAGGTGCTAAGGAAGTTCATAAAAAATTGGGGCACTGAGGCTCCAGTTTATCTTTGTGTATCCAGGATACCTGCTTGATGGCAAACTCACTTAACCAGCCTTGCTGCACAGACCAGGGAACTGGCAAACCTCATGTGTCCCTTAAATCTTCGAACATTAAGGAAATCTTTTACAAAGATAGTGTTGATTGTTCTTTGGAAAATCTCTTTTTAAGTCCCCTCATTCCTAGCACACCTGATCCTGTCATTCCGATAAAAGAGCAGAGTCTTGTGGTGGCCCCTTTTCCCATATTTGGACCCCTCCCTAAAGCACGATCTGATCTTCTGATTATGGAGAATAATGGAAATCCTGTTCCTAATGTAAATAAAGAGAGGAAAACGGGAAAGAAAAGGGAAAAAAGGGGGGAAAAAGGGCAAACAGCGAATTTCTAAAAAATAACCCATGGAAAGTCAGGTTTGAGGACTTGGGAACTACAGGAACTTCCTCTTCCAGGGAAGAATATGAACAGGTCCCCATGTTGGTTTCCCACCAGGATAAGCCCCTTGTTGTACAGAGGGTTTTGTCTTCTTTAAATCCATGTACTGATCCATTTTGTAATGTGAAATCAAATTCTGTGTTACCTAACTCTATGTCTGATTCTCTGAATGGTGGGGATGTTAAATGTAAGGAGGAGGATTACCAACGGTGTACTGAGACTACTGCATGTTTAGAGTTTTCTGTATTATTTGATTCTAATTTAATTTTGAATCGCTCACTTCTAATCTCCTCTTTTGCAGATAATAGATGAGTTAAAATTGATTGAAAGCAGTGATAATTCCCATGTGTATCTAGTAAATGGTCCAGGAGCAGTAAAGACAAAAGTATGGTTGTATTCTAAAACCATCGCAAAATTGATTTTATTCAACTGCGAGCAATTACACGTAGAGGCATAGATGTGGTCCCACTATGGGAAAAAGACCCCCCTTTTAATAAGCAGCAGTCTCCTTCTGCACAATATCTAAATGGAAGTAGGCTTCGCCCCTCGCGCGATCCAATTAATTCTTCTTTGGAAAATGTTAAGGTCTCCCTTTTCCATGGAGAAAGAATGGTGAAGTTTGTGGGTGATGTCCCTTCCCAACATTCAGGTTTTAAATAGGCAAATTGGAGTTGGTTGGCTGGGGCTTTAAGCAGTACTCGGGCAAACCGGCCATTAACCCTAACTTTCTTGTGGTCTCTTGGAATGCTGTAGGAATAGAGAACCAAATCGTAAAATTAGATTATCTTTGTTCATTACAGGCTGATCTAATTTGCATCCAACAGAACTGGAGATTAACTGATTTCTCCTGTCCAGGGTACACGGTACTGTGTCTAAAAATGCAGTCCTCTAAGAAAGGGCATGCAAAAAGGGGAATTGCTATGCTCTTAAGTAATAAATATAAATTGGAGTAGGAAAGCCTTCCAGTTCCACTAAACTTCTATCAGATAGTGAGAGTTAACCCAATTATGGAGGATGGTAGGAGAACATCCATGTTAATAGTAAATGCCTATATTCCCGCTGATAATTCCCATGATAAAATTTTAATACACTTGTTTAATTGCATTTTCTCCGTTGGTTCAAATCCAAATGAAAGCGTATATGAGGTATTGATAATGGGGGACTAAAACTGTAAAATCTCTAATTTATCTCTATTTATATTTGTGACAAAGAGAGGGAATCTGCTTTTAATACTCCTCCTATTTTATTTCAACCAAGAATTAGGACGGATAAAAGGGGTTATATTTTATTAAAAGGTCTGAGGGAACTCAGTTACATAATCCTAATTGGTCATTTCCACTTAGACTCCCCCGCAGCTTTTACACATACATCTTGTCAGAGTGGTTCTATTATTGATTATTTAATGGCTGCCTATGTTATAGCCCAATTGGTGGAGGACATGATAATTGTAAATACCCCGTTCAGTGATCATAAGATACTTAGCCTCACGCTAAAACTTCATTTGTCCTCAATAGAAGCATGGAATTTCAAGGGCCATGCATCAATTTGAATAGGAAAACAGGTAGAATGCTTTGGTCGCATTTAAAAATATTATTTGTGAAAGAATCTCTTGAAATAACCTTGAGGCATATTGATGATTGGAGTGGGAACCCCCTCTACTGCTTTTCTGAATTTATGGGAAATATCATTCAAAGTGGTCAGCCAAAGTTGACTAAACCACCAAATAAGAAAATAAGGCCATCTGTTTTACTACTGAACAGGGAAATTTATAAATTGGTAAGGCTACAGTATGTTGGGAGTCAAAGGATCGGAGTAGAAGAATTTCCTTATTAAAGAGGAGAAGAGTGCGTCTGAAGATAGGCATAAGGAAGGAGGAGGCCGAACAGAGTTGGGTAGCTTTGAAGGAAGCTGCTGTGACTAAAAATGCCCGCAAATTCTGGGCAATCATCTCAGAATGTTGCGGGTCCTGCAAATCTTCTCTCACTCCACTGATAGCCGAGGCAGAATGGAGGGAGTACATACTCTCCCTATATGCAGAAAACCGGGACATTGAGTCATGTGAAACGGACCTTATTATAGGTAGTTAGGCTGAATAGCATAGCTATGGCCTAGTGACTGAGACTGAGGGATTCATAAGGACTATGCGGGCTTCTGGAGCATTGGGCCCTGACTGGGTTCTCATGGCCATAATTAAACAAGAACCCCTGCTTTGGGCAAGGATTCTCCAACCGGTATTTCAATTCTGTTACCTAAAAGGTATAGTCCCGACGTCTTGGACTGGGAGTGTCATAGTTCCGTTGTATGAGAAGGGTGACACATCTTCACCTATAAATTACCGTCAAATAGCTCTGTTGGATGCAGCCGGTAAGATTTTCGCTAAAAGTTTACTTCAGCACTTAACGTCCTGGTTTGAACAAAACTCTGACCTTCCTTTGGAACAAGCAGGTTTTAGGAAGGAGCACAATACTCTAGATGATATCTTAATAGTGCAAATTTTAAATGAAAAATAGGTGCAGATCAGGCGTGGAGTTGTATGTGCTGCATTTATAGGCTTCTCAACAGCTTTTGACATGGTAGATCGCAAGATTCTATGGATGAAATTATTTAAGTTGGGCATCCCGGTAAATGTGTTACATTTGATCATAGCCTTACATTCTTCTACTTGGTGTAAAGTACTTTTAGGCGGAGATCGGGGTCTGTCTTTAGAATTCCCCTAAAAAGTGGATTGAAGCAGGGTTGTCTTTTGGCGCCGCTGCTTTTTTCGCTATATATCTACGATTTGCCTATCGCCTTAGGGAACAGTGAAGGCTTTGCACCCAAAATCAGAGAGCGTCCGATATCTTGCGTTTTATATGCTGACAATATAGTGGTGATTGATATCACCCCGAAAGGACTAAATAAGCACTTGGCTGCCCTCAATTACTACACCGAACAGCATCACTTAAAAATTAATGCACTGAAGTCTCAAGTGGTATGATTTTTAGGGTAAAAATCTCGTAAAAAGTAAACTTTTCTTGGTCCCCGGGTCAACATAAGCTGGAGCAGGTAAAAGCTTATTGTTTCTTGGGGAAAAATGTATCCTGTTCACTCAGCGACCAAGATCATATATGTAATAATGTTAATAAGGCCCTTTCTCAGGCACAAGGTTTAATGGCCTTTTATAATGCAGTTGGTGGGCAGCATTTACTTATTTACTGTCCGTTTACCAAGCGAAGATCCCGGCCACTCTCTTGTATGCGATAGAATGTATAGAGATATCCAAATGGAAGTTTTTAGATAAATTAGAAGGGCAGATTTTAGGAAGCTTGATTCCCTGTAATAACTTGGCATTTGTGGCAGCCTTAAGGCTTCAATTTGGTATTAAGAGTGTCTATGTACACGGTCTAGTGGCGGTGGTCAAGAGGGCTTTCTGCCTAGTACACAGTCCGGAATCTACTCTAAGATTCCTAACATACAAAGAAGTTTTTGGTACGCTAAGAGAAAAATCACAGTTATTTAGAAATGATAATCTCGCCCTACAAATGCTAGAGATTGACGCTGACCTTATTTTAACCTTACCACCCCTTTTATTTAAAAAGGACCTAAAAGAGGCCACACTGCATAACATTTTATTGTTGGATATCGAGTTCTGTCACCAAAAGAGGAGATTTGTGGCCTTAACTAAATCAATGATTTTTAAACAATCTCAACCATACTTATTTTGGAACTTACCACAAGGGGTGAGGCGCTTTTATATTTTGTTGAAATTAGATATACTGCTGCTAAAAGATTTAACCTCTAATTGGGATGGATCTTCTAATATCTGTGATTTTTGTCAATTGGGGATGCAGGATGTTATGCATGTGTTATTTGTTTGTCCCTCCTTAGCTACACTGAGGAAAAAATGGCTGAAATCGCTTTATCTGAATGTTAATATTCACTAGCAAGTGAGGTCTTGGAAGCAATGTATAACCCACCAAATTAAATATTCTGTTTCAGGATTTTTAAGTTTTCAAGACATTTTTAAATCTATATTGATTTTATTATTTATTTGTGGATTTTAAAATAATGTATATTCTTAATGGACTATTATATTGCACATCACGATGTACTACATAGGAAATGCACTGTGAAATAAGCTACAGGGGTTAAGATTTGTATGAACTTTATAGAAGCTATCTATTTAATGGATTGATACACTTTATATATCAAAACACTGTCTGGTTAACGGCATTATAATATAAGTTTGATGGGCAGTGATTTTGATGTATCAAATTTTGCGAATAACATGTATTTTGAAGTAGATTTTCTTCATTTTTTTTATGTATTGTACTTTATGAATCACTTGCTTATGTGGACCTCTATGGAGTTCCAAATCATGAAATAAATAAATTGAAATGAGCCACTGACAGCAACGTACTGCAATGTGGAAATGGTGAAGCAGACGTGAGCAAGGTTTCCCGAGCCAAGCATTGCACATCGCCACTGGAACACTGTCCCAGCTCATCCAATAGTCTCCCCGCTAACTGACGCCCTGCCCACTGCAGTTACGCAGTTAAATAATAATGTTCAAAGCTGGGGGCTCCTAATCCCCCTTTCTCAACCGGGAGTTGCAGTTTACGGAGTGCCATCTGATGTCTGCCTTTGTTCCAGAGAAAGGCACCTAATATAGCATGCAACACACAGAAGACTTTCCTGTGAATAATGAAGGGGAGATTATGAAAAAAATACAACAGGCGCGGCAGCACAACCATTTTAGATAATGCAGTCCTGCCTTCTACAGTAAGCGGCTGTGTCCTCCAGAAGAACATCTGAGAGCGTATAGCTGTAATAGTTCTTGTGAGGTTACCATCCAGTAGGTCTTGCGTGGTGTGGTAGATATTTATGCCTAAATAGCGAAAGTTAGTAGCCTCCCAGCATATGTCTTGAGTTTCCGCTGGGAGATGCTGCATAGGGCTGCAGGGATGCAAGTCGAATAGGCAGGACTAAGACCAGTTTACCCCTAGGCCCGCCGCCGCCCTGAAGTCAGATAATATCTTAGTTATAGCATTTATGCCTTGCCTTATATCACGGATATAAATCAGTATGTCATCTGCATACAAAGAAGCTACGTGCATGGTTCCGTCTGGTGGAATCCCCCATTCTGCACCTTGCTGTCGAAGCCTCTGGCCCAGAGGCTCCATAGCCAAGGCAACCAATAGTGGAGACGGGAGCAACCTTGGTGTGTCCTCCTCGTCACCGGTAAAGAGGGGGAGATCCATTCTGAGCTATGTGTATTAGTCGGGGTAACTGAACTAGTAGCCTAGAGGCTATAAGTTTGCTCAGTATTTTATAATCTGACCCAAGCATTGACAGGGGGCGGTAAGATGCCAGCTCCTGCGGGTCATTTCCAGGTTTAGGAAGAGATATAAGCAAGGATTCCCGTAGAGACTGGGGGAGCCTGCCCTCTTGCAACGCTGTCCGGTAAACCTCCAACAGTTTAGGTGCTAGTAATGGTAAATAGGCTTTATAAAATTAGATAGGGTATCCGTCCATCCACGGGGTCTTCCCGGTGGCTGACGCCTGCACCGCCTCACTTATGTCCTGGGCTGTTAAGGGCACATTCAGGGCCTCTGTGTCGGCAGGCTGCAGTACTAGTAAGGTCATCCCACGTAGGAAGGATTATACAGGTCTCAGTAGTATGCAGTGAAAGTTTCATGGATGTCCACATGAGTGGTGAGCAAGTGTATGGGAGGCAGCCTAATTGTCGTGGTCTGCAATGTGGGTGCTGAACTGTGCAGCAACCAGGCCAGTAGGTCCCCCGATTTGTCCCTCTCAGTGTGCATCCTTGCCTGAAACACCTTAAAGTCGAGACAGCGGAGTATGAGGCGGGCATGCGTCTCTGTGGCAGTAAGCAGTTGGTTCCTTCCTTCTAGGGTGCCACATGACTGCTATTCTAGGTCCCTGAGTTTAGTTCCTAAACTCTCTAACTTCCTGTGTATCATTGCTCAAACCCCCCCTGTTGTGCGAATGCAGTGTCCTTGCATCACTACCTTCAACGCCTCCCATTCTATTATGTGTGAGGTTCCCGTACCCCAATTGTCAGTCAGATATTGCCTTAGAGAATCTTGCATGCCTTTCCGAAACCCTTGGTCCTCCAGTGCTACCGGCTGCAGTCTCCATGTAGGGACCAACGGTCGCAGTTCTCTCCATCGGTAGCTGACCAACAATGGACTAGGATCAGAGAAGGTTTTCCCAAGGTATTCTGCTTCAGTAACCAGCAACTGTAGGGGGATGTGACCCAACATATAATCTAACCTGACATGTAGGTCATGCGGCACAGAATAGTGGGAGAACTCCCTAGCGTCAGCGTGTAGTACTCGCCAGCAGTCGCGCAGCACCCACTGCTGTTTCCACTGGGAGAACTGTGCGGCCACTGATACCACAGGTGACGTTGGTAGCGGGGGATATGAATGATCTATGTTAAATATACTTTTAAAATCCCTGCCCACCAGCCACAGGAGATGCACCCATTTAACCAGTACAGCTGACAGGCACGTAAAGAATGCAACTTGGTGGGCGTTAGGGTGCATAAACACTTCCAAGAAACACAGGTCTGCCATCCAGATACCCCTCCACAAGAACATATCAGCCATCTGGGTCTATATCTGGGTCGATGGATTGAAACAGGACACCCGCATGGACCCACACCATAGCTCCACGCGCAAACCCCTAATAAGTGTTACAATAGCATTGTCTTCTCCATCTCTGTCTTAGTCTAACCTCCTCACGCCCAACTTAATGTGTCTTCTGCAGAAACGCTATCTGCTCCCCACATCGTCTTATATATCGTTGAACCGCATGCCTTTTACTGGCAGTGCCCAGACCCCGGACATTCCAAGTCACTGCTTTAATTTCTGCCATTTAATCACAATTATGCAGAGGGTACTAGGGGAATTGACCATTTCCTGCTGCTGGGCCAGGGCTATGTCTGCGCTTGCGTCTGTCATGCATCTTCTGTGAACTTGATTATAGCTAGAACTGATACCCAAAACTCCCATCCCAGGGCGGCCCTGAACATAGGTGTACACCCAAACCATGAAATCGCTTTATCTGAATGTTAATATTCACTAGCAAGTGAGGTCTTGGAAGCAATGTATAACCCACCAAATTAAATATTCTGTTTCAGGATTTTTAAGTTTTCAAGACATTTTAAAATCTATATTGATTTTATTATTTATTTGTGGATTTTAAAATAATGTATATTCTTAATGGACTATTATATTGCACATCACGATGTACTACATAGGAAATGCACTGTGAAATAAGCTACAGGGGTTAAGATTTGTATGAACTTTATAGAAGCTATCTATTTAATGGATTGATGCACTTTATATATCAAAGCACTGTCTGGTAACGGCATTATAATATAAGTTTGATGGGCAGTGATTTTGATGTATCAGATTTTGCGAATAACATGTATTTTGAAGTAGATTTTCTTCATTTTTTTAATGTATTGTATTTTATGAATCACTTGCTTATGTGGACCTCTATGGAGTTCCAAATCATGAAATAAATACATTGAAATGAGCCACTGACAGCAACGTACTGCAACGTACTGCAATGTGGAGGTGGTGAAGCAGACGTGAGGAAGGTTTCCCGAGCCAACCATTGCACATCGCCACTGGAACACTGTCCCAGCTCATCCAATAGTCTCCCCGCTAACTGACGCCCTGCCCACTGCAGTTACGCAGTTAAATAATAATGTTCAAAGCTGGGGGCTCCTAATCCCCCTTTCTCAACCGGGAGTTGCAGTTTACGGAGTGCCATCCGACGTCTGCCTTTGTTCCAGAGAAAGGCACCTAATATAGCATGCAACACACAGAAGACCTTCCTGTGAATAATGAAGGGGAGATTATGAAAAAAATACAACAGGCGCAGCAGCACAACCATTTTAGATAATGCAGTCCTGCCTTCTACAGTAAGCGGCTGTGTCCTCCAGAAGAACATCTGAGAGCTTATAGCTGTAATAGTTCTTGTGAGGTATACCATCCAGTAGGTCTTGCGTGGTGTGGTAGATATTTATGCCTAAATAGCGAAAGGTAGTAGCCTCCCAGCATATGTCTTGAGTTTCCGCTTGGAGATGCTGCATAGGTCTGCAGGGATGCAAGTCGAATAGGCAGGACTAAGACTAGTTTACCCCTAGGCCCGCCGCCACCCTGAAGTCAGATAATATATTAGTTATAGCATTTATGCCTTGCCTTATATCACAGATATAAATCAGTATGTCATCTGCATACAAAGAAGCTACATGCATGGTTCCGTCTGGTGGAATCCCCCATTCTGCACCTTGCTGTTGAAGCCTCTGGCCCAGAGGCTCCATAGCCAAGGCAACCAATAGTGGAGACGGGGGCAACCTTGGTGTGTCCTCCTCGTCACCGGTAAAGAGGGGGAGATCCATTCTGAGCTATGTGTATTAGTCGGGGTAACTGAACTAGTAGCCTAGAGACTATAAATTTGCTCAGTATTTTATAATCTGACCCAAGCATTAACAGGGGGCGGTAAGATGCCAGCTCCTGCGGGTCATTTCCAGGTTTAGGAAGAGATATAGCAAGGATTCCCGTAGAGACTGGGGGAGCCTGCCCTCTTGCAACGCTGTCCGGTAAACCTCCAACAGTTTAGGTGCTAGTAATGATAAATAGGCTTTATAAAATTAGATAGGGTATCCGTCCATCCACGGGGTCTTCCCGGTGGCTGACGCCTGCACCGCCTCACTTATGTCCTGGGCTGTTAAGGGCACATTCAGGGCCTCTGTGTCGGCAGGCTGCAGTACTAGTAAGGTCATCCCACGTAGGAAGGATTATACAGGTCTCAGTAGTATGCAGTGAAAGTTTCATAGATGTCCACATGAGTGGTGAGCAAGTGCATGGGAGGCAGCCTAATTGTCGTGGTCTGCAATGTGGGTGCTGAAATGTGCAGCAACCAGGCCAGTAGGTCCCCCGATTTGTCCCTCTCAGCGTGCATCCTCGCCTGAAACACCTTAAAGTCGAGACAGCGGAGTATGAGGCGGGCATGCGTCTCTGTGGCAGTAAGCAGTTAGTTCCTTCCTTTTAGGGTGCCACATGACTGCTATTCTAGGTCCCTGAGTTTAGTTCCTAAACTCGCTAACTCCCTGTGTATCATTGCTCAAACCCCCCGTTGTGCGAATGCAGTGTCCTTGCATCACTACCTTCAACGCCTCCCATTCTATTATGTGTGAGGTTCCCGTACCCCAATTGTCAGTCAGGTATTGCCTTAGAGAATCTTGCATGCCTTTCCGAAACCCTTGGTCCTCCAGTGCTACCGGCTGCAGTCTCCATGTAGGGACCAACGGTCGCAGTTTTCTCCATCGGTAGCTGACCAACAATGGACTAGGATCAGAGAAGGTTTTACCAAGGTATTCTGCTGCAGTAACCAGCAACTGTAGGGGGATGTGACCCAACATATAATCTAACCTGACATGTAGGTCATGCGGTACAGAATAGTGGGAGAACTCCCTAGCGTCAGCGTGTAGTACTCGCCAGCAGTCGTGCAGCACCCACTGCTGTTTCCACTGGGAGAACTGTGCGCCCACTGATACCACAGGTGACGTTGGTAGCGGGGATATGAATGATCTATGTTAAGTATACTTTTAAAATCCCTGCCCACCAGCCACAGGAGATGCGCCCATTTAACCAGTACAGCTGACAGGCGCATAAAGAATGCAACTTGGTGGGCGTTAGGGTGCATAAACACTTCCAAGAAACACAGGTCTGCCATCCAGAGACCCCTCCACAAGAACATATCAGCCATCTGGGTCTATATCTGTTTCGATGGATTGAAACAGGACACCCGCATGGACCCACACCATAGCTCCACGCGCAAACCCCTAATAAGTGTTACAATAGCATTGTCTTCTCCATCTCTGTCTTAGTCTAACCTCCTCACGCCCAACTTAATGTGTCTTCTGCAGCAACGCTATCTGCTCCCCACATCTTCTTATATATCGTTGAACCGCATGCCTTTTATTGGCAGTGCCCAGACCCCGGACATTCCAAGTCACTGCTTTAATTTCTGCCATTTAATCACAATTATGCAGAGGGTACTAGGGGAATTGACCATTTCCTGCTGCTGGGCCAGGGCTATGTCTGCGCTTGCGTCTGTCATGCATCTTCCGTGAACTTGATTATAGCTAGAACTGATACCCAAAACTCCCATCCCAGGGCGGCCCTGAACATAGGTGCACACCCAAACCATGAACACATAATTCCAAACAATGGGGCTTCTATTTTGCCCTAGAGCGTGACCTGCGGGCACCCAGAAGTAGGGTGGGGGCTGGCTAGCCTGTAGTGGTGCATCAACCAGTGTGTGACCACTGCCTGACTCATAGTACATGATACGTCACTATATGCTACATCCCCCTTCAATCACTTAGTTACATTAGCCATTAGTCTTACTCAGCAGGGCGAGTAGCCCAATGGGCCGGGGAGTGGCCAGAGTACTACTCTTCATACTGATAACAAGCTCCCTCCTAGAACAGCATATCTGCTGTCTGTGGTGTTACGACAGGCAGGACATCAGAGAAGGTCTCACTGACAGAGGCTTCAGACTCAGAGTCAATTTGTCATCTGTTACTGAGCTGCGCCGTGGCCGGTCCCTCGTCCAGCCACAGCACCGTTGCAGCTGATAGTGCGTGTCCTTGTTCTAGTCGTGCCTGGGCTGGGGTGGCAGCACCTTTCATTCTCTCTATGCTGGTGTCTTGTGGGGCTTTCTTGTTGCACTTCTTCCTTTTGAACTGATCAGGGTGTGCATTCAGTGACGCTGCCACGGAGGCCTCATATCAGCGTTGCTCCACCCAGTCCCAGGCATCAATGGATTCAGTAAAGAAGAAGCTGCCCCCATTACCTATTACCTTGAGTCTAGCTGGAAACAGTAAGGAATATACGAGGCCAACTTGTCGTAGGCATTTCTTGACCCTGGAAAAGGAGGCCCGTTGATGCTGAACCGCAGCGGTGTAGTCCAGAAACAGGTAGACGCAGGGGTTTTCATACTGGAGTGGTGTTGCAGAGCGCATTTTCCGCAGAATTATTTCTCTGTCTCTGTAGTTGAGTAGGTGAATCAATACTGGTGGCTTGCAAGCCGGCACTCTGTGTGTACATTCTACAGTGTAATGTGGGGATAAGGCTTCCACTCCCACATTTTGCGCAAGCCAAGACTTGAAGAATTGGATGGGGTCTGACCCTTCCGCCCCCTCCGGGAACCCCACCACGCGGATGTTATTCTGCCTGGACAGGCTCTCAGAATCCTCTGCTCTGCTCTCCAGCTCCCTGATCTTGTCAGTGAGAGACCTCACTGTCTCGTTCAAATCCGCCTGTGATGGTCCTAAGTCTCTGAGATCACTCTCCGCACATGTCATTCTTATGGACAGTTTTTTATGATCCTCGCGGAGTAGACTGACTTCTATCACCACTGCATCCACTCTGTTACACAGGTCTTGACCAGTGGCCTCAATGGCTTCCAGGATTTTGTTCAGCTTGTCATCATGGGTGGTGGTAGTCGGGACTGTCCCCTGGCTCTGTATCTCTGGAGTGGCCAGAGAGACTGTCACCTGCCTCTCCAGTGGGCCAGTGCTAGTTCCTCCTCTTCTCCCCATAGCGGCCCCCCTCACAGGCAGCCAACACACAATTATCTACAATCCCCGTCTTGTTCCTAAGTACTAGGTATGGCAACTATGCAGTGTCCTTCTGGATCAGAGAACATATGCCAGATGACAAGCCCTACCCACAGGGGGGTCGGGAAGGGCCAAGGCACTCCTCTACTGTTTTTTCTTCTTTTTAAATGAGTCCCCGTCCTGCCAGGGAGGTCCACCACCACAGTACCAATGTGCTGTCTGAAGATTCAACACCAATCTTCTTGCCCCACAGAAGGGCCCATCTGGCAATCACCCTCCTTGTCAGAAGATTACCCTTTAAATCAAACTTCCACAGGAGCAGATGCCTTTTACCCAACTCCCTCCAACAGATGCATGCTCAAACTTTAACTAATTATCTGAACTCTGCATCCACTAGGGGGAATGGGAATAGAAAAAGAGAGACCGCCTGATTTCTTTAAAGGAAGGACCTGCAGTCGAGTGATAAGAGTATAGATAAGTACATTCCTGCTGCGCATTCAACTGTTCAGCCATTCACATTCTCCCATTTCTATAGCTCTCCTAACCTGGATCTTTTGGGAGACTAGCCTCTCTCTAAGAGAACAATGTTAACTTAATATCTTCTTTTCTCCAGGAGAAGAGGTTTCCAAGGTTCTCTGGAGAACAGTTAGAAAGTTCACAAAAATACAAACTACTAATGTATTTTACAGGAAACGAAAACTCCTTCTCAAGGTTCAGTTTTCTCAATAACAGTCTCTAGGAATTAGTCTGAGCACTGAGGTTTGTCTTTAAGACTGACAAGTCTGCAAAGCAAAGAGTTCTTGAATATATATGTACATACATATATTGGCAAGTCTGGAAATCATACAAAGGATTCCTTACTGCAGTTGCTTGAAGTTCTGTTTAGCCAAAACAAATTCTCCTCAGAGAGCCGATAGCCAGTTGTTGGAAGAAGGAAAAATTCAGCTTTTTCAAAAGGGAAAAAGTAGCTGGTGTGCATATCGTAACATGAAAAATAATTAATTACTCACAACTGGAAGAATTCTCTATGAAACTAAGCGCATCAGGAACACTGCTCATTCTCCTCAGGATGACAGCTGAAGTGCAGGGCTCCCAGAGAGAAACAGCTGGAGGGAAGCTTTAGCACGTGACTAAGGTAGAAACACTGGAGCGCTGACCTCACAAGGATTTGCGGCCACCATCTTGAGTGGCAGTTAAACCTGAAGAAGCTAGTTCTAAGAACAGCCTCCGCAAGAGCCACCAGGAGTGAGGACACAGCTGCAACCAACGTGGGTACAAGGAAAAGGGGGAATCGTTTTTGCTAAGGGAAGAACTTAACAACGCTGGCAATAGTTTTCCTGACAGTACCCCCCTCCAAAGAACTCCCTCCCACAGAAAGTTTTTGGGGAAAGTGTTGTGAAATTGCTTTATCAACCTAGGAGCATGCACATTTTGGAAGGCTTCCCAGGACCTTTCTTCTGGGCCAACACCTTTCCAACCAATGAGGTAATATAATGTTCCTTTTTTAAACTTTGAGTCTAAAATTCTATTCACTTCATATTCTAATTGTGAATCTACTTGGATAGGATCTGGAGGGGTGGTTGTCCTAACATTAGGAGGGCTTCTTTTGATTAGCGAGACATGGAATACTGGATGAACCTTAACCTGAGGGGGCAAGGCGAGTTTGACTGTTACTGGATTTACAGTTTTCTTTATTTTAAAGGGTCCTACATATCTAGGCTGGAATTCTTTGTTCCCTCTTAAATGTAAACGTCGAGTGGATAGCCAGACCTTCTCACCCGCGCAGTAACCAGGGTTGCCTCTCCTCTTTTTGTCAGCATGTTTCTTGTAAGAGACCTTCGCCTTGGTCAAGTGTTCTCTAGCAGATTGGTAGGTCTTTTGAATTTTCTTACTGAATTCATTTGCAGCTGGGACCGAGCCTCCCGACCTTCCTAAGATAATGTTTGGGTGCCTACCAGAGTTCAAATAGAAAGGAGAATAACCAGTGGAGGCATGAATAGTATTGTTGTACGCAAATTCTGCTGTCCAAATGAAATCTGGCCAATCATTATCTTGGTCCAGGAGATATAAGCGTAGGTACTGCTCTATCTCCTGGTTAACTTATTCTGCCTGTCCATCCGTTTCCGGATGATAACTGGTAGGATAACGTGAGTCTAGTCCAAGTTGTTTCATAAAGGCCCTTCAGCATTGGGAAACAAATTGGGGACCTCGATCTGAAATTACAACCACCGGAATGCCATGAGCTCTCACTATGGGCCAGATGTATCAAGCTCCCGGTTTGCATTTCTTAAATAGTGAATTTGAAGAAATCGCTATTTCAGAAATGCAAAATGGGATGTATGAAATTTGCGATTCGGTAATATCAATTTCTTAAAATTCGCAATCGCTGTTACCAATCGCAATTAGAGACTGGGACTCTATTCATCCCTATGGGCCTAGGTGCGAATGGTTTTGCATTTCCCAATTTGTGAATTCCAGTTGGAAATTCGCAAATTAGGTAATGCAAACCCCAGTATGCTGGGGGCCAAAGGCACCCTCTGATGCACCCCCAAAAATATTTGCTGACATGTGAAGCACACACATGCCCTGGGGTATGTGTGCGCTAGATGTCATTTTTTAAAATGCATTTATAATGCATTTTTAAAAATTTCACATCCTTACCACCAAATTGGATTTGGTTGTAATTGCATTTCCTAAATGCCCAATTCGCATTTAGGAAATGCTTGATACATGTGCTTTGGAAATCGTGACTAGGAGTTCCCTATTGGTGATTTCCTATTTAGAGAATCGCAATTTGCGATTCTCTAAACGGGGTCTCAATTTTAAGGAATCACTATTTTTGTGATTCCTTAAAATTGCACAGCGAATGCCTTTCATAAACTTGAAAAGCATTTTTGCATTCACAAACGGCAGAATTTTGCGATTCGCACTGTTTGCGAATGAAAAATTGCTTGATATGTCTGCCCGTATGTGCTGTGAAAATAACTGTGCGAACTGAGAGGCTCTGGGAACCTCCTCAGAGGGATCAAATCACTCATTTTAGAAAAGGTGTTTACAAAAACTAGGATTGTGTCAAAACGTTGACTTGAAGGTAAATCTACAATCAAATCCATAGTAATGGTGTGCCAGGGATACGTGCAATGGGAAGAGTCTGGAGCTCACCTTCAGGAGCTAATCATGTTGTCTTTCCCCAAATGCATTTATCACAGGTTTGAACGTATTGTCTTATTTGAGGGTTCATGGCAGGCCACCAGAAATACCGCTTAATTAATTTGGTAGTCTTCAAAATTCCTATATGGCCAGCTAAAGGATCATCATGACACGCTTGTAGCACTAGTTCTTGCAACTCACGAGTTGGCAAATATAAAGCATTTTCAACAAAAGGAAGATTTTCTAAAACCCTTCTTCCTCCTTTTCTGTTGGCCCAATCTGAAATTTCTTGGTCAGACATGGATTCTCAAACCTTGTTTTTTATTTTGGAAAATTGTAAGGTACAAACAAATTTGTCTGCTTGAATAATTGGAATCTTTTCAGCTTCTCTGGCTCCAGGTATATTATTATTCATTCTTGAGAACGCATCTGCCTTGCCATTGGCGGAACCAGGTCCATAGATAATGGTAAAATTAAAATCTGCAAAGTACAAGGACCATCTCAATTGCCTTGGAGCTAATGTCTTAGCAGACTTTAAAAACTGAAGATTTTTATGATCAGTGAACACAGTGACTACATGACGAGTCCCTAATAAATAATGCCGCCATTCCTGAAAGGCATCCTTCACTGCCAATAGCTCTTTGTCAGCAATTGGATAATTTTTTTCATGAGGAGTTAATTTCCTGGATGGAAATGCCACTGGGTGAAGTTGACCTGTTTCCCTGTGCCTCTGAGACAATACACCACCAATCGTTTGGTCGGAGGGGTCAGCTTCTACAAAAAATGGCTCCTCAGGGTTAGGATGGAGAAGGATCGGGGCTGTCATGAAGGCTTTTTTGAGGAAGTCAAAATATTCTTCAGCATCAGTTGACCAATGGAAGGGTACTCCTTTTCTCAAATATTTTGTAATGGGAACCACCTTTTTAGAAAACTCTTTTATAAATCGGCAGTGGAAATTGGCAAAGCCAAAACATCTTTGCACCTTCTTCACTGTTTCAGGAGAAGGCCAATCCAGGATAGTTTGAATTTTAGCAGGATCCATGGAAACTCTATTTTCCGATAAGATGAATGCTAAAAATTCTACTTCCTTCTCATGAAAAGCACACTTTTCCAACTTCACATGCAAGTTATTTTCCAACAGTTTCTTTAGAACTGCTCTCATGTGATCTACATGGTCTCGCAAATTCTGGGAGAAGATTAAAATACCATCAATGTAGACTACTACAAATTGATCTAAAAACTCTCTCAGGACATCGTTCACAAAGTTACATAGCCCATAAGGCATCACTTGGTACTCGTATAGACCAAACCGGGTGCGGAAGTTTTTTTTTCATTCGTCTCCCTTAGCAACTCAAATTAAATGGTACGCTCCGCGAAGATCTAGTTTGGTGTAGGTTTCTGTGTCTTTTACCTGAGCTAGTAGTACTGAAATCAAGGGCAGAGGATATTGATTTTTCACTGTAACTTGACTTAATGCTCTATAATCAATACAAGTTCTTAACTCTTCATTCTTCTTCTTTGGGATGAAAAAAAGTGGGGAAGAGACTGGGGATTGAGAGGGACGAATAAAACGATTTGCCAAATATGTTTCTAAAATTCTTTTAGGAACTTGTTCTCCTTTTCAGTAAGGGCATAGATTCTACTGCAAGGTAAGTTCGCACTAGGCTCAAGTTCGATCCTGCAATCATAAGATCTGTGGGGAGGTAGCTTCTCTGCCTCTGCTTGGTCAAACACTGCAGACAATTCTTTATGTTCTGGGGGAATGACAACCTTTTTCCGGAGCAAAACCACATTGGATTTAGTAGCTAAAACTTGAGCAGGAGATAGTGCACTACTTATCTCTTAAGGACCATAACAATGCTTCCGACTGTAACTTGAATTTAATTGGACAGTCCACTTTACCCAATTAATTTCAGGGTTGTGTTCCATAAGCTATGGTAAAGCCCAAAATCAGCTGAAATTGAGGAGCATCTATGAGATTGAAAGATATCTTTTTTTGGTGTCCTAGATGAGCTTTCAGAGCTATAGGTTCAGTTTCATCTGTGATAGGACCTCAAGACAAGTTTGTTCCACCCGCCGCACGAACAGGCTCTGTTATTCTCTTTTTTTACAAAATGTATTCCCATTTTTGTGGTGTACTGGATGTCACAGAAATTTCCCGTAGCTCCTGAGTCAATCACCACTGAAACCTCCTGCAGTTTATCTTCTCTGAAGATGAGGTCAAAAGAGATAGTAAGATGAGAGGAAGCAGACTGTAAGGTGTTTGCCACTAATTGGGATTCCGGGGCTGGTTGGTGTTGGAAGTCAACCAGAGCTACTTTCTTGGTAGAATGAGTTTTCTCTTTTCCTGAATTATCTTGTTTGGGTTTCTTTGGGCATTCTCTTACAAAATGCCCAGACAATCAACAATAGAAACAAAGATTCTTAGAGCTTCGCTTGTCCTTTTCCTCTTTAGACAGAGGACCTCTAACACTGCAGATTTGCATTGGCTCTTCCAAAGAGTGTGTCTCGGAGGTGTTGATACTTTCCACTTTACTGCTATTGAAACGTGGTGGGATAGGATGAAATTCTCTCTTGCGTTCAGCTTTTCTTTCAAACAGACGCTGATCAATCTGTATAACTAGATCAATTCATTTTGATACATCTGTAGGTCAATCTGGAATTTGGGCTAGCGCATCTTTTAGTTCTTCTCGTAAACCTCGGTAAAAAAACGCAGCCCTTTTGCTCTCGAGCGAACCAGTCTCCACAATTAATTTGTTGAATTGGGCCAGTGAAGTACTAGAGATTTTCATTCTCAGGGTAATATAACAAAGAACTTGGCAAAGAAGCTGAAATATGAAAAGACATCTTTATTAAACTCAAATGAGTGAGACTACGTCTCCCAGAAGCTGACCTATAGCAACTGAAAGAGGCAGTCTCTCGAAATGGTCTTAGCTCAGACCTTTTATATCATTTATTATGCCCTAGGCATGCAAGGGGGCTGTACCAGTCACATTCCTAAACAAATGAGAAAAGCTAGAGAGGCAACATGTGAGTAGCCTTTGGGGTTTTAACAGGATTACAGTTGACCATTCACATATTTCACTACAAACGACAAAAACAGAGCCATGATGATGTTCCCACACTTCAGCTAGGACAGCCTCCAATTATTTACCCACGAGGGTTCAGATATCAGCAGACCCCAATAAAACCGGGCACCTGCTCCTCGTAAAGCAAGCCATAAAGCAGGAAACAGGGACAGGTGTGTGTAAGATTAGGCATGGTTTGTGTGTGATGAAAGGTTTATGATGTGTTGTGCCTTGATACTAATCTCATTCAGCCACTGGGAAAGAAACTGGCCGAACAGGTTTGGCTTCAGGCAGTGGAGTCAGCTTGCCCAGGTCACAGAGGAGTCAGCAAAGATGTACGTGTCCTTCAGACTCGTTTTCAGCATTAGACATTGGCCTATGTGAGGGCAATCATAAAATGGCTGTCGTTTAAATGGAACAATATGCAGTATCATATACAAGGTCATTCCATTGATGAAACGCGATAAAAACACTCGTACATATCATATTTGCCATTTGCGGCTCTCTGATACTAAAATCGGCATGATAGGGCCATGCCTCCAGTGTGGTTCCGAAATTTAAAGTACCACAGACCCTCCTTTTGCCCTTACATAGGCAACAACTATATTCATACTAATCTGAGTCCGGGTCTATGTTCATAAGGCCATGGAGATGTTGCTGGAGCAAAATTCTAGTACTTGGTAACTCTCTTCTGGACAGGTCTCCTCGAACATGAAGTAGCACAAAAGGCCACATATGGCAGGACAAAATAAGGAATACCTCTATCTGCAGTAGGTGGCATAAGATCACACACCCAACAATTAGTGATGTTCACTACTAACTAGTGTTGATGCAGAAGCTGTACAAAAGAATTGCTTACGAATTCTGATCTTCTAACCTGCTCATGTTCAGGAAAAGGGTGAAAAGAGTGCAAAGAAACAATAGTAGGAAAAGACATAGGTTGGGAAGTGGGTGCAGAAGTCAATTGAGTAGAGAAAAACAATCCCACCCATAAATGACAACGTCATGTTTAAAAGACACTAGAAAACACGTTATTAAGAACATATAGACAACGGGAGAAAGTAGTGACCACTATTACAAATGAAATCATAATTTTTCACAACCCTAACCAAAAAGCAAATCCTAAAATTATCTAGTAACATTTTTAGGGCTCCTCTGCATTTCAGTAATTTTTGTATGTTCAGGTGGAACAGTGGTGACTCTCATCAATGCTCTAAGGTGAAAAGGGGGTACTCTTTCCACAGAAAATGGACTTTATTCTGCTTTTACTAAACAGAATAGTACTTTAAAACAATGCCAGCAAAACAATCAGTCTCCTAACACCTAGTCTATACAATCACACGGAAACCTCTTGTGAAACCAACTATGCCCAGAGTCCGTTCAAAAAGCCTCTCTGGCAGGCTTCTATTGTCCATCAAATTTTCTTTTGTTGTTTTCTTTCGCATGGGCCTCTCAATTCAGGCCTCTTCGTGAGAAAAGTACTGCTTAGTTGGAGTGCCCTCCTGGCAAACACCCACAGCTCACTCGAAAGTCTCAATGTCTTAAAGCAATGCACCAGTGTCTCTCCTCTGTGGCAGACACTACAAACAATGTGCTCTTCATTGATCAAGGGCACAAATCATCTCGTGCAGACCCAAGCACCATTAATTGGGAAATAGCTCAAGCTCAGCAGCACTTTCAGACTCCAACACTCATTATTTAGTGTCAGAGGACGCTCAAGCTGCTCTTTCATGGGCACCACAAAATAGTGCCTTTTTCCAAACTTGAAATCTCCGGTGCACTGCCCTTCTTCCGTTGGAGCAAAGAAAAGGGGGTGTGTGGCCAAAACTCAGGCCAAGGGGCTCAAGGGATTGCACACTGTCAGAGGTTACCAGCACATGACAGGTAGAGAAATGAAACCTCAAAACAGCTCTGCCATCAACAACAGGAATCCTTCTCTTTAGCTCTTTTACACTGAAACTTTGGTTTTGTGATGTCCAACGCCGTGTGATGGAGCAAGTACGATACCATGCGCTGGCGATCGCTGTCCAGCTTTGCTACTTTCTGGGTGCTGAGACTGTAGGGCCAAGACGTCCGTCTTTCATCTGTAGCTGTCACTGATGGGAATTAGGCTTAAATCAATGTCCTGCAGGTTATTATGACTTGATACCCGCAGAATCTAGTGACGTAGGAAATGTGCCACAGTTGTTAGTTTCCTTCAATTTAGTACAAAAACAGTTCATGATTTTTAACAAGGGGACTGCAAGCAGGTGGTCTGCAATCTTCAAAGGAGTAGCCATACACCATGGGCATACAATACAAAGACAAAGGCAGAAGGGCAAAACAGGGTCTCTAGCATCTTTAATTGGGTTCTTTCCATTATTCTCTGCCATCCATAGCTACATGAGAATTCTATCTGAATGGATTTCCTCACACTGTGGCATTGTCTAATGGGGTAAACACATATTTTCCTCAATGATTAAGTCTAGGTGTTCCTCCTTATCTTAGAACATCTCAATAGAGAAATCACATGATACCGATTATCAGGGACACGTAGAAACCTTCCTTTAAAAACTGTGCATCAGGTGCACTATGCAATACACAGGCTAATAGTCAAATGTGCAAACAAAAAGACAAGAACTAGAGGGTCCTGATATTTGCATGATTAGGACACATCTGATCCCACCAAAAATTAAAGTAGCAGGAACAGAAGGGAACCGAAAACCAAATTAAAATAGACATTGAAAATTTGTCATGTTCAAAAAGGTAAACATAAGATATCTCCTATTGAGATGGAAAACTTGTCTTACTATAATATTGAGTCAGTTAACCAGTCTATCGCTACCCTGACAGTCAGGCTGGAAAACATTGAAGCATGCCTAAGGCAAATTCTTGAAAACCAGTCTGGTCATACCAAAGGGAATTATACATAACATGGGGGTCCCTGGTACATCACTGCAGTCTGGAAATGTGAACCTGAACAATACATCAATAATAATAAAAGGGCTGACTGGTGAAAGGAATTCGAAAAAGAGAAATGGGACTAGGACATAGCTAAAATCTCAATAACTAAGCATGATGCAACATTGGTCAGGGGAAGTAACAAAAGAAAAAATCTATAGGAAGAACAAAAAATTATTTGGGTGATAGTCAGGCATGTGACACAACACCGAGAGTACGGGTGATACACAAAGGCCAAAGTTACACAAATTTTAACTCTACCGTTGGCGACTACACCATATACGGTACTCCTAGCTAATGTTTCAGTTCCTTCTTCAGGAAAAAGTGAAAACCTGGTTTTCTTTTAAGGAACAAAAGCCATATGCTACTTAGGAAACAGAACATCATTAACTAATGTAATATAGAAATTAGGCCACCTTGAGTCACAGATCTATAATTTAATCCTTAGGTCCAATCAAGGCTACATAAATGTAGGGCTGCCTGTTCCTTTAAGGGAAGGGGCAGTAACGTGACTAACTGCAGGTGACACACTTTGATCCTGTATATCTCTTTTTATTTTCCTTCAATACCATTATAGCCAAATAGACATGCACTGGTGAAGTGTTGTCTCTTATGTTCACAGCATGAAATATCATTATCTGTGGAATTTAGTAACCAGAACAAGTTCAACCAACTGTTGCGTAGCGATGGGCATCGTCATGACCATCCCCTCACAACACAGGGGAGCTTGTAATAGTATCAAAAGCAGCAACAAACATGCAAAAAACAAATAAAAAATAATAAAAACGCACAAAACGTCAAGCCATCAGATATACTTGCTGTGTATCAAGCTCAAAAAGCATAGACAAAACAATAGCATGTGTGAATAAGCGGTGACACACAACACCATGTCATGTACTTTATGCACTGTAAACCTGCAGCCCAAAACCCAATATTTGGGCCTGTTTAATTTGTCAGGTTTAAAATCCTTACCCTCCTTTTGACAGTAGATCACCAGGCAATGGAAATCTGCTGTCAAATATAACTTTACTGTTTCTCTTCTAACATACAGGACCACCAAGAACAATTCATGATAGGACCAAATACACGAAAATAAATTTCCATTACTTAACTGTTACCCTCTTGTCAGTTACTTCGCAACATCAAGCCACCTTAGTTTTACCTTTCTAAAAGTAAAAATTGTTACACTGACACTCCATATTAATTTGGCACCTACAATTTCCACTGTGAAAAATAAGTCTTAATTGGCAAATCGTTCTCATTAAGGCATGTAGCCTTCAAAATTTTAGAAAAGGGCTGCATCTTATTTTCTGTCTAAGACTTAATGCAACACTTCGTTTTCTGTCAAATAAAAGCAACTAGCAGACATCATTTTATTTTTTTAGAGCGGAGACACAAATGTATCAGTTCTGCAGAGCATTTAACATGATGTTGGGACCTTCGAAGAAATCCCTTTTTTTTATATTTTCCCTTTGGAATTAAGTTCTTTAATTGTATTGATGTTCTTCTGGAGAAACCAGAAATCCCACTTTTAGAGGCCCGTAGGGTCATTCTGCATTTCACAGAGACAAGGCCCTAATTTAAAAGGTCACAAGTGTCAACATGACAGCCTCCTCCATTGTTTATGGGAAAACTAAAGATAGCATCTCAGCAGCGTGACTTGAGCCAGCCTCTGTAGCTCTCCTAGCTTCTGCCACTCTGAATCTGTCAAAGACAGTAGGCCTTCCTATTTTCCTTCTAACCTGCAATAATTCACTCTATTTAAAAAAAATAATTTTTCCTTTTTAGGCGCTAAAAAAAATTATCTCTATTTCCAGATTATTAAACTACATTTACTGTGAATAATTCACAAACCTTAATAACACACATACCAGTTGTTAGAATAAATGCTTGTTGCAATCCCATGCAATGGTACATATTTCATCAACCTCGAATGAATGAACGTCTCAGTAGGCCCAGCTGAAGTTAGAACCTTCAACCTTGATATTAAAACAAGCCTTTGTACTGGCACATTGACTCATTGAATCATAAGAAGGCACAACCTGCAAATATATATCAAACCTAAATGTATGCATTTACTGAAGCCTGAGACACTTTAAAAAGTACTCTGAATGAAAGAAAATGCAGTTTAAACAGTGCTTTTGCCCAAAATCGACTTTGATATTTTAGGCATTAAAAAATCAATATCCTACAATTTTCTTGCATAATATGCATTACCAGAATGTCTATTACACAATCCATGAGTCAGCCACTGAAAATATTAACTTATACTTTATAGAAATGAGCTTGTTTGCTCCTGCGCCAAGGGAAAATTGCACATACAAATGTCATTTTAGCGGTGCAACATAACTTAAATTAAATTTTAATGCTAGGAGGTCATAGTATAGGTATTAAGCTTTATAAATATTAAAAAACGATTTTGAAAGGCACTTATTTTTTAAAATAATTTTTCCATAATTAATAATTTTCTTTTAAAAAAAAACCCCAATTATTCTTTTTTTTGTGATAATTCCACATATAAAAGCAAGCTGCATCCCTTGCCTATTATTTGGGATACATTAACTCACAAGCCTAAGCGCATAAGCCTAACTTGAAATGCGTCACATTTTTGCGCCACTTTCATTTAAAAGGAAGGTTATGCAAAATTCCACCCGTGTTTAACTGGGAAAGTGCTGGCTGAATTGAACATTCCTATCAAATATACTGCAGTTGAAAAGTTTGCCTGTGAACATCTAATACAATGCATCTAAGAAAAATGCTGTAAATTTATTTTTATTTTTTGCAAAAATAGATAATTTCCTTTTTGTTTTTTTGTTTTTTTGGGGCCCTATTTATATCTATTGAATGTGTTTTCTAATTTATTAAGCATTTAACGGCAGTTTTGTATATGTGCACAATTGCTCATTCTATAAATTAAAGAGCAACATATAGCTATGTTAGCACATCACATGGTTCATTTCTGGATTTTTTCTAAGTTTCTACTTAATATTAATTAACCAACATTTTACTTAACAAACTGAAAACATCAAGAAGACCCACAAACACACATTGAGCTCATTTCAGATATAAACAGAAAACACTCAGGACACACAATACAGCGCGCTTTAGCCATTTTTCATAAATAGCGCCGTCGCAATTTACTTACAGAACCGTTTGCAGATCCTAGTTGTAAGTCATATTTACAAGAGAAAAGAAAACTTTTCTCAATAGTGTTCCAAAAAACTGCAAAAACAGCCTCACAGACATTTATTTCCAAGAATAGCAGACCCATACTTTATTAAACGTGATGGGGCCCACGCCGTGTTTAAAATAGAACTCATAAGTTGGAGTTCCAATCGGAGGTATCAGACATGAATCCTCCAATCGGGAATCCCTGTTGCCACCAAAAACCAAACCAAGTACCAAATTTGCTACGATTAAGCATCTTCGCTCACTAACCGAGCTTCAAACTTCAAGGGGCTATCTCTATCGATACACTTGCAAATGTACGAGACCCTCGGTTTTTGAAAATTGCAATCTTCAAATAAAACTAAGGACCAATACTAAGAACCAAGAACCAAAAACTAAGAACCAAAGAACTAAGGACTGGGAGCGACCCACTTATACTTCAACTAAAGCAGATGGAGAAAAAGTCTCTTCATTACCTGCCTACACAAATTGCAATTCGCGTATACAAACCTATACAAACCTATCAAAGCTATACCAAACAAATAGTTGTCCAAATTCTAATTGCCAAGTTCTAAATGACCTAACAGTCTTTTTTTTTTTTTTTTTTTTTTTTTTTTTACTTACGCCAAAAAGGTTCTCAGTCAGGGGTGACATCATGTGGAGGATCAAAATCAGGAAGATCAGAAATATACTGGGCTGCATAATCAAAGAATCTCCAGAATCCCTGCGCACAGAGTACCTTCTTGGTAGAATCCTGTTCTGTCCTCCTCAGTAGATTTCAGTCTCCTGACAAGATCACTCCCACAGAAAGTCACTTCTCTGATGAGCCCCACGTTGGGCGCCATATGAAGTACTAGAGATTTTCATTCTCAGGGTAATATAACAAAGAACTTGGCAAAGAAGCTGAAATATGAAAAGACATCTTTATTAAACTCAAATGAGTGAGACTACGTCTCCCAGAAGCTGACCTATAGCAACTGAAAGAGACAGTCTCTCGAAATGGTCTTAGCTCAGACCTTTTATATCATTTATTATGCCCTCGGCATGCAAGGGGGCTGTACCAGTCACATTCCTAAACAAATGAGAAAAGCTAGAGAGGCAACATGTGAGTAGCCTTTGGGGTTTTAACAGGATTACAGTTGACCATTCACATATTTCACTACAAACGACAAAAACAGAGCCATGATGATGTTCCCACACTTCAGCTAGGACAGCCTCCAATTATTTACCCACGAGGGTTCAGATATCAGCAGACCCCAATAAAACCGGGCACCTCCTCCTCGTAAAGCAAGCCATAAAGCAGGAAACAGGGACAGGTGTGTGTAAGATTAGGCATGGTTTGTGTGTGATGAAAGGTTTATGATGTGTTGTGCCTTGATACTAATCTAATTCGGCCACTGGGAAAGAAACTGGCCGAACAGGTTTGGCTTCAGGCAGTGGAGTCAGCTTGCCCAGGTCACAGAGGAGTCAGCAAAGATGTACGTGTCCTTCAGACTCGTTTTCAGCATTAGACATTGGCCTATGTGAGGGCAATCATAAAATGGCTGTCGTTTAAATGGAACAATATGCAGTATCATATACAAGGTCATTCCATTGATGAAACGCGATAAAAACACTCGTACATATCGTATTTGCCATTTGCGGCTCTCTGATACTAAAATCGGCATGATAGGGCCATGCCTCCAGTGTGGTTCCGAAATTTAAAGTACCACACCAGATAAGAGATCAAATCCCTATTACCTTGTAGTAAGTCTAGTAATTAATTATCTGTGGCTTGGGAAATTGTTCTGTGGTCAAAGATTCAAAGGAATTCGGTTTTAAAGACTTCAAAATCATATAATATAGAGTCATTTTGTGAGACCAAAGACATGGACCATAAAGCTGCATCTCTACTCACATAAGACAAAATGAACGCTGTTTTTTGACTGATCCTCTGTAAAAATAATGGGACGACAAAGGAAGTGTAAGGAGCATTGGGTTAAAAATATCTGTGCCTTGTAAAGATCTCCACTAAAACGTTCAGGTGGGGCCAGGGGAATGATAGGGGAGATAGAATGAATTACTTGTGTGGATATTTCTGAGGCAGAGCTAGGGAAGGTTTTACCTGAAACCCCACCAGTCCCTGTGGTATTCCCAAAAGTGAAGTTATTTAATTTGTCCATGGGCTGTTGGGTCTTAACATGGGATCTTTTTAATTCCTCTCTCAAGTTTTTGTTTTCATCTAGGGTAAGGGTTAGCTGTTTTTGCATTTCATCCATAAGTGCCGCCAAGGCATTAATATCTAAACCTTCAGCCATTCTGTTCAGGTGGAAATAAGTATTTTTAGGCACTTCAGTCTGTCAGAAGATCACTCATTAAATCAAACTTCCACAGGAGCAGATGCCTATTACCCAACTCCCTCCAACAGATGCATGCTCAGACTTTAACAGATTATCTGAACCCTGCATCCACTAGGGGGAAAGGGGAATGGGAATAGAAAAAGAGAGACCGCCTCCAGATCCAGTTCCAGCCTGTGTTTCCCACTTGAAGATAGGATATTCAGTGTGTGTTCCTGAAAACCTGCACCTTTCTTCTTATTGGGATTTCTTTAAAGGAAGGACCTGCAGTCAGGTGACAAGAGCATAGATAAGTACATTCCTACTGTGCATTCAACTGTTAGGCCATTCTAGTAATTAGTCTGAGCACTGAGGTTTGTCTCTAAGACTGACAAGTCTGCAAAGCAAAGAGTTCTTGAATATATGTACATATATATATATATTGGCAAGTCTGGAAATCATACAAAAGGATACCTTAGTGCAGTTGCTTGGAGTTCTGTTTAGCCAAAACAAATTCTCCTCAGAAAGCCGATAGCCAGTTGTTGGAAGAAGGAAAAAATTCAGCTCCTTCAAAAGGGAATAAGTAGCTGGTGTGAACACCGTAACAAGAAAAATAATTAATTACTCCCAACTGGAAGAATTCTCTATGAAACGAAGTGCCTCAGGAGCACTGCTCATTCTCCTTAGGATGACAGTTGAAGTGCAGGGCTCCCAGAGAGAAACAGCTGGAGGGAAGCTTCAGCGCAAGACTAATGTAGAAACACTAGAGCGCTGACCTCTCAAGGATTTGCGGCCACCATCTTGAATGGCAGTTAAACCTGAAGAAGCTAGTTCTAAGAACAGCCTCCGTAATAGCCACCGGGAGTGAGGACGCCGTTGCAACCAACGTGGGTACAAGGAAAAGTGGAATCATTTTTGCTGAGGGAAGAACTTAACAACGCTGGCAATAGCTTTCCTGACACTCCTCTCACTCGGGGCCATCCTCAACCGCCTCTGCCTTCACCTAGGGCTTCAGCTGACCACGCACTCCCATCTCCCGTGCGCTTGTGGGAGTCTGCAGGGGGGGTGAGCCAACATCAAGAAAGCGGGGGGCCCAAGCCGTTGCCCAGCCCCCTCACAGTCCCCGCTCTCCCGCAGCCAAAGCCTCCCTGTCGTGGTTGTGCGCACCTTCAGTCTCCTTCTCTGCGCCTCAGGTCAGCACGCCAAGTCCGTCAGGAGGGCCCCGCCGTGTAACACCCCTCTTCCAGTCAGGGGCCTCCCACGTTGTGTCCTCATCAATGGGGCTAGAGGAAGGAGGAGGAAGCAGAATAAAAAGGCATGAGTGGGGCACTCGCTTCAACTTTGCTCCCCCCCCCGATCTCCACTCCTCACTGTGAGACAGGCTCCTCTGCCATGCTCAGGCCCAGTCTGCCCTCGCTGGTGTGCGATAGCCAGCAGGTGCATCACGTCTCGTGTCGCGGCTCGCGTAGCACTCGGGGAAGCAGCACTTCTCTCCCCTAGCTCTTCAGGTGCCACCGCCTCTGGGCCACACCATCCCGCCGCTCTTATCAATTTCTGTCGCCAGGCAGCAGCATGAGCTACCAGATCAGGAGTCAGGCGGCCAGAGCTCACTGAGACTCCACCTGCCATCTTATGGCACCAAACCACGCCCCTTAAGTACCTCTTTAAGCCTTAGCTTTGAGGTTAATGTCAGCTGCATTTCCGTCCCTTTTAGGTCACATGTTACTCTCTGCTTAGTGCTTTCACTTAGTGCCCAGCCTCCTGTTCCTTAGAGTCAGTATCTCTGGGGTATATTTACAATCTTTTGACACAGGGCTGCGCCGCAAGCCTTCTTGCTTCACTGCCCTGCGCCAAAAGGAAAGGGCAGGATTGCGCTGCATCTATAAGATAGGCTGCCATGCATCAACGCAGTCACCCTTGCACCATGGTGCAAGGGTTTCTGCATTGCAGGGATGATTGTTTTTGGTCAGGAAGGGACACTTTCCTGCACAAAAACAATCACAAGAGGTGTTTTCCTCTTTCTATGTATGCTGCAGAATGCAGCACACAAAGAAAAAGCAACAAACAAAGAGAAATAAAGGCATTTTTCATAGTTGCACCTCCCTTATGCTTCCTCTGGGTTAGAAGTTTAACCAGTGAAGTGGCTTTCAGTGCTGAGAGGGTGAGAAAAACACATACTTAAAGCTAAAAAAACTGTTTTCATGCCTCCTTTTGACAGAATGGTTGGTTGAAGATTTTAACTACTGATGATTCGTAAAACTATTCCAGTGACTCAGAATATGGGCCTGAGTGAGCAGAATCATAAGGACTAGCCAATAGCCATACTGGATTTGTTGTTTTTTTTGTGGGCCTATGTTGGAGCTGGGAGGCTATGCATGCAAATAACAATGGCATTAAAGCTAGGGAGCCAGTAAAGGCTTCAGGGGCACTGGTACAGTGCTTGCTTACTACTGGTATTTGGAAAGACAAGACATTTCAGCACCTTAGTGATGTCAGCAACCAGAGTGGTGTGGGGACTTTGGTGTTAGTAACTGCACCCAGGTGTAGGTAAGTATCATGGTCTCAGCTGTCAGCAGGGCTAATCATGCCGTGGGCATGCCTTATCCCCCCCCTTTATGAGTGATATAATAGATGTTGTTATTCTCTTTCATCACAGTATCAGTTTGAATCATGTTATGCCTTTAAAACCTTGTGTAACTTGGTAACTCAGTTATAAACATAATGGCAATTTATAAAGCAGATGTAGATCAATGCTTGTTGTCAAGATAGCTTCTGAACACCTGGGCCTCTCCCAGGTAATCCCAGAAACACATGTTAACTGTCTACAACTGACGGTCCTTTAATTGATCCTCCTAATGGAAAAAAGACAGTTAAGAAACGTGCAATTACAATAATGACTAACGAGTTCCTCTGTTTTCCCCATGTGTTTCCTTGCACCTGGATCGGGATGGCTATAAAAGCAAGAGTTTCAGACTAAATCCTGCTTAGCCTCGTTTAACTTGGAAACAACGCTTACCTGTCTCCAGTCATAGGCAGCCTTCCCTTCGCAGTGGCAGTCCTCTTCTTGCAGTGGCATCCATACCTTCACAGGAACAGGCTACTCCTTGCAGCGATGCGCTTCCTGAGTTCCAACCTAGTATTTCTGATCTTCTCCGCAGATTCCACAGGTCCTGTAAAAGGCGGGCAGCTTGTGATTTATCTCTTGCATCGCATTTTCTTGTGCTGGCAAAAAGACAAGAGTCATCCCAAATAAGGCAACACAAGTTTTTCTGTTTAATTTGGGATCTTTATCAGCGCTGACTGATCAAACTTATCTAAACCCAGCAATAATATTCAGATCAATGTCATGACTGAAAAGACATTAGAGAAAAGTTGTATTTCTTGTAACAGCTGTGCCTTCCTGGATCTTGTGCTCATAGTTGGTTTACAATCTGTCTTTTGTCTATTATAATATTATGTTGGTGGTTTTAAGACTTTTGAGACAATTAAGAACTATAATCTGATTGCCATTGCATAATTGCATATGAACCATGAACTCTTGAGACTCTTGAACTACTGAAGAATTTGAAGTAGTTTTGGTGTGATTAACCCAGTTATTTTCTCTCAGTGGAAATCCTTGTACATGATAATTCCAGGTCATGATAATTCCTGGATAATTCTTAAATCAAATCACACTGGGGAATGTTTTTAGTGTTAATTATTGATATGTTGATTTGACATTAGTTAGTGCCAAAGATCTGTTTAGTTTTTCCCTGTTTTAAAGTGTGGTTTCGTTATAGGGAATTCTGAGTCCAGACCCTTGTATTTGAATAATCTTGATTGCCAGTATCCTGAATCCAGAACCAGAATCCAGATATTCTTGAGCCCAGCAGTGCCTGGAGTAGAGGAATCTGAATAAGCAGAAGTCCTGGTATTTCTCTCTTTCATCCCAACCAACCCCCATTCCCCTTGGAAACTCCTAGGGTTTGCATTGTGTCCTTCATTGCTGCCCTGTCAGTTCTTATTGGGATTCAGGGATTATTGTCGCCCCATCTGAACCACCTGGAGTTCAGGTGGGTGGCTTGCAACAGACAGCTAAGCTACAAAAAACAGTATTCCCTTTGGGGCGACGACATCATCATGGACACCTTACTCCAAGCTATAGCAGAGACCCCTTCTGAGAGCAGACCCTTGTATTTGAATAATCTTGATTGTCAGTATCCAGACTCCAGAACCGGGATCCAGATATTCTTGAGCCCAGCATTGCTCGGAGAAGAGAAATCTGAATAAGCAGAAGTCCTGGTATTTCCCTCTTTCTCTCTCATCCCAACCAACCCCTCCTTTCCCCTTGGAAACTCCTAGGGTTTGCATTGTGTTGCTGCCCTGTCAGTTCTTATTGGGGTTCAGAGATAATCGTCACCCCATCTGAACCACCTGTGGCTTGCAACAGAATACTAAGCCACAAAAACAGTGTTCCTTTTGGGTGACGACATCACCATGGACACCTTACTCCAAGCCTTAGCAGAGACGCCTTCTGAGACTACCTAGATAACTGATATATTGCGCACATTTCGGATAGAAGCACAACATTTAAAAGAAGAGAATGCAAGTTTAGGGGAGGAGTTAACCAGAAGCAAAACTGAATCCACACAGTGGAGGGATACTTCACAGAAAGTGAATCACTGAGTCTTAAGTCCATCTACATTTGGTAATACTTACAAATTCTCCATGGCACCCACTCCCTCATCTTGACCAGAACAAAACTTGCATGTTACAGTCATGACTCCTAGTCCAGTTCCTCTGGCTAGCCCCGACAGATTTAATGGAGATAACACACGATTCACAGTATTCATGAGTCAGTGACAATTACATTTCATTTGCGAGCCCCAGATTTTTAACTCTGATGCCACCAAAGCCGCCTTCATTATTTCTCATCTGGGTGGTGTGGCTGCTAATTGGGCCATTCCAATGATAGAATCTAATGACTCTATCCTATACAATTTCACAGCCTTTAAAGCAGTGATAAATAGCCTCTTTGCGCGACATGTTTTCATTCAGTCCCGCGACAATGAGCTATTAAATTTGCGTCAGGGCTCTAAAAATCTTTTTAACCTACATTGCTCAATTTAATCACTTTATTTCTGAAACACATTTGCCTGCGGAAAAAAATGTACATCCTTGTTTTATAGACACCATAAGGATGAATTAAAAGACTCACTGGCCCACATTGTAGAATTACCCGAGAACTACACAGAATTCATTGATATGGTTGTTAAACTGGATCATAGCCTAGGGGAACGTAGAAGTGAGTAGCCACAAAATGGCACAAGAGTGGTAGTCCTAAAAACAGAAACAAAAGACAGGGATGATAAGGCATCTGAATCTGAACCCATGCAAATTGGAGGTATCAAGGGGCCCTTTTCATCAGAAGAGAAGGACAAAGCCTAATCTTTGTCTTTATTGTGCCAAGCCTGGTCATTTTGCCCAAGAGTGTACTGCCAAACCTAAAAATAAAAAGACCGTAGCTTGCATAGATACAGATGACACAGGGCAGGAAGATCGCCTCTTCAAGAGTTATAGTTCCTCAGATCTTGCAATATGTGACTAATGTTATTAATCGAGTCCCAAGACACATAAACATTAGAATGAATTGCATTCTGTCTCCAGAAAAAAGGCATAATCTTCCTGTTCTCAATGTCTCCAGGGCCAATGGAAATTTCCTTGATCTATCCCTGGCTGAAAAATTGGGAATCTCCTGAGTGACAAAATCAGAACCAGAACCTGTGATAGCAGTTTACTACTACACCACTGACCTTGGTTGGGGATAATGGTCACACAGAACATGTAATATTTGATCTTATTGACGCACCAACTTTTGGTGCAATTCTATTCATCCCCTGTTTAGAGCATCACAGTCCAAACATAGATTGGGTCCTGAGAACTATAACCTTGGATTCCCCATTTTGTAGGACAACTTGTTTTCAAGAAGCTCAGAAACTAGTCACACCAATTCATTGTGCGACTGCACATCATTCTCACCCTCTCTATCACATTACCACAGGAATATCATGACTTTTCAGGCGTCTTTGATCCTCTCAAAGCTACCCGGTTACCACCTCACAGGGTGTATGATTGTAATATCGATCTCATTCCTGGGGCAGTAGTCCCATGCAGTAGAATTTATGCTTCTACCGAGCCAGAAGCCCAACATTTACTTAACCATTTGGATGAAATTCTAGAACTAGGATTCGTAAGGAGTTCTACTTCTTCCGTTTCCTTACCCCTTTATTTCGTCCCAAAACAGAATGGGGAATGGCAGGCCTGCATCGAATTTCGCACAGTTAACAAGGTCACCATTAAAAGTAGTTGCCCAGTACCACTCATTCGTGTGGTATTAGATCAAGTACGTGGCTCCACTATCTATACAAAGTTAGATCTATGCAATGCTTACAACCTCATATGTGTTAAAGCTGTAGATGAGTGGAAAATGGCTTCCAGAACACAATTTAGCCTATTTGAGTATACTGTAATGCCTTTTGGTCTCTGTAATGCCCCAGCGGCATTTCCGTATTTTATCAATGAAGTTCTCCATGACTTCTTGTTCTTTCGTGCAATTGTCTGCACAGATGATATTTTGATTTTCTTTAAGACTGAGCAGGATCATGTCCTGCACATACGACTATTCTTCTGCCTTTGAGAGAGAATTCTCTGTACGTTAAATTAGATAAATGTACATTTCACTCCAGGTCAGTGGAATTTTTGAGTTACCATCTGTCCCTGGAAGGTATTACAACGGCCCCACAAAAGGTAGAAGCCATTCTTTCTTTCTTAGCCTTCACCTACTTCTGTTAAAGAGATCCAGAGAGTTCTTGGTTTTGCCAACTTTTTTCAGAGATTTATTGCAGGTTTTTCAGATATTGTGGTATCAATTACTCAGTTATTAAAGAAAGGACAAACATTAATAATGTCAGAAATGGCTTAACATACCTTTCAAACCTTAAAGCAGAACTTCACAACAGCTCCCGTCCTGTCACATCCAGATCCTGATCAGCCATTCTTTGTAGAGGTGGACACTTCACAAAAAGCCATTTTTGGGATGTTATCTTAGAGAAATTCCAAGACTGGCCATCTGCACCCTTAAGCGTATTATTCTCGAAAGCTACTTCCTGCTGAACAAAACTACACAGTGGCAGAGAGAGAGTTATTGGCCGTCAAGGTAGTTTATGCAGAATGGTGTCATCACCTCTAGGGGCAAAACACACCATTACAATTTTCACAGGTCATAAGAACTTACAGTTCTTTACTTCAATAAAAGCTCTTGCACCTCCCTAAATGTGCTGGCTACACTTTGTTAGGGATTTCAATTTCCTTATCACTTATCATCCTGGAACAAAGCGACTACAATCAGACATTTTGTCTGGGTTAGGGCAGAAAAAAGATAAGGAGAACTCTATACCTCTCTCTAGTATTATACCCTCTGAAAAGATTGTGGCAATGACAACAGCCGTTACTTTCTTGACTGAAATTAATAAGGCACTACAAACAGTTAAGACACAGGATTGGTTGCTGAACCCAAAACACAGCATAAAAGAAGGTTACCTTTTTCATGACCAAAAGATGTTTATACCACAAGGAGATTTGCGAAACCAAATCAAAGAATGGCACCATGGCTCAACCTTAGCTGGGCACCCAGGTATCCAGAAGAGCCTAGAGAAAACTTTAAGAAATTTCTGGTGGGAAAATATTCAAAAAGAGGTTCAGACGTACGCAAATTCTTGCCCTGTATGTGATCATAATACTCAACACTTAGCACCCTCTGGTCTTCTACAGCCATGACCCATTCCATCAGCTCCTTGGCATATGATTAGTTTGGATTTTGTCACTGATTTACCAGAATCTAACAAATTTAACACCATTCTGGTAGTGGTAGATTTGTTATACAAAATGGCCCACTTTCCCCTCAGAAAGATACCCTCAACCTTGGAGTATAGTGATATATTCTAACAAATTGTTAGGTTACATGAATTACCAACTAAGATTATTTCAGATTGCAGTTCACAATTCACTTCAAAATTCTGGGAAGTTCTATGTACTACAATAGGAATTGAGTTGGCTCTTACAACATCCTTTCATCCCCAAACAGATGGTCAGGTGGAGAGAGTCAACCAGTCTTTAGAACAGATCCTTAGGTGTTTAACCTCCACTCTCACTAGACAATGGTACCAGGCCCTACCATTGACCAAGTTCTCCTATAACACTAGTGTTCATACCGCCTTGGGGTGATCTCCTTTCTTCTTCGATCTATGGTCCCTTCCATTGATGTTACCCAACACACCAGAGCTAATGCCTTCAGCCTTTGAAAGGTTACTGACATTACAAGACACACTAGAACAAGCCCATAAATGTTTAGCGCAAAACAAACTAATCATGAAAGCACAAGACTATAAACGTAGGACTCCTGAACCTAAATAAAAGAAAGGAGACATAATTGGATATCCACTTGCAACATCAAACATGAGGGCCCAAGAAAACTTCAACCATGATTCATAGGTCCTTTTCAGATTATTGCTATTCTGACACCTGTCACAGTACTTTTACACTTATCAGATGAATATGTTATGCATCCAGTGTTTCACGTCTCTCTTATCAAACTAAGTCATCCACACACACAAATGGATATACCTCCTCCCACAGTGGTGGTAGGAGATCATAAAGAATGTGAAGTACAACGTATCTTAGACGCAAAACGCATTTAAGAAAAAAATTCTTTTTGGATTGATTGGAAGGGTTAACCCCCTTCTGAAAGGTCTTGGGAACCAGCCTCCTTTGTCCATGGCCATCGTCTGATCCAATGTTTCTATGCTCTGATTCCCACTAAACCTCGACCTGTTGGCCGGCCTTTGGGAGGGGCAACTGTCATGGTCCCAGCAGTGCGCAGGATTAGTCATGCCTTAGTCGTGCCTTACTCTTCCCCTTATGAGTGATATAAGAGATGTTGTTATTTTCTTTTCACCACAGTACAAAATTGAATCATATTATGCCTTTGAAACCTTGTGTAAATTGGCAACTCAGTTATTAAGATAATGACAATGTTTAAAGCATATCTAGACCAATTCTTGTTGTCAAGATAACTTCTGAACACCTGGACCTCACCCAGGTAATCCAGGAAGTGCATATCAACTGGCTACAACCACCTGGGCCTCACCCAGGTAATCCAGGAGGCACATGTCTACTGTTGATAACTGCTGGTTCTTTAATAAATCCTCCTAATGGAAAAACATTTGAGAAACATGTGGAATTACAATAATGACTAACAAGTTCCTCTGTTTTCCCCATCTGTTTTCTTGCACCTGGTTCGGGCCGGCTACAAAAGACGGCATTTCAGACTAAATCCTGCTTACCCTTGTTTAACTTGGAAACAATACTTGCCTGTCTCAAGTCATAGGCAGCCTTCCCTTTGCTTGGCAGTCCTCTCTTCGCAGCGGCATCCATACCTTCACAGTGAAGGCTTCTCCTCACAGTGACGCTCTTCTATAGTTCCGACCTAGTATTTCTGATCTTCTCTGCAGTTACCATAGTATCTGTAAAAGGTGGGCAGCATGGAATTAATCTCTCACACCGAGCTTTCTTACGGTGGCAAAAAGACACAAGTCATCCCAAACAAGGTAACACTAGTTTTTATGTTTAATTTGGGATCTTGATCAGTGCTGATTAATCAAACTTATCTAAAGCCAGCAATAATATTCAGATCAATCTTGTGACTGGAAAAGACATTAGAGAAAAGTTGTATTTCTTGTAATAGCTGTGCCTTCCTGGATTGTGTGCTCATAGTTGGTTTTCAATCCGTGTTTTCTCTATCAGAATCTAATGTTGGTGTTCTTTAGAATTTTGAGACAATTGAAAACTATAATGTGATTGCAATTGCATATTTGCATATGAATCTTGAACTCTTGAGACTCTTGAACTATTGAAGAATTTGAAGTTGTTTTGTTGTGATTAACTCCATTATTTTCACTCAGTGGAAATCCTTGTACAAGATAATTCCAGTTCATGATAATTCCTGTATAATTCTAGAATCACACGTGGGAATGTTTCTAGTGTGAATTTTCGGTATGTTGATTTGATGTTAGTTAATGCTAAAGATCTGTTTAGTTTTTCTGTTTTAAAGTGTGGTTTCCTTACAGGGAAATCCAAGTTCATGTATCTGAATAATCCTGATTGCCAGTATCCCAATTCCAGAACCAGATATCGTTGAGCCCAGCAGTGCCCGGAGTAGAGAAATCTGAATACACAGAAGTCCTGGTAGTTTTCTCTTTCTCTCTCATCCCAACCCCCCATCCCCTAGGAAATCCCTAGGATTGCAGTGCGTCCTTCATTGCTGCCCTGTCAGCTCTTATTGGGATTAGAGGACTATCGTTGCCCAATCGGAACCTCCTGGAGTTCAGGAGAGTGGCTTGCAACAGTAGGCTTGCAGAGCACTTGTAGATGACCCCTGTGTTAAGCCAGGAGGGCATCTGGGGAGTTGCTGTGTCATGGTGTGCACAGCAGTAGCCCACTACTGAAAATGCAAGTCATTTCTCAGTCGCAACAGAACATAAAAGTCTCTATAATAGAAACAATTCCTTAATTTTAGCTGTTATGCAATGGAACAAATGGTACTTGCAATGCAAAAATACAATATTAATATTTGAAGTAACATATTATATGTATATTACATAGCACAACAATGACCAAAGGAGTGTCACGGTGCTTCAAAAAATAGGATGAAGAAATATTAACAACATTTTGATTAATGATGGCGACGTAACAGGCTGCCCTTCTCTAGCATGTAAAGTATCAGAAGGCTGCATTTTTAGGTCTCGCTTAGACAGCACACACACTATCTCTTTTAGGCTTTTTGTTTTCTATCAGTGGGCTTAGAGATGGCCCATTGCTTACTATTGGTTGTCTTCATTGTCACTATCATTTGCTTACTTCTGATTGGTGAGCTGCTTTAGGCATGCCATGGGTACCTTTGCCCCTCTCTTGGAGCATGAATGCATTACCTGTGTCCTTCACTGCTCGTTTTGTAGGCAATACTTCTTTCTTTGTGTTTAGGCACTCTACTAGAGTGCGTCTTTTTCAGCTGGCTCTCTCGTGTATTTCTTCCCCCTTGGCTGTTTGTTTCCTTGGCCCCAACCACAATTGATTAAAATATTTTAGTACTTTGGTCAGTTTACATGTTTTTGTAATGAACTGTAGGTTCTTTTATGATTTAATCCCATTTCTACATCACTTCTAAGAACTAGATTACATAAAATGCCAGGTGGTGCTATTTTGCAGCATCTTAAATATCATAAAGGTATTTCCTCTCTTAATTTCTCTTTGCGGCAGTTGGTGCTGTTTGCCACAATTAAAAACAAAGTCTGTATTTTATGTACTTTGTATTTTGTAAAAAGTGCAACACCCCCGTTATTTTCATTTTTGTAAGTATGGTTCCCTTGGTTTGTTCTCACTCCAAATACTGTGTAAAACTCAACTGTCATGCTGTTATAATTCATTGAATGGGAGTATACACTGCTCTAATAAATCTAGTCATAGTACATCTTGCATCAGATAAGATACTTAGGGGTCTACTTCCTAGATTACCAGGCAAAGAAGTGCTGGAGCATAAATGCTGTGTTGCGTTGTGTGAGGAGAGATCAGGACAGCACCATATTTACAGAGATATGGTGTTCTCCTCCTCCTTTCCTAGCGCTGGTGCACAATCAGGCTGCCGAGCACCACAAACATACCTTTGCACGACAGTGGAAAGATGTCTGTGTGAGTCTAGTATAGGTTTTCTACTGGAAGGGTACCCTTCCAGTACAGAATAATATGCTTATGATAACTAAAACTTTTTCCACTTAGCGTGTGTGCTGTACAGTGCAACACACACTCAAAGTCAGAAAATAAAGGAGAAATAAAAGCATTTCTCCCTGATAGTGCCTATTTCAAAAGGGTCTTATGGCCTCATTACAACTTTGGCTGTCTGACCGTCGGACCGCCAAAGCCACGGAGATGAGGCTGTCGTCAACCCGGTGGCCTCACCCCTTGTCATATTACAATGTTTCCACCAGGCTGACCTGCGTAAACATCGTATTACGCGTTCCCAATGGTCACCCTGATGGAAACAGTGCAGCAGCATTGGCCTCGGCCTTTTTAAGTGCACATTCCGAGGGTGCTGGGGGAAGGGGAATGGGGTGGGGGTCTGCACTGCCTATGACCACTGGCTTTCCTCCAGCTTTTCCATGGTGGTAAAACCACCATGCAAAGACTGGTGGAAAGTGAAGTCGTGATCAGCACGGCTGTGCTGCCATAGGCACCGCCCTGACTGACCACTGCCACCCCATCTGAGTCTGTGATCCCAGTGGTGGCCTCCTGTCGGTCTGACCAACAGAGTCTGAAGACTGCCAAACTCATAATGAGGCCCTTCATTTTTTTTATGCAAAACCGGTCTATTTTTTTTTTTTTTTTTTTGTATATAGGCATTTGTGTCATTTGTGCTCGTTTTCCATACAACTTTCTTTAACTCACTCATCCTATTATAGGGCATCCCATTAGTTTAGGAAATAAAAAGAGGTGACTCGTTTGCATCCAGACAACAAATTCAACAAGACAATTTTGTATTTATCCAAAATAATATGGTTTACTGCCTAATCAAAAAAAAGGCTGAGTCCCCAAAAATGTCTACCACCCAGCTGGTTGGAGCAGGATATTACCACTGTAATATGCCCACCATTCATGGGGTCAATGATGCCTGGAATTTCAGAAGTAATATAAGAGACACATTCAATAAGTGCTGGGATCATACCTATGTACATGTAAATAACTATTCCGACATGGGTTCATACAGCAATTATTAAGTGCTCTAAGGAACAGGTAATTCAATAACCCAATTTAATTGTGTTCAGTTTACCAGCCTTGGAAGGACAATAGTTCTGTCCTGCCAGGATTCAAATTTGTTCCCTGTGGTTAACACCTGATTCCATCAGGGAATGTTTAAATCACCAAACTAGCTTTTTAAAATAAGCATGGCACAAAAAGTGTGTTTGGATAAAGGTATGTGTACAGGCGACTATGCACTTTTGAACCAATGACATTTGCCATTTTATTATATCAAGAGATCACAAACTCTGAAAAATAAAGTGAATGGATCTATTACTTTAGAATGAAGCAACTTGCCTGCATATTTTTGTGAGTGATCATGCAGCAATGGATGAATTTAGGGCCTGATTTAAGAAACGTGGCGCTGCACCCATTGCATTGCCACTTATCTTGCGCACCCCCACCCCCCAATGCCACCATGTGGGCGCTGAATCTAAGATACGGTGCACCACAGCAGTACTTAGGGAACTAGCATCAGATTTTTTACGCTAGTTCGGAGGTTTGCAGGATTAGCGTAAAAAATTATACTGCAAATCTTGCAAACGCCCATTGAGGCTCATTGAAACCAGTCGCAGCCCGTCCTTTAGGGCGGAGGGGCCATGCCCCCCCACCTTTTGCCCCTCATGAAGAGTGGCGGTGGGGCTGAACAAAGGTCAGCCTGACAGACACTCTTCATGTTCAGGTCAGGCAGCCAGGAGCAAGACATGTGCGATTTGTGCAGACTCCTGGCTGCCTGAGCTGAACTTTGCTGGGCTGAAGAGGTCACAGCTCCTATGGGCGTGACCTCCTCGGCTCCGCAAAGGTGCCTCTAGGCTCTCCTCCAGCTGACGAGGGAAGCATCACCCATTGACTTCGACCTGGGCGCTTCAGGTTTAAGCCCTGAAGTGCCTAGGGCGAGTGTCAATCAGTGACACCTCGTCACAGAGTGGGGTGGGATCAGCAGTCTCACTGACCCCATCCCACTCTGTGACGAAGTTGGGACTGATGCCTTCCCTCATTGGCTGACCTAAGTTCAGCCAATGAGGGAAGGCATCAGTCCCAACCCTCCTAGGGTCTCCGAGCTAAAGGTAAGTGTGTGTTTTTTAAATGAATGTTGGGTGCGTGCATGCATGTTTGAATGTTGATGAGTGTTGTTAATGGATGGGGGGGGGGCGGGGGGGGAAGGTGTGTGTGTGTGTGTGTATTTATTTTAGAAGTGGAAAAAATGCCTTTTGTGTGGTTTGTTTTGCAGTGAATCATGAGTGTCAGAAAATAGCTCTGCAGACCGACAGGAAGCAAGTAAATTCGCAACTATATGGAATTGACATTAAACGTAATGAGGTAAAAAAAAAAATGCTTTATAAAAGTGGTTTGTAAAAGGAGTAAATAAAAAACGAACCATCGCATGTACAAAGAAGATAAAATTAAAACATAACTTTGTTTACCAGGATTGACACTAAATGAGATTCGTTTTTAAGTGGCTATGCACATGTGCAGGAGCAAAATGCTGTCACTGCCATGCTCAGAGAGCCAATGGCTGAAGTGGGCGGAACCACTGCTGCATGCTGTGGTGGGTGGGTGTGAAATTTGAATGCACTTGAACAGCTCAATGGATGAAGAGGGCTGGATGAAAACGCCTATAAGTATGCATATTGTACATAGAAGTGTAGTACAACCAAACGGTAATGCCAGACCTAAAAAGCAGAAATAGCTGCAGAAGGGCATGCCTTTTTGCTAAGACAATAATGTTTTCAGATAAATGTAGTGGTGTGAAAAATATTATCGCTTACAATGCGCCATTTACGTGTTAGTGAATATTCATCTGCCAAATAAATGTGGAAATATACTAGTCACAGCATATTTTTTGCTATAAAACACATATGTATATGGATAAAATTAACAAATAAATATGGACGACTACAGACTGAAGACTGAAAAGATAAAAAATTTAAGATTTGGAAAGAAAGACACCCTGCAAGAGAAAGTATACCTTTAAATGTCTAATGGGAGGCACCTTAAAGTAACAAGGAGTGGGGCTGTAAAAAAGCAGTCTAAAGAACGGTACCAAATGTAGGGAATATACTTTCCAATGGTGAGAGTTCAACATGCAAAAAAACAATCATCCTTATATGCAGGAACTCAAATCTTGGATTACATCTTGATTCATCTCAATCAATGACTTCGAAAATTAACTTCCAACGTCCATTTCACAAACCTAGTGGAAAGAACATACATTGCAACACTTTTCTAGACTTTAAGTTAAGCACTCCATCCTGCCAAATCAGGATGCTATATAGAGACCCTGTGAAAGATGTACAGTATGAACTTAAGAGGTCCGAAGTAGGTGGCATAGAAAGAGACCCGAATTATAGGGCAACGGATGCTAAAAGGAAGGCTGTTAACACCAAAGAGGGAAGCAACAGCACCATGCGAGAGGTGAATGGGAGCGGTAAAGCCGCGAGGTACCAGCTACTGTGTGTGAACATTTCACAAGTGGGTTATTTCTGGTGCCGGACCCAGGCATCATGCGCCACAGCACCATGCCCTCCCCCTCCTCACTTTCTCCAGTGAAAGTATGCAACTCCACCCTGTGCTGCCCCCTCCCCCAACTCTCCAAGGGCCATACGGGATGCCTTCTCTTCACCAGCGCCTTGGTGCCCCTGCCCCGGCCTTCCCAACAGGTAAGTGCACAGAGTGCTTACAGTGCAAGGAATGCTGCTAGCAGGGCTGGCGTAGCTACAATGCTGACAAGTTAGCATTTGGCACATTACCCATCGGCCACAAGCCGATTTTTGGTGGGTCGCTAAGGTCCTGGTGTTTTAGAAGCTGAAGGAGTAATAAAGATGCCTTGAATTTTTTTTGTCTTGTCACGTTTGCTGTGCTTTGTTGGGATGGAAAAGTCCTCTGCATGTTAAGAGACGTGTACCGCTGCCCTGAGTACCCTACTCTACGCTACTGTTTTCTGGTTCCTTAATGCTGATTTTTTTTTTTTTGTCACAGATTATGCGTGTGCGGTATGACAAAGGCCTGTCTCACTTTTTTAGACCTTGAGAGGTGCCCAAAACGCTACCCTTATAGTGGTGGAAGGCTACCACCTTCACCAGAAAATAGGCAGCATACCGTGTACTGAACCTGTTACGCTGTGTCATTGGAGTGAGACCTACAGACTCACTCACCTTTTCAAAAGTTACACTGCTGTATGCTTAACTCACCCATGGCCTACATCAGGTAGATGTGGAGTTCTGCGCTTGGGAAGGGTACAGTATAAGGATGGAGCAGTACATGTATGGTTAGGACGTGGTGGGTGTATGTATGCCTGAGAGGAATACCTTATGAGAGCTATAGTGCTGTGCACTGGGACAGCATGTGCTGTGTGTATGTGAGCTTGTGTGAAGTACAATACACTAAGGCCCATATTTATACTTTTTTGCGCCGTATTTACATCACTGATGCAAAAGTGGTGCAAACGTACAAAATACAGTTATATTTTGTAAGTTTGTGTCGCTTTTGCATTAAACAATGACGCAAATGCGGCGCAAAAAAAAGTGTAAATATGGGCCCAAGGGTGAAGAGCTGTGCAGCGCACACAGTAAGTGTGTAAGCAGGCAGTGCATGTGTTTTGAAAGAGCACACCATGGTTAAAGATAAAAGGGCTTCAGTGCTGCACAGCGCACAGAATGAGTTTTTGTTCTGGGTGCATGAGTACATGTACAGGTACAACTCATAGAGGTATTAGTGCTGAACACAAAGTGTGATGTGAATGTACACAGAGTAACTGTGCCTGTAATGGTAGATTGTATGGAGGACCGTGGGTTCCATTTTGTCAAGCCTAGGCCTGCCTGGTAATGGCATGAGGAGAGGAACGCCCACCCCTCCACTAGACAGATTTGTGCTTTGCTGCATTTCTGTGAGCTGGGTGGGGACACACTGGAAGGAAGGACGGAAGAGACTCCTTTTACATCTGAAAGGACTGCTCTTTGATTCGGTGATAGATCACAAAGAAAGGGCCAGGGCACATCTCTAGAAGAGAGAAGGGGCTGGTAAGAGTTTCAAAAAGAGTGCAGCTGGGGGTCTGGAATTAACCCTCTGATTCATGCATCACTGTGGCCGACATCCAGGTGTAATCTATTTTCATTCTTTCATTCTTGTGGACAATCAGCAACCCATATGCCAGGAGGGGTTGCTATTATAGTTGTTGCCAAAGAATTGTGGTCACCATCTAAAGGAGAGACTGAGGCAATGACTTGCATGTGAACCCACGCTGCAAGGGAACTGTGCCCTACTCTCCAAGGACGACTGCCAGAGAAGACGTCACATCCTCACTGGCTCCAGCCGGGAGATGAAGAAAGAATCCCCCATCTCTGTTGAACAAATACAGTTTATTGCTTCTTCTCAGGGAGCTGCTCAAGACACTCAAAAGACCTCTGGTAGTGCGATTCTGAAAAGAGAACCTGTGGCAATCAGTGCTGCTGCATGGTCCGCTAGCAGCGAGAACACTCCACACTAATCAGGACTTGCGGATGCATGTTTGAAGGCATCCACTAAATTGCTGAACCTTTTTGCTGTGAGAGACGGTAAGTGTAGGAAAGTACCCTCTTTTTGGCAGGTTACCTCCAATTTCTGCCTGTCAGTATGTTTGACTATGCTTATGCTCTCTTGCCTCTCAAATTTGTCACTACATACTGGTAACCCAGTATTTCATCCCAAATTGGCATACTGGTGCCCCCTTGTAAGTCCCTAGTATATGGTACTCAGGGCATAGGAGTTCCAGGGGATCCCTATGGGCTGCAGCATTACTTTTGTCACCCATAGGGAGCCCATGCAAAGGCTTCTACAGGACTGCCATTGCAGCCTGTGTGAAATGGTGCATGCACCATTTCACAGCCATTTACACTGCACCAGGTCACTTATAAGTCACCCATGTCAGGCCTTCCAACCCTGAAGGCTGGGTGCAAAGTACCTGTGTGTGAGGACACCCCAGCACTAGCAGAGGTGCCCCCACATCATCAGGACTATTTTCCCAGATTTTGTGAGTGCGGGAATGCCATTTTACACGTGCACTGGACATAGGTATTAACCTATGTCCAGCTTCACAATGGTAATTCCGAATATGGCCATGTAAGGTGTCTAACAAACGGGAGTTGTACCCCAATACAGATTCTAGTATTGGTTGTACAATCCCATACACACTGGGGGCTCCACAGTGGACCCCAGTGCTGCCATACCAGCCTTCTGAGGCTTTTCAGACAGATCCAGTTGCTGCCACCTCACAGACAGGTTTCTGCCATCCAGTTGCTTGAGCATCTCAAGTCCAGGAAGGCAGAACAAAGGATTTCTTTTGGGAGAGGGGTGTTACACCCTCTCCCCTTGGAAATAGGTGTTACATGCATGGGAGGGATAGCCTCCAAAGCCTCAGGAAATGTTTTGAAGGGCACAGGTGGTGCCCTCCTTGCATAATCCAGTCTACACTGGTTCAGGGACCCCCCCCAGTCCCTTCTCTGGTGCGAAACTGGACTTTCCCCTGTCCATCACCACCCCAGGTGTGGTGCCCAGAGCTCCTCCAGAGTGTCCCTGTGTTTTGCCATCTTGGATTCTAAGATGGTGGGGCACTCTGGGAGCATCTGAGTGGCCAGTGCCAGCAGGTGACATCAGAGCCCACCCCTGATTGGTGCTTACCTGTGTAGCTGACTAGTCCCCCTTTCAGGGCTATTTAGGGTCTCTCTCCTGGGTGTTTCTTCAGATTCGGATACAAGACTCCAGCAGGAATCCTCTGCATCCTTTACTTCATCATCTACTGACGGAACCGTAGCTGAAACCTTCAGGAACTCTACAAACTGCAACAAAGAAGCAAAGACGACTTCTGCAAAATTGTATCTTCAGCTCCTGCCAGCAACGGTTTCCAGGTTGTGCATCCTCCGAGGACTGCCTGTCTTCAGCCTGCCCACAAAAAGAGGGATAGAGGGGTGTTATGGTCCAGTGTATGTCCCCAGATAAAGCTATAAAAAGTATTGTGATACACTGTTCCAGGAGGAAAAAATGAAATGAAAACACACAAGAGGGTCCTCAATTGTAGGAGCAATTAACCTCACACATCCAAAGGATGTCATGCTTCATCATTGGTACAGCTCCTCGTCAGACCGGCGCTGCAATGTCTGACGGGCTCCACCCCAATTGGGGGGGCTCTTTGCCGGAGATCTTTTATGATGATGGTGCCATGCCCCAGAGTCCTGCATCGCTACAATTGAGGACCCTCTTGTGTGTTTTCATTTCATTTTTTCCTCCTGGAACAGTGTATCACAATACTTTTTATGTCTTCAGCCTGCACCAGAAGAACCAAAGGAATCTCCTGTCGAGTGACAGCCACTTCCCTGCTTCAGCAGGCAACCTCTCTGCAGTGATGACCGTTGACGTGTGTCCCCTCCCCAGACGACGAGCGTGGATCCAGCAACACAGGTGGTGGACTAAAGTGACCCTGACAGTCCCAAGGTCCAGTTGTCCAACTTTAGTGGAGGTAAAAGGTTGCCTCCCCATGCAAGACAGTACCCTGTATCCCCTGCCCGCCCTATACCCAACCCCCCCCCCCCCCCCCAAATGAACCGTGTGACTTGCAGTTGCCAAGGCTTGTGTGTGACCTTCCAAGTTCGTCGTGCACAGCACAGTTTAGGCCCCCAGCACTCCATCCTGCGACGCACAGCTTTCTGAGTGGTGCTCTGGCTGTGTGGGACTCCAATTGCACCTTCTTTGCCCCAGTGCTGTGGGACACCTGTGCGCTTTCTGGTCCTCTGAGGGCTCTCTGAGTTTGCGTGTGCCAAGGCTTGTTGGCAGAATCCAGAGATGCAAACCTGCCTGCAATCATCCATCCGGCATGGGATATCTTCTGCAACAACCAGGAACCCGCATCTGTTGTCTTGGTTGCATAACGGTCTTCTCACCGGTGGTTCTTCTTTTGCACCTTCATCCGGGTTAGCAGGGGCTCCTATTCTTCCCGGACTCTTCAGTGCTTCTTGGACTTAGTCCCCTTCTTCCAAAAGATCTTCAGGTCCAGAAATTTATCGTCTGTATCTTGCAGTCTCTTCTGGTTCAGCATAATCTTCTATCACGAATTGTGTGTTTCAGGAAACTTACTGCGATTTACTCCTGTTTTCCCGGGGTGCGTACTATTACTTTTGGTGTTTTCTTACACCTCCAGCATCCCTCTACACACTACACTTGCCCAGGTGGGAGACAGACTTTCACATTCCACGATTTTAGTATACGGTTTGTGTTCCCCCTAGGCCCATTGCAACTAATTGTTATTTTCACTATTTGCACTGTTTTCTAATTGTTTTTACAGCTATTTCTGCATTCAAGTGTATATACTGTGTATATCACTTACCTCCTAAGGGAGTATAGTCTCTAAGGTATTTTTGGCATTTGTCACTAAAAATAAAGTACCTTTATTTTTGTAACACTGAGTATTTTCTTTCATGTGTGTGAGTACTGTGTGACCATAGTGGTATTGCAAGAGCTCTGCATGTCTTCTAGATCAGCCTTAGCTGCTCAGCTACAGCTACCCCTAAGTCAGCCGGCTTCTAGACACTGACTTAATTTCACTAATAAGGGATAACTGGACCTGGTGTAAGTACCTTTGGTACCCACTACAAACCAGGCCAGCCTCCTACAGTAAGGCAAGAACTGGGCTGTGGCACCAGACAGTATGGCTAAGTTCCTAAACGGTCAAAAGGAAAAAAACTTGTGAGAATGGCCTAATAGCTTGCATTGCATGACGGGCCACCGAGGGGAATAACCCTGAACACTTTACATGAAGGAGGGTGGGACAGGGATTCACTCGACTACTCCTAAAGCTGCGGCCTCAAAAGGGATTGTGTTGATGCATTTGAATATTGCATCTGTTCATTTGTAGAATTAGAAATAGAATACTGCTTTTTCTTAGGAAAAGTAGTATTTGGCTAGAGATGAGTCGTGTCCACTGACCTATAGCTACAACTCCCACCCACTTCCCACGGGAGCCTTGACTGCTCGACCACAGCTACCACAGAGTCAAATGCAGAAGTTCTTGGTCAAGTGGAGTGGGATCTGGAGTAGGTTGGGCCCAGGACATCAGGAGTAAACAACCTTAACAGTTTGGCCCAGAAGCCGCTGCATGCCCCATGGCCTCTAAAATGGGGGGGGGGCTCTGACATCCTTCAAAAACAGAGAACAAACTCAGGTTATGTCTTATGACAAATAACTGCTTAATTTTTTTAACATGGGGAATTGGTATTTTCTTTTGCTGATGGCAAAGTGGGAGGAGGTTGTAAAGTGAACCATCGGACAGCCTTTCTGGGTCAATACATGCAAAAGAAAAGGTTGTAGGACATCTTTTTTTCTTAACACACAAACATTTAAATACTGGTCAATGAACTGTACACAATTTCAGAATATATTAGCAGTTGAGGGGGATGCAAAAAAATAAAAAATAAAGTCCTTTTTGTAATTTTTAAGTGTGAGGGAAACAGATTTTAATAGGATCAATGCAAAATCAAGACACTTTAGTTGGTATTGCGCAAATGCTAAATATTGAAACCTGATTTCCACAGATTTTTTTGTGCGCTAGTTACAGCAGTAAAAGTCTGTGCAAGTACAGTGCCCTTTCAAAGGGAAGTGTGCTGTCTTTAAATGACAGTGCGCTACCAAATGATGCTTGTATGATATATTTGCAAAAGTGCACTCCAAAATGCACCATTTGCTACATAGTAAATCCATACCATCCTCCTGTTGATTACATTTGGTACACTTGTTCCGTGTGTGAAGCTAGGATTTTTCACAATCCATATGACTTCAGCTATGTAGCATTCCTGTGAGTACCCCATTGTGAAAACTGTTCCAGCACTCTTGGAGCAAAGGTACCCAATTTCAGTTTAAAAACAAACCCTTGCAAATATTTCTAGTCAAGACTGCTGACAAACCTTCCACCATTTGCGGCTGCTGTAAGTTTTTATAACCGAAACCATTTCAACAGAAGGTGCTCTCTATAAGTACCATACACAATCATCCCACGTATGTATGACTTTTAAGAATAAATTGACTAACTATGGATGTGACCCAACAGCTAGAACACTGGGTCTAGAGAACTAGGTTGGAGTCCCGGTATTGGCTCAACAACCTTATATTTGGAGCTAATTATTTAGTCTCCCACTGGGCCTCATTTTGGCACAAAAAGGAGTCCTTAACTCATACTCTGCTGCAGACAGGGCTACCAAATTTGCTAAAATGACTGGTATTAACACCATAATTTTTCATAAACCTTGTGATTTTTGTGAAAGTATGCCACGGATTCCCCCTTCTCTCTGACGTGTTTCATTTGCACACTCCAGTGCAGGTCGACATCTACTACTTTTAGGCACAATCACTATCTTGGCCAAAGTATGACAAGGACATATCGAAAGTTATGGTCATGATATTCACAAACAATTCTAATTAGAGAGGAACACAAAAAAATCATGTTACGAGTATGTTATTGTGGTAATTCAGAGCAATTTTAAAGCATGCCTATTATTTTGCAAACAGACAAAAAAAAAACGCTCACATCATGTCCGTTAAAGTTACGTGGCTTCTGAAAGTTTGTTATAAAACTTGTGTTGTGGTGCTAAAAAGTTTGAGAAGCAGTCAGCTGCTCCTTATTATACTTTAGATACACAACTGGTTTGGAGTGGCTTCCTTGTTCATGTACCTCTAAAGCCTTTGTTCAGATGGAGGCTCACAGCAGGGGTCTCCAGGCCGAAATACCCGGAACAGAGGCACAAAGAAGAGTGAGCTTTGCGCACCTGGATGTCAGCAGCGAGCAGGAAAGAGACAAAGGGCTGGCCTCAATGCCCCGCCCTCTACCAAGTGGCAGTGCTACAGGAGTGCTGATCAGCAGCCCCAATCCACTCAGCAAAAGGACCCAGCTGGAGTTCTACAGGGGCCGGTTTTTTTCTGTCCCCACTTTAGTTTCTAGGTCTGCACTCTTGCCTGCTTCAGGAATGTTAGCAACACAATTGCCATTATCTGGGAAAACAATCTCACTCGTTTTGTGGACAGGAACAGGCAAGGGGGTTTCCAAAATGGAACCCACATGCCTCCCTTACATTCATTACATGTGTAACTGAAGCAGAGTATCGCACTGCGTCACAAGCACGACAGTCACTTGGGATGTTATCACGCGAGACCTTTTGTATTTGCGGTTGTTCTGCTATGCCACAGAAATAACCCAGAATGGATTAGTAACCGAAGCAAGGTATATATCTGACTGCACATTGACAAGATTATCTCAGCCAGCACTTAGTTCATTTGTAAAGTGAAGCAACCTTTTACTCCTAATAGTGAGGGAAGGTCATTAAATGAGACTCCTCCTAAAGAAGGTGTCCGCGCCACACCGTACCAAGCTTTAGATATTCAAGGCTATGGTAGCATTTAAAAAAAAAAAAAAATGAATAAGTTCACCTATGTTTACTTGATTGATTTATATCCGTTCAAAGTGCTCCTCTTCTTACCTTCCAGACTCTGCATGTCTTTTTCTAATTGTAGCTTCCTCACTCTCGAATCCTACCTTCCTTAATTTCTTACTGTAATTCTGCAAGTGGCTCGTGCTTTATTTCATAGATCTTTTCCCGCAACTTAACTATACCCAACTTCCACCAGCCCATATATCTAGCTCAGGCATTTACTGTAACCTTATAGGCCACACTAATGATCATGTCTAAATGGAATGTTTTTTAAGCACATGACTAATCCAATAACCAACAATACTACAGAATTAACCACTAACCTTTGGTTCTGGGTTAGCGTACTCACCGACCGTAAAGCATTTCTACACCTCAGCAGTTCTAGTAAGTGCTATATAAATGCAATAATTATAGGAACGGTAGCCGCCAGTAGGATTGGGTGGGGAAAGGTTGGGGGGGGGGGCTCGCAAGCACTTGTGGCTACGGCACTTGTGCAGAAAGATTGGGTAAAAGCAGTTTATAGTCTCAATGGGAGGGCTCAGGGAGCCTTTGGTATTGATAAACAGAAGCTTCTCCCCAAGACTTCTTTTGCTCTTGCTGTCAAGACACTGAGTAGTACAGTTTCATACTTCACTCAAGAGAGCAGAAATGCTCCTCTCTGAAGAGACATCTATGTATGAAGATTCTCAAAAGCAAGACAAGTGTGGTCTTTAATCTTTTTAATAGAAAACAAATTCCCTTACTGTACACACAAACTGTAAAGACACAAGAGGCAAAAAACACCGATATTAACCATTGGGAGTAATGGCAGAATAAAGGTGCAGCTCTCAGGAATACGTTTGGATGTGGTCCATGGTCCTCTTAAAAATAAGTTACAACGAAAAAAAAAAACAGACGCAGGCTGAGAACGTCAACTAAAATACAGAACAAATCATGTCCATATTTTGCCTCGCATGGACTTGTGTAAGATGGCGACAACACTGCAAAGGTCCGATGCAATGCGCCTGAAGCCCTGCCAGGGTAGAGGCAGAGCCACTAATTACAGGTCAGTCCGTGCGTTGGCTGCATTTGGAGCATATTTTGGCATCAATTCATTGATTTTGCGGATGTAGTCAGATTTCTCAGCACAGCCTTTACAGGTTTCACCCCAGTCATCCAGGATCTTCTTCAGATCTTTCACTTTTAGCTTCTTCAGATCTACAGTGCTCAGGTCGATCTGCTTATCTAAGGAATAAACAATAGATTCCATCAGATGACGAAGCAAAGTCTTGAGATGCACATTAGATGTAAACTCACAAAATTTAAAGAAACAGCGTTTCCACTTTAAACATATAAGATAGTTTTGTTTGTTACAAACTTTACAACAGTTGATCAGAGCTGATCTAAACCACTTTTAAATCAATTTCACTAGCCATTAAGGATCCATGTATATACAGAATTCCAAAAGGCTGAACCAAGAATGCAAACGGAGGTAAACTCAATTCTCAAAACATTGGTACCCCTCAATTAACAAATGAAACAAGTACATCATTTTTATTTTTATTTAGTTTCAAAAGTCTGAAGTTAGCAGCAAAGAATTTCAATACGAAAAAAACAAAAAAACAAACAAAAAAACACACAGGTAAGATGATGGGGTGGTGGTTAAAAGGAAAGAGACAGTTTTGAGGTTTATCGCTCACTGTGGTCATTCAAATCCAAAATTAAATACTTCCAGACACTTTTCATCCAGTCAATCCACCAGAACCAATGATGTACATGGACTGCCACACAGACACATTGAAAGCCATCTCTCCCAACACCAACATTACTTCACTTGCAACCAGCAACAGTGTGGCTACCACTTACTTATTGCAACACAACCCTCTACTTAAGATTCTGTACCTTACTCTTCCAAGGCCCCACGCACCACCAGGAAAATTTGTGAACTTAACACCCTGCCCCTCAACCAATAACCAAGAACCAACCCAAGAAGCATGCCCCCCACTCTGTCCTGGACAAGTATGGAGATGTTTGGTCAGTATGTGACTAGGGCCTGAGATGAGATTGTTTTCTGACTCCAGGGGAGGTTAACCCAGTTATGATTTTGTACGACTAAGTAGAAGCTTTGGCGAATCTTTACTAGGTATGAGCGTATGATGCTGCACAAAACATACATTTACTAAACAACTGACATGGACATTGAGAAGAGATTTTGGATATGATCCAAAACCTGAAAGCTACTCAGTTATGATGAGCTACAATGCTATAACTCACACAAGCCCTGTTCTGGACCTCACATGATGTCAAAGATGACATCACAGTTGATGTAATGAAAGAATCACAGACTTCTGATTGAATTAACAGCAGCGCACTCTAAAATCTCACTGGTGCGTCCTTTATTAATGATCATGCTCAGCATCCTGTGGCACCTTGGATACGTTCCAGAAGTATTTGTTGCCTGTTGAATTAAATTATTTTAGGATGCCTTTTATTTGCCACCTTTGAAAGAGATGGGATTTAAAATGGCCACCAAGTGCCTAGATTGTACTGCTGGCTTCATATCACAGATAGCAGTGGTTTGCAGACTCACAATGTCCAGACCCCGAAACTGTCACGTGGATGTTTGTTCACTTGGGAAATCAGATTTTCAAATCTGAACTGCAGTTCACAAAATCAAAAGCTCATGTATGAGTTGCAAGCAAACGCTCCAAATATACATAAATGTGACCCTTCGAAGTGCATCCTGCATTTACTTTTAGTCAGTGTGCTCCATCTGGGAGGAACAACATTCTAGTGGATATGTTACTCTAGATCCCTTCAAGTAACACTCATAACAACCACATTCCTTCAACTCTCCTGTCTATGTGAAGAAAGTCTGAAGCATTAGCAAACGTTATACTATTTGCAGGTACCAACCATGGAGTATAATTTAGGGCAGAGCTGACATGCAGCAAAGTTACATATACACTGTATATTCTCTCCTTAACTAATCCAATAGTTCATCCTTTTTATTGAATGAAAAAGATATTGCTAATTACGGTATTAAAAGAAGGCCTGGTTTATGTCACCTATGTTCTAAGTGTGGGCGAGTCATTAGTAGCTTTTAATTCTGGTTAGCTTTCATGCTTTTGCACAATTGCCAAACTTGTAAAGGTTTGACTGTAGGTGTGGGGGATGAGAGGTAAAAGGAATAAGGAAGGGTACCTGGGATGATCATGGACCACACTGATCTGCACAGCCCCTTCCTTAGTCCTATATTTCACTTAAAATATCTTAATTTCCTCAAAATGCTATACCCGTGTCACTAGAATACCTTTACAACTGTAGCTGAACAGCTAACCCGTAATTTGAGGTACTAGACCTTGACACTGTCGGCACACAAAGCCTGAGGAAGCCAATCTTATAATCTACGAGCAGCAAACAGCTGAAAAGATCAGTGTATATAAACAGCAAAATAGATAGGCAAGACAGCAATGGGACCGACTTGATGAATAAACAACTTGTTGAATCAGTATGCGCTGAAAATACATATGCCCTTAAAGTCTAGAGGTAGCATAATTTAACAAGCCAATTACACAAAAGCTGCAATGGCAAATCTCACCATACCATACAAACAAGTGGCAAATCGTTTTACAAACGATTTTGTTGGTCCTTAAAGATAGACATTTACTCTGACTATTGCTGCTTTGGATTTTACTAATTATTAGAATCAAAAGCAGCAGGCCGATTGCCTAAACATCTTAATAGTTTGAGTCCTTAAGAAACGAGAAAACTCAGTCTCATAAGAAAGGCAACCATTTGATCGAATGTAATGTAAACAACGTATCATGTTGATATATGTATCAAAGAAAAATCTACCTCCGGACTAACTTCCATGCATTTAAAAAAAAAAAAAAAAAAATGGCCAATTCAGAAATTGTGCGATACCCATGATTTATTGAGGGGAAAAAAAAAAAAAAAAAAGTTGCAACAAATGAACAAAATTAAAGACTCAATTCCAAACCACCAGTTTGTTATTCTGCACAAAGGTGGATAGATTGGTGCTAGTGTGCTGGGGAAAGGAGAGGTACTACAGAGATAGTGTTGCCACATAAGATTATCCTGCACAGGTACACCTTTAAAGATCAGTCCATGAAGGAAAAAGATGTCAGACATTTCAACTTAGCTAAGGAATACTTCATCCCAAACTCATACTGTAGTGAAATCAACCAGAAACCATGAACTGTGGTTGTCACTGGGAGTGGGGATGGCGGAATGGTAAAAACACTGATATGCCAACTCACTGCCTGCCTACAGGCAGACTACCTCGGCAAAGGAAATACCTGAAGACAGTGCCTGGTATCCAGTGGAGGCGACAGCTGGGGCTGGTAGAAGACAAAGGGAAAGAAAACCAATCACATGCAAGGGAGGAGAGAAGGGGCTAAAACCAATAATTTGTCAAAAATGAATTAGCTGAGAGGACACACAATTGAACACTGCATCTACAATCTTCTAGACTGCAGCAAGCCAGATGCAAGTCTTACTCTACTTCTAGGAAGGATGGAAGCAAAAACAGTTTAAATATCTGAATGGCTCAATAAATGCTACACTGAAACGGTTAAAATGTTTACACTTGCTGTCGATTTACTCGTTATGTGATGTTTGTACACAATAAAAGATCCTTACCCAAAAGCAATAAAGAAAATCTAATTCTCAGAGCAGATAATCAAAAGTAAGAAGCAAAAACGACACATGCTAGTTTTCGATTTCAAAGTGAAGAAACTGCGGGTATTAACAGAACAGGAGCATGGGAATTAGCTGAAAATCCTGAAAAAATATTTGGGTGGCTAGGAAACGGCTGCAGGAAAGATACCACCCCCAACTGATACAGTACCACAAAGTTGTTGGCAGCCTTAAATTTCAATATTACCCAAAATTCATGTGAAACTTTCTACACCAGGAAGATTAATTAAATCCAGTTTCCTTCTTAGCATGAGAATTTTGATAAAGGCATTCTTCTATACCCTTGCAGCACAGTACGGCTGCTACTTGGCCTGGCCTTTCAAAATCTGCTTGAAGACAGGTCCAGATTCAAAGACATTATAAAGGAATTCTATGTGTTGAGCATCCTTTAAATCCACTGATCGGGAGAGGAATCCTCCCTTAGCGTAGATTTATTGCCCTGGACTACTTGATAGTCAAACCAGATATAGCCAAGAAATCGAAAACATTAAATACCTCACATGAAATAATGCACGATAGGTTGTGGGGACCATGGCTGGCTGGGTTGTAACTCACACATCCTGCTGGACAACACTACCCCACTCTCACTTAGCCCTGGCGACATACTAGACCCTCTTCACACTTCGAAATGGTATGGAACAGTCTGGCCGATAGAGCAGCGGGTGTTATGCTCAGAGTTCTGCATGTATACTGTATGCCAATTCATATGATGTGTATCAACCTCACTACATGTTCCATTTGTGTATTGAGAATGCTGATGCGTATGCCAGGTCTACAAGCACATCTGCAACACATAGTCCACAAACCAACTTCCAATGATCCAAAAGAAAAATCACACTTTGTTCTCCCTCACCTCCAGTGAAGACCAGTAATTCTCGCCTTTGTATACGGTCAGTAAAAAAATAAACAAAAATAAATAAAAAAAATTAAGTTTTTGGTAATTGACCATTCTGGGCAAAGCAAGGCAATGGGTGCATGAGCCCATGGATTTCCTGTCCATATTCTAGCACAGCAGCAAACATGGAAGTTTTGAAGAGTGAACTGATGTGCCTCCGAAATTAATTAACATAGAATCGGGGGTGCCTTTTGATAGTCTTCCTTTTCTTGGATTTATGAGGATGCTTGTAAGGCACCAGGTCCGATGCCTCCTGTGTAAAAGGCCAAATGATAGCTAGAAGCACGTCACCTTCCTCAGGGCCCCCTCCAATTCAGAAAAAACAACAATTATTTTTACATACATTTCAAACCCAAAAACTTCGTAATCAGGTAAGTAGACTTTTATGCATAAATAATTAGCAGTTTCAGAACTAGACAGTGCAATTTTCATAGTACTCTCGATGTTACCCCATGGAGGAAAACAATGTTCACAAACACCGGGTTAACAACAACTTACGAAGCCAATCTCAGGGAGTTAAGGTGGGCACTGATCAGAACCACACCAACAGGTCACACCGGACAGCACTGGGCAGCAAGACATTGGGTGCCCAATGGTTTCCTATGGGAGTTTGGTCCTTGTGAAGACAGGCCTGCGAGCTCTGGCTAGAAAGTCAGTCAGGGACAACAAGCAGGTAGGTAGCAGACTGAGTGCTTGGGGACGTAGGTGCACCTTTGGTCCTCTTCTGCGCCCAGGGGCGGTGGATGCAGAAGTGTCTTTAGTTGTCTGGTTTTCACGTCCGGGAGCACTCGCAGTAAGAATGACTACAGGCGTTGTGGCAGGGTCCAGCAAGGGTGGACTCGAGGCTCTTAGGAGCAGGGGAACATCACTGGTACCGGTGACCACCTTGGCTGAAGTCAAGGGTCACGGGTGCAGTTGTTGCTGTAGCTGCGGATTTTCCCTCTCCAAAAGCCTGTGGGGGAGGGTCATTTGCGCAGAGGCTACAGGCATCTCTGGAGAGTACAAGATGGGTGAGACTAGTCTCTGGGCAGCTGAGGACCCACGTTGGCACATTCTGTTGGTTTCACCTCCGGTAGTGGACGACAGGTGCAGTGGTCACGTCTCATGTTGGGTTTCGGGGGTTCCAACAGCTGGAGTGCCTTTTCTTTGGAGTTTCTTATTGCAAGTCCGGTGCCCAAGGGAGACTGAGTCTTTCTTGAAGGTTGGACGAGCTGGCTTCTTCTGCAGGATCCTCCAAGGTCAGCAGTCAGGCCGGAAGGGCTGGGTCCAGGTCAGCTGATGCTTCTCCTCTTCTGCAGGTGCAACTCTTCTTTGTCCTGGCCTTCTTACGTTGTCGGAATCAGAGTTATATGGTTCAGGGGTGCCACCTAAAAACTCAATGGGGCTGACCACCTTTAGGGTGACTACACCCTTCTTAGGACCACTTCCACTGGGAAGTGGGAATAACCTTAACCCTAGCGGCCCAATACCTTCCAAACAATATGAATTTTAAACGTAGGGTCCACTTCAGCTAGTCCACCTTAGAAGTGGGACTGGCATGAAGTAGGCACTCCTAATTTTAACTAATTTTCCTGCCTGTTTTGCTGCCAAAAGTGGGGCCAGGACAGGGGAGTTTGGTCATCTCTGCCATCTGAAGATACCTGGGTGGCATTACAAAGGCAGCAAGGCCTTTGAAGCTCCCTGCTCTTGAATGTCCATCCTGCCTGGGAGAGGAGGTCACACCTCTGCCCAGGGAAGGCTTTTGTCTCAGTTCGTCGAGAGTGCTGGCTCTCACCTCAGAGGGCCAGAAACGCCTCTGTGGTGGCTGAACTGGACAGAACCAGTCAGTCAACACACTAGTAGCTGGCAGGTTTTCAGGGGGCACCTATAAGGTACTGTCTGTGTGCATTTTTTAATAAATTCATCACTGGGGTCAGTGAGGGCTTATTCTGAAATGAGGGGTGACTTACATATATTGCATGCAGTGTTTAGAGGGCATGGCGCAGACTGTGTGCCATGACGTGTTTTCAATTTTGGAAGTACCTGGTCACGCAGCCTGCAATAGCAGTCTCTATAAGGTTGGTGCTGGGTCCCTCAGAATGGCACAAGTTGTGCTGCAGCTCTGAGGGGCTCTCGTCAGTACCCATGCCCCAGGAGTACAATTTACTATGGACTTACAGGGGCTGAAGGGCATGGTCACTTGGTGGGGGAGGTGTGGGGGGGGGGGGGGGAAGATCAAGTGACCAGGTGTCTAGTTTTAGGGAAGGAACACTGGCAACGGAGACCTGGTCTGTTGAAGCTGCATCTAAAAACCCGGCAAAGAGTGTGTGAGTGTTTTCTGCAACTAGTTCCCAGCTCCCTAAAGAGGCCAAGAATGAGTATCCGTCCCTGGGCAGTGCTACGTTTAATTGTTAGGAAACACTAAACTAATTACAGAACAAGGAGCAAAAAAAATAAAATGTGGAGCTTAGCATTTTAAATACAAAATGGTATAAATCCAAGTATTCTGTCTTTTCTTTAAAAACGTGAACAGCAACCCCCCAAAAAATGCAACATTCTTTACATAAATTAGCAGTTTAAAAAGACCAAATTTTGGCTTTGGGCATCTGTTTAATCCACCATCATTCAACATAAATCTCTCTTAAATTAACCAACCATCACCTAAATATTGACTTTAGGAGTTTACCAACCGTTACATTTTGTGATGGCCACGGCCTCTGCAAATGGCACTGCAGAACTCCTCTCTCGTACTAGTCACCCCTTCCTTAAAAGTTGCTAACCAACAGACTCAGACTACCTACTCAGTAGCCTCTCCTCCTCCACCAGTTTCCATAAGCAGTCTAGAACCATCTGAATCAACTGCCTTCTTCCTCTGGGCAGAACTTACCATATTTCAATTCACAGATCTGGCTGTCCTGTTTCTTTAGCTTCTCACAGATTTTTTCAGCTGGGATGTGGTGACTCAGGGGCTTAGACACTTCGTTGGTGATTTTAGTTGCTGCGTCGCTGGTGGCACCAATATAATAGCACTGGAAGAAATAATAAAGTCAGATTTCTGCATAAAAAGAGAGGGTTAAAAATTAAAGAAGTCCAGACCTTCGGAACTGAGTTGAAGTAATAGCCGACATCCTACTCAAGGATAATAAGGTAAGCAGCCCTTGCTAAATTTGTTATTTGCATGGTTTTACTTCAGGCTGTTTAACACCTTCATTTCAATATTCTGATTAAAAACCTACTCTACACAGGAGATACGCCCACTGAAAGCTTTTGTGTTTTGTCAAGTTATCCCCTATTTGGCTGCTTGGTCATTTTTCCAAGAATAGAGAGAAATAAAGCTGAACTAGTGAACCATGCCATTTACAAAGATATTCCCTTACATGGCCCAGTAAACATACAAACTACAACAAATAGTGCTAGAACACTATACTGATGAGACAGAGGTCAATGGACAAAAAAAATCATTGCTTTACTTGCAAATCTGATAAACTTCACTTGCCAGGAACCGTATAAAGAAGTCTTTACCAAACTGCAGAGAGAAAAACACAATGACATGGCAGACCCACTAATGAACTCTGTGCACCATTGTCTGATAAGACATGGATGCAGTACAGATACAACTTACAGCAAGCACCTCTAACCCACCAAGTACTTGCTAATACCTCCTGAGAGACACATTGTGTGCAGTCATGCAGTCATCCAGCACCTTACTTTAAATGCAACAAAGTGTGGTTTTCACTGCTGATGACTCAAAGCACCAAATACTTCTCCCACACTTTCAAGCATTCGTCTTTCATCCAGAATATGCACAGGTGTTATGAACCAAGTCAGAATCACTCAGTCCCACCCAACACCAAAACATTTTGCAACCAAGCATACACCCTGAGGAATATGAAGCGCTATATCAGGTGTCTCCCAACAGTCGATCAGGAGCTACCAGTAACTCCCAGACACCTTCAGCTCATTTTTAAATCACAGGGTCACATTTTGCTTTTTAGCAGATCCTGATAGAGAGCAGGGCTGTCAGGTGTATGGGGCAGGCTGAGGCTCGGAGGTGAAGAACTGAATCGCTGAGGTATTTAACTCTTAAAAATTAAAAAATCCGGTTGACTCCGTATTAGAGGTGAGAACGCTTTTATATGGGAGAAAATTAAAATGATAAGTTACCTTAATGATGAACACTTCTTTTTAATTTTCTCCCATTTCAAAGTGTTGCATTACGAACAGCAAGTCACTTGCTCCCAGTGGCAGATAAACACTGAGCTACATTTATAACTGAAAAACTCATTTTGTTTAAATAGGATAAATTTAAAGTGACAAAAACTTTTCAATGAAAATATTTAAGCCCTAATATCATTCTCCACTTTCACTTAAGCCAATTACGTCTTAGTGTTTTATGGAACATGTTTCTTCACTCACATTTCCTCCCATTTAAACAGATGGCTGTATTTTCAGTTACAATGATGGTACCATGTCTACAGGGGACTGCGAACAAGATGCTTGGTGTTTGTAAATGTGACACTGAAATGGGAGAACATTCAAATGATTTTTTTTTTTTTTGCAATACATATACATAAAGTTAACTCTACAGCTTAATTTTCTCAACAGTCATATTTATAAGTGAAAAGTAGAAATTGTTTTAAGTGGGAGAAATTGAAAGTGCAGAAAAATATTCTGAACGTTTTTGCAAAAGGTATGTCCTCTGCCACAAGTACATATGACAGCCTCTCAGTCCACCGTACAAGTATACCCCATTCACAAAGACTACGCTCTCACTGACACATGAAAGCCCTCTCATAGTACCCCAAGTCAAAGTATTTTGCTCAAACCACAGTATCTAGTGCTAAAGACATTAGTCTGAAAGTCAATTAAGCTGGGCGTGGGGGCTTCTGGTAATGCACGAGTTGCTTAGCCTTCGGTAGTTAACAATGATTTTGAATAATCAGTAGTAGTTCTCACTACAGAAAAAGGTTGAAGACCCCTGCTAAATATGCAGTTCAGTTACAATAATACAATTGTATCACTTACAGTATTACCAATAACGGGGGCTGGCCTTGTTTATTGTTTTGGATACTCTATGACCACGAGTGTGGTGGCCATGGAAACAGTTAACTTCTTACACTAGCATATTGTTTTGATGGGTGGTTCTTACAGAGTACACATCTGCTGGCACATCTGTTTATTTGTTTACATCCGTCATAAACCCGATCAGTCACAAATTAGAATCATTAGTCTTTCTATCAATATTAAAGCTATATAAGGGGGTGCTATGGAGTATTGTATCTGTGCACAGTCTCCTTCAAAAAGTGCGCTGATGTCAAACATCATCATCATCTATAGAGGTGTAGACTGAATGATATGAACTCAGCCATGCTCAGGGACACTAGAGGCTGGAAGACACATCATTCAAATGGATTTCTTAAAAGATGGAATTGATTGAGGTTTTCTGTTCCTAAATAAACTTTCAGGTTGTTTGAAGAGCACATTAAATTTTGGCCGGCCAGGCTCGTTTCCACGGAAAGCCTGTGATACACTAAAACGTGATCTGAACTAACAGTAATCATATGGCAGACCCAATGAAATTATTTTTCTCTCTCGGCTGTTTATGCTACAAAAAGGTTTGTTTCACGGCACATATTTTTTAAATCAGTACTTACAAATATGTTTTCTTTGCAAGATTAGTCATGCCTGCATTACAAGGATTGCACACTCCAGCCACTTAGACATTCTGACAGCGAGTATTCAACCATTTTAGAATGGTGCAGTAAACCAACTAGTGAAGAGTACATTTTGCCCAGGTTACACTGGCTTCCAAAGCTCGCTAAATAGTTTTAGAGTTCTGATCTTTTTCACCATCCTGGTAACCAAGTTAACATTATAGCTCAATTAACTGATTTTAGTTATACCTTCTTTCTTCTGATGTTTCCAGATGGTTGAAAGTTAATACGTATTTCATTATGAAATATGTCAAGGATTAACATATTATTGTTTTAGGTTCTTTAGTACTTTGACAGCCAGAAAATAAACATTTACACTGTAAAATAATCCAGTAAATCAACCATGGAATGAGGAGTGTTATCGAGAAATACTAGCTGCAATCCCAACAATAGTATTATAAAGCCTGCTGATAGTCTCTGAGAACGACCAACGAAACAGGACCAGGAATGCAAAACCGAGCATGCAAACTGAAAACCTCATGGTTTAAGGGTAGAGATATTCTGCTAAAAGTAGATCAAATTATCTTAGCGTGCCCAACTGCTGGCTCATTTCTGCCATCACATAAATGAAAAGACAACCGCTTGCAGACGTTAACTTCAATACACGGCAATGAAACCACGGTAAGCACCGAATTAATCAAGGCCTGAGAGCAAGTGGGAAGCAAATACAGACAGATACTGAAGGCGTTTGCCGAAACGCACCAGCTTCCTGGTATGGCGTTTGTGAAAAATAAAGGAAATTAATCCTATTTTCGTAGGTGGTTAATTTGGCGTTAAACCTAGTGGGGCTGGTACAAGCAGAAACCAATACCTCTACAAACTGATTATACACACACGTTAATTTGATGAAGAAAAAAATCAGGGAAAAAAATATATTATTTGGCGGAGTGATTGGAACCATCACTGTATTTAATGGAGGAGTTAGTTACAGACTTATTGTATGTTCAAAACCCTGGCGTTGGTACCATGCACACACCTTCTACTGATGAAGGACAAGCAGACACAGGGACGGGAGCTGGGGGTTTGCCTTGATTCAATGTAACCTTGCGCTTCCAAATCAGCGAAGTGTACACACAGCCGAGGGGAGGGGGGGGAATTCATGGACGCCCATAAACCAAGTGAATTTAGCACAAGAAAGAAGATAACGGAGAGTTTCTTGCTTAGGACACAAAAAACATTATCTAGTCAACTGAACTGGCTCACGACTGTTAGCCATGAGGGAGCTGGTAAAACGGCTCTTTTACAAGAAACCAAGAGTCTACAGCTGGGCCATACTTACAAATCTGTTTTCTTTCCCCTTTGCTTCATTGCAGGTTTTCACCAGCTCTTTCTCGACAACGGCTGAAGAGAACTCCACATTTTTGTCTTTCAGGGACTGATAAAACCTCGACAGGAAGGAGATGCACACTGTCAAGAAAAACAGAAAACACAATATTCAGCTCTTCTCTACTGCAAAGTGCATTTTAAGACAGAAATGATCAACATATTTAAAACAAACATTGGCAAAGTCAGTAGGTCTGACGCTGGCTGTCAGCCTTATAACTGTTTCAATACTTGTTTTGCCATTTTTGTGTGTATATATATATATATATATATATATATATATATATATATATATATATATATATACACACACACACACACACACATATATATATACATACATACATACATACACACTTTTTTGGCAGAGCTGGCAGGCCTGTGTGTGGGCCTTGTGGTGAAGCCGTCGCAGTGAAACTATTCAATGGCTAAAGTAGGCTGAACCATTACACCTCGGGAATGCTGAAGTGGCCAGGAGCAATATATGAATGGCACAAAAACAGATCAATGAATGAGGAGGCCTGGCTAAATGTATGTATATGTATGGCTAATGCCAGACCTAGAAGCGCTGGTAAAGCCAATAGGTCGGGTATTGGCTTCCAACCCTTTGGTTTAGTCAATTGTTGTTTTTACAAGGTTTTTGTAAAACCTAACTGTTGGGGGTGGGGTCGGCAGGGTGTGTATACATACACACACATATATATACATACATATATACACACACACTTTTGATCAGTTTGTGGCACTGAAGAGAATTACTTTGTGTGCAGTGCTGCATGCGAATGAGCAGAACGCGGTCACTCACAGTGAAGTTAGCAAGGGAAGGAGTTAAAAGGGTTGGCTAAAGGTCCCACATATAAGTATATATCCCATAGATAATTTGAGTAAAATCGAAAAGGTTGTGGCTTTTGGCAGACCCCCCAAAAAAACCACACAAAAAAAAAAAAAGATATTCGAACATTTAGTGCCATGAATGTATGTTTCTCTCTGAATTGGCACGTAATGACAAGTTTGTTAACTGACTATGGGTTGCAAGTAATATATGTAGCTCCGAAGTCAACTGTTGACTCGTTTAAGGGCAATGCCATTTTCTACAATTCTTTCAGTTCTGTGCTTCGAGTACGTCTACTGTGCAGAAATACAGCGGGAACCGATTGGTTACAGACTGTCCTCAGTTCCAAGGAAATGTTACATTGCTCTGTTCAGTGGAATCCAACCCAGCCTTTACGGTCTATATTTAGAGTATGGCCAGAAGAGGCTTCTTTAAGCGTAGACGTAGATTAAGTAAATACAGAAAAGTAAAAAACACCATACAGATGCACCAACTCAGTCCCCGCCGACAGCTCAACCAATGAGCTCTTCAGCAAGTGGCCTCATAACCACTCACAGTCTCAACTAATGCTATTCTACAAGTTCATGTTTAAGCGGGATCCTTTGCTAGCACTCTACGCGTTTTAAAGGGTTAATCTTAGGAGCATTCGTTCTCCAAGCTCATATTTGTCCTTTCACTACAAGCAAGTACTATGCGCATCTCCCCACAAGTTCACTTCACTGATTACCCACGCCTCGCAATCAAATTTGTTGCCAGTTTACTCACTATTATACCCATTACACCTAGTTTCCAGCTACCCTTCACAATCTCAAACATTAGCTTTGCTTCCAATTAGAATTTCCTCAATCACCGACTCACATCCATCCATCCGCCACTGGTTCCCCGTCCAATCACAGCCCCCGAATAAACAAATTAGAAGCCTTTTATACGCGTGTCATTGTATCCAATAATGACCCAAGAATGACAAGGATTCTGTCAGCATCAAAATAAAGGTGTTTCTTTTCTTCTTTTCTTTTTTTGACATAGAATCCACACGGTGACGCTTACCTTAGCATGATAGATTCATGTCTATAATTCTTTTTTGTAGATTGATATGGAATTTACCTCGGTGCAACTTTATTTTGGATGCAACATAGAACTTAAGCCCTGATGAAGTCCTTAAGAGATTAACTTCTCATGGGATGAAACACGTGTTGGCTGTTCTGTACTATACTTATGGAGAGTTCCAGACATTGAGAATAAAATCTGGACTCTGAGATGAACATGAGTCGGTGATTGATTGACTAAGAAGACTGGATACATCAATAACTCCTAATTAGGAATATCATGAGTGCTCTGACACCTGTTTTTTTTTTTTGTTTTTTTTAAAAATAAAGGGGATACCTGGAAGCAGGTGGGTGTCTGAAGACGGTGGGCCGAGTAGGATTTCTTGAAGTCAGGTGGGCATGTCTGGAAGCAGGTACATGTGTGGGAACTAGCCAGCGGCACGTTGGCTGTGAAGATGTCTGGCTGCAGTGAGGCTGTCGCGGCAGAGGGTGGGCTCTGGGAGACGGTCAGTCTAGAAGACGGTGGGGTCTCTGGCAGCAAATACGCTGGGGAAGGTTCTGCCAGGGATAAGGGGGGTGGAGGTCTCTTGAAAAGTGGATATCGGACGGGCCTAGATATCACTGCGGGGGATGCTCGGCGTACAAATAGGGTATGGGAAAGTTGGAATTTACTCGAGAAATCTCTCGAAATAGCAGTGGAAGAGCAACTCGCCTTGTCTGCTGGCGAACGTAAAGCACATGCAACTTCCTGTAGTAATTGAGCCTCCTCACCTTCACAATCTCCCTGACGCAACGCCGAAGATGCTCTTGGCACGTGAACTAATAATACCAGTGTCGGCAGCAGGACCGCGATCCTTACAGCGTCCATCACGCCACTGAACGTCGTTGCTCCGGTTTCGAAGTGAAACTCCGCACCGGCTTCTGGATCCTAAACCTTCACTCAGCCGACTCTGGCCGCCCACAGCTCTTTATCCCATTGGCTACCCTAGGACAGACATCAAAACGCTCCATTCGTCTATTGGTCGCAGTTTGCCAGATGCTCCACGACACGCTCTTCGATTGGTAAGTTTTGGATACCTGGTGAAGTCTCCGGGTTTGTTGGCGCACGGTGATTGGACGAGATTAAAGACAAATGAAAAACTAGACCGCCACGTTTCTCAAGCACACTGTTTAGGTCAGGCAAAAGGCAGTATTTTATTCAGAGTTAAGGTACTGTACAGTAAGGCTATAACGCTGTACAGTAAGAAGGGTGGGAACCGGGGTCAAAGGTAAAACCACTTTTCCGTGCACTGAACGCGGCCAAAGCTCACTACAAGAAAGTTCTTCTAAAAACAAGAACCGAGTTAACTGCTCGTTTCATAACACCACAGCGCATCATAGTATCGCTATATGAGCCTAGTTTATACGCCTCCGACGTCCTGCTGGGGGAGCTAAATTTATAGAAGTGTAGTATTGGGTTTGACGAATAATCCACCAAAGAAAGAACCGAAATCACAGGAGGTTTCCTAATAAAATTAAGTTGTATGTTTATAAGCAGAGATAAAAGACCCACGCCAAAGCATGCAGTCATAGCGAAGTGCAGCAGGCAACTGCCCAGCACCTAGCACCATGACATCATCTAATATTGTAGAGCAAGAACTTTCTAAATTCTAACAAGACTGAACGAAATGAAGCACAAATCAAAATACACATGAAAATGCATATTGTGGTGTTCGCTCTGACGCAGGCATACAGGTAGGCCTTAGGCGGGGCACGGGAAGTACATGACAGACACTGCTGGCATGCTAGGAGCGGCCACTCCGCCCTTTATTTATCCCTTGGTGCCGTGGTAATGTGCGGCAACATAGAATTGTTGATGCCGAATGGCACTCTACACATATCACGATATCCTCCTTCCTATAAAAAACAAATTAATTGAGATTAAAATCTATCAGATTCGCAGGTAACAACTTTCCTCAAACCGTGTGTCCTATTTTGTGGAGAGGCTAACCTAGATACCTCAGAGGAGACAGCTGAGTAATTTTTTTTCTAGCTGACGCGACAAGAATTTTCAATTCTATTAAGGACATGGAGGCGAGGATTATGCTTTCTCTTTCTTTTACTAACTTTCACAGCAGCCAATTACAAAGTGTTTAAAGAAAAACTAAATTTCCCAATATTAGCAACCACCAGTCACATGTACCAATCACTATACGTGACCTCCACACATAAGAGTCCGGAACCCCAACGTCACTCCTCTTTCTTTGTATCACAGATAATCCTCAGACCACTTGCACACGAATTCCTTCCGAAACCGAATAAAACTGGAACTTCTCTCTTGAAAAACGAAACTGCGGATTCAAACCGAACTGGCAACCAGGACCAAGCGAATTCTGCGCAGAAGTAGAAACTCAACGATAACCACACCAACAGTGATCTTCAACAAGATTTCACGAATTCTTCTGATCAGATCCTGAAAAATAAGGATACATAATTATAATACCATTCCCAAGAATGATAAAAAACAGAGCTCAAAATCAGCATCTCATCAACAATTCAAGGGTGGGTATACATCTTTATATACAATTATACAATTGAATAAACTTTCCAAAACCATATCGGGGGGGATAATCCTCACCTCCGTGTCCTTAATAGAATTGAGGCTCGGATTATGCTCTTTTAAAGCTGATCCATAACAATAGATGCAACATCAACAACAAGTTTAAAGTAAAATTTACGAAATGTATTCTCAGAAGACCAATCAGCTGTCTTCATGATATCTTGTAAACTAGAACCAAGACCAAAAGATTTGGAAGCCATAGCTCCTCTCACTGAATGAGCACCAAAATGCTGGGTATTAATACCTGCCTCACTCATTAACCATTTAATCTACCTTGCTAAAGTGGCAGAGGCTACAGGTCTAAGCGGTTTCTGAATAGAAATTAGCAATTGCCCATTCATATCCTGTCTGAATTCTTCAGTGGCTGATTCATAATCTTTCAAACATTGTACCACACATAACTTTGAATTACTCGGATACCAAGGATAAGATACTGACCTGCAATTGGTTTTAGTCCTCCTGGAAATTGAAAAGGAAACCCCTTCAGGAGAATATAACCTGCCAGATAAATCTAAGGCTTTCACATCAGAAACTCTCTTACAAGAGACCAAGCAAAGTAACATAGTCAATTTTGCTGACAGTTGTTTACTGTTTCCACGCTCATAACATTCTAAACTGAGCGCCCTCAGTGTGTGCTGTGTAATGGGCTTGTTTCGGCCGTTACACTCTTACCGGCTCGTCAGCGCTTCAGGCAATCAGCGCTTCAGGCAATCAGCTGTTCTGGAGTCAGCTGTTGCTCCGCTTCGCTCTGCGGCTCTCTTTCAAGCGTGACGGCTCCTTAATCTGGGGAATCCCCTCACAGGCAAGCCCTTGTTCGTTCCCTCAGGCTGCTGCTTTCTCGACGCTCGCCGACATAGGAGTGCTGAACCACGCCTCCTATTGATTCTGAACTGTTTTTTTCACACAGACATCCACTTCCTGGTTCTGCCTTTCAAGCCTCTTAACCCCTTACTCTAGGAACATAATTTTTTATACTGTTTTGTTTTTTCCTTGTAATTATTTGCTACCAGAAAATAATTCATTATTTATTTATTGTTTTTTATATATTTTATAAATTTTATAATGGAACATTTTTTTGAGGATGAAGAGGCTCAACATTTTAAAGAGAATTTGGATTACTTTATTAAGGATTCCGTTCAGAAAGCTGTCTCAAGCTCAATTTCTGATTTTTCAAAGACCTTTGAAGCCTCAGTTAAAAAACTTTTGTCCTTTGATGTCACATCTCCTGCTTCCAAGAAGATAAAAAAACGAAAAGCGGACAATGTAGCCTCTCATTCGGACTCTCCTTTTAAAAAATCCTCTACTCAACCAAGTACTTTCTCTAATGTTTCCTTCCCCATTCAGATTTCTCGCTTGGGAGATACAGATGATGATATGGCTGATACAGACACGGATAAGGATGATCCAGACATAATGATCTGGTCAGGGCCTGTGGAGAAGAGGCGTAAAACTTCTCTAGATGTACTGGGAGAGTCATCAAGATCAAATGACAATAATGATTCCTTATTGGATTTTGCAGGTCAACCTATGTTTAATCCTATGCTTATCCGTCACCCTAATTCCACTGAGTGTACTCCCTGCGAACATGTGGCGGCGTACGTCTCCAAGAACTTACGCCAACCATTAGACAAACTGGTGCGTAACAGGTTGAAATCGGAATGTCCCAGACCTTCCCTTCCTAATAATATAACCGCCACTCCGCTGTTTGACCCAAACATTCTGATGCTCTTTATGAATTTTGGGAAAGACCCCCCAAAAAAGGGGTATACAGGGCCTGGACCAACTGCCAGGACAGATTATTGGATCATTCCGGTCCTCTTACAAGAATCTTGGATTTGGCTGAAGAAGCCAGGATGGAGGGAAAGAAAGTTGACCTGGTCGTTCTTTCAAATTGGGCCCAAAGGGCGATTTGTCTCTTTGGCAACACAAATGCTTCTATGGCACAGGAAAGACGGAAAAGTCATTTATAAAAAATTGATCCCAAGTTAAACAACCTAGCTTCCAAGGAAATGGGACTTGAGGCCAATGGACTTCTTTTTGGGGACTCCTTTATCAAGGAGCTTAGTAAATACGTGGCCACCTTTCAATCAATTGACAAAGCTCAGTCATCTATGCAGAAGATATTTCACTCGCATGTTTTTGGCAGAGCCGGCAAAGGCAGGAGTCGCTTTGCCGGCCGATTCACCCACAGGGGTGCGGTCAATCAGACCAGAGGCTCCACTTCCTATCAACAGGAGTTCAAGCCACAGTTCTATCCTCAGAGGAACCGTTCCTTCAGACGTGGCTTCAGATCCAGAGGCTTTCAAAACTCAGGTAAGAGATCTCACTTCTGGTCCATTGTTGGTGGGAGGACGGACAGCCTTGTTCCTAACAAATTGGCAGATGTTGACAACAGATCCGTGGGTATTACAAACAGTTTCAGGTTACTGCATATAGCGCTATTCCACTCCAGTCCAACATTGTCTTCCAAAACCTTTGATTCTTTCGACAGAACAAGACAAATTGCTCTCTCAAGAGATACACTCCCTCATTCTCAAACAAGCAATCGAAGTATGCTCCACTCATCCTTCAGGGTTTGTAAATACTCTATTTCTGGTTCAAAAAAAGAAAAAAAAATGTAGTCCGGTCATAAACTTAAAGTTGTTCAACAATTTTGTAGCAGACCATCACTTCCAGATGTAAACTATTCTCCATCTCCGGGACTTGTTACTAGAAAAAGATTGGATTGTTCGTTTAGATCTACAAGATGCATATCTCTCCATCCCAATTCATCAGTCCTTCAGGAAATTTCTTAAATTTCAATGGGACGACCAATTCTTCCGCTTCACATGCCTCCCCTTTGGTCTTTTCTTCAGCCCCATGGTATTTTACCAAGGTGTGAAAACCAGTGGTGACACACATGAGAGCTCAAGGTGTCAGAATCATGGTCTACCTAGACAATTTTCTTATTTTACACCAGGACAGATCCACTTTGATGGAACACTTAGACAAATTTGTTTCTCTCCTTCAAAGTCTAGCTTTTCTCATCATCAGAGAAAAATCCAATCTTATTCCGTCTTGGCAGATGGAGTTTCTAGGGTTTCTCATAGATTCCGTGAAGGCTACCCTTCACCTTCCATCTCAAAAGATTTCCCACATAAAGAAAGAAATAGGATTGGTTTTGAACAAATCACAACTTACAATCAAGAGATTGGCTTGTATAATCGGTCTTCTTGCCTCGTCTATTTAGGCTATATTTCCAGGTCCCCTTCATTGTCGAGCGCTCCAGAGGTAAAAAATTCGGCACCTTCGCAAAGGTTTCGGATACGAGGACCTAGTGTTGCTAGACCACGAATCTCGTGTCGAACTCCAATGGTGGCTCGATCATCTAGACGCATGGAATGGCCAAGCAATTTTCTCTACAGCACCAGATCTTGTCTTAGAATCCGATGCAAGTCGGACTGGTTGGGGCACAAGATGTGCTCAGTTCTCGACTGGAGGTCTATGGTCAAGAGAGGAGTTGTCACTGCATATAAATTGTTTAGAGATTCTTGCAGGTTCCTTTGCGATCCAAACATTTGCCAAAGAGAAGGTAAGCTGTTCTATTCTCCTCCGGATGGACAACCTCTCGGCGGTCCGATACATAAATCATCTCAGAGGTACGCAGTCAAAACCTATTGCTGAGTTAGCAAAGAGTCTGTGGGAATTTTGTTTTCAAAATCAAATTTCTCTGCAAGCGGAATATCTTCCAGGAAATATGAACACAATCGCAGATTGGTGTTTCAGATATCTTCAAGACTCCAGCGATTGGCAGCTGCACCCTTCCGTTTTCAAAAACATTTTTTCCAGATTCGGTCCTTTCTCGAATGACCTCTTTGCCTCTCGTTTGAATTCCCAGCTCCCTCACTTCTACAGTTGGCGACTGGATCCTCAGGCGTTGGCTTTCACCGCCTTTCAACAGGACTGGTCCAATCAAACAAATTATGCTTTTCCCCCTTTCATTATGATCTCCAGAGTTTTGGCGCAGATTCGCCGCCAATCCACCAGAATTTTACTAATCACCCTCTTTTGGCAAGGACAGCCCTGGTTCCCTTCAGCTCTGGAATTGCTAATAGACTTCCCTGTCCTCCTTCCTCTCTTCCCCTCTCTTTTGTTGAATCCCATGGGTCAACCTCACAAATTGGTACTCAATCATTCCCTTCAACTAGTGGCATGGATGGTTTTGGGTCTTCCTGGAGAACCCCAGGAATTTTGCAGGAAGCTGCTAGCTTCATCCACCAGGCCTGGGCTCCCGGCACAACCAAGGCGTACAACTCAGCCTGGTCAGCTTGGCATAATTGGTGTCTGGTCAGGGGTGCCTATCCCTTTTCAGCGGATGTAGTTCTCATCATTAATTTTTAGCCTCCCTGGCAGCCCGTGGTAGAGCATATAGGACGGTAAATATGTACAGGTCCGCGATTTCCGCGGAACATGTTTGAATCAACAATAAACTAATCAGTGAACATCCTCTAATTTGCCGGCTGTTAAAGGGAGTACGCTTTGCTAAACCTCCTTTACCTCAGTATAATGCCATGTGGGATGTCACTGTGATTTTGCAGTTCCTTTTATATCAACAACCTAACTCTCTCTTATCCCTCAAATACCTTTCTGCTAAACTTACCATTCTCTTCTGTCTAGGTTCCCTCAAACGTATTTCTGAGGTTAGAGCTTTAGAGGTGACTTCTGTACAGTATACTGCTGCAGGTGTTTTCTTTCAGGTTCGAAGAAGAACAACGACTAACCTAATGTCAGCTTTTTATCCGTATTTTCCTGATCATGCTGAATTATGTGTGGGAAGTTGTTTGAGAGAATATATATCAAGAACAAACGATTTAAGAAAGCCTTCTGAAACTCAACTCCTCATCTTCTTTAGGTCCCCTCACAATCCTGTCTCGTCCACTACCTGAGCTCGTTGGGTAAAATGGATCATGAACCTTGCAGGTACTGACACTTCCATCTTTGGGGCTCATTCCACTAGAGGAGCTATGGCTTCCAAGGCCTTTTGGGCAGGCTTGAGTTTAGTTGACATTCTCAAATCGGCAGATTGGTCAAATGTCTCAACCTTTAGAACGTTCTATTGTAAACCTGTCTCTCATGTTGTCAGTTCTGTGATTTCTATGCTTTGAACTAGCATAATAGGAGCCTCCGTGTTTTGTAATAAAATGGAGATTTCCTTAGCTTCAGTGAAAGAAAGTCTTGATTTTATTAAAGACACAGATGCGAGTATTATCCCACCACTTTTGTCCTCTTTTAACCCTCCCTTTGTTTTTGATCAGGTACTTCTACCTCTACCAACCAGACGTCTTAGGAGTTTTCCTCATCTACATTGGGATGCTCCACCTGATCTACCTACAACTGTGCATAAGGGATCCTTGCTTCAAAGTTTCCAGCATTCAATGCTTCATCCGGATTTTGATGAAAAGACTTTCAGTGTCATTTATTGTTTGGAGGCCTTTTTCTCGCTTCTATTGGCATGCATTATTTTACTTTTGATTTTTCCTTTATTCAGAGTTGATTAACTGCTCTGCATGAAAAGAGGACTTGTTGCTTTCAGTCAAGACATTTATACCTACCTGCTATCCTGATTGGTTACTTCTTCATGACATGTATTTTGTAGTTTTCCCAGCTAGGGTTGCTGGGAGTTGTAGTTTTTTCTTGGCTGCTATTTGAATTAAAGCAAGAGAAGATAGCATAATACTCGCCTCCGTGTCTTTAATAAAATCAAGACTTTCTTTCACTGAAGCTAAGAAAATCTCCATTGTTTTTATTCCACCATCCTTCACCATGCATCATAATGGAACATTTAGTAACCTTGTCAACTCGTACTGGTTAAGTGAACTTGGATGTTATGACAAGACCAGAGGCTCCTATTATGCTTTCTTTTCTTGGTAAATTTTAATAGCAGCAGTCAAGACAGAAAACTACAATTCCCAAGTGGCGAACGATAGTAGCCAATGGGAAGATGTTTTGCTTTCACTACTGACCGAGCTGACAAAAATCTCTGGATTGCACTTCTCAGTTCAAATAAGACATTCATTATTATTTCATCACGAGGTCCTAAAAAATGAAATTAGTAGGTCAAAAGCACATGCTAGCGCGCCTTGTCCTTAGTAAGTAAACTTACAAGGGGACGCGTATAGGTCGATGAATCTTTTGAATCGCATAGGGTATCCTAGTTAAGTATAGCAAGTAAAGGATATCTACAACAAATCAATCCAATCGAATTAAAATACCATGAATTAATCTAATCAAAAACTACCATCACTTATATGGAAGTTAGTTTGTTTTATTCCCTATTAATTACAATTCTAATAAAAAACTTTTATTCAGCAATATCATGATTTCCAATCTTTATTAGCAACCTAAGGAATGAATTCATAGCACATTATTAATATGCAACCAACATTAAGCAAATGCATAGCAATTTATGATCAATTGAATAATTCAGCAATATAAGTCAGTCAGTCTAAGTCACCCTAAGTCGCCCTTGTCAGCCTGCTTATTTCCAATTAGCATCAGCACGTGGGTCTTCATGCGAAAACAATTTAGTCAAAAATCATTAATTTGGAAAAATCTAACTAGAAGAGAAAAACATTTTAAAACAGCGCAGTTGGTACCTAGAAAGAAAAAGCATTCATTAGTCATTCAGGTTATAACTACTTATCCAAGATAGATTAGCAATGAGTCAGTCTTCGTCTCCAGGTCATCAGTCATCAGCAAGGCTCCGGCTCACAGGAAGCAAGCCCAAGTTTCAGCACTTCGGACAGCGTCTCCTGGCGTCATCAACTTTCGCCTATCCGTTCTGATTTCTTTCCTCATGTCATGACTTTTTATTAGGGTCTCTCAGTCCATCCCACAATTTACCCATTGGTCAACCTTATCAGGGGTTATGACTCTAACCTATAGTTTTTGTTTACCACTTGTCTACGTTATTTTGAGAGTCAAGTTCCATTAACATGATTGGTCCTCTTGTTGATGAGTACATCATCCGGTTCTTCAGGTAACAAAACTGTTGCTCCCAGCTCTTAGTCTGTAGCTCCATTGTTCAAGTCCTGGGAAAGTACATTTAGCCTACTCCACACATAATTGTATGAATTTGTTCTGATCGTCTCCTGTCTGCTGGTGAGTTTGCAGATTTTTCTAGCAGTGTTTCATGGTGAACTCTGTACAGTTCAAGGTCCCTTTTTCTCCAGTTCCAGTCTGCGTCAGCTCATCGCGTCTCCACGTTTAAGCAAGCAAGGCCCAGTGCCGACAAGGCCTCTGGTATAGCTAATCTAAGAATATGAAGCATCATAACATAAATTTATATCTCTCATTGTAGCACATTAGTACAATTATTAAACTTTCACATTATTTAGTACTGTTAACACAGATGGTGATCACTCCCCGTGGGCACATTTTGCACATTACACGTCATTTTCAATTACTGTAAATCAAATATCACCTTTTCTCATCAGTAAATATTTGCAACTCATTAGCATATTCTCATATTAGCATATCAGCTGCAACAGTCCCTCCTCTGATGACTAAATATGTCATTACATCTTTCCTTGTCAAACATTACAAGTTACTTTCAGTTACATTCTGATCTCTTCTGTTTCCATTTTCCCTATAGATTCTTCTTCTAGGTGTTTTTTCACTCCTCTGATTATTTTTAGCTCTTTTTAATTGAATTAGTAAGCAATTTTTGTACTTCTTTCTCATTTACAGGGATATATGAACAACAGTGCTTTTCGTTAATCATTTTGCAGACTCCTCCGTCTTTCGCTAATATTATGTCTAAAGCAAGCCTGTTTTGAAGCCTCATAGCTCTAGCCGCAGCTAACTCACTGTTTAGTAATAATATAGCTCCTGTAAAGTTAGTTAACATATTATCTACTATAGTTGACAAGTTTCGTATCTTGTTTGCATTCAATGTAACTTCTACTGAAGGAATTACTGCTCCAAAAATATCCCCTACTATTGCAGAGGCTGTTTCTCTTCTTTGTCTCATTCGGTGTAACTCAGTCATTTTCGGTATCTTTTTCAAATCATCTATTTGATATATTTTAGGGAATACTATTCCCAAATAACATGTCCCATACCATCCCTTAGGGAGTCGGTAATAAGCATTAAGTCCACAAATGTAATAGATCCCAGATATCACAGGGTCAGCACCATTCAACATGAACGTCCATTTACTCTGAAACAAAAACACATGCCTACATTCACTCGTTTCCACAAATAAAGTGCCTGATTTTGGCCTATATATACAAAGCTTCCCTACATGTAATGCATCTAAAGCTATCTTCCCTTGTGTTTTAATTGTGTTTTAATAGCAGTGTAAACATAATCATTTTTGTAAGTCCTTTTCTCTAATCCTTTTTCTAATCATTCTTTCAATGCTTTTCTCCTATCATCAGTATGCCCAATAAAGCTCTTTTCCATGGGAGTTAATAAGCAAGTCAAATTGTTGCGATGCACATAAGCCGTGCCAAACGTTAGTGTAGGCTCGAAGAATCCTCTAACTAGTACTATATCGTGATCCTTAGCTATTCTACTTAAATATCTAATTATAGGAACAAAAGAAAATACTAAATCATAATTTGAATAAAAGTACTGAATGTTCTCCTGATTAAAGAAGCGTGTTGGTAACAAACTGCAATTTATACCCTAAGTCAGTGGTAGACTATGATAAGTAACCCCTTCTTCCACAGAGGAAGGCATGTGTGTACACATAAGACAATCCTTTGCATCCATCATTTCCACATAATCCATAATTTCCACATACTCACTCAATAGACGATAGAAGACTTTAGAAGACAATTCTCCCCTTGCATTAGTATAATCATGCAAATGTCGCTCATCTAATTTAAACTTCTATGTAGCTCTTAATGTAATAGCTTCATGCACAAATGTAACCCTTGCTTCTTTAATCTCATGAATTGACATACCCACAATCATTATCACAAACAATATTCCACACACAAGTGCCATTCCTATACTGAAATATCTACAATACTTAATATGCCTCACGTTATTATCTAGGTTGGCCATGATCTGTAAAGGATCAGAAAGCAGAGTCTTCAACTCCTAATTAAAATGCAACACAAAAATCAAAAATATACTTCTTTCTTCACGCTTTTAACTTCATACGACAAGACCCTTCTTCCTTTGTCAAAATCGGTTAGCAGCTGGTCAACTCCAGGATTTATATGTCTCTTTAGGCTATCAATGTCTGTAGGAGGCTGGCCTGGCTTGTAGTGGGTACCAGAGGTACTTACACCTTGTGCTAGGTCCAGTTATCCCTTATTAGTGTAGAAGAGGTGTTTCTAGCACCTTAGGCTGATAGAAGGTAGCTATGGCAAAGCAGCTTAGGCTGAACTAGGAGACATGTAAAGCTCCTACTATACCACTGGTGTCATATGCACAATATCATAAGAAAACACAATACACAGATATACTAAAAATAAAGGTACTTTATTTTTATGACAGTATGTCAAAAGTATCTCAGTGAGTACCCTCAGTATGAGGATGAAAAATATACACAAGATATATGTACACAATACCAGAATTATGCAGTAATAGCAAAAGGAAGTAATGCAAGTAGTGTAAAGTTACAGTAGATTGTAATAGGAGCACATATATATAGGGGCAACACAACCCATATACTCCAAAAGTGGAAAACGAACCACAAATGGACCCCAAACCTATGTGAGCTTGTAGAGGGTCGCTGGGGCTGTAAGAAAATAGTGAGGGTTAGAAAAATAGCCCACCCCAAGACCCTGAAAGGTAGGTGTAAAGTGCACCTACAACCCCCAGAAAGCATAGAAGTTGTGATAGGGGGATTCTGCAAGGAAAACCAACACCAGCAATGCAACAACAGTGGATTTCCGGACCTGAGTATCTGTAAGACAAGGGGACTAAGTCCAAGAGTCGCGACAGTGTCGAGAGTGGGCAGGAGCCCAGGAAATGTCAGCTGAGGTTGCAAGGAAGCTGCCAACGGATGGAAGAAGCTTGGTGTTTTGCAAGAACGAAGAGGACTAGGAACTTCCCCTTTAGAGGATGGATGTCCCACATCGTGAAGAAGCTTGCAGAGGTGTTCCCACGCAGAAAGACCGCAAACAAGCCTTGCTAGCTGCAAGGGTCGCGGTTAGGGTTTTTGGATGCTGCTGTGGCCCAGGAGGGACCAGGATGTCACAAGGTTGCTAGTAGTCGTCTGGCTACTTTGTTGCAGTTTTGCAGGCGTCCTGAGCAGTCAGCGGTCGATCCTTTGGCAGAAGGTGAAGATGGAGATGCAGAGGAACTCTGGTGAGCTCTTGCATGCGTTATCTGAAGAATTCCCCAAAGCAGAGACACTAAATAGCCAGAAAAGGAGGTTTGGCTACCTAGGAAGGAGGATTGGCTACTAAGAGAGGTAAGAGCCTATGAGAAGAAGTCTCTGACGTCACCTGCTGGCAGTGGCCACTCAGAGCAGTCCAGTGTGCCAGCAACACCTCTGTTTCCAAGATGGCAGAGGTCTGGGGCACACTGGAGGAGCTCTGGGCACCTCCCCTGGGAGGTGCAGGTCAGGGGAGTGGTCACTCCCCTTTCCTTTGCCCAGTTTCGCGCCAGAGCAGGGCTGGGGGATCCCTGAACCGGTGTAGACTGGCTTATGCAGAGAGGGGCAGCATCTGTGCCCATCAAAGCATTTTCAGAGACTGGGGGAGGCTACTCCTCCCCAGCCATCATACCTATTTCCAAAGGGAGAGGGTGTTACGCCCTCTCTCAGAGGAAATCCTTTGTTCTGCCTTCCTGGGCCAGGGCTGCCTGGACCCCAGGAGGGCAGAAACCTGTCTGAGGGGTTGGCAGCAGCAGCAGCTGCAGTGGAGACCCCAGAAAGGCAATTTGGCAGTACCCGGGTTCTGTGCTAGAGACCCGGGGGATCATGGAATTTACATGGCCATGTTCGGACTTACCATTGTGACGCTATACATAGGTCCTATGTATAGTGCACGAGTGTAATGGTGTCCCCGCACTCACAAAGTCCGGGGAATTTGCCCTGAACAATGTGGGGGCACCTTGGCTAGTGCCAGGGTGCCCACACACTAAGTAACTTTGCACCCAACCTTCACCAGGTGAAGGTTAGACATATAGGTGACTTATAAGTTACTTAAGTGCAGTGGTAAATGGCTGTGAAATAACGTGGACGTTATTTCACTCAGGCTGCACTGGCCGGCCTGTGTAAGAATAGTCAGATCTCCCTATGGGTGGCAAAAGAAATGCTGCAGCCCATAGGGATCTCCTGGAACCCCAATACCCTGGGTACCTCAGTACCATATACTAGGGAATTATATGGGTGTTCCAGTATGCCAATGTGAATTGGTGAAATTGGTCACTAGCCTGTTAGTGACAATTTGGAAAGCAGAGAGACCATAACCACTGAGGTTCTGGTTAACAGAGCCTCAGTGAGACAGTTAGTCATCACACAGGGAACACATACAGGGCACATACTTATGAGCACTGGGGCCCTGCCTGGCAGGGTCCCAGTGACACATGGACTAAAACAACATATATACAGTGAAATATGGGGGTAACATGCCAGGCAAGATGGTACTTTCCTACAATGTCTTTTCCGATAAATCAGTAATCTTAATCTCTTTCCTTATTCAGCAACGTAGTCTGTTGTTTCTTTCCTTCAAGTTGCATCAAAATACTGATTTGGAACTTCTCTGTCAAAACAAAAGGACATAAACTCGTTCTGCCAATCACTTATTGTGGCGTATGCCAACTCTGGTCCTGCGTATTTTCCACTTGCCACTGTCTTTCTTTTCAATTTCCTTTCCCCTGTCAGTTCTCCATCACCCAGTTCATCTTTCTTTGTGGTATCTTGTTCTTCCTCTATGGTCTCATTTATTACTGAGTCCTTTTTCTTGCCTATTTGAGATTCAGGCCAATTATCCCCTTTTCTTACACCTTCTGTCAGCAATCTCTTTAAGATAGGACTTTTCTCCTTTACCTTGTCTGAAGTGGCATCTTTTGATGGACCTGCAACGGGTTCAGGAGGAGTCAGATCACTTTTGCTTTGACCTGGCTCAACTCTTTTCCCCTAAGGCTCTGGCAATGCGTTTCCTTGTTTTTCAGTCCCTTTTGTTTGCGTTAGCACTTCTTCTGTGCATGGATCTCTTAAGGCCTCTTCTGCCTTGAATGCACGTTCTGTCTCTTGATTTTCCACACCCTTGTCTCTTACTGGGGTGATTGATCCTTCTTCCATTAGTTCTGGGTCTATTTCTGGCTCAACTTGTTCTGGTTCTGGTTCAGGCAGAATTACTCGCTTCGCTGCTGCTGGTGTTCTCAGCAACACTTCTTCATGATCCTGGGAACTCACCCCCTTTTTGGTATGGCTTGCATGTATCCAATTGGGCAGTCCTGCACACTTTACAGCTGTGGTAGTCGTCAACACCACTTGATATGGACCCCTCCAACGTGGCTCTAAGCAGGTTTTCCGCACATGCTTTTTGGTCACGACCCGGTCTCCGGCTCTCAAGTTGTGACCTGGATCATGGATAGGTGGCAAAGTAACAGCTTGTACCTGCTGAGAAAAAGATCGAACCACATCAGCTAGAACTTTGCAGTAGTCTAACACCATATCATCTGTGATATTGACAAGAGCATTGGCTGATATTGCTGGCAGTCTCATTGCTATTCCCATGAGAATCTCATGTGAGGACAAGCATGTCTTCCTGTCAGGTACATTTCTCATTGATATCAACACTAAAGGCAATGCATCTGCCCATTTCAAGTTTGTGGCTGCGCACATTTTGGCGATTCTTGATTTCAGGGTACCATTCATTTGTTCTACCAATCCTGATGCTTCTGGACGATAGCTGCAATGTAGCTTCTGTTCAATATTCAGTGCTGCACATAAGAGTTTAATCACTTCGTTATTGAAGTGCGTTCCCCTATCTGATTCTAAAGAGATCGGAAATTCGAACCTTGGTATCAGTTCTCTAAGCAGTAGCTTTGCAACTGTGAGACTGTCATTTCTACATGTGGGGTATGCTTCAATCCAATGACTTAACACACATACAATCACCAACACGTACTTCAGTCCACCACATGCAGGCATTTCAATGAAATCCAATTGCATTCTGCTGAATGGTCCTCCTGCTCTTCCAATGTGGCTCAAATTTAAACTGTCCCTTTCCCCACATTCAACTGCTGGCAAATCACACATCTATGGCACACAGCCTCAGCTGCTTGTCTAAATTTCGGATTGAACCAATCAACCTTGAACAACCTAGTCATGGCATCCCTTCCAATGTGTGCCTGACCATGGTAATACCGAGCCATCTGAGACAACAGACGATTCAGTAACACCATCTGGCCCTCCTCAGATACCCAGATTTCATCCGATCTTTGTATACATTTCAGTTTTGGCCACAGCTTTTTGTCTTCCTTATCTGCATTTTCTTGCAACGTTTTCAATTCCTCTAAGGTGTCAATTACTTTTAGAGCAAAATTTGCACAACTGGTCTCTTCTTGCATTAGTTTCCACTTATCCTTGAAAGATCTACAGTTCAGGGCACAAAATCTTGCCCCCGTCAAATGTTGTGTTTTTGTTCTTGTCAGCAAAATTTCAACTGAATGTGGCACCATTACCGTCAATGGGTATCCCATGACTACCCCTTCACATTAGGAAAGACTTTGACCAACTGCGGCTACTGCTCGCAGACAACCTGGTAAAGCTGCTGCCACCGGGTCCAAGGTAGCTGAAAAATAGGCTACTGGGTGATAAGCACCTCCATGGACCTGTGTCAAGACAGACAAAGAACAGGCATCACGTTCATGACAAAACAGTGTGAAAGGCTTTGTGTAATCAGGCATTCCCAACGCTGGAGCTCTGGACAAACTCTCTCTTAATTCAGTGAAGGCCCTCATATGTTCTTCATCTAGAGTGATGGGGTCTGTAACTCCCTTATGTGTCAATTGTTGTAAAGGTTTGGCAATCCCAGCAAAATTCTGGATCTATTGTCTACAGTATCCTACCATTCCCAAAAACATGCGTACATCCTTCTGGGAGGTCGGTAGATTTCTCTGCAAAATCATTGTAATTCTCTCTCGGGAAATTCTCCTCAACCCTTTCTCAATCTGATGTCACAAATATTTGACAGATTTCTGACAGTATTGCAGTTTGGCAGGGGAAATCTTATGACCAAAGTCTCCCAGATGATTCAATAGGACAATCAAATCATGTTTACACTTGTCCCTTGTTCTGGATGCAATCAATAAGTCATCAATGTACTGTACAAGAGTTGACTGGCAAGGTAATCCCAATGACTCAAAATTCTTTTTCAGAATCTGGTTAAACAAGGACGGTGATTCCGTGTACCCTTGTGGAAGTCTGCACCAGCTGTAGACTTTATCTAGGAATTTGAAACTGAAAAGAAACTGACTATCCTTGTGAAGTGGTACTGAAAAGAAGGCTTGTGACAGATCGACTACTGTACCACTCTGCCTCGCATGGAATCTGAAACAGTATCACTGCTGGATTGGGCATAATCGGGCAACACATGACCACCATGTCATTCACTTTTCGCAAATCCTGCACTATCCGCACTTTCCAACAGGGCTTTTTCAATCCCATTATCGGTGAATTGCATGGATTGCTCAATACTTCCTTCAAAACACCTTGCTTTAAGAAATCCCCAATTATTTGTGCCACCTTCATCAACACGTCCTGTGGCATATTGTACTGTGGAAGTTTTGGAAACTCAACATTCGGCTTCAAAGTGATTTTAATTGGCTCCACATCTTTGATCAAACCCACTTCTTTCCGTGTGAAATTCCAATTCTTCTCCTTCACTGTTCCCTGTAGTTCCTTCAAAGTGAACATTGGAAAAACCTCAATCAAAGGATATTCTTCAAATGCTTCATTAAGAACCATGGCTGATGCTTGCTCTTCCTCATTATCACTGTTTGTCTGGACTTTTATTCCTGCATCTGTACAAGTTATGTAACATTTGGTCTTGCATAATAAGTCTCTGCCTAACAAAGATACGGGACTTGAGTTGCACACCAAAAATCTGTGCTGTCCTGTATAGTTCCTAATTTCAATCTGGACTGGTTCTGTGATAGGATTTGTTAATTGCCTATTCTCCACTCCCACGACCTGCACTGTTTTTCCAGAAAGGAGCAAGTCTGGTACTTCTACACTCCTTACTGTGGAGCGCGTGGCTCCAGTGTCAACCAAGAATGACACTTTATGTCCCATTACCTTTCCCTTCACAAAAGGCCCTCTCTGATCTACCTCTAGGGATGCGGCAAGAATACAGGCTCATTCATCCGAACTGTCACTCATCCATTCATCGTTTATTTCATCCTCACTGTGTAATGGGAATTGGTGTACTGTATTGTTACTGTTATCTGATCTCTGGCCATTGACCTGCTGAGTAAGCATAACTAGTTTCTTCTCTTTCGGTGCTTGAGGTATGTGCATTTGCTGTCTAGGCACCATAGAAATCTGCTGCTGTACCGTTGCTAAAGTAGTAACTTGTGCTCGTGGCACCAGCATCTGTTGTACTGGTAAAAAGTTTTGACCTGGAGTTTGAACATTTGGGACTTGGCCCCTCACTCTGGGGACTCTCACTGTTTGTACTGAACTGACATCACCTTGCTTAATCATTCCTTCCTGCACCATCAACGGGCACTCCCGCTTCCCGTGTCCCACGTACAGGTGACATGGCAACATTCTTTTCATCCCCTGCATGTCATTCTGAGCAACCACTGTATTCAGATCCGGACCACGCATCATGTCCATACCACGTCCTCTACCCCTCACTTGAGGCTGAAACGCGATAGCTCTCTGTTGCGGCAGCATTGGCGGCACTAAAGCTCCTTGCACTCCTGATTGTGCTGCCTTAATCTGCATCACCATTGCCTTTTCCTTCAACTTCTTTTGCTTTAATTCACTCTCATCACTACAATATTTAGCATTCTGCAGCACCTCATCAATCAGCTTTGCCTGCCAACAAATCAAATGATTCTTTATCATATGACCTACCTCAGGTCTTAGCCCTTCAACAAATCTAAACACAAAATGTAACATGTCCTTTGGTTCAACTGCTTCCTTACCACTGTACTCCTTGAGAGCTTTTAACAATCTTTCGTAATAAGTGTGTATAGACTCTTTGGTTTCCTGAACCGTCCTGTCAATTCTCTGCCAATCAATGTTTTTCGGTGAAATCCTAGTTTTCAAAAACTCAATCACCTTGTAATAATTTTTCCTTACCTCAGGTGACGGTGCGCCTGTAATTTTGTGCCTTTCAGGTTCGCTTCTTGGCCAATATACTGCCCTTTTGCACTCGACCCATAAGTCAGCTGGCACAACTATCTCAAACAAAGTGTTCAAGTCTTCCCACAAACACTTGGAGAGTTTCACAAACCTCTCAGTCTGTTGGTACCATTCAACTGGCTTCTCTCTCAATTTAGGATAATCATTGGTAAAAGACAGTGGGGGTCATTGTGACTCCCGCCGGACGCGGTCACCGCGCGCCCGGCGGGAGCCGCCAAAATACCGTACCGCGGTCGGAAGACCGCGGTGGGTATTTTGAGGTTTCCCCTGGGCTGGCGGGCGGTCGCCAAAAGACCGCCCGCCAGCCCAGGGAAAAACTCCCTTCCCACGAGGATGCCGGCTCGTAATCGAGCCGGCGGAGTGGGAAGGTGCGACGGGTGCTGTTGCACCCGTCGCGTATTTCACTGTCTGCCAACCAGACAGTGAAATACTTGTAGGGGCCCTCTTACGGGGGCCCCGCGACCCCCCCTACCGCCATCCGGTTCCCGGCGGGCGGACTGCCGGGAACTGGATGGCGGTAGGGGGGGGGTTGGAATCCCCTCGGCGGCACATCAAGCTGCGCCGCCTTGGAGGATTCCAACGGGCAGTGGTAAACCGGCGGGAGACCGCCGGTTTACCCTTTCTGACCGCGGCTGAACCGCCGCGGTCAGAATGCCCTCGGGAGCACCGCCAGCCTGTTGGCGGTGCTCCCGTGGTCGGTGGCCCTGGCGGCCACCGGCCGCCAGGGTCAGAATGACCCCCAGTATGTCACTTCGATGCCAAGGAACATGAACAAACTGTCCTCATGGAATTTCCCTCATCGGTAACATTTTGACTTCTTCTCCCTTCTCTGCTCCCTCTGTTTCCCCTTCTGAATCTTGCTTTTGTTTATCTTTTCTTTTCGCCCATCTGCCTTCCCACTCATCTAATGCTCCCCAAATCTGCGCACTCTGCAGCAAATCTCTCAAATGTGCCTTCATTCCTGCTGACCTCGTGTTCAAAATCTTTTGCTTCGAAATCTAATCTGTAGCTTCGTCTCAAATGTTTCGTTGTCTTAAGATCAATATCATGCTTCTCTGCTACTTCCGTTAATTTCTGGGGTATTTTTCCAACTTCCTTTGTAATCCTCGGACACAGATACCTCAGCTCTTCCTCAGTATAGGATTCTAACCTGTTCAACCCCATTGTTCCTTCAACCAATTCATTTGCCTCAATATAAAGTCCTACTCGATTCAGTTGCTCTTCCCCCTTTGAGGCACCTTGCAAAGAATGTAAACTATCCAGCTAACTAGTTAACTGCTGTGCTGTCAACCCTTGTAATGAAATGTTACTTGCATTAGTCGCTGGCAGCTCCTGTATCCCTGTTCCTGAAACATGCGGAGTCGAGCCTCAGACTTTGATTAGCATCTGGCAATGCCACAAGAGGGCTAAATCCCATAGGAGATTTAAGCTCACCCGGGCAAGTACTTGATGATGATGTCGACTGTACTAAATCTTCCGTTCCCCTTCTCACCAGACTCCGTGACATCTCTGCCTGTCCTCCTGTTTCTGCTTTCTTCTGGGCATATAAAGGTACCGCTGGACCAACAGTAATCAGTAGCGATATTGCATCTGGAGCTGCACTGAACTTTGTGTAAGTGGTACTCCCATTGCCTGATTCATAACTGGTGCGTGATCCGCTGATGTCCCTTTTATCTGATTAAACTTCGACATATTCTGTATTTGTGCTGGCGGCAGTAACATTGGAGTTGGGTCAGTCTGAACTAGTATTGGCTGCGGATGCACCTGGTCCCTCGGCACCACAATATTTGAAACAGTCTCAAGAGTTGGTACATTCAGGTAAATCACTGGTGCTGAAGGTGTAGGCACCTGCACTTGAGCTTCCGCTCGCGTTCCTGCAACTGGGGTACTCTGCACTACCCCTGGTATCTGTTCTCCTTCTGTTTGTTCAGCACCCACAGCTCCTTGGGATGTCCCAGGAGTAGCAGGAGGTGCTGTAGCAATATTCCCTGGGCCCCCTGCATAAGTCGTCATAGGCAGAGGTCTATCTCTCAGTAACTGCATAATATAATCCTCAACATCAGAATCGTCATCATTTACATAGGACTTTTTCCCTTTTCTTTTTTTCCCCATTCTCCATCTCCTTGTTATCGTCTCCCTTGTCTGAATCGTCACCTTTCGTGATTGCAGGGAACATCTTAAGCTCCTTCATGGTTGCCATTCTCCATCTTTTTTGTTCCCAATCCCACCTAGCTTCGGCTAGTGATTTTTCTATCTTCTTTATCCTTCTATTGGTCTTTAGCTTGTGCTTCTGTCTGGCCACTAGCTCCCAAACTGCTAAAGCCTCGAACTGTGCTGGTCTCGGTAACGGTCCAATGGTCCAATGTCATACAATGATATTCGCAATTAGTCTAGAACCCTTAAATTAAACGCTCCATGCTCTGGGAATGCTAGGGTTCCTTGATTCTTAGTCAATGCGCTCCATTGCTTTAACCAAAGGCAAGAAGCGATGCCTTTTTCTGTCATTACGAAATGTGCCGGACTATCCTCCGGGGGGTTGGTTCCCCTACTGATGCCTTATTGTAAGATTCATCCTTTATCGCACTCCTAAATGCCTTGAACAACTTCATTTTGGCCTGTTTTATGTATTACAATTTAATAAATGAAATTACTTTTACTCCCAAGATTCCCTTCACCCGTTCGCTCAACCAATTGCCTCTCACGGACAGCTGCCAATCCGGTCACGGCTTTTCTCGCTAACCGACCTATCCCAGAGCGGCACACACTGACGTCACACTAACACACAGCGGCTGACAAAGTCTTGCAGCTTTGCCTCCCTCAACTCAAATCCATTCAACTAATGCATATCCTATAATCCTATATTGCGAGCGTCTTCACCAAATAATAACTAAAACAAATCCGCTGGTTTACTACAGGAAGGGACACAATCGCTTCAGGGGCCTTACAGATTTTCACTAAAAGGCACTCTCTGGGACCTTAGCTAATTTTCTTTCTCAGTCCCCCACGTCCGCAAGTAAAATTCGACCCGCAAACTTTACTCTTAACTGATCTTTGGGTGTGTCCTGGTGCACATAGGATTCACCAAATTTCAGTTGAAGCTTCTTTTATTCAACGTACATTCATTCAGACTTGTTGACCACGTCCGATCAACCTACTAAACCAGACAGATTACAACATATACCCAAGTGTCCCTTTCACTTGTCAATATACTCCGGAGTCTTAGACCACACAGGGTCCGTACATCACCAACAACCACGTGGACAATTTTTGAGCACAAAGCGCTACACACATATGAAGTTCGATGACTTCCCTACTCGCACACCATTTAGGAGTACGCAAACTCCTACTAACTCTAAACTGGAGTACGCAAACTCCCTACTGTTTACCTCACACACATCACAATTCACCTGCGGTCTGCTTAAGCTTAGGCAAGCACAATTCTACTACTCTCATACTATCTCAAATACGCCGGGAACATATCCAACCTTACTCACGGGATCCAGGATCTGGGAAAGACATTTCTGGACTTAAGGAAACATCATCTTTGTTACCATTATCATTTCAGAAAAACAAAATTCAAACCTCATAATCTAAACAACTATACTCAAATTTAAACTACCACCATAACCTTTACTCAGCACTTAACTAGTTCCCTAAGGAAACTAACCATCAAGCTGCTACCAAAAACTGCTAGCGCGCCTTGTCCTTAGTAAATAAACTTACAAGGGGACGCGTATAGGTTGATTAATCTTTTGAATCGCATAGGGTATCCTAGTTAAGTTTAGCGAGTAAAGGACATCTACAACAAATCAATCCAATCAACGTAAAATACCATGAATTAATCTAATCAAAAACCACCATCACTCATATGGAAGTTAGTTTGTTATATTCCCTATTAGTTGCTATTCTAATCCAAAACTTTTATTCAGCAATATCATGATTTCCAATCTTTATTAGCAACATAAGCAATGAATTCTCAGCACATTATTAATATGCAACCAACATTAAGCAAATACATAGCAATTCATGATCAATTGAATAATTCAGAAATATAAGTCAGTCAGTCTAAGTCACCCTAAGTCGCCCTTGTCAGCCTACTTATTTCCAATTAGCATCAGCATGTGGGTCTTCATGCGAAAACAATTTAGTCAAAGATCATTAATTTGGAAAAACCTAACTAGAAGAGAAAAACATTTTAAAACAGTGCAGTTGGGACCTAGAAAGAAAAAACATTCATTAGTCAGTCAGGTTAAAGCTACCTATCCAAGATAGATCAGCAACAAGTCAGTCTTCGTCTCCAGGTCATCAGTCATCAGCAAGGCTCCGGCTCACAGGAAGCAAGCCCAAGTTTCACCACTTCGGACAGCGTCTCCTGTCGTCATCAACTTTCACCTAACCGTTCTGATTTCTTTCCTCATGTCATGACTTTTTATTAGGGTCTCTCAGTCCGTCCCACAATTTACCCATTGGTCAACCTTATCAGGGGTTATGACTCTAACCTAAAGTCTTTGTTTACCACTTGTCTATGTTATTTTGAGAATCAAGTTCCATTAACATGATTGGTCCTCTTGTCGATTAGTACATCATCCGGTTCTTCAGGTAACAAAATTGTTGCTCCCAGCTCTTAGTTTGTAGCTCCATTGTTCAAGTCCTGGGAAAGTACATTTAGCCTACTTTACACATAATTGTATCAATTTGTTCTGATCGTCTCCTGTCTGTTGATGAGTTTGCAGATTTTTCTAGCAGGGTTTCATGGTGAACTCTGTACAGTTCAAGGTCCCTTTTTCTCCAGTTCCAGTTCCGGTAGCTCATCGTGTCTCCACGTTTAAGCAAGCAAGGCACAGTGGCGACTAGGCCTCTGGTATAGCTAATTTAAGAATATGAAGCATCATAACATAAATTTATATCTATCATTATAGCACATTAGTACAATTATTACACTTTCACATTATTTAGTACAGTTAACGCAGATGGTGACCACACCACATGGGCATATTTTGCACATTACACGTCATTTTCAATTACTGTTAATCAAATATCAAATTTTCTCATCAGTAAATATACACAACTCATTAGCATATTCTCATATTAGCATATCACCTGCAACACACACGTTTAAAAATAGTCACAGCAGTGAAAGAAAAATATATCAAAAATTATTCTCAACTGCAATGTACACAGCAAATATATGTGATTATAGCATAATTGCAAAGCAAAGACTAAAGTAAAAATTCATCACTGTAGGGTCTGCCAAGCTCTTCATCTTTCTCATGCCAGCAAGAAGATGACCCCGTTCAACTGCGAGAAAGAGATATCCACCCTCACGGGACAAGTGTGTGTGTCAGGCATTCAACGTCTAATCCTGACCGTGGTCTTGGAAATTCCCTCGCTACTGAGCAGTGCACCTTTTTTATACCTTAAAGAACCGAAAGGGCTTTCTGGAAAAAAAAAACTCCCATTAAAGAGAAATATTCAAACATGTAGGTCAGAGTTGGAAGAAGAACGTTGAAAACTGGCCAGCATTTCAAGGCTCTCCTCCCAAGGCCAAACTGTTCCCTGCACGGAAAAAATATGTACTTTTTATCATGTTGACTGACTAACTGTTCAGTGAGAGAGAATATGAACAACAAGCACAGTTTACCATGTGGAAAAACACAGCTCAACGCAATGTCTAACGCCACAATAAAGTGAATAGGCAGCTTAACTGAATACAAATTGTAATCTGCAATTGGTGAACACTGAGCAACTAATCCAAATGCGAAGTGGTGCAACACAAAGTCAGTGGTCAAACATATATATTTTACTACAGAAGAAACAAGTAGTTCATAGTAATACACCCATCTCTAGCCAGATAACCCCATATTACTTATGTTGACCGTGAACAGCCCTCTTTTCTTGCTGCTCGCAGTCAAGAGAAATTTATTTTCGGAATACTTTTGCCATTTATTGCTTATACTGAAGTTTTAAAGTTTATTGGCTTAAGCTCATTCCTTTTCTTTGTGCGGTTTCAGTACTCTCACTTCCCCCAGTCAGCTTGTAGCTGACCGTACCCAGCACTCCTGCATCGCACGGTATTGCTTCTTGAAGATTTGACGTTCACCTCTGCCTTACAGTCACCATTTTCGACGACGGTTAAGGGAAACGTCAGCTTCTTACCTGGCTCCAAGTTTAACCAGTGGCGGCTAGCAGCTTTAGGAGGGAGGCACACACACACTCATTCTTTCACACAGACATGCACGCACGCACATCCATTAACAACACTCATACCATCAAACATGCACGCACGCACCAAACATTCATTTTAAAAGATTGCACACACTCATTCTTTCACACACACATGCACGCACATCCATTAACAACACTCAACACACTCAAACATGCACGTGCGCACCAAACATTCAGTTTAAAACATCACACACACACACTTACCTTCAGCCTCCAGGTCCAAGGAGGGTTGGTACTGCTGCCTTCCCTCTAAGGTCAGCCAATGAGGAAAGGCAGCAGTCCCAGCCTCGTCACAGAGTGGGATAGGGTCAGTGAGACTGCTGATCCCACCCCACTCTGTTAAGAAGTGTCACTGATTGACACTCGCCCTGGGCACTTCAGGGCTTAAACTGAAACGCCCAGGGAGAGTGTCAATTGGTGATGCTTTCCTCGTCACCCAGGGGAGGGCCTCAAGGCACCTTTGCTGAGCCGAGCAGGTCACACCTTTGTTCAGCCTGACAGACACTCTTCATGAGGGGCAAAAGGTGGGGGGCGTGGCCCCTCCGCCCTAAAGGACGGGCCGCCACTGAGTTTAACTGCTTCTGATGCCTCAGATTTTCAATTCTTCTATCCTTGCCGCTGCCGGTCCCACTACTGTCAGAGTGTCAGACCTTAATAAGTTAACTTATAAGGAGATGCAAATAGGCCGATGGACCTTTTGACTGTGCTTCCAGTAGTTCCCACCATGTAACCCCATACCAATACAAATCTATAGCAATAACAATCAATGACATCAACAATCAATAGGAGTCAGTAATTTCCACACACCATGACCTCGCGACCATGAATAACCACAGCTTGGTATAAAAGTTAGAATGTTTATTTCCCTATATTAACAATGCTAATGTCACGTAACTTAGTCTCAAAATCAATTGATAAACATACAGAAACAACACTAGCTGACCAAATCGGCGAAAGAATCCCAATCTAATCAAAGCTTGAGCCACTATACATTTTAAGGTTACAGTACAAATTAATAGCAAGAATAAGTGTGCAAACGCAATAACATACATTTACATTCAGCAAAGAAAAGGACTTCAACTGTTATTACATGTAGCGAGCATAATCAGTGAGAACCCTAACTAACATCAGATTAGAATAGCATGTTTGGACTTCATGCAAAAGAATGTAGTCAACAAAAATTTGGAAAACATCTAACTATGGCTCTATCAAAAATAGCGGTTGGCACCTAGAAACAAAAGCAAATAGACATAATAATCAATAACATTATCTTTATACGATCCTCAATATAGTTCAGAAAACTGTGACAGTCTTCGTCAATTTGACATCAGTTCGGTCAGCAAGGCATCAGGATTCAGCATCAAAATTCAGAAAAAGCAAAGTCTCTATAAGCAGTAAAGTTAAACACATCTCTTCTCAGGACGGAAAAAAAAAATGGCGTAATGGCAGAGGGAAAAATGGACAAATGGCGTCCTCCTCTCAGTCCAGTCAAGTTAGATTTCCTAAAACTACTTCCCACATCCTTATTGGTCAAGGAATCGCATGTTTGCGTTTAGTCCAATGAAAACAACCCCCCAATCTACACTTTTACCAGCATATGGTTTACATGTCGATGATTGGCTCCTCTCCTTCTGATCCCATAGTTTGGCTTGTCAGGTATCAATTTTGTTGCTGCTTATACTCCAGTCAGTGCATCCATTGACTTCTCCTGGGAATAAGCTATTAATAAGTACACTTTGTGAACACTGGTGGCCATTCAGGTAGGCAAACCTTCAAATGCGTGCATTATTTTTCTCTAAGTTAATTAATTTTCTATGCAAATTCAACACTCAGAATACATGAATAATCATTAATAAATTTGGCGTTAACACTGCTATTTGCCAGAAGGTTGCCTTTTGTTTTGCTGGTCCCTCCCTTTTCTCCGCCCATATGTGAAGTCGAGCTGTTTTTCCTCCGGTTGAGGAATTTAACCCTTTTCCCACCGGCCTCTATTGAAATTACAGTTTTACTAGACTGTCAGCATGGAGATTGATAGTTCTCCTATTTCACATACACTGAATGAGGAAGAAGATGCCAATAAAGACAATTTGAACTTTATTCAAGTCTCTGTGGAGCAGGCAGTGTCTGCCTTTATGGATAAATTATCAAAGAATTTGGAAAATTCAGTAATTAATTTGGTTTCCAAGCCTATTATGTGCCAGTCTGTGGGGGATAGTAGAAAGCACCCCTTTTCCCCAAAAATTCCTAAAATGGCAGTATTGGCTGGTGAGGGTTCCTCACAAAAGGCAGAGGACATGGCTCCTCACAGGCCTCCCTTACGGGAGGGGATTACAAAAAATAAATAATCTCTCAAATGTACTTCAAAATCCAAACATACATCCTCTCCTATATTTTTTTCAAAAATTCTTGATACTGATGAGGACATACAAGATGCAGACTCGGCACAGGAAAGTCCGATAATGATAACGGAGACCTGTTTACCCCCCCCCAAAGAAGGCCAAATATTCACCTCAAGAGACTTCCAAACCTAATAATTACTGATATGGAAGAGGTCCCTATGTTTGACCCAAATGATATCCTTCACCCGCATTCCACAGAATGGTTTCCTGTGGATCATGTTGGAGAGTATGAAGCTTCCACACTGTGCACACCTCTGGACAAACAGACCAGAGCCAAATTAAGATCAGAATGCCCTGGTCCTTCCCTGCAGTCAAAAATAACTGTAACTCCTTCCATTGACCCTTCTCTTCTTACCTTCTTTACTAAGTTTGGCAAGGACCCTCGCAAAGGTGTGGATAAGGCAGGCCCACATGGCAGGACAAACCTTTTAGATGTTGTGGGGCCATTAACTTGCATTTTTCATCTGGCAGAGGCAGTCAGGTTGGATAATTCCCCCATTAGCCCACTTGACTTATCTTTTTGGGTTTAGCATGCCATATGTTTACCGGGTAATGCCAACTCAGTGATCACACATGAGCGCAGAAAAGAACTCCTGCTAAAACTTGACCCCAAACTGGTGAATCTTGCCATCACGGATTCAGGCATCAAGACAGAAGGTCTCCTATTTGGGGACTCTGTCATCAAGGAACTTAGCAAATATGTTGCAACTTTCACTTCCCTGGACAAAGTCCAACAACCCCTTAAAAACATGTTCTCCAGTCGGGTTTTTGCCAGGGCTGGCAAAGGCAGGAACCGCTTTGCTGGCCGCTCGTACAATAACCAGGGTTCCCATGGTGTATTCAACACCTCTTAACAAGAGTATAGACCAAAGTTCTACCCACAGAGAGGCAGTGGATTCCGCAACAAATGCAACAGGAGTTCCAGATATTCCTTTCAACCCGGTAAGTCGCCTTTCTGGCCTTTCTACTGTAGGAGGTCAACTTTTATTTTTTCTTCCAAATTGACAGTCGATTACTGCGGATCCATGAGTATTAAACACCATTCAAGGTTATGTTATCGAGCTTTACTGAGAGCCTTTAAGTCAGTGCTTCCTCATCCTGCCCAGTTTTCTATGGAAATGACAATCCTAATTTCGTCAGAAATCCAGACCCTTCTCCAAAAACAGGCAATTGTCCCTTGTCAGCTCGATTTGTCAGGTTTTGTCAGTTCAGTATTCCTGGTTCAAAAGAAGAACAAAAAGATGCGTCCAGTCATCAGTGTGAAAGATTTCAATCACTTTGTCGTTTATCGCCATTTCAAAATGGAGGCCATCTTACATCTCCGAGATTCTCTCCATCAAAGCAACTGGATGGTTTGTTTGGATCTACAGGATGTGTATCTCACCGTCCCCATGCATCCGGACTCCAGGAAGTATTTACAATCCCATTGGCTAAACCAGACTTTTCATTTCTCCTCTCTTCCTTTTGGTCTCTCTTCCACTCCATGGTACTTCACAAACTCATGAAACTGGTAGTAGCTTTTCTCAGAGCACAATGAGTCAGATTGATCATTTACAGACGATATTCTGATTATGAACCAGAATTTTTCTTCTCTTCAATCTCAAGCCAAATTAACTTGTTCTCTTCTGTCCGACCTCGGTTTTATCATCAACCATGAAAAATCCTCTCTAGTTCCAATTCAGCAAATAGAATTTCTAGATTTTCTCGTGGATTCCGTCTCGGCTACACTACATCTTCCCCAGCAAAAGTAAAGTCCATAAAATCTGAAATTCTTCAAATTGTAGGCAATTCTCTTATATCCATCAGATCCCTAGCAAGGATAGTAGGCCTTCTGTCTTTTTCAATTCAAGCCATTTTTCCAGGTCCACTTCATTACCGGGGCATTCAAAAGGATATCGCTTATTCAGACATTATTACCCTAGATCAAGAATCTTGCGTAGAACTGCAATGGTGGATAGACCATTTAGACGCCTGGAACGGCAGGACCATCTTTGCATCAGCCTTAGATCTTGTATTAGAATCAGATGCAAGCCGTTCGGGCTGGGGAGCCTGGTGTGGTCCAATCTCAACTGGAGGTACATGGTCACTAGAGGAGTCAAAATTGCATATCAATTGTTTAGAGATGCTTGCCGGCTCCTTTGCGATCAAAAGCCTAGCAAAAGACAATGGCCCTTGTAGGAAGTTGGCTCTGTATGTGCTATTTCAAAGTAAGGAATAGCATGCACAGAGTCCAAGGGTTCCCCTTAGAGGTAAAATAGTGGTAAAAAGAGATAATACTAATGCTCTATTTTGTGGTAGTGTGGTCGAGCAGTAGGCTTATCCAAGGAGTAGTGTTAAGCATTTGTTGTACATACACCTAGACAATAAATGAGGTACACACACTCAGAGACAAATCCAGCCAATAGGTTTTGTTATAGAAAAATATCTTTTCTTAGTTTATTTTAAGAACCACAGGTTCAAATTCTACATGTAATATCTCATTCGAAAGGTATTGCAGGTAAGTACTTTAGGAACTTTAAATCATAAAAATTGCATGTATACTTTTCAAGTTATTGACAAATAGCTGTTTTAAAAGTGGACACAGTGCAATTTTCACAGTTCCTGGGGGAGGTAAGTTTTTGTTAGTTTTACCAGGTAAGTAAGACACTTACAGGGTTCAGTTCTTGGTCCAAGGTAGCCCAACGTTGGGGGTTCAGAGCAACCCCAAAGTCACCACACCAGCAGCTCAGGGCCGGTCAGGTGCAGAGTTCAAAGTGGTGCCCAAAACGCATAGGCTAGAATGGAGGGAAGGGGGTGCCCCGGTTCCGGTCTGCTTGCAGGTAAGTACCCGCGTCTTCGGAGGGCAGACCAGGGGGGTTTTGTAGGGCACCGGGGGGGACACAAGCCCACACAGAAATTTCACCCTCAGCGGCGCGGGGGCGGCCGGGTGCAGTGTAGAAACAAGCGTCGGGTTCGCAATGTTAGTCTATGAGAGATCTCGGGATCTCTTCAGCGCTGCAGGCAGGCAAGGGGGGGATTCCTCGGGGAAACCTCCACTTGGGTGAGGGAGAGGGACTCCTGGGGGTCACTTCTCCAGTGAAAGTCCGGTCCTTCAGGTCCTGGGGGCTGCGGGTGCAGGGTCTCTCCCAGGCGTCGGGATTTTGGATTCAAAGAGTCGCGGTCAGGGGAAGCCTCGGGATTCCCTCTGCAGGCGGCGCTGTGGGGGCTCAGGGGGGACAGGTTTTGGTACTCACAGTATCAGAGTAGTCCTGGGGTCCCTCCTGAGGGGTTGGATCTCCACCAGCCGAGTCGGGGTCGCCGGGTGCAGTGTTGCAAGTCTCACGCTTCTTGCGGGGAGCTTGCAGGGTTCTTTCAAGGCTGCTGGAAACAAAGTTGCAGCCTTTCTTGGAGCAGGTCCGCTGTCCTCGGGAGTTTCTTGTCTTTTCGAAGCAGGGGCAGTCCTCAGAGGATGTCGAGGTCGCTGGTCCCTTTGGAAGGCGTCGCTGGAGCAGGATCTTTGGAAGGCAGGAGACAGGCCGGTGAGTTTCTGGAGCCAAGGCAGTTGTCGTCTTCTGGTCTTCCTCTGCAGGGGTTTTCAGCTAGGCAGTCCTTCTTCTTGTAGTTGCAGGAATCTAATTTTCTAGGGTTCAGGGTAGCCCTTAAATACTAAATTTAAGGGCGTGTTTAGGTCTGGGGGGTTAGTAGCCAATGGCTACTAGCCCTGAGGGTGGGTACACCCTCTTTGTGCCTCCTCCCAAGGGGAGGGGGTCACAATCCTAACCCTATTGGGGGAATCCTCCATCTGCAAGATGGAGGATTTCTAAAAGTTAGAGTCACTTCAGCTCGGGACACCTTAGGGGCTGTCCTGACTGGCCAGTGACTCCTCCTTGTTTTTCTCATTATCTTCTCCGGCCTTGCCGCCAAAAGTGGGGCCTGGCCGGAGGGGGCGGGCAACTCCACTAGCTGGAGTGTCCTGCTGGGTTGGCACAAAGGAGGTGAGCCTTTGAGGCTCACCGCCAGGTGTGACAATTCCTGCCTGGGGGAGGTGTTAGCATCTCCACCCAGTGCAGGCTTTGTTACTGGCCTCAGAGTGACAAAGGCACTCTCCCCATGGGGCCAGCAACATGTCTCGGTTTGTGGCAGGCTGCTAAAACTAGTCAGCCTACACAGATAGTCGGTTAAGTTTCAGGGGGCACCTCTAAGGTGCCCTCTGGGGTGTATTTTACAATAAAATGTACACTGGCATCAGTGTGCATTTATTGTGCTGAGAAGTTTGATACCAAACTTCCCAGTTTTCAGTGTAGCCATTATGGTGCTGTGGAGTTCGTGTTTGACAGACTCCCAGACCATATACTCTTATGGCTACCCTGCACTTACAATGTCTAAGGTTTTGTTTAGACACTGTAGGGGTACCATGCTCATGCACTGGTACCCTCACCTATGGTATAGTGCACCCTGCCTTAGGGCTGTAAGGCCTGCTAGAGGGGTGTCTTACCTATACTGCATAGGCAGTGAGAGGCTGGCATGGCACCCTGAGGGGAGTGCCATGTCGACTTACTCATTTTGTTCTCACTAGCACACACAGGCTTGTAAGCAGTGTGTCTGTGCTGAGTGAGGGGTCTCTAGGGTGGCATAAGACATGCTGCAGCCCTTAGAGACCTTCCTTGGCATCAGGGCCCTTGGTACTAGAAGTACCAGTTACAAGGGACTTATCTGAATGCCAGGGTGTGCCAATTGTGGATACAGTGGTACGTTTTAGGTGAAGGAACACTGGTGCTGGGGCCTGGTTAGCAGGGTCCCAGCACTCTTCTCAGTCAAGTCAGCATCAGTATCAGGCAAAAAGTGGGGGGTAACTGCAACAGGGAGCCATTTCTTTACACAAGCCCCCCCCAGCCCACAGGCCAGGAGACTCAGCCCAAGCTGGGAGAGTCTTCCTAGTCTGTCAGGCGAGGAAGAGTAGGAGAAATAGGCTGGTTAGTTGCAGGGCCTACTCTGCCTTACATCCTTCTGTTCAGGTCATTCCCTTTGGGGAACTGACCTACTTCCACAGTGATAGGACCTAGTCTGAATTGCCTCTTGTCTGCCTCTTCAATGTCTCCACCCATTCTTTCTATTTTGGTCTTAGAGGTATCCACCTCTGCTAATCTTATCTTGGCCAGGGTTACCCCTAGCTTACCCAGAGAGGTTACCCAGAGCTGGAGTAACCCCACCATGACCAATAGGGTCAGGGGGCCTAACTTGCTATTTGGCATGGGGTCAGACCACCATGCTAAGGATAGTGCAGCCATAAAGGCTAACACCCAGCAGAGGCCACTGACAGCTGTCAGTGCCCAGAACCACACCTTTAGCTCTTCACCTAAAAGGGAAGGGGCTAAGTTACAGGCCTCTTTGGGTTCAGGTTGCCTGTCTGCTGTATTAGAGTGGGGGGTTACCACATCTTGTAGTAAACACCCTTCTTCCACTCTTTCTTCTGTTAGCTGAGGAGCCACCCACTCAGATTTAACAGTTGCCTGACTAGCCAGGACTTCTTGTGGGTCAGGTTGGACTTTATCAGGGCCATTTTTGGAGTTCTCCCCTACTGGAGCAGAATCTCCTTGGCTTGCTGTAACCTTGGCTAAAGGTTGTCCACCCTTCCTACTCTGTTTTCTTTTCTTCTTCTTCTGGGGCCTGCTTGCATTTACTGCAGAGGCAGGACTTCCAGAATCCTTGGGAGAGGACTGGCACTGGACCAGTTCCTCTCTTGGGCTCTGACTAACCTCTGGGTAGTCATTTCCAAGGAGACAATCAAGGGGGAGGTCTGTACTGACTACTACCCTTCTCCAGCTAAGAGTGCCACCCACTTCCATGGGTACTAAAGCCACAGGCCTCTTAGTGACCTTGTCTAGGCTCACTCTTACTCTGGCTATCTCACCTGGGATGTACTGGTTTGAGAGCACCAGCCTGTCATGCACAATAGTGTGACTGGCACAAGTGTCTCTCAGGGCAGTGGCTGGGATTCCATTCACCTGTAGGTGGTGGAAGTGTCTACTTCCCTCTGGAATCTCCAACTCACCTGTTGGGCCCATTTTCCAGTTGAAAGCTATGAAGACCTCCTCATCTGAGGAGTCATCTCCCTTGGCTACACTGGTTACCCCTGGCATTTTGTTCTGGGGTTTGTTTTTGGGACAAGAAGTGTCCTTGGTGTGGTGCCCAGACTGTTTACAGTTGTGGCACCATGCCTTAGTGGCATCCCAGTTCTTACCCTGGTACCCACCTTTGTTTTGGGTTGTGTCTTGGGGCCCACCCACCTGTTCTGGTTTTTGGGGGCCTACAGAGGACTCTTTTTCTTGGTTTCTAGTGTCACCCACTTTCTCCTGGGGAGTTTTTGTAACCCCTTTCTTTTGGTCACCCCCAGTGGAAGTTTTGGTTACCCTAGTCTTGACCCAGTGGTCTGCCTTCTTTCCCAATTCTTGGGGAGAAATTGGACCTAGGTCTACCAGATACTGATGCAACTTTTCATTGAAGCAGTTACTTAAAATGTGTTCTTTCATAAACAAATTATAAAGCCCAACATAGTCACACACTTCATTTCCAGTTAACCAACCATCTAGGGTTTTTACTGAGTAGTCTACAAAATCAACCCAGGTCTGGCTCGAGGATTTTTGAGCCCCCCTGAATCTAATTCTATACTCCTCAGTGGAGAATCCAAAGCCCTCAATCAGGGTACCCTTCATGAGGTCATAAGATTCTGCATCTTTTCCAGAGAGTGTGAGGAGTCTATCCCTACACTTTCCAGTGAACATTTCCCAAAGGAGAGCACCCCAGTGAGATCTGTTTACTTTTCTGGTTACACAAGCCCTCTCAAAAGCTGTGAACCATTTGGTGATGTCATCACCATCTTCATATTTTGTTACAATCCCTTTGGGGATTTTTAGGATGTCAGGAGAATCTCTGACCCTATTTAAGTTGCTGCCACCATCGATGGGACCTAGGCCCATCTCTTTTCTTTCCCTTTCTATGGCTAGGAGCTGCTTTTCCAAAGCCAATCTTTTGACCATCCTGGCTAACAGGAGGTCATCTTCACTGAGAGCATCCTCAGTGATTTCAGAAATGTGGGACCCTCCTGTGAGGGACTCACCATTTCTGACTAACACAGTTGGAGACAGGACTTGAGGGGTCCTGTTCTCCCTATTTAGGACTGGAGGAGGGACATTGGCCTCCAAGTCACTAATTTCTTCCTCTGTGATGTCATCATCAGAGGGGTTGGCTTTTTCAAACTCTGCCAACAGCTCCTGGAGCTGAATTTTGGTAGGTCTGGAGCCAATGGTTATTTTTTTGATATTACAGAGAGACCTTAGCTCCCTCATCTTAAGATGGAGGTAAGGTGTGGTGTCGAGTTCCACCACATTCATCTCTGTATCAGACATTATTTTGCTAAAAGTTGGAAGACTTTTTAAAGAATCTAACACTGTTTCTAGAATCTAATTTCAAACTTTTAACAAACTTTTAAACTCTAAAAGAAAATGCTAAACAGGGACTTAACACACAGGGCCCTAGCAGGACTTTTAAGAATTTAGAAAAATTTCAAATTGCAAAAATGAATTTCTAATGACAATTTTGGAATTTGTCGTGTGATCAGGTATTGGCTGAGTAGTCCAGCAAATGCAAAGTCTTGTACCCCACCGCTGATCCACCAATGTAGGAAGTTGGCTCTGTATGTGCTATTTCAAAGTAAGGAATAGCATGCACAGAGTCCAAGGGTTCCCCTTAGAGGTAAAATAGTGGTAAAAAGAGATAATACTAATGCTCTATTTTGTGGTAGTGTGGTCGAGCAGTAGGCTTATCCAAGGAGTAGTGTTAAGCATTTGTTGTACATACACCTAGACAATAAATGAGGTACACACACTCAGAGACAAATCCAGCCAATAGGTTTTGTTATAGAAAAATATATTTTCTTAGTTTATTTTAAGAACCACAGGTTCAAATTCTACATGTAATATCTCATTCGAAAGGTATTGCAGGTAAGTACTTTAGGAACTTTAAATCATAAAAATTGCATGTATACTTTTCAAGTTATTGACAAATAGCTGTTTTAAAAGTGGACACAGTGCAATTTTCACAGTTCCTGGGGGAGGTAAGTTTTTGTTAGTTTTACCAGGTAAGTAAGACACTTACAGGGTTCAGTTCTTGGTCCAAGGTAGCCCAACGTTGGGGGTTCAGAGCAACCCCAAAGTCACCACACCAGCAGCTCAGGGCCGGTCAGGTGCAGAGTTCAAAGTGGTGCCCAAAACGCATAGGCTAGAATGGAGGGAAGGGGGTGCCCCGGTTCCGGTCTGCTTGCAGGTAAGTACCCGCGTCTTCGGAGGGCAGACCAGGGGGGTTTTGTAGGGCACCGGGGGGGACACAAGCCCACACAGAAATTTCACCCTCAGCGGCGCGGGGGCGGCCGGGTGCAGTGTAGAAACAAGCGTCGGGTTCGCAATGTTAGTCTATGAGAGATCTCTGGATCTCTTCAGCGCTGCAGGCAGGCAAGGGGGGGATTCCTCGGGGAAACCTCCACTTGGGTGAGGGAGAGGGACTCCTGGGGGTCACTTCTCCAGTGAAAGTCCGGTCCTTCAGGTCCTGGGGGCTGCGGGTGCAGGGTCTCTCCCAGGCGTCGGGATTTTGGATTCAAAGAGTCGCGGTCAGGGGAAGCCTCGGGATTCCCTCTGCAGGCGGCGCTGTGGGGGCTCAGGGGGGACAGGTTTTGGTACTCACAGTATCAGAGTAGTCCTGGGGTCCCTCCTGAGGGGTTGGATCTCCACCAGCCGAGTCGGGGTCGCCGGGTGCAGTGTTGCAAGTCTCACGCTTCTTGCGGGGAGCTTGCAGGGTTCTTTCAAGGCTGCTGGAAACAAAGTTGCAGCCTTTCTTGGAGCAGGTCCGCTGTCCTCGGGAGTTTCTTGTCTTTTCGAAGCAGGGGCAGTCCTCAGAGGATGTCGAGGTCGCTGGTCCCTTTGGAAGGCGTCGCTGGAGCAGGATCTTTGGAAGGCAGGAGACAGGCCGGTGAGTTTCTGGAGCCAAGGCAGTTGTCGTCTTCTGGTCTTCCTCTGCAGGGGTTTTCAGCTAGGCAGTCCTTCTTCTTGTAGTTGCAGGAATCTAATTTTCTAGGGTTCAGGGTAGCCCTTAAATACTAAATTTAAGGGCGTGTTTAGGTCTGGGGGGTTAGTAGCCAATGGCTACTAGCCCTGAGGGTGGGTACACCCTCTTTGTGCCTCCTCCCAAGGGGAGGGGGTCACAATCCTAACCCTATTGGGGGAATCCTCCATCTGCAAGATGGAGGATTTCTAAAAGTTAGAGTCACTTCAGCTCGGGACACCTTAGGGGCTGTCCTGACTGGCCAGTGACTCCTCCTTGTTTTTCTCATTATCTTCTCCGGCCTTGCCGCCAAAAGTGGGGCCTGGCCGGAGGGGGCGGGCAACTCCACTAGCTGGAGTGTCCTGCTGGGTTGGCACAAAGGAGGTGAGCCTTTGAGGCTCACCGCCAGGTGTGACAATTCCTGCCTGGGGGAGGTGTTAGCATCTCCACCCAGTGCAGGCTTTGTTACTGGCCTCAGAGTGACAAAGGCACTCTCCCCATGGGGCCAGCAACATGTCTCGGTTTGTGGCAGGCTGCTAAAACTAGTCAGCCTACACAGATAGTCGGTTAAGTTTCAGGGGGCACCTCTAAGGTGCCCTCTGGGGTGTATTTTACAATAAAATGTACACTGGCATCAGTGTGCATTTATTGTGCTGAGAAGTTTGATACCAAACTTCCCAGTTTTCAGTGTAGCCATTATGGTGCTGTGGAGTTCGTGTTTGACAGACTCCCAGACCATATACTCTTATGGCTACCCTGCACTTACAATGTCTAAGGTTTTGTTTAGACACTGTAGGGGTACCATGCTCATGCACTGGTACCCTCACCTATGGTATAGTGCACCCTGCCTTAGGGCTGTAAGGCCTGCTAGAGGGGTGTCTTACCTATACTGCATAGGCAGTGAGAGGCTGGCATGGCACCCTGAGGGGAGTGCCATGTCGACTTACTCATTTTGTTCTCACTAGCACACACAGGCTTGTAAGCAGTGTGTCTGTGCTGAGTGAGGGGTCTCTAGGGTGGCATAAGACATGCTGCAGCCCTTAGAGACCTTCCTTGGCATCAGGGCCCTTGGTACTAGAAGTACCAGTTACAAGGGACTTATCTGAATGCCAGGGTGTGCCAATTGTGGATACAGTGGTACGTTTTAGGTGAAGGAACACTGGTGCTGGGGCCTGGTTAGCAGGGTCCCAGCACTCTTCTCAGTCAAGTCAGCATCAGTATCAGGCAAAAAGTGGGGGGTAACTGCAACAGGGAGCCATTTCTTTACAGCCCTCATTACAACTTTGGCGAGCGGCAACCGCCGCCCGCCAAGTTGTAACCGCCGTGCGGCCACCAATGCAGCCGCACTCCCGCAGTGGCCATTATGACATCCCCGCTGGGCCGCAACATGGGAGCCGGCTCCAAATGGAGCTGGCAGTGTTGCGGCCGTGCGACGGGTGCAGTTGCACCCGTCGCGCTTTTCACTGTCTGCTGTGCAGACAGTGAAAAGCTTTATGGGGCTGTGCCAGGGGGCCCCTGCACTGCCAAAGGCATGGGCAGTGCAGGGGCCTCCAGGGGCCCGCGACTCTCCTTTTCACCAGCCTTTCCATGGCGGTGCCTACCGCCATGTAAAGGCTGATGGGACGGGGACTCGTAATCCCCTGGGCAGCGCTGCTAGCAGCCCTGCCCTGGAGGATTAAATCCGCCGGGACCAACGTGGCGGAAAACCGCCAGTCCCGGCGGTGAGACTGCGGCGCTTCCGCCGCGGTCGTAATATGCGAGTTTTCACCGAGTTTGCACCGCAAGCCTATGGCGGTGCAACCTCCAAAACAGCCCTGGTGGTCTTTGACCGCCAGGGTTGTAATGAGGGCCAGAGTGTGTTGTTCTGTCCTCCTCGGGATGGAAACATCTCAGCTATAGCAATCCTTTGGGGGGCACAAAATCCAAACCTTTAGTGGAACTAGCAAAGGGGATTTGGGATTTTTGCCTCCAAAACGGAATCTCGGTTCATGCAGGTTACTCATCAGGCAATCTAAACTCAGTGGCAGATTGGCATTCTCACCATCTTCAAGATTCAAGCGATTGGAAGCTCCATCTCAAAATATTCAGCATTATTCATTGGAAATGGGACCCTTTCCAGATAGATCTATTTTCTTCTCGTCTTAACGCCCAACTTCCCCAGTTCTTCAGTTGGTGCTCGGTTCCCTTGGCATTAGCCTTCAATGCTTTTTCACAGGATTGGTCAATTTCTCTCAATCACGCTTTCCCTCCGTTCATCACGATCAACATATTGTTGTCACAGGTAAGACGTCAAGGAGCAGTGGTGGTTCTCATAGCCCCCTTTTTTATAATCCCAAGTGTGGTTCCCTAACCTTGTGGAGCTCTCAATAGACTTCCTGTTTCTTCTTCCTTCCTTTCCAGACCTACTTTCCAATCCCGTCGCTTTCCTCACAACTTGATTTTAGAGAATCTCCTTACCCTCGCAGCCTGGAAAATATCAGAGAATACCAGCCAGTCCCTTCTATTTCAGCAGAAGCTTCAAACTTCATCGAACACTCTTGGACTCCAGGAACAAAAACGGTGTACAGATCACCATGGTCCTTATGGGATAGCTGGTGCATGGAAAAACATATTGATTCCCTTTCAGCAGATGTAACCTTTATCGTTAATGTCCTTGCAGCGGAAGCTAGCAAAGGCAAAACGTACCACACCATCAACCTGTATAGGTCAGCCATTTCCTCTGTTCACCCTTAGATCAATGGAAAACCAGTCAGTGAACATCCGTTGGTCCCCCGTCTGTTGAAGGGAGTAAAATTTTGTAATCCTCCTCAAACAAAATATAGTTCTTTGTGGGCTGTCAATGATGTATTAAACCTATTCTTATCCTGGCCAGATAATACAGTTCTTTCTTTGAAAAGGTTATCTGCTAAGCTTACCATGTTGTTATGCCTTGTTTCTTTCAAACGACTTTCTGACGTTAGAGTCCTTGCTATTACAGCTCGCCATTTTACACCAACAGGTGTTTTATTTACTATTCATAGACGTACTAAGACTAATCTATCATCAGTATTTTATACCTATTTTCCTGACCATCCTAAATTATGTGTAGGTCAATGTTTGAAGATATATGAACAAAAGACAGGTGATTTGAGAACTTCCTCTGCATCCCAACTCCTTATTTCCTTCAGGAAACCTTTTAATCCTGTTTCCTCCCCAACTCTCGCCCTTTGGGTTAAGTGGGTTATGTCCTTAGCGGGCATTAATACCTCCTCCTTTGGGGCCCATTCATCCAGTGGAGCTATGGCTTGTAAAGCATTCTGGGCTGGTTCCCGGCTCAAGGACATTCTCAGATCGGCCGACTTGTCAAATGACAATGTTTTTAAAGTATTTTATTGTAACCCAGTACAATATGCCTCTTTAACTGTGAATAATTTGCTTTAAACAAGCATAATAGGAGCATCTGGTGTTATCATAAAATGTCAATTTTCCTAGTAAATTACGAAGGAAAGTCTTAATGTTATTAAAGACATGGAGGCGAGTATTATCTCGCCTCAACAGTTTCTTATCAGTTGCTTTCTCCCTCCATAACAGCGTCATCGACTCCTTCACAGGCTTCGTCCTAAGGACATCCATCCTGCTCAGTACCATATGGGAGTCCTGCAGCCTCTGCTGTTCGGCTAAACAGTGTTCATTCAGACGTTTTAGTTTCCCCTGCAATTCATGCCGGAGTTGTGAACTTTTTACAAGATCATTTGTCTGTTGTTATGGCCTTTTGTATAATTTATTCTATTTTTCCATTATTTATTACTTTTTAACCCTCGCACAAGATAAGAGGGCTGTTCACAGTTAAGATAATTAATATGGGGTCATCTGGCTCGTGATTGGTGTATTACTATGAACTGCATGGTTCTTCGAATTGGCTACTATTGTTCGTCACTTGGGATTGGGAGTTTTCTGTCTGAACTGCTGCTATTCAAATTTACCAAGAAAAGAAAGCATAATACTCGCCTCCGTGTGTATAATAAAATTAAGACTTTCCTTCATAATTTACTAGGAAAATCTACATTTTTCTTCCTTAACTCTCAAAGGCTTCATGAGAAAGACCAAAAGGCAACATAAAAATTTTAGTAAGTCCATAGTTTTAAAAAAAATGCTGGCTGCCGACGCCAGACCAAAAGGCAATCTTAAATATTTGTAAGCTCCAAATGGTGTAACAAATGTGGTTTAATCTTAAGAGTCAACAGTCAAAGCAATCTGAAGGTACACTGAATAAAGATCATTAGTGGAAAAGTATTTAGACTTAGTACTTAGACGACATTAGCAATCATTTGCTGTATATGTGGTAATGGGTGACAGTTGACTAAAGTTTTTCTATTCAAAGAATGTAAATTTACACACAGGCTTAGATCCAAAGTTTTATTTCCAGCTAAGACCACAAGTGAAACCCATTCAGGTGAACTAGTGGGTGTAATAACCCTCCCAGCAAAGAGTTTGTCAAGGAGCATTTATAAATCTTTACTCACACTAATAGGGGCTGATCTTACCTTATGTTCAGTGGGAACAACATTTTTCTCAGTTTTATACCGTGCTCAAAATCTAAAACAATACCATTTATTTTTATTTTTTAAATAATGGGTACTTTGACATTATACTTTGGAGTACATCAGAATCTGATTCTGTAGATAGTGTGGGCATTTCACCTACAACAGTGGGTTCATCAGGACCAGGTCTTAAGAGAATTCTTAGTTTGGCTAGCTTTTTTCACCCAGTAATGTCACGTCCATTTATGGCGACATAAACCTTAGTCCAGGCACTTCTACATAGACAACGCAACAAGGAATCAAAATAACATAGTAAATCAATATCTTGATCCCCAAAAACTTTGGGATTGATGTCTGATTTTTTTAGTTTAAAAGTGGAAGGTCAAGAAGTGAAAAAGGTTTTATCTGCCAACACTGATAATGCACCAGAGTCCGCCATAACCTCAATAGATTTGTCACCAATCACAACCTGACAAATAGGACCTTTGATTTTCACACCTTATTTGTTAACTTGTTCTTTGGCAATAGTGAGAAGAACATTACAAAATTTACTTGTGCAATCTTTTAAATCAACATTACTGATTATCAAACCACTCTCACAATTATTTTGCACTATACAGACAGATTGAAAATGTCTCAATTTCTTGCATTTTATACACTTTTTCTCAATAGCAAGACATAACGAGTTGTTACCCATGTGGTTCTTGGACCCACACCTGTAACAAAAGATGTCTTTTCTGTTCTTTGTAACCTTTCGTGCTGAATGTGCAAACAGCATTGTCCTCTGAAACTTATGACACTGGACAATGACCTTCTGGTTAGGTACTGCTTGAGAACAATGGATCTCTCGAACCTCCTCTGATAGCAACATATTTCTGCAGGTCAAGAGTCTCTCCTGTGATTGTTTTTAAAAAACTGTTAGAAAAATTGGTCTCTGATATAGATTGCCACACAGTTTTTCAAACTAACATGTGGATGCCAAAATGTGCAGAGCCACAATAAATTGCTCCACTGATTCATCACTGGTTTGGTTGCGCCTGAAAAAAATTGTCTCTCTAAAATCACACTAGCCTCCTCAGAATATTGCCTTCTCATTCTTTCTTTAGCTTGCAAATAGATGTTCCACTTCCAATCACAACTTGGTGTTGCAACTACGGGAAGATTGTTGAAAACATTTTGCCCTGCAGTACTCAGGTGTTTAATAAGGTAATAGGTAATTTTCCAAAATTGCACATCCACTGTCCAAACTTTATTTCTGGCTTACTAGGTCTCTGTAAAAAAGGTGGTGGTTGTGCAACATTCTAACTGGTTGGCATAGCACTGAAATGCCTCACCTGGTAATGAATTTGTTGCAGTAGAAAGTGCAAAGTTTGTAAGAACGGCTTGAAGTCACAGCAGACAAATAGAACATGGCTTGAAAACAAAGAAGGAGTAAAAGCAGAATACAATCTTGCTGTAAAATATCTGCAGGGAAAAATGTGATGAACACTGCACTGTTGATCTGGTGTGATAACATCTAAAAATGGCTACCAATGTGTGACATCATCACACCAATTTCAAGTATGCAATGAGCGTAGTCCTACACGTAGTATTCAACACATCTGGTGAGGAGAGGAATCCTAAGCGTGTCAGGAAATAACAGAATAGCACACATCGTTCAGATGCAGACTCTTGCTGACTTCATGTGCTATGGCTGTTGCTGACAATGCAGTTGAAGAACTGGGAGGCAGACATTGATGAACATACGCAATAAGGACCTGCCACAGGCAGCCATTAAATGTTGCAGTCTAAATAAAACATGGACACATAGAAGGAGGAAAATGCCTCCATGCGAGGGTTACTCCATCACAATGGTGACAGATATCCCGTCCTCCGAAATCTAAATCCCATAGGACCTGAGGGGATTTAGATTTCGGCGACAGGATATCCATCACTGTTGTGACGGGGAAACCCCTTCCCCAGTATCTAAATCAGGCCCATAATGTCAATTGTAAGAAAGACTGAACTGTCTGGGAGATGCACCAAAGCACTCAAGAAAGAAAACACAGATGTTGATCATGAAGCAGTTGCTAGACTTGTGGTGAACAAACCTAAAGAGTTCTATTCAAGCAAATGGTTAACCAAGAAAGATGACAGGCAAAAATCTACAAGCATAGAATTTAGATGTTGTAGGTGCGATAGTAAGAACCACCTTGCTAATGACAGGAATTGTCCTTCTATAAATAAATGTACAGTGCTTGTGGGAAAATTGGACTTTTTGTGAAAGTTTGTAAAATCAAAGTAGGAAAAAATGAGAGAGTCAAATGTATTGTGGAAGGGGTTACTGAATCTTCAGCTGAGGATAATGTTTAAGCTGGTGTGCTAAATGTAATAACAAAGGGGTACTGAATATTGAAAGTTGTAATGACAAGAGTAAGCCTATGTGTTTTTTATGAAAATTGGCAGAGTCAGAATCCGTATTGCTGCTGATTCTGGCTCACTATTCACTATTGTGAATGAAACTATATGGAAAGAAAAGTTTGGGAAACATTTGGGTTCTAATCTTGTGGACGTGGAAGCAGACATAGCTCCTGAAAGTTATACAGATGAAACTATAGAAATGTTGGGGTATAGAAACCTTGTATTCGGGTTCACAAATAGGAAAGCCATAGGTAAAGTATATGTCTCTAAGAACAGTCCTTCAGTATTAGGATGGAAAGATCAAAGAAATCTGAACATTATATGTGACCCCAATGGTGTTGAACAAGTTCTGGTACTTGATTAGGGAGAGGTTATTGGTAAAGGAAGGCATGGATATTTCCCCAAAGTATTTGGAGGATGGAGCGGAAGGATGGAGTGTTTTGAACACAAAATAGTGCTGAAAGAGAGTGCATTACCCAAGATACAGTAAGTCAGGAATATTCCCATGTCTGTAAGGGAGGGGGGAATTGAGTTATAATGATTAATTAAAAATGGTATTATAGAACCTGTTGAGTCGTCATAGTGAGTAGCTCCACTAGTTGTGGCAAGGAAAGCTAACTGCAAGATCAGATTATGTATTGATCTTCGTCATTTCAATGGTAATATTTTGATTGACCAATTTCCCTGACCAAAAATCAATGAGATGTTGACCAAGGCAAGGGGTATGGAGTTTTTCCCTACTACAGACTTATCATAAGTATACTGTCAGATTCCTCAGTGTGAAGAAGTATGCTGCTTTTATTTTGCATGTGTGGTGCTATCAATTTAAAAGGATACGGTTTGGCCTGGCCTCCACTACTGCTGTATTTCAACACCTACTGTTTAATATTTTTGGGAAACTAAATCAAGTGCTGGTATTTCAAGACAACATTCTGGTGATGGGGAAGGAAAGGAATGTTCTGGTACTTGATTAGGGAGAGGTTATTGGTTAAGGAAGGCATGGATATTTCCCCAAAGTATTTGGAGGATGGAGCGGAAGGATGGAGTGTTTTGAACACAAAATAGTGCTGAAAGAGAGTGCATTACCCAAGATACAGTAAGTCAGGAATATTCCCATGTCTGTAAGGGAGGGGGGAATTGAGTTATAATGATTAATTAAAAATGGTATTATAGAACCTGTTGAGTCGTCATAGTGAGTAGCTCCACTAGTTGTGGCAAGGAAAGCTAACTGCAAGATCAGATTATGTATTGATCTTCGTCATTTCAATGGTAATATTTTGATTGACCAATTTCCCTGACCAAAAATCAATGAGATGTTGACCAAGGCAAGGGGTATGGAGTTTTTCCCTACTACAGACTTATCATAAGTATACTGTCAGATTCCTCAGTGTGAAGAAGTATGCTACTTTTATTTTGCATGTGTGGTGCTATCAATTTAAAAGGATACGGTTTGGCCTGGCCTCCACTACTGCTGTATTTCAACACCTACTGTTTAATATTTTTGGGAAACTAAATCAAGTGCTGGTATTTCAAGACAACATTCTGGTGATGGGGAAGGAAAGGAATGATCATGATTTCAAACTTAAACAAGCCCTAACTTTATTAGACAAATGTTGCCTTATTGTGGAGTATTTTAAGTGTAAATTCTCAGAAAAGCAAGTGACGTACCTAGGTCATAAAATCAGTGCAGTGGGGATTCAACCCAAGAGCAAACAAGCTGAAGCTATTCGATATATCCCGTGTAGGAAGCTGGCTCTGTATATACCATATCAAAATGAGATATAGGCCCTCATTCTGACCCTGGCGGTCTTTGACCGCCAGGGCGGAGGACCGCGGGAGCACCGCCGACAAGCCGGCGGTGCTCCAATGGGGATTCCGACCGCGGCGGTAAAGCCGCGGTCGGACCGGCACCACTGGCGGGGTCCCGCCAGTGTACCGCGGCCCCATTGAATCCTCCGCGGCGGCGCAGCTTGCTGCACCGCCGCGGGGATTCTGACCCCCCCTACCGCCATCCAGATCCCGGCGGTCGGACCGCCGAGATCCGGATGGCGGTAGGGGGGGTCGCGGGGCCCCTGGGGGCCCCTGCAGTGCCCATGCCACTGGCATGGGCATTGCAGGGGCCCCCGTAAGAGGGCCCCTACATGTATTTCACTGTCTGCTGCGCAGACAGTGAAATACGCGACGGGTGCAACTGCACCCGTCGCACAGCTTCCACTCCGCCGGCTCGATTCCGAGCCGGCTTCATCGTGGAAGCCTCTTTCCCGCTGGGCTGGCTGGCGGTCTGAAGGAGACCGCCCGCCAGCCCAGCGGGAAAGTCAGAATTACCGCCGCGGTCTTTCGACCGCGGAACGGTAACCTGACGGCGGGACTTTGGCGGGCGGCCTCCGCCGCCCGCCAAGGTCAGAATGAGGGCCATAGTGCGCACAGAGTCCAGGAGTTCCCAAAGAGGCGTGACAGAGGCAATAATAGATAACACTAATGCTCTATATGTGGTAGTGTGGTCGAGCAGTTAGGCTTATCAGAGGGTAGTATTAAGCATTTGTTGTACATACACAAGCAATAAATGAGAACACACTCAATGACTTAACTCCAGGCCAATAGGTGTTTATATAGAAAAATATTATTTTCTTAATTTATTTTTAGAACCACAAGATTCAAGTTGCAGGTAAGTACATTAAATGTAAGGTACTTGGCATAGATATAGTTAGGACTTTGAACCAAAACAGTAATGTACACAGCTTTTCAGAAAATGGCAATAAGCTATTTTAAAAGTGGACACTGTGCAAAATTCAACAGTTCCTGGGGGAGGTAAGTACAGGTTGATTAATACGGTCAGTAAAGCACTTACAAGTTCAGTCTCTGGGGCATAGGTAGCCCACCATTGGGGGTTCAAGTCAATCCCACACACCCAGCACCAGCAACACAGGGCCGGTCAGGTGCAGAGGTCAAAGAGGAGCCAAAATAACATGGGCGCCTATGGAGACGGGGGGTGCTCTGGTTCCAGTCTGCTGGCAGGTAAGTAGCCGCGTCCTCGGGGGGCTGACCAGGGGAGTTTAATAGAGCACTGGGGGGTCTCAATTAGGCACACAAAACACACACTCAGCAGCACATAGGCGGCTGGGTTCAGTGGGCAAACAGGGCGTCGGGTTTGTAATAGGATTCAAAGGAGGGACCCGAGGGTCACTCAGACGTTGCAGGCAGGGCACAGGGGGGCTTCTCGGGCCAGCCACCAACTGGGCAAGGGTGAGGGCCGCCTGCTGGTCATTGCTGCAAGGGTGATCGGTTTCTCACAGGCACGGAAGATGCAGTGCTTCTCCAGGCGTCGGATATCTTCGTCCCGGGCAGTCGCGGTCAGGGGGGTCCTCGGGATTCCCTCTGCAGGCATCATTGTGGGGGTGCAGAGAGGTCAGCCCAGGATGGACACGTTGTTGGAGTCGCCTGGGGATCCTCTCTGGGTCATTGGTTTCTCTGGACGCGGGTCAGGGGCATTGGGTGCAGAGTGGTGGGGACTCACGCTTCTGGATTGAGGTGAGAGTCCCTCTAAAGATGGTTTCTTCTTTCTTTGGTTGGACAGGTCCTCTGTCCACTGGAGTTCTTGATCCTTTGTAGTTGCAGGGCAGTCCTCTGAGTCCGCAGAGGTCGAAGGGCCCGCAGGCTGCGTCGCTGGTACAGGTTCTCTGAAGTTGGAGACAGGCCAGTAGGGCTGGGGCCAAAGCAGTTGTTGTTTTCCTTCTTCTCTGCAGGGTTTTTCAGCTAGGCAGTCCTTCTTCTTTGTAGGTCATCAGGAATCTGATTTCCTGGGTACTAAATTTAGTGGTGTGTTAGGGTTGGAGGGCAGTAGCCAATGGCTACTGTCCCTGAGGGTGGCTACACCACTCTTGTGCCTCCTCCCTTTGGGGAGGGGTGCACATCCCTATTCCTATTGGGCGAAATCCTCCAAAAAAGATGGAGGATTTTCTAAGGAGGGGGTCACTTCAGCTCTGGTTACCTTAGGAGTGGACCTGGCTGAGGGGGTGAATCCTCCTTGTTTTCCTCATTATTTCCCCGGACTTGCCGCCAAAAGTGGGGGCTGAGTCCGGGGGCGGGCATCTCCACTAGTTGGAGTGGCCTGGGGTGCTGTAATACCAGGCTTGAGCCTTTGAGGTTCACCATCAGGTATTACAGTTCCTGCACGGGGAGGTGTAAAGCACCTCCACTCAGGGCAGGCTTTGTTCCTGGTCACAGAGTGCACAAAGGCACTCACCCCATGTGGCCAGAAACATGTCTGGAAGTGGCAGGCTGGCAGAGACCAGTCAGCCTAGCACTAGCAGTTGGGCTGGTATGCAGGCGAAATCTCTAAGATGCCCTCTGGGTGCAGTTTTCAATAAATCCCACACTAGCATCAGTGTAAGTTTATTGTGCTGAGAAGTTTGATACCAAACTTCTCAGTAGTCAGTGTACCCATTATGGAACTGTGGAGTTTGTTTTTAACAAACTCCCAGATCATATACTCAGTATGGCTACCCTGCACTTACAATGTCTAAGAATTGACTTAGACATTGTAGGGGCATAGTGCTCAGGCATCTGTGCCCTCACCTGTGGTATAGTGCACCCTGCCTTAGGGCTGTAAGGCCTGTTAGAGGGGTGACTTACCTATGCTAAAGGCAGTGGGTTGTGGGCATGGCACTCTGAGGTGGGTGCCATGTCGACTTAGTCTTTTTCTCCCCACCAGCACACTCAAGTTGTGAGGCAGTATGCATGTACTGAGTGAGGGGTCTCCAGGGTGGCATAATACATGCTGCAGCCCTTAGAGACCTTCCCCGGCCACAGAGCCCTTAGTACCAGGGTACCTTTTACAAAGGACTTAACTGTGTGCCAGGGCTGTGCCAATTGTGGAAACAAAGGCACAGTTTTAGGGAAAGAGCACTGGTGCTGGAGCCTGGTTAGCAGGGTCCCAGCACACTTCCAATCAAAGCTGGCATCAACAAAAGGCAAACATTTAGGGGGGTAACCATGCCAACAGTGGCATTTTCCTACACCTCATTTCCAAAAAATCAAGGATGTGGGCCAGTTGAATTCTCCTTTAAGTTTGTTAGAACATTTTCTGTGAGGACATTTTTAGGAGGTAAGGAGTTAATTAACTTGCAATGATTTTAAAGGAGATAGGCTGGTTCCCCCAGACGTTTTAAGGAAAAGGATTATTTATTTATTTCACAAAGGACATTTAGGTATTGTAAAGACAAAAACAAGTGGCCTGTTATTGCTGGATATGTGGAAACAGGTAAGAGAGTGTGGAATTTGTATGTCAGATGATAAAACTCTCACAACATTAAGGCCTCCTATAAGTGTTTTTAGGTGTCCTGAGTATCCATGGGAATGTGTATCGGTGGACATCATGGGGCCTGTAAGTAGTTCAGAGAAATACACTATTACTCTTATGGATGTGTGTTACAAGTAGTGGCCAATAGAGAAAATCCTCAGAAGGTTGGACACTGACATCATACTTAAAGTTTTTAACAAGGTGTTTCTCTTTGAAGGTACCCCGGCTGTGATCATTAGTGACAATGGTGTGCAATTTACATCTGACAAGATGAAACACTATTTAAAGAAGTGTGGGGTTATGTAAGAATGATTTCTATGTATAATCCCAATGGGAATGGAATTGTGTATACAAGAGTGTTGAAAGCTGCCATTCAATTAGCATGCAGAAAAAATATTCAGTGGGAAGTGAACATTTTTAAAACCTTATGGTCATAGAAGGTAACTAAAGTGGAAGCTACTACATTTACACCTTTTTGAGCTGATGAGGGGAAAGAAGCCAGGATCAATAGAGAACCCTGGATGGTTGACCTCTCTAGGAATTGTGAGATGGTCACACTTAGAATTTAAAGATAATCTCTCACCAACATGACAAATATAAAAAATATTATGATGAAAAGTATAGCACAAAACATACAGATGTGAAAGTGGAACAGTAGGTGAGAATTAAAAAACCCAGCAAAGTTCCTAAAGGAAATAATAGATTTTATGAACCACAACTGATGATTGTTGTGATGAAAAATTCAGTAAAATTAGATTATGGAAAATGTTGGAATCTTAAAAGAGTAGCATTGTGTGAACCAAGAAAAATAAACAAAGGGATTAATAAAAGATTATTTTTTGGTCACGATTTACAACACAAGAAGGATCAAGAAGGTAGAGAAAGAATAGATGATGAGGTGAATGAAGGAGTGTCAGTGCTGAGAATGTTTCTGGAAAATACATTTTCTGCGTAAAGATGTTGGGGAAAGACCAAAGAGAGTTATAAAGTTCCCTAAAGCCCTCAATGATTACTTTTGTGATTACATTAGTTGAAATGCAGCTGTATTATTTGATGCTGAGCAAGTGATCATCTTTAAGCCTGCCATTTTTTGTTATATCTGTAAACCTTTAAAGTTCACATTATTATTATCATTTTATTTTAATTTTTTTGTTTGTATAAGGGGGAGGTGTGTAGTGTATGGTAGTTGTGGATTATAAATATGTAATTGTGGAATGGAATGTAAATATGTTGTAATTCTTTGTTACCCCCTAGAAGCCAAGGATTGCGCTGGTCAGTTGGATGGATGGAGTTGGAGACACCAGTAGCCGGTTCCTGAATTCTGCCTTTTCACAATAAAGTGCCTTTCAACTTAATTTGTGTGCAGCATCTTCAGTACAAGAATTCAGCTCTGAGATAGTGATAGTCTCTTTTTGAGTGTCTGCTTCCACTCCAGTGGTTGCAGTGAGGTGCATGAGGGACTACTTTATGACTGAAACCTCCTTCTGCTCTCTCTGGATCCAACCTATGTGTCTCGTTCTAATGTGGTAATGCTGTAGGTGTTAGCACATAACAACTATACGCATTAGCTTTTCCAACAATTAAGTTTGAGTTTTCACAACACAGTTGTCAATCACACCTATGGCAAACAATATACATAAGTGGTCTTTAGGTTCACCCCCAAAGCTTCCAAGGTCCATGCATGATATGCTGTTCCGGTGCAGGTTTTTTTCACAAACTCTGGGACTCCTAGTCCTGTTTTATAATGGAATAAGCACAATTTGAAGTCATAGAATTCAAAGAAACAAATGAAGGGAAGCAACACATCACACATGAACCTTGGAAACTTGGCAGGGTGCACCGCCTTCAACCACTGGCACTCATTGTCCAGCCTATTTCAGCTGTGGACTGGTGACTTTGCTAATCATGTCTTGGCTGTGCCTTGTGAAGTATCCATTTATCACCTTATGCTATTGGTGGTGTAGATGTATCTACCTCCAACCTATACTTGTTTTGCACTATATGAGAAACCACTTTGCAACCATACCCATTTATTGAGTGCCTTACTCTAATGTGGTTCTGCTGTATGAGTTAGGACATTAATGCCAGACCTGCTGGATTTCCCAATGCGTGAATAAAATAGCAATTCTGCAAATATTTGTTTAATAATCTTTTTTTAATCATACCGGCTACTCTAAATATCTGCTAAAGTGGTTTGTTCTTATGGTAGTTGTTTTAAGTTTCACAGGAGAAAAATACTACTTTTTACTGATTTTCAAAATATTTTAATGGCAGTGACTTAAATATATTGGCCATATGGTAACAATAGGGGGTTTTCTCTACTGGGACTGAGTTAGAGGTTGAGCTGCAAATATTCATTAAACATGTTTGTCCTCATTTGTAGCAGGCAGCAGTTTTCAAAAGGAGAGGTAGCTTGAATCGCAAACCCTCTACTTATGCACCTCAGCCTGAGCATGACCTTGTCCAACATAGACTGACTGTTCAAACTGGCCCTGTTTTTTCCATTTGTTCGTACCTAGGTCTTAATCATGAGACCCATTTCAGCCTATTGCCATTGGTCCACCCCTGTATACCATTCTGTTCTTCCCATCAGATTTCCAGTATTGTCCATATTTTCGTTCTAGCTGTAGGACAACTACAGTCAAGCTTACTAGCCCACCAAGCCGATAGTGCCCACTCACTGGAGCTAGGGGGACCTGGGGATACCCATTTCATGCAAATCTCCATTCTTTCCAACAAGACAAGCACAAATATAAGTAAACTATGTTTCTTGTGCAACTTAATGATAGACCCTTTACCTTCTAGATTCCAACAATCACCAGTGCCAGACTTACCTCTTTTTCTCTACCCAACATCTCAGATAGAGCCTTACTCACTGCTGGCCGGAAGGGCTGAATAGCGGGACACTGCACGTCATCAGCCATCTAGGCACTACATTTGAGGCAGGATTTCACGTCTCGATTTCGCAAGCTTGATAGCTTCCTGAGAGTCCAGTAGGCTTGATACAATGTAAACAGATTTGTTTTTGAGAGAGGCAGATTTAATTGATTCACATAGACATAGATATTTGCCAAAAAAGTGTGTTAACTGTAGCATTGGTAGGCCCCTTTTACCAATCTCCTCTGGCAAGGTGAATGCTCTACCCGTGGATTGTATTATCATCCAGTACCATCTCTCCACCTCTTTCTTTATAGAGAAGCTCCCTTGTAGGAGTTCCTCCCTTTCATTCACCCCCAATCCTCTTGAGACAGCTCTTGTAGCCAGTAGGTCAGTGGCTAGTACTTGAATCTAGATAGTCTGTCTCCTGTGATCTGAGATATATCTTCCCAGGAAATCAAGCTGCCCTCCTTAATGACCTGTCCCCATGTATTTAGTTCAGCTTCATTCAGCGGCTTTGCTAAGCTATCTCGCAGACATTTTGTGGTTCCTGGTGAATTTCAGATAGGGGTGCTGAAGCGCTGCCAGGACCCAGAAAATAATTTCTTCCTCTCCTGTTCTGGGTTCAACAACCACCAGTGCGCGGGTGAGACACCATCTTCATTCTCACCTATTGCGGTCGACTGAATCTTTGGACTTGACGAAGAGTGTAGTAGTCAGAATTATTCAATCACAAATCACTAACATTATACCATAAACAATTCTGGACACCATAAACAATTTGACTCCAAATCAAACTCGAAACTGAATAAAGTTTCAAAGCCTTATTACAATCCCAAAATCAATGTCACATATAGGGTGCGCAAAACTAAATTATAAACATACATGAAAACCATAGGCTGACCGAAACATCTGAAACACTGTTAGACACTCCAAAAGAATTATGTAAATAAGCAACAACACAATATGCATGTTATTTTTAGAATTCAAATGCAAATGATGGTGACATCAGTAAATCATCAAAATACAGTTTCTCAATCAATTTCAGATTTCAGGTTTCAGAGCTGGGCCATTCCTAACACTAACCAGAAATGAGACTTGTATGAGTAGGAGCAGACTAATACATGCAGGTAAAAGCAAAAGATAAAAGAAGGACACAAATAATTCAGGAAACATCTAACTAGAATAACTCAATACAATTTTTTTGGGTGTAAGCAACTAACTAGAAATGGAAACAAGAAATCTCATTTAGTTATGCCTCTCCTGCTGGGACATCATACAGCGTTGATTTATCAAGACAGAGCGGTCACTATCTTCCAGCGTCAGTTCACATCAGCGTCAGGACAGGGCAAAACACAGGCTGCACATAGGACAAATCAGCAGCTCAGATTTAGTTGCCCTTATTAGTACTGAACCACATAACAGGATAGGGCAAATAAGACTATGATGAGAAAATTAATCAGGGGACTTCAATAATAGGAGAATGATAACAGATTCAAACAGGGTTCTGGACAGCTTTGAGGTAGAAGGAGAACTAACTTCAAGTTTCCAAGTACTTCACTAATTAAAAGTAGGATCAATCCATTCCATTGGTTCTCCAGGTGGACACATTTCGAACGTCAGATTCAGCATCCTATCACTGCATATGGCATCACCAAATTCTGATACTTTCATGAATCTTCTCAGCAAAAGTGCATTGCCAACTATCTAACTTCATACCATTCTGCCAACATATTACATTTTCTAATGATTTGCTACTTGCTGTTCCTTTCACAAGACCTACAGCAAACTAAACTAACACAGTTCACATGAGAAGCACAGATTTCCTATTCCATACGACAGCTAGAACAAATATTGTTACATTATTGCATCTGAAACATGTCTCTTGCCTACAATACAACAGGATATTCAACATTACATTAGCAGCCTTGGGAAGAATTCATGTTAGAGAAGGCAGAATAAAGAAGTGATTTTCCATTGCTGCTTGCAAAAAGAGTCTCAGGCCTAGTCATGTTAAGAAACCTAAATGCACGTTAATACGATTAGGCCCGTATTTATACTTTTTTTGTGCTGCATTTGAATCGTTTTTTGACGCAAAAACGGCGCAAACTTGCAAAATGCCATTGTATTTTGTAGGTTTGTGTCGTTTTGCGTCAAAAAGCGGCGCAAATGCGGTGCTAAAAAAAGTATAAATACGGGCATTAATACATTAATAAACCTATCGCACACCTTACAATTCAAATCAAACACTCAAAGCAAATCAATTTATTTAATAACATAATTCATGTTATGTCTAAGCAATTTTAAATGTGTATTTATTTTTCTTGGCATGTTAATTCTGATTAATGGTAATTCAGTACAAGTGTGTTTAATTCATATCCATTTAATACTCATAATATATTTTATTTCTACTATTTCTACTTAACAGTAATACTTTCAGGTTAATGTTTATTAGTAATTTACACATTTATGAATACATAATATTTTCATGTTAAGCATGGTGTCAAAATCGAATGGTAGGCACGAATGTCCACCACAATTTAAAAGTGCACATTTTACAACTTGTGTTATTTTCCATAATAGGCCCTTAAATGAAGGTTAATTAATCACCATATGCAAATTTCTATGCCACTAATTTATTAATAAAATTAGATCTCCATCAGTCCCTCCTCTGAAGGCAGTCTATGCTGTCCCGAAAGAACTATTCTCATTTAAAATGAGACAAGTCAAAACCTGGTAGTTTGATAACTCATAGATTTAGGTTTGCGATAATTGTCAATTCTCTTCACCGCCTGGTAATACCTATTTCTCATGTTCTCCAGTTCCATTTCTTTCCTTCTCTATTTATTCTTTGCCTTTTGTCTTTTTGAAGAATTGTAAGCTTTGTAAAATCCAGGTGCTCAAATTATGCACACTGTCACAATCAATAAAGTTTTTAGGACCATTTTCACAAAACCATTTCTCAAGTTACCAAACCAAGATCCTACCTTAGAGAATCCTTCACCTATTGTCTGCCAGACATTTAGGTAATTTAAGTCATTTTTCAAACTTGTCCGATTAGATAAACATCTCCTTTGCTGTTATTCAGTACACAAGTCCAGCAGTGCTGTGAATTCAAAACTCTGCAAACTCCGCCTTCTTTTGCTAAAAGGATGTCTAACGCAAGGTGATTCTGAAGAATCTTAGACCTTGCCGCAACCATTTCCGTATCGATGAGGAGCAATGCACCTGAAAAATCAGTTGACATCTTATCTACAATCGTTGATAACTTCCTTATCTTTATGTCATTCAAGATCACACCCACTGATGGAATAAAAGCTCCAAAAATGTCTCCTGTAATCTCTGAACTACTTGCTTCTCTTTTAAATCTCATTTTAGGTCCCTCAATCCCTTCAGGATTATCAGTGTTGTCCACTTGGTAAATGTTTGGGAAAGCCATTCCCAAATAGCATGTACCATACCAGCCTCTCGTCAATTTGTATTAAGCGTGCTTATCACTGATGTAATAGACACCAGGTACAGGGAGGTCTTGTCCTTTTAGCATAAAATCCCTTACATTTTTTAACAGGAACACATGTCTGCATTCACTTGTTCCTATAAACTTATTGTCAGCTTTTGATTGCGGCCTATATATACAAAGTTTTCCTACATGTTGCCAATATAAAGCTAAGCGTCCCTGTGTATCAGGTGTGATGTGAACTGTTTTCTTCTTGCTAGCTACACCCTTATCTATTCTGTCTTTCATTGCTTTTCTTCTATCATCTACCTGATTAATGAACTCCTCTATACTTGTGTGTCATGTTATTCCGGTGTGCATATGCTGTGCCAAAATGTCAGTGTATGCTCAAGAAGCCTCCCACTATGTCGCTGTTTCTAGATTTTGTGATGCTGCTCAAATGCTGATTAATGGGAACAAAACAGAAAACTACATCATAATTAGAATAAAAATACTGAATGTACCCCTGATTGTACATGCGTGTTAATAGCAGACTGCAACTAATCCCATAAATTAGTGGTAAACTGTAATTCCTTCTTGTATTGATGCAGGAATTTGTGTACACACATAACAATTACGCACATTCATTATGTCCACATACTCATACAGCAAACTATAACATTTATTGGAAGATAAATCTCCATTTGTGTCCTCTAAATGAAGCAATCCCTCCTCTTTATAAAACTTATCCTGCTTGGATGTTGTCATTCTCAGCACTGGAGTTCCTGTACTTTGTACCTCTCCTTTCATTAAAACACACATTCCTGCCATCAATAAAATGCACGCAATCATACATAGTATTATAAAACCAATGCACACATATTTACACTTGCTATGTTTGCCCTGTCCAGGATTTATGGCTTCTGTAGAATCAGAGCAGGAAAGAAAAAGAAAATATAAAAACAAAAGCAAGCAAAATCAAAAACAAAATGGCTTTCGAAATCTTTGCACTATTTACAGCAGTTCTTGAGCTTCAAGAAAGTTCTTGAAGATTCTCCTAAAGCACTCAAAAACATTTCAATGTTTGTTTTCAATTGACCACAGTCTGATGATTGCTGTCAGGAATCAGTTAATTTTGACTCTGACTCTGCTCTCCTGCACTTTTTTTTTCAGTTTGCAAACTGCTTGCACTTTTATCTACACCTTTATCTGCGCCTTTATCTGCACCTTTATCTTCATGCAGACTGCTTGTGCCTTCACCACTTTGCACAATTTCTGCTTCAGCCACTGGTTCCGTCTCACAGCTTGGTCAAGCCGAACTCCTTCTTCATCAGAATTTGCTCTTCTGAGATCAGACTCTGTGTTTTCAAGAGGACACCAAACTTTGCGCGTATCCAGTTTGGAAGACCAGCACACTTCACAGCTGTCGTCGTCACCAAGATGACTTGAAATGGACCAACCTTTCCACCTTGGTTCTAGGCAAGTCTTCCTTGCATGTTTCTTAACCAGCCCCCATTCGCCAGCCTTCAGGCTGTTGCCCTGTTCTTGAGCTGATTGAACGGTTGCTGCTTCAACCTGATGAGACAAAGGGTGAACCACATCTGCCAGACCTTTGCAATTATCCAGCACTAAGTCATCTGTTATGGTCACAAGTGCCTTTGCAGGTACTGCTGGTGGCCCCATTGCATGACCAGTCCTGTCTTCCTATCAGGGGTACTATGCTTGCTCATCAGGACAAATGGCAATGCACCAGGCCATCTTAACGCTGTAGAGGGACAAACCTTTTCCAATCGAGCTTTTAGTGTTTCACTCATTTGCTCTAACAATCCAGGTGCCTCTGGTCTGTAACTGCAGTGCAATTTTGGTCAAAGTTCAGTGCTGCACACAACAACTTTATGATCTCATTATTAAAATGAGTTCCTCGATTTTATTCCAAAGAAGTTGGGAATCCGTACCTAGGTATTAATTCCTGATGCGGCAGCATAGTTACAGTGAGACTATCATTCGTACATGTTGGATAAGCCTCAACCCACTTGGAAAACACACACACAGTGACCTACACATACTTCAATCTATTTCAGGCAGGCAGGCATTTCAATAAAATCAAGTTGCATTATGCTAAACGGACCTCCTGATCTGCCTATGTGGCTCAAATTAACCACTGTATGTTTCCCTACATTCATTTGTTGGCATGTAACACATCAGTGACAAACCGCATCTGCAATCAGTCTAAATCTGGGGTTATACCATTTCTGTTTGAAAGTGTGAAACATTGCATCTCTGCCAAGATGAACCTGACCATGGTAATACCTCGCCATTGAGTTCAGCAAACAATCTGGCAACTTTCCCTTCTTTTGAAATCCAAACATCATCTCCCTCTCTTTGAGTACAACCTGCTTTTATCCAAACTCAGTGCTCTTCCTGTTGCTTCTTCTTGCAACCTCTTAGTTTCATCCCAGGTATCAATCACTGACACCAAGAAATTTTGATTTGTCTCACTGGTGTCACTTTCATTACTCCACTCTTCATAGAACGTGACACAGTGAAGTGCACATTATCTGGCAATTTTGTCAGCATAGGCATTGCCCAACGTTACATAGTCATTTGACCTCTGGTGGGCCACACGCTTGACAATGGCAATCTTCTCAAGTAATTGTAAGGCATTTAACAAATCATGAATTCTTTCACCATTTCGAATGGGTGATCAAGACGAGGTCATGAAACCTTGCTGGTGCCATAACTGCCTGAAATCGTGGACAACACCACAATCGTATTGACTATCTGTGAATATTGTCACTTTGAGCTGCTCTGATATGCAGCATACTCTTGCCAGAGCAACCAATTAGGCTACTTGGGCCGAAATGACTCCTTGAAGCCTGGAGGCTTCGACAACTCCTGAGAGAGTGCAAACTGCACAACCTGCTTTCAGAGTACCTTCACTGTATCTTAAACAGGAGCCATCAACCAAAAGAACTTGGTCAATCTCCTCTAAAGGAATATCCTGAAGATCAGGTCTAAGTTTGGTGCACAGTTCAGTGACATTAAGGCAGTCATGTTCCTTTTCATTTACATCAATTGAGTCATCAACATTTAGAGGCATTGATGTAGCAGGATTCAAAGTTGAACACCTCTTAAACACAACATTAGGGGATCCAAGAATTATTAACTCATATTGGATAAGATGGGCACTGGACAAATATTGGGTTTTGGACCTGGTCAAAAGAATTTCAACTGGGTGTGGGACATAGACAGTTAAAGGGTGTTTCATCACAATGCCTTCGCATTGACTGATACACCAGCCGAAGCCAAGGCTTTCAGACAGACGGGCAAAACAGCAGCAACAGGATCAATGTGGTGGAAAAATATGCCACTGCCCTGTTCGTTCATCCATGTGACTGCGCCAAAACAGAAAGAGCAAAACCATCATGTTCATGACAAAATAGTGCAAAACCTTTCTGTATTCAGGCAGTCCTAAGGCTGGAGATCTCCACAAAATCTCTTTCAATTCAGTGAAAGCTTTCATGCACTCTTCAATGAAAGGGACTTGATCTGTGACTTCTTTATGGGTCAACTTCTGCAACGGCTTGGAAATTACTGAAAAAGTCAGGTTCCATTGAAGATAACTCACCATGGCCAAAAACATTCTGCCATCTCTCTGTGTAACTAGGGTCTTTATTTTCATAATGCTGCAACACTTTCTCTGGACACTTTTTTGCACCTTTCTCAATTTGATGACCAAAATACTTTACTTCCTTCTGACAATACTGTAACTTAGTAAGGGAAACCTGGTGTCCGTATTCACCCAAATGATTCAATAACGCTATGGTAACTGCAAGCTTCACGTGTATTGAACACAACCCTCAGGTCATCAATGAACTGCACTAAAGCAGACTGAAATTACATGTTCAAAGACTCTAAATTCTTCTTCAAGATCTGATTAAAAATAGATGGTGCTACTAAAAAGCCCTGCGGAGTACAACACCATGGATACACACAGTTGCCAATTCGGAAACAAGAGAGGAACTGACTCTGGCACTGAGAAAAATGCTTGTGACAAGTCAATAACTGTAAACCATTCAACTTTACATGGAATCTGATATAAAATCACTGCTGGATTTGGCACTACAGGACTACAGGATACTTCAATTTCGTTCATCTTTCTCAAATCCTGAACAATGCGATATTTCCCACTAGGCTTCCCCAATCCCATAATTTGTGAATTACAATGGCTGCCCATCACTTCCTTTAACACTCCCTACTCAACAAAAGTCTGCAATTACTGGGGGAATACCTTCAAGCATGTCTGGTATCGTGATACAGTGGCTTTCTGGGGAAAACTGCATTTGGCGTTATTGTCACTTTAACTGGATCAAAACCACAAATAAGTACAATATCTTTTCCAGAGAGATCCCAAACTCTCAGTGTTACTGTCTCTTAAATTCATCAGGCAAGTATTTAACTGCCATGGCAGGAAACAATGTAACAAGAGGATATATCTCATCAGTTTGACTGAAAATCTCATCATTGCTATTGGTTTGAATTTCTATTCCTTCTTGTGTACAAGTAATGGAACATTTTAATTGGCATACACTCTTCCTAATAGACTCACAAAACTTGAATCACAATGACAAATGGGTGCAGACCTTCAAAGGTCCCTATTTTAACTGGAATGGGCTCTGTAACAGGGTTCACCAAATGCTGATTTACTACTCCAGCAACCTGAACTGTCCTTCCTGAAAGGGGCATATTTGGGACTTCTTCAGATCTGACAGCGGATCAAGTTGCTCCAGTGTCAACCAAAAATGAACGTTCATGACCCATCACACCCCCATTCACATAAGGGCCGTGCTGATCTACATCCAATGAGGCAGCCAACATACATTCTTCCTTTTCTGAACTCTCACTCACGCATTCCTCATTCACTTCATCATCACTAAAATCAATCAATGGGTATTGTGTGATTAACTGATTTGTATTTGCATTTTCTCTTTGGTTCACATTCTGCTGAGGAACCATAACCTATTGCTGTGCCATCGGAGCTTGTAGTATCTGCATTTGCCGTGGGACATGAATTTGCTGTTGGGGAAATTGTATTTGTTGCTGAGGAACCTGCATTGGGACTGCTCCATTAGGGGCATTCATGCTTTGATTTCGGGCCCTTTGAACGTTTGCATTTTGAAATTGACTGTCATCAACCATCTGCGCAACACCACCACCTTGCACCAAAATATTTAATATTTAAATTATTAAAGGGAACCCCCATTTCTAATGTCCGACGTTGACGCACGAATGACAAGGAAGCATCTTCTTCATGTTCTGAACATCAGCCACATTTGCATTCGTTTCTACTCGAATTCAGAACTGAGGCACCTTGTTGCCCTGCTGTTGTATTCCTTACATTCTTCCTACCTGAGCAGATTTAATCTGCATCACCATTGCCTTTTCCTTCAACCTTTTCTTGTTCAGGTCAGTCTCATCACTAAAGTATTTTGCGTATTGCAACACTTCGGGGGTCATTCTGACCCTGGCGGTCTTGGACCGCCAGGGCAAGAATGACGGAAGCACCGCCAACAGGCTGGCGGTGCTTCAATTCCTATTCTGACCGTGGCGGTAAAGCCACGGTCGCCCCGCCGGGGCCGGCGGTTTTCCGCCGTTTTTGCCCCGGCTGAGAGAATCCGCCAGGGCAGCGCTACAAGCAGCACTGCCCTGGGGATTCTGACCCCCTTACCGCCAGCCTGTTTCTGGCGGTTTTCACCACCAGGAAGAGGCTGGCGGTATGGGGTGTCCTGGGGCCCCTGGGGGACCACTGGCATGGGCAGTGCAGGGGTCCTCTAACAGGGCCCCGGCCAGCTTTTCACTGTCTGCCAGTGAAAAGCGCGACGGGTGCAACTGCACCCATCGCACGGCCGCAACACCGCCGGCTCCATTCGGAGCCGCCTCCTGTGTTGCAGCCTCATTCCCGCTGGGCCGGCGGGCGCTAACTTGGTTAGCGCCCGCCGGCCCAGCGGGAATGTCAGAATGGGGGCCGCTACCGCCGCCCGCCAAGGTTGGAATGACCCCCTTCATCATTCAGCTTTCCTTGCCAGCAAATCAAATGATCCTTGATCATATTACTAACTTCAGGCTTTCAATCCCTGAACAAATCTAACACAAAATGAAACATGTCTATCGGTTCAGTAATCTCTGTGCCATAGTATTGCCTGAATGCTTTCAGCAGTCTCTCATAATAAGCATGACCAGACTCGTTTGCCTCCTGAAATGTCCTGTCAATTCCCTGTCAATCAGTGTCTTTAGTGGAAACTCTAGTTTTGAAACACTCAATCACCTTATAATAATTTTTCATCACCTCTTCAGACGGCACACCTGTTACTTTGTCTCTCGGTGGCCAATCCACACACCTCTTACACTGAACCCACAAATCTGCTGGAACCACAGTCTCAAAGAAAGTGTTCAGATCTTCCCACAAACACTCCACAAGCTTGACAACCTCTCTGTTTGCTGATACCATTCCACTGCTTTCTTCCGCAACTGTGGGAAATCATTTGTAAATGACAGTGTGTCACTCCTCCAACGGACATGAACAAAATTCCCTCCTGGAATTTCTCTCTTTGACATCATTTTTACAGCTCCTTCAGCCTCCTGTAGATCATTTGAAGATGCAGTCAGCTTTTTCTTCTGATCTCTTTTCTTTGCCCATCTGCCTTCCCATTTATCTAATGTTCCCCATGTTTGAATGCTTTGAATCAACTCCTTAATGTGAATTTTCATTCCAGACGATCTCAGGTTTGCAATGTCTTGAATCAAATTCTAATCTGTAACTCTTCCTCAGCTGTTTGGATTTATCCATCTCAATTTCATATTTCTCAGCCAGATTAGATCATTTCTCATAAACATGTCCTGCACTAAGAGTAACATCCTAGCACACGAAGCACAATCCCAACTAAAGGGTTCCCTTAATCATTTCATTTAATTTCTATTTTAATCTAGCCATCATCAATGTCTTTTCTCCCTCAGGCATGTTTCCTGGAACTGATGCTCTCTTCAAATTATCTAACCATTCAGTCAGTTATTGGACTGTCAAACCTTGTAAGTTAAAGTCATTACCATTGTTCCAGGGCACAAACTGTGGAACATTGCAAGGGGCTCTTATAGCCTGCTCTTGAGCCATCACGGATGATCCCATTGAGCATAGGGAACATGTCACATCAATCAGTGGACCAACTCCATATTGTGTCTGGTTCGAACCAAAGGAATTCATAGGGGTCATAGCTGGCACCGTAGTGCTCAGTCTCTCCATTTTTGCACTACTTCCAAAAGGTGTATTCTTTGCTGATACTGGATTTGAAATCTGGGGACCATTCTCATTATTACCCTGGGCTTACAGACTGCCAATGCTTCTGTACCTGTCAAATTCAACTGACTTTGTGGGAACATTAATTCTTTACCTTGATCAGTTAATACTGTTCCAAAAGTCTGATTTGGCTGGCAACATTTTGCAGCGTCATTACTGGGGAATACATTGCCATGGTCTGTCTCTGATTCACAAATTGTGCATTGTGCTGGTGTCTGTAAATCAGAGGTGGCTACTTTGCTAAGGGGCGTCGCCCCCCTGGCCAAGAGCCAGGAGATGAAAAATTAAATGATACATGCGCACTTAGGTTTCTCCAACCCGGATGAATACACAGCTGGGCTGGAGAAACAGCACAGACCCCCAGGCTTGTGCCTGGTGGCAGTGACTGTCACTCAGACCAATCCCAACACTGCTTACATGTTATGTTTAGCATGAAAGCAAAAACCTGGATTGCTGGGGAGCCTGTGCTAGTGTTCCAGCGAATGCTGGGACACTACATAGAGGGAAGAGGGGCGCAAGGCAGCAGGAGATGGAGATGACGGTAAGGTAAGCTTTTCCCCTCCTTCTCCGTCCCGGTCCCCACTCTACCTCTCATCTTGAGATTTGCTGTGGCCGCTGCTGCTGTACATTAAATGTAGATTCAAACTGAGTCATGTCTGTATTCTGAATTGGCTGTGGCATAACTGGAACATTTGGAACTGTGTTAACATTCTGTCTGAACTGTCTGATAAACGGCTGGCCCTGTGAAACATTAGCAATAGGCACACTTGTAGTTATCTGAACCTGGCTTTGTGCAACTGGAGCAGTGACAACATTTGGGACTGCATTCTGTGTTACATATTCAACTATATTATATGATGGGGGATGATTCTGCAGCAACTGAGTTATAAATTCATCATCTGATACACTCTCGACATCTGTTACCTTTTTTTCTTCACCCGAAATCTGTCCTGCATCTTCCTTAGATTTATTTTTGGCTTTAGGCTTAACACTTCCATCGCCTTCCTGAGTAATTGTTGGAAACAACTTCACTTCCTGGAACTTTTTTCCAGGCTTTTCTAACTCCTCTTGAAGCCCAGATAAAACTGATTACTTCCACCTCCAATTTCTGAAAACAACTCCGGTATAAATATTAGCAGAATCGCAGGGAGGAAGACATGGGAAACATAGTGACTAGCTGAAGGAGCTGGCTGGGAGCGCTCCTCAGGTGCCAGCAGTGCCCTAGAGACAGGCGTTCAATGTAGCGCACACCTACCTGTAGAAAGTGGACAGCCTTTTGCAAGACTTCTGCAGGATCACTAGGACAAGCATGAATATTTGATGGGGTGTTGAGGAAGGCAGGCAAAGCCCTTCTGTGAAGCCCCGCGGCGGCATCACTTTGTGGAGAGAGTTAGCGCTAGGACTCTGCAAGGATTAGCAGGCCTCTACCCAGATTCCCTTCCAGGGATTGTCAGGCAGTGCCAGCACAGGTTGGAGAGCCTGGTGGCTGAGAGTGTGTGTAGATGCACTGGAGGAGATGGTCTCAGTGTTAGCGGCTGCAAGGGGCACAGATTACCATATGTCCTCAGCATTGGGGCCCAAGAAATAAACAACGTCAAGGGAGCACTGGAATCACCTGCACTAGCAAACAAGCTGAAAAAACCCAGAGGCAAAAGGTCAGTGCATCCTGATGCACTGAGTGGCAGGTCTGGAGGGGTGAGGGGGAGATAGTCTCTAAGAAATAGCAAGCTAACGTCTGAGACCCCAGTAGTTCTGGGAGGTGGCGTAAGGCAACAGGTTATGGATGGTATTTTAATTCTGACTACCTCTTTGGTGTCAGCAGTAGCTGTTTTACCTGCAATTACAAGTAGTGCAGATAGAGATCTGGATAACTTTGACATTCACACTTTGGAGCCCACATTGGATTTAGCAGCATTGTACCCTCCTGACAGTAGAAACAGAGCAAACCGAATTACAGTGGGGGAAGCAAGATTCTCACAGAGTAAGAAGGATACTCCTTCCCTGAAGTATTGTTTTAAGGTTTCATCTACAAAGATGGCAGACAAGCCAGCGCTTCCCTTACAAAGACTTCCAGGTATTAAGCATTAAGAGCAGTCTCATTATGGAGGCAGGAAGAGAGGGTATGCAAGAGACAAAAAGTACAAAGAAGACCATGGAGGGTTGCCCACAGTGAATGGAAATCAGGCTTTGTTAGAGAAGGGTCCTGACTCTGGACAGGATAGAGAACCATAATCAAAGCCTCACAGCGAAAAGAAGGGCACACCCCATTTGATGGGGCAGGCAGGGGTGGAAACACTTTTAACAAACCTAATGGAGGAAGTCAAAACCAAGTTTGCATTCTCAGAGAGGAATCAGGCAAGCATACAAAGCACCTGTGAGACACTGGAAGCAAAAATGGATATGCCAAAGTTAAGGGTGAATTCATTGGAGGCCTCATTGGAAGAACTGAAGGGAGTGGTTGAGGTCAATCGTGGAGAGTTTTAGGCACTGAGCATAGGCAAGAAGGAACTGCGACACAAGTGAGAAGCCTTAGAGAATAATGCAAGACATAATAATGTGAGACTGCTGAATGTCCATGAAGAGGATGATCAGAAAGAGTTTGTGGTTAATCTAAATTTTTAAAAAATCATTCTAGCAGTAGATTCCACCGAGTTGTCTGCAGATATACAGAGAGTACACCGAGACCTCTTCAGAAGAAACCTAAATAGGAAGAACTCAAAGAAGATACTGATCAACTTTAAGTACTGCACCCTAAAAAAGCTGATCCTCTCAGTCGCCTTGAAAGCATGCAGCTTGACTGGTGTTCTCACAAAAGATGAGACATTTCAAGGCTACATTGGTCCGCAATGAGAGTTGCACATACAAGAAGTAAGGGAGCTCGGAGCTACTGCCCATTTAAGGTTTCCTGCAACTCTTAAAGTTACGTGGTATAACAGCATGCACAACTTGAGAGATTCAGGCTAGGTGGAGAACATATTTAAACAGGTCAAGGCCCGCTAGAAGTGATGCTGGCACTTGAAGAGGGGCTCAAATGGGTAAAGCAAAAATAACCAAAAGGATAGTAAGGAGGGTTCCCCAGGGTGGGTTTTGTTTGTTGGGAGATTGTCACAGGTGAATGGTGTGAGGTTGTTGAGGCACTGGGTAGAGAGTATTAGAGAAAAAAATAAAACAAAGGGCCTTGTGTGCTGCAAGTTTTGACACAAGATATAGGCATGCATGGTGGTGAGTGATTCAACAACGAGCCCTTCTTGGATACTGGGTAATAAGGAAACCCAGTAAAATAGCAGGCGTTAATAGGGACTACTGTTTGAGAGTTTTGCCATGAAATGTGAATTGGCTTAGGGTAAAATCATAGAAGGAGGAAGATCTTGGAATATTTAAGACAATCGGACGCTGGGGTAGGGATATTTCAGGAGGCACATTTAATGAAGAAAGAGGGCGAGGAAATGGTAAGGGAGCAGAAATAGATCAAGAAATTTCTATGTACTGACAAGTCATGTTGCACGAAGGGGGTGGCTATTTTGATTAAAGCTACTGCTCATACTACCCTTGAAGATTATAAGGCGGACCCTGGTTGGAGATGGTTAATAGCCAAAATTCAGGTATCCAGTGCATGGTATGTAATAGCAGAGTTTTATGGCCCGAATGTTGATGATCTGGTTCCTCTTCAGGCCCTGTATTGCTGATTGTTGGAGGTGGCAGAACCAATAATAAAATAGAGGGGGGGCTTTAATGTGATATTGGATACCCTACTTGATAAATTCACCACAAGGAAAATGACTAATTCCGCAAAAATGTCTGCGATAGTGAGGCAGCTGATGTAGGATCTGGGTTTATGTGATGGATAGAGACAAAGGTCTGGCAGTAATAAAAGTTTCACCTTTCACAAAAAGAAATATGGTAATTTCTCCAGAATTGATTATTACCTTGTAGGTGTTAGAATGACCACTAGAATGAAAGAGGTGAGACACCTCCCTGAACATTTCTCTGATCACTCTGCAGTTAGAATTGCTCTGCTCCTGGGAAAGGGACTTGGTCCCAACTAGATGGACTCTAGATAGGACACTATTGCTTGATCAGATGGTGATTTGTCAGCTAAGGCAAGATACATTGGGTTTATTTTAAGTGAATATTGGATCAGCTCCCCTGCACATAGCCTGGCATGCCTTTAAAGCATTCATTAGGAGAAGGATCATAAGCATAGGCGCGCACGAGCATAAAGAGTCCAGATGTAAACTTAGTGAGTTAGAGGGGAAAATCGCAAAAGCACAGAGACTGGGTTATCAATCAGGGAGGACAGGATTTAATTACCCTCAATAACAAGATGAGAGAGTTGAGGGAGTAGCTTGCTGATTACTTGGAGGGCACTGTTTGTAGAAAATGGGTGGCCAGTAAGCTAGCCCACTATGAATATGGTGAGGGATGTGGGAAGTTATTAACCTGGAAAATGCAAGGAGTGTTATCAGGGGGAATTGAAGATAGAGAAACAGGGAAATAGTGTACAGACAAGACAGACATAGAACAGACTTTTTTCAATTTTTAACAGGAGTTATACCCGGATGATTTGGTGGTATTGGAGAACCATATAGAGAATTTGCTTAGGAAGGTCCCACTCTCAAAGCTAAGGTGGGGTTTAAGGAGGGCTCTGAATCCGAAGAGGTAAGTCAGGAGGAGGTGAGGGTACAATCAGGGAACTAAAAAAGGGAAACCGTTGGGCCTCGAAGGCTTCCCAACTAAGCTGTAGATAGATTTGATGGATGAGTTAACCCCTGTTTTGTGTAGATTGTTGGTAGATACCTTTTCAAGAGAAAATGATTTACTGAGCTCATGGGAAGAGGCGACATTTAGCATGATTTTAAAATTTAACAAAGATCCTAAATTCTGAGAATCCTATAGACCAGTTTCACTGCTGTATTCTGATTATAAGATCTATATACACATTCTAGCAAGCAGGTTGGATGAGGTGATTGAGGACCTTGTTCATGAGGACCAAAAGGGCTTCATCATAGGACAGCAGCTACACGAGCTTACACACGGTCTGATGGAAGCAGTGGACACAGCAACAGAAGGGAAAATGCCATTAGCAATCTTAAAAGTTGATGCTGCCAAGGTTTTTGATAGAGTTAGCTGACATTTCCTAAATAAAATGATTAAACGTAATGATCCAGGGGAGTAATTTTTAAAAGCTATTCAGCCAATCTGTAGTGAGGCAATGGCGAGAGTCACTGTGAATGGGAGACTGACCAGACAGATTTATATAAAGAGGGGGCTCCGACAAGGATGTCCGCTGTTGACCCTGTTGGTCTCTGGGTATCTGGTGAACTTGCAAAAAAACGAGATAATGGGGTGGAATACTCCATCCAATAGTCCACTCCTAAAAAGATGAATTAGGTACCCGGGGTTCTAGTTGTACAAGACTTAGATAGGATGGCCCAAGTCAATTTCAACAAAGTTATGCTGACACCAGCAGGCTCTTAAGGTCATTAATGTGTCTCAGGCTTACAATCTTTAGGAGAGCTAACATTATAAAGATGTTGATACTGCCAAAATTTACTTTTATTTTCAATATTCATTACGCTTTTGTAGGCTAGTCATAATGCAGCATAAATGGCTGGTGGAAAATTAGAGGCAAGATTATTCTTTGCAAGCATTATTAGGGTGTAACAGAAAATTACCAATGTGGACGAAGGTCAGAAGAAATCTTCTCTGGCTTTGTATCAAAATTGCTTCCTCCCAAAACTTTCCCAATGTGATTTAAGACTCATGAAAGAAGAGGTTCTCGAATAGACCAGGGAGCACATCACATAAAAGCATTACAACAATACTTTGGCTTTTTCCATCTGGAAACTTCCTCAGCTCCCATGCAAATTGAGGAGAAAATGAATGTCTCGTTTGTTTTCATAAATACCCCTCTTTGCTGCTCTCCAATGTTGGCATGTCTGAACGCGGCTACAGCTTATCTTTTGCTTACACTATGACATTAAAAGGATCAGACATTAAGGGCCTGATTTATACTTTTTTAGCGCCACATTTGTGTCATTGTTTTGACACAAAAGGGTTGCAAACTCACAAATTCAATTATATTTTGTAAGTTTGCACCACTTTTGCATTAAAAAATTACTCAAATGCGGTGCTAAAAAAGTATATTTCAGGCCCCAAATTGTGTAAGAACGTAGGGCCTGGTGCATCAAAGGGTTTTATTCATTCTGTCTCTATGGGGAATGGCCCACTGTGTATGACCTTTGTGTATAGATCATATATATACGTTGGAAACATAATATAAGGAAGCAGGACTGTAGATATAATTTTGGTGATGAATTACACTATAACACTTTAGCGCAAAGTTGCAGTAAATAATATAGACCTGGTGATAAGTTGATGGTTTCCTTGCTTTTCCCTTTTGTGTTATATTCACTTTGACTTGCTTATCTTATTTATTGCCCTGTCTGTTAGTCGGCAGAGAATTGTGTAATGTCTAGGGCACATGGTCACAGATGCCTCAACAGGGTTCAGTTTGAAAAGATGTATTTTATAATTTTCGTGAACAGCCGAAATCTGCAGGAATCAATTATCATTTCAGAGTAACTGTAAGTCTTTCAGAAGGCTTGATGTGGTGCTGAGGGCACACAGGCAGAAGTGCTTTAGTAGAACTTTATTGTATAGATTTTAAATTAAATCAATTACAATACAAATAAAAACATTTCCAGTGTGAGAACAGTAATAAAATAGTAAGTATACCAAGAATAAAATCAATATGTTTCACAATAGATAAATCATTTTAATTGTATTTATTTAGTGCTTACTACCCCTAACGAGGCGTCGAATTGCTATTCGGCGAGTAGCAGCTACTCCAGAACCCAAAAGGATTAGTCGTGGATTAGCATAGGGCAATATGAGTACAGTATTAGTATTAGTGTAGGAAGGTATGAATTACTTTGAGCATAGACCATGTGAGTCTGTTAAATGGACTGACCAGAATAATGGAGGTATAGAGGAGGGAAGAATCCAGAAGTGTTAATTGGGATATCATAGAAGTAAGATGAGGTTTGGGATAAGTAAAGGAGAGGTGGAAAATGGAAGAGTCTGTGGAATGGGATTAGGAATATCATAGTAGTAAAATGGGGTTTGGGATGAGTCAAAAGAGAGATAAATGAGGGAGAATTTAGTAGGGTTGTTTGGTAGAGCATAGTACTAAACTGAGGTGAGCCAGGAGGGGTAGAAGAGGAAAGAGTCTAGGAGTTTTTTTTTGGAGATCATAGTGGAAAAATGGGTTTGGGGTGAGTCAGAGGGTGGAGATAGAAGATAGATTGATAGAGGTATTGGGTGATGGCCAGTCATAGTAATGTTTCAAGAGAATATTTTTTCCCTGTTGTACAGTAGGACTAATGTAGTAAATATATAGATACGTAATTACATAGTAAGGGAATATATGTGAAAGGAATATAATATATTGAAATTTAAAGTTGTATCGTATAAACATAGACTTTCAAGAGTTGCAGTATTTGAAGTTATTTTTTGTGTGTACTTTTATAACATTATTTTATCTTCCCTCAATATTTCAATAGTGAAATGCTTGTAGATAAATAGTTAAGGTAATATTTACCTATTGTGTTAGATAACATAATAACAGACTCATAAGCATCTAATCTAACAATTTATATAGAAAGTATGCAATAACCTATGAACATGTCAAGCGTAGAATAAAATACACACATATATATGTATATATATATATATATATATATATATATTTTTTTTTTTTTTCTTTAAACAAGAGGAGATGGAGCACTCACAGGTATTTTAAATCCAATTTATTGCCCCATAGATGCGTTTCAGCAGTCTTTGCCTTTCTCAATGTGATTTGCGCAAAAATGAAAGAAAAACAGTCACCTAAGCAGCCTTTAAACAGATTACTCCATGCTTTAGGTGAAAAGACAGATGACGGACTCTCACTTCCCACCTCAAACCTTGTCATGACAGTACCGCCATCATTCTCTGTGTTGTACTCATTATTTCAAATGTAATGCCGGTAGTTTAATATTCTTCAGTAGAGGTCACCCCTTTAATGGGTACAGGTCATCGCATAATGCCAAGTTTACAAAAAGCCCAGAGAAATAATGCTTTCCACTTTGCCCAGCAACTCAAGTTTTTCTTACTTGTCAAGTTGATATATAACAGGATCAAATATCCCTTGTTTGCCGCAGATTGCCTCTTTAGGAACATCACATACCACAAAGAGCCAATTTACTAATCAGAGCCTTCACATTATATTAATGTTTGACCTCATGTCAGTCGGTATGGCATTCCTTTGGCAAGCGGTGGTTCTGGCATTGTTCATTTAAATTCCTAAACAAAGTCCACTAAATAATGCCGAACTCTTGAGCGGGTGCATCCATTACGTGCAAGTGACAGCACGTTATTAATGTTGAAACAAGAAGAGATGGAGCACTCACGGGTATTTTAAATCCAATTTATTGCGCTACAGATGCGTTTCAGCAGTCTTTGCCTTTCTCAATGTGATTTGCGCAAAACTGAAAGGAAAACAGTCACCTGAGCAGCCTTTAAACAGATTACTCCATGCTTTAGGTGAAAAGACAGATGACAGACTCTCACTTCCCACTTCAAACCTTGTCATGTTGGTACCACCATCACTCTCTCTGTTGTACTCATTATTTGAAATGTAATGCCCATACTTTAATATTCTTCAGTAGAGGTCACCCCTTTAATGGGGAGAGGTCATTGCATAATGCCAAGTTTACAAAAAGCCCAGAAAAATAATGCTTTCCACTTTGCCTAGGAGCTCGAGTTTTTCTTACTTGTCAAGCTGATATATAACAGGATCAAACATCACTTGTTTGCCGCAAATTGCCTTTTTAGGAACATCACATACCTCAAAGCGCCAATTTAGCAATCAGAACCTTTACATTATAGTAATGTTTGACCTCATGTCAGTCGGTATGGCATTCCTTTGGCAGCGGTGGTTCTGGCATTGTTCATTTAAATTCCTAACCAAAGTCCTCTAAATAATGCCAAACTCTTGACGGGTGCATCCATCCACCCGCCATACTATGGTTACTGCTGGATTTCCGCCACATTTAGGGCGGATATCCGGCAGTAGCCATGCTGGCGGGCGGTGGTGCCTGGTGTTGCTACCACCTGCAGCCCCCGCCAGTAGTCCGCTGCCAGACATATTATGACCATTAAGATGGCCTTGCGGTGTCCTGCTGGCGGGGCACTGCCGGCGGTGGCAGAACCCCTCCCATTCCCTGCTGGACGACCTCCTCGCCGGACAAAGTAAGTCAGGTGTCCGACGGGGGGTTTGGGGGGGTGAAGGCTTGCGGGCGCTGTTGGTGGCTGTGTGCTGTCTGTGTGTGAGAATGCGACTGTGAGTGTTGTGGTGTATGCATGGTTGTATGCGTGTGAGTGAATGCGTGCATGAATGTTGAAGTGAGTGCATGTCTGCAATTCAGGGAGTACACATGTGAGTGTGCGTGTGAGTATGTGTGAGTGAATGCGTGTATGGATGCGTGTGAGGTAATGCATGTCTGGAAGTGTAGGTGAATGGGTGTATTTGTGGTGTGTGTGGGTTTCTGTGTGCATGCATGCGGGGAGGGGGCATCATGTAACTAGGGGGTGGGGGTGCTGTGCCTGGAGGGGGGGTGTCATGGAAGTAAGGGGGTGCTGTGACTACAGTGGGCACTGTGACTGTAGGGGTGGTGGAGTGGACAGGTGCTTTCTGGGGTGGTGGGGGAGCCGTCTACCAGTGACAGGGAAGGATAGTAGCCTGCACCTTGTGTGGAAATCTGAGGTGGGGAAGAGGCGTCACAGAATTGTCATGGTGATGAAGCTTGATCTTGCTAATTCATTGTAAAGTTAAGAATTTGATTAAACAGGCAATAAAACATTACATGAATCCTTTGTTTTTCTGGTTTTTCTGATGTTGGCAGCTATAAAGGAGGGTTGGCTACATATTCTACGATCTAAAAGTCTAGGACACAGACAAATAATATGTTCAAAAGTCTCATCCTTCTTGTTACATAGGCTACATAGTCTCTAATGTTTTGTTGAATTCCTCCAGGTGCCCTTTATTTGCAGAATTGGAATATAAGGTAGCCTTAGCCTCAATTAGACATTCTTGACATTAGATTAGGTTCAAACTTAGAGTCTAGCTAGGTCTGCCTCTTTTTAGTATGAGAATCTGCAACTAATGGTGAGTGTTTGTATATTACTGATATCCACAGAATACACGACAATGCTAGCATTGCGCCAATTTGTAAATATTGTGCAGTGTGAGGGCCTGTTTAGCACCGCCGTAGCGTAAAAAAAAATGAAGGTTCGGCAGCTCTAAGGGGCGCAAGGGGCTTGTAAATATGCCCCTTAATTTGGAAATAGATGTATTATTGTTTTACAAATAGAGTCTGAAAAAAAGTCCTTGAAGGTGGAGCATGAGGAGCTTGAAAGTAGAGAGACTGTCCCTTATTCATACATGTTACAAAGGATGCCCAGAGGACCAAGGACAGCAGTGTTCGCAGCACTGCCCTGGGAACGATGAGTGATGTTTCAAGTTGCACCATGGGACAGGAGCACAGTGAAGTTACAGAATGGTGATCAGGAATACATTACTTGTTGGACTTTTACAGTACTGACTAGGGCTTTCACTAGTTGAAGATAGAGAGATTTCTTTGGACTTCAAGAGGTACAGACCCCTGACTTTCCCCTTATACCCATGCTTTGCTGAGTATGGCTTAGGCTTACACTTAGGGCCCGATTACAACCTTGGCGGTTGGGATACTCTGTCACAAATGTGACAGATATGCTGCCTGCTGTTTTACAAGTTTCATAGGACCTAATGGAACTTGTAATATGGCGGACGGGATATCCTTCACCTTTGTGACGGAGTATACCATCAGCCAAGGTCGTAATCAGGCCCTTAGTTTTCTAAGAAGACTCTAGACCGAACTTCTGAAAGGCTGACACCTTCCCTTTTACCTTCCCTTTTTCTTTCCATTTCAATTTTCCAAGTCCTTTTTGTCCTGTTTTCGCTTCTCACCTTATGCCCCTACGTCCTTTAGTTAGATTTCTAAATTTTATAGTTCAGACCCAAATTGCTATGGCTCATTTAATTAGCTGGTTTAGTTTGTACTAATGTGTAAAAGATTTGATCAGCATTTGTTTTCCAAACAGAAAATTATATTTTTTATGTTTTGTATCGCAGTGACTGATTTCCTTGTTTGCCTTATGTTAATTTGTTTAAGCGTCTTCAGAGGATTTGGTTACTCTATTGTTATTCTGCCTCTCTACAGCATATTTTTGAGATGCGTTTACATTAACCTGAGTGTTAATTTGTAATAAAACCTTATTTCCTATTTGGGTTTTCATTATGTGGCCAAAATTGGTGGCACTGTTAAATAGTTGTTGATTGACTATTTCCCGATTCCCTAGCGAACCCCCTTCTCAGATCCAAAGGTTCATTGCCTCAAATTAGAGCATACAAACTCCTCCATTGAAGCTGGAAGAAGAGGACGTTTTGGTCCTCAGGGAGGAAGAGAGGATACTAGGGTGTCCCATTGTGAAATTGCCCAAACCCAGCCCAAATTCAGACCCCATGACTCGTTTGGAGGATTAATGGAGTTTCAATGTCGTCCCAATGCAGCAGATGTGTATTAATAGGTTTGCACTTTGCATTGCTTATTCCTGGATTGCAGTGATTCGCGGTGATTGTGAAGTGTTTTACGGCGATTTTGAAGTTGTTGTTTGAATGTGGCCAAAATTGCTAAGAAGTTGAGATGGTTATCGGGCCTAAGATCCCAGGATATTGAGAAAAGTGTAGAAGACACTTGTTATTGTTATTGTTTGCTGTGTAAGTGGTGCTGTTTGTGAGACATCGTCAACAGTACCATCAGTGAGGGACTTTCTTTGTGTGGTTATGAGAGGTTGGTATAGTGAATCTCAAGATCCACTGGTAGAGGTCTCATCTGAGAAGTGAATGTGAGAGTAGGTCAGAAAGTGTAGCTCCAAACTGTTTTTGAAGTGATTGATTACCCCAAACCTTTAGAGGAGTAGACAAACGTTTTGAAAATCGCTTGCATTACTTTTTGCATTTAGGTTTGGGGGAGAAAGTTACTGTGAGAGAAATTCTAAAGGAGGGTGAGCTGCTAGGCTGGTATTGGTTGACCACGTCACAGAGAGTTGCGCTGGTAATGTTTGTGAATGCTGAACAGAGGACTGTGGATGAAGAATTACTTCCTGATTTGTAAATGAAAAGTCAATTGTGATACATTGCAAATTTGATTGAAAAATGAAATTCTTTAAGGAATTGCTAAGGGGGTCATTCTGACCCTGGCGGTCATGGACCGCCAGGGCCAACGACCGCAGGAGCACCGCCAACAGGCTGGCGGTGCTCCCATGGGCATTCTGACCGCGGCGGTACAGCCGCGGTCAGAAATGGAAAACCAGCGGTGTCCCGACGGTTTTCCGCTGCCCTGGGGAATCCTCCATGGCGGCGCTGCAGGCAGCTCCGCCATGGGGATTCCGACGCCCTTACCGCCAGCCTGGTTCTGGCGGTTTTGATCGCCAGAACCTGGCTGGCGGTAACGGGTGTTGTGGGGCCCCTGGGGGCCCCTGCAGTGCCCATGCCAACGGCATGGGCACTGCAGGGGCCCCCTAACAGGGCCCCACTAAGATTTTCAGTGTCTGCACCCGTCGCACCCTTCCCACTCCGCCGGCTCCATTCGGAGCTGGCATCCTCGTGGGAAGGGGTTTCCCGCTGGGCGGGCGGGCGGCCTTCTGGCGGTCGCCCGCCCGCCCAGCGGAAAACTCAGAATAACCGCGGCGGTCTTTTGACTGCGCAGCGGTATTCTGGCGGTTCCCGTTTGGCTGGCAGCGCCTGCCGCCAGCCAAACTCGGAATCACCCCCTAAGTCTAGTGAAAGGTGACACATTTATACCTGTTAGAGAGGGAGCGGAGACTCCACCTGAAGGTACACCAGGGCATAATGTAATGTCAAAAGTAGATCTTCACATATGTCTTTGGCAAGCAGAATGGCATAAGATTACTGAGAAAGAGGGTGCACTGGCATTTACATGCTATGGAAAACATAATTTGAGAATGATTTAGAATTTGATGTAAATTTTATGTGAGATGAAACTGCCTTCTAGACCTGCACAATTTTAGACACTTAAAACTTGGGAACACATAGCCCATCAGAGACAGAAAGAAAAATATGAAGGAAAGGTTAGGAAAGCACTGAGAATGTGTGCAGATGTTAGATGAGATAATCAACAGAAATCTTGGAGAACTGGCATAAATGACGGAACTAGATTATATCCTGCCTTAGCTAGTGAAGAAGAGAGAATAACTAAACTGAAAGAAAAGTAAAGTAACAAGGGAAACTGAGAATAAGGGTGATACAGGCAATGATTTCATTAGTGATCTACTGACAGACAGGACAGAGGATAGGGATGACAGTTCCTCAGAACCTAAATGTTTTAGCTACTCCAGATGCACTAACTCTTCCTGTGACAATTGGTTCTGTGGCTCTGCTGTATGGTCCAGGGGTAACAGGGAATAATAAACATACATTGGCTGTTCCTACCGTTCATGTAGACAGAAGTGCCCAAGTAATAACAATACTTCAAGTACATCGACAATAAGGAGACGTCCTCCAGTTCTTAGACTGACAAATCCTACATATATAGCAGACCCAAACACAGCTACAGGATTTTTGCCAATGCTAGGTTTCCTCAGGCATTACCTACATTTTTCATACCCTGAAATAACAAAACGTCAAATGCTGATTATAGTACACCTCATAGGAGACTGTGCTCGAATTTGTCAAATTTTGAATTGTCCATTGCAAATACCCCAGATTATGTAAACTCAAACTATTCAGAGATATTACTTAATACTCCAACAGAAATACAGGGTCTTACTGTCCAAGAATTAGATGAATGACTCAAGAGTTTAGATACTCCAAATAAAGCAGGAAACTCAGCATACTGTGGAAGAACATTTCAAACCCCAGAGATAGAAAGGACATTAGATGTGTCCAAATGAAATCTGAATTAAGTGAGGTGATATTAGGAACTCTTGACTCAGCTCAATTAGTTACCTACAGAGATGACGAACTACTGTTCATATGCAAAGACATTACAAGATGTGCTGGACAAGCTTATGATAGACTAGCTGACTTAGCCCAAAAATATGAAGTTGATTTGAATACGTTGAAAGCATTATAGACAAGTTATTGTTTGAGTTTCAGTGACCGAGATATTGCAAACATGAGACCTACAGGAATGAAACTGCAGATGATGAAATTAATTGGCTACATCCAAAAGTGGAGTGAACTAGATAGATGAGAAGGGTCAAAAGGAAGTAAAGCTAGATTTGCCTCCGCCTGGAGCAGATGAGAGTGAGAAAGATGTACACATGCTTCCTTTGAGAGAAGTTCCTAGTGGAGGATATGTTCAGGTACCCTGGAGTAGAGGAGAAGTTACGCCAGTCACAAATAATTTCCAGAAATTAAGAGAGAAGCCTGTTGAATGGTACAGACAGGTTGAATAATTTGTTAAGCTTTCCAAAGTTTTGTAGGAAGATTTAAATACATTGTTGGACATTGTTGTTTCAAGTGATTTGTGGTCTGAAAATGAGTTGTCTGTTGACTGGCCTGAAAGGGAACCAATGAGACATCCAGAGACTAAAGCTCAGTCTCCAATTGGGTTGAAAAAGTACCATCAGGTGATTTCATTTTTAGAAACAAAAGTGTTCTCTAAAGATATTGATTGACTCAGAATTGACAGAAAGACTCAGTAATCTAAGGAGTCGTAACATTCCTATTACAGTATAAGAGATTGTTTTAGACCTTTAAACACTTTATTGGTACAGAGACTATTGAGGCGAAGGACTTGGGACATTTTGTGTTCAGATTTGTACAGGGATTGAAGCCAGAAACATATAACATGATTCAGCAACATTTGATTTGTTGGCATAAGACGCCGATTGATGAAATCCTGCGATATGCAAAATATTGCAGCGATGAATTGGAGTTGAAACATAAGAAATTAAAAGACAAAATTGATGGTAGTGCAAATGAAAGCTGCACAAAGGAGTAAGAATCGTCAGTTTGTGGGGAACGTTGGTAGAATGCATGGCGTGTATTTGCAGGGAGTTCCTATGACCCAAGAAAGCAATGGCTATCAACAGCAAGCTAAAGTGTTCCAACTGACCTGCGTCCAGGAGTAGATGTGATGACTTTGAAAAAGACTAATCCGTATCATATGTGGCAAATTAGGCCATTGGAAGATGGAATGTTGTTTTAATCTGAGCAATAAGAATAGTGAGATTTGTGCAGTCGCTGGGAAACAATCAGGTTCAGTCACAACAAATGCAAAACCACGGGTGCCAAATTCTAAGGCGCCTCAGAGACAATCAATGCAGGTTCTTCAAGCCCTGATGCCCCAACAAAGGACAAATGTTCCCAAGCCTAATTTGAATCAGATCCCAAATGCAAATAACAATCCTTTTGTGAATCAGTACCCTATGCTTACAATGGATGAAGATTACAAATCAGATCAATCTCAATGACGGTGCTTGAGGTAGGAGGAGGAATGCATACTTGGCACATCCTTACAGGTAGACCAGAGTGGTCCATACTTGGATGGTAATGTGAATGGCCACCCTGTGTCATTTTTGATTGACACAGGTGTTACCCGCTCTACTGTGAGAACAGCAGAAGTTCCCAACCTACCCCTCTCTGGAATATGTATCCAAGTTGTAGGTGTTGCGAATAAACAATTGACAAGCCCTGCTACAGAAGCTGTGCATGTAAAAATAGGGTCCTTTGAATACCAATTTGTGATTTGAGTCTTGTGAGTCTGCTTCGGTGTGTCATCTTGTGCAAACTTAACTGTTCTAAATGTTGCACTCCAAGAGGCATAGAGATACAGATTCATTATGAAGATGTGGCATTTAAATTGTGAATCAAACCCCAAGTGTCACATTCTACCCTTTGCTGACAAGTGATGATTTACTTGCAGATCTGAAAGAGACATTGGTGGTCATTCTGACCTCGGCGGTAAAAGGCGCCTACCGCCGGTCAGAAATCCTCCATAATCCCGCCGCGGTCGCGGAAACCCGCCACGGTCATTCTGACCCGCAGAAGGCAAACCTCCGAAAATCCGACCGCCACAACAGACCGCCAGACCAGCGGTCGGCGGAAAGGTGGAGGTGACCAAACCTCCACCGCCACGCCAACAGAAATACGCCCATGCCATTACGACCCACGAATCCACGCGGCGGTCATTCAAACGCGGTATTCCATTGGCGGGACACACCGGCGCGGTCAGAATACACACAAACGAACAAAACTCACCCACATTGGACGATTTGAATCCCACACACCTGATACACATACACACACCACTCCCACACACACAATACAATATAAAACACCCACCCACATCACCCACAAACCCCTACGCTTAAAAATTCGTAAAGAAGACAAGAGCGAGACACCAGCATCCAAAACATAACAGCCACAGCCACTCAACACCATCACCCACACACTATCCACACACAAAACAACACACACCACCACACTCAACTCACTTAAATACACATACTCCACCCCACACATCATACACACCACCCCATGGCACCCCAAAGACAACCCCGCTTCACAGACGAAGAACTCAGGGTTATGGTGGAGGAAATCGTTCGGGTAGAGCCCCAGCTGTTCGGCACACAGATACAATACACCAGCATTGCCCGGAGGACGGAGCTATGGCAGAGGATTGTCGACAGGGTGAACGCAGTGGGACAGCACCCCAGAAATCGGGAAGATATCAGGAAGCGATGGAACGACCTACGGGGGAAGGTGCGTTCCATGGTATCCAGGCACAACATCGCCGTGCAGAAGACTGGCGGAGGACCCCCACCTCAACCCCCACAATTCACATCATGGGAGGAGGAAGTCTTGAACATCCTGCATCCTGACGGCCTCGCAGGAGTCGGCGGAGGAATGGATACTGGTAAGTTGAAGCTTCAATACTGCTTCCCCCCCACCTGCATGCCAAATCAGACCCCAACCCTCACCCCCATCCTCGAACCCCACCCTCACCCCCACCCCCATCCTCACCCCCACCCTCACCCCCACCACCATCCTCACCCCCACCACCATCCTCACCCCCACCCCCAGCACACCTATTCCCCGCCAATGTCTCACCATCACAACCCACACATCCCAAAACCTAGGCCTGCATGCGTCCACTAAGCATGGACACCCATCACCAAAGCATGCCCAATGCATATACACATCCCCCCCACAAGCCACCCTCACCAAAGCCCCCACACACGAATGCCAGCACTTGGGGACACGGGAACCCACAGATACACCCATATGCCACACATTGAAACTATAACCATACCTCTATACCCCTGCAGGACCCGACCGTCAACACACCGCGGCGGAGGGGCCAGAATTATCCACACCCCCCACCCAAGAGGCCGTCAGCGATGACAGCAGCTCTGTCGATCTGGACACCGATGACCAGCCCGGACCATCGGGGACCTCTGGACAGTCGGTTCCCCTCACACAGGCACAGGCCACTATAGACCCTAACCCCTCTGGGAACACCAGCACAGCTCCCACCCAGCGGGCCCATGCCTCTGTCTCCAGGGCGCGTCAATCTGCGGTGTGTCTACCACTACAGGGCACCCAGGATAACCCACCACCCCAACAACAACAGGGACCTGGGGGCAGTGGTAGTGGGCACACCGGCCAGGGGGCAGAGGCCCAGGGAAACAGGGCAACTCGGCGGGCAGCTGTGCGACAGGGGGGGTAGGAGAGGCCCAGGGAACCCACTCTCCACGAGGTCCTCACCACCATCATGGGAGCATACAACCGCTCCCAGGAGACGATGGCAACGGTACTGGCCCGGTTCCAGGAGATCCAGGTGCTGCAGGAGGAACACTATCGGGGGTACAGGGAGGACATCAGAGCCATCAACACCACCCTGGTTACCATGGTAGGGCTGCTGCAGGACCTCGTAAACAGCAGGGCGGACACTGAACAACACCCAAGGGCCCCTGCCACTAGCCTGGACCAAGAACAGCCATCCACCTCCGCCGGCGCTAGTGGACAGGAGGCCCCCGCACAGCAGCAGCCCAACAGACCCCCACCTCCTGCAGGAGAAGAACCACCCCGCAAGAGGGCCCTGAGATCTCGCAAGAAGACAGAGTAGGATGTCAAGACCCCCGCCAGCAAACGATACCACCTGATGTCATCCCACTGTCCCACATTGTCACCCTGTCCATCCTTGAACTGCCCATGCTCCATCTCTCCACAGGCCTCTGGACAATGCACCTGTGTGACTGTTACTCTGGACTCTGCCATGGACATTCCTTCACCATAGCCCCCACCCACTTGAAACCACCCATCCCATTTTGAGCACTTCAATAAACACCTATTTTGCACCAAAATATCAGGAGTCTGGTTGTGATTTCAATAGATTGTAATTGACATGACAGTGCAAATATGTCCTTGTACATGGTGAAGTCAACAAACAGCTGCCACAAAGCTGTAGTCCATGGGGAAACGAAGCACAGGACTCGTAGTGGGGACCCCAGATCTGAAATAGGGAGGGAAAAGCCAAAACTCAGTCATCATACACTGGGGCAAATAGACAGGCAGCAGAGATGCTGCAGAGTAGTTAACATTTACTAAATTATCTTTGAAATGTTACCTGTGTCCTATTGGAAGTACTGTTCAATGATTCTGTCCCTGTTGTCTGTTTCAGCCCCGTCGTCTTCCTCCTCGTCACTCTCCTCAGGTTCCACCGCTGCCACAACACCACCGTCTCGACCATCCTCCTGCAGGAAAGGCACCTGGCGGCGCAAAGCCAGGTTGTGAAGCATGCAGCAGGCCACGATGATGTGACACACCTTCTTAGGTGAGTACATTAGGGATCCACCGGTCATATGCAGGCACCTAAACCTGGCCTTTAGGAGGCCAAAGGTGCGTTCGATCACCCTCCTAGTACGCCCATGGGCCTCATTGTACCGTTCCTCTGCCCTGGTCCGGGGATTCCTTACTGGGGTCAGTAGCCACGACAGGTTGGGGTACCCAGAGTCCCCCACTAGCCATACACGGTGTCTCTGTAGCTGTTCCATCACGTAAGGGATGCTGCTATTCCTGAGGATGTAGGCGTCATGCACTGACCCTGGGAATTTGGCATTTACATGCGAGATGTACTGGTCAGCCAAACACACCACCTGGATGTTCATTGAATGGTAACTTTTTCTGTTCCTGTACACCTGTTCCCTGTCTCTTGGGGGAACCAAAGCCACATGGGTCCCATCAATGGCACCAATTACGTTGGGAATATGTCCAAGGGCGTAGAAATCACCCTTCACTGTAGCCAATTCGCCCACCTCAGGGAAAATGATGTAGTTCCTCACGGATTTCATCAGGGCAGACAACACTCTGGATAACACCTTCGAAAACATGGGCTGAGACATCCCGGAAGCAATTCCCACGGTTGTCTGAAATGACCCACTTGCCAAGAAATGTAGTACTGACATGACCTGCACCAGAGGGGGAATCCCTGTGGGTTGGCGGATGGGGGACATCAGGTCGGGCTCCAGCTGGGCACACAGTTCATGGATAGTGGCACGGTTAAGACGGTAGGTCAGGATAATGTGGCGTTCTTCCATTGTCGACAGGTCCACCAGCGGTCGGTACACGGGAGGATTCATCCGTCTCCTCGCCCAACCCAGCGGACGGTGCCTAGGAAGGACAACATGGAGCACACAGTCAGGCAACCCACAGGTACGTACTCACAGCTAGCACAGTATACGATTCTCTATGCAGTGAATGGCGTGTCTGAGTGGCTATGCAAGGCCTAGGCCTGTGTGACGCAGTTGAAATTGAGCCATGTGGGCCCTGGAAATGGCGGCTGCCTGACCTGTGAAGTGTGACAATGGGATGTGAGGTCAATGCGCTGGCGTGCACACCGCGGCGGGCGGCGGGCGAAGACCGCGGCGCGAAGCCGCATTGGTTAACATTGAAGCCTATGGGTTTCAGGAGCCAATGGCGAAGGGCGCCGGCGGTGGCGGGACGCACCGCCGCGGTACGCACCGCCGCGGACGTGACTGCCATTTTCTATCTACTTATCCACTTGCGACTTGAACTTTCACAGGAGAGGACCTATACTGCAAGTGTTGCTGTGACCTCAGTCTGGAAGGGACAATGGCTGCTGCGACTGGGGAAAGGGCCCCTGCCTTCACTGGAGAGGAGTTGGAGAAACTTGTGGATGGGGTCCTCCCCCAGTATGCGCTACTCTACGGTCCTCCAGACCAACAAGTGAGTTTAATTCAATATGGATTTGGGGCCACTGGCTGGCTTGGGGGCCTGGCGGGGATGGGGGGCATGTTGGGGCTGGCGGGGGGCCTGGCGGGGGGCCTGGCGGGGATGGGGGGCATGTTGGGCCTGGCGGGGGGCCTGGCGGGGATGGGGGGCATGTTGGGCATGGCGGGGGGCCTGGCGGGGATGGGGGGCATGTTGGGGCTGGCGGGGGGCCTGGCGGGGGGCCTGGCGGGGATGGGGGGCATGTTGGGCCTGGCGGGGGGCCTGGCGGGGATGGGGGGCATGTTGGGCATGGCGGGGGGCCTGGCGGGGGGCCTGGCGGGGATGGGGGGCATGTTGGGGCTGGCGGGGGGCCTGGCGGGGGGCCTGGCGGGGATGGGGGGCATGTTGGGCCTGGCGGGGGGCCTGGCGGGGATGGGGGGCATGTTGGGCATGGCGGGGGGCCTGGCGGGGGGCCTGGCGGGGATGGGGGGCATGTTGGGCATGGCGGGGGGCCTGGCGGGGATGGGGGGCATGTTGGGCATGGCGGGGGGCATGGCGGGGGGCCTGGCGGGGATGGGGGGCATGTTGGGCATGGCGGGGGGCCTGGCGGGGGGCCTGGCGGGGATGGGGGGCGTTGGGCCACTGGAAAGGAAAATGCTGAGTAACTTGAACGTGGTATTTCTCCCTCCCTGTACGTGTCACATAGGTCCGCGCCCATGAGAAGATCGGGATTTGGCGTGCCATCGCCAAGGAAGTCCGGGCCCTGGGGGTCCACCATCGACGGGGCACCCACTGCCGCAAGAGGTGGGAGGACATCCGCCGCGGGACCAAGAAGACCGCCGAGTCTCTGCTGGGGATGGCCTCCCAACGTAGGCGGGGTGCCTGCCGTCAACTGAGCCCCCTGATGTTCCGGATCCTGGCGGTGGCCTACCCTGATTTGGATGGGCGCGTGAGGGCAGCACAGCAGACACAAGGGGGTGAGTACAAGCATTATCTACTCTGTTGTCGCGCAGTGGAGGTGTCTGGGTGGGGGAGGAGGGCTGGGGGTCCCCCTAGGCCAGGGCGATATCTGTAGGCTGGGCACCCCCGTAAGCCCCTGTGTCCCCAGCCACCACCCTCAGTAGTTTGTCAGTACAGCCATCCCTGGGCCGTGTCATCCATGGGTGCAGTTGTCAACTCTAGGCGTGTAGGGCATGTTCCACGGAATGCGTAGCGTACCCCAAGTGCGCAACTTAGTGCAGGGGGCATCTGTGTCTGTCATGTCCGCTAACTGTACCGGAGATCCATGTACTCAATATCCCTTTATTTCTCTCTCCCCCCCCCTTTTTGTTTGTCTTTCTGTGCTTGTGTGCATCAGCATCATCAGGCGGAGGAGAAGTGGCATCGGGGCAGGAGGGAGCTGCATCTCACATGGCCCAGGAGGGCCATGCCACAGAGTCAGACCAGTGAGACGGAGGGCGAGGGGAGCTCCACGACGGGGACGACTGGAGCCTGCAGCGACACGGACACGTCCTCGGAAGGGGGCTCCCTTGCGGGGGTGGCACCATCCGTGCCCCCCGCCATTACAGGTACAGCCGCCACCCAGCGCACCATCTCCGCCCTCCCAGCAGCCCCTCCGCGTTCGCCCCGTGCCCGCTCTGCCAGGAAGCCGGGCATCTCCTTCGCCCCAGGCACCTCAGGCCCTGCCCCTGTTACCCCCGCTGCCCTCAGTGAGCAGGTCATTGACCTCCTCCGAACGCTCATTGTTGGGCAGACTACCCTTTTGAATGCCATCCAGGGGGTGGAGAGGGAGGTTCATCGCAGCAATGCGTACCTGGAGGGCATTCATTCGGGTCAGGCTGCCCATCAGCGATCGTTCCAGGCTCTGGCCTCAGCACTGACGGCAGCCATTGTCCCTGTCTCCTGCCTGCCTCTACTAACTCCCTCCTCCCAGTCTCCTGTTCCTCTGCCTGTCCCACCCACACCATCAGACCAGCCTGCACACACCTCAACACCCAAGAGAAGCTCATCCAAACATAAGCACCACAGATCACGCAGACATTCACACACGCAACATTCCGATGCAGACATGCCAACAGTCACTACCACCTCTGTGACCCCCACCTCCTCGTCTCCCTCTTCCCTCCCTGTGACGTCTACACTCACACCTCCATTCACCTCACCATCAGCCAGTGTTTCCATCACCAGCACACCCTCCACTCCAGTCCGCACACGTGCAGTCACCACCCCCACTGCCATTTACACGTCCCCTGTGTCCTCTCCCACTGTGTCTGTCACCCCCTCTTCCACACCACACAAACGCAGCCACCCACCCACCCAACAGCCATCCACCTCACGACAGCCTATCCCTCCTGCACCTGCACCCAAAAACAGCAAACGTGACTCACCTACAACCACATCCTCTCCCTCCACTCCCATTCCCACTGTACCTACCACTCTCCATTGTCCCAAGAAGCTCTTCCTCGCCACTACTAACTTCTTTCCTGACCCTGAGCCCCCCCCTCCTTCTCGTCGGGGTAAGAAGAGCACCTCAGCCACCACCAGCCCTGCAGCCCCCTTGACAAGGGTGCAGGGGTATTGGAGCCCGCCAGCCCGCATGTCTGGATCTTCGCCCAGCAGCAAGGGGACAGCCAGCCCACCCCCTGGGAAGAGGAGCAGAAGGCGGAAGGGGCGCCGCAGGAGCCCGCCTTCTACATCCCCCCCGGACACCACCCAGAGACAGTCACCAGCCACAGCTCCAAAGGGAGGAAAGGGCCACAGGCCGACGACTAAGGAGGGCAAGGGCAGCAAGTTGGAGAGGTCAGGCAGCAGGCCTGCTGCCCAGGAGGAGCCCACAACCCCCATAGCCGCTGCCCCGGGAGGAACCGGCACAGCTGCCCCGGGAGAGCCCACCAGCCCCATAGCCGCTGCCCAGGGAGGACCCAGCACAGCTGGCCAGGAGGGCCCCACCACCCACAGCCCAGGTGGGCAGTGAAGGAGCACCATCCCCGCTGCCCAGGAGGGCACCACCAGGCATTTAGCAGTTGGCCATAGACCGTCCGCCGTCTCAAGAACCGCTGAACTGGGCCCTTCAAGGCAAGAACCGCTGAACTGGGCCCCGCCGTCTCAAGAACCGCTGAACTGGGCCCTTCAAGGCAAGAACCGCTGAACTGGGCCCTTCAAGGCAAGAACCGCTGAACTGGGCCCCGCCGTCTCAAGAACCGCTGAACTGGGCCCCGCCGTCTCAAGAACCGCTGAACTGGGCCCCGCCGTCTCAAGAACCGCTGAACTGGGCCCCGCCGTCTCAAGAACCGCTGAACTGGGCCCTTCAAGGCAAGAACCGCTGAACTGGGCCCTTCAAGGCAAGAACCGCTGAACTGGGCCCTTCAAGGCAAGAACCGCTGAACTGGGCCCCGCCGTCTCAAGAACCGCTGAACTGGGCCCTTCAAGGCAAGAACCGCTGAACTGGGCCCTTCAAGGCAAGAACCGCTGAACTGGGCCCTTCAAGGCAAGAACCGCTGAACTGGGCCCCGCCGTCTCAAGAACCGCTGAACTGGGCCCTTCAAGGCAAGAACCGCTGAACTGGGCCCTTCAAGGCAAGAACCGCTGAACTGGGCCCCGCCGTCTCAAGAACCGCTGAACTGGGCCCTTCAAGGCAAGAACCGCTGAACTGGGCCCTTCAAGGCAAGAACCGCTGAACTGGGCCCTTCAAGGCAAGAACCGCTAAACTGGGCCCCGCCGTCTCAAGAACCGCTGAACTGGGCCCCGCCGTCTCATGAACCGCTGAACTGGGCCCTTCAGGGCAAGAACCGCTGGCCCTTTGGCAGACGTGGCAGGGCAGGATCTATCTCGGGCAGGGCTGCAGGATGTCCTCTGGCCAACTTGCCTCCTCCAGTGGCAGTGGGGTCTGTTATGGACTGTATGGACTGTGGCTTTGCTCTCCCCAGGATGGCCCAGTGGGCAGGCCACCCACTGTATGGACTGTTTGGACTGTGGCTTTGCTCTCCCCAGGATGGCCCAGTGGGCAGGCCACCCACTGTATGGACTGTATGGACTGTGGCTTTGCTCTCCCCAGGATGGCCCAGTGGGCAGGTCACCCACTGTATGGACTGTATGGACTGTGGCTTTGCTCTCCCCAGGATGGCCCAGTGGGCAGGCCACCCACTGTATGGACTGTATGGACTGTGGCTTTGCTCTCCCCAGGATGGCCCAGTGGGCAGGCCACCCACTGTATGGACTGTTTGGACTGTGGCTTTGCTCTCCCCAGGATGGCCCAGTGGGCAGGCCACCCACTGTATGGACTGTATGGACTGTGGCTTTGCTCTCCCCAGGATGGCCCAGTGGGCAGGCCACCCACTGTATGGACTGTATGGACTGTGGCTTTGCTCTCCCCAGGATGGCCCAGTGGGCAGGCCACCCACTGTATGGACTGTATGGACTGTGGCTTTGCTCTCCCCAGGATGGCCCAGTGGGCAGGCCACCCACTGTATGGACTGTATGGACTGTGGCTTTGCTCTCCCCAGGATGGCCCAGTGGTCATGGAGTCCCCTCGTGGATCTGGCGTCGTGTACTCAAGTGGCTGAGGTGCCCCCCCTTCCCTTCCCCCTGAGGTGCCTGTCCTATTTTCTTTCTGATGCCCCTGCAGTGTTCTCTCCGTGGAGTTCTTGTCGTGGGACTGGGCCTTGCCCCTTTGCACAGGACCCCTGTGATCCACGGACAGTGGTTGGACTACATTTAGTAGCTGTATATATTTTGTACATAGTTTATTTATTTATTGGGATTAATGGCGTACATATTTCAATATATCTGCCCGTTTATGATCTCTTCTTTTGGTCTTTGCATTATTTCGGAGGGGGGTGGTTTGTGGGTTGTGACAGTGATCTGTGGGAATGCATTGATGTGTGTGTTGTAGTGGGTGTGGGTGGGTGGGTGTGTGCCGGTAATCTTTTCCCTCCCCTGTGTCGTAGGTGCAGTACTCACCGATGTCTTCCGCGCCGCCGGGCGTGCTCCTGGTATATGAGGAGGAATAGGAGTGCGGGGATGACCTGTAACTCTGGCTCCATACTGCCGGAATCTCGCGTGGAGTGCGTAGAGGTGAGCGTTTTCCCGTTCGTAGTCTGTTTCCGCCGTGTTCTTATCGGCGGTGCTCCCGCCCCGGAAAAGGTGGCAGATTGGTGGGTCGTAATAGGGTGGGCGGTACTTTGTCTGCCGCCGGGCTGTTGGCGGGAACCGCCGCGCTGTTTGTTTGTACCGCTGTGGCGGTCGGAGTGTTAAGTTGGCGGGCTGTGTTGGCGGTTCCCGCCAGGGTCAGAATTGCATATTTTAGACCGCCGGCCTGTTGGCGGCTTGGCCGCCGCTTTATCACCGACCGCCAGGGTCAGAATGAGGGCCATTGTTTCCTCAAGTCTGGGACTTTTCAGGGAAAGATATAGGTCTCATCAAGGGTGTTGAGCCAGTACGGATAATCGGAAAACCGAATGCTGAGTATCCGAGATTCCCGCAGCACAACATGATACCTGAAACAATTGTAGATTAATCCAGTGATTGACTCCATGTTTAAACAAGGAATACTCAAAGAGATAATGTGGAGCCCATGTAACTCACCTTTTATAGAACTGCAGAAGCCCAGCGGAAAGTACTGCATTGTCTAGGACTTGAGAACGATCAATGAGAATGTGGTTCCTTGTTGTCCTGTGGTAACGAATCCAGCTATGATTTTGTTTCAGATTGCATGTGAAGCCGAGTGGTTTACTGTGATTGACTTTTGCCAAGCCTTTTTCTCCATACCGTTGCATAAGGAAAGCCAGTTCCTCTTCTCTTTTCAATTTGGCAGTAGTATTTTTGCATGGTGCCACAATGGAATACTGGGCACCCATCCATCTTCAATCAGATTCGGAAAAAGAATCTGGAGTCTCAAGAGATGCCATATCATTCAGTCCTGATATAGTATATAGACGACCAATTGGTAGCGTCAAATACCTAAGAAGCTTGGGGACAAGACACAATTGCCCTGTTGAACCACTTAGATGAGAACGGATATAAAGTATCTCTGACTAATTGAAATACTGTAAGAAAGAAGTCCTATATCTTGGACATCACATTGAGAAAGGTGCAAGGAAGGTGTCACAAAGAGGATCTTAACATTTCTGAAAATGAATCCACCAACAACTCAGAAGGAAGTCAGAATGTTTTTGGGAATAGTTGTCATCAGTGGATTCCAAACTTCTCACTTTTGCCTAAGCCTTTACAGAGGCTGACACACAAGGATGTGTCTGATCTGGTATGGTTGGATGATAATTGTATGCTTGCCTTTTTAGAGCTGAGAGAACATTTCTGTTGTGCCAAGGCACTGGAAATGCCTGATTACAACAAATGCTGTAATTTATACTGCGGTGAGAGTTAGGGATGCGCTCTCTCAGTGCTAACACAGTTACACGTAAACACATATAGGCCTGTCGCTTCAGCATTGCCTGGATATCTTAACGCCATTGATGCTGTTGGTGTCAGCATTGAACAGTGCAAAAGCATTGTTATGAGTCATTGTTGAATGTTTTTGTTCCCCACTCTGTAGAGATTTTGTTAACATGCACAAAGACACAACACCTTACAAATAGTAGGTTAACCAGATATGAGCAAACTGTTTTGGATGCTCCCAATGTGAATCTGAAACAATGTACTACAGTGAATCCTACAAATCTGTTAACGTTACCTGAAAATGAGACAAATGATGATGAAGTTGAGCATGGCTGGATGTTACTGAACTGTGCACAAAGGCGAGACCTGACGTACAAGATACACCAATCTCTGAATCAAATCATGTAATGTTCGTTAATGGCTCCTGCTTGAGAGACCATGAAGGACACCTGAGAGCTGCCTAAGCAATTTGTACTGTCTCCGGTGTAGTGGAAGTTTCTTGGCTTCAAGGAGTCTTTTCTGCACAAGTGACTGAGTTGATTTCCCTTACAAGAGCATGCTGTGTTTCAGACAAGCTGAAGGTGACCATTTTCACTGATGTTACAGCTTTGGTGCCGTCCATGATTTCAGACAGTTATGGTGCCAGAGAGGGTTTATGGCCTCCTCTGACTCTCCTATAGGAAATGGTCTGTAATTTACAGAAAGCATTGCAGTTGCCTGCACAGATTGTGGCTGTTTAGTGTACTGTGCACCACAATGGAAGCGACTATGTAACTGTGGAAAATAATTATGCAGATGGAATGGCCAGATACAGTGCTTTGAATTATTGTGCATTCAATGGCGATTATTTAAACAAGGGAACAGATGGGACGGATTACAATCTCTTGCTAACTCCAGCAGATACACGGAGGAAGTTAAGAGGTTATGGGAAGAAGTACCAGAACCAGAAAAGCAGGGTTGAATTACAGCAGGATGTGTCAAAAGAGATGAGGATGATGTTTGGGTTTCAAGTGATGGAAGAGTTGTGATGCCCAACAGCTTTTTACCCTATGGCAAGACATTGGGGGTGATTCTCACCCTGGCGGGCGGCGGAGGCCGCCCGCCAGAGTTCTCCCCTCCAGAATACCGCACCGCGGTCATTAGACCGCTGCGGGTATTCTGGGTTTTACACTGGGCTGGCGGGCGACCGCCAAAAGGCCGCCCGCCAGCCCAGTGTAAAACAACCTTCCCACGAGGACGCCGGCTCCGAATGGAGCCGGCGGAGTGGGAAGGTGCGACGGGTGCAGTGGCACCCGTCGCGAATTTCACTGTCTGCAATGCAGACAGTGAAATTCATTGTGGGGCCCTCTTACGGGGGCCCCTGCAGTGCCCATGCCATTGGCATGGGCACTGCAGGGGCCCCCAGGGGCCCCACGACACCCCATACCGCCATCCTGTTCCTGGCGGGCGAACCGCCAGGAACAGGATGGCGGTATGGGGTGTCTGAATCCCCATGGCGGCGCAGGATTCAGAAGGGCAGCGGAAAACCGGCGGGAGACCGCCGGTTTTCCACTTCTGACCGCTGCCGAACCGCCGCGGTCAGAATGCCCTGCGGGGCACCGCCAGCCTGTTGGCGGTGCCCCCGTCATTTTAGCCCTGGCGGTCGACGACCGCCAGGGTTAGAATGACCCCCATTATCATGGTCCAGCTCATGTGGCACATGACACAATGGTGAGATTGTTTCAACAGACATGCATCAAGCCCAGATTTAGATTGATGGCAGAAGCTTTGTGTCACAGATGTGTTACATGTCAACTGATGAATGTAGGTAAACAAACTGAAGTAAGACTGAGTCACATCGGGAGATCAGGAGGACCTTTCAACAGGATGCAGTTGGATTTCATTCAATCAATCAATCAGGAATTTGTAAAGCGCACTACTCATCCATGAGGGTCTCAAGGCGTTGAACTGCCTGTGTGCAGTAGACTGAGATTCTTCTTGGTTATTATATGCATTGTCTCTTGTTGGACAAAAGCCGACCCGACGAGGAGAAATGAGAGTCTTACAGTAGCAAAGTTGTTGTTAAGAGAGCTTATACCACATTTCAGGTTCTCGACTTCCCTGGAGTAAGATGGAAGGACTCACTTTAATAGGGAGGTCCTGAAATTACTGTGTGCAGCATTGCAAGTGGAGCAGGGACTATATTGCAGTTACAGACTGGAAGCTTCTGGTCTTGTTGATCAATTCACTGGAACTCTGAAATCCAGACTGGCTAAAGTATGTGCTTCCACGTTATTGCAATGGCTTGATGTATTGCCTCTTGTGTTGAGTCATCGCAGCACTCCAGACAGGAAGACAGGACTTTCACCCCATGACATCATTATGGGGTTATCCATGAGATTACCAGCTATACCTGCAAATGTACTTGTGAACATTACAAATGATGTGGTACTTGATTACTGTAAAGGACTGGCTGATGTGGTTCATTCTGTGTCTCATCAGCCTGGTGCCCACGGGAGACTTGAGTCTTTATTGAAGGCTGGATAAGTTGGCTTCTTTTGCAGGATCCCTTGAGGTTGAAGTGCTGGTTTCAGGTCAGCAGCTTCTTCTTTTCCTCTTCTGCACCTCTTCTTTGTCCAGGTCGTCTTAGGTTGTTGAAATCCTTGAGGGTGGCTACACCCTCCTTATGACCTTTTCTGCTGGGAAGTAGTGGGCATAAACCTAACCCTAATGGCCTAATTCCTTCCAAGCAAGATGGAGGAATTTGAAAAGTAGTATCCACTTCAGCTCGTCCTCCTTAGGGGTGGGACTGGCATGAAGTGGGCACTCCTCCTAATTTATCTAATTTTCCCGCCTGTGCTGCTGGCAAAAGTGGGATGAGGGATCCCTGAGGATGGCACAAATGTTGTGGCAGCCCTCAGAGAAGAGACCTTCCTTACTACCCCAGGCCCTTGGTACCAGGGGTATCATTTGCTAGGGACGTACAGTGATAGCTAAAGAGTTTGCCAATTGTGCAAAACAACTGTGCAGTTTGGGGGAACAGATCTGGCACTGAGGGCCTGTTTAGTAGGGACCCTGTGCACTGACAGTCAAAGCCACGTCTGAAACCAGGCAAAAAGTGGGGGCTAACCATGTCAAAGAGAGTGCTTTCCTACATGCGGCAAATCTATAATTATGCCATTTTTATTTCACTGACGCACAGTCGCGTAATTCCAGTGGCCCTGCTGATAATTGTCCTGTGTGGATTAGGTATATTTGGATCTTACAAGTTATACAAGAGAGTGCAGCAGAAGAAAGGAGAAAAGGGGAGAAGGAAGGCAGAAATGGAACTTGAGAATAGCTGAAACATCTATTACTGTCAACACCAGGGCAGTGCGCGTTCTACGGCCGACTAGAATGCAAAAACCCAGCACTCTCAAGATAACGTAATTTATGCATTGTGCTGATATGTTGTTGTTTCACCTTTTGCATTGCATAGTTTAATCCTGAAGACTTATTTTTAAGGTGCTTATAAATACTGTTCATTTGCAATGTAGTGCTGCAGGCTTTCAGAGTGTGTCAGGGTGTGGTCCCTTTCCAGGGCCTTCTAGAAGTTTTCCCTGCAGCATGCCTGGGTGTGGTTGTGGGCATGGCCAAGACTCTATAAAAGGGAGCCGGGCCAGCTCCACGTGCTCACTATTCAGAGGTCCTGGTGCAGAGCAGCAGCAGCTTCCTGAGCTCCTGTTCCGGTGGCCTACTTTGATCTTCCAGGCCTCTGCCCTTCATACTACATTGGTGATCCTTATTCAGGGCGGTAAGTTGGAGGTTGGGCTGGGCCCCCGACCCCGTTATCGAGGACGCTCAAATTCTTGGGCCTTATTCTTCATGATAAACAATTTGCTCTTGCGCATGTGAATGTGCGTTTTGACTTTTCATGGCATTTGCATGCTGTTCTTCTAATCGGCAAGACACGCGATTCACTTCCAGGTGATTTAACCCTTGATATTCATTGTACGCTACCATTCCTTGGCAGTTACATGGTGGCCTTCGAATCAGCAAGACGCGCGATTCGCTACCTGATGATTTAACCTTTGAAATTCATTGTACGCTACCATTCCTTGGCAGTTTCATGGTGGCATTCGAACCTGCAAGACGCGTGATTCTTTCCTCGTGTTTAATACATGTTATTCATTGTGCGCTACCATTCTAAGGCATTTACTTGGAACTATTTGAGTTGACAAGTCGCATGATTTATTCCTTGAATCTATGTTGTGTTATTCATGGTGCACAATCCATCTATGGGGTTTTAATACCTATGTGAAAATCTGCAATGTGCGCAATTCATGTTTCAACATTTTGAGAGAACAAAAAAAAGCCAGAGTTCTAGATGAAATGTTGTGTGTTCCTGATATGTATTCTTAAAATAAGAATTATATGATGGTTCAGAACGTATTTAGAGTGTTTCCCGATACTCATGCTAAAGGAAGTACTTGAATTTGAAAGTTTCATTTAACCTCTCTTGATTCCTTTACAGGTATTCAGTCATCTTGAAGCCTAGTCATTTTAAGTCTATTCTTAGGTTGTTCATGTTTTCAGAATGAAAATGCTTAGAGTCATAGCCGAGTACTGATTTCTTGAGATGTAATTTTGATGATGTGTGTTTTAACCTTTTGCCTCCTACAGGTCTCCTTCCCAGCTTTTCCCTTCCTAATCCCCTTTTCCCCACTTGGACTCTCTTAGACTCTGTGACAAATCTAATCAGAGTATTGGAGCTGTCTTGTGGTGGAAGTGTTGGGAACGTGCACAAACCCCGAGGATCTGGTGACTCTGACAATTACAGTGACATTAAGCATTTTTAGGAATCCAGACGTTCTTTCCTGGATCAACCTCTGAGATTTTGATCTGTCTCTCTGATAAGAAAGGATTACTGATTGATGTTACTGCTTGATTTGCCATCAGAGGAGGGACTGGAGCAGCATAGATTTGCTGCCACCCCCTGATGTCACAATGTTGATCTATACGTGCCCATGATTGTTAGTTTTCCAAATACCAAATTATATTTTTGATGTTTTGTATTAAAGTGACTGAATTACTTGTTTGCCTTAAGCTAATTTGTTTAAAATTCTTCAGAAGATTTGGCTATCCTATTGTTATTCTATACCTCAACATCATGTTTCTGAGATTTGTTTACTTTAACCTAAGTGTTAATTTGTAATAAAACCCTTTAACTTTATTTCTGATTTGGGTTTTCATTGTGTGGCCAAAATTGGTTGCACTGTTAAATGAATGTTTATTGACTATATACGGACTCCCTAGCAAACCTCTATGCACAAATCCAAAGGTTCATTGGCCTCGAATTAGAACATGCAAAATGCTCCATCAAAGCCTCTTATTCTTCTGCTTGCCCGATTCTACTTCTCTTTGCCACTAATTTCACATACCTGTGAAGAACAATGTTCTGTCTACAAGTTTGTTAATTTTGGTCAGTGCCATTTACTAATAGAATCACTTAAACAATCCATTTCTTCAGTTTCACCCCCATGCCCTAAGGGATTTAAGTAGGGCAGTGGGGGTGCTGAAGTGCCCCCAAAGTACCCATTCATGGAGCAATTAGCAGTCCTTTACATTTTGTTTTTTGTCCTGTCACATTTGCTGGGCATTCAAAGACAGAGGTCAAATATCAGACTCTGGCCCTCATTACAAGTCTGGCAGTCTTTGGACCGCCAGACTCACGGTTGCGGCCTTAACACCGCCGGGCCAGCAGTAAAGACCACCATATTACAACTTCAGCGGTTTGGCCAAAGCCAAACTGCTGAAACGACACCTGTACCGCCAGGGCAGTCAGACCGCGGGGCCGGAGGTGAGCACCTCTGGTCCAGCGGTAGCTGTAATACCGCCATCGGTATTACGACTTGGCAGACTGCCAGCAGTTGTGTGGCGGTGTTGCTGCCACAAAAATGCTGGCCGTCATGCACCCGGCGACAGAAATCTCAATTCCCGTCGCCTGCAGACACCCCCCCACAAGACCATGCACCTACATTCACGCACCCCCACTCACCCACGCATTTGCTTACATACACCCCCACACCCTCGCACCCAAACACGCACTCAGATACACATATTCACTCGCACACATGCACTCAGATAAACCCATTCACTTGCGCACACACACTCACTCAGACACACACACTTGCATGCACGCACTCAGACACATACACTTGCATGCACGCACTCAAATACATACACTCGCATGCAGACACTCAAACAGACACCCCACTCCCCCTCCACATTCACACAAACATACATTCACTCACACACACACAAACACCTCCCTCCCCCGCTTACAAGCACTCACAAATGCACAAACTGACACCTCCTCTCCCCTGCATTCATACACACACGGAGCCACCACACACATTCACACAACACCCCTTCCCTCATCCCACCCGCCTTTCGGAAGATCAACTTACCTGCTTCGGCATGGTGACCGTCTGGGAGGGGATGGGTCCTGGTGCTTTCCACCGCTGGCTCCAATGTGCAGGACACCGCCAAGCAGAATTACTGATCGTAATACGGCGGGCGGCATCCTGTTGGCGTGGCGGAAACCGCCTGTATTACGATGTTGGCCAAGTCGTTATATGGTGGTCTTTTGGCGCCCGCAGCTTCGGCGGTCTTTCAAAAAGACAGCCAAAGTCATAATGAGCACCTCTGTCTTCCAAGGGGGGATGGTGTTTACTTTTCTTTTTCTGACTGCAAAGTGAGAGGATTTATGTGACAATCTTGCAGGGAAACACTGTAAGATGTTATTTTTTTTCTAGCCCACAATACCATATAAATGTCAGTAAATGAACTGTACAAATATTTCAGCATATATCAGAAATAGGAAAGCACAAATGAAGCACATTGTTTTGTAATTCTGAAGTGTGGTGTAACAAATATTTTAATACAATCAAAATAAATCAATACCCTAGGTTTTGCTGATTTCCACACATTATCGTTTGTGTGCTGTATAATTTTTTTAAATAAAACTTTTTATTAGTATTTTATTCAAAAGAAAGGCCGGATCTGACACATAGCATATAAAAAAAACAAGCCAATCATCATCATCATCATCATCACACAATTCTAGTCTGAGCATTGTACACATACATCAGAAATGCAGGAGAATCCCCCTCTAGGTCTCAATGTGGTGCAGCCTCCAGGGAGTGCAACTCATTGTCTATAGTCCAAGGCCTTGTTGGACAAGATTTTATAGAAATCCCTTGGTAGTCCACCCAGTCTTTCCAAATCTTGAAGTATTTACGGGGACACCCCCTATCCTGGTTAATGGGGTGCTCCAGGCACATGCAGAAATCCACGTCCCTTGCCTATTTTCCCTAAGTCGGGCCCCTACATTTTTCCACTCCCCTGCAATGTCTTGCTTGGCAACAAGCAGTCCCAACCACACCAGCGCTTTCTGATATCTGCTACCCTCTACATTATGTGCAATATGGAGTAAGATCAATGTTGGTTTCCTGGCCTGGTGACCCTCCAGCCCACTTCTGGCCCTAGATTCCCCAGCACCCTTTCCCAGAAATGAGATAGGACTGGACAGCTCCAGAATGTGTGCAGTAAGTCTCCATTAGCCGCACTGGGGAACAGGCAACCCCCTAAGCCCATGAGCCCCATTCTGAATAGTCATTCCATTGTGAGGTATGTGTGGTGAAGAATTCTGAGATGGATAAAATGGAACTCAGTGGCCACCACTGTGAGAAAGTGCTTCTTTTTACATGGTTAGCCCCTCACTTTTTGTCTGGTATTTTGAGTGATTTCAAAGTTGTTAGTGCCTAGGGCCCCTGCTAACCAGGTTCCCTGGGTCAGATCTCTTTACCTAAACTGTTGTGATGCATTGGCACAATTGGCAACACTTTTAGCTGCCACTATAAGTCACTATTAGATGGTACTTAAGTATCTAGGGCATGTGGTACTAAGGGTAGACCCCTGAGGGCAGCAGCACAGATTGTGTCACCCTCAGAGACCATGCATCCAAGTGCACCCAGCACTGCCATTGAAGGCTAAGTGACCTGGTGCAATCCTAAAATGCAAAAGTGACATGGCACACAGATTGTGTGCCCTGTCTACTACACACTGGTAAGCCACCCCTCTGGCAGGTCTTCCAGCCCTAAAGCATGGTGCACTATAATGTATATGCGGGCATAGATGAATGAGAAATATGCGCCTACTGTGTCCTTGCCAAACCTGGGACATAATAAGTGAACAGAGCAGCCATTTTAAATGCATGTGCTGGACACTGGTCAGTACAAGTTTCACAGCTGCATGATGACCACTCTGAACCCTGGGTTGTTTGGTATCAAATAACTCATAACAATAAATCCAGTATACCCATGGACCACCTTAGGTTTGCCCCCTGCAAACGCTAACTAACCCTGGCATGGCTGCTGGTCGGTCACAATCAGCCTGCCACCACCACACAAGATCCTGGAACTCTGGGGTGAGAGCCTGTGCTCTCTGGGTTTAGAAAAAAAGCCCTTCCTGGGCAAGGGTGTTACACCTTCTCCCCACAGGAATGTGCACTGCCCTGTCAGTGAGCTTCAAAGGGCTTGCGGCCTTTGAAACCCGACCCCCAACCCTGCTTCTAGAAGCAGATGGCCACCCTCATTGCAAATCCCCATTTTTGGTGGGAGCAATGGTGGGATAATGCACAAAAGACAGAAGGAGTGACAAACCCCAGCCTCCATCACCCCTAAATTGTTGCATGTGAAGTGACCCCTCCATTTAATTTTCCTCCATCTTGCATGGCAGAAAAATAGCCTATAAAGGATAGTGAACTGACCTCTGCCCACAAGAAGTGGTCACATAGTGGGTGTAGCCACCGTCAGGTAGATGACCCATTGGTCACTACTAGGGACTCTCCTAAACGCCCACTAAATGCAATATTTAGTGGGCACCCTTAGACCTGCAGATCAGATTCCAAGGACACAAGAAGGCTAGCAACAAAGAATACCCAAGGCTAAAGAACTGTATTCCTGCTACACAAAGAAAAAGGTGCCAAACACTGCCTGCTACACCCAGGACTTGACAGTTGCCGCTGAGGGGTTGACTGGACATTGGACGGACTCTACAAAACCCCAGAAGACTTCCCCCCTTCTGAACATTGCCAAAGATCTCCCTCCAGAGTGAAGGCATCACTCCCTGCAATAAAGAAGCAAAAGATCATTGAAATCCAGTTCACTGACTGGCCGCGGACCAAGGAATCCAGCACAGCATCCAGGCCAAAATCCACCCAAAGAACCCAGAGGTTAAATGCTGCAAGTGTCCAAGTTTGATGGCACTCTAACCTCCAGTGGCTGAACCGTGCAATAGCCAAGGGTATTGGACCCCAACGTCGGACACCCAGAAGAAAGTCCACTCCGGACTCCCAAAGGACAAGGTGCAAGCCCAAGTCAAGAAAATTTATGACATGTAAGAACCACCCCCAGAGTGGACCTGCTGCCCATCAATCCACCCTCAAAGTGACCTGCCTCCTGCTTCCAAGGGCACCTTTGCGCACAACTGTTGGGTCACCTATCTGCTTTGCACCCTGCCTCCCTGGGCCCTTCACCAGAGAACCAGCTGTGCTCTAAGAGTTCCCCACCCCTTGCAACTTCTTCACTCCAAGGGGACCCACTGGACTCACCTTGAAGTCCGCCCATGCATTGCTTTTCCAAGTGGCCCCCACAGTGGTATTGCGCCAGCTGTAATGACTTTTCAGCAGCTGCTCCTACCGAAACTGGGAGCCTCCCGAACTTCCCCAGCTGTTCCACATGACATCTCGATGAACGTGACCTAAAAAGGAAAGGAAACATTGGTAACACATTGCCTGATTTTATACCCATTTTTGAGGTCTTCTCCCATTGATTCCTATGGTGCCTAAATACACACAAAAAGACTATTTTTGCTAAATTAAGAAAAATCATAACATAAAAAGTACTTACCCGATAATGATGATCTTGGTTTTACAATTTTTTGAAAAATCTGAACAAGGTTTTTAAATTGGTCTTAAGTTATTCTTTTGAGTGTATGTCCGAATTTATTTTTAACTGTGAGTACAACAAATGCTTAGTACTTCTCCAAGACTGGCTTAACTGCTCGACTAAGAAACCATAAAAACCATTATGAGGTCTAGTTTTTACCTCTGTAAACCAAGGTGTGGTTTCTTGGACTCTCTGCACATTGCACATCGTTTTTGTACAATATATGGAGAGCCAGCTTCCTACAACCACTGCCTCTCTTGGGACCGCCACCACCTCACTCCAGTCCTCGTCTTCAAGTTGGCCTAGATCCTGTGTCCATGCCTCCTTCCCCGTCACCATAGGATCTGGTTGTTGGCTTAACAATGTTTGGTGTAATACCGACAGCTTGTGTGTTTTAATGTCAGTGAGCAGAAGCTTAGCTTCTAAGAGTGAATAGGCTAGAATTTTGGCATCTACACGCAGATATGGGGTGAGAGCATGCCTAAGCTGCAGATAATGAAAAAATTGGGAGTGATGCATTTGGTATTCCACCCGCAGGTCTGAGAAAGCCTTAAGGGATCTATTTGTGCGAACATCTCCCAGCATTGTGATGTCAATGGCATCCAACGTGGCAAAACTGTGGAGTACCAGTACCTGGGAAAATATAGTCCCCCTCCTCAATGGGGTCTCCAGTGTCAGTCGGTAAGCCCATCCTGTGGCCTTCATGACCTTCTTCCATATAGTCAGTACCACCCTCATGAAAGTAAACATTGTGTGTAGCAGAGCACCGCCATACAGCAAGTGTGGAAGGCTCTCACGAGAAAAAGACCCAACCCTCTGCTGCGTATTCTGGATACTCAAATTTCTCGAACCACCAACCTTTAAGTAGCAGGAAATGCACCACCCTGTAGTACTGCAACAGGTGTGAGGAAGCAATGCCCCCTCGAAGCCGGGCCTAGAGCATTTTGCGATGGCAATACGGGGTGGCCCTCCATTCCACAGGAGCTCCCTTAGTAGAGCATCGGCCCTAGCAGAAAAGCGTTTTGTTACCAGTAAGGGGAAGCTCTGGAGCTGATACAATAGTTTTGTCAGTGAGACAACCTGGAAGATGGCTAAACAGCCAAGCAGAGATATGGGAAGTGAGGTCCAAAATTCAATGTCTCCAGCCAGTTTCCCCAGCTGAGAATGGAGGTTGCGCTCATATGGCAAGGCCTTTTCTGTAGTGATATATACCCCAAGATAGGATCATCTAGGAAGAGAAGGACATTGTCCACGTATAGTGTGATTCTGTCACTTACAGAAAAGAGCATCAACCCTTATCCATACTGCCAAGGGCTCTATCCGTAGGGCGAAGAGTGGGGAAGAAAGTGGGCATCCCTGTCACGGGGCCCTTTCCTCTGGATCTGCACGTTGCTGAACAAAGGTCCACCTCCCGGTGTCACCAACTCAGAAAGCTATTATAGCACAGAGTTATGGTGAAGCCAGTCAGGGGAAAGGGAATTAGGGAAGGGAACAGCAGGGAGAGAGATCTGAAAAGGAAAGGTTAGAACAATATGCATTTACTCATTCATAGAAAACGCAAATCATTTACAGACTCTTGACTAAATGTGTCTCCGAGATATCAGGGGGAGACCTCTTCTGAAATGCGGGCGAAGCCCCTTGTAAAACACGACCTCAGATTCAAGAGATGACAAGAACGTTGAACTATGATTTCACCCAGAATATCAATCCTGTAACATTTATGTATTCACAACATAAACCTTTGATCATGACTTAGAAAATCTCAATGACTTAAATATGATTTTTCATATCTTAAGTTATTCACAGAACAATGAAAACTTTGATTGGTTCATCTCCAAAATACTTTCACATTCATAATAATAAATGTCAAAAAGGTTTTACTCATTAAAACCTAAAGCGCCTGTAGGAAGTTGGCTCTGTATGTACTATTTCAAAGTAAGAAATAGCATGCACAGAGTCCAAGGGTTCCCCTTAGAGGTAAGATAATGGCAAAAAGTGATAATTCTAATGCTCTATTTTGTCGTAGTGTGGTCGAGCAGTAGGCTTATCAGAGGGTAGTGTTAAGCATTTGTTGTACACCCACAGGCAATAAATGAGGAACACATACTCAGAGACAATTCCAGGCCAATAGGTTTTTGTATAGAAAAATATATTTTCTTAGTTTATTTTAAGAACCACAGGTTCAAGATTTACAAACAATACTTTAAATGAAAGGTACTTCACTTAGGAACTTTAGGAACTTTGAATTAGCAAAATAGCATATACAGTTTTCACACAAATGACATATAGATATTTTAAAACTAGACAGTGCAATTTTCAACAGTTCCTGGGGAGGTAAGTGTTTGTTAGTTTTTGCAGGTAAGTAAACCACCTACAGGGTTCAAGTTTGGGTCCAATGTAGCCCACCTTTGGGGGTTCAGAGCAACCCCAAAGTTACCACACCCGCAGCTCAGGGCCGGTCAGGTGCAGAGGTCAAAGTGGTGCCCAAAACGCATAGGCTTCAATGGAGAAGGGGGTGCCCCGGTTCCAGTCTGCCAGCGGGTAAGTACCCGCGTCTTCGGAGGGCAGACCAGGGGGGTTTTGTAGGGCACCGGGGGGACCCAAGTTAGCACAGAAAGTACACCCTCAGCGGCACGGGGCGGCCGGGTGCAGTGTGCAAACAAGCGTCGGGTTCGCAATAGGTTTCAATGGGAGACCAAGGGGTCTCTTCAGCGATGCAGGCAGGCAAGGGGGGGGCTCCTCGGGGTAGCCACCACCTGGGCAAGGGAGAGGGCCACCTGGGGGTCGCTCCTGCAATGGAGGTCGGATCCTTCAGATCCTGGGGGCTGCGGGTGCAGAGTCTTTACCAGGTGTCGGGTCTTTGAAGCAGGCAGTCGCGGTCAGGGGGAGCCTCGGGATTCCCTCTGCAGGCGTCGCTGTGGGGGCTCAGGGGGGTCAACTCTGGCTACTCACGGTCTCATAGTCACTGGGGAGTCCTCCCTGTGGTGTTTCTTCTCCACAAGTCGAGCCGGGGGCGTCGGGTGCAGAGTGCAAAGTCTCACGCTTCCAGCGGGAAACGTGTGTTGGTTCAAAGTTGCTTCTTTGTTGCAAAGTTGCAGTCTTTGTGGAACAGAGCCGCTGTCCTCGGGAGTTCTTGGTCCTTCTAGGTGCAGGGTAGTCCTCTGAGGCTTCAGAGGTCGCTGGACCCTGTGGAACGCGTCGCTGGAGCAGTGTCTTTAGAACTGGGGAGACAGGCCGGTAGAGCTGGGGCCAAAGCAGTTGGTGTCTCTAATTTCTCTGCAGGTTTTCAGCTCAGAAGTCCTTCTTCTTCTTAGGTTGCAGGAATCTAGTTACCTAGGTTCTGGGAGCCCCTAAATACTCAATTTAGGGGTGTGTTTAGGTCTGGGGGGTTAGTAGCCAATGGCTACTAGCCCTGAGGGTGGCTACACCCTCTTTGTGCCTCCTCCCTGAGGGGAGGGGGGCACATTCCTACACCTATTGGGGGAATCCTCCATCTGCAAGATGGAGGATTTCTAAAAGTCAGAGTCACCTCAGCTCAGGACACCTTAGGGGCTGTCCTGACTGGCCAGTGACTCCTCCTTGTTTTTCTCATTATCTCCTCCGGCCTTGCCACCAAAAGTGGGGCCATGGCCGGAGGGGGCGGGCAACTCCACTAGCTGGAGTGCCCTGGGGTGCTGTAACAAAGGGGGTGAGCCTTTGAGGCTCACCGCCAGGTGTTACAGTTCCTGCAGGGGGAGGTAAGAAGCACCTCCACCCAGTACAGGCTTTGTTACTAGCCACAGAGTGACAAAGGCACTCTCCTAATGTGGCCAGCAACATGTCTGGTGTGTGGCAGGCTGCTAAAACTAGTCAGCTTACCCGGGTAGTCGGTTAAGGTTTCAGGGGGCACCTCTAAGGTGCCCTCTGGGGTGTATGTTACAATAAAATGTACACTGGCATCAGTGTGCTTTTATTGTGCTGAGAAATTTGATACCAAACTTCATTTTTCAGTGTAGCCATTATGGTGCTGTGGAGTTCGTGCATGACAGACTCCCAGACCATATACTCTTATGGCTACCCTTCACTTACAATGTCTAAGGTTTTGCTTAGACACTGTAGGGGCATAGTGCTCATGCACTTATGCCCTCACCTATGGTATAGTGCACCCTGCCTTAGGGCTGTAAGGCCTGCTAGAGGGGTGACTTATCCATACCTGTAGGCAGTGTGAGGTTGGCATGGCACCCTTAGGGGAGTGCCATGTCGACTTAGTCTTTTTATCCCCACTAGCACCCACAAGCTGGCAAGCAGTGTGTCTGTGCTGAGTGAGGGGTCCCCAGGGTGGCATAAGACATGCTGCAGCCCTTAGAGACCTTCCCTTGCATCAGGGCCCTTGGTACCAGAGGTACCAGTTACAAGGGACTTACCTGGATGCCAGGGTGTGCCAATTATGGAAACAAAAGTACAGGTTAGGGAAAGAACACTGGTGCTGGGGCCTGGTTAGCAGGCCTCAGCACACTTCAAATCATAACTTGGCATCAGCAAAGGCAAAAAGTCAGGGGGTAAACATGCCAAGGAGGCATTTCCTTACACAACCCATCCCCCCCCCCCCAACGAAAGAGGATGAGCCTAACCTTTCCCAAGAGAGTCTTCATTTTCTAAGTGGAAGAACCTGGAAAGGCCATCTGCATTGGCATGGGCAGTCCCAGGTCTGTGTTCCACTATAAAGTCCATTCCCTGTAGGGAGATGGACCACCTCAACAGTTTTGGATTTTCACCTTTCATTTGCATTAGCCATCTGAGAGGTCTGTGGTCAGTCTGAACTACAAAGTGAGTACAAAAGAGGTATGGTCTCAGCTTCTTCAGGGACCAAACCACAGCAAAGGCCTCCCTCTCAATGGCACTCCAACGCTGCTCCCTGGGGAGTAACCTCCTGCTAATGAAAGCAACAGGCTGGTCAAGGCCATCATCATTTGTTTGGGACTAAACTGCCCCTATCCCATGTTCAGAGGCATCAGTCTGCACAATGAACTGCATCAGGGCCCTTGGTACCAGAGGTACCAGTTACAAAGGACTTACCTGGATGCCAGGGTGTGCCAATTGTGGGAAAAAAAGTACAGGTTAGGGAAAGAACACTGGTGCTGGGGCCTGGTTAGCAGGCCTCAGCACACTTTCAAATCATAACTTGGCATCAGCAAAGGCAAAGGCAAAAGGTCAGGGGGTAACCATGCCAAGGAGGCATTTCCTTACAGCGCCTTACTTAATCACACCAGGAAGCGCTTTTACTCAAGTAGTCTAAATCACTTAGATCATTGTGACAAGGTCCCGCACAGGAATGCTTGCATTGGCGTACACGGTCACCCACCCATTGCACACCTCGACACACACAGATGCAATAATCATGCTTTTATACCCCTGCAGGACCCCTTCTCCAACGTCACCGGACAGGAGGGTCCACACATGTCCACACCACCAACAGAAGAGGCCCACAGTGATGACAGCACCTCTGTCCAGCTGGATCTAGATGACCAGCCTGGCCCATCGGGGACCTCGGGACAGTCGGTTCCCCACACCCAGTCACAGGCCACTACAGAGCTTCCCCCCTCTGGAAACACCAGCAGAGCACCCACCAAGTGAGCCCATACCTCCTTCCCCAGGACACGTCAATCAGCAGTGTGTCCATCACTACAGGGAACCCGGGCTAACCCACCACCCCAACAACAACAGGGACCTGGGGGCAGTGGTAGTGGGCACACGGTCCAGGGGACGGAGGCCCAGGAACACAGGGGAACTGGGAGGGCTGCTGTGAGACAGGGGCAGACAGGCCCAGGGAACCCACTCTCCACAAGGCCCTCTCCTCCATCATGGGAGCCTACCACCACTCCCAGGAGAAGATGGCAACGGTACTGGCCAAGTTTCAGGAGACCCAACGCCTGCAGGAGGAACAGTATATGGGCTTCAGCGAGGAACTCAGAACCATCCATTCCATCCTGGGCACCATTGTAGGGGGGCTGAAGGAAGTACACCAGGAGGGACATTGTGGCACTACAAGGGGCCCCTGACACGAGCCTGGACGATGAACTTCCCACCACCTCCGCCGGCGCTAATGAACAGGAGGCACCGCCACAGGACCACCACACCAGCACCCCACCCCCTGCAGATGGAGAACCACCTCGCAAGCGGTCCCTGAGATCCAGGACAAAGTCAGAGAACGATGGCAAGACCCCTGCCAAGAAATGAGACCACCCTGATAGTCATCCTACAGTCCCACTTTGTCACCCTGTCCATCCTCAAACTGCCCTAGCATCACTTCCTATGCACATTTGGGCAATGCACCTGTGAGACTAATAGACTGGACTCTGACATGGACATTCCTCCGCCATCACCCCTCACCATTTTACAACCCCCTCTGATATTGAGCACTGAAATAAACACCCTTAAAGGACAAAAAAGTCTGGAGTCTGTGATTTCAGAATACTGTATTAGCAATAACTGTGGCAAAAAGCTTTTTCAGTGGTAATGGCAACATACCTATGTCACACAGCTCTAGTCCATGAGGAATCAAAGCAGATGTCACACAGTGGGACCCACATCTGTGAAATTGTAAGGGAAAGTGACAACTCAGTGACCATACACTGGGTGAAAACGACAGACAGTAAAGAGGTAGTAGTGTTTAAGTACATGTAGTAGGCAGGTTTGTATTCTTACCTGTGTGTCACTGGAAATATTGCAGGATCACTGAGTCCCTGTTGTCCATGTCTTCTTCCTCTGCTTCCTCGTCTTCACTGTCCACAGGCTCCACAGCTGCAAAACCACCGCCATCTGGACCATCCTCCTGCAGAAAGGGCATCTGTCATTGCAAAGCCAAGTTGTGAAGCATACACCAGGCCACGATGATATGGCACACCTTCTTTGGTGAGTAGAATAGGGAACCACCTGTCATTTAGAGGCACCTGAACCTGGCCTTCAGGAGGCCGAAGTCCGCTCGATCACCCTCCTAGTTCGCCCATGGGCCTCATTGTAGCATTACTCTGCCCTTGTCCTGGGATTCCTCACTGGGGTCAGTAGCCATGACAGGTTGGGGTAACCAGAGTCACCTGCAAATGGCGAGGGACAACTGTTAGACACACACTAACCTGGAGGGATATCCCCAGACAACCATTCCCTCTGACTAGCTTTCAGGTGCTCACCTAATATCCACACATGGTGCCTCTGGAGTTGACCCATCACATAAGGGATGCTGCTATTCCGCAGGATGTAAGCGTCATGCACTGAGCCAGGGAACATGGCATTCACATGGGAGATGTGCCATGGGAGTCTGGGAGTCTGCCAAACATACCATCTGTACATTCATCGAATGATAACTCTTCTGGTTTCTGTACACCTGCTCACTCCTGTGGGGGGGAGTACCAAAGCCACGTGGGTCCCATCAATGGCACCTATGATGTTGGGGATATGTCCCAGGGCATAGAAATCACCTTTCACTGTAGGCAAATCCTCCACCTGAGGGAAAACGATGTAGCTCCGCATGTGTTTCAGCAGGGCAGACAACACTCTGGACAACACGTTGAAAAACATAGGCTGGGACATCCCTGATGCTATGGCCACTGTTGTTTGAAATGACCCACTTGCAAGGATATGGAGCACTGACAGCACCTGCACTTGAGGGGGGATTCCTGTGGGATGGCGGATAGCGGACATCAGGTCTGGCTCCAACTGGGTACACAGTTCCTGGATTGTGGCACGGTCAAGCCTGTATGTGATTATCACATGTCTTTCCTCCATTGTTGACAGGTCCACCAACGGTCGGTACACCGGAGGATGCCGCCATCTCCTCATACGTCCCAGCGGACAGTGCCTATGAAGGACAACAGCGAGCACAGAGTCAAACAACTCAGAGGGACGTACCCACAGCTTACACAGAACACCATTCATACTCAAAAAGTGGCCTGTATGTGTGTTGAGTCTAGGCCTAGGTATGTGTGACGCAGTTGAAAATGAAGCCATGTGGGCCCCTGAAATGGTGGCTGTCTGACCTCTAAAGTGGGACAATGGGATGTGAGGTAACTGCGCTGGCGTTGTACACCGTCGTGGTAGGCGGTCGAAGACCGCGACACAATGCTGCATTGGTTAACATTGGACCCTATGGGTCCCAGGAGCCAATGTCGATGTACGCTGGCGGTGACGGTACGCACCGTCGCGGACGTGACCGCCATTTTCTAGCTGTTCAATCACTCGATACCTGATCTTCGACGGGAGAGGACCTACACTGCAAGTGCTGCTGTGACTTCGGTCCGGAAGAGACAATGGCTCGAGTGTCTGGGGAAAGGGGCCCTGCCTTCACGTCGGAGGAGTTGGAGAAACTCGTGGACGGGGTCCTCCCCCAGTACACGCTACTCTACTGTCCTCCAGACAAACAGGTAAGTACACTGGGAGCATGATGTATGGGCTATGCCTGTGTGGAGAGGGGTGGATGTAAGAAGGAAGGGGGGAGAGTGTGGCATGCATGAAACGACGGTGAGTGCATGTGCCACATGGCAAGGGTAGGGACGGGGGCCAATCACTTTGACGGTGCAGTTGGTAGTAACTTTCTCTTCCCCCTGTACAAATCATGTAGGTCAGCACCCACGAGAAAAAACATATTTGGCGTGCCATCGCCAAGGACTTCCGGACACTGGGGGTCTACCACAGACGGAGCTCCCACTGCCGGAAAAGATGGGAGGACATTCGCCGCTAGAGCAAGAAGACGGCGGAGGCTCAGCTGGGGATGGCCTCCCAAAGTGGGGGGGTTGCCCGTCGCACCATGACCCCCCTGATGTTCAGGATCCTGGCGGTGGCGTACCTGGAGTTGGATGGGCGCTTGAGGGCATCACAGCAGCCAAAAAGGGGTGAGTACACTCGCATTCTGCTGACTTTGTGCGCAGTAGAGGGGTCTGGGTGGGGGAGGTGGGCTGTGGGTTTCCCTAGGCCAGGGCGAGTTCCGTAGGCAAGGTCCCTCCATAAGGCAGGCCATGTGGCACCCCACCCCACGTCTGTATAGTGACAACTTCACCTAGTCATGCCCCTGTGTCATCTATGTGTGCAGATGTTGTCCAAAGCCTTGTAGGCCATTTCCCAGAAATTGAACAGTGGAACCCAAGAGCGCGGCGTAGGGCAGGGGGCTTCTGTGTCTGTCGTGTCTGCCAACGGTAGCTGTAATGCATGCACTCAACATGTCTTTCTTCTGTTGTTCCTCCCCCTTTTTCTGGTCTCCCTGTTATTGTGTGCATTAGCATCATCAGGCGGAGGAGCAGTGGCACCGGAGCACCAGGGGGCTGCATCCCACATGGCCATGGAGGGCCACACTACGGAACTGGACTTCATCAGTGGGACGGAGGGCGAGGGGAGCTCCACGGCGGGGACAGGAGCTGAGACCAGTGACACGGACTCTGATGGGAGCTCCCTTGTGGTGGCGGCAACATCTGTGCCACCCCCATCTACAGGTAGATCCGCCACCCCCCCTTCCAGCACCGCCCTCCCAGCAGCCCCTCAGCCTTCACCCCATGCCCGCTCACCCGTGAGGGTGGGAATCACCTTCGCCCAGGCACCTCAGGTCCTGCCCCAGTCACCCCTGCTGCCCTCAGTGAGGAGGCCATTGACCTCCTCAGGTCCCTCACTGTTGGGCAGTCTACCATTTTGAATGCCATCCAGGGTGTAGAAAGGCAGTTGCAACAAACCAATGCATTCCTGGAGGGCATTCATTCTAGTCGGGCGCTTTTCAGACTCTGGCCTCAGCACTGATGGCAGCCATTGTCCCTGTGTCTAACCTCCCCCTCCAACTTCCTCCACCCGACCCAATCCCCTGTACCTCAGCCTATCCCAAGCACACCTACAGACCAGCAGGCACACACGTCAACACACAAGGGAAGCTCAGGCAAACATAAGCACCACACATCCCACAGGCACTCACGCAAGCATCACAGACATGCAGACACACCAACATCCACTGCCTCCACTGTGTCCCCCTCCTCCTCGTCTCCCTCCTCCCTCCCTGTCTCGTCTACACTCACACCTGCATGCACTACCTCTACAGCCACTACGTCCCTCTCCAGCACACCCACCACCACTCCCCGCTCACGTGCAGACACCACCCCCACTACCATTCACACTTCCCCTGTGTCCTCTCCCAGTGTGTCTGTGACGCCCCCTCCGAAGATACACAAACGCAGGCACACACACACCCAACAGCCATCCACCCCACGACAGATGCCTGTAGTCACCGGAATCTGGAGTGCACCGGCCACCAGGGCAGCCAGTGTGGCACAGAGCCACAGCACAGACAGTCCCCCACCTTTGAAGCATCAGAAGTTGGCCAGTGCCCCGCGGGAGAGGGGGAAGACTCCAGCCACCAAAGCCGCTCCCAGGGGTCCCGGTGGGAGTGTGGAGTCAGCTGTGACACCTTCCAAGGTGGGGAAGGGCCACAAGAAACCTGTCAAGTCTGGGAAGAGCAGCACAGAGGAGAATACCGCCATAATCCCCGCTGCCCAGGAGGCCACCGCCAGCACAAGCCCAGCTGCCCAGGAGGCCACCACCAGCACCAGCCCAGCTGCCCAGGAGGCCACTGCCAGCACCAGCCCAGCTGCCCAGGAGGCCACCGCCAGCACAAGCCCAGCTGCCTAGGAGGCACCCCCAGCACAAGCCCAGCTGCCCAGGAGGCCACCGCCAGCACAAGCCCCGCTGGGCCATGAAGGACCGCCAGCAAAAGCCCCGCTGGACCATGAAGGACCGCCAACAAACGCCCCGCTGGGCCATGAAGGACCGCCAGCAAAAGCCACGCTAGGCCATGAAGGTCCGCCAGCAGCTGAGTCCCTGCAATGGAGACCACTGTCTCAAGCACCACTGAACAGGGCACTGCCGCCTCAAGCACCGCTGACCAGGACACCGCCGCCTCAAGCACCGCTGACCAGGGCACCCCCGCCTCAAGCACAGCTGAACAGGGCACCGCCGCCTCAAGCAGCGCTGAACAGGGCACCTCCGTCTCAAGCACCGCTGAACAGGGCACTGCCGTCTCAAGCACCGCTGAACAGGGCACCGCCGCCTCAAGCACCGCTGGCCCATGAGCGCTAATGGCACTGACGCTACTGAGTCCGTCACGGGAAGAATGAAGCACTCTGGGCACCATGCCCCCTCCAGAATCAGTGGAGAGATCCATCCACTACCTCTGTCCTTAGCAGTATGAAGCACTCTGGGCACCATGCCCCCCCCAGAACCAGTGGAGAGATCCATCCACTACCTCTGTCCTAAGCAGGATGAAGCACTTTGGGCACCATGCTCCCTCCAGAACCAGTGGAGAGATCCATCCACTACCTCAGTCCTTAGCAGGATGAAGCACTCTGGGCACCATGCCCCCTCCAGAACCAGTGGAGACTGTTGTCCACTTGAGAGACTGTGGCTTTGCACTCCCCAGGATGGAACAGTGGGCAACCCACCTACTGTATAGACTTGAGAGACTGTGGCTTTGCACCCCGCAGGATGGAACAGTGGGCAAGCCACCCACTGTAGAGACTTGAGAGACTGTGGCTTTGCACTCCCCGGGATTGAACAGTGGGCAACCCACCCACTGTAGAGACTTGAGAGACTGTGGCTTTGCACTCCCCAGGATGGAACAGTGGGCAACCCACCTACTGTATAGACTTGAGAGACTGTGGCTTTGCACTCCCCAGGATGCAACAGTGGGCAAGCCACCCACTGTAGAGACTTGAGAGACTGTGGCTTTGCACTCCCCAGGATTGAACAATGGGCATGTGGCCCCCTCGTGGGTTTGGCGTCGTGCACTCAACCGGCTGAGGTGCCCCCCCTTTCCCTCCCCCTGAGGTGCCTGTTTAGTTGCTCTCTGATGCCCCTGCAGTGTTCTCTCCATCATGGTCGGGGAACTTGTGTGGGCCTCGCCCATACCGTGTGGGCCCAGTGTTCCACAGACTTAATTCGAGCACTAACTGGACTACTATGCTTGGTATATATTTTGTAAATTGTGTATATATATTTTTTTGCCTACTTGATTTCAATATATTACAATGGTTACACTCATTTTCTATTGTCTTTGCATTCCTCCGGGGGGTTAGGGGGTGTAACTGTGATGTATTAATATGCATTAGTGTGTGTGTTGTAGTGGGTGAAGGTGGGGGTGGGGGTGTTGCGTGTGTGTGTCCCTGTTTTTTCCCTCCCCTCTCCCCTGTGTCGTAGGTGCACTACTCACCGTGGTCTTCGCCGCTGGCGTTCGCGCTCCTGGTAGAGGAGCAGGAAGACTATCGCAGGTAGAATTTGGAGTTCGGTGTCCATGGTGTCCTCGTTCCTCGTGCGGTGTGTAGAGGTGAGCGTTTTCCCTTCGGAATTCCTGTTTCCGCCTTGTTTTTATCCGCTGTGAATCCGCCCCGGAAAAGGTGGTGGGTTGTAATAGTGTGGGCGGTACACTGTCTCCCGCCTGTCTGTTGGCGGTGACCGCTGTGCTGTTTGTTTGTACCACCGTGGCGGTCAGAATGTTAAAGTGGCTGTCTTTGTTGGCGGTTTCCGCCACGGTCGTAATTGCACATTTTTTTCCGCCGGCCTGTTGGCGGTCTTACTGCCGCTTTAACACCATCCTGCAGGGTTGTAATGACCACCAATGTCTCCATTCTTTCAAAACATTACAAATTGCTAGTAATTCTTTTTCTGCTATGGTGTAATTCTGTTCCCCTTCATAAAATTTTCTTGATGCATATGCTATGGGGTGCAATTGTCCAGTTTCTCAATGACGTTGAGACAGGATGGCTCCAACGGCAACATCAGATGCATCAGCTTCCACGATGAATGGTTCTTCCACATTAGGGTGAGCTAGAATGGGAGCGGTAGGTAAAGGCCTTTTTTAAATCTTGAAATGCTTTTTCTGTCTCTTGGGACCAGTTGAAGACGGCCTTTTTTCTTAACAACTTGGTGATTGGGGCCACCTTTTGAGAGAAGCGATGGATGAAACGTTGATAAAAATTTGCAAAACCCAAAAAACATTGAATATCACGCACTGATTTTGGTGTGGGCCATTCGGACACAGCTTGAATTTTTCTTTCAGTCATTTGCATGCAGTCAGGTGTTAGAATGACTCCTAGAAATTCAACTTCTTTGGTATGGAATTCACACTTACTTAGTTTACAAAACAAATGATGTTTTTGTAGAGTTTTTAACACTTTTTTAACATGTTCTTCATGTATATCTTCAGAGTTTGAATAAATCAGAATATCATCAATGCAAACGATGACGAAGATGTCTAGATATTCTTTTAGAACATCATTTAAGAAATATTGAAAGGCTGCTGGGGCATTGCACAGACCAAACGGCATCACTAAATACTCAAAAAGGCCATATTGAGTCTTAAAAGCCATTTTCCATTCATCTCCCTCTCAAATTCGAACTAGGTGATAAGCACCTTATAAGTCGAGTTTAGTATAGATGATGGCGGATTTTACCTGGTCTAACAAGACTGGTATGAGAGGTAGTGGATATTTATTCTTAACTGTGATCTTATTTATTGCTCTAAAGTCAATACAAGGTCTCAAATCGCCATTTGCTTTAGGTGCGAAAAATAGTGGAGAAGCCGCTGGAGACCGTGATGGCCGAATTAGCTTGTTGGCTAAACAGTGATTAAGGTATTCTCGTAGGACTTGATTTTATTTCTCTGATAGTGCATAGATCCTACAATTTGGTATATTGGTACCAGGTACAAGATCGAGCTGACAATCGTACGGCCTGTGAGGTGGTAATGAGCTTGCTTTCTTTTCACTGAAAACATCAGTATATTCAGCATACTGTGATGGTAACTCGATTTTCTTCTCAACTGCAGTCGCTATGCAGTGTTGAAGATTTCCTTCTTTGTTTTGTTGTGATTAAAAACATTTCTTTGCACAAGAAGAGGAAAAACACAAAACCTGGTTGCGCCAGTCTATGCATGGATTGTGTAACATTAACCACAGCATTCCTAGTATGAAACCATATTGAGGTGCTTGGATTATATCAAAACTAATTATCTCATAGTGACTCTGATTCTTTTCATCTTTACAAATCATTTGTATTTGTGAGGTTTGATTAGTAACGGGGCCTCCTGCCAACTCACTTCCATCAACTGCATACAAGACTTCTGGAACCTTTTTCTTGACACTGGGTATATGCAGGTCTAGTGCCGTCTGTTGGTCCACAAAATTTCCTGTTGCCCCTGAATCAATTAGAACTTAAACATTATGGGGGTCATTTCAACCCTGGCGGTACAGGACCACCAGGGCTGAAATGACGGAAGCACCGCCAACAGGCTGGCGGTGCTTCCAGGGTCAGTACAACTGCGGCGGAAGCGCTGCGGTCGCACCGCTGGGGCCGGCGGTTTCCCGCCACAAAATCCCGCCACAATGGCCCGGCGGTAGTAATCCACCAGGGCAGCGCTGCTAGCAGCCCTGCCCAGGGGATTATGAGTCCCCCTACCGCCAGCCTTTTCCTGGCGGTTTGAACCGCCAGGAAAAGGCTGGCGGTACGGGGAGTCACAGGGCCCCCTGACAGGGCCCCATGCGGCTTATCACTGTCTGCAGACAGTGAAAAGCGCGATGGGTGCAACTGCACCCGTCGCACGGCCGCAACACCGGGCTCCCATGTTGCGGCCCACATCCCCGCTGGGCCGGCGAGCGGAAACTCTGTTTCCGCCCGCCGGCCCAGCGGGGATGTCATAATGAGCACTGTGGGAGTGCGGCCGCATTGGCGGGCGCACAACGGTTACAACTTGTTGTAATGAGGGCCTATGTCTTTTTCCCCGCACAGTCATTTGTACTAAGATTCGGAAATATTTGACATAACGATTTGTGCAAGAGCACACTGAAGGGATTGTCAATTTGCCCATGAAGTCCCCTTTATTTTTTCTTGGGCACTTTAGTTTTCCTGTGAATTTTGTAAAGCAACTGCTGTCTTTTTCTTTGTCACAACTGTTGGATCAATCTTGCCTTTGGGTTTCTTTTGACACTCTCTTATAAAATGACCCTTTTTTCCACAAAACAAACACTGACCATTTTTTCGTCGCAAGTCTTTCTCCTCTTTGGTCAGTGGTGGGTGAACGGTTCCGATATCCATTGGGTCTATCATAGAATCTGAAGACAATTGAAAGTGTCTGGATCTTTCCATTCGCCAATTTGTTTTTTCCCATTTTTTCTTTGCTCCTTTTCTTTCCGTAAGTCTGTGATCTATCCGTAGGGTTAGATTAATTAACTCAGTACAAGTTTCTGGTTGTGGTTCAACTTGGGCCAATATATCTTTTAGTTAATCTTTTAGCCCCTGATAAAATACTGCTGACCTTTTTTCCTCAGGCCAAGCAGTTTCCACCACTAACCGATTGAAGTGGGACAAATACGTTATCAAGTCTTTATTTCCTTGACGTAATTCTAATAACTCTTTGTCTGCAGTCATAGTGATTGCGCGTCTGTCAAAAACCTTTACGAATTCTTCTACAAAGCGACGCCAGTTGTATAAAAGAGGACTGTCTAATCGGACTAATGGCACTGCCCAAGTAGCTGTATCACCATTCAGGAATGATATAAGGAATGCAATTCTAGATTGTGCATTCGGAAAAGCACTAGGCTGACATGTAAAATGTAATTCCACCTGTGTCAAAAAAAATTGAACCTTATTGGGGTCCCCAGAAAACCTCTCTGGTGCAGCTAAAGGAATCTGTGTCGGCACATTCACAGCTATGTTAGTAGATGCGGGAGGCGTAGGACGAGACTCAGATTCAGAACCATCTACTTTACACTGTAACTGAGTTACTTTATTCACTAAATCAGCTGTAACATTTTTAGAGTCTGTCAAATCCCTTTGCATCTGGGTTACTACTTGCATAAGGGTATCTAAGGTGGCCATCTTGCGCAGCCCCCGTACAGACCAAGAGGAAAGTATAAAACTCGTGGGCTCACTATTCTGTCATGGGGTCCATTCCTCGGGATCTGCACGTTGCTGAACAAAGGTCCACATCCCGGTGTCACCAACTCAGAAAGCTCAGAGTTATGGTAAAGCCAGTTGGTGGTAAGGGAATTAGGGAAGGGAACAGCAGGGAGAGAGATCTGAAAAGGAAAGGTTAGAACAATGTGCATTTACTCATTCATAGAAAACGCAAATCATTTATAGACTCTTGACTAAATGTGTATCCCAGATAACAGGGGGAGACCTCTTTTGAAATGCGGGCGAAGCCCCTTGTAAAACACGACCTCAGATTCAAGAGATGACAAGAACGCTGAACTATGATTTTACCCAGAATATCAATCCTGTAACATTTATGTATTCACAACATAAACCATTGATCATGACTTAGAAAATCTCAATGACTTAAATATGTTTTTTCATATCTTAAGTTATTCAAAGAACAATGAAAACTTTGATTGGTTCATCTCCAAAATACTTTCACATTCATAATAATAAATGTCAAAAAGGTTTTACTCATTAAAACCTAAAACGCCTTACTTAATCACACCAGGAAGCGCTTTTACTCAAGTAGTCTAAATCACTTAGATCATTGTGCCAAGAACCTTTTCCTTCTGGGACTGAAGCGCCTGAATTATTCCGCCCAGAGCGCTTTACGTCTGAGAACTGAAGCGCTTGGAATTACTGAGTTCAAAGAACGCTTTACATCTGTGAACAGAAACACTTTGAATTACGTGTGCACTGAGTGCGTTATCTTTGGAAACTGAAGCGCTTTGAATCACTGAGCCCAAAGAGCACTTTACATCTGTGAACGGAAACACTATGAATTACATGTGCACTGAGCGCGTTATCTCTGTGAACTGAAACGCTTTGAATCACTGAGCCAAAAGAGCGCTTTACATCTGTGAACGGAAACACCATGAATTACAAGTGCACTGAGCGTGTTATCTCTGTGAACTGAAACGCTTTGAATCACTGAGCCAAAAGAGCGCTTTACATCTGTGAACGGAAACACCATGAATTACATGTGCACAAAGCGCGTTATCTCTGTGAACTGAAACGCTTTGAATCACTGAGCCAAAAGAGCGCTTTACATCTGTGAACGGAAACACCATGAATTACATGTGCACTGAGCGCGTTATCTCTGTGAACTGAAACGCTTTGAATCACTGAGCCAAAAGAGCGCTTTACATCTGTGAACGGAAACACCATGAATTACATGTGCACTGAGCGCGTTATCTCTGTGAACTGAAACGCTTTGAATCACTGAGCCAAAAGAGCGCTTTACATCTGTGAACGGAAACACCATGAATTACATGTGCACTGAGCGTGTTATCTCTGTGAACTGAAATGCTTTGAATCACTGAGCCAAAAGAGCGCTTTACATCTGTGAACAGAAACACTTTGAATTACGTGTGCACTGAGCGACACTTGGACCGCGCCTGGCCTTATTCCTGACAATCCCTAACGATGTACGCTGTATAGTTTTATCAGTAAAACTGTATGTGTGTGCAAATGTAAAGGTAATTTCAATTGAAAATGAGTTGCCTGTAATGACAGTGTGCTACCACACCACGCATACTCCACTTTACGCCAGTTGACTCTAAGACTCTCTAATCCACACCACTCTATAGCACTCCACACTGTAACAGTGCTACACTCTACTCTATGCTATGCCAGTACATGCCCCTCTATTCTGACACTCTCCTCCACTCTACGCCACATTACCCTACGCCATTCCACTCCTCTCGAGGCCACTCCACTCTGCAAAACTCTATGCAACACCATGTCCGTCCACTCTATGGCCCTCTGCTCTTCGCCACTCTATGCCACTTTACTCTGCTCTACACCACTCCACTCTATCCCACTCCACTCTACTCTACAACACTATACTCCACTCTATGCCACTCCACTCTTTGCCACTCTACAATGCTCCACTCCATGACACTCCACTCTACAACACTCCACTCTGACACTCCACTCTATAACTCCACTGTTGGCCCTCCGCTCTATGACTCACTACTGAACTCTATGACACTCCATGCAACTCCACTCTAACAGACCACTCTATGACACGTGTACTCTGTGAGTCCATTCTACGACGCTCAACATCACTTTAATCCACTATATGCCACTTTACTGGACAACACTCCTCCATTCTAGACCACAGCACTCTATGCCACTCTACTCCTCTCTATGTCACTTCTCTCCACTTCACTCAATGCCTCTCCACTCTATGACACTCTTCTCCATTTATGCCATTCTACGCCCCTCTACTTCCTGCCACTCCACTCTAATCCACTCCACTCTACTCGACTGTATGTCACTCTACTATTGACGCCTCACACCACTTTACTCCACTCTATGCCACTCTGCTCTACACGTCCTCACAGTTCTACAACACTTCACACTACTCCATGCTTCTTCACTCCACTGTACGTCAATTCACTGGACCCCATTCAGCAACACTTTACTCCACTCTACGCCACTTAATGCCACTCTACTTTACACCACTCCACTCTACACCACTTCTCTCTACAACATTCCATTCTACGGAACCCACACCACCATTCAACACTTTACTCTACTCCACTCTGTGCCACTCTATGTCACACCACTCCACTCTTCAACATTCTACTCTACTTCACTCTATCCCACTACATGACACTCAATGCTACACCACTACATGGCACTCCACACACCTTTACCTCTCTCCACACCACTCCATTCCACACCACTGTACTCTACTCCACGTCATTCCACTCCACGCCACTCCACTCTGTGTCACTCTATTCCATGACACTTTACTCCACTCCACTTGTCTTCACTATACTCCACTGTAGGGCACTCTACTCTATTGCACTTCACTCTATTACACTCTTCTGCACTCTATGCCACTTTATCCCATTCTACACCACTCCTCTGTATGGCAGTCCACTCTACGACACTCTACTCTAGGACACTCTATGGCACTCTACTCCATTCTACAACACTCCACTTTATGCCACTCCACTCAATGGCAGTCTACGTCACTCCACAACACTGTACTCCACTCTGCCCACTCCACTCTATGACTCTTTGGTTCACTCTGTGCCACTCCATTCTGCAGCACTGCAATCCACTCTACAACACTACTCCACTTTACACACTCCTCTCCATGACACGCTACACCACTCCATGCCACTCTACCCTACTTCACTCTACATCACTCTGTGACATTCCACTCTGAGACACTTCACTCTATGACACTATACGATTCTCAATCCTACGACACTCTACGCAACCCCACACCACTCCACTCTATGACGCTGTACACCATTCCAGTCTAAGACACTTTACTCCATGTCAATCCACTCGATGCCACTCAATACCATTCCACTCTACGGCCCTCCATTCTATGACACTCCACTTACATCACTCTATGACACTCTACTCCACTCTATGACCCTCCACACCACTCTACTCCACTCTATGCCTCTCCATTCTACACAATCTACTCCTCTATGACACTTTAGTCCAATCTACAGCACTCCACAACACCCCACTCCATAACACTCTACTCCACTCTACACCAGATGAACCTTTGCTGTGATGTGCCAGTTCAGCTTTCATGTTGCAGAAAGATTTACATTCTACGGGGTTACACAGACAATCAGACCATTCTTGTGTCTCCACCATTGTAATTCACTGAGCTGAATTACTTCCATGACTATCATGACATTATAGGTGACCTGGATGATGCCATTTCTACTCATGGTCTCAGGCCTGGGCTATTTACAACATCTTGTGCAATGACTTACTTGCCCAGAAATGAGCGAACACAGACATTTTGAGAGTAGGAGCGGATTTGAGTGTGTGTGCCTTCTCAGGATCAGCCAACATGGCGTCACCAGGGAATATGTGACCACTGAATCTCAACAGCAACTGGCAGAAATCACATTTGTTTTTGTTCACAGCATGATTTGCATTGACTGCGGCACTATAAACGTGTACATGTGCTTTGCTGCTTTTCTGCTGCCACTTACCGAACATTGTACAAAAGTTCCATATTGCATTTCCCAAATAGCTTAAACCTAAGAAATTGCTATTTGGAAAATGCTAAATGGAATGTAAGAAAATTCAGATTTCCTAATAACGGTTCCTACAGAGTTGTAATCACTATTGGGAAATTGCAAATTTGGAAATGCAGAACTTTTCCTACCTATGGGCCCAAGAACCCCCCTGAAATTTAAGGGAAGAAAAAGTGGTGCTCTTGAAAGGCCCTCCTATGCCCTCTGGGTGAATGCGTGCTTCAAGGCACTGTAAAGAATGCATTTTAGTTGCCTTTTTCCATTTTGCACATTGTTACCACTGAATTGGATTCAATGGTATTAGCACTTCCTAAATGACCATTTAGGAAATGCTACGTACATGTGCTTTGGCAATCGCAAAATAGGAAATCCCTATTTCGATTTCCTATTTTGTGAATCACAAATTGATTTCTACTGATTAGAAATCGCAGCTTGTGGTGCCACAGAGGCCTTTGTACATTTGAAATACGAGTTTTGCATTTCCTAACGGGCAGAAATTGTGATTCGGTCCCTTAAGAACTGCAACAACCTTACGTACATATGAGCCATTGTGCTTTAGAAGAGGCTTCAATAAAATACATCAAATGTTCCTTGTCGACCATCATGAGAAACCTTACCACAGAATTAACCTCTCCATAGCAACAGCTTGCAAGGGTTGTAAGCAAACATCTTTACTTTGGCAGGATGTAGAAATATGTCATTGGGTAGCGCTGCAAAACCTATGACATTTAGAAAGTCACCACTGTCCAAAAGGAATGCACACTGGTGCAAAAATGCTAACGTTGTTTACACCACGTTCAGTAACATCATCATCTCCACTGACCACACTGTTACAATGTAGTAGATTCTGGCCTCTTGCACTAAACTTATCAATGGCATTAGTATGTTATTGTAGAATGCATTTTTATTGCATTTAAATAAATCAATTGCAAGACATAATAAAGATAAAAACAATAGCTACAGCGAATGCATTATGTATCATATAATCATTCCTATAACCTCTATCACAATAAAATATTTTAGCTCACTCATGCAATCTTAATTATTTCATGTTCATAATTCATTTGTTAATAAGCGCAGCATCATATTGACACAGTCGAGAGATTCCTACTCCTGCTGATAAAAACATTAGGGGCAGATTTAAGAAAAGTGGCGCTGGCCCCAGTGCAGCGCCACTTTTCTTGCACCCTTAGAGCCACCCTACCGCCACCATGTGTGTAGCATATTTAAAATATGGCGCACCATGGCGCAGGGTAGGGGGCAATAGCGTCAACATTTTTTACACCACTGACGCACTTTTCATGGTTAGCGCTAACCCTGACCGGTACATAGGGCCACTTGTAACCAATGGTGTGTCCCCATTTAACGCATGCTATGAGCAGGCATTAAAAATGCCACAAAAAATGATTACATTTTTCAGCCTCCCTAACAGAGAAACGCCCCCATGCATACCTTATGCCTGGCACAGACATAATATGGCACAAGGAGTTACAAAGTGGCGCAATGCATTGCGCCACTTTGTAAATCTGGTGCTACGATTTTGGCCTTGTTGGGCCACATTTTAAAAAAATGACGCTAATGTGGCACAAGGAGGTGCTGGGCCCTCTTAAATCTGGGCCTTAGTTTGCAAGGTACAGCAAGACCTTGTGTCTTTCTTAAATGTGTTTCTATGAATGAGGCTCGGAGATACTTCCGTTGATGGGCGTTGACAAATAAAATGATCCAGGAACTCTTACTTCTAACCACATAAACTACATTCCCTTTGGACAATAATTTGATTCTTTCAAGATCCTTCACATTGTTGCAACGGGATGCATAAAAGTCTGAATCTCATATATTTTTTCTTTGCTGCTGTCTTCAAAACTGAGTCTATTCTATGAATTCTTCTTACCACTAAATAGGGATCCAACGTTACAAACATTATTGGCCAAATATGTTGATAGATGTTTCTCACGGTTGTTATTTTCGCAAGGTATTTCTTATAATTTATTTACGGTCTACTCAGTTCATTCCAGTGAGCAAGTCCAATTGCAGGAGTTTGTATTTTTGAATAGTCTTAATGATCCTAATTCTATTTATTTCACATTCATTAGATAATTTTAACATTAGTTGTCGTGAAATCAATGTTTTAAAGTATGGGCTTTAGATCTCATGCAGTAGCAGAAATAACTGATTATTACAGCAATCTGATAGGTGACTAGTGATTTTAAATTGAATTCGAGCCTGAGTATGCAAAGTGCGTAGGTTCAATAAAAAATTTGTTTGACATATACATTTTATTTTATTCTAGCACTTTTTTAAAACGTACCGGGGAGGTAGAATGAAAAGATTAAATAAGCTTGGATTTAGAAGCTGTACTTGGCGGTCCAATGGCTCTTCCACCAAAATTGCTTGCAAATCATTTCACTGATTTTGTTAGTATGTTGGATTTCTGCTTTCTTGAGAAATTATAATCAGACCAGGAAAGTATGTTGTCAACAGTTATTCCAAGTTAACTACTTTTATCTTCTATGGTTGATTCACCTAGTTTCCAGGTTCACTGTTTATTGCTTTAGTCAAAGGCCATGATGTTGGTATTTGTTGAGTATTTTTGTTGTTTTGTATCACCATTTTATAGTGTTTATCTGAATATTGCAATTGATTTATTTAACTACAGTGAGCATTCATTCTGCGGAGTATGTAATGGTGACATTCAGGTATAAAAGGGAAAGCTCTCATTTTTTCACATGAAAACCAGCCACAAAAACCTTACGTTTTACGCTACAGACTTGCAGACTTTCTTGTAAGGGCCTCTCTTTCTGCAAGCACTGCAGCCGAGCTGTCACCGCTGTGCCGAAATCGATGTCCACAATGTAGATACATGGTGAATTACTCTACATACTTGACACAATCTATTGCCTTGGTGTAGAAATCTGCAGTGTGAGCCTCAGTGGCCATTTGAAATTGTTCTGAAGCCTGCAGGTTTCGGCATCAGTTTGGTTAGGAATGATGAGTACTATCAAACAGGAATCATCTGATATATTAAAGATTCCTCACAAATGTATTTTCAAACTCACAGTCTGTCATTTTCGTTTTTAGGCTTTTGATAGATGAGGTGTCACCAGGGCTTTACATGTAGAGTAAATATATATGCACCGCTCTCAATAGGAATTCTTCAGTGGCAAGAAGTATTATAGTAGGTTGGCCTTGACATTTTCATAAGTGTCAGTGTCATTAAAAGTGACTAAAACCTGCTGCCCAAGCCGTCCTAATACAGGGAGTGCAGAATTATTAGGCAAATTAGTATTTTGACCACATCATCCTCTTTATGCATGTTGTCTTACTCCAAGCTGTATAGGCTCGAAAGCCTACTACCAATTAAGCATATTAGGTGATGTGCATCTCTGTAATGAGAAGGGGTGTGGTCTAATGACATCAACACCCTATATCAGGTGTGCATAATTATTAGGCAACTTCCTTTCCTTTGGCAAAATGGGTCAAAAGAAGGACTTGACAGGCTCAGAAAAGTCAAAAATAGTGAGATATCTTGCAGAGGGATGCAGCACTCTTAAAATTGCAAAGCTTCTGAAGCGTGATCATCGAACAATCAAGCGTTTCATTCAAAATAGTCAACAGGGTCGCAAGAAGCGTGTGGAAAAACCAAGGCGCAAAATAACTGCCCATGAACTGAGAAAAGTCAAGCGTGCAGCTGCCACGATGCCACTTGCCACCAGTTTGGCCATATTTCAGAGCTGCAACATCACTGGAGTGCCCAAAAGCACAAGGTGTGCAATACTCAGAGACATGGCCAAGGTAAGAAAGGCTGAAAGACGACCACCACTGAACAAGACACACAAGCTGAAACGTCAAGACTGGGCCAAGAAATATCTCAAGACTGATTTTTCTAAGGTTTTATGGACTGATGAAATGAGAGTGAGTCTTGATGGGCCAGATGGATGGGCCCGTGGCTGGATTGGTAAAGGGCAGAGAGCTCCAGTCCGACTCAGACGCCAGCAAGGTGGAGGTGGAGTACTGGTTTGGGCTGGTATCATCAAAGATGAGCTTGTGGGGCCTTTTTGGGTTGAGGATGGAGTCAAGCTCAACTCCCAGTCCTACTGCCAGTTCCTGGAAGACACCTTCTTCAAGCAGTGGTACAGGAAGAAGTCTGCATCCTTCAAGAAAAACATGATTTTCATGCAGGACAATGCTCCATCACACGCGTCCAAGTACTCCACAGCGTGGCTGGCAAGAAAGGGTATAAAAGAAGGAAATCTAATGACATGGCCTCCTTGTTCACCTGATCTGAACCCCATTGAGAACCTGTGGTCCATCATCAAATGTGAGATTTACAAGGAGGGAAAACAGTACACCTCTCTGAACAGTGTCTGGGAGGCTGTGGTTGCTGCTGCACGCAATGTTGATGGTGAACAGATCAAAACACTGACAGAATCCATGGATGGCAGGCTTTTGAGTGTCCTTGCAAAGAAAGGTGGCTATATTGGTCACTGATTTGTTTTTGTTTTGTTTTTGAATGTCAGAAATGTATATTTGTGAATGTTGAGATGTTATATTGGTTTCACTGGTAATAATAAATAATTGAAATGGGTATATATTTGTTTTTTGTTAAGTTGCCTAATAATTATGCACACCTGATATAGGGTGTTGATGTCATTAGACCACACCCCTTCTCATTACAGAGATGCACATCACCTAATATGCTTAATTGGTAGTAGGCTTTCGAGCCTATACAGCTTGGAGTAAGACAACATGCATAAAGAGGATGATGTGGTCAAAATACTCATTTGCCTAATAATTCTGCACTCCCTGTAGCTTTAGGAGTCTGGAATAGTCAGAAATGTCACACTATCAGGCGTGTGATGGTTAGTACTTGTGTTGGTGCTGTCATTGTCAGTGCTGACAGGGGCAATGGGTGGTGGAAGCTGCAGTGGCCTCCTGACAAGGGCCCTGGCACTTATTATTTTACAAATCAAGCACTGATGTCCCAAATTTCCCGCTAGACCAGCAATAGACAATTGCACATATATATATTCTAGTACGGGCTGCAGTGCAGTGGACACCTTATCTGGGGAGGACTCCATGAACCGGTGTGGCAGAAGCAAGGATGCCAACTGGGCACCACTGGTGAGAGCACCGGTTCTTTGCAATTGCACAGCCTAGCATACACAGACATTGCAATAGGATCCAACATAAATTTATGTATATAGTTAACTATCTTCATGATCAATTGAAAGCAGCAGAAATCAAGCATAATTCCCAAGAGAGTCAGCATATAGAGATCCTGGTATCTGCACATTGGCTCTCATCGGGTCCCAAGCTTTTACTACCTGGGTCTTTCCATCTAATATCTGAGCAGTTCTCAGTAAAGAGCATGCATCAAAACTGGTGATAGCTCTAAGACTTCAAGGTGCACTGCATTAATTACATTACAAGTCATCCTCAACAACACTTCCATTGCACAATGTAGTGTGCTTTCTCTTATATCTACAACCAGCAACACACTTCTTCATTGTGTGGCGGGCATGGCCTTTCTTATAATAGGCTAAACTTGAAACATTCCGTCTTTGCTCATCATCTAATTGTGCCCTAGTATTACAACATTTTAAAACCCTTCCTGGCATGTGTGTGTAAACCATTCTGAGGTATACCTGTAATTTCACTTATACCTTATCACAAGTCTGAATATTCTATTCTTTCACACACTTTCTTTCATTCTATGAATGTGTATATCTTTTTGTCTGTTGCTTTTATGTGCTGCATACATTCCTAGGTAACTCTAACTCCATGGATTGAATGTTGTGCTTGGGTCACTTCACTGCTTTTTTTTTTAAGGCTGTCTTTTCACCACGTCATTTACAGTGCTATATTCTACATCAATTTTACAGCCATCTGTATAGTGCTTTATATTTTCCTTCCTGCTCTCAGTTTCACTATTATTCTGTGGATATTAAGGTTTTGTTCTCCTGTGTTTGATGTCATGACTGTTTAAGATGCTTTTATTTCTTCATAGATAAATTGAACTTTGTTGTCTATCCCAAGCTCTTAGGGTATCATTCCCTCTCATTGCATTACATTATTCTCAAACAACATTGCACTGGCAATTGTTGTTTTCCTTACAAGCACCGTCCCTGGATGTGTATCCCAAAAATCCCTTCATCTCTGTGTAAGTTGAGAAAAAGTTTACTACAACAATTTCAAATCTCTTCTCTGCTGTGGGGCACTGGGCCATGATCTGTATCTTGAACTACTTAGAGCACAACTGTCCAAATAGGGTAGCCTACCAAACTGTCTGTGTCTATCATAATCCAGGTTTGATGCCTCTTGGTAAGTTTATTTTTATTTTCCAAGAAAGATATCTGGTGCTAGCAGTTGATTTGTTTTTTTAACGATGCTAAAGAGAGGAGCAGGTCCCATCGCTATTGTGCTTGGAGAGATTTCTCTGTGTTGATGTGAACGTCTCTAAAGATCGATTTTCAGTCTATAATTTCTTGCCAGAGTAGATGGTCCAGAGAGGGACAGGCTGGTGTTTTTTAGTTTAAAACTGAATTTAATAAATGAACTTTGCTTTGCATGCTGTTGGCTTGGAAGGCCAAACTGGAGTCGAATTTGAGCAGGAGAGGAGTGAGGAGGCAAACTCAAGAGCTACCTGTAGGTCCTGAGATTGTTAAATACAAATAGGTAGCTGTGGCAATAGCTAAAAGATTTTGTACAGTACTCAACTGGTCAGGGTAGAATGTCTACAGAAAGAATATTTGTTCAAAGACTGGTGCTACCACAGTATACGCAGGGCTACTGGGATTATATGACAGGAGAGGGCCTAATTATGCTGCATGAAAAGGCAAATTATGCAGAATAATGTGGCACATTTTGTAATAGTATTAATTCATTATTTCAACATTTTTAAACATGATGACGCTGTTTGGGCATTGGTTGCACTTCATTAGTTTAGCTTCCTACCCTGCCTGGGTACTCTAAAATGACTTCACCACACACAGAGCTTGGTCCTACACGTCTTTATTGCTCTGTATGTAAGTGCAAACTCAACATTCTAACATGAAATGTATTCACCACACTCAAACACTTACATCACAGTTCTACAGAGTCCTTGAGGAACCATAAGGGTCCTGTCATGGCTAACACACAAGGCACTACACCCGCCCCTTTGTTAAATAAAAAAGACAGTTTTTTTTTTACAGACATATGTATTACAACTCCACTATAAGTTGTCCCGGGGCAATGACTTAATGCCCAGATAGAGTCCTCTGAGGCTGTGAGGATAGAAAAGAAAAGCCAAAGACTTGCACCTGTGATGTAGAAACAGGCACATGCAAAGGGCTCTCTATAGTCTCGATTGAACCAGTCTCTTCTCTGACATCAGGGACTGGTGAATGAGGAGGCAGATGCCTGAAGTGTGAAGAATCTTGCGTAATGTACTTTTCAGGGTGGTGTGCAGTCACCAAGTGTCCTCTGCTAGTATCAAAGGGAGATTTGTGTTTTTTTTTGTTGCTGCACCAATACTTGATCTCCTTTATTGAGCACAATGTCTGGCACATCGACGCTTGCCAGCATGCACTTTACTCTTTTGTTTATGACATACGTCTATCTGACGAAGTTCACCATCTGTTGTAGATCGGTTGTTGGTCCAGTGCAGTAAGCTGGTTGTCATGGTTCTCCTGAAAATCAGGGTGGCAGGACTTTCACCGTTTGGTGAATGAGAGGTCGACATGTACACTCGAAGAGTAGTATGAAGAGGTGACTTCAGATTATGCTTCTCCAATTTAAAATGCTGTACAGTGTTTTTGAGGGTGCTCATAAAGCGTTCAACAACACTATTTGCTTGTGGCCAAAGAGGTGTACTTTTCTGATGCTTCACCTCAAGATAATTAAGAACGTTTCTGATTTCTTGACTATTGAATGGTGGACCATTGTCAGACTTCAGAATTGAAGGAACACCCCACATCACAAAAATGCCATCTAACTTCTCAATGATTCTTTGTGCTGTAATGGATGAGAGATCTTCTACTAGTGGAAAACACGTGTATTCACCATTAGGTGATGTCCATTGTCAAGAGGACCAAAGAAATCAACAGCAGCCCTCTATCACACATGTTTTGGTAAATCGACATGTTCAAGTTATGGTGAGTGTTTTTGGTAGATAAGCGAGTGCACAAATGACAGGCCTTCAGCTCTCATCCTCTCGTCAAGATAAGGGAAACCAAACTTGGTCTCGTAGTGCTCATTTAGTGGCAACAATTCCATGATGTCCTTCATGGACCACTTGAATTACTTGTTGTTGCATACTCTCTGGTATGACAATTCTTGAACCATGTAAAACAATACCTTCTTGAGTGACAGACAATACATCTTTCACATTTGTGAACTTCTGATGTTTACTGTCACGTGTGAGGGGTGGCGTGTAATGTTTTCAGAATTGTTGTGCATTAATGTCTTCCAGTACCATCATGTTGCTGTCCTTTTTTGTTGCAGTAACAATTTGCTCCAAAGAAGTAGCAGAAGGGGTGCTGGACTTTGCAATAAAGTTAATGTAGGCTTCAGCCACTTTGGACTGGGTACCATGACACTGTACTGGCACTCATGAAAAGTAGTCAGCATGGTTTTGATCTTTCCCTGGCTGATGTATGATAGTGTAGTCATATTCCTGAAGCAGCAAACCCCAAAGTTGAATATTAGGCGGCTTCTTGGCTTTTGGATTGCCAAAGATGGTAAGCAATACTTGATGATGATTGGTTACAAGAGTGAAAGGTTTTCAATATGAAAATATGTGGAAATGCTCAAAAGCCGACACCACTGCTAAACTTTCCTATTCAGGTTGTGAATAGCCATGTTCAGTTTTTGACAAACCTGTTTGCATATGCCACAATATGCCTTTTAGCATTTGGGTGTCCACTGTGTTGGGAAAGGATCGCGCCTAGCCAGGCTTGCATCAACTACAACCTCTGTATGAAGCTTTGGATCAAAGTAGGTCATTTCAGTGCCATTCCCGATTGCATGTTTGATTTTCTTAAAATTTTATTCACATTTTTGTGACCAGTAGAATGAAGCATTTCTTTTTGTTCAGTCTCTCAAGGGAGCACTGACTGTGGCAAAGTCACATGTGTATCTATAACAGTATCTGGCCATACCAAGGAATGAACGTAACGTGGTAATATCTTTTGGGGGATTGGTAGCTGACAAAGCTTGTACTTTTGCAGGATCTGGCATCATACCCCATCAGAAAATATATGGCTAAGAATTTGAGTTTTGTTTTGTTAAACTCACATTTCCCAGCATTCAGGGTTAAGCCTGTATCAGCTAGTAAACAATACAAATGTGTAAGAGCTTTATCATGTTCCTTTTCAGTAGCTCCGAAAACCAATATGTCATCACTGTAATTGAAAGCATTCATGAGAGGTTGTATAATACAATGAATGACATCTTGAAAACGTACTGCAGCTAATGACAAAACAAAACTTAAGCATTTATATCTGAACAAACCAATGTGTGTGGAAAAGGTAGTAATGTACCTGCAATTTTCATCGAGTTCCAAATGATGATATCCTTTGTTCAGATCAAAGCGAGAGAATACTTTAGCACTATTTAGCTGTGTGATCATGTCAGCAATGTGAAGACACGGATGTCGTTCTCTTACAGTTGCCTTGTTGGCTTGATGCATATCAACACCTCCTTCACTATCCTTTTTGGCCACTATCAATATAGGCGAAACCCATGGAGTTGAACCAGTAGATAGCTCAATGATATCATGCTTTGGTAAGGTCTAAAGCTCTTTCTCAACAGCTTCTTGTAGATGAAATGCAATTTGTCTATGTCTTTGAGCAATAGGACGAACGTCCTCATTGATATGTAGTTTAATTTTCGTGGTCTTAAGTTTCCCAACCCATGAAACAAAGACAGGAACTGACTTACTATTTCGTGATAAGCATTCATGTTGTAGTTCACAGATATCATTCCCATATCCACAACAGTATTAAAACTGAGTAAACAGGCACTTGAAGCTATACCTTGAAGTATGTGAATGGGTGCTTGTACTTTTGTCTTTTTGTGTCTCATAGTTTGTACAAATGAACCTTGACTTTTTAATGACATTGATGCAGCCCATGTTTACACTTTAGTTTTCAGCGGTGGTGTAAGGTGGGACAAAGGAGACAGTTCATTATATTTCTCCTCCGGGATGATGTTTATCGACGCACCACTGTCAATAATAAAAGGTGTGGAGCAACTGTTTACTTTCAGTGTAATCTTCGGACAATGTTTGATTGACGTTTTCAATTTTATTTGTTGATTTTTCTTTGACTAATTCTTTTTTGCATGTAGCCATTTCAACATGCACACATTTTCCTGAGTTAAATATCGCCATGGAACATCCGTCTTCCTTACTGTCACTTGGAAATGAAGATGAACAAACTCTTGAACTAAGGTTTGGATGACGATCATCTTTGTTTGATGTCAATTTGCCTCAGCTGTTGCCTCTTGCTCTTGTGGGCCTGCGTAGAACGTCGCTTCTAGAAGTTCTGGCGTCCATCATATTTTCTCGTTGTGCTGCACTTAGGTTTTCCTTCGCTTTGCAAACCATTACAAAATGGTTCTCCTTCCCACAGACTTTGCATACTTTTCCAATGGCGAGACATTTACCTTCATGTGGAAAAAAAATCCACATTTAAAGCACAGTTTCTTTTTCTTTGGTGGTCGGAGTGGTACATTGGTGGATTGGCTTCAGGGTACTACCGTCCCACTAGCCCCGACCGCCAGGGGTCATAATGACTCCCAAAATGTTTTTTGTTAAAATCTGCAGACTATGTTGCAGATGACAGATTATGTGGAAAATGCAGAAAATCTATAATTATGTGAAACTCGCTGCAGCTGCACACTCATATAATTTCAGTGGCCCTGAGTATATGCCCCTGCTACCTTTCACAGCAATGATGGTGTTACCCCAAAGAATACCAAGCCACTAAATCATAAAACAATATACTGGGGCACTCCAACAATTTGTTTAGATAACACTGTTTGAGGACAAATAACCAGAAAAGTCAATCAGTAAGTCCAAGGCTATGTGATTTTCGTTGTCTTCATTGTGTTTACATTTTCCATACAAGTACATGATTACATCAGCCAACATGTGTTTCCTTCCAAATGGGACTTCTTTAAAGCGTGTGACTACAAACTGTATTTCTTATTCCTCTAACAATAATACATGAAGTAAGAGGATATAGGGGCCAGAGTGAGAGTTTCTTCTAGGTTTTTCTCTCCTGTACCTATTTGAGTGTTCGATTCTTCCTAATAACAAATGTAGTCATTCTCATGTGTTTATCATCAATATTTTCAAGCTCACAATGAAATGGTGTTGCTGCTCAGTCATGGGCGATACCAGCGTAGGAAGCCCTGATAAGCCCTGTATGACAGGTGTGCTCCAGTATGTTTTTTATGAGGTCCTGAGATTGACTTCAAAGTATTCATCTCACGGCCAAACAGTGGTTTGCACCCATAAGATAACTAAGGTAGAAGTTTGGCATTCAACATTTGTAGCAGTGGCCTCACTGACTTAACTCAAAAGTACCTTTTGTATGGTAAAAAAAAGTCTGCAAACAAAGAGTCTGCCCTGGTTTTCATTTCTGATTTTTGGGTGGAAGAGGATGATCTAGAATCAATGATTACGCCAAGATATTTGCATTCTTTGATGTGAGAAAGTGTGATGTCCTCTGTATGCTAACAAACAAACTATGAATTGTTCCTTGTGAAGGAAACCAACTGTGTTATTTTTAAGTTAATTTCAAGATCCTTTTTGGTGGTGAAAAAATCCAGAGTATTCAGCAGTCTTTGTAAACCTACTTTGGTCCGGCCCAGGAGTATGATATAATCTGCATAGAGCATGCGGGCTAAAGACTTTCGTCAAAGTTTCGGAGCATGAGCATTTACCAGGTCTAATTTGGCCGGCACATCACAGATGAAGATATACAAAGTTGGGGTGAACATACAACCCTGTTTCAAGCAGATGCCCATATGGACCTTCTTGGATATACAGCTTCCATTGCCAAGTTTGATCCTAATCCATATGTCGGAATGAAGGAGTTGGATTGCTGTCAGGAGCTTGCGTAGAATACCCCAATTGCTAATTTTTGCAAAAGCAGAAACCTGTCCACCCAGTCGAATGCTGCCTTGAGGTCAACAAAGCAGGCGTGCCAAAATTACTTTCTGTTGTACACCTTTTTGGCCATCATTACAAGGGCTGTTAAATTTGTTCATCATCATATTACTTTATTTCGGCCAGAAGACCATAAAGGAACAATACATCTTCATAACACACATAACATTGCATAACAGCCAAAGAAGAATAAAGTATCATAAAGTAAAAACATACAGAAGAGAAGGACTAATCTTCATAAAATGCAGATAAAAACTCTGTAAAACTTTGGAATTGTTCAAAGGTGCCTAAAGCAAATCCACACAAACTAAAAACGTAAAGCAGTGCGAAGATCACCGCTAAGAACAAAGAGCTACAACATGACACAGCCCGCAGTCTAAAGTGCACAGGTTGAACATAGGGTGCTTTTGTATAAATAATAGACACCTCAGCTACAAACAGAAGCAAATGCTAGTGTGTTACAGGCAATACATTTGATGGTTCTAACATTATAACAGCAAATAGCCAGCCACAGGAACCGGCCTTCAGCATCTATACAGAGGGACCAGCCACTTGAATTATCTTGTCAGAATGATAACTCAGGCATTAAAGCATTTTAGCTGTTAAGTGGCCCATCACGGGACGCAACCTTCAGTGCCTCTGTACGAAGATGCCAGGCCAACTTAAGATATATAGACTGGGCAAATACAATAGGTTTGGCTGTGTTAGTTTTCAATAAATGCAGGGCAGTCACACACAGCCTAACCCCCAAATTGCAACAAAGAGAATTAATCCATCTGATTCACCTGGAGTTATATTTATGGCAAAACAGTAAAAAATGGACATCACTTTCAGCAGTGTTAGGGCAAAATGGGCAACCCTCCTGTCCAGTGTTATCTGATTCCCACTTAGCAGTAAAAGATCTTAACGGCAGCTGCCAAATCTGTTAATGTGCCCATGCCAGGACGGAAGCCAGTCTGATTGAATGGAATACTTTTCTGAGCTTCTGCCAAGCTCAAATGTCTTGCAATAAGAGGCTGGCAAAATGAGTTACCTTATTATCCAACTGAGCGATTAGCCAATAGTTTGACGGGTAGGAATTGCAACCACCTTTGAAGATGGGGTGCAGAATCGACCCATCTTCATGAGTCAGGAATCCTGAGTTGATTCGTAATATGACTGAATATTGGTATGAGGGCCGCCACCCAGAAGGCAGGGTGCCTCTTAAAGATACATTGGGCAGTCCATAGGGGTCCAGAGCACCTTCAGGTTTGCTGTTTTTGATAATGTTTTGTTGAGTTGTAATTCAGAGAACTGTATTGTTTTGTAAATGTCCTGTTGGAGGCTCAACTTGAAAAAATGAAAGAATGTACAGATTACCAACTCCTTGGGCAGCCTCCATAAGTACATTTGGAAGTAAGTGGTCAACGAAACTCAAGCTATTATTTCAATTTTAATTGCCAAGTAGTAATTCTCTGTGTTTGTCAAACTCCTTGATGAAAACATGACAGCAGAAAAGAGGTGCCTCTATGATGAGCCCAATAATGTTCTGCTTCATTAGGGACAGGTTTAAAATAATTGCTTGATTAATCATGTTTTTATATGGCCAGGTGGTATTTGTTGTTCTCTTCTGATTATTACTGCCTGGATTTATTGTTTCATTTAAACTCAGATCGTTTTAAAACCTAAAGCAAAACCTGTAAGACATTGTGTTAGGAATTTTATTGAGAGCTTGGAATATTTGGACCATGCTACGAATTGAAAAAAGTCTTGTTGATGCTATATTTTTTCTGGGACGCGGAGCAGGCGTAGGTTATCCACCCGGTGGCCACATGAGCGGGTTGACTATACAAGCCTGGACCACTGATGCTTATCGCTATCCCGATGGGGCCCATCCTTTAATACAAGGAGGGTTTTTGTGGTACGAAGAAATCCCGTATTGGGTTATAACATGGGGATTAGGTACGTTTTTTGGTCCTGATGAATCGCACCGATCTTAACAGACATTTTTTGCGAGAAACATGTTGACCCTGATGATAGAAGTATAGTTAGTTCTGTACTCTAACTCTCCACATTCCCCTAATTCAGGGACTGACAGTTTTTTTGTTTTTGAGGATGGACTAGACATTATTTCTAATCCTTACCCACACTCTACTTTTAATCATGACAGGGGTCTGGGTTGATTAAATGCGATATTTCCAGACCTCTAGCCATTTTTATTTTCACATACCCATATACCAATCCCACATACTAGCACTCAGCTACCAGCATTCTTTACACTCAAAAGATCTCCGGCAAAGAGCCCCCACGAGGGGCCCGTCAGGCATTGCAGTGCCGGCCTGACGAGGAGCAAAAGCCCGATGATGAAGCATGTCACCGTTTGGTGAGTGAGGGCTCTTGTTCTAATAAGAGCAGACTCATAGACTCTATTACTTACTGTTTACATTTGTACTAGTCTATTGGCTGGAACTGTGTACTTTTGGTTTTTTGATGCTATATTAAGGACAGCATATCCACTATTGGCTGCATTCTTGGGACCGGCTCAGTTCTATGTCAAGCTTTTCAAAGATTTCACAAGCGAAGCAGGCCTTTTGAGACCTTTGCTTACAAACATGCTACGTTCTTTTGAGGAAGGAACAAAAAATATTTTAATTTTAACAAAAATTATATTATGAGCGGTCTATCTTTCAAGTTTATTTGTCATCATAAGTGAAATGTATTTTTATCTGTTGTGCCAGTAATTATGGTTTGCGAGCACTTCTGTCCCAAAATACCAGGGGGAAGGAATGGAGTTTAACGTATCACTCTGTAACCCTGAATACAAGGGAGAGAATCTATTCCGTAAGTGAGAAAGAGCTATTCATGAGCATATGAACAATTCCACACATATTTGTGAGGTACAAAATGTACATTCTGCACATATCCTAAACCTTTGATAATGTACTACAACCGAGGAGAAGTGGGACTCTCACCTGAATAACGGCCAGACTTGCTGCTACGATGCAAACCTTTTGGCTTGATGCGGGCCATATTTCAGGGAGAAGGAATGCTCATGCCGATTGTATGTCTCACTACCTTTGGAAGAACCTGGTGTTAATAGAAATGCTGGGGACTGGAATGTGAGTTTCCTTTTATGTGTAGAGATTCGGGTGCAGAAATGTTTGTTTGTTAAGCCCTAAAACAACATTTCTGACAATAAGCGAATCAGAGTTTTTGAGGGGTTAGGGGTTAAGGATAAATAATTTATTCAGGGAGACTACCATGAAGAAAGAACCTTGAGTGCGAGCTGCAGATTATTTTAAACTCAGAAGAGAATTTCCTTAGGAGAATGATGCTGTAGTGCATGGTATGGGGTGGTAACTGGTTACACGGTTCAGACGACAGAGAATTGTGATTGACAAACCCATGTTGGACACATGGATATGTGTGGTAGTGTGCTGTTACTGACGTTTCTCCTGTTTCTCTCTTGTACATATGTTTTTATGCTGGCATTTTGTCCGTGGGTTTGTATATTCCATTTACAATTATTCTGCTGTTGGAGTTTTTCCTTTCTGTGTTTTTGTATCTTCTTGGATTTTTACAGTATGTCTTGAACTAGAGTGTAGAATTAAGAAGTATTTTCGGTATTAGTCAGGGTTAGATGCTATTGTTGATAGAGTGTTAGGGGACAGTACGGTTTGTACAAAACGTAATAAAATTGCCAAATATTGCACGGTTCCAGCAATTGCAGTTGAATTTTCTCAGGGTCCATGGCACACAATGTAACTGATATTATTGAGCCTTAAGTAGATGTTATGTTTAAGGAGCTGTACACCTTGGTTTTCGCCAAGTACTATTTCAAATGGCCGGAAATTATGATGGTGGGCAAAGTGTCTAAAGATATGATAATTGAATTCCTGGAAGATGTATTTGTAGGATAGGCATTCCAAAGGATTTGTTTCAGACATTATAGTCCAGTTTGTTTCCGGGAACATGAAGTTGTTGTTTTCACTAACACTTATGGCCTGATTACAACTTTGGAGGAGGTGTTAATCCTTCCCAAATGTGACGGATATACCACCAGCCGTATTACGAGTTCCATAGGATATAATGGACTCGTAATACGGCTGGTGGTATATCCGTCACTTTTGGGACGGATAAACACCTTCCTCCAAAGTTGTAATCAGGTGTCTAGTGTTCACACGAGAGTGACGTTATTCCATACAGAGTGCAATGGTCAGGTAGTAGAATGTATGATAGAGTTGGTAAGGAAGATATTCATTTAGCTGTAAAATCAATTTGTGTTGTCAGAAAGCGATTCAGAATACTTTGTTAGTATGCAGAACGAGACCTTATTCTGTGACAGAAAAACTCATTTTGTAGTTGTTGAGAGGCAGAATAACTGCTACATGAATGTATCGTTGGTGGTTGCACGTATGTGACAAAGACTTCTCAGGAAGAATTAAGAGATGTCAGAGGAGTTTGATTCTAGCTCTCATACATTTGTAGTTGGAGGAGGAAAATTGCAATGTACCAGTACATGCTAGTATCATATCATGCAACTAAGATGGAAGAGTTCTGGTTCTCTACTATGTAAATCAATAAAATAAAATAAAAGGCATTTAAAGACATATCAGAAGAGAACGGTTGAGTGCATGAACCATTGATGTAGGGTTACTAGGAAAAGTGGAATTTGTTTGTGCAAGTTGGTTCGTATTAGGAGCACTCATACGGTGGCAAAGGAAATTTAGGTTCATCAAACCTTTCTGAAGTGCTGAGGAATGGCATCCCAGTTGAAAATGAAAGCGTTTTGGATCTGGGGAGACATTTTGCTTGTGAGAGGGATGTGGATAAATCCATAGTGGAGAGGATGATTGAAGGTGCACATACTACATTTCATGATTTTAACATTTTGATGGCAGTGTTATACATGGAAGATGTAATGTGTTGGAGAAAGAAGCTAAAACTGAGAATGCTCCATTAGCTAAGAAGATTCTAGCTGATACAGGATACGGGAATCCTAAATTTGCCAGATACGTTTGGGGACTTTAGTAGGAGAATTAGTTGTAATGTTTTCAGTTGCTGCCCAAAGTATGTACAATCTGCAGTTCTGTACATTGCTGTATTTTGTTGTAGTTGAAGTTGTTTTTAGGCTTTGTTGTGTGAGAGTGAATGGTTGGTCTGTGTAAGTTTGGATTGCTGGTTAAAGTGTGGAGGTTATTGGTAGGAGGAACTGACTGTGTCATTGAGAGTTTCAGTTTGGTATTGTGTAGTGTGAGTGTGTGAGAAGATGTAGGTAGAATGTGGGATTGTATAATTTGAATTTGTGGAGTTCAGTTGGAGAAGGGCATACTTTGGGGAAGGCTTTCTGTGGTTTCGCCATCATACCTTTGCACTTCTTACAATAAGAGGCTGGCAAAATGTGTTGCCTTATTATCCATCTGTGTGATTAGCCAATAGTTTGACGGGTAGGAATTGCAACCACCTTTGAAGATGGGGTGCAGAATCGACCCATCTTCATGAGTCAGGAATCCTGAGTTGATTCGTAATATGACTGAATATTGGTATGAAGGCCGCCACCCAGAAGGCAGGGTGCCTCGTAAAGATACATTGGGCAGTCCACAGGGGTCCAGAGCACCTTTAGGTTTGCTGTTTTTGATAATTTTTTGTCGAGTTGTAATTCTGATAACTGTATTGTTTTGTAAATGTCCTGTTGGAGGCTAAACTTGAAAAAATTGAATTTTTTTTACAGCTTGCCAACTCCTTGGGCAGCCTCCATAAGTACATTTGGAAGTAAGTGGTCAACGAAACTCAAGCTATTATTTCACGTTTAATGACCAAGTAGTAATTCTCTGTGTTTGTCAAACTCCTTGATGAAAACATGACAGCAGAATAGAAGTGCCTCAATGATGAGCCCAATAATGTTCTGCTTCATTAGGGACAAGTTTAAAATAGCTGCTTGATTAATCATGTTTTTATATGGCCATGTGTTATTTGTTGTCCTCTTCTGATTGTTACCGCCTGGATTTATTGTTTCATTTAAACTCAGATCGTTTTAAAACCTAATGCAAAACCTGTAAGACACTGTGTTAGGAATTTCATTGAGAGCTTGGAATATTTGGACCATGCTACTGAACTGAAAAAAGTCTTGTTGATGCTATATTAAGGACAGAAGATCCACTATTGGCTGCATTCTTGGGACTTGCCCAGTTCTATGTCAAGCTTATCAAAGATTTCACAAGCGAAGCAGGCCCTTTGAGACCTTTGCTCACAAACATGCTACATTCTGTTGGGGAAGGAAGATTTTTTTTTTTTTTATTTGATCAAAAACTATATTATGAATGGTCCATCTTTCAAGTTTTTTGTCAACATAAGTGAAATGTACTTTTATCTGTTGTGCCAGTAAAAATGGTTTGCGAGCACTTCTGTCCCAAAATACCAGGGGAAAGGAATGGAGTTTAATGTATCACTCTGTAACCCTGAATACAAGGGAGAGAGTCTATTCCGTAAGTGAGACAGAGCTGTTCATGGGCATATGAACACTTCCATACATATTTATGAGGTACAAAATGTACATTCTGCACACATCATAAACCTTTGATAATGTACTACAACCAAGGAGAAGTGGGACTCTCACCTGAATAACGGCCAGACTTGCTGCTACGATGCTTGGCTTGATGTGGGGCATATTTCAGGGACTCACGTTTTTACTTACGAACTTACGTTTTCTTTAATCTCTATAAAGCAATTATGCATGTGAACGGTTCTTCATAACACACAACCTAAGGATAATGAGAATGTTTAAACATTTCCGTACTTTCGTTATGTGTTGGGCATAATTATTTTTGCAGTTTTTACATTTTTAGGCAAAGGATGAATTGTATTCCATTATGTTTAACAGAATACAATAAGTTTATTGTGTCTGTGTCACAAGTCACAATATGTAGTGAATATTTGTGGATGTCCGTTGCTTCTTTTGTCTTGATTCATTCCACTTTCATTGAGTGCCTGTTTTGTACATGTTGTAGAGGATTTCAATACTCCTGACTCTTGAAGTTGAGGTTTGAAAGTTGCTGTGGACAGGCGTGCTCTGTTGGAGGCCTTTATGAGATAAGATTGTTGTGATGTAGTAGATTGTCTTGAGTAAAACACAGTAGTTCCTAAATGTTAGAATGGTATGAGGTAAATGAAATTAAGGATATTGCTAGGTTAGAAAGAATGGACAGGAGCAGACGGCCAATGTTTTGCTATTGCTTCCTATCGTGTCAGGGTTTTCCCCTGTAGGAACAAATTACTTACATGTACTACTGGATTGGTGTCATCATCATCATTTAACTTTATTTTGGTTATAGAAAACTATAAAAGTACACATAAAAGAACATCAGTATAAAACAAAGCAATAAAATCAATTCATACAAGAAAAAACCTTAAGCTAAATTTAAATTTAAAATTTTCAAAGAGACAGGAGCTTTATATGGCATTCGCACAAAGTCATATTATCTAACTATTATTCTTTAACAAGAGGTACGGAAGGTCACTTAAGATCATTCCGAAAAGACATGGACCCAATTAAAGTTGAAATGCATTGAGGACTTGTTACTTCTTTTTCTAAAATGCTGCGCAAAATTAAAATGACGGACGACCAAGTATCTTAAAACATTCAAGGAACATTATCCCAGTTAAAATTAAAGTGCATACTGCATTAGAGAGTTGTTACTTATTTTCCTAAGATGCCATACAGAGTTTAAGTAACGGGCAACTGAGTAAATAACACAGCTCCTAGTATTTGCCCTACATATCCTCAGGGCAGTATGTCTGTCTTCAAGCCCCAGAAGGTGGCACAAAGAGATGATCCAAATGAGCACACAGTTTGGTGAAAGCACAGCAAAAAAACAAGAGGTGCTCATCGTTCTCCACTGACAGACAACCCATGGGACAGAGGTTGGAGGATTTGACTTTACTCCTCCAGGAAGCAGTGAACGCTGCAGTAGGTAAGATGTCCAATCTAAATTTGACATCGATACCTTACTCTTAGCATACTCAGATAGTCCATAAAATCCTCAAAAAAGGAACCACATTTAAAAGACAAGTACTGATCTGTTTGGCTACCCGAGGAAACAGCAGAGATTTTAAGGCACAAGACAGCATTCCAGTAAAGATCTTTGAGGCCCGGGGAACTGTTTGTCGTTGAAGTAGGATGAAGCCAGAAATCAGACACTCCTAGCCTAACCAGCCAAGATTTAACATGAACTACCCACAGGATCCTGAGGTCCAATTGGTGGGCTAAAATTTCGGTGAGGCACTCTCTATATGGAATAGGTTGCTCAGTAGACCATAACCTTGCCCAAAATAAAATAGGTTAAAGCTGTGCTATATCTGAAATCAGCCTTAGATTTAGATCAAACCTCAGGGGGAGAAGTGGTGTACTTTTAGGTATCTTCAGTAAAGCTCTCTCACCTTTGTTTAGCACGTCAAGATTACAATAACCCCATAGTTTGCAACCATAGAGAGCTGCATGACATACCTATGCCCTGCATATTTCCAGAGCAGTGATATAGGGTAAGCAGAGGCTCTACCAGCAAATCTGACAATGGACCCTGCTTTATGCTTAAGGAACAGAGTGCTTTTCCCTATCTGTGATGACCAACTATTAGAATCTGACAATCTCACCCATAGGCCCACGTTCCCTTTAACTTTGTTACTGTCTGTAGATACCATGTATTTCGTTATGGACTTATTTACCTCGAGGCCGTAGTCCTTAAATTGTCAAGAGTGGCATGAGTATTTTCTAAATGATGAAGATGATGACCTTACATCAGACAAACAGAAAAAAATATTACATTGCCTGGGTCCTCAGGGTTTGAAGGTTTATAATTACAATTAAAAAACCAAGACAACAAAGTCAAGTCTATGTTTTTAGCAATGCCATGAAGATTTGAATACGTATTATGCACCCACTGAATGTGTAGGTTTTGATAGGTGCCAGTTCTATTATAGAAAACAATGTAAGGGAGAGTCAATTGAAGACTATGGCCCTCATTATGACCCTGGAGGTCCGAAGACCTCTAGGGCCACGGTGGCGGTCTCACCGCCGATGGGCCGGCGGTGAGGACCGCCACATTATGAGTGTGGCGGGTTGGCCTCTCCCAACCTGCCACATCCCCGCCTGTATCGCCAGGGTGGTTGGACAGCCGGGCCGGAGATTAGCATCTCCAACCTGGCGGTCCACTAAAGACCGCCAATGGTATCACAAGTCGGCATTCCACCAGATTTTCCGCAGCGGTAGTACCGGCACGAACACCCTTGGGGAAAGGCTACCAGAGACAAGAAATTTCTCTCCTGTCACAAGCAGGCGACTCCCCAAACCCCCCCTGCAATCCCAGTACCACCCCACCCCCCCTTCTATACCAGAACCACCAACCACCCTTCCATACCAAAACCCCCCCCCTTCCAGTACAGCAACCCCCAACGCCCGCGCATACACGAACATACACACACGCATCCCGCATACACTCATTGACCAGCACTTAGTTACACAAATTTACTCACATGCATCCATACTCGCATTCATACAAACATTCCAACACACACTCACTTCAACAATCATACACGCATTCAAACACCCATTCATATACTCATACACACATGCATACACACACACATGCACACTTCAATTCACACACGCAGACAACACCCACTCACACACGCACACACAACACCGTACACCCTCCCACCGCCACCCCTGTCAGACGATCGACTTACCTTGTCTGGTGAGAAGGTCGTCCAGCAGGGAAAGGGAACAAGCGCTTCCATCACTGCCAGCGCCCTGCCATCAGGACACCACCAGACTATATTACAGGCCATAATATGGCTGGTGGAGTCCTATTGGTTAGGCAGGGCTGGTGGTGGAACCGCCCCTGTGCCTCTGACCACCAGCTTTCCACCAAGGTTTCTGCGGTGAAAGCACCGCCAAGAAAACCCTGGCGGAAAGGCTACCAGTGACAGTAAATATCTTTCCTGTCACCAGCAGACGACCCCCACCAAGCCCCCCTGCTATCCCAATACCACCTCACGCCCTTCCATACAAGAACCCCCTACTCCCTTCCAGTACAGCCCCCCCTCCCTCAACCCGGTGCATACATTCACACGCACACACACCCACACGCACCCCGCATACACTCATTGACCAACACTTACTCACACGCATTCAGTCAGACGCATCCATACTCACATTTACACAAACATTTCAACACGCACCCACTTTAACAATCATACATGCATTCAAACACCCATTCACACATGCATACACACACGCATTCAAACATGCAGTCAAACATGCAGTCAAACACAGATTCAAACACCCATACACACATCCATAGACACATGCATATACACTTATATTCACACACGCAGATAACGCCCACTAACACATGCACACACCCACTAACACACGCACACACAACACCCTCCACCACCCTCCCGCCCCCTCCCCTGTCGTATGATCGATTTACCTTGTTCGGCAAGGAGGTCGTCTGGCAGGGAACGGGAACAGGGGTTTCCACCGCTGGCAGTGCCCTGCCATCTGGCCATCGCCAGGCCGTAATATGGCTGGTGGATTCCTTTTGGTGGGGCGGGGCCGGTGGTGGAACTGTCCCTGCGCCTCCGACCGCCAGCGCGACTACTGGAGGATTTCCGCCCAAATTGTGGCGAAAATCCTTCAGTACTCGTAATATGGTGGTTGGAAGACAGCCAGCCAGCACTAAAAAGACCGCCAAAGTCATAATGAAGGCCTATGTGTCAGCTTTAAAGAATTTAGCGTTGACATGTTGGTTTGGGGTGCTACACGATTAATTAATAAGAGATCAAATAGTTATACATGGAGTGAATCCGTCCATACAAGACTGTCTACAGGCCAAGAAAGAAGCTTCACTGCAAGAAGCAATGGATATTGTTAAAAAAGCATAGCTTACTGGCAGGTGTGCAAAAGCAGTACTCTCGGAGAACAAGAAGGAACTAGCAGGAGACAATAGAGAAGAACTGAAAGACGTAGCCAACAAAGCTAGAACTGGAAAGAAACCCGTTGTACGCAAGAAGTGTCCAAGTAATATAGTAGCTTTCAAAAATACAATCTAAGGAAATAATTATATGAGCATAATACTGACATGAAGTGTTATAGTTGTGGTTTTGCAGGTCATTTTGCTAATGACAAGAAATGTCTGGCCTGCAATTGCAAATGTTCTGGTTGCGACATCGTGGAACACTTTCTAAAAGTGCAGGAAACAAAAAGAAGGTGCAGTAAAAATGTTAGAGGCTAACTCTGATTTGGTCACAGGATTCCGAAGATGACAATACAAATATGTGTGTTCTGAGTGTAGAAAATCATTTAGAAATGCAAAACACACTTAACATAAGGAAAAAACCTAAATATGAACCATCTGTTGGTAGGATAAACTTAATTATTACTGCAAATTCATGTTCTCCTTACAAAACAATAAATGACTCCTGACATCTCTCCTAAGAGCTTCACTGATGAATCGATTTATTTGTTGGAGTACAGAAAGTTGTAGTTTGTATTTAAGAATAGAGAAGCAGACTGTAAATTGCATATTTCAAAATCTGGCCCTTCTGTGCTAAGGTGGCGGAATCAGGGTGAGTTGGATATAATTCTTGATTCCAACAGCCCGGAACCAGTCTCAGTAATTCAGGGTGATTCAATAGACGAGGCAAATATTTTTAAAGTCATATTCTGAAGTATTTTCAGGTACCATTGGTGAGCTTAGAGGATTCCAACTTAAAAATAATTTTAAAACCCAATGATGTACCCTCCATTCATAAAGCTAGAAGTATTCTTGTTTGTATCAGAGAAGAATCCAGGGAATTATCCAGGGACCAGTGAATTAAAAATGTTACAAGAGGCAGGTATTATTGAACCAATTGAATCATCAGACTGAGCTGGCCCATTAGTTGTGTTGTGACGGTTATGATGGTAAGCTGAAATTGTGCATTGATTTAAGAGATCTAAAAAAAAAAACGTCATTGTAGATCAATTTTCCCTTCCTAAAGGGGGGATGGTGCTGCTACTGCTCGAACGTCCAGGTCTTAAGAAGTTTCCTGAAGGTAAGGAGGTCTTTGGTCTGGCGTAGGTGGGTGGGAAGAGTGTTCCACATTTTGGCAGCGAGGTGCGAGAATTATCTACCGCCGGTTGTAGTTCTGTGGACGCCTCGGACGGTTGCAAGTGCGAGGTCGGCGGAGCGGAGATGACGGGTCGGGATGTAGAAGGAGAGTCGTCTGTTGTGGTATTCTGGTCCGAATTTGTGCAGTGCTTTGAGAACGTGGGTGAGGAGTTTGAAGGTGATTCTCTTGTTGACTGTGAGCCAGTGCATGTTTTTCAGGTGGTCTGTGATGTGGCAGTGGCGGGGGATGTCCAGGATAAGGCGTGCAGAGACGTTCTCGATGCGTTGCAGCCTCTCTGGAGTTTGGCCCTGGTTCCTGCATAGAGGAAATTGCCGTAGTCCAGATTGCTGCTTACGAGGGCTTGGGTGACTGTTTTTCTGGTTTCGGTGGGTATCCATTTGTAGATCTTTTGGAGCATGCAGAGGGTGTTGAAGCAGGAGGAGGATATGGTGTTGGCTTGCTAGGTCATGGATAGTGAGGGGTCCAGGATGAATCCTAGGTTGCGTGCGTGGTCGATGTGAGTCGGAGCGGTTCGGAGAGTGGAAGGCCACAAGGAGTCATTCCATGTGGAGGGAGTGGAGCCGAAGATGAGAACTTCCTTCTTGTCGGAATAGAGTTTGAGGCAGCTGCTCTTCATCCATTCGGCGATGGCCTTCATTCCTTCGTGGAGGTTGGTCTTGGCGAAGTCCTTGGTGAGGGAGAGAATCAGCTGGGTGTCGTCTGCGTATGAGATGATGTAGAGGTTGTTGGATCGGGTGATGTTAATGAGCGGGCCATGTAGACGTAGAAAAGTGTCGGGCTGAGGGACGAACCCTGGGGTACGCCACAGATGATTTTGGTGGCCTCCGAGTGGAATGGGGGAGGTGCACTCTCTGGGTTCTGCCGGGGAGAAAGGAGGTGACCCAGTTCAGGGCTCTGTCACGGATTCCAGCATTGCTGAGGCGTGAGCATAGGGTGTGGTGGCAGACAGTGTTGAATGCGGCCGAGAGGTCCAGGAGGATGAGGGCCACGGTTTTGCCACTGTCCAGTATGATTCTGATGTCGTCGTTGGTGGCAATGAGGGTGGTTTTGGTGCTGTGGTTGCTGCGGAATCCAGATTGGGAAGGGTCCAGGGTGCGGTTCTCCTTGAGGAAGTACTGAAAAACACTATACCATTAGCAAGTAATGCAAAGTTGCCCTGGAGGAGAGAAGTGTGGAGAACTGTATGGGCCTACAGAGTCATGCATGTACATCCGCAGATTATAATCCTTTTGAATTTATGAGAGGTAGGATTCTGTGTGGCAGCCTCCCTGCCTAGGCCATTACGAGCTTCCCGCTGGGTCAGCGGGTGGAAACTCTGTTTCTGCCTGCTGGCCCAGTGGGAAACGGCCTACAGCATTGTCTCCGGCTCGTAATAGAGCCAGCAGCAATGCTGTAGGATGTAGGGTGCACCAGCACCCGTCGCAATTTTCACTCTCTGCAGAGCAGAGAGTGAGATGCAGCTTGCCAGGGGGGGCCCTTGCACTGCCCATGCCAAGTGCATTGGAAGTGCAGGGGCCCCAATGGGACCACCAGCACAGCCAGACCATCGTGTAGTCAAAATATGGTGGTGCTGGTGGCTGACCGTGACGCAACCGCCGGGGTTGTAATGTGGTACTCATACCACCGCATTGGACCGCCAGGGGTGTAATGAGGCCCTATGTGTGTGATGTATAGGTTTATGGTCTTTTTTTACAGTTCATTTGCATTAGAAGTGTTTAATAAGTTATGGTACAGTCCTGCATACTTTAACATTCCTTTTATTTTGTTCTGTTCTTTTTATTTGCTAAGCGAGGAGATGTATTGTTATGTAGCAAATGTTAAAAGTACTCAAAATTGTTATTATTATCTATAAGGTAAATAGAATTAAGAATGTTGCTGGGTTTGGAAGAACAAACCAATGCAGGTGGTGAATGTTTTGCTGTTGCTCCCTGTCATGACAGGGTTTTCATCTGTAAATACATTCTTAAATGTACTACTGTATTGGCATCCTTCCTACAATGATAACACAAACACCTATGCAATAATGTTGCTTGAGCATAGCTGAACAATGAAAACACCTGATGATACCAGAAAATACTTTTTAAGGCATGGGAAAAGTGGGCAAATGCCCAGGGCCCCCATCTTGCAGGGGGCCCCAATGAAAAGTTTATTTTCTCTCTATTGATCTCTGTCTTTCCTATTTCTCTATCTAAACTTTTATACCTCTGTGCCTACCTCTAGCTCTGACTCTGTCTTCCTACTCTATGTGATTTTACAAATTTTTGTAGTCCAGAGAAAGGTATAATTTAACTGTTTTTGTGTGACCCTGTTACAGTTTAACATATAGGTGGCTGTACTCACCGTGGTCGTCATACAATTATTACATCATTATTATATCATTACAACTCTGGAGGTCGGTAATCAAGTGCCGGTAATACCGCCAACAGGCTGGTGGTAACTGCCTCCAAATTATGACCATGGCGGAAAGAGCTCAGACAGACAGCCACTTTAACACACTGACAGCCAGGGCGGAATCAACAGGCACCACGGCGGTAAATGCCTACAGCCAGATGTAAGTCAATATTCCGCCAACTGTATTAAGACCCTGGAAACCAACACCTTTTCCGGGGCAGTACCAACAACATCAAAAGCTTGTCGGAAACACTGCACAGAAGGGAAACGACTCACCTGTGGAGACTCAGGGAAGAACTATGCCGCCATGGAGCCTCAACTGCATATATTCCCAATGCTATTCTAGGTCCTGCTCCACCACAAACACCGACGGCGAAGACGACCACGGTGAGTACAGCCACCTAGCACACATGGGGGGGGGGAAAAAGAGAGTGACACACACACGCAACACCCCCAACCCTAACACCATCCACACAATCAGATGCAATAATAAAACAATTTTTCCCTGTACCCCTCAGGAATAATGCAAGGACAACACGAATAGATAAAAGTGAATGTAATAAGATAAATAAAGTAGTAATACGTGCATCCAATCAAAATGTATATGCATATTTTCAAATCAAGGGACACTGCCCAGTCCTCAATGTTCGTGGGCCACAGGGCAACATCACAAAGTCCAAGGCCCCACTTGACTCCTGCAACAACACAGAGAGAACACTGCAGGGGCATCAGTTTGAAAATAGGCAGGAACCTTAGGGGGAAGGGGAACAGGGGGCACCTCAGCTGGGAAATGGAACAACACCAATGGTCCTGGAGGGGGCAACATGTCCTGTGCTCTGTCCTGGGGAGTGCAAGGCCACGGTCTCTCAAGTGGGTGACTTGCCCACATGCTCTGGAGGGGGCAACATGCCCTCTGTTCTTTATCCTTGGGAGGATGGGGTGAGTGGATGGCTTCTCCACTGGTTCTGGAGGGGGCATCGTGCCCTGTGCTCTTCATCCTTGGGAGGATGGGGTGAGTGGATGGCTTCTCCACTGGTTCTGGAGGAGGCATCATGCCCTGTGATCATCATCCTGGGGAGGATGGGGTGAGCAGATGGCTTCTCCGCTGGTGGATCTTCATCCTGGGGAGGATGGGGTGAGTGGATGGCTTCTCCACTGGTTCTGGAGGGGGCATCATGCCCTGTGATGCAGGTCTTGGGGAGTGCAAGGTCACAGTCTCTCAGGTGGGTGTTAATCCCACAGGATTTGCAAGGGCAGCCCGCACAACAGCCCATGGACGCAGGACTACACACTCTCCGCCGATGGTGATGGCTGCTTAGTGGTGGTGATTGTGATGTTGCCGCTGGTTGTGGGGGGAAGCTCCTGCCCATCCCCTGCAGCCTCGAATGGCTACCGACTGCTGGTGGTGGTGCTGGTGCTGCTGCTAGTGATGGGAAGGTCCTGCCCATCCCCTGCGGCCTCGGACAGCTGCTCACTGCTGGTGGTGATGCTGCTGCTGCTGGTGGTGGTAGTGGGGGAAAGCTCCTACCCATCCCCTGCAGCTTCGGGCGTCTGTCCACTGCTGGTGCCACTGCTGCTGGTGGTGGTAGTGGGGGGAGGCTCCTGCCCATCCCCTGCCACCTCAGACGGCTGCCCACTGCTGGTGGTGGCACTGGTGCCACTGCTTCTGGTGGTGGTTGTGGGGGGAAGCTCCTGCCCATCCCCTGCAGCCTCGGATGGCTGCACCATGATGGTTGGTGGTGGGGGCTTCGACTGAGTCCCAGCACCAGGTCCCTTGTCCTTTCTGGCTGCGGGTGCAGGCCCCTTGCCCTTCCTGGCAGCAGCTGGGGATGGCTCTTTGCTCCTCTTGGCAGCAGCTGGGAATGGCTCTTTGCTCCGCTTGGCAGCAGCTTGCGATGGCTCCTTGCCCGTCTTGGCAGCAGCTGGGGGTGGCACCTTTACCTTCGCGGTAGCAGCTGAGGGTGGCACCTTGACCTACCTGGCAGCACTTGGGACAGGCACTCTTTCCGTGTGGCTGCCTGGTGCCCGGGATCTCTTCCCACCACGAGTTGCTGGGGACACCACTGGGCCAGTGGACTGGGTGACTGAGGTGCTTGTCTGGGTTTTACACACCCTAGCCAGACATGAAGGACGGGGGCGGGGTAGGGAAGAGGTCAATGGTGGAGAGTAAAAGCTTCTTAGGGACAATGAGGCAGGAAGAGGGAGAAGGTCTGGGAGTGGAGGAAGAGGGAGTGGTTGTAGGAGGTGTCTGCCTGCTGTGTTTGGGTGCAGGTGCATGGGCTGAATGCTGTTGTGAGGTGGATGGCTGTTAGGTGTCTGAGTGCTTGCATTTGTGTACTTTGGGAGGAGGGGGCACAGACACAGTGGGAGAGGACACAGGGGACGTGTGCATGGCTGTTGGGGTGGTGGTGACTGCCAGTGAGGTTTGTCCTGATAGGTGTGCTGGTGATGGGGCTAGTGGATGAGGATGTAGTGCATGCAGGTGTGAGTGTAGACACAACTGGGAGGGAGGTGGAGGAGGAGGAGAAGGGGGAGGCTTTGGAGGCAGTGGATGTTGATATGTCTGCATCTGGATGATGTTTGTGTGTGTGCCTATGGGATGATGTGTGGTGCCTGTGTTTGCCTGTGCCACTCTTGTGTGTTGTCTTGTGTGCATGCTCATCTGCCTGTGTGCTTGGGACAGGTTGGGGTTGTGGGGAATGGGACTGGGTAGAGGAAGCTGGAGGGTAGAAACTGGGACAATGGCTGCCATCAGAGAGGAGCCCAGAGCCTAGATTGATCTCTGTTGGGCCGTCAAGCCAGTGTGAATGCCCTCCAGAAATGCATTGGAATATTGCATTTGGGCTGGCATCCCCTGGATGGCATTCACAATGGTTGTCTGCCCTACAGAGATGGATCTCAGGAGGTCAATAGCCTCCTCACTCAGAGCAGAAGGGCGAACTGGGGCAGGGCCTGAGGTGCCTGGGGCGAAGGAGATGCCCACCCTCCTGGGTGAGCGTGCACAGGCTACTTGCTGAGGGGCTGCTAGGGGGGCAGTGCTGGTATGGGGGTGGCAGCTGTACCTGTAGACGGGGTGGTCACAGAGGTGTATGCCACCACCAGGGAGCTTCCATCAGAGGAGGTATCCGCATCTGAACTGTCCCTTCCAGTCACTGCGGTGGTGCTCCTCTCGCCCTCCGTCCCACTGGTGCCCTCAGCATTGGTGGACTCTGCCACCTGGGTCCTATGGGATGCAGCTCCCTCCTTCGCCGGTGCCTCTGCTCCTCCGCCAGATGATGCTAATGCACATAAGGACAGGATGACAAAACAAGAAAGGGGGGGAGAGACAAAGGATACACTTGGTCAATAGCTGCACCAACACTACTGTTGGCGTACACAACACCCTCACACAGGGAACAGCCCTACGCACTACCAGTAACAATGCTAGTCACCAGGGCATGGGGAGGGACACATACCGCCCCCTGCAGCATACCTGGGACCCACACAGCCCTGCCCAGTAGTGGATGCCTACTAGCTAGGTTGGAGGAATATCACATCAGAAACCTACACTGCAATGTCAGGCCTGACCTATGGGCACCCACAGACACATATCCCCCACCTAGACACCACCACACCAGACATAAGTAGTAATGATAGGCACTGTACTCACCCCCTTGTTGCTGCTGTGACGCCCCCAAGCGCCCATTCAGCTCCGGATAGGCCACCACCAGTATGTGGGCCATCAGGGGGGCCAGGGTTTGACGGGCACCCCTTCCTCTTTTGATGGGTGCTGACCTGCAGAGGAAATATACACAGGAAAAGGTATTAGTTAGGCCGTCCTGCCTGTTACGCTCATGGCCCACCATAGCCCTCCCATCCCCTTATGCGCAGACATGGGCCAGCATACATGCTGCACGCTGCCCAGGGCTCATCCACCAACTCCCCCAACACGAGGCCGTCACACACACCACTCCATACATTCATGCCCCATGCATTGTGCTCACAGTGGACTCACCTGTTGGTCTGAAGGACCATACAGCTGTCTGTACTGGGGTAGGACCCCATCCACCAGTCGCTCCAACTCCGCCGAGGTAAAGGCAGGGGCCCTTTCCCTAGTCACACGGGCTATGGTAGGTTCCAGACCCAGGTCACAGCAACACATGCAGTGTAGGTCCTCTCCTGTGGTAGGTCAGGTAGCAAGTGAGTGAACAGATAGCAAATGGTGGGGCCGTCTGCAGTAGTGCATACCGTCACCGCCGGCGTACATCACCATTGGGCACTGTACTTCGTAGGATCCAATAATAATCAATGAGGAGTTGCACGGCGGTTCCCAACCGCCTCCCGCAACGGCGCACTATGTTAGTGGAATTACCTCACTTCCACCTGTCCCTCCAGACGCCATTTCAAAGGGGGGGTAGACCATGGATCCTAACTGCGTCACAGATCAAAATTGTACATTCAAGACATATGCCAACAGTACATTAATAAATCACATCTTGCAGTGAACTGTAGGGGCTGCAATGTACAGATTATGACCGGCTCCTTACTCTTTTGCCCCATAGATTGCAACCGCTGCAGATGAATAGGAGATGGAGACATACCGCGCGTACCAGACCCCTGGTGGACTTGGCAACAATGGAGTACAGGCATATTATCCTCAACTAGAGACTTGACAGGGCCACAATCACAGAGCTGTGTGCCCAATTGGAGCCTGACCTGACATCTGCTATCCGTCTACCCACTGGGATTCCCCCCTCTTGTGCAAGTGCTATCAGTGCTCCATTTCTTGGCAACTGGTTCTTTCCAAGTGACAGTGGACTTGGCAGCAGGAATGTCACAGCCAATGTTCTCAATAGTGCTGACCAGAGTGTTATCTCCCCTGATTAGACACATGTGCAGCTACATAGTTTTCCCCCAAGTCAAGGATTTGGCCACAGTGAAGGCTGACTTCTATGCAATGGGACATATTCCCAACATCATTGGGGCGATTGATGGAACACATATTGCATTTGTTCCCCCACCGCAGAATGAACAGGTCTTCAGAAATCACAAAAGTTTTCACTCGAATGTGCAGATGGTGTGTTTGGCGGACCAGTACATCTCCCATGTCAATGCTAAGTATTTAGGCTCGGTGCATGATGCTTTTATCCTGAGGAATAGCAGCATCCCAAATGTAATGGCCCAACTCCAGAGGCACAGGTTGTGGCTAATAGGTGAGCCCTGGTTCCCACCCAGTGGCTGTTGGTGTATGGGTATGGTGTGGGCCATATGGCATAGTGTGTGGCTAACAGATGTCCCTCGAAATTTGTAGGTGACTCTGGTTACCCCAACCTCTCATGGCTCCTGACCCCTGTGAGGAATCCCAGGACAAGGGCAGAGGAACGTTACAATGAGGCGCATGGGCGAACAAGAAGGATAATAGAACGTACCTTCGGCCTCCTGAAGGCCAGGTTTTGGTGCCTCCATCTAACAGGTGGATCTCTGTGCTTCTCACCCAAGAAGGCCTGCCAGATAATCGTGGCCTGCTGCATGTCCTCCCTTATCCCCTGGTACTGTCCCTCCTGCAGCTGCCTGTTCTCCTGCATGCTGTCCAGGATCTGGCCCAGCGTATCCTGGGAATATTGGAATGCTCCCAGGATCTTGGTGAGTGCCTCCTGGAGAGTCGGTTCCCTGGGCCTGTCCCCCCCCCCGGTGCACAGCAGTCCTCCCAGCTTCCATGTTGTCCTGTGCTTCTGTCCCCTGAACCGTGTGCCCACTGCTACTGGCCCCAGGTCATGAATTGTCTTGGGTGTGGGGGGTGCCCTGGGGTCCCTGTAGTGGTGGACACATTGCTGATTGACGTGTCCTGGGGACAGAGGTATGGGCACGCTGGATGGGCGCTGTGGTGGTGTTTCCTGAGGGGGGAGGCTCTGTGGTGGTGTGTGACCTGGGTAACTGACTGTCCGGAGGTCCCTGATGGGCCAGGTTGGTCATCCAGATCCAGGCGACCAGAGTTGCTATCATCACTGTGGGCCTCTTATGTGGGGGGACAGGATGTTGCTGGCACCTCTTCTTCGGTGACATTGGCTGAGATACCTGTGGGGATGTATATGCAGTATTATTATTTCTGTGTGTGACATATTGTGCATGGGTGGGCTGCCCTCTATGTTTGTTATAGCCCTGGCAGCTTTTCCTTGTGTGAATTGTTATGTGGTTGGCTAGGTGATTCTCCAGTGTGCGTGCTTTAGTGGTGGTGTCCATGCATTGGTGGCGCATGCTGGGCTTGCCATTGGGATTAGTGAGTTGTGATGGTGGGGTGTGTGGGAGGTGGTGGAGTGATGGGAGTGAGGGTGGGGTGGGGGTATGTGATGGCATGCAGGCAGGGGGGTGAAAGAAATAGTGAGTTGCCTCACCAGAGTCCAGTTCTCCTGCAACTCCTGCCAGGCCCTCAGGATGCATGAATGCCAAGACTTGCTCCTCCCATGTTGTTAGTTGTGGGGGAGGAGTTGGGGGTCCACCGCCAGTCCTCTGTACTGCGAGCTGGTGTCTTGCAGCAATGGAACGTACCTTCCCCCGTAGGTCATTCCACCTCTTCCTCATGTCATCCCTGGTTCTTGGATGCTGTCCCACAGCGTTGACCCTGTCCATAATCCTCTGCCATAGCTCCATCTTCCTAGCAATGGATATCTGCCGAGCCTGTGCTCCAGATAGCTGTGGCTCTACCTGGACGATTTCCTCCACCATGACCCTTAGCTTCTCCTCAGAGAATCTGGGGTGTCGTTGTGGTGCCATCGGTGTAGTGTGAGTGGTGTGGGTGAGCGTGTGTAGGTTGATGTGTTGGGGTGTGTGATGTGGGGTGCCTGGGTGGTGTAAAGGTCATGGTGGTATGTAGCTCTGGTTGTGTGAGTGGTCTTGCTGTCTCTCTCTGGTGCCAATAGTTTGTATTCGTAAAGAGTTGTGGGTAATGTGGGTGTGTGTTTTATAGTGGTGTGGGTGTGTGGGTGTGGTGTGTGTATGTGTGTCAGGTGTGTGTAGTTTGAATTGTCCAATGTAGTGTTGTTTTGTTTGAGTGTATGTATTTTGAGTGCGGTGGTATGTACCGCCAATGGTTTACCGCGGTTCAATGTCCGCCGTGGTGATTCGTGGGTCTTAATGTGGTGGGTGTAGTTCTGTTGGCGTAACTGTGTGGGTTTTGATACCACCAGTGTATCACTGACCTTTGGTGTGGTGGACTTGTGTGTGTGGCTGTATAGTGACGGATTGGAGTGTGTGTCATAATTTGGTGAACGGATATCCGCCGCGGTATGTTGGTAGCAGTCAGCATGGCGGTTAGTGGGATTTACTGCCAATGTCATAATGAGGGCCATACTGTGGTATTGGTTCCTTGCATGGGCCCCAATGTATGTCTTGCCTGGGGGCCCCAAAATCCTTAAGACAATGGTGGATACCAGTAGCCAATGTGGCCATGAAGCTCTGAGCTATTTATAAAAAAAAAATAAAGTTTTCAGATAACTCAAGAAAATGAGCTAGTAACATTGTGTTCATAGTGCATGTAATGGGTTCAACAATAGCTTGACACGTCAACCAGCTCTGACAGCTGATTTGGAAAACATGGAGACTCCCAAACGTTTACTTAAGAAATTCAAATCAAAGCATCATCTAAGGACAAAGGGGAAATAGGGGTTTATACTATTGGACGTTTTACAGTTTTAATGTCTGCATGACATTTCGGATCACGTCATTGTTTACGGTTCACAATGCTTACCTTGTATTGCTTTGAATGCTTCCCGCATTCTGGAAAGAATGGTGCTATTGGGTTCCAGCAGTCCAACGAGACAGTTGTTGTTGAAACCTGGGACTAGCCAAATACTTTTAGTCGTGGGCAACTTATTTACAGAATAAATTCAGATATTCAGATTTATCTGTCACTTTCTACAGGGCTTGGAGTCAAGCCTGATAATTAAGTGGACTACGACATCCACTGCAGCCATCTGTGTTACGTCAAAGAATTGAATCTCTGCAGGTCAACTCATCCTTTCATGTTTCTGAGGTTGATAAGATCAATGCAACAGTATTAGGTGCAACCAAACATCTGTTATTTATCTTTACCATCAAGAGACCCTAATGGAGAGTGAGCACATACTCTCCAAATACAACCTTTAATTAGTTGAGCCTCATAATTCTTTTGAGGAAAAAAATCAATAATGGGAGGCTAAGCACATTTCATAGAGGCCAAACCTAAAGATGTGTCATATCTGTTTCTTTCAGATTACAGAGTGCAATATCCTAATTTCAGTAGCAATCAAAGATTTCTAAGTTTCATTTGTTTCTGCACCACTGTCCAGTGTACAAAAGACAAATAATGGTTGTATCTCTCAATTCACTTACGAGTTGGGATGTTGCATTCTGGAATTTCTGGAAGTTTTGGAAATTTTTCAGTATTTCAAAGATATGCCTATGTTCACTGTAGTGTTTGACAATTATAAAAAATGGGTTAATACGATGTGGTACAGTGACTGGAATGACTTAGTAATTTACCATCAAAGCTTGATCATCAGAATTGTCACAACTAGTGTTTGTGACATCACTGTGACATCAGTATTGAGATTCTCTGTCATGACTCAGTTTCACACTTTGGACTACTCCTGGTTCTTCACCAGTCTTCTAGGAAACTCTTCAGTTTAATTGTGATTTTTATCCTATCTGTACTTTCTCCTGCAACACTTCCAGTATTCTGAACTCCTACATCAACTCTATGAAGTAAGAGGATTTTACTATTTTTAATCTGCTTTGTCATTTTAATGCATTAGAGTAGTCACATTTTTTAAACAGATTTCCTTCTACTACTTAGTGTATCACAACAAAGATACTTTTATATTATTCATCCTCCGATTTCACTGATTGTAGAGTTATAGTAACTCAAGCCGAAATACATCAGTGGAAGAATGAATGATGATGTCTGACCATCAACATTCTTCTCCCTCACCATCTATGTCCAGCCTACCATTAATCCAAATGATCCAGGCCCAGCACTTTGATTGAGTGTTACAGAATGTGCTGTTTGTTTGTTGTCTTTGAGGAAGCTTCGGCATATTATTCAAGTATTTACATTGTAAACAGTGTGCTGGGCAAATGTGTTACACTGATATGGTACTGTTGCCTTTTAAACTATTTCACTCTGACCTTTTAAGGTGCATTTTCCTGCCTTATGCTAAGTAGGCTTCAACGAGGCCTCAATGCCATCTTGTCCAGAATTGATGTCACATTCATATTTCATCATTTTGGTGCACACAGTGAAGCAAGTTATTTCTGTTTACCTTTGAATAATATTGTTCTTAAATATGTCTCCCTAGCATGGGATCACTAATGTAACATTTTTCCAAGGATCTTCCACTTGCACCAAGCATTGCTTGTATTCACAATAGTAAACTGTTATTTGTGTAACCAGTTTGTTCTGACACCTCAAGGTGACGTCAGGTCAAATATAGCTAAATTAGTATTCATGTAGTGGGAGGGTGCTTTGGTGGTAGGAACGTAGAAAGACTCATAAATGCTTATTCTGATTTGTTGAAAATGCATTTCTCACATCACAATTATTTTGCACTTTTCATGTTATTCTAATGGGAGATTACCTATATAAACTCTCAATTTTGGGGGTGGATGAGATCTTTTGTGAGATTTTGCCAATGCAACTAGACATACTGTCTGATTTCTTACTGAATTTGCTGCATATTTTGAGACTTAGGTTGTTTTTGATTTTGCCTGTTATTCCGTATTGTCCTATTATTTGAGAACCTTCATGGCAACAACTTTATGCATTTAATTGAGAATATTACTGTGTTTCTATACTGTACCCTTTTTTAAATGTTTTAATAAATCTTCATTATTTTTTCTAATTCCGCCCTAGACCTCACTTATTGAATCAGTTTTAGACGTTTTAGAAAAAAGCTTGTAAAAATGTTAACTTAGGATCTGATGCAGAATTTAAGGACATTCATATGAATGCCACTAGTGAAGTAAAATGTACTGAGGTGGAGACAGAGCCATATTCACCTATGTGTGAAATTACTATTTTCGACAGAAAGTTAAAGTTAATGGCAGATTCAGGATCTCCGTATGATTCAAGTTCTTAATGGGTTGTTTTGGTCAGTTGTAAGCTGACTGTTGTGATGTCAGAATGCTCCAATAAACAGACACTGCTTTTAGCTTAATTCTTGACTCTGTCATTTATACACTGCGACACACTCCTAGGAGAATATCACTCAATTAGGAGGTGGTCTGTTGGTATTTCCAATGTCAGACAAGCTGGCAGTGACTTTGGGCCAGATGTATCATCCATTTTTGCATTCGCAAACGTTTGCGAATGCAAAAACGCCTTTCAATATTTATGAAAGGCATTCGCAACGCAAATTTAAGGAATCGCTAAAATAGTGCTTCCTTAAATTTACGAGCCCGTTTAGAGAATCGCAAATTGCAATTCTCTAAATAAGAAATCGCAAATAAGGAATCCTTATTTGCGATTTCTAAACCACATGTAACAAGCAATTCCTTAATACGAATTTGGCATTAAGGAATCGCTATTACCACCAAGTTGAACTTGGTGGTAACCATGTGCAAATTTTAAAAATGCATTAAAGTTGCATTTTTAAAATTGACATATAACGCACACATGCCCCTTTGGCATGTGTGTGTCTTACATGTCCTTAAAAAATATCTTGGGGTGCAGCAGAGGGGGCCTCAGGCCCCCAGCACCCTGGGATTTGCATTTCCCAAATTTGCAAATTCCAGTTAGGAATTTGCAAATTGTGAAATGCAAAAAAATCACAAATATGGGCCTACAGGCCCATAGGTGCGAATGGGGTGGGTATCGCAATTTGCGCTTCGGTAATCGCATTTGCGATTTTTAATAAATCGCTATTACTGAATCGCAAATATGATACATAGCATTTTGCGAATCAGAAATAGCGATTTCTTAAAGATCGCTATTACTGAACTGCGAAAGGCTTTTTTAATACATCTGGACCTTTAACCCTTCCCGTACCTTTACCTCTCTAAAACTGTTGGATGCACATGCGACCTGATGTACAGCGAAGGCCCAGAAAATGTCAGAGAATTTTCATCTCTAAAGGAGGGGGGGAAATGTCAAGATTCCCTGAGTTAACTGAGGAATAGGAAAGGCTTCTTTCCTGATGTGGCAGCCTGTCTCCCTATGCACTCCCAGACTGGCATTAAACCCTATTGGTGGAGCAAGAAGTGCTATGGAGGAGCACAGTTCCACCCCTGCACCACCCATGACAGATCCCCTTTGAATGAGGTGGGCACACTGCTTCCCTGAATTGTAAGGAGGCTGAACTGAGACCACAATTATAATAAAGTATAACGCCCAAATACAATTCCAGTATGTACCAGTCCTGCCTTTGTCTATTTAATACATACCCTCACCCCATCACTTCAATGTTCTGGTTCGAGGGCAGGGCCTTCATACAAGAGTCTGGAGCTCCTTAGGTAGATGGTATGTTCCTTCATCTATGGCAGACCCTTATGTTACAGCAACAGCAGGTAAGGCCTATCAGAGTTCCATTCTCCTTCTAACAGTGCCTGTGTCAGAGCTTCCACTGCAAACCACACACCAACATTCTGTTACATCATTCACTTAGAGCATTCTACTCTTTTTTTCTAGACACCAGTTCAGACATACCGGGAGTAGGGACACACATTCTTCTACACACCTCCCTTTCTTACAAACAACAAAACACAAGACAGCCATTCGGTTGCATAAAAAAGTATAGGAACAATCATTTACGATTTCTCAGTCTCCAACATGCCCACCTTACATGTTCACCCAACAACAACCTGTTAAACTCTTTTCTCCAATACCCACACAGACACACATAGACATAGCGGCCATAGAAACTCTGAGATGGACATGAGGCTTCCCTCACACCCATATCAAATTACTAAACAAAATAATGAGGTTTGACTGCCATTGCTCAAAGGGCCACGCTTTGCAAGTCTTGTGACCTTGTCAGTTATGAGGATCTACCACCATATGTCTGTACACAATCACACCATACAACATTTGTGAACACAGGACATGTAGTCACGGACACCAAGACATGCAAAGCATCCATTCACAATAGCTGGTCCAACCAGCATAACCAAGTGTCAGGCCGAAGAAGGTATTGAATCTGCACCTGTTGTGCGCCCCTGTGCCAGAAAAAGCATGGATGCCATCCAAACATAATGATGACAGCCTCCACTATACGTATACTAAAAATGTGTTGACACAGCTTAACACTCAAGCACGAAAGCATTCCAGCTTTACAGCCATTGACACCAGACCACATCAGCGGACAAAGACAAACTCACCTACAACACACTAGAACTTCATTAAACACTACCAGTTAAACACAAAACTGACCTACTCTAGATGCAAAATAATTAAAACACACCATGTAATAAATTGGGCTGTTGATTGAGGGGGTTGAAACTTCACTAAAATAACAGCCACAATCCTGGTCACATTGAACCACAAACAGTCACTAAATTAACCTGTGCTTCTGGTAGCTTGACGCAAAAGCAGTCAACCTCAACTTAAAGGCAATGCATAAGGCATTTATGTAGCACACAAACAGTAATAAAGTGAAAGCACAACACAAGAAAAAATCATAATTTCATATTTGTGACTTAATTGTGACATAAAATCCTACTTTACCATTAAAGGGTTGTGTCTCAGAAACCAAATGGGACTAAACTTCCTGCTCCCAATCAAAAATGAGCACTTAGTAAATATAATAAGGTAAGCCAATGCTATCCTATAGGAGACGTAGGCCTCACAGTAGTGAAAAACAAGCTTATGAGTTTTTCATTAACAGGACATGTAAAGTTTAAAAATACATGTCCAACATTTTAATTACAATGAACCCCTATGGCCTCCATAGGGCTTGCCTTAGGGGTGACATGTTTAATAAAAAGGGAGTTTAAGGCTTGCCCAGGGGGTTGTTTTCCCAAGTTGAATTGGCAGTTTAAAAATTCCAAAAGGCTGCAATGACAGGCCCGGGACATGTTTTAAGGGACTTTTCCTACGGGCTTATAAGTGAGCTAAATATGCCAATTAGGAGTAAGTGAATTTTACAATTGTTTAGGGAGTGAGCACAACCATCTTAGCACTGGTTAGCAGTGCTGAAGTGCACAGAGCCCAAAGGGCAGCAAAAACAAATTCAGCAAGATGAGGGGGGGTGAAGGCAAAACGTTAGGGGGAGGACCACCCTAATGTAGACGGGTCTAACACACCACAAAACAATCACAAACTTTCTCCGTCTCCTGTACCTCACACATGTCAAATCTTCCATTCGTACAGTATGATGGCTCCAGCAAATCACCCTCGGCACTCAAACAAACCTTGTGGCTATCACCCATATCACAGAGAACTACACTTAATCACTTTTTCACTCCACTGGGAATTGCTCTTCTGACCTCTTGCAAAATGGTATTTCTCTTCCACATCATCACATCAATGGGATGCTCCCCCATGCAACTTCTAGTGACAGGGTACTGCATTTACCCAGCTTAGTACACCGTGGGCTACTTCCCCGTGCAACATTTCATTGTGACTGTGACTATACTTCCCCATCTTCACATACCATAGGGTACTCTCTGCAAACAACCTCTAGCGACAAAGTACTGCTCCTTTCACAGTTTGTACCAACACACATGTGAACTACACATGTTTCTCTCATGACAGGGATTACCGTTACTCACATCCATGACACTTGAACATGCACAACAGTATATATCTACCCCAGAACATGCAGATCGGTACTACACTGTTTTTCTCAAACAGCTAATTTTACTCCTCATGGAGTCAGAAGTAAACATGTTACTCCCAAAACAGCATACATGTGGATTATTTAAACTTTCCAAACCTGTCTGCAGCACTAAGCGTTCAGCACACCTCAACCACAACATAAACTGCAAATGACAGAAGCCAACGTAAACCTACTAACCTAACGCATGCATTACTAATAAGGTGTATATGGCACGCCAATATGCAAGAATCACCCCCCAAACTGTTTCCCATTCTAATGAATCTCACAGATAGTGGGAAACAAGGCACGTGTCTTAACCAAAGCACGTAGAAAATGAACTCCTTGAATGCCAAATAACCCAACTGATTAATTTAAATTTTAACCTCATTGCCTTGTCACAAGAGCTCTACTCATCGCATTGACCGCATCACTAGTTGAAGCTATTCCATCTGCTGTGTTCACTGAGCACCACAAATTATGCAGAATACATTTACCTAGTGTTCTTAAAGACTGTTCGCTGTCCTGCTCAAACTCAGTCAGGCCTCATGTGCTCCTCAAGGATACTATTTGTTACAGGATGAACACCCCTCTAGAAATGCAGTTGGCTAGTGAGTGACCTGTGAACCCAGCAAGTTGATACTTGAATTCAAATGGAATGATGGGCTACTGCCGTAGTACACTAACCCCAACCAGGTACACACGACCATCCAAAGGCATGGACTAGCCTGGGCCACAGCCACCTTAAAGGAGTTTAGGGATAAAGTTACCTATTGCTTTTTAACTAATGTTTTCTTCTTAGCTGTCCTCTGGCATCCTTCTAAGTTTAAGGTTGTTTTGCCTTAATTTATACTCTGAAATTGACTACATACTCTAAGTGCATAAGCGGTATCTATTATTAATTTATATGCTTTAAAACTACCCTACCACTTTAAGTGTAAGTATCGACGTTTTTCTGGATACGCCGGTAAGCAAAAGTTACAGCAAATATTGCTTTTCACATACTTTCTTCATTTCATATGTTCCAATGATAAATATCTGGGATTCAGAAGAAGCTGATTCGGGGCCCCACAGAGTGAGGCAATGAAATAGTTGTAAATAATAGATTAGAGTTGTAAAGAGTTGTAATCTGAAGTGGAGGGTGGGGTTGTTTGCGGAAGGCTACACTAGGCAAGCAGAGTTTAAAGATAGGCTTGAAAAGAGGTGTCAAGACGTCACAGAGCTATCTGCTCATACAGCCATAATCAAACTTGTTTCAAAGAGATAGTTAGAAGTGACATTAGATGTGGGTGGCACACTCAGGTCTATCTAAAACTAGAAGGAGTCAGAGGAAAATCAAGTTGGATGCTTTTATATTGAGATTTGTAGAATTATAGTTATTTTTATGGGGAAGGTGAGATGATGCCAAGGAGCTGGTACCTGGTGGTGATGGCTGCTTAAAAGAGGAAGGTGCAGAGTCTCAGCATATATTCAGGGCAACAGAAGCGAGAACCCTGTCCACCATATTGTAGAACCCAAGAACCGTTATCATCCCATGAGTTCCAGTTCTTTCTGTTTTTAACCTTAGTTTGGACACCTACTCAGAATAAAATATGTTTTTAGTAGACCCTAGCTAATTTTAATTTAATCTCAATCCCAATTTACCTCAGGACCTCCTTCCCAGACCAGAGAAGGGAAAATATATTTTCTTCTGATCAACATCAGTCAGAGAGACAAAATATCTCTGGCACAGAGCCACTTCGCCGGGCCCTTTGAGTATTGCGGCGCTCGCCCAATGAGAAGCAAAGCCCATAGATGAAGCATGCCACTTCCGTGTGTGAGAGTTTTTATGCATCACGAAAAGTATATGTCAGGTGACCTAAACCAATCCACTTACCAGAGTGTGGATAAGTAGGACTTACGAAACAGCATGCCATTTTGATAGTGACAAGAGACAGAGAGAAAGAGAGAGAAACAGAACCGCTGGATCTCTGCCTGTTCTTTATATTTCCATTGTGAAATACTATATGGCTTGTGAAAATCTCTGTATAACCGGCTCTCATTAGTTGGTTTAAACTCTGTGACTTCCTCAAGCTGAAAGTCAAATTAAACCTTCATGATAAATGTACAGGGTAACGTGAGCTCCAATATGCGTTTCTGTATAGATAATACCCTAAGAACTTTGTAAATTAAACCTATAATGTGAATTATTCTCAATGTAACAAGTTTGTCAGCTGGAACATAATGAATACAGATTAGAATGGTATTTTAACTCCTGAAAATATACATTCACCTCCCACCACTAGCAATAAATTATTACTATGTGTGAATCAAAGGTAATATACCAAAGTCTGTACAAGTTGAACATTCCATTCACCTCTCTTGATAGAACAAATGCAAATTAGAAAATTAGAGTTTGCAAATCTTGGAAAGGGTGACTAGTAATAGCAAATCAAGGTATAAAGCATTTAGCTCTAGTGTTATAACTAGAATGATTTCCTGTATCTAGTAAGTCTTTCATAACACCCCAGATGATAGCATGATAAGTTTCAAAGTTCTGGCAACAAGAGTTTGGCTGCAACAACGAATTATCTCCTTACCTAGCAAGGAATGCTCTGCAACATGGGAGGTATATACTCCATGAATCCAAGATGGGTTCCACCAATGCATGTCTCTTGAGAGACCACTGGCGCAATGTAGTTTCCCTTCACTTCACTTGCGTGTCTTGCGAGGTAGAAACATCACAGTCGCGAATCCTCACACCCAGCACCACACACACTCTGCGTACCGACACTGATATGGAAAACTCGGGCTCAGGAGAAGTTTAGAGGAATGTGTCTTCATGCCTGCCCAGCATGAACAGGTGAGAAAAGGCCACATATTTTGACAGTTTTAAAAAGTCAACTGAACCCCTTAATAGCAATGTTGTGTAATATTACACCGGTACCTTTTATGTATTTGTTCTCATTCTCTCGCTTTCTGTCTTATGCCCTCTCTCTTTCTCCCTCTCTTGCTCTCCCTCTTACTCTCTTTCTCCGTGTATGTATATATATATATATATATATATATATATATATATATATATATACTGGAAAAAAAGGGTTAAAGTAACATCATAGTTAGATGTATTAAAAATATGTTTTTGTTTAAAAAGAACTTAGAAATTCACTGAAAACCTTTTCTGCAGAACCAAAAAACATGTGTGGAACATGCTCAACACAATCCAGTTGCACACAGAATTAATCTTGAATACAAAGATTTATTACATGTTCAATACCTCTATACAGCTATGGTGCATTTCGAGCACATACATTTTGTAAACACTTACACTTATTAGCTAGAGCCAAACATTACAAAATTATGTGGAAAGATAATATAGTAGTTATCTACCACTATGTAAATTATAAAAATTAGCACACTCATTGGATGATATCACCGATAATGCCACTTGAGATGTCATCAGTGATGTCATAAATGATGTCATAGGCCTGGCCAAACTAGCGGAGCACCAACAGGACAACATGCGGCTTACTCTGATCCCCTGCTGTGCTGCCAGAGAGCGCTGGACCATGCACAGTGTATTGGCAGTGGCTGCGCGGTAGTGATCAAGGAATCACAATTGATCCTTGCCTCTCCCCCTGTGTACTCATCTACCAGCACCATGTTTGGGCACCCGCCTTGGATGAGAAGTACAGCAATGCCTGAAGAGAACAACGGCGAGATCCATGGGCAGCCATCCAAATCCTGACGGCTGTGTGGCCTTCCACACTCTCCCAGGATAGACTTCGGGGCCTATTCAGAGAGGACCCTGAGGCCCCGAAGTTATCTCACGCCCAAAAGCACACAGAGAGCAGCACCCCACATGACTGCAAAGTGAAAACCCTCCAAAGACCACACAGGGGCCATTTATATAATTTTTGACCCTGGACTCCAGGCAACGTAGAGACTAACGGGGCTCTGCTCATTACTACGCATTGGGGGTGAGTGCTGCACCCTGCTCAAGACGTGTGAGAGTGGTGCCAGCAGCAGTCAGGAGCTGTGCGCCTGGGGGATGATCGTGGCCTGAGATTGGTGGAGGCAGAAGTGTGTGTCGTCAGGACCTGAGTGCTGCTCTCTAAGACCTTTACACCTTGAAACTGATACAACTGACCACATCTGGGGAGCACCCCCTTCCTAGCCACCTCTGTGTGACACACAGGAATACGGGACCCTCTGACCCTCAAGACTTAGGGGTCTCTGTGGGTGGAATCACTACTGCCAACAGCTGTGCTCGGGAGTAGCGCCTGCATAATCACCTGCTATTTGGCCAGGTATTTACCCTCTTTGTCCACACCACTATAGGCACCCCCTGACCTGCAAGGACACCTGGGACCCAAGCCCACCGGAGCATTGGTGGCCTGTCAGGCTTCAATGCAACCTCAGTGACAACCGGCAGGGGACCCCTGTCCCTAGCCAGCTGAGAATCAGCCTGGAAGCCACAAATAAGCTATAACTCCATGTGTTACATTGGTGGGCCATTCTCCATGCTCATAATTACCCCAGCGACAGCAGGGTACACACTGATACAGATATGATTGGAGTCCAGGAGAGGGATCTTTATGAGACCAAGAGAGTTGTAGCGCAGGAGGAGACACAACAGGAGCCTAGATGGGGAGCCCAGTGAGAGTGTGACCACAACAATGAAGGGTATTGAGCCGTCTCTAGGAGTCGTTAGTGATTTGCCTTTGGCGAGAAGCTGCGCCACTACCCTCCATGCCGTGCTCCTGTAGCCAAGGAGGCCAGGGCTTCTGTGCATAGAAAGAAAGACCGCTCCCTAATGACATGTTGCCGAAAACCACAGGTTGCCTATCATCAACCACAACATCACCCGGACCCTCCACCTGATAGCGAAGAATTGGACAGACCAGTGACCCACTCCCTTTTGGATGATCTGTTTGCCTCCCTCCATGATATGATGACCTCCAAACAGTCAAGAAGAACTTATCTAATGATCTTGAGGAGGTCTGCCGTGATCATGATGAACTGGGAGACAGAGGGGGTCATTCCGACCCTGGCGGCCAGCAGTTTGCTGGCGGGAACACCGCCAACAGGCTGGCGGTGTCCCGCCAGCAAGTATGACCGTGGCGCAAAAGCCACGGCCATACCGCCGGCCCCTCAATTTTCCCGCCAGGTTTCTGCCTGGCGGTCATAATCCCCAGGGCAGCGGTGCGAGCACCGCTGCCCTGGGGATTATGAGTCCCCGACCGCCAGCCTGTCCGTGGCGGTAGACACCGCCATGGAAAGGCTGGCGGTAAGGGGACGCACGGGGCCCCTGGGGTCCCCTGCACTGCCCATGCACCTGGCATGGGCAGTGCAGGGGCCCCCAGGCGTAGCCCCATTGCGCATTTCACTGCCCGAATTTCGGGCAGTGAAATGCACGACGGGTGCTACTGCACCAGCTGCACATCAACATTGCCGTCGGCTCTATTACGAGCCGGCGGCAATGTTGATGTGCCATTTCCGCTGGGCCAGCGGAAATGTTGGAATAGGGAGGCATGAATACCGCCGGCAATGGCGATATTCTGTCTCCCCGGCCTCGGCGGTCTGGAAAAAAGACCGCCGAGGTCGGAATGACCACCTGAGTCTCCTTCCTAGAGGACCACAAAACCAGCCGAGACAAAGATTGAGCAGCTGCAGCAGGAGGTCCTAAGGCTCAGGGATCAGCAAATCATCTTGCAAGCCCAGGCCAAGGACATTGAAAACAGATCTAGGTGAAACAACATATGCATTAACAGGGTGCAGACGAATGTAGAAAGCTCTGACTTGGGAACATATACAACAGACTTATTCCAGCACATCCTTGAATCTCCCTCTGACATCGAGATACAGCTTAATCCTGTCAATAGAGTGGGTCTTCCGAGACCCAACTCGGCCCCATCTGCTGACATACTAGTGTGCGTTCATGATTTTCCTCTTAAGGAACTCATCCTTTGCACAGCTAGAGATCGCCACTTGGTGCACTTTCGGGAGCACATGCCAATGCTATACCAGGACTTTAGCAGCTGTTACGTTGCAGAAAGACTGAGACTTCTGCCCAGTGACTGATTACCTGTGGAGTAAAAACATCTCATACCTCTGAGCTCATCTGTTTTGGATAATCTTCTATCTGGAGGGCAAGCTTCACCAACTCCCATCTCTCACATATGTTTGCCAGCTGCTGGGTATCGAGAACTCCCCTGCTTGTGACCATCAGACCAATCCCTGTGACCAGCAGGCACGTAAATGCTGTTGTTGGCAATAAAACAAATCCTCGTCCAAGGGGTTATGGCCAGATCCAGAGACTATTGCAATGGAGAGGCGGGCGGTGTTGGCGACATTGTCCAGTGACACAGCAGAGACAGATGCTACATCAAGGCTGTGGAAACCCATGTGAGTGCTTCTATATTGGGGACCAGGGGACAGGTGGTGGGGGCGGAGATCGGGCACTTTGAGCTACCACAAGCCCCTGATAATTTCCTACCCTGTGGGAATTTTTGACATTTTTTTAGATCTTTTGTTGGTAAATGATGTTGTTGTTGTTCATGTCTTATGGTTGATGGGGGGTATGCATGCAGAACATGAAGTTATCTCACATATCAGACACACACATACGCTGGCTCATTCATAGTCTGAGACGGACATGGAGTAGTGAGAGTGTGACCACAACAATGAAGGGTATTGAGCCGTCTCTAGGAGTCGTTAGTGATTTGCCTTTGGCAAGAAGCTGCGCCACTACCCTCCATGCCGTGCTCCTGTAGCCAAGGAGGCCAGGGCTTCTGTGCATAGAAAGAAAGACCGCTCCCTAATGACATGTTGCCGAAAACCACAGGTTGCCTATCATCAAGCACACCCTCACCCGGACCCTCCACCTGATAGCGAAGAATTGGACAGACCAGTGACCCACTCCCTTTTGGATGATCTGTTTGCCTCCCTCCATGATGACCTCCAAACAGTCAAGAAGAACTTATCGAATGATCTTGAGGAGGTCTGCCGTGATCATGATGAACTGGGAGACAGAGGGGGTCATTCCGACCCTGGCGGCCAGCAGTTTGCTGGCGGGAACACCGCCAACAGGCTGGCGGTGTCCCGCCAGCAAGTATGACCGTGGCGCAAAAGCCACGGCCATACCGCCGGCCCCTCCATTTTCCCGCCAGGTTTCCGCCTGGCGGTCATAATCCCCAGGGCAGCGGTGCAAGCACCGCTGCCCTGGGGATTATGAGTCCCCGACCGCCAGCCTGTCCGTGGCGGTAGACACCGCCATGGAAAGGCTGGTGGTAAGGGGACGCACGGGGCCCCTGGGGTCCCCTGCACTGCCCATGCACTTGGCATGGGCAGTGCAGGGGCCCCCAGGCGTAGCCCCGTTGCGCATTTCACTGCCCGAATTTCGGGCAGTGAAATGCACGACGGGTGCTACTGCACCAGCTGCACATCAACATTGCCGCCGGCTCTATTACGAGCCGGCGGCAATGTTGATGTGCCATTTCCGCTGGGCCAGCGGAAATGTCGGAATAGGGAGGCATGAATACCGCCGGCAATGGCGATATTCTGTCTCCCCCGGCCTCGGCGGTCTGGAAAAAAGACCGCCGAGGTCGGAATGACCACCTGAGTCCCCTTCCTAGAGGACCACAAAACCAGCCGAGACAAAGATTGAGCAGCTGCAGCAGGAGGTCCTAAGGCTCAGGGATCAGCAAATCATCTTGCAAGCCCAGGCCAAGGACATTGAAAACAGATCTAGGTGAAACAACATATGCATTAACAGGGTGCAGACGAATGTAGAAAGCTCTGACTTGGGAACATATACAACAGACTTATTCCAGCACATCCTTGAATCTCCCTCTGACATCGAGATACAGCTTAATCCTGTCAATAGAGTGGGTCTTCCGAGACCCAACTCGGCCCCATCTGCTGACATACTAGTGTGCGTTCATGATTTTCCTCTTAAGGAACTCATCCTTTGCACAGCTAGAGATCGCCACTTGGTGCACTTTCGGGAGCACATGCCAATGCTATACCAGGACTTTAGCAGCTGTTACGTTGCAGAAAGACTGAGACTTCTGCCCAGTGACTGATTACCTGTGGAGTAAAAACATCTCATACCTCTGAGCTCATCTGTTTTGGATAATCTTCTATCTGGAGGGCAAGCTTCACCAACTCCCATCCCTCACATATGTTTGCCAGCTGCTGGGTATCGAGGACTCCCCTGCTTGTGACCATCAGACCAATCCCTGTGACCAGCAGGCACGTAAATGCTGTTGTTGGCAATAAAACAAATCCTCGTCCAAGGGGTTATGGCCAGATCCAGAGACTATTGCAATGGAGAGGCGGGCGGTGTTGGCGACATTGTCCAGTGACACAGCAGAGACAGATGCTACATCAAGGCTGTGGAAACCCATGTGAGTGCTTCTATATTGGGGACCAGGGGACAGGTGGTGGGGGCGGAGATCGGGCACTTTGAGCTACCACAAGCCCATGATAATTTCCTACCCTGTGGGAATTTTTGATTTTTTTTTAGATCTTTTGTTGGTAAATGATGTTGTTGTTGTTCATGTCTTATGGTTGATGGGGGGTATGCATGCAGAACATGAAGTTATCTCACATATCAGACACACACATACGCTGGCTCATTCATAGTCTGAGACAGACATGGAGTAGTGAGGTTAGGGTTTTAATCGCAGGGGACTTTCATTGCCTTTCTTCTACACCCAATGTGAAGGGCCTCAATAATCTCATTGAACAACATGCCATCTTGTACTATCTTGAACACTTGGGTGCTGATGTCTTCCTCTTGCAGGAGACCCTTTTAGTCACCGGTGACTGCCATAGGCTGCGTTCCAGTGCTTTCCTGCACCAATGATCTCATCTACCACTTCCAAAACTGCGGGAGTAGCTATACTAGTGTACCACCCCTTTTGAGGCAAAGTGGGATCCAAATTAGTTGTAATCAAAGGCAGGCCACTGGCACATACAGTGAGCATAGGAGATCGCATGTTTACACTTGGGACTCTATATGCCCCGAATGACGGACAGGAGTGCTTGCTCCATCAGGCGGAGGTCGAGATCATGCCTACCCAGGATAGACTGGTACTCTTGGGAGGGAACCTCAACTTGGTATTCAAGAAGACGTTGATAGGTCGGCCCAATGCTATGGGGGCTCTAGCCTGGGAAGGTGCACACTGACTACGGGTGATGAGTCTGTGAGATATCTGGCGAAACGCACATCCCCACACTCAGGACTACACTTTTTATTCCCTGTCTCATTAAACATATGCCCACCTTCACCGTTTCTTGGGAACGCAGGAGGTCAAAACACTAGTCACGGCCTCAGAAATCAAGCCCGTTCCTTGTCAGACCACACTGCGGTATCTCTTACTCTGTTTCTCCCTTCTGGAAGATATCCCTCCTGGACCTGGTGGCTGTGGGAAACCTTATTTCAAAGACTTGAGGTAGTAAAAAAGGTCAATCGAGCCATATTGGCATTTCTGTTAGTGAATGACACTGCTGACACCTTCATTTCCACTCTGTGGGAAACCCTGAAAGCAGTTATTCACAGGGAATTGATCGCAATCTCTGCAGTGGATACCAAACTCCGCTGTGAAAAGAGAGAGCGCCTTCATTGACAAGTACAGGAACTTGAACACATACATAAATGCACCGACACCCATCGGGTCAAGCGATAGCTGGAAGCAGCCCATACACAACTGGCTGGAATTGATTTAGACAAAGCTGAGTATGCCGCATTGTGTCTCAAACACTCCTTTTAAAGGAGCTCTATATGGGACAGACCCTAACTCTGGATGGCCCAGCCCTCTATCTTCAAGAGGCATGCACATCGTGGCTGGCACGAGACTAAGCAGCTGCCATAGGCCACCCGATTTGTATTGAGTAGGTCATCTCTGATATTGCTCAATAGAATCTTCTAAAGTCCCCAAGACCAGACTGCTTTCTGGTGCTATTCTATAAAACCTTTTACACTTTGCCTGCCCCACCATGGACCTGACTTTTCAACTCATCACAGGATCAGACACAGTCTCTCCCACCATAATGGAGGCCTCTATTGGGGTCATCCCAAAGTCGGGAAAGGACAAACAACTCTGAGGTTTATATCGCCCAATATCCCTACTTAATGTGGCTATCAAGCTGTTCACTAGTATTTTAGCCACCTGACTGGTTCCTCTTCTACCGGGTCTGGGTATTCTGGGCCACGTGGATTTCATACCAAATAGACAGTGTAGCGGCAACACTAAATGCATTATGCACTTGATAGACAAAGCTCCACAATCCAATTGGGAGAAAATGCTCTTGGCCACAGAACCCGGGAAGTCATCTGATCAGGTTCATTGGCCCTATCTTGAGGGTACACTGAAACACTTCGGCGTTAATGAACACTTCCACGCATAGGTTCTTAGCAGTTCTGGCCAACCCAAGGCGATGGCTTGTGTAAACAGGCAGACCTTGGCTCCATTCCCCATACTCAGAGGCACATGCCAGAGGTGCCCACCTGTTGCCCTGTTATTTGTGCCATACATGGAGCCTATGGCTCAGTGGGGACATGACAGCCCTAACATCAAGGGGATCTCCGTTGGAGGAGACAAACATACTATAAGCCTCTATGCGGGTCTTGAAGACCCGGGTGAATCTCTTCCAGCCTTCTTGGTTGAATTGGAAACCTTTGGTCAAGTAGCATGATTCAGCATCAATGTCCATAAATCGCAGAATCTTAACCTCCTGCTGTCTCCGACAACAGAGGCACAGCTCACCCATCATTATCCTATTCAATGGGTGGCCATGTCCATCCCGTACCTGGAAATCCAATTACCATTGTGATCCAAAGCGACTGCCAACCTAAACTATCGGACCCTACATTAGCAAATCAAAGACGACCTGACTAGGTGGAAGCAGTACTGCCTCTCCTGGCTCGGCTGCATCGCCACCCTGAAAATCACTGTGCTCCCTAAAATCCTGTAATCCTGTTCATATTTCAAACCGTCCCGGTGGAACCACATCGAGGTTCAATCTGGGCTCCACAACAGGAAATAAATAGCTTGGCCTGGGCAGGGGAATTTTCTTGAATGCAGAGGTAACAGTCAGCAATGGCTCCTCTGCTAAGGTGGAGGAGCGTCCTGCCCCCGCCAGCAGTAGCAGCTGCCAAACTTTTACAATAAAATTATAATAAACGATGTTTATTATCGTTTTATTGTAAAAGAGGTGGGGCCACAGACTGTGACGAGCACTGAGGGAGAGTGCACAGCACTCCACCTCAGTGCACATGTAGGTTTGGCTGGCCATCTTGGGCCAGCCAAACATACATGTGCACTAATCTCTCTCTAACCTGGCACTGCGTTGCCGGGTTGGAGAAGGCAGGCAGATTCTCCCAGTCTGCCTTGGAGCGCCCTGGCTGGGCACTCAACGAATCCGAATGTTGCTGTCATGCTGCCAGGAGCGTGACAACAGGGTTCAGAATGGCTGCAGGGCAGGCTGGGAGCCTTTGCCTGCAGCCTGCGGCAAAGGCAAGAGGAGCAGGTCAGTGGTGGTGGCGGTGATTCAAGTAAGTTTTGTTTCTTTTTTTTTAATGAATTTTTCTCCCCCCCGCAGCCCTGCCAAGTGCCGCGACCACTCCTGGGAACTGTGCTACCAATCTCCTGGAGAAGGGGGCCTAGGTGTTTTGAATCTCCTCCAATGTTTCCAGGCGACACAACTCCTGTATATAGTAAAATGGATTAGGGAAGAAAGCAGGAGCGGCTCACGGCAAGAAGAAGGGGCGGGGCAGCATGAGGGGGAGAGGATGGGGGGATTAAAATAAAATGTAAAATAATTTTTAAAAACCACTTACCTTAACCCTGCACGCCGCTCCGCTCCTCCGTCTCCGTCGCTGCAGGCACAGACTCCCAGTCTGCCCTGCGGCCAGCCATGACGCTGCTCAGAGCAGTGGTAGGATTGGCTGGGAGTGCCCAGCCAGGGTGCTACCAGGCAGACTGGGGGCCTGTGCAGGCTGTCTCCAGCCCTGCAACTGTGTTGCTGGGCTGGAGAGAGCCTACTGCGCATGTGTGTTTGGACGACCCGAGACGGCTGGCCAAACACACATGTGCTCTGAGGGGGAGTGCTGAGCACTCCCCCTCACTGCTTGTCACCCCGTGCCCCCGCCCCTTTAAAAGAAAACATTAATAAACAAAGTGTATTATTGTTTTCTTTTAAAGGTTTTCAGCTGCCGCCACTGGCAAGGGGGCTACGCTCCTCCACCCTAATGGAGGAGCCACCCCTGGAGGGATCAGAGAAGCATTGGATATTTATGGATAGGGTAGTTGCTGGACATCATTTATGGAAAGTCCCCTTCCTGGCAAACCGGGTAGGCTGCATAGCCTCTACTCCTCTTCCGTCACTAAAGTCATGATGGAGGTTTGGGATAGGGTGGGAGCTCGCCAGGGCTTGTCTTCAGTTTCCTCCCTGTTAGAACTGATTACGGGCAACCCCGACATCACTCCAGGTGTCGACCAGACAGCATCCCAGCTATGCAGAGAGCCAAATGGTGCTCTGTAGGCCACATGTTTGATGAAGACTGCTCGCTCCCTTTTGAGCAACTTCGCATTGACTACACAAAGTCTGAAAAGGAGGGGTTGCGCTAGCTCCTAATTCGACATTGGCATAGGCATCCTATGGTCCTTCCTGGAGCACAGCGCTCCCTTATACACTTTGTATGATTATTAATAATGAAAATCTCAGACAAGCATTTAGTAACTGAATTATATGGCGTTTTGCAGTAGGCTGGTTAAAACAGTGGTCCAAAAGAGGTTGGAACTAGAGCTTGGGCGACAATGGACCCAGAAGGAGTGGGAGGAGGTGTATTACAGACCACAACACACAGCCAGTAAAACAGCCAGCAATGAAAACGCCACTAAGTTTGGCACATATTGATAACTCACGCCACTACGCTTACACAGAGGTAATCATGCACACAGTGCTGACTGCTGGTGAGGATGTGGCTGCCCAGGGACTTTGCTTCACTTAGTGTGGGGAAAGTCGCAGACTTACCAAATACTGGGACAAGATCCTTGATGATATTGACTTACATTTAAACACTCATCTACCTATACAGTTTTAGGGCTCCCCAATGTGCTCACTCTTCCACTGAAATCCCACAGGCCATTAGATTGGATTAGCTCTTGGGAAAGCCCTCCAGAATACCCTCACACACTGGGACACAGGACGCATTTCAACACACCAGGGATGGCTGCATTGCATGTAGCATGTACCGGGGCTGGAGAAACTTACCCTTACTATCACGGCACAGGAGGACTTATATAGAGAGCTCTGGAGCCTCTACATTACTTTGCTTTCTGCTGAGTTTAGGGAACTGACATTACGCAATACCTCAACTTACTACGCCTCACGGACATTGATGCCTCTACATATTCCGAAGATTCTGAATAGAGCAACTACTCACTCATATTAAGGACAATGTTATCGCTCTGCATGCTAAGGGAGGTGGGGACCGAGGGGTGTCAGTTGAGGTGTTATGGTGTTGTTATATTTGCGCCATTAACGGAGGGTAATAAGTGTCCATACTGTAGCTTGTTTTTCATTGGTTCCTAAAAAAGGCTGAATAAAAAGATTTGAACAATTAATTATGTCATAGAACATCATGAGTGAAGTCATGCGTGAGGTCATAAGCAGTGCATGGCGGTGGCACAAGTTATAGTTAGTGCTGCTAACTATAACTGCTGAATTTCTGTGTTTTTTTTTAGTTCAAAACATTAACTTTGTCAGAAATTCATCTAACTATGACATTACTTTAACCTTTGTATTTTTAATGAATTTCAAAAGCTTTTTTTTAACAAAAACAATTATTTGTATTACATCTAAATATAATATTACTTTAACTTTTATTTTTTCAGTTGATTTCTAGGGTTTATTTAAAGTAAGAGTATGTATGGTAGAATTATTTTATAACATGTTGTGTTCAGACATTAGTTTGTAAAAAAGAATGTTTTTTTAAACATAACAAAATGCTATGTTTCCAAAATCTTTCTAAAACATGTGCCAGTATTAAACAAATAAATGTTCAATATTTCAATAGAAATTGTGTATTTGCTCCGATATTATAACTCTGAGATGTCATTACTCTCGCGAGAGCCTCGCAAAAAGCTCACGGACACTCACAAGATCATAAAGTTCTACATTTCATTGTAATCTATTCTAGTTCTTTATCATGTTTTCAGTTATTACCCATAACAGAGTAGTGAATATAAGATTGTTGGATAGTTTTTTTTTTTTATTATTTCCTCTCATGAGATGCTCGTGGAAGTCGGATGCACAGTCTCCTGTATGGACTCCGAGGGGGATGTACTTCCTGTTCAGCTCCCACGAACCAATTGTGAGATCGTACATTTAGAATTAAGTTAATTACAGTGTTTTAATGTAATTTTGAACAAAATAAAACATTAGACATTTTGATTAGGGTAGAAAAATGAATTATGTATTGTTCTATAGAAGATATAAAGGAATTATTTCTTTTATGGAAAAACAAGACACCTGCAAGACACTTGTGAGAGGTCCAGGAGAGAAAGCACACCTTAAGGAAGGATTGTGATTGGTGCATATGCATGTCTTTATTAAGAAGAAGAAGATTCCATCCTTTTTGTTTTATTTCACTATTTGACTATGGAAGAGTAGACATATTTGGCTTGCTCTCCTTTCTTGTTTCTTTGTCAGAAAAGATATGTCTTCATCAGATTCTGATGAACAGCCAGGGGCTTCTGCACCAGCTTAGAAATCTCAGCCACCCAAGGAATCCTTGGCGTGGCAATTCTTTGACATTACGCCAGGTGGCAAGAAAGTTGAAGTACGTTATTTGTAAATGTTGCAGGAAATGGTTCAGCCGGTAGAGCGAAAATTAACAGTATTGCATGAGTACTACAGGCATGTGGAGACACCTCAGGTCTATGCATCCGCAAAAACTTGCATGGGCAGAGTTGGCTCAGGCTGCAGAGCTAGACAGCTCTACAGGGGCTTCAACATCATTTGCTCCAGGAGATATTGTGCCCGCACAGGTTCAAAGTGCAGAGGTAGGCAATAACCCTGATTACCCGAATAAAGCCATAATTTACTGCTTGTGTAAGCAGAAAATTATTTGATCAGAGACAAACAGGTCTGCCCAGGACTAGCTTCTCCAAGAGCACAAGAGCCCCCTTAGCCAGTAGTTTTCTTTAACAGTTTTTTGTAAATGTTTCTCTTTTTTGTTTTTAAGGAGATACTGTTGGCGTTTCTTTAGTACCTCAAGTTGTATGTTTTTGTTCTACCTTTTTAAGAAAAATTTAAACTACCAAAAAATTAAAAATTTTGAAACTACAGACAAATCATAGTTTTTGAAAACTGTTACCAAAAAAATCTCTTTTCATAGCTACCCTCTACTTTGATCCTCTATGTTGTTTGCACTGTGTTTCCTTTTTTTCCCTTCTTAAAATCTCTTGTGAGACTCTTGCAAGAGCTGTAAAAACCCACCGTATTCAGCGGCTCTTGTGAGCCTCCTGCAAGAGTTTGCAGAGCTTGCGAAAGCCAGGGAGATAATATCGGTGTGCTTACTAATGTGTGTGGAAGGGTCGGTCACTCCATTCAGAAATCCCCCTCAAATGACCACTGTGCGTAGTAGTGTGTGTGGTGGGACTGGCCTCTTCTTTCAGACCTCTCTCCAAGATAACGGATGTATAGTGGGCTGTGGGGAGGGACTGGCTTCTCTATTCAGACCTCTGTCTCAGATGACAGGTGTGTGTAGTAGTGAGTGGAGAGGGACTGCCCTTTACTGTCTGACCTCTCTCTCAGAAGAAGGGTGTGCATATTAGGGTGTGTAGATGAACTGGGATCTCCTGTCAGCCCTTTCTCGCAGATGACGGGTGCTCATAGTGAGGTGTGTGTATGGCCTGCCCTCTCCTGTCGGACCTCTCTCTCAGATGACAGGTTAGTGTAGTAAGGTGTGTGCATGGGCTAGCCTCTACTTTTAGACCTCTCTCTCAGATGACGGGTGTACGTAGTAGTGAGTGGAGAGAGACTGCCCTTTCCTGTCAGACTTCTCTTTCTGGACTGGCCTCTTCTGTCAGACCTCTCTCTCTGATAATGGGTGTACATAGTAGGGTATGTGGAGACAGAGTGGCATCTCTGCAGAGCCCTCTCTCAGATGACAGGTGTGCATAGTACTGAGTGAAGAGGGACTGCCTTTTCCTGTCAGACCTATCTCTGAGATGACGGGTGTGCAAATTAGAGTGTGTACAAAGACTGGCCTCTCCTGTCAGACCTGTCTCTCAGATGACTTGTGTGTGTGTGTGTGTAGTAGGATGTGTCCATGGACTGGGCCCTCCTTACAGACTTGTCTCTCAGATGACATTTGTGTGCAGTAGGGTGTGGGAAGAGAGACTGCTGTTTCCTCTGAGACAGCTCTCTCAGATGGCAGCTGTGTGTAGTAGTGAGTGGACAGGGACTGCCCTTTCCTCTCAGACTTTTCTCTTACATGACAGGTGTTCGTATTCAGGTGTGTACATGGACTGGCCTCTTCTCTCAGACTTCTTTCTCAGATGGGTGGTGTGCATAATAGGGTCTGTACATGAACTAGCCTCTCCTTCTAGACCTCTCAGATGACAGGTGTACATAGTACGGTGGTTCGAGAGACTTGGCTGTTCGATGAGACAACTTTCTTAGATGACAGGTGTGTTTAGTAGGGTGCGTGGAGAGAGACTTGCCTCTCTGCTGAGACCTCTCTCTCATATGATAAGGGTACATAGTAGTGAGCGGAGAGGGACAGTCTTTTTGCTGTCAGATGTTTTTCTCAGACGACAGGTGTGCATATTAAGGTGTGTGCATGGACTGGCATCTCCTGCCAGACCTGTCTCTCAGATAGTAGTAAGGTGTCTGCATGGACCCGCCTCTCCTGTCAGGCCTCTTCTCAGATGACAGGTTGAGAAGTGGACTGTGTGGAGAGAGACTGGCCTCTCTGTTGAGACCTCTCTCTTGGATAACCGGTGTGCATAGTATGCTCTGCCTAGGGAAAGTTCTCCCTTCTAACACCCCTCTCTCTAATAATGGGTTGGCACAGTAGGGTGTGGGAAGAGACTGTACTCTACTCACACTCTTACCAAGCCAAGAGCATAAATAGTAGACTAAAAAGCATCTCCAGGAAGACTCCTTCCCACAGTAGCAAGTTTGCATACTACAGTATATTCAAAGATCACTTACTCCTTCATACTGTTCATAATAGCGCAGGAGTCTCTTGAGATCGTAACTTTTTAAAAAAATAAGAATTACCTATCTACTCATTACAGTACTTGTCTCTTACACACTTCCTCTTAAAAACAAGAGCCACAATATCCACTCCTACTAATAGAGTATAATGACAATTCATCTACTCATTTTTACTATTCATAATCCTGCAAAAGTCCTGCAAGATCATAAAAATGAGTTTAAAACAATATACATTTATTATCATCACAGTGGTTATCCTTAGACTTCTCATTTCTACCTCTAGGAGGACAGCATGCGTTTCTACTGCCACGTTATATAGCTTTTCACTTAATTTCCACAACACCTTTACATTTTCACAATAAACAGTAAAGCCTGCCATTTAATTTCTACATTCCAACAGCCAGCCAATCAAAGCACTCGCAGGAGCCTCTTGCTCCCACAAGAGTGTGAAGGCTCAGGGGAAAAACAGGCCTCTCAACCAATCCTACGGCTCCATTTTCTATTCCATGCTCTCTCAGGAGGCTAATGGGACTCTCACAAGCCCAACTGCTAAAATGTACAATTTATTTTACCCTTACTTTCTCAAAGGCTACTGAATGGATTTACACCAAATCACAAAAAGCATGTCAGGAGTCCCCAAGGTGATTAGGGTTAAATCATATCTCTGTTCTAGGTTAAACCTTCATGTTTCTATGTAAACATAATGTGCTGTGTTACACAATTGGTTTTATCAATGCTTGTTTTACCAATGCTTGTTTGCTAATGTGAGCAGGTGTAGACATGTGCTTCTAATTGGGTGTGGTGTAGACATGTGCTTCTAATTGGCTGTGGTGACTCATCCATATGTGGAAACTCAACTGCTTTCCTGATTGGCTATTAATAGCAGAGTGAAGCATGCCTCCCTGCTTGTCTTTGTTTTGCTTCCTGATCTCAGCATCTGAATTGGCAGTCCAGCCCCTGCCACCATCCTCGTATTCAGGACTTTTGAGGCAATTCTTTTCTTTGTTCCTGTACCAGCTGACACCAGGCATTCCTCCAGCACTCCAGAAAAGACTGCAGCTAAGTAACTAGTATTCTCCAGGGAGTTTGTTCTTTGAGCCCCGCGCTTTCCTAGAACAGCTGGTGTATTTCAGGCCTCGTATTTTGGCAGAGTGCTTATCTTGAAGAGACAAATGCATTTCTGAACATTCTACATTATTATTGTAGTTAGTTGCCTAAATGTGCTTTAGGAAATCTGCTTGAGCTCAACTACTACAAAAAGTGACAGTGCAATTTTAAAAGAGCATTTACGTGACTTTTCTTTCTCTAATAGCATAACTCTTGGATTTAAATTGTGTCATTCATGCCTGTGTTTTAGGTTTGAGGAATTTGCTTTTGAAGGGTTTTTCACACACACAGTGAAACCAAACCAAACTGTGCCACCCTAACTGTTTAAACCCAGAGTGGACTTTGTATTTCTTGGATTGTTTAGTTTAACCATATGCATGTTGGAAAGTTATATGTGATATGATTAATGCCCTTGTATGTCTTTCTTGTGCATGATAAGTGCAACCACAGTTCTAATTGTAGTGTGCAACAGTGAATCTCTGTGAAGCCAGCCCTAGTTTCGCAGTACTTATTGTTATGATACTCAGTTTGGGTTTTTGGTAATGCAGTGTTAGAAATTGTGCCAACAGTTATTATTATCCAAGAAAAGTGCTGGAGCATCCCCGTGTTCTTCTACAGCTCCCGTGCCCATATCAGAAAGAGTAATTCAGTTTCAAGGAAGTTGAGTGCACAAACTCTACTATCACTCTGTCAACAACGACCTGCCCCCCAAAGATACAGGGTGCCTGGCTGGACCGGCAAGACGTGACAGGGTTTTGTCTCTTTCTCTTCCACTCCCCCTTTCCTTTTGGGACACCTGCCAGGGTTTCTGTGTCCACCAGGAAGTGCCGAGAGGTGTTCCAGGAGGTCGGGGCATACCATTGCCCCTGCAGACATCCTGCTTTTCAGGAGAGTGGCCCGTCTCGACAAAGCACAATCTGCAGACCATCATCTAGCTGCCTGCTGAATTTGGTGTGATTCTGTTCAGCAGTTTTTGCTAAAACCTGTCTTAAAGAAGTCCATGGAAAATGCATGGGGATTTTGTGTTTTGGGACCTCCCTTTTTTCACGTCCGCTGCTTGATGGATCACCCCGAAACTTATACATATTTATATATATATATAGTTAGGTCCTAGTTTCCATAGAAAAAACACTTTTTGACTTGCCTATATCTTTGGCACCGGATGATGTATCTTCACAAACTTTTCCCCAAAAAATTGTCGCTCACGTCAGCTGCTGTCTGGAAAGTTTCAAGATGATCCGTGAAGTGGGGGCCGAGAAAAAGGGGGTCCCAAAACGTTTTCCCCATGTTAATTCCCATAGGGTTATTGAACAGGACTACAACCCAAACCGCTGGTCGGAATTACACCAAATTTGACAGAAAAGTAGCTCTTGGTCCAGAAAGTGCCCGTTTTGTTATTTTGTGTAAATCGGTTCAGTAGTTTTTGAGATATTAAAGAAAATTCTAATTTGTATATACAGGGATGCAAAGACTCAGAGAACACTCCTGCTCTCATTCTGAGATCTGATTGGCTGTCAGCAGTTCAACAAGGGAGTGTTGCCAACCATCTTTGGACTCGGCTTCAGCTGAGTCCCTGAAGGAAAGTTTTTAAAAAAAGAAACAGGGCCAGGATAGGGACACCCTGATCCCTTACCTCTGGTGCTGGGGTCCCAGAGGGACCCCGTCAGGGCAAAAAAGCATTTTTTTAAAAACTCTCACTGAGAGTCGCAGCAGATTCGGTGAAAAAAAAAAAAAAAACAAGCATGGGCTCCTGTGCTTGTTTTGGAAACATCTCACGGGTGGGCCAGGTCCCAGGTACATTGTTTAAGAAAAAGGATGGGGGCACATGGGGACCCTCTCCTGAAGCTCATTGTGCCCAAGGGACCACCACCTCCCCAGGGCTAAATGTTTGTAATGGGGGCAGCCTGGACTGCCCCCTCAGCTCCAGGGACCACCACCTCCCCAAAGCTAAATGACAGTAATGGGGAGGCCTCGCAGATCCTCCTTCCCCCAGGCTCCAGGGACCAACACCAACCCGTGGCCAAACTTAGATTTGAAAGTGGGAGGGGAGCCGCGTGGCCTCCTTCCTGGGCTATATATGGCCCCAGGGACCTCCACCTCTCTGGGGCTGGCCCATGAAAACAGAAGGAGGGGGACCACGCGCCCCCTCCTGGAGTCAATAATGGCCCTGGTGAGCCCACCCCCTCAGGGCCGGCTCCTGCTATGTCCCGGGGGTAGGGGTTTGATCTGACTGGGGCACGAGTTGTAGTTACCTTAGGGTGCGGGCTATAGTTATTTGAAATAACTCTAACTATAAGTTCTGAAATTCTATGGTTTTGTGTGAGTAAATTCAGAACCTAACTATAACATCCCTGTAACCTTTGGGTTTTTTAAGTGAATTTCTATGTTTTTAAAAAATGTATTTCCTAACTATAAATTCCCTATAACCTTAGTTTTTTTCAGTGACTATAAATATATATATATATATATATATATTTATATATATATATATATATATATATATATATATATATACATACTCACACACACACATATATATGTGTGCATATATATATATATATATATATATATATATATATATATATATATATATATATATATAATTAATTATATATGATATGTATTTTATTACCATGCATAAATCCAACCACATCGACAACCAAAGGCAATGCGCAGGCGGGGGTTGGTTGCAAGGCCTGCTGCCAACAACCCCCAGACGCAGCCAAACCTACATAGCTCATGGCTTTTAGCCATGCACAGCATGAGGTTGAATGCAGGGCCTAGCTTACAGCCAGGCTCTGTGTCCAACTCAACTCCATGCTGTGCATGAACTTTGGCCATGAGCTCTGGCTGTTGCACACAGGGCCTTGCCTGCAGCCAGGTCCTGTGCCCAACCACTCCCAGAGGCAGCCAACTCCATGCCGTGCATGTACTTTGGTTGTGCCCAGTGTAAGGTTGGCCATAGGGCCTGACTTGTGGACAGGCCCTGTGCCCAAGCCCCCCACAGGTAGCCAACCCCACACAGGCTGCCACGTGACCTCCCTTCCTGATCCTTATCAGTCCCTGGGGACCCCATCCTGTGGGACCAATTTCAATTAAAAAGGGGAGGCACAAGAGGGCCTTCCTCCTCGAGCCTCATTAGGCCCTGGGAAACCCATCCACCGGGCCCAAATTCAGGTTGGTCACCTCCCCAAGCCTTCATAGGCTCTGGGAACCCCATCCCCAGGGCAGTACCTTAATTTATAGGGGAGGGGGGCCATGTGGCCTCCTCCCAAAGGCTTTGTGGGCCCTGTGGACCCCATCACTGGGACTAAATTCTATAAAAAATGAAAAGGTGACCACATGGCTCCCCTCCCCGTGCCTCGTTAGGCTAGGGGGACCCCATCCCATGGAACCAAATACATTTAAAAAAGGTGAAGAGAGCCCCTGTCCCCCCTTCGTGAGCCTCATTAGGCCCTGAGACCCCATCCTCTGGGGCCAAACTCAATATGGACCCTTTCCCAAACCTTCATAGGTCCCAGTAACCCCACCCCTGGGGCTGTACCTTATTTAAAAAGGGAGGAGGCTTTGGGGGACCCTCTCTGAGCTTTCCCAGGCCCTAGGGACTCCATCTCCCAGAGCTTCTCTTTATTATAGATGGGTGCTCAGGTGCCCACCCATTGCACCCAACAAGCAACACATTGAGTCTCAGGGCCTCCATGGCCTCAGCTTCCTCTTACACAGAGGGATCAGCTATCTATGCTTACTCCCTCCAGGAAAGAACAATATGTGTTCTGATTCCCTGGCCGCAGAAGTGTGGACAGGACAATAGAACATAAGTCTGCTCCCTGATGTGGGAGCATGTTTAAATCTCCTGTCGGCTGCGAGCAGACACACGGTTTGCTCTTGACTGATGGAAGATTTACAAATGCATGCACCAGACTGGAGCAAACATGTTTCCCTGCCCTCGCCATGCACTGCTAATTACCCCACATATTACAGCACTCATGACAACTTCTAGAGCATCATTAAAAATATAAATGAAAGGTTAGCAGTCAAATTGTGGAAGAAAAAACTGTACAAGGCGGTGGCGCAGGTTATAGTTACCTTAGGGCACACGTTATAGTGACTTGAGATAACTATAACCTCTGAATTTTTGGTTTTGTATGTTTATAATGTGACCCTAACTATAACGTTTCTACTTTAGGGCTTAGGGCCAGACATATCAAGCATTTTGTTCAGTCGCAAACATCCTGATTCGCAGAATCGAACCGTTTGCAACCAGAAAAATGCATTTTGGTATGTATTAATCCCAAACTGCGATTCAGTAGCATGTTACCGAACTGCAGTTTGGAATTGTGAATACATACCGATTCAGTATTAGGAAGGGGCATGTTTAGGGCATCTCCTTCTAATACCGAATTGCAGTGGTAAGAATGTTTTGTGATTGCTGTCGCAAAACTGTCGTAGTTTGGACTCTTGTTCTAGGCAAGACTGCTGGTTTAAGGATGATAGTACTTATGTTTGTAGGCGACTATGCCTATCCTGCAACAAGTCGCAACTGTCATCCCAACCCTTCCGGCTCACTAGCAGCACCTCACCAAAAACCCAAATAGTAAAATCATCTCAGGGAGTGTAGTGGTTAAACAGAGATTACCCCTTTCTCACAGATACATCATGTCTCATTCAAACACAGGCAATAACGAAGATGCAGTAGAGTTTCAATGGTTTTTATTTAACACAACTACAGTCTGCGATAAGTTGCATGGGCTGCAATGATTAGGATACTGAACAGTGCAAGAAACAGAATTGTAAAGACAAGAGTCATTATTACAAAGACCCCCACCATCTTGCAATAGCATGGAGAGACATAAGGTGTGTAATATGTCCTAATACCCTATCATGATAGGCCTAACCTCCTACCTAAAGGAGAGCTGGGTATGTTAAACCTAATCTGCCAATGCCATGTCCATGAGAGGAGCCCCCAACCCTCGTTACCTTGGAATTAGGTCTCTATCTCAGACTCCGCAGGGACACGAAGACTGGTTCATCGTCAAGACGACGTGCAGCATCGATATCAGCGATGGTGGCGATGCCCTCTGGTCGGAATCCCTCTGATTATCTGTCTAAAGTGAGATGTATTTATACAGATCTACTTGGACCCAAGATGTAGGTGTGTTCCCAAACAATAGATAACAGGCATGCTTGGGGTGGCAATTAATATAAACAATTCCGTCGAAAGTATAGAGAGGGAAAGTCCCTAAGTGTGAGCACCTACTGTTTGTTTGTCTTTGTCACTTGATCTTGACGCTTTAACGCAGTGGCACTGATAATGCAAAGCATAACAATTGGCCTAACTATAAACAAGGCAGCCATCTTAGAGGAATTAAATAATTAAATGGGCTAAGACAGAGCAAGCTAAGTAGGTTAAAAGTCACTAGGTGACGGGGGCACGTGTCTGCAAGCCGAAGGCTAAGCTAACTCCTGTTATCCCATTAAAACAAACTAGGATTCACTACACCCTCCAAATTGCCGTAACAGGTATGACGAAGGTACAGGAACCCAAACGCTAAAATTGCTCTGAACTAAAAAGCTAAAAGCATAAAAACTAGCTAAAAAACATTTAAAATATGTTAAAAGATGGTAAGAATATTAGCTAAAAATACATACAGAGAATGTTAATATCAACCATGACAAGCACAGCAGGCCAAAGTAAAGGCAATTTGAATGCATACTTTTAATCGGGAATGGCAAGCCAATTTATCAAATTATTTGCTATAGTCATGAGCTCGAAGAGTGTCATTGAAGTCAACAACCAAGGACCTCAAAAATGAGTACACATCATCAGATGTTAAGTCGATCGCCGGGCGGGCAAACGGATCCACAGAGCAGTAGTGCGTGTCAGTCTCTAGTGCAGAGCCATCTGCAGCAGTGCCATCGTCCATGGTAGACGTTAGAACGGAAGGCTCATTAGTGGCCTCGCGGAGCAACCTTAGTCTCAAGGGGCATGACCGTGAATGAACCCTCATCGGGGACATCAGCAGTTCGTGGTCCACAGGAGCTGCCGGAGCAACAGCAAGACACACCATAGGCAGGTGTTCGAAGAGGCACCACACGCAGTGGAAAACTGGTTGTATGCACCAGAGAAGAGGCCGAAATGACAACGACCAATCATGCTCCAATTCCACCAGCAAGGGGGCACCGAAGATCCGAACCATACATTCACGGCACAGTTGAGTTGGTGGGAGTGGCTCCATTGCTCTGGGTATCTGGAAAGAAACAACCACTGCAAATCAGAAGAAATAGCAGTAGCAGTCCGCCAATCAATGCCAAAATAATCGGAAAACCACCAAACACGCTTGAAAAGAGCGAATGGATGGCTGATGGGATGACTCCGAAAACAGTCTGGAAGATGGACACGAAACAAGACCCGACAGCCTTAAAGAAATGGACAATCCCAGTAGTGCTAGAAGCATTGAATATTCTGGATACCAGTTCTCCAAAGTGCTTGGGGAAGTTGGTATTTAATAGGGATTGTATCTCGGCTGATGATCTCGCCATCTGGAGAGCATACGTCTCTCTAGCGGATGTCAACGCAACCTGTTTTTGATTCAATAGCGCCTTTAGTCTGCTCAGCTTGTCATAATTTACATTAATAGTATCTATGTGGGGCCACATGTCAGATACTTTTATCTCTTGTGTGTGGGGGGGAATAAAACATGTCCGCAACACGTAACGACCTTCGAGACCATGACTGTGTAGGCAATCCCTGGTCGTATGCCGCAACAACTTTGATCGCTCAGTACCACATAACTTCCATCGGAAAGTACATGAAATACTGGTCGAATCAAAGAGATGGGTGTACCCTTCAGAAAACAGGCCAAGTTTGCAACCCCCACATTGCAAAGGCCGTGAAGGCACACCTGCTTACATATCATTGAATGGCTAACAGTAGTCTCACATTCGCTTCCGCTTAGAAAAAACACTGTTTCGCCGTTCAAACATTTATAATCAAAGGGCAGCTCCCACTCTTCTTTAATATAGCTATCGCCTAGTTGCTCGAACCTGCCCACTGCAAGATGTTTCAAGCAACTTGAGAAACGAAAGGTAGAAATGGGCAAGTTAATTATTCAGTGTAAGAGCCAAATAGTTGAAGGACTCTCTGCTATCGTGAAGGGCAACTTATCTAACTTCTCAATGTGAAGCATGGTGAAACTAGCTTCCCTTTTAGCCATTGTCTGTTGTTCCACGGAAAGATTAAAAGCAGTGAACAATTCACTACCGTTAATATACTTCCATGGAATGCGGCCATTTTTCAGTGTCTGTAATGTCCAACCTAGCTGGATGATGGAACGCAGCTGTGTTTGTCCTTGATATAACCGGAACAAGTCTGTCTGAGTAATATCTATAGCAGATGGCACAATGTTTGATAGTGAATAAATCCTGTTGGACAGAGTGTTCATGCCGTTGTCGACAACTGCTAAAGCCTTCTCTAAGTTTTCCTTATCTAATTGCCTCTAGCGTGCAGCAGCTTCTATCTATGAAAGTTTCCAGATCTCATTATACATAGCATATAGAAACCTTTTAGAGCGCTGTTTCCTAGGACCTAGCAGAAAATCCTGCAAGTCTACATCTTCAGAAAGAGCGTTAAGATGTTTCTTAACTGCGGCTAACGTGTTAGTCTGTACCCACTGTTGGCACAGTTTACCCACACTGTATGTTGTAATTATACCTGTATGTTGACCTGATACAAAGCGAGGGTCTGGCCTGTTAATTGAAAAAAACCCTGAAGAGTTAAAAAAACGTGCTTAACACCCATTGGTCTCAGTTGGCCATATTAACCACCCGCTGGGACTGGAAAGTGAGGAATTATAGGTACCAGCCTTAACCATTGCATCTAGTTTGTCCTCGGTGATGTTAATGAAATTTTGCCAATCATTAAACTTTGCCGGTGTGGGGATACTGGGCGTGTTCATGTCTTTAATTTTTGCTAACCCCAGACAGGATGTCTGTTGAATCATGTCATTTAAAAAGATCATTTGCACAGATATCAGGCATGCTCTAAATAAAGCTGCTTTGCTCTGTATCTGCCAATCTTGTGTTCCCCATACACTTTTTAAGTCGATAGTGCTCTTCCAGTATTCGCAACCTTCAACTGCGAGCCGGGAAACAAAGGGATCTGAATAAATCAGTTTCGTGTTGGTTCGCAAAATCTTCCTAGTTTGTGAAGGAGGTGACTTGAAATAATATGACTCAACATTTTTCGTGTCATGCCCAGTGAAATATGTAAATTTATCTGAATAGTGTTTTGGCCTCCCCACTGGTGGTGTTAAACAGTGTTCCCACTGTGTACAGTTTAATACTGGCCTGTGTCTAGTGGCACGGTGTAGGTAGTAATGTCCCCAATTGTTGTAACAGAACATTTCCTCATAATTCATTGTATGTTCATATATATCATCACTTTCAAATACGGAATAGTCCTTCATTTCAGTTAGCATGGAATCAACTGTTTGGACATCCCAATCATCAGATACAACATCAGGTGTAATCACATCTGTCATAGATATTTTGAACACCTATGGAATTTGAATAACCTCAGTAGGCCTGTGTATATGAAAGGGAACATTGTCCCATACAATCCCATCAGAAATTGGTATTGCTGTAATGTTCCCAAGGGACAAGTCTCTTCGGACCTTATGTGAGGAATGATATGGAGTTAAGACTTCATCCACAGGCTCAACAGAGGAGCATTCAGGAATATAGTGACCATTTATAAGCAAAAAGAAAACAGTCACAAAACCAACCCCAAAAAATAATGCTGAAAATGTCAAACAGAACCACAAATGGTTCCATGGGTAGTTTAAATAGTTCATTTTAAGCCATTGATACATCTTACGTGTTTTTGAAACATAGTCAATCACAATAGTGGATGAGTCTGAGGAAAAGTCATCAATGTCAACGAAATAGCCAGAAGCAGTCTCTGCAAATACTGGAGCCGGTGCATTACTTGTACATTGGTCCACTTCACGTGGAGAGTCATGGTAGACAGTGTCATCAGTCTGTGTAGTGTTCGTGTAGAAAACAGCCAAATCTTGGACTGGTGTTGTCATTGAAGTGGTAACTGGAACTAGCAAGAGTTCGTTTTCCGCCCTCCCCATGGTCGAGGAGGTATCTGTAACAGCATTGGACATTGTTGCATAGTCTGTAGTAGTGTTGTTCATCCTACTATGTATAGGTATGTCCTGTTGGGTAGTGAGAGGGGATCGGGAACTACCCAAGGGACCTCTTGGTCTACTATGAAGGATCGGCCACATGGTGTAGTTTGATGTCATCAATGGAAATTAATCTGTTCGCTCCGGAACCAGACAGTGGTGGTAAGATGACAGTCCTGGTACCTTGAATTCCCAAGACCAGTAAAGGTGCTCTGTATGATGGACCGAATTCCTTCTTCACAGCGATCTTCTCACGAACCAGATCCCCAACTTTAGGAATCCAGGCAGTCAAAGTTTTCGCTAAATCCCTTATTCCTAAAGTGGCAGCACTGGTAGATGATTTATCATCACAAAATTGCTGAAGCTCCTTTAAAACAGTGAGACGTTCATTTATGTCAAATGGTGTTTCTGCGGCCACCAAACCAGAGGCATCAAGATCTGGGACATACATAGGTATCCCAAAGAGAACCTCATAAGGAGTGTGTCCCCCCCAAGGACCGTCTTGGCAGATTATTCAGTGCTCTCTGGACCCCATATAGGTGATGAAGCCAACTGCGGCCTGAACCTAATACCCGAGCTGTTAAGGACTGCTTTAGATCACGGTTCCGCCTCTCCACAACTGAATTTTCCTCTGGATGGTATGGTGAGGAGTAATGGAGTTCAACACCCATCGTCCCCATGGTGTCCCTGAATGCCTTAGAGGCAAATGCAGGGCCCTGGTCCGAATGGAATGCTGCAACCGCATATGTACCGATACAGATCAGCAAGTCTTTTATAACAGTGTGAGCGTCAGCCGACTGCTGCGGCCATACCCACAGGAATCTAGAACAAGAATCTACAGCGACTAAGATGTATTTGTATGCACCATCAGGTTGGAGTGGACCGCAATTATCTAGGTACACAGATTGAAGAGGCCTACTGGACACTAAGAGGGATGTCTGTGGTGGGCGTTTGATATAGGATCCCTTTATTTGCTGGCATATGTCACAACAAAGGACATATTTCTTTGTCCGTCTGCATAGACCAGGCCACCAGAAGCATTTCTGTAAGAGTGGTATTGTGGCCAAAATACCAGCATGTGCAGAAGCGACACCCTCATGCGCTGCTTTTACTAGATCTAATCTCTGGTCTTCATTGGGGATCACTCGATCTCCAACCCCAGGAATTGTTGCGTAGGCAACATTCTGTGCACTGATGTGATAAGAATAATTTGTGGGGTATCCTTTCGGGAGGGGCTTGCCTGCAGCCGAAGCTTTCACGGCAGTCAGTATTTCATCATCCAATCTCGTTTGAGAACGAGTCACTGCAGCCACAGAAGCCGTAGATACTGCAGATTTGGCTGCTTCATCAGCCAAAGTATTGCCAGTAATGTGCACTCCTACACGTTGATGGCCCAATGTATGTACTACATGGACTCACGGTAGCTTATCCTTAAGATCAGCCACCCTCCCCCCCCAATATCTTGTGTTTAATGGTGTTCCCTTTAGAATCTCTAAACCCGTTTAGCTTCCAGTGACTAAGATAATCATTGTATGACTGGACGCAGTAGTATGAGTCACAGACTATTAAAGTCAGGCATTCTGGCTCTGTGTGTTCTAGCGCTAATATAAGAGCTTTAAGTTCAGCCAACTGAGCTGTGCAGTCCCCTAGGGTCTGCGTGTAGGTATTGTGAGGGTGGAAAACTCCATCCTCCATCACACCGCTCACGGCTGCGCAAGCGGCTGAGTATTGGTGTTTGGTACCTACAGCTGGTTGTGCTGAACCATCAGTGTAGATGACAGTATGGTATCTGTCTAGTGGAAGGATGTTTAGAGGAGAGGGGTACTCCTGTTCGTACTGGAGAAACTCTTGTGTCTGAAGTTTTGGATCAAGGATATAGGGGGTCATTCTGACCCTGGCGGTAGACTACCGTCAGGCCAACAACCGCGGATGCACCGCCAACAGGCTGGCGGTGCATCCATGGGCATTCTGACCACGGCGGTACCGCCGCGGTCAGAAACGGAAAACCGGCGGTGTCCCGCCGGTTTCCCGCTGCCCTGGGGAATCCTCCATGGCGGTGCTGCAGGCAGCGCCGCCATGGGGATTCTGACCCCCTTACCGCCAGCCTGGCTCTGGCGGTTTTGACCGCCAGAACCTGGCTGGCGGTAACGGGTGTCGCGGGGCCCCTGGGGGCCCCAACAAGATTTTCAGTGTCTGCCAAGCAGACACTGAAAATCGCGACGGGTGCAACTGCACCCGTTGCACCCCTTCCACTCCGCCGGCTCCATTCGGAGCCGGCATCCTCATGGAAGGGGGTTTCCCGCTGGGCTGGCGGGCGGCCTTCTGGCGGTCGCCCGCCAGCCCAGCGGGAAACTCAGAATTACCGCGGCGGTCTTCTGACCGCGCAGCGGTATTCTGACGGCGGAACTTTGGCGGGCGGCCTCCGCCGCCCGCCAAAGTCAGAATGACCCCCATAGTCTACATCAGTGGCGGTCAGAGACGTTACCCACTGTATCCAACGTGGATGTAATGCTTTAGCGTTGGGAACGCTTGCTTTGGTGACAGCCTCTAAGGCTGGCACTGGGGTAACGACAATAATGTGCTTCCCTTGGGCAAGTGGCCTCTCCTTAATGACAGCCATCTGAACTGCAGTCAGAATCTTTTCTGTAGGTGCAAATGGTTGTTCTGCATTGGAGTATAAATGTGATTTATATGCTATAGGTACTGTGTCGCCTTCATTGAAGGTGACATAAGTAAATCCAATGGCACCAGCTATTATTCTGATGACCAAGCTTGTTTTATATTCACGTGTGTGCAAGTGTTTAGCTTTTAGCATGTCCTGTTGCAATTCCCTAAGGATGGGTGTGTGTTCAACTGTCTCTAGTGTCTGCTAGAAAAATTAGTAACCGAGGTCTGCAAATCCCAAAATGATCTCATCAACCCTTACAAGGTGAATGTTGAGGTCGTCGTCCGTGAGATATATGTCATCCACGTAGGATATTGCCCCGGGATCAATATCATGTAATATTGATGTTACACGGGCTGGAAACAGTCCTGGGCTGTTCTTATAGCCTTGGGGTAAACGACAGAAGCGTTTCTGTGAGCCAAATGAGAATGCACTCAGGTCCCGACTTTCATGTGCTAAATTCTGGCAGAAAAATCCATTCGAAATATCTAACGTTGTTTTATATTTTTTACGCACTATGTTGTTTATTAGTGCCATGCTATGTGAGTTTTGTATAGCATATGTAAGTGCGTGACTATTTAAATGTCTGCAATCAATGACTATTCTGTAGGAATGGTCTGGCTTTGCAACGGGGAATAACGGGTTATTCATTGCAGATGTATAGGGTTCAATTACTCCCTGATACTCAAGCTGAGTGAGGGTCTCCCTCACTGGAGATTTTGCTTCATGTTTAACAGGATATTGTGGCTGCGGTTGGGGTGTAGTCCTAATGGGAATAACATGACAAGGAGACTCCTTGTCCCAACCTACATGATTGCGGTATAATGCAAGAGCCTGCCCTAAAGCCCATTCAGTAGCATAGGCTTGTTTTTCTGTTTCTGGACAAGATTAGAGAAAGAAGGCAAAATGACATCTTCCCCATGTGGGAGTTTACAGACGTGCTCAGGTGGCCAATCTCTTTCGGCCAATAGGATGTCACTAGTGAGTTCATCCCAGAATTTCACACCAATGGTGCGCTCCAGGTCTCCCTCTATTTGAATGTTTAAATCATAAACCCTCTCGAGTGGGAGAACGCGGCTGTCTGCAGTCTCAACTGCAATAAAATCGCTAGTTGCTGTCGCATCCAGATGATCTTTCAGACTCTGGCGACATATTGTGACCTCTGTCACTGCCCACGTCTTGTTCCTCAACAGTGTTCTCAAGTGTACTAGCATTTTTAGCTGACAGTGCTGTCACCTTTTTCTTTTTAAACTGTGGCTTTTGCTAAGGAGTCTTTTCTTCTTTTTTAATTGTTGACTGCGGCGAGTCTTTCTTTTGTTTCACGTATTCGGGATATCGATCAGGACAGCTCCCTCTCTCGCTACGACTATCCGGTGCATCCTGAAAGGAACGAGAGGGACGTGAATCAGTATATCTGTCAGGAGTTTTGATATTCTCCCTATTTCTGAGATTGTATCTCCTTTCGGAGTTCTCCGGGTGTGGAGAATCAGCTCTTTTATTCCGTCTATCCTTAAATTCTTTTTGTTTTTCCCAGTGCTTTTTAGAGCCCTCTTGTGCCTGCTTCGTACATTCCTTAAGGGTGGTACTTTCTAATTCCAATTTCTTTGGTTTGTCTCCCAAACTATCCCGCCCTATACTAGTATAGGTATCGGAAATTATTTTCGGTAGCTGTCTCTCCTGTTCCAATTGTGGAGTGTCTCAGAGACGCTGGCGTATTGCCAGTGCTACTGCTTCCCCTTTAATATTGCTGAGTATTATTGAGGAAACTGCGCCAAAGTTACGCATTAATTTCATTCCCAAATCTAAGGCTGGTGCAGCCCCATGCTCATTCTGTATTTGTTTTAACACTTCCGGTAAATTGGCAAGTGTCGGGGTACCATGTGTAGTGGTATATATAGCAGCGAAGACTGTACCCCATGTTGCGCAGTCATCCATCGAGGGAACCATCCCGAAGGGCAAGCACATTGTGAGAAGCCTATGTTTTTTCTGTGGTCCCGTATGGGGAAACACAGCTTCCAACTGATTTGTTTTCTGGGCAATCCAGAACGGTATTTTTTCTCATTCTGTGGGTACTTTACCCATGAAAGTATGCACTGTTTGTGGATTAATCCCTGTAGCCAATTGGTAACCACCAGGTGCTGGTGGAGCTGGACACGCAGGTGTTGTGTTCAAAGTTCGCATTACGAACTGAACTAGTCGTCTATATAATGTCACCAATTCATTATATACATTTCGCAGATCTGCTATTGGCATATTTGGTGTGCCTGGGTGAGGTGTGTATGTGGCAAACATAGGCCACGTTGGTCCATCATTACTTAAAGGACCTAGGGGGTCATTCTGACCCCGGCCGGCGGCGGAAGCCGGCGGCCTGGCTGGGACCGCCAGAATACCGCTGCGCGGTCAAAAGACCGCCGCGGGTATTCTGGGTTTCCTGCTGGGCTGGCGGGCGACCGCCAGAAGGCCGCCCGCCAGCCCAGCGGGAAACACCCTTCCATGAGGATGCCGGCTCCGAATGGAGCCGGCTGAGTGGAAGGGGTGCGACGGGTGCAGTTGCACCCATCGCGATTTTCAGTGTCTGCATGGCAGACACTGAAAATCTTTGTGGGGCCCTGTTACGGGGGCCCCTGCAGTGCCCATGCCATTGGCATGGGCACTGCTGGGGCCCCCAGGGGCCCCACGACACCCCATACCGCCATTCTGTTCCCGGCGGCCAAAACCACCAGGAACAGGATGGCGGTATGGGGGTCGGAATCCCCATGGCGGCACAGCAAGCTGCGCCGCCATGGCGGATTCCCCAGGGCAGCGGGAAACCGGCGGTACACCGCCGGTTTTCCGTTTCTGACCGCGGCTGTACCGCCGCGGTCAGAATGCCCATGGGAGCACCGCCAGCCTGTTGGCGGTGCTCCCGCGGTCGTTGGCCCTGGCGGATTTTACCGCCAGGGTCAGAATGACCCCCCTAGTCTCACTCTTTGTAATACATGTGCTAGGGCGCCTTCAAACCAGTTCTGATGCTCTTGGTATGTGAGCGATATTTCAGGAAACTGGTATGCTTGGTACTGTTGAGGTACATTTGTAATTTTGTATGTGTGGAATGTATGTGTTCTTTGGTCTACCTCAGTAAAGGTGACTCAACAGTAAAATGTTTCTGTTTGGTATGCTTCATTAGCTTCTATTATGAGTGTAACATCCCCGCCCTCTTCTGTAAGGCCATGCGCTATTAAGGCCCTCATTCTGACCCTGGCGGTCGGCGGAGAGACGGCGGTCGGACCGCGAACAGACCGGCGGTATTAAAAATGGCATTCTGACCGCGGCAGTCCCCGCCGCGACCGACCGCCACTTCTCCACTCCGACCGCCACGGCGGTCATGACCGCGGGGCTGGAGTTTGCGCACTCCGGCCCGGCGGTCGTCCCAAGACCGCCAAGGGTATTATGACCCTGCCTACCGCCGCGGTTTCTTGCGGGCGGGAACCGCCGTGCGAACCATGGCGGTAAGCACTATCGGGGCCAGGGAATTCCTTCCCTGGCACTGATAGGGGTCTCCCCCACCCCCCACTACCCACCCGAGTCCTCCCCCCACACCCTCCACCCCCCTGCCGCCCCCCAGAGGTGGTACGAACCCCCTCCCCACCCCCACCCCGACATGCACATACATGCACCCCGACATGCACACCCCCCCAACATGCACATATACACACCCCCTACACACACATACACAACGGGGACACATACCCGCACACATACATGCAGACATGCGCACCTGCCGAACAGCACACATTACCCATAGACACAGCAGCACCCCCCGCCCGCATACACGCACTCACACACCCCCTCTACACACTCACACGCACACCCCCATGCACGCCCACATCACACAACACCTCCCCACCCCCTCCCCTCACGGACGGTCAACTTACCTTGTGCGTTGGTCCTCCGGGAGGCGACGGGAGCCATGGGGAGGTGACCGCCAACAGAAGACCGCCAACAGAAGACCGCCACACAGAAATGTGGGTCGTAATTCTGTGGGCGGTGTTCTGCTGGCGTGGCGGTGGAGGTTGACCAGTCTCCACTTTCCCGCCGACCGCCAGTGTGGCTGCTGGCGGTTTTCCGGCGGAACGCTCCCAGCGGTCAGAATGCGCACAGCGGCATACCGCCGCGGTCGGCGGTCTTCACCGCGGCGGTAACTCGGCGGTCTTGCGAAAAGACCGCCAAGGTCAGAATGAGGGCCTAAGTGTTGTATTAGTGCATGTCTAGCATTCGCAGGAATTTCTATGGCGTTAGCCATATTTGTTTAGAGAAATGGAACACCAAATGGGGAGTAAAGTCCTTTTATGAGTTCGAGCTCGAATAACCTACAGCCTGATCAGTTGTTACCCTTTCAGCTGAGGAGGATTTTCCCAAAGACCACAGACGTCTCCGTATAATGGTACTTAGGGTACCTGTTGTCTGTGAGACAGTGATAGTCAGGGTCTCCGTACATTAGTGCCTAAACAGCATCGTTGGTGGCGCCATGTCGTAGTTTGGACTCTTGCTCTAGGCAAGCCTACTGGTTTAAGGATGACAGTACTTATGTTTGTAGGCGACCATGCCTATCCTGCAACAAAAATCCAAATAGTAAAAGGTGATTTGTGGCAGCCTTTACGCATGGACTCAAGAGTACGACATCTCAGGGAGTGTAGTGGTTAAACGGAGATTACCCCTTTCTCACAGATACATCATGTCTCATTCAAACACAGGCAATAACGAAGATGCAGTAGAGTTTCAATGGTATTTATTTAACACAACTGCAGTCTGCGATAAGTTGCATGGGCTACAATGATTAGGATAATAAACAGTGCAAGAAACAGAATTGTAAAGACAAGAGTCATTATTACAAAGACCCCTACCATCTTGCAATAGCATGGAGAAACATAAGGTGTCTAATATGTCCTAATACCCTATCATGATAGGCCTAACCTCCTACCTAAAGGAGAGCTGGGTATGTTAAACCTAATCTGCCAATGCCATGTCCATGAGAGGAGCCCCCAACCCTCGTTACCTTGGAATGAGGTCTCTATCTCAGACTCCGCAGGGACACGAAGACTGGGTCAGCGTCAAGACGACGTGCTGCATCGATATCAGCGATGGTGGCGATGCCCTCTGGTGAGAATCCCTCTGATTATCTGTCTAAAGTGTGATGTATTTATACAGATCTACTTGAACCCCTGACATAGGTGTGTTCCCAAACAATAGATAACAGGCATGCTTGGGGCGGCAATTAATATAAACAATTCCCTCAAAAGTATAGAGAGGGAAAGTCCCTAAGTGTGAAAACCTACTGTTTGTTTGTCTTTGTCACTTGATAGAGATCCTTTTGTGACTGTGCAGTTCATAAGTTACAATCATAATCTAGCACAGTGAGCTATGAACTGTGCATGCAAACTGCATGGCACAGGTTAGAAAGTTATATTTTTCCATGTTTTTGATTATCCTAATTTTGCTAAAAAGGGTTTGTTTGGGTAAAACTTTTTTGTTATTAGTAAAGTAAACCCTAACCAGTATTTCGTTCTGAATCCTGAGTTTATACTTCTCCAGACCAAGCACTCTTAAACGATGCCTACCAGTATGGCTGAAATGTGAATCTTACAACTTGTAGTCCCATCTGTCTTATGTAATGCTTTCTATACACTGATTTACACAAATATGATTCATTGTCTCTGTATGTGTGTGTGAGGTAAAGTGCTCCAACACCCTAAGCTGGTAAGAAAGGCGCTATAAAACAAATGAAATACGTGTGAGAGGCACTATTAGAGGGCGATGGTGAGGGAATCATTGATGAGCTCCAATGAAGATTGCCATATCCAGGTGCACAGAAGGGCAGCCCTGGTTTAAGCAAAGGGGTACTGCTTCTATATGTTTATTAAAAATCAAATTTTTCACGTGAATTACATTTTGAATAAACATTTAAAAAGTGGTTGAATTATTCCGGTAGCTTCTCCCAAACCAAGACAGCAAAGTTATTATTTTATCTGAACTTTAGCTTTTCTAATAGGACCAGCTAAAGCCTTGAATAGTGAAAAAAGCTTTTGTGGGAGATAGTCACTGTAGGTACATGATAACAGTAGTTTATTGCATGTACCACTTTTAAATATTATGCACCCTACCTTGTGGACTGCAAGGCCCGCTTAACAATGACTTATTTAATATTTAAAAGTAGGGTCCCTTCTTTTATAAAAGAGTTATTTTAGGAGGTTCATATGCAGGTTTAAAAGCTGCAACAGTCAGGCTGCACAGAAAGCCATATTTTCTCATTTGTAAATCAAGCAGATGGCACAACATTTGCTTCAATTCACAGGTGACATTTAGTTTTTTTTTATTCATCGATGTATTTCCATGAACCATGTACTGTGGACATACTGGAACATTAACTAGGAGTTAGCCAGTTTTGTAATGTTTTAGGGGTCAGAGCACATATACTGGAGCCTGAATTGCCCCAGCATATGGAGTTAAAAAACCAGCAGCACCAGACCACAGTATATCGGGCTGAATATGTTGAGGGAGCTTCTCACACATCCCTTTAGTTTGTGAAGTTCAGTTGTTGGCAAGGTTGAAGAGCTCACCTTTCACTTGTTTACTGAAGTACGTGCTGTTTGTTTTCACTGTCAGGTTTAGATATAAGGCATTCCAGAATTCAGTGCTCAGACCTCTCAAGGATCTGCTTCCATGCTTCAAGGTGCAATATGTAATAAGGTTTGAGGTTATTTGAGCAAAGGCTTCTGGTTGGTGCTTAGTGGGGTAAAGGATCATACATAACTTGGGCTTTATCCCAATGAACTTTGTGAACAATGCATATGACCTGCAATTTGTTCTTTGCCAGTGTAGAGTGTTTAAGCTTAGCTTAATGCAATTTCATCTGCAAATATTCAGACGCATTCAGCTTTCTCATTGTAGGAAACTGGCACTTGTTGCAGTTACCACCCTCCCACTTTTTGCCTGATATTGATGCTGACTTGACTGAGAGTGTGCTGGGATCCTGCTAACCAGGCCCCAGCACCAATGTTATTTCCCTAAATATGTACCACTGTTTCCACAAGTGGCACACCTCTGGCACATAGATGAGTCCCTTGTAAAAGGTACCAGTGGTACCAAGAGTCCTGTGATCAGGGAGGGTCCCTAAGGGCTGCAGCATGTGTTGTGCCACCCTAATGGGCCCCTCATCTAACACATCCACACTGCCATTGCAGATTGTGTGTGTTGGTGGGGAAAAAAAGGCAAAGTCAACATGGCACCCCCCTCAGGGTGCCATGCCCACAAACCACTGCCTGTGACATAGGTAAGTTACCCCTCTAGCAGGCCTTACAGCCCTAAGGCAGGGTGCACTATACCACAGGTGAGTGCATAGCTGCATGAGCAATATGCCCCACAGTGTCTAAGTCCATTCTTAGACATTGTAAGTGCAGTGTGGCCATATTAAGTATATGGTCTGGGAGTTTGTCACTATGAACTCCGCAGTTCCATAATGGCTTCACTGAATACTGGGCAGTTTGGTATCAAACCTCTAAGCACAATAAACCCCCACTGATGCCAGTGAGGGATTTATTAAAAAATGCACAGAGAGATCATCTTAGAGATGCCCCCTGTATTTTACCCAATCCTGCTGTGTAGGACTGACTGGTCTGTGCCAGCCTGCCACTAGCAGACGAATTTCTGTCCCTGTGGGGTGAGGGCCTTTGTGTGCTCTGAGGCCAGAAACAAAGCCTGCTATGGGTGGGGGTGCTTCACACCTCCCCCCTACAGGAACTGTAACACCTGACAGTGAGCCTCACAGGCTCAGGCCTCATGTTGCAGTGCCCCAGGGCACTCCAGCTAGTGGAGATGCCCGCCCCCTGGACAAAGCCCTACGTTTGGCGGCCAGTTCAGCTGAAAAGTTAGGAAAAACAAGGAGGCGTGACCACTTCAGCTGGGACCACCCCTCAGTTGTCCAGAGCTGAAGTGATCCCCTCCCTGCAGAATCCTCCATCTTGGTTTGGAGGAAAGGACCAGTAGGGATAGCAATGTGCCCCCCTCCCCAAAGAGAGTGGGCACAAGGAGGGTGTAGCCACCCTCAGGGACAGTAGCCATTGGTTACTGCCCTCTCACTCGTGTAATGTCCCTAAATCTTGTATTTAAGGGTTTCCCTGAACCCAGCATACCAGATTCCTAGTGACCTGACAAGAAGAAGGACTGCTTAGCTGAAACCCCCAGCAGAGAAGAAGAAAGACGACAACTGCTTTGGCCCCAGCCCTACCGGCCTGTCTCCTGCTTCAAAGAACCTGCAACAGACCAGCGTCGCGTCCAGCAGGACCAGTGACATCTGCCCAACTCCAGAGGACTGCCCTGCACCCAAACGGGCCAAGAACTCCTGAGGACAGTGGCTCTGTTGAAGAAAAACCTACAACCAAGGACTCCCACCTCACTCTGGATGCGTGAGTCCTGACCCCTGTGCACCCGACGCCCACGGCTCGTGTCCAGGTGATCCACCCAGCAAGGGAGGGTCCCCAGGCGATTGCGAGCCAGTGCCCACCCTGGGTTGACCTCTCCACCCCTCCATGACGACACCTGCAGAGGGAATTCTGAGGACCCCCTGACCACAAAGCTCTGGACAAAGATATCCAACGCCTAAAGACACACTGCACCCGCAACTTCCAGGCCTTGGGGAAACTGACACCCGGTGCATCCACATTCAGCAGGTGGCCCTGCTCCCTGTCCGACCGGTGGTGTGCCCGAGACACCCCACTGGACCTCGCCTGCACCCTCTGAGTGACCTCTGGGGTCTCCTAATAGCCCAGCATTGGAAACCTGACGCACTGTTTGCACCCTGCACCCAGCCACCCCTGTGCCGCTGAGGGTGTGTGTTTGGTGCCTACTTGTTGCCCCTCCAGTGCTCCTTCAAGCCCCCCTGGTCTTCCCTCCAAGCTGTGGGTACTTACCTGCAGGCAGGCCTGATTCCGAGTACCCCCAGTCTCCATAGGAGCCCACATTAAAATTGCTCATCTTTGACCTCTGCACCCGGCCGGCCTTGTGTTGTTGGTGGTTGGTGTTTGAGGTTAACTTGAACCCCAACCAGTGGACTTCCTAAAACCCGGAGACTGAAACTGTAAGTGTTGTACTTAACTGTGAATCAAACTAACATGTCTTCCCCCCAGGAACTGTTTCTGAAAATTGCAGTGTGTCCAGTTTTAAAACAGATTATGGCCAATAATTTAAAAACTGTATAACTTATCGATTTTAAACAAAGTACTGTTGATATATGTGTGAAATATGACTCTGCTGAAGTACTTACCTGCAACTTGAATCTTGTGGTTGTAAACAAAACTAAGAAAATATATTTTTGATATATAAAAATCATTGGTCTGGAGTTAAGTCATTGAGTGTGTGCTTCTTCTATTGTCTGTTTGTGTACAACAAATGCTTTGCACTACTCTCTGATAAGCCTAACTGCTCGACCACACTGCCACAAAAGAGAGCATTAGTATTATCTACTTTAGCCTCTGTTAAGCCTCTGGGGTACCCCTGGACTCTGTGCACACTACATCTTACTTTGAAATTGTATATACAGAGCCAGCTTCCTTCACTCATTTTTCAACATTTGTAGCCTATTGTTGGGGTTCTTGGTGCCCTTTGTAAATACCATTGGTATAATTGAGGGGTACTAAAGTTCTCATGGACTCCAGCCAATAGTTTCTTTAGAGAAGTGGGAAATTTTCTCATATGACAGAGAGCTCTATGTTGATCATTTTCACCACTACACTGCAGAGCAAAAAACTATATATAATTTATTTTTCACCTGGGCCGTTTCTACTACTCACAACCTTTGCTCTCCCCATCCAACCAAAATGAGTTATACTTGATGGCATTGTATGATCGAGACTGTATAGTAGGATTTAGAAGCTTCCACACACCATGTTTCCAGTTCTAAATAGTTGTTTATTCATACCTCTTGATCCTGTTGTTTACATTTCTTACTATAGATCCAGAGTGCCCACATGCATTTTAAGCTGCATTCCGTTTGTATAGCATTCTGATCTCATTATTTGGGACTTTACAAAGGACTCTTTAAAGCAAAACTCACTTGTTCTGAATACACAGCAGAAATATTTCTGTGGGTTTTCTTTTGTGATAAGTTTTCCCAGAATACAAATTATAACGCAGATACACTGGAGCCTGCCTACCGATTGTCAGCACATCCTCATTATGCCTCTGTTAATCCCCAATGGATTACTTTCCATACCTGTTGTTAGGCCTGACAGCCTTAGGTGTGGCCTTCACCCAAACATTTTGCCTTATTTCCTCCTGTGTGCCAACATTTATTTTTGTTGGCCTTGGGACTCTATGCAATTTACCAGTCATAACCAATGATTATGTGCCTAGTCCTTAAAACATGGGAAAATTGGCTGACACTCAGGGGGTCATTACGGCATTGGTGGGCGGCGGTAACCGCCGTGCGGCCGCCAATGCGGCTGCACTCCCGCAGCCCCCATCACGACATCCCCGCTGGGCCTGTGGGGATGAGGCCGCAACATAGGAGGCGGCTCCTAATGGAGCCATCTGTGTTGCGGCCGTGCGACGGGTGCAGTTGCACCCGTCGCGCTTTTCACTGTCTGCTATGCAGACAGTGAAAAGCTGGCCGGGGCCCTGTTAGGGGGCCCCTGCACTGCCCATGCCAGTGGCATGGGTATTGCAGGGGCCCCCAGGGGCCCCAGGACACCCCTTACCGCCAGCCTCTTCCTGGCAGTGCAAACCGCCAGAAACAGGCTGGCGGTAGGGATGTCATAATCCCCAGGGCAGCGCTGCTTGCAGCGCTGCCCTGGCGGATTATCACCGCCGGGGCTAAAACGGCGGGAAACCGCCGGCCCCGGTGGTGCGACCGCGGCGCTACCGCCGCGGTCGTAATAAGGGCCTCCGTACCGCCAGCCTGTTGGCGGTACGGACGCTACATTACCCCTGGCGGTCTCCGTACCGCCAGGGTCGTAATGACCACCTCAGTTAGCACATTCAATTTACTTGTAAGCCCTTGGTAAAGCGGTAATATGTGTATCCAGTGCCTGTCAATTAAAAGATACTAGTAAGCCTGCAGCACATATTGGTGGTCATTACGACTCTGGCGGTCGGAGACCGCCAGGGGTAATGTAGCGTCCGTACCGCCAACAGGCTGGCGGTACGGAGGCCCTTATTACGACCGCAGCGGTAGCGCCGCGGTCGCACCGCCGGGGCCGGCGGTTTCCCGCCGTTTTAGCCCCGGCGGTGATAATCCGCCAGGGCAGCACTGCAAGCAGCGCTGCCCTGGGGATTATGACATCCCTAGCGCCAGCCTGTTTCTGGCGGTTTGCACCGCCAGGAAGAGGCTGGCGGTAAGGGGTGTCCTGGGGCCCCCTAACAGGGCCCCGGCCAGCTTTTCACTGTCTGCATAGCAGACAGTGAAAATCGCGATGGGTGGAACTGCACCCGTCGCACGGCTGCAACACCGCTGGCTCCTATGTTGCGGCCTCATCCCCGCTGGGCCGGTGGGCGCAAACTTGGTTTGCACCCGCCGGCCCAGCGGGATGTTGTGATGGGGGCTGCGGGAGTGCGGCCGCATTGGCGGCCGTACAGCGGTTACCGCTTGGCGGGCGGCTATGCCGTAATGAGCCCCATTGTGCCATTCAATTAAATAGTCCATTAAAACATGCCTCAGGTCTGTCATTGCAGCCTGAATGCAGTTTTAGACTGGCAATTTGAACTGGCAAAATAAACCTTTTGCCAGGCCTAAATCTCCCTTTTAAATCACATAAATCACTACTAAGGTAGGCCCTAAACAGCACATAGAGCACAGTGCTTTGTACTTTAAAAGTTGGGCATGTGCTTTTATGTTTTACCTGTTCTAGTAGTGAAAAATCTCCTACATTTATTTTTCACTACTGTGAGGCCCACCTCTCCCATAGTGTAACAATGACTTACCTTATTACATTTGTTAGATGCTAACAGTTGATTGGGAACAGCTAGAAATGGCATATTTTGTCTCAAAAGAATTGTAATTTTAAATCATCTTTAATGGTAACATTGGATTTTAAGTCACAATTCTGTAAATTCCACTTTTAGAAAGTTGCCTTTTTTCTCCTAACCATTTGGTGCCTGGAGCCTGTCTCCTGTGTCACATGATTATGAATGGTTTACAGTTGGCCTTTGTGTATTCCTCCCACACAGTAAGACAAAGGGGGACTAAGTGTTGGCTAGGTGGGGCAGAGAGGTATCCTGCCCACCCCAGTTACATTTCAAAGGGTTTTCACCACCACACTCACAAAGAACTTCACACAAACTTTTTGTCACCCTAGACCTCTTGGAGGCTGGGCAGTGGAATGGGGGAAATTTCCAGAAACCAGAAGTAGAAGGGTCTAGATGTTTTTCCCACTGTGAAGGCCAGTGGCAGTGCTTAGTGGGGTCAAGAATCATTTGTAAATTGGGGCTTTACCCAAATGAAATATGTGAACAATGTAAAGGACCTTGAACTTGCTCTTTGCCACTGTATATTGTTCAGGATTGGCTTAATGCAGTTTCATCTGCAAATGTTCAGGCACATTTAGCTGTCCTATTATTCAACATTTGTAGTTATTGATGGGGTACTATGTGCCGTTTGTAGATACCATTGTTGTAATCGAGGGGTACCAAAGCTCTCATGGACTCCAGCCAGTAGTTCCTTTGGAGAAATGAGACAGTTTCTCATACAAGGAAGAACTGTATGTTGACCCTTTTCATCCCGGCACTGCAGAGCAAAAAATATATGTAATTTATATTTCACCAGGGATGCCTTGACTTCACACGACCTTTGCTCTCCTAACTCCACCAAAATAGGTTATACTTGATGGCATTGTGGTGTCAAGACTGTACAGTAGGATTTAGGAGCTCCCACACAGCATGTTCACAATTCTAAATTGTTAACCAGGTATAGACTCTTCTGTTCACTCCTTGACCTGTGGAGGACCCCCAGAAGGATTGCCGTGTACTTCAGAGGACTGTCCTGGTTGAAGCCTGCCTTGTACCCTCAGCAGACTGCTCTGCTGTTAGAGGCTTACCTTGCAGCTTGATCCCAGGACTACCAGAGTGACTCCCTGGGCCAGTTGGCTGGTCTCCTGTTATGAACTACAGGGACCCAAGAAGCTCCAAGAACCTTGAACCCACATCTGGGCCCAGTCTGAAGTGATTCCTGCCCTCCAAGTTGTTCCCCACTAGACTTGGTCCATTGGATGTGGTGCTAAAGATGCAAAAACAGCCCAAAAATGAAACTTGGGACTGTTTTTCCCTAAAATGTTGTCTGAGAACCAACAGGAGACAGGGACCTACCTGCTCTCAGATCTGCCCTAGGTGCGTCACCGGTCGACTGAATTTGCGGTAGCTCCCACTGTGTTCTTCTCCAGAGCAGCCAGTCCTGTTCAGCGGCTTCTCTTCAGAAGGGTATCCGGCCTTGTAGAGCCCTCATCGACTACGGCCTGAATCTTCACCCTGCTGGAGATATTCGACTTCCAAAAAAGTGTCAAAGTCGGAACATTTCAATTTTCACCAGGACTTCGTCCAGAGGCTCCCTGATGACAATGCCTCCTCCTTGGAAACTGCAGCCTGCCTTACCACACTGAACTTTACCTTCTCCAACATTTTTCTTCAAAAATTCTTCTAAGTCCGAAGGCAAGGTGAGACCAGGCCCAAATCTCTTGTTGACTCAGAACCACAGTACATTGCGGTCGGCCCTAAATTTTGACTTTGTCCCGATTTTGTGCGACTAGATACCCTTGGATGGCGCTTTGATCTTTTAGGTGCTATTTTTCACTAAACTTTTTGAAAATTCATAACTATGGTTCTACTGGTTGGATTTAATTTGTTTTGGTGTCATTTTATTTATTAACATGTTCTCTATGTTTCTAAATTGATGTGGGATTTTTCTTGTGTTGTGTTTTCACCTCATTACTGTTTGTGTGCTGTATAAATATTTAACATATTGTCTCCACGTTTAACCTGACTGCTTTTAAGCCAAGCTTCCAGAGGGTTAAGCAATGGTTAATTTGGTGACCTTTGTGGCTCACCCTAACAGAAATTATGGTTGTTGTTTGAGAAGGGTTTTTACGCCTCCCCCGACAATCAAAAACACAATTTTCTACACCTGTCAGCTATTTTTCTTTTCTTTTAAGCTATGAACAAATACAAAAACACAACCTTTAGATACAAGTGCTTCCTGAACAAATTTGCATTCTTGTTGGCTCTTTAGTCCAGTTTCATGGATTTTCTACTTGATTTAATCCCTCCCTTCAATGAGTGCCAGCATCTGCTAACCTCTTTATTTCATTTTAGGGATCATGGAGAAGTCTGACTGGGCAGCTAGTGAAGATACAATTCTGGATCCTACCTCAAAATCACCATTGGTGCCCTCAGGTAAACATGGAATATTTTCACTGGAAACGTTGAGTGTTAAAAACTGTAATCACTTAAATCGAGAAGTTCTGCCATCCACACATTTACAGTACTATAATACAAAACAATATTATTTGGTGTAAAAGAGGCAGACGCCTCACCCATCTTTAAACGATTTCTCGTCCTAGAAGACTTCAGTGCAAAAAAAATATTCACTCAAAATTTGCATTTAAACTATCATTTTATGCAATTTCAAAAGACAGGGCATGTGTGGAGGCTGTATAGGAGGAATGGAATATCTTCCAACAGGAAGTGCGCAGATGCAACAAGTAACGGGGAAGGGCTGGTACAAGAGTCTGTGATTCCATCTACACAAGATGTTTTCATTACGTACCAAGCACTTTCGCATAAATTTGAATTAACAGAAGCAAGAGGGAAAACTCACTTTTACAACTATGGGAACCATTGGCCCAATCTACTAAAAACGTTTGCATTCGCAAAATCATAGGCTTTTCAAATTTAAAGTGTTATGTTCAATGTACTAAACACATTTGGCAAGTCGGAAAAGCCTTTACGACTGGAAAAATGATTAATCTGATCTATTTTGAATTGCATTTATTAAGAGGGGCATGAAATCCTAACTGTGAGTTGCAGTGTATATCTAAACGCTTTGATGTCACAAACCACTGATCAGTTACACACATCTCAAAAGAGATGATAAGCGATTTGCAAAAGGGGAGGTGCTCACGTGGGACACCTTCCTCTTTGTGAATCATGTCAGGCGACCTCGGGTATGAGGATGGGGGAATATGCAGTGGGGTGTATTTCCAAGTGGAAAACATTTCTTTAAAACAACGCCAGTTCCTTTAAGGAGCACAAGCGGCTTTAAGAACAAAAAATAATAGGTATTCTGGTTGGGCGTGTAAAGATATGGATGGTGGGCTTCTGTTTCTTGCAAACCAACTTTTTTGTGTTTATAGCCAATCACATGGTGGTTGCAAATAGTGACTTGCTTAATTTATATTCATTCCGCAGGCCGTTCTGCGACCCCATGTGACTGTAGATTTTGCAGCGCAACCTGATAGTACATCACAAAATCAAAGACAATTTTCAAGGAGTTGGTGTTTAATTTGTGACCTTTTTTACGACCTGCCTCTTAGTACATTAGACTCCGTTACCACCTCAAACCACTTGAATGTGATGATTGGATCCCCTGCCAGAGTATATATCCCAGCCATTGGGGGCAGCTAGCTTGGAACAGTTTCTCACCATTTCAAGATGGCAACTAAGCACACTAATGCTTCACGCCAGACAAGTTGCCATTTTTACTGTTTTAGCATTCCAACATGGCCCACAGCCATTTAAGAACAGTAAAGTAAAAATAAAAATGTAATGTGCAAAGCCAAAAAGCATGGCTTTAGTGCTAGTACATGCTAACACTATTTGCTCATGTAGGTATTTAGATGTGTTTGATATTGAAGCCAGACCTATTGGCTTTGCCAATACAAGTAGCATTTTCACAAAGTAAACCATTGTGTCAATGCTGTATGCAATTACCATTTCCGCACTGAGATGCTTCAGGCACAAAATAGCGGGCTCTGACAAGAACGGTTATGATATATTGTTTTTATGTAACGCTTTCTGGCATAGATTTGTATTTGCTTCTTTGTGTGAGCACATTATTGTTTCTACAGAGCACAGAGAGGCTTTCTCATAGTTCCTACCAGGAATAGTGCAAGGATTTATGGCCCTCTAAGCCTTTCAAGTGCCTCCAGAGGGCCCAATTTAGTTTTTGGCGGACAGGCCATCCTCTGCCAGGTTGTTGAAGTAAATTACTGTGTCAACCTGATGGAGGTGCTGCCCACCAAATTTTGAAAAAGGGTTAAACAACAAAAATAAGTTATATTTCATATAGTGCTCGCTTTATAATACATGGGATTCTGCAATCCTTGTATAAAAATCAGTCTCCAACTTCTTTATAATCGGTGACTTATGACGCACCAAGTCACTAATTATAAAGAAATTACGCCAGAACTCAACTGTAATAACTTACTACAGATGTGTTTCTGATGTCACAGTGCCTCGTGCCATTGTCATCAGCCAAGTGAAAAGGCAGGTCTGGTCACACAGCATAATTAAAGCAGCTGTTTAAAGAAGGAAAACATATCTTTGCTTTTCTTTCTTCTGCTCTGTTTTTCTACCTGTATACTGACATGCAGAAAGTAGATTTTTATGGCAACCTGTTTATTTTTTGCACTCATTGGGTAATAATAGAAAAGTTAGAATATTTCTTCATGATTCTATTATACCTAGTTTTTTTTATAAAACTGACGTGGTAAACTACTTTTAATAGTTTTTTGCAACAACTGTTTAAAAGATTTTTAGAAGTGTTTAGTTTTGCACCTGAGATTCTATTTTTATGTTTCGTGTTTGCAAACATGCTCTTCTTTTCAAGAGCCACGTACCAAGGATTTAAATGGTTTGTGGGAAAGGTAATGGTGTGACCATGTTTAACAGGGAATAAAGTACCTTTTGCCATACATAATTAGGATATTGTAAGTCACCTTCGGGATCGTCCCTTTCTACAGTGATGGAACTACTCAGTGACTTATCTTTATAATGTATGGCAAGGGTACTTTATCTCATGTATATCATACCTATGCCATTCATACCTGTTGTACATAACAAATGTTACTATTACACAGTGCTTTGCCTAAGTGATTCAAACTGTGACCTGCTGATAACAGATTTTAACTAAGGAACCACCTTTGCTTCATGACTCTGCTTCACGTTGCTTAATGGGACAGAAAATTGCTGTTGCTATAGAAAGTGCCTTCTGTGCTTTTTTTGCCAGTGTGCTAATACAACAAAGATGAAGGAGCGGAGACATGGCTTAGCGGCTACATTTATCAATTTAGAACTAGAGCACCAGCCTCGAGTCCTTGCTTCGGCACAACATCTCGTGATTCTAGGCAAAACATTTAGGGGCTGATTTAGATCTCTGTGGAGGGAATACTCTGTCACAAACATGACGGATATCCCGTCCGCCGTACTACCATACCGCTAGGAAATAATGGTATCATAATACAGCCGACAGGGCGTGCAGGAGTTTGAGCCTGTGTTGTCATGGGTGTGGCATGCCTGCCGGTATTTATCCCTGCCCTGTTGTGGGGTCAGGTTTCTTTGTATCCCCACCTGACCCCAGCTGGAAGGCCTCCCACCAGAGGTAACTTCTTTCTTACCTACCCGATTCTCCCAAGTTTTTCTGAGATGGTTTATGTCAGATAGGCCAAAAGTGAACACAATTTGGAGGAGTATGCACAGTCCCCCCAGAGTTATCATTGGTGTAGGAGGCTGGCCTGGCTTGTAGTGGGTACCAGAGGTACTTACACCTTGTGCCAGGTCCAGTTATCCCTTTTTAGTGTAGAAGAGGTGTTTCTAGCAGCTTAGGCTGCTAGAAGGTAGCTATGGCAAAGCAGCTTAGGCTGAACTAGGAGACATGTAAAGCTCCTACTACACCACTGGTGTCATATGCACAATATCATAAGAAAACACAATACACAGATATACTAAAAAGAAAGGTACTTTATTTTTATGACAATATGCCAAAAGTATCTCAGTGAGTACCCTCAGTATGAGGATGAGAAATATACACAAGATATATGTACACAAACCAAAATTATGCAAGTAATAGCAAAAGGAAGTAATGCAAGCAGTGTAAAGTTACAATAGATTGCAATAGGAGCACATAGGTATAGGGGCAACACAAACCATATACTCCAAAAGTGGAATGCGAACCACGAATGGACCCCAAACCTATGTGAGCTTGTAGAGGGTCGCTGGGACTGTAAGACAACAGTGAGGGTTAGAAAAATAGCCCACCCCAAGACCCTGTAAGGTAGGTGTAAAGTGCACCTACAACCCCCAGAGAGCACAGAAGTCGTGATAGGGGGATTCTGCAAGGAAAGCCAACACCAGCAATGCAACAACAGTGGATTTCCGGACCTGAGTACCTGTAAGACAAGGGGACCAAGTCCAAGAGTCGCGACAGTGTCGAGAGTGGGCAGGAGCCCAGGAAATGCCAGCTGAGGGTGCAAGGAAGCTGCCACCGGATGGAAGAAGCTTGGTGTTTTGCAAGAACGAAGAGGACATTCTTACTGTGCATGCATTTTTCAATTACCAGAACTGACCAAAGTCAAAATTATGCCCCTCCTAAGTACCTGTGGAGTGACCACAACCTGTGTGCCTTTGTGTTCCCTCCATTGCTGCCAGGTGTGAGGCTGCAGATGGCTCCAGCGAAAACAAGAGGAGGCCCAATAGCCACTTAACTTCAGTCTTTGTTTTTGACCCAGCTTGAATTTAAAATTAAAAAAACCCTCGCCGCCTGCATGTTGCTGCTCAGAAGGAATCATACAATGTGCAGGCACTGCTGAATGTGCATGTGCAGGCACTGCTGAATGCAGTGTTTAAACATTACACCCAGACGAGTTCAGCACTTTACAGTATGTCACAACTACTTGGCAGGTTGTATGAAGTCCACCTTGTGAAAATAGTGGGTAGACGCCATGTACCCAAGACTTGTGCCCTGACTAGAAACTTTGTGGACCTGAGACGCTTTACTAGTGGAACCCAAATCCCTCTTGCCTTCAGGGCCTGGTTTGTAAAAGAAAGAGAGCTGGATCCCAAAACTCAGCTTAATTATCTGCTGGGTGTTTTAAATGTCAGCGTCAGCTCACCCCATACCAATGCTGGTAGTCTTGAATCCACTTCAGCCTTTTAATCCACCGCACGACACTCCCTCCCCTCTATTTCTCTCTACCAGGTTCCAGCTTATCCATTTGTAATGGTTTTTCCGTCTTTCTCTTTATCCTTCTTTCACTTTTGTGTGTTTTCCCTCCCTTGTCAAATAGCTGATAAGTAAAAATAGGTGCTTTTGTTATATGGATATTTTGTTAACCATATATATTTAATCAGAAATTATGCTTTCTAGCACGAGCACCTCACTGGTGCTGGGTTCCTTGCAACTACTAGCAGAGGGCCCAACACCCTGTGCTTCCGAGACCCAAGCACCACCAACAAACAGCAGGAAGCATCCCGAGTTACTGTGCAGCTGCCGGGCCCTGGGGAAAAAATGTTTTGAAAAAAGGAGGAGCGAGAGGTGGATGGTGGGGAGCATCCATTGGAGCAACAGATGAGTAGAGTAAAAAAAAACGCCTGAGTGGAACTAATTTTACGATGGCTCCATTCACAAAGTGCAGTGGGCTGATTCAAAAACTGAAGAGCCGCCCTCGAAGCCAGTTCCTAAAAATAGCTGAATCACAGTGGCCAGTGCTGAAGGGGGCCTATCCAAAGCCCTAATAGGTATCACGTATAAGTGTGTTCTCTGATAACAGTAGCTCTCGCCCAACAGTTTGTAAGTAAGACAAAAAGAGAGGGAGGGGTTGGATGCAAGGGATATAAACAACTAGGCAAAGGTTCAGCCAAGGGAAGGGAATAATAAAGAAGCAGAGTAAGCCATGTTGCCAGATTTCAAGAATTTCAATAATGATTGGTGTGTATTATTCAAATAGAAACAGGGTGAACAGCCTAAGAACACCATGGGTGCAGTAAGTATTAAAATACTTGAATTCCCTTCTGATGTGGACACTGAAAATCAGAAGAGGACAATCAGAATTTCATCTCTGGTTCAAAAATTCTATTCTGAAAGGAGAGACACAGTCTGAGTCTCGGTGCTTGACGCCAGCCTGACGAGTGGGATAATACAAACTGCAGCACCAAGAAGATTTCATCCTGATGGTGTTTAGTAAACAGAATTAGTACATTGGAATGTTGAGAGCTCCATTGAAGATGATGGAGTAGCTCTAACACTCCAATGTTTGCCTTCACGCTTCTTATTTTTTTATTTAACATTCTACTCTTAGTGGGTGGAGTGTTTTAATAGCTTTATAGCTCTTCTGCCTTGGGCTATACCAGTTGTTAAAAGCCTCGTTTTGGGCCCGGTTTAGCCCTCTGCAACTGGCGATAAGGCTATAATAAGTGCAGGCATTCTGGAAACAGATGGTGAATTTGAGGGTAAAGGACTCAGACCTCATCACCAGCGGCTTGGTAATTGGTGTGCTATTTATCTTACCTGATAAACTCCGACTTCACCAAGTTGGAATTTATTTGGGTGGAATAAATACAGCCCATTCTGAGTTTTTGGGCAGTAACATCCAGATTTAGATACTTGCCAGATATACTGGTAAATACTGGGCAATTTCCCGCCATAAATAGCAGCAGGTTATTTATCTCTGAACTCATAACTGAAGTACGTTCAGTAGCAGCATCTATCCTCCTCTTCTCCATCCAGTGGAAAGCCTGGTTGATTGAAAATGCATTACCAAAAACCACTGGGGAAGGAAGGTTAGGTGAAGAAGAGAAGATTTCTTGCTTAGGACATATCAAGGGGTTTTCCCATCTGTCCGATATGTTGAGCTGTTGAAAAGAATGAATGACAATTGCAGAGACTGTGTTAAGTGAGTTTTGAGAGGCTGCTTTCACTGATGAGTTCAGTGGCTACTGCAGCCCAAGGGAGTGTGAGTCTTCTAATTTAATTCTTGCTGTTATGTATTGTACAATAAGCGAGTAACCTTAGAGGGAATATAGTTAATAGTCAGTTCGCCAAAGATTGGGCAAATCAATGTCCTTAATAATTTGCTGTAGCCTGTTAAAGTGATGGCTTTAAATTTGGTACTTTTTTGTGCTATTACAATTTTATTAAGAAATTAGATACTGGTATAAACAGGTATGAACAAAAAGCAAATAAAACAGCAGTATAATCATACATAGTGTATACATGAAACAGGCATATAAACAGCATGTAACAATAGCATGAAAAGCTACATTTCGGCCGGGCCCTCTGAAGAACAAGATTCATGTGTTTATATGTCATAATAACATGTAAATAAGGAGAAAAGGTGTAGGAGGTATAATGGTAGTGTAGGAAAGTGCCCTTCTTCGATGGTCACCCCACACTTTTTTTGCTAGATGCTGTTGGTCATGACTCTGAAAGTGCACTGGAGCTGCTAACAAGGTCCCAGGGCCAGTGCTCTCTCCCTAAGTTGGTATATGTGAATTAGCATCCCTAATTGGCAAGTACTTTAACCCCTTATAAGTCCCTAGTACATGGCACTAGTGGTACCCAGGCCATGGGAGTAAAAGGGGTCACCAGGGCCTGAAGCACTGTTTGTGCCACCATGAGTTACCCAGATAGACTACTGACAACAGGCCTGCCATTGCAGACTGCAGGAGCAGTGAAACTGCTCGACCTCAACTGTGCCCAAAACATGTGTGGCACAGCCAAAAGTACTATCTTTAAATGTTTTTAATATATGTCAGTCATCCCTAAAAAAGGCCTCCTAAGCTTATAAGGCAGGCTGTATTACAATAAAGGTGTTGACATATAAGTTAAATTTATATGTCTCTATAGTGGCCTTTTCCATCAAAGGCTACGATAAGTGAATGGCGGTCCATAGGATAACATGGACTGGCACCCGGGCAAACCCAAAATCACCAGCTTCATTATAGTACCACCGAAATGGGTCATGTCTGTATCAAACAACGTGCCTTCTCACCCCTGACATGAATCTCATGTCGAGAGCGATGTGGCATGGGCCTGGAGAGCAACCTTAGAGGTTGCCCACCGAGTTCCCCAGTTTTCCTGTGCTCTGGCTGCCAGCTCACAGCTGCTGCATCCAAGACAGGATTCTGACCCCCTGGGCAGTAGTGTGAACACTTCCACAAGTCAGGACAATGGCCTGGATGGGAAGGAGGTCACACTTCCTTCCCTTCCGCCCTCCCAGGAAGGCTAGTGAAGTGGCACATCAAGGTGGTGAGCTTTAAAGGTCACACTGCCTCTGATATGCAAGCCAGCTGTCCTCCAGGGGAGGACAAAGCCATCCCCATGTCTCCAGGCACATCTGCACCCAGGCAGGTGGGAAATGTAGTTAGTCAGGGGGCATAGTCCCCAGCAAGGCTAGCCATACCTCCGGGGTGGGCAGCCTGGTCTGTACAGCCAGGGAAGACTACTGTCATCTTGAAAGGTGGCAAATAGAGGGCTCTGGGTAGAAAATGTGCCACAATCCACCAGATGTGGTCACCTCAGGCGCCAATTATCAGCTCGGGGTAGTAGTCCATTGACTACTTGCACCCACACCCCTAATGCTCCTAAACCTAGGATTTAAGGGGCTCCCCTGGCACCAGAGCCCTAGATCTGCAATAACTTGAAAGAAGGGACAGGAGAAGACCTTTATCGAGAACAAACAAATCTGCACTAACAGAAGGCAAGATACCTTGAACCTGTGGCAACCTTCCTGGAACTGCTTGAGTGTGGCCCGTCCTGGACCAAAGGCTGATTCCCCTCGCCAGAGGTAACCATTTGTGAGCCAAAGGCAAGACCAGACTCCCTTGGGCTAATGGTACTAGTCCTCTGCCCACCGCAGGTATAAAGCATCTACGTGATCCAAAGAAGCACTGGCCATCAGGACCCCAAAGGGATTGCTTAAAGACAGGTGGTCCAGTGCTTTGTGGGAAGTGTAGTCCAGTTCCCTGCCAAGTTACAGCTGGTTACCATTTTCCAATGGACCTCCGGAAGGGGAGATAGCTTCTCCTTCACTTTACTACTGCCAAGGCTTGTTGGTGGTCAGTCCGGCCATCACCACCTTTACTTGCCTCTGCAACTCGAGGGCACACCTCAATGCCTTCATCCAACATCACATGTGGCTCAGTTGTCAAGTTTTTGCATCTGCTTTCTCATCCACAACCGCAGCTCCAATTCACTACCAAGGATATCCAAGCATACCTCTGCACCCAAGATACCAAAGGAAGGTGGAGTTGTTCTGCCTGGTAAATCCTGGGCCAGGGGCCCACAGAAGCTTAACCCCCATTCGACTCCCACAAACTTGACCTGCAAGTGACTGAGTGTGACAAGTACCATTTTTCAGCACCACCGGCTTCCTTGTTTGGTACCAATGACAGCGGGACACCTCTGCACCCTGGCCCCATGAGCCCGGTAACATTGGCCCGACTATCGCAGCTTGGTCCTGGGACCCGCACAACTTCAACTATCAGAAGATTCCTCTGAACTCACCTCGCAAGTGACCGAGTGTCACTAGTGATTTCCCCATTGACGGCAATGGAAAAGTATGACAGCTTGTAAATTTACTTATTTTATTTTAGCTCTAAAATCCATAACTCTGGTTATACGTATCTGATTTACTTTGTTTTGGTGTCAAAATTCATATAAAAAATTGCTTTATTTTTATAAATTGTTGTTGGATTTCTTTCAAGGCATGTCAATTACTTATTGTCCATGTTGGTACTCTGAAATGCTTACCACAGGGTCTTCAAACTGGGGGGCGGGCCCTCCTTGGGGGCCTCAAGTGGGGGGCTTCCAGGCTCTGACCAAATGAAGCATCATGCAGATAAGTGCTTTGTTTTAAGCAGAAAAAAATTTATTGCATTTTTTAAAAGGTTACAGAACTTCAGTGTTTGAATAAGTCTAGACATATTTAAGTATTGCCACCTTAATGGAATAATTGTGAAATATTCTGAGGTGGGGGGGCAGTGATTTTTTTTCCACTTGGGTTGCACTTTTTTTTCCACTTGGGTTGCACGGCATTAAAATGTTTGAAAACCACTGGTTACCACGTGTTCCTCTAGTAAAGACTGACTGCTCTTTGCCACACTACCAGGACTGAGCTAAGGATTTATTATTGTGAATCCAAAGAAACATCTTTGGGGTATTGAGAGAGTATTACATAGTGAAGCCTAACCTGTATCACTGCATGATACTCCACTTTTCTACAGGGAGACAGAGAGATAAGAAAAAAACATAAGGAGTAGAACTATGAGTTCTCAACAGTTATCATAGATTATGGGGTCTAAAACTAAGCTGACAGTGGGTTTGCAAAAACAGAAGCTGACCAATTTGAAAGTTAAGCATAACCGATTAAATGCCTGATTTATATCTTGGTGGGTTGGGTACTCTGTTGCAACTGTGACAGAGCATCCATACCACCAAGACCGTGGTCTGTCCCACTCGATTTAAATATGGGCAGATGATTGGTTTAATCACAGAGGAGACAATTCCATCTCCACCGTGATGAAGCACCTCGGACAGTCCGACGGAGTAAGGGCCATCGGCGTTGACCTCTAATTCTCCCCACCTAATTTAGACGGGCAAAATGAGAGGGCAGTTTTCACTGCCAGGAAAACCCTGGCAGTAAGAGGCAGTGAAAACTACAAAATTCTCCCTTTGCCATGAGAGAGGAGTCCGTCCTCCAAATTGTAAATTGTCCCCTATGTATTTTAAGTCATATAGGAACTGGTATTGGGGATCTTTTTGGAGTGCTATTTAGGAATCCTTGTTAACTTGGAGAAATGTATCTAGTTTGTTCCAGATTGCTTTGGTTTTATACCTAGGTATACAGCGGTCTACAGAAATATTGTCCGCAATGCGTGTGAACATCAGCCAGGCCCACTGTGTGTGAATTGATAGTGTTAACAGATTTCTATTCTGAAAGTATTATTTTTGTGCCCAGTGTTAGCATAAGATCGATCAGATATTTTTAATCTACTTATGAATCTCTGCAATGATGAGACAAATTTGCTATTAATATCGCCAGTAAATTTGTTGCAATTCCAACATTTCTCACCCGGATTTTTAGTGCACTAACACTCTTAAAAATGAAGCTGAGCTCCCCAAATTGAACAGCTAACACTGACACTCAGCTTTCATACTCAGAATGTTTACTCAATATAAGAAAGCATGATTTAGACTGGGGCATGCAAAAGCTTCTACTTTAGTAGGCTGGGCTCCACACAGGAGAGCTACTTACAGGTAACTAGAAAACTATCAATAGCTTGCGAAGTACTCGTTGTAGAAGCCTGATATAGAGTATATGAAGGATTCATTGCAATAGTCACAGTGAATGCTGAGTACTCTGTTGTTATTTCTTGACTGCAGAAACACCTGAGAGCTTGCCGGAACATGAGGACAGTCGACAAGGAGAGGGTACAGCCGCCCTACCGATGGAGCACAAAGTGATGTCCCAGCAAGAAACCTTAGACGAAAGTTTTGAAAAAGAGTCCTCTGCGTCACCCAAGGAAGACAGAGGTTGTGTTGGATACAAAGAAGACAATCCACCCGTGGACCAACCCCATGACACAGTGCTCAAGGATTATGAGCATAATATGCTTTTACTCCAGCAAAAACAACTTAAAACTCAGATGCGCATCTGTTCACAGCTCAGAGGTATCAGGAAATCCATCAGCGAGATCCCCAAAGCCATGGACCGGCTTGCTGCTCCTATGACCAGCTTGTACAGATCCATGAATAACTTGGCACAAGGAAGCCACAACATGAGCATTCGTTTCCTTGGATTAAACTGCGAGATGGTGAGGGCAAACACCAGCATCTCCCAGAGCCTTGAGCGCATAACAGAGGCATTTGAACTTGTAAAGTCTTTGGGCCACGAGGCAGAGGCTGCTGCAGAAGTAGCTTCTCACCATACTGAGCTACAGGATTCCACAGAGGAATCGCCACAAGGAAATGCTAATTTATGAAAGAGCGGCAGTACACAACCAAACTAGCTGCTAAAAACATGGCAAAAAGTATGCCAATAATTATATCCACCAAAAGTTTATGTTTGCTTTGAATTTGCCTCTTTTAAAGCACTGATTCATGATAGAAATTGAAATTCTACGATTGATTTTTATATGTGGCAAAATTAAACAATAATTATCTTTCTACAAGTAACAAAATGAGTAATAAATTACAAACTGAAGATGTTTTTAATTATTGGCATATCATTATTATATTGTATTCACTTGCACATTTCCTTTACCAGACAACCTTCACACATAGGAGTATCTGTCAGTAGGAAGCTGGCTCTGTATATACTATATCAAAATGAGATATAGTGTGCACAGAGTCCAGCGGTTCCCCAGAGGCTTAACAGAGGCTAAAGTATATAATACTAATTTCTCTTTTGTGGTAGTGTGGTCGAGCAGTTAGGCTTATCGGAGGGTAGTGCAAAGCATTTGTTTGTTGTACACACACAGACAATAGAAGAAGCACACACTCAATGGCTTAACTCCAGACCAATGGTTTTTATATAGCAAAAAATATCCTTTCTTAATTTATTTTTAGAACCACAAAATTCAATTTGCAGGTAAGTACCTCAATAGATTCGTATTTCACACATGTATCAATAGTACTTTGTTTGAAATTGGTAAGACATACAGTTTATGAAATATTGGCAATAATCTGTTTTAAAACTTAGTGCAATTTTCAGAAACAGTTCCTGGGTGGGTAGGAAAAGTTAGATTGTTTTACAGGTAAGTACAACACTTACAGTTCCAGTCTCCGGAGTTAGGTAGTCCACATGTCAGGGTTCAAGTTAACCCCAAACACCCACAACCAGCAACATGGGGCCGGCCGCGTGCAAAGGTCAAAGTGTAGGAAACATTAACATGGGCTCCCATGGAGACTGGTGGCACTCGGTTTCAAGTCTGCAGGCAGGTAAGTACCGGCGACTTCTGAGGGCAGACCTGGGGGGTTTAGAGGAGCACTGGGAGGGGGCTACAAGAAGACACCAAACATACACCTTCAGCGGTGCTGGGGCGGCTGCGTGTAGGGTGAAAACAAGATGTCGGGTCTCCAATGATTTTCTATGAGGGAACCCCGGCGGTCACTCAGAGGCTGCAGGCGAGGTCCAGGGGGTTGTCTCTGGCAAACCACAGGCTGGACAGGGATGAAGGCCACCTGCTGAACATAGCTGCACCGGAGGCCGGGTTCTCCTAGGCCTGTGGCTGCGGGTGCAGTGTATCTTTAGGCATCAGATATCTTCATCTGGAGTTTTTGCAGGTAGGGTGTCCTCAGGATTCCCTCTGCAGGTGTTGTTGTGGAGGGGTGGAGAGGTCAATCCAGGGTGGGCACTTGCTCGGAATCACCTTGGGATCCTCTCTAGCTGGTTGGGCCACGTGGACACAGGCTATGGGTGTCGGGTGCAGAGTGGTTAGGAAAAACGCATTCGGAGTGAGGTGGGAGTCCTTAGTTTTTGTTTCTTCTTGATCAGGGCCGCTGTCTACGGAAATTCTTGATCCTTTGGGCGCAGGTCAGTCCTATGGGGCTTGGCAGAGGTCACTGGTTCTGCTAGATGCGTTGTGGTCTTTTGCAGGTTCTTTGACGCAGGAGACAGGCCGGAAGGGCTGGGACCAAATCAGGTGTCTTCTTCCTTCCTCCCTGCTGTGGATTCAGCTTAGCAGTCCTTCTTCTTTCTTGTTAGGTTACCAGGAATCTGGTGAGCTGGGTTCAGGGAAGCCCTTAAATCATAGATTTAGGAGCATTTTAGGGGTCAGAGGGCAGTAGCCAATGGCTACTGTTCCCGAGGGTGGCTCCACCCTCCTTGTGCCCACTCCCTTTCCTATTGGTCCCTGTCCTCCAAACCAAGATGGAGGATTCTGCAGGGAGGGGGTCACCTCAGCTCTGGACACCTTAGGGGTAGTCCTGGCTGGGGTGGTCACTCCTCCCTGTTTTTCCTAATTTTTCCGCCGGACTTGCTGCCAAAAGTGAGGCTTTGTCAGGGGGCAGGCAACTCACTGTAATCTGAGGCTTGAGCCTTTGAGGCTCACTGCCAGGTGTTACAATTCCTTTAGGGAGAAGGTGTGAAGCACTTCCACACAGGACAGTCTTTGTTTCCGACCACAGAGTGCACAAAGGCTCTCACCCTATGTGGTCAGAAACTTGTCTGAAAGTGGCATGCTGGCACAGACCAGTCAGTCCTTCACTAGCAGTTTGGCTAACATAAAGGGGGCATCTCTAAGATGCCTTCTGTGTGCATTTTTCAATAAATCCCACACTGGCATCAGTGTGGGTTTATTGTGCTGTGAAGTTTGATATCAAACTTCCCAGTATTAAGTGAAGCCATTATGGAGCTGTGGACCTCGTAATGACAAACTCCCAGACCATATACTCTAATATGGCTAATCTGCACTTACAATGTCTAAGAATGGACTTAGACACTGTAGGGTCATATTGCTCTTGCAGCTATGCCCTCACCTCTGGTATAGTACACCCTGCCTTAGGGCTGTAATGCCTGCTAGAGGGGTGTCTTACCTATTCCACAGGCAGTGGTTGGTGGGCGTGGCACCCTGAGAGGAATGCCATGTCGACTTTGCCTTTTTCTCCCCACCAACACACACAAGCTGCAAAGACAGTGTACATGTGCCTGGTGAGGGATTCCCTGGGGTGGCATAATACATGCTTCAGCCCTTGGGGATCTTCCCTGGTCACAGGGCCCTTAGTACCATGGGTACCTTTTACAAGGGACTTAACTGTGTGCCAAGTGTGTGCCAATTGTGGAAACAAAGGTACATATTTTGAGAAAGAACACTGGTGCTGGGGCATGGTTAGCAGGATCCCAGCACACTTTCAATCAAAGTTGCCATCAACACTAGACAAATAGTAGGGGGGGGGTGTAACCATGCCAACAGTGGCACTTTCCTACATTGCCCAAATCATATTACAGCTTACCCACGCCACTGCAGGGTAATCCCTTGAAATATTACAGTTGGTGTTTCTGTAGACAAATTATCTGGCTCAAACCTGGAGGAATTTGTCCCAGAATTGGATGACATTTGGACATCGGTACGGAAACACTTATTTATGATATTATTTCCTATTCCTTAGGTACTTTATAAGGGATTACCTGTAATCACATGCTCATTTCTCAACACAGAATTACTGATAATAGAGTATCAGCAATTATTGGTGTGAAATTAGCGTTTTGGAATTATCAATAGATTTGTGATGTGGTCCGTAATGTGCAAACAAGTTTTTTTTTTAAAGAAATAGTACATTTACTAACCAAAACACACAAACAATTGGGAAATGACAAATGTAAGAAATCATTAAAAATAATCTGTTTGTGTTAAGTGCTCTCATGCAAGTGGAAGACTTCTGGAGACCAGTTAAGTCTATGGGGAATATTCACACTGAAAAGGTATAACACATTCCTAATGTACCACTTTCAGTAGGACAGTAGCTTCTGGGAAGGCTGAGGTTTAGGTAAACATGGATTAGCTCATATAAAAAAAAATCCCGTCATTTGCAGTCTTTTGGATATTCAAATGTCTTCAACAGTACCAGGTTTTAGATGCCATCCAAGTGAAGTTCCATATTCTTGGTAATCTTTGGTTGAGCCCATGGTGAAAATGATCTGAAGTACTGAAAGGCTCAAAGCATGGAAATGTGCCTTTTGGATGTCAATGAGCAATGCCAGTTTGTTGGATCGTTGCACTTCATTTTCCCCTTTGCTTTGCAGAACTCAATCAGTCCAGCTGCAGTTGTCAGTAGGATGAACTCAAATAAGAATCCAAAATGCTATTATCTAAGCGAGAACCTATGACTCCATGGGTTCCAATTCAGTTAAATTCAAATCAATTTAATTCACTTCATTTCAATTGAACAAAGCTCCCACTGGGTAATCAGTGAAATTGTGAAAGTGACACATGCCTCGTGCGTCAGTGCTCTTCAATGCCAGAGGTCCTGGCCGAGCTATTACTACTTCTCACTCCGCTCTTGAGGAGCCTCAGAGATGGTCACCAAGGACCCTGGGCCTCACAGCACAGTCAGTGTGCCAGCTCAGCTTTATCACTGTACTGCCTGAACTAATAGATTCTAGAAGCACTGCGGCGCCGCTGCTTGACTGCTTTGCGTAGTCCACTTCCATGGCAGCCCTGGCGACTTAACTCATTTGGTAAAATCTCTAGGCTGCAGGCATAGGTATAATGCAAGGCATAGGTCCCTTGAAAAGTACAGTCGTTCCATCAGTTTATGGAGGAAGATGGATAATTTCTCTCTCAACCCCAGTTTACTGTGTCCTGGTCAACAAACAAGTACCTAAGCACCTAGTAACAAAGACTAACACTTCCAATTGATATCAAAAGGAAGTGCCAAACTCATTGTGTTGTTAATGCAAATGTAAAGCCCTATGGTAACATTTGGCACAGGGCAGATCCACTTTCTTTTACAACACTTTGACATCTCACGAATTTAATAGAAGTGAGTGAGGCTAGTGGAAGACTTAGTAGAGATATTTCCTTTTAACTAAAGCGGCATCTGTCTGTGATCCTTCTAAAGGATCTCTGCCTGAATTCTTGTGTTGGAAGGGTCAAACACCAATTTTTACAAGAATAGTAACTCCCCCGTCCAAACAGGGGGATGCCTAACAAGGCTCCATCAATGTCCCTTTCTATAATGCGCACCTTTTGTGACCAGACTACTATAACTTAGTACTTATACTGTAGTTCCAGCTTCCAGACGCTGTTCTGGGGGAAAAGTCTGAAAATGGGGGCACCATTTAAAATGTAAAAGCCATAACTTAACTTGTCTGTGGTAGTTGACATCATTTGCCCCTAGAAATGGCACCCACATATATGGTGGAAAAAGCTTCAGCAGAAAACTGATCTGTGGCCATAGGTCCATGGTGCATTGGCAGTTATTTTATAACAAATTATATTTCTGGATATAGGTCCCCAAAGTGGGGATACCTTTCCAGGAATAAAACAACTAATGTAACTCCCGCCCTCACAATGTTTTTTTCTTAGCACACGGAGGACATATGTTTATCGGGGGTCACTATGGCTTACATGGACAGAAAGAGTGGCAATGAAAATGCTGTTGGTTGGGCTGTCCTTATTTGGGCACCCCTCTGACACCACTTTACCACAAATCAGGGCATTCTTGATGGTGGAGTTGTCAGGTTTGCACTAACCTTGTGCACGAGATCCAATGGAAGTTATGTGTTTTTCTGTCTCTCACCATTCCCAACAATGATCATACACACTTAGACATAAGCAACATCGGTCAGCGTGAGAAAAGGGGACTTAGTCAAGAGAAAAAATAGACACACAGGACTCATTGCTTTGCCTTGTCACTTCTGAGCTGAAGGAGATCTTCAGGTTGTGGTGAATCTGTATAAGTCAAAGAGACACTTAGGCCCTCATTACGAGCCTGGCGGTCTTAGACCGCCAGGCCCGCGGTTGGCGGGAGCACCGCCGACAGCCTGGCGGTGCCCCGCAGGGCATTCTGACCGCGGCGCTTTGGCCGCGGTCAGAAATGGAAAACCGGCGGTCTCCCGCCGGTTTTCCGCTGCCCGTTGGAATCCTCCAAGGCGGCGCAGCTTGCTGCGCCGCCGAGGGGATTCTGACACCCCCTACCGCCATCCTGTCCCTGGCGGTTCACCCGCCAGGAACAGGATGGCGGTAGGGGGTGTCGCGGGGCCCCTGGGGGCCCCTGCAGTGCCCATGCCAATGGCATGGGCACTGCAGGGGCCCCTGTAAGAGGGCCCCGCTTGTATTTCACTGTCTGCTTAGCAGACAGTGAAATATGCGACGGGTGCAGTAGCACCCGTCGCACCTTCCTACTCCGCCGGCTCGATTACGAGCCGGCTTCATCGTGGGAAGGACGTTTTCCCCTGGGCTGGCGGGCGGCCTTTTGGAGGTCGCCCGCCAGCCCAGGGGAAACCTCAAAATACCCACCGCGGTCTTCCGACCGCGGTACGGTATTTTGGCGGCTCCCGCCGGGCGCGCAGTGACCGCGCCCGGCGGGAGTCAGAATGACCCCCTTAGAGTGGCTTTTCATTAAAACACTCATCATAACTTCTAATTGTGAAGTTATGTACCTTAGCAATATCTCTGTACAGCCAACTCTCGATGCTTGGACAGGTAATTGGAATTTCCTGAAAGCTAAACATAAAGAAACATAAATATCTTGATAAATACATATACACTTAACACATCTCACTATGTTTAGAACAAGTACCTCAAGCTGTGTCACTATAAGCTTTTTTGTAGAAGATGAGCATAGTTCCTACTTAACTTCTATAAAACTGGAAAATAAGGAACATCACTAACATTTTTTGATTCCCTATACTTAGTATTACACACACAAACTGGTAACCTATTATCTCATATGCTATGCTCATTAACATTTATAGGCACGTGGAATGTCTATTAAGAATTTGTCTTGTTTCATCACAGGATCTCTCAGCAGAACATACTGCTCCAGAATCTGGAGTTCAAAAAAATGTACAAAGAATAGTTCAAAGTTTGTTTCCAAGTGACACACAACTTCAAAATGCTTCTCTATAAACCATAATGTCCATTGCCCACTAGAGGTCATAATGCTTGAAAACCAACAACCATGTAGTGAGGTCCAGCTCTGGCACATTGTAGCAAAATTGTCTAGCAAGGATGCAGGCACCAGTAGGAAAGTAAAGCCTGAAGATCCAAGATGGCTGACATCTCTCCAAGTATGGTGAAATATGTGGCCCAATGGGAAAATTAGTTTACTGCTAGTTCCTCATGACACAGTGCATCCCTGATGCTTGTGCACTCTGAATCCATCTAATGCTCACTCTGCGTAATGACCACTGGCAATTCCTTCTGTGAAAGGCACATAGAGTGGATGGCATCAAGGTATGCACTGACTCAAAATTGCAAACTTCCTAGCACTCAAACCATACTTCTCGGTAAGTGGCACCTCCAGCCCCTCTTCCTAACAGGAGCTGGCAGTGGCGCCACCATCTGGAACACTCTATTCTTCATACACAAAATGGCACTTGTGATGGCCGATATGAGTGTTGGGGATAGCTATGCGTTTTTTGCTCATGTTCTGTTACTGCATACCTTTAGATAAGGCCCCACGTACTTAGCTTTCAGTTCCGTCAGACCTCTTGAAACTTGTTTCATAAGGTCACAGGAGCACTTTCTCTGATACGGGCAAGAACTGCAGGTAAGAAATGGTGTTGAAGGTCTCTCCCACTGAAGTCTATTCATACAAGCCACCAATGGTGCCCTGATGTGCGTTTTTTATACTGTTTAGCATCCAAGATGGCCAATGAGAATTTGCATTTCTTGTGTTACTTGAAATCTTGTAAGATCACCATATGTTTGGCTGAAAACTTGTCAGGCTTGCTCCCTCATTTTCAAGTCACACGCCATAGGCTTTTCTATGCATTTCACAAGCACAGTGTATACAAATTTGTTAGCATTGATCTACAAAGTTTTCACCCACATCTTTTTTCCTCAACCAAAACCTTGCCAGAAGTTTAGGAAATTATTTTTCAGCATTCCCTTACAATCTGCCACAAACATTTCAAAGAAGTGGCACACATTTGGTTGATCCTGATATTACCCAAATAGTTCCAAATACCCCATGATTGCCCTCTCATTATCTACAATAGTTCAAGCCTCACACCCACGAGTCTTTGCAGAGGTGTTTCATGAAGGCACCTTTCTTGTACATATATCTTCATATGCGTAAGATGCAGCATGCCTTTTCAGGTCAGGTAAGAGACCCAACATTCACCCGTTACCAAACCGAGATGTCACATTTCCCAGTCTACACATAAAGAACAAAGATTCCGGGAGGGACAATCAATTAGAAATGCATAAATGAACAGGTACGCAGAAATATACAGTTCAGTAATTATAGGGATAAAAAAACAGTAGAATGACTTGTAGACTTTCAGAAATGATTACATTTGCCTGCAGAGGTAACCTATAGGGCCAACCAACGGCATCTGGGTATAATCCCTCTTTTTTAAGCAAAAACACCTCAGGCAGAGGAAGCACTTAACCACACCATGTTCAACAGGGTGAGCGACAGGCAAGGCTGAAATTTTACAGATGGGGTCCATAAAGGAAACATCCTGAACAACTAGGTCTAAACCACTACTTGCCTGAACCACTACTGCTAAACAACTAAAAAGTCTCTACAACTAAGTACTGAACAACTACTGTCTAAACAACAATTGAGCCTGAATAACAATTGCCTGAACAACTAATTTTAAGGTAAGGTTTTCTTTTTGGTTTTAGTGGTTTATTAGTTGTTTAGAATATATATATATATATATATATACATATTATAACATAAGTACTCTGGGTGCGATCTAGACTATCTACTGCCCACAGATCACTTATACTGTAATTGACTTGAGTTTTTCTTCTAATCCATTAAATTCCTAATTTTTGGAAAATAAAATACAGTTTCCTTCAAATTATAATTTTTTCATCATTATTTTTTATTTTTTTAAATCGTAAATCTTGCAATCAAGGATAGTCACGTGTGCAGTAGGTTTGTTTCTTACCTTTACATCAATGCAGGTGGCATTTTTGATATATCCCACGCTCCTGCATTTATGCATATCCTATCTGATAAGAGAGAGGTTGAAAAGTACTTCAGCGCAGCCACTTAGCTGACTTTTGCAGCTTTCCTTGGTAAGTAAAGCTGTGGTTCCTTACGGCTCATAGGCCCCGACTTGGTCTTCTGATTACTTACAACTTGTATTTTTTTTAGGTGATAATGACAAGTTTTTGGGGGCACCAATTTCAAGCTTTTTCAGTAACTTTTTGCTTTTCAAGTAATGATTCCCTTGTCCTTCATACTGCATTTTCACCTATTTTATTATCTATTTACGACTAACACTGGCAATAACGATATTTTTCAAAAGGTGAATTAATCACTTGTGTGATGGTGCACCAGTGTTCATATTCATTTGGCTGCACGAACAATCCACCAAATTTTTATGACAGTTATATTTATTTGCTTACAAATTTCTTTCAAATTGAATTCTTCAGTTAAACTCCAACAATTAGTATCACACTAATATAGATGACTTATAAATCTTTCATTTAGACTTTCCATGCGAAATTCTAGTTATAATTCTATCACAGGACCGGAGGCGAGGATTATGCAGATCTTTCTTCACTCTTTATTCAACAGCAAGTTCAAAGTTAAACAAAACATGAACAAAAAAACTACAAGTTCCATGAGCCCGCCGCCATGGTAACGAGTATCCAATGAGGTGCACTCCTTCACGTCGGTATAAATAGCCCGGAATACGTCACACTTCCTCTTTCTTCACTGCTACGTGTCAGATAAGTGCCTTTTCTGCCTCCGGTTGGGAGTTTGTTTATTGACTTGGCGCGTTGCCGCTCAATTGTTTTGCGGTGCTTTATTTTGTATAGCAACTTCGTTGCTATGAGCGGTCCGGAACAGACGTGCCGCTCGAGCGTTTCATTTCTTTTCGGCCCTCGGCGTGTTTAATACGCGTCGGGCCCACCAGAGGGAGCGCGCGCTGCGTTCCTTATTATCGGAGAGCGTGTCTCTCTCAGCGCTCGGCTCGCGCTTCGCGTTTGCTTTTTTCTTTCTTTTCTTCCCAGAATTGAGGGTTTATCCTCAATTACATGCTTGGCACTCTGGTGCATTTTTTCTCTTCCCTACCTTGACACCCGTTTGGGTAAGAATTACCCCATTAGGGAAGGCATTAATTCTTGACTTTACTATCAGTGACAGAGAGGGTAGGGATTTACCCTATATATTGTTTTTTTTGTTGGGTGTACACTCTGTCAAGTCCTCATTATGCATTCCTCTCAAGAGAATGAACCTTTTACCAACATGTCCCCAGGTGAGGGTCCCTCTCACCGTACCCTTCCCCCTGGGGTGGACGCCTTGTTTTCCCAGGCTATTTCTCACGCTTTAGCCCCTCTTAGGGATACTGTAGCTAAACTTACTGAACAGGTGTCCAGAGGTACGGGCATGTTTGGTGTGACGGGAGCGGAGGGTGATTCCTCTACCCTTTCGGCCCCCAGGAAAATGCGCAAGCGCGACGCGGGGCACCTGGGGGATGGTGTATTTTCACCCAATCCCAAGAGTGCGCGCGCGCATAAGCGCTTACCCTCCCGGGAGGACCGTTTGCCCGGAGTACTGGGTGACAAGCTTCACCACCTATGGAACCCTGATCTGGGATCCCCTAAATGCTTCATGGGAGGTTCAGATGAGGACTCATCATCTTTGGATGACGACTCGGGTCGCCCTTGGCGTCCGGGTGCTACCCTACCAGATCCTTCGGATCACGCCGATTCTGACTCCGATATGTTTGAGCCGGAGGGTATCTACCATCCGCGTTCCTCGGAGTGGCGTCCAGACCACAAGGTGGCTGAATATGTCGCCAGTAAAATTAGGCAACCTCTGGACAAAGAGGTGCGCGCTCGTCTACGGGCGGAGTGCCCACGCCCGTCTTTATCGGATAAGGTCGCTTTCACGCCAGTTATTGACCCTAAAATGTGTACGTTTTTTGCCAAGTACACCAAGGATCCCAAAAAAGGGATTGATCGCTCCTGGAGGGCATGCCAAGATAAACTTCTTGATGTGTTAGGTCCCCTCACACAGATTATTCAATTGGCGGAGCGTGCCAAGCAAGCAAACACTCCCCTTCAGACGGACATCATAGCAGGATGGGTTCAGAGAGCTGTTTGTCTTCTGGGCAACGCGAACTGTGCCATCTCTGCAGAAAGACGCAGGTCTTTATTGATCAAAATCGACCCCAAGTTAGGGGAACTGTCTAACTCGGAGGCAGGGGCTGTTGCCCAAGGCAATTTATTTGGCGATCCTTTTGTGAAAGAGTTGGGAAAATTTGTGGCTACGTTTTCAGCTTTGGATAAAGCGCAATCTTCGATTAAAAAGGTTTTCCCCAACAAGGTTTTTGGCGGGGCCGGGCGAGGCAGGGGTCGCTCTTCCGGCCGTCCTTTCCAGCAAGGCCCCAGCTCCTTCCGCAACAACGGTTGGAGAGACGGCAGACAAGGAACCTTCTTCCCCAACAGAGGCAGGGGAAGAGGCAGAGGGTCCAGAAATGCGCGAGGAGCATCTAATGCCCCAGGAGGTCCCTCTGGTGAGGCTTATCCCTTTTTCCCCAACAAATTTTGGAGGGAGATTGAGGTTTTTCAGGGACAATTGGAGGCGCATTACCTCCGACGCATGGGTTCTACAAACTGTCTCAGGTTTTCAAATAGAATTCTGGGGTACCCCATTTCAGGAGAAACTGCCTCAGCCCATCGTGTTCTCGGCAGAAGACTCAGAACTCATAGATTTAGAGGTTCAGGCCCTTCTTCACAAGGGTGCCATTTCCTTCACTTCCCTTCACCCCACAGGTTTCGTAAGCAACATCTTCTTGGTGGAAAAGAAAGACAAAGGGTTTCGTCCCGTTATCAATCTTCGTGCATTCAACGAATGGGTGGTTTACAGACATTTCAAAATGGAGGGTATTCACATGCTCCGCGACCTCCTCTTACAAGGGGACTGGATGGTTCGTCTAGATCTCAAGGACGCGTACCTCACAGTCCCTATTTTTCCACCCCATCGCAGATTCCTGCAGTTCTTATGGAACGACCAGGTGTTCGAATTCACCACACTCCCCTTCGGCCTGTCGTCGGCGCCGTGGTGCTTCACAAAACTTCTCAAACCAGTAGTGGAAACACTGAGGTTACAAGGCATTCGCCTCATAATTTATCTGGACGACATCCTTTTGATGGATCAGTCCAGGTCTCAGTTGATATACAATCTGAACACAACTATTGCGCTTTTCCAGGACCTTGGTTTTGTGATCAACCAACAGAAGTCGCAACTTACCCCGACTCAATCGTTAGTCTTCCTAGGGTTTCTAGTGGATTCCCGATCGGCGTCTCTCAGTCTCCCGGCGACGAAGATTTCCAAGATAAAGAAGGAACTGAGAAAGGTCCTTCAACGAGACCAGATCTCTCTACGCCAGTTAGCCAGAGTGGTAGGCCTGCTTTCGTCTTCGATTCAAGCCATTTTTCCGGGTCCCCTACACTACAGAGCCCTGCAACGCTTGAAAGCGTTTCACCTTCGCCGAGGGGTGACGTACTCCGAGTTGATCTCCCTGTCTCAAGAGGCAAGGACGGAGTTGTTTTGGTGGCTGGACCACATGGAGGCATGGAATGGCAGGGCCATCTTTGGAGCAGCCCCGGATCTGGTGATCGAGTCAGACGCCAGTCGCCAGGGATGGGGGGCTCGTTGCGGGGACATCTCGTTGGGGGGACGCTGGACCCCGCAGGAACTAACCATGCATATCAACTGCCTGGAGCTCCTGGCGGGTTCTTTTGCGATCAAATCTCTCACGAGAGACAAAGTCTCATGCGTAGTTCTGCTACGGATGGACAACGTATCGGCGGTGCAATACATAAATCGTTTAGGGGGAACAAGATCAAGAGCCCTAGCGGAGCTAGCGAAAGATTTTTGGCATTTTTGCCTTCAACACCAAATCTCAGTCACAGCAGAGTTTCTTCCGGGAACCCAGAATGTATGGGCAGACTGGAATTCTCGGTTTCTCCAGGATCCCAGCGATTGGCGACTACATTGCTCGGTTTTTCAGGCGATCATGGATCATTGGGGTCCCTGTTCAGTGGATCTCTTTGCGTCTCGTTGGAATGCTCAGCTTCCCCTATACTTCAGCTGGCGTCCGGATCCGGGAGCGATGGCAGTAGATGCGTTTCTCCAACATTGGGGTGCTCTTCAGGGTTATGCTTTTCCCCCGTTTCTTCTTATCCCGCGGGTTGCTGCTCAAGTTCGCCGCCAAGAGGCGACGGTGATTCTAATAACCCCCTGGTGGGGGTCACAGGCATGGTTCCCGACTCTGCTGGAACTCTCGTGCGAGTGTCCTCTTCGCCTCCCGGATTTTCCCTCGATACTCCTGGATCCGTCGGGGTTCTGTCACCCTCTAATCCTTCAAGGTCATCTTTCCCTCATAGCTTGGAAGATTTCCGGCATCGTTGGCAAGACAACCGACTTTCGCAGGAAGCTAATAACTTCATCGCACAGGCCTGGGCCCCTGGTACATGCAAACGATATAGATCAGCATGGAATAGGTGGTCTCGTTGGTGTGTGGGCAAACACTGCGATCCCATGGGGGCCAGTATTGCCGACATCATCAATTTCCTGGCGGAATTAGCGGAATCCGGCTTAGCGTATCGCACTATCAATTCTTTTCGTTCGGCCATCTCCGCGGGCCATCCTCCCCTGAATAATCTCCCGATCGGGGAGCATCCCTGGATTTGTAAACTTCTTAAGGGTATTAGACTCTCCAGACCTCCACAACCTAGATATTCGGAGCTCTGGGATGTGAACTTGGTTCTTAATCTCTTATCCTCTTGGCGGGACAACCAATATTTGTCGATGAAGGAATTGTCGGCCAAATTAGCCATGCTTCTCTGCCTCATTTCCTGTAAGCGTGTGTCAGATATCAGAGCACTGGATGTTTCCGCTCGAGTCTTTACTCCAGAAGGAGTCACGTTTACTATTGCAAGGAGGACAAAAACTAATACCAGGTCGGTATCCTATCCCGTTTTTCCTGATTCCCCGAGGCTATGTGTGGTTAGATGTCTCAAAGTCTATGAGGAAGTGACCAGTTCTTGTAGACCTCCAGGTGAGACTCAATTGTTGATTTCTATAAAGAAACCGTTCAAGGCGGTTTCTTCCCCCTCCATTGCCAGATGGATTCGGTGGATTCTCTCTGAGGCAGGAATAGATATTCGAGTTTTTGGGGCTCATTCTACTCGGGGAGCTATGGCTTCCAAAGCCATACAAGTGGGGGGCAGATTGGAGGACATCATGCATGCTGCTGATTGGTCTTCAGATTCTACTTTTAAGAAGTTTTACTTTAAACCAATTCATGACGCAGCCGCACTGGTGGTGAGTAAGCTTTGAACTTGCATAATCCTCGCCTCCGGTCCTGTGATAGAATACGAAATTTCCTAGCTATCGTGAAGGAAAGTTTCAATTCTATTAAGGACACGGAGGCGAGGATTATCCCACCCACATACATTTCGCGGGTATGTTCCCTCCCGATTACATCTATCTGCGTAGCAAGGTAGTATACTTGCGTTTATGCCTTTATTTATTGGTTATTCTGCTCATATTCTAATTTTTCAGGTAGCACTTGATTCAGATGTATTTACATTTATATTTATATGTATTTTAAGGTTCATAACTTTGTTGCCTTTGGTAGGTTTTCTGTGTTCTATCGGATTTGCATCTGATTATACCTATTTTTGTAGGTTCCGAAACTACGACCAATTGACTCTACCAGGATTCCTTCCGCAGTGAAGTCGAGGAAGTGTGACGTATTCCGGGCTATTTATACCGACGTGAAGGAGTGCACCTCATTGGATACTCGTTACCATGGCGGCGGGCTCATGGAACTTGTAGTTTTTTTGTTCATGTTTTGTTTAACTTTGAACTTGCTGTTGAATAAAGAGTGAAGAAAGATCTGCATAATCCTCGCCTCCGTGTCCTTAATAGAATTGAAACTTTCCTTCACGATAGCTAGGAAATTTCGTATTCTCTTCCACTTGCAGACCACTATGTTTGCTTCATGAAAAAAAAAAAATTGTCCTAATGATGACACTCAGGCCCTGATTTATACTGTTTGGGGCAAAACTGCACTAACGCAGTTTTGCACCAAAAAGTTTAGCACCGGCTTGCACCATTTCTATGCACCAGCCGGGCACCATATTTATGGAATGGTGCAAGCCGGTGCAAAGGGTAGGCTAGCGTAAAAAAATGACGTTAGTCGGGTGGGGCTGGCAGTATGGAAGAAGGGAGTTTTGCACCAAAAAATTATGCTAGGCAGGTTAGAGTAAAAGAAATGACTCTAACCTGCCTAGAGTAATTTTCTGACGCAAAACCATCCATACCACATGACTCCTGTATTAAAAAAGACAGGAGTCGTGCCCACCACCCCAGTGACCAGCAGAGGGTACCAGGGTCCCCTGGGCATGGCCATTGCATCCAGTGCATGTAGGGGGGCCCATTTTATGGCCCCCTATGGCACTTTAAAAAATAAAATGCTATACTTACCTGTACTTACCTGGGATGGGGTCCCCCATCCTCCGCAGTCCCTCTGGTGTGGGGGTGGGGGTGTCCCTGTGGCCTGGGAGGGCACCTGTGGGCTTATTCCATGGTGTTCCACCATGGAAATAGGCCCAAAGGTCCCCTAACGCCTGCCCTGACTCAGGTGTTAAAAAATGGGACAAAGCAAGCTTTGGCCCATTTTTTGACCCTTCCTCCCTCCTGTGCACCATTTTTGCACAGGTGTATAAAAATGGCGTTAAGGCCATAGAGTCGTTTTTTTCCACGGGAACGCCTACCTTGCATCTCAATAAGGCAAGGTAGGTTTCCACTTCCAAAAACAACTTTAACTCCCAAAATTTGGCGCTAGACGGCTCTAGCGCCAAAGTATAAATATGTAGTTAGTTTTGCACCAAATTAGAGTAAAAACAAATTACGCTAATTCGGTGCAAACAGAGTATAAATATGCCCCTCAAATTGTTATGGATCAAAACGCCATCGATGTTCATGACAATTGCAATCAGAACCTTATACCTATGCCTTGAAACTGGGCCTAAGATTTCAGGATCCAGAATTGTGCAAACCTTATGAAATTACTATTCTTGCATTGCTAATGCTATATATACTATTGCATTATTTATCTCACCCAGCACTGGGCTCTATTATAAAGCAGCAAGTATAATAATTTATGAAACCCTACAAGTGGCTCTACTGTTTTGTATGTCTATAACTACTGAATTGTATACTTCGCAGTACCTGATCCTTTATGTATTTCTAATTTCTAATTGATCCACATGGACGTGCTACAAGAAGAGGGGACACTGCAGATTTCTGTGACCAGCGAAGGCAGCGGTAGTAAGGTCACTGACGTCATCCCTGCGCCAACAGGCACATAAAAACAAGCCGGGCTACCCGCAGCTTGGGACATGCTATAAGGAGACGGGGCACTGCAGACTTCTGTGACCAGCGGGGGAAGCGGCAGGAAGGCTGCTGACGTCATCCCTGCACCAGGAGACGGATAACATCAGGCTGGCCTACTCACAGCGCAGGACACGCTAAAAGGAGAGGGGGCACCTCAGACTTCTGTGACCAGCAGCAGGGGAAGCGGCAGGAAGGCTGCTGATGTCATTGCTGCGCCAGGAGGTGCATAAAAACAGGCCTGGCTACCCGCAACGCGGTATGCACTACAAGGAGAGGGGGCACCGCATACTTCTATGACCAGCGAGGGAAGTGGCAGGAAGACCGTTGATGTCATCCCTGTGCCAGGAGGTGCATAAAAACAGGCTGGGTTACCCACAGCATGGGACACACGCAGGACACGCCCGCAGACTGGACAAGGCCTGCCTTCGCCCGTCATCGCCCGGAGGAAGCTAGGCTGGGACCTCTCTCTTTCCTTAGCTGTTCTAGGAGCTTGCCTCTGCCTCATCTTAGTTCATCCTCGGGGTGAGCTCATTTTCAGACTTTTTGTGACTTTGGCTCCTAGCGGCCGATTGGAAGACTATATAGTGAGATTTCGTTGCCTCCCACCCTTTGTTTAAGATTAAGCAACTGTAAAGAGACTGACACGCTGTGATGGGGAGCTAAAGTTGGTGGGTGCCCTCACCTGGGGATCATACTTCCCAAGCAAAGAGAAAACGCCAACAAAAGCGACCGGAAAGCACAAAAAAACATCCACATTCTGTGAGTGATCTGGCCTCTTCAGGGGTGGCATCTGGCCTGGGGACTTGGTTTTCCCAGATTGGGATCGAGTGGCTGGGAAGATTAGAGACATTATAGCAGAATCTTTGTTGCCATTAATAAAGAGTTTATCTAAAATGGACGCTACCATCTTGGCATTATCAAATTCTATCTCCACTATTTTCCCAGGTAATGTGAGAAATGGCACAGTTTCTATCGTTCCAACAAGCAGTGTATCGGATAATGGCCTGAGTACAAGCCACAAGACTCTTTGTATAGATTCTTCCAGGCAACCTGACCAGCAAACTGAAGCTCCCCCTCGGCCTGGGACTTGCCTCCAGAAATTGAAATCGCCAGCCACGCACTCTGTCTTATCAGCCGGGGGACTCCACAGATAGCAAACCACGCCACTGTACCAACTGCGGGGTCTTCTCAGTTAGCAAACAAAGCTGCAGCTTGTAAGGATCGAAGGCTGGGAGGTGCTCAGGATGATCAGCCTAGTGGAGGGATTTGGGGGGAGAAACAGGAGGGAAGGGTAGGGAGCTTCCTGTCCTAAACCTGCCACCCAACTATGGCCCCTATGTGGCGATTCTGACGGGGGTGCCTCATGTCCCTGACGATTGTTGGGAAACTACCAATCAGTTGAAGAACAAGGCCTATCATTGGCTGTGCCAAAATACGGATTTCAACATTGAGGAATATGGAGCTATCCTGTTTTCAAGAAGGGTAGGTCGGGTCGGATCAGCTGTGAAGTTCATAAGCGGAGATTGTATTGTTATAAATTGTAAGACATCATCACTTGCTAGTCAACTGGTTCACAGCTCCTAGGAGCTTCCCGGTATTGGCTTGGGAGTTAGAATATGCCTGCTTGGCCAGTTCTACAGCCATTTGCGACCGAGGACCCAAGCCAAGGTTTGAGGGAGGGTGCGGCTTATAGAATCATCTCATTTGCCCCATCCAATAGATTTCTCCCCCTGTCAACCTTAGACTCCAATGACTGACTACCGACCCTAAATATTGTGGCTTTTTCAGAGCTGGGACCTACATCCCCCCAGGTGACGAAGGAGGGGCGGAGGGGGATTGTTCACTTTTTAGATTCAACCCTGAAGATTCTTTGTTGAAACATAACGGAGTTTAGGTCTAAATCCCAGGACCTAGAATGGTTAAATGTTGTTACAAAATATAATGTGGTGATGCTGCAAGAGACTTGGAGTCAGGAAAGGATCACATGGGTGAGGTATGAATGTTTTCATAATGCAACAACACCTACTAATGGAGGTAGAGCTCGAGAGGGTTTGGCCAACATGGTCCATATTGCCATATATTGCTCATGCAGAGATCCAGATCCTCTGGGTTGTAGTAACCAGGGAGTTTCACTTTTTCTTAACTTTTATAGCTCAGTAAGGGACTCTGGATGTCATATTGAGGACCTTTTTCTAAGCCATATCAATCCCTGAAGCCAGATCCCTTCGATTGCTCAAGTGTTTTAAAGTTATCCTTGGCGAAGATTTTCATGCTAAACTGGGGCTCAATCAAATTAATAGCAACTCATTCACAGGGGGAGATACACTGTTTTGTTTCTTATCCTTAGATTATAGGGGGAGAAGGCTATTTAGGGCTTTGGGTGATGCAGGACTACAAAATCTGGTCGACTCAGGGCTTGATTCATTACCTCAACACTTCACTTTTGTGGTCAGGGTGAAGGGTTCCATCATAGATTGTCTGCTTTGCTCGGGGTCCTTGGTAGGTTTGACCAGCCTGGGGACGCGCTAACCAGGACCAGAGGGACTCCATAGCCCAGACTGCTTTGTGGCCCCAGGAGGCGGCCATCTCGTGCATCACCTGTTCCCACTTGCCAGATCCAAAGAGCGCTATAAAGCGCAAGGGGGCATACCGCAGTGCGGGACACGCTAACCAGGACCAGAGGGACTCCATATCCCAGACTGCCTTGTGGCCCCAGGAGGCGGCCATGTTGTGCATCACCTGCTCCCACTTGCCAGATCCAAGGAGCGCTATAAAGCGCGAGGGGGCATACTGCAGCGCGGGACTCGCTAACCAGTAGGACTTCATATCCCAGACTGCTTTGTGTCCCCAGGAGGCGGCCATCTTGTGCTTCACCTGCTCCACTTGCCAGATCCAATGACCACTATAAAGCACGAGGGGGCACACCGCAGCGCAGGACGCTCTAACCAGGACCAGAGAGATTCCATATCCCAGAATGCTTTGTGGCCTCAGGAGGCGGCCATCTTTTGCATCACCTGCTCCATTTGCCAGATCCAACGAGCACTATAAAGCACGAGGGGGCATACCGCAACGCGGGATGCTCTAACCAGGACCAGAGGGACTCCATATCCCAGAATGCTTTGTGGCCCCAGGAGGTGGCCATCTTGTGCATCACCTGCTCCCACTTGCCAGATCCAGCAAGCACTATAAAGCGCGAGGGGGCATACCGCAGTGCGGGACTCTCCCGGGCAAAGCCCAGGCCAAGGATGGGCCCATCTGCACCCATCCGCGTCCGACTGAGCCTGGGCACGGCTACCCCCCTGAGTCTGGCTCTCTTTTCCTGCAACCTCGAAAAGTTTTGTCCCCCTCCGGACCTCCCCCTAACACCATCCAAGGCCCCTTGTCCCATCCCAATACATTGCCATAGATATGGCCAAAAGAAAAGCAACCAAGGGTGGGGCTCTGGTTGGGGTGAAAAAGCATAAGAAAAATTCCAAAAAGTCGGGCTGCAACTAAGTACTTGACCGCATTGATGACCTCCTAGCTGATTGCAGGGAAATGTTAGTTCTATCATCCGGTGCAGACCAACCATTGAGTCCTAAACCGTGCCCCACAACCCAACCACCGACCAGCAAGCATGAAAACATATCTAATATGTTTAACAAAGCAGGGTAAGGATGAGGACCAAGATCCGCACAGCACCCTTTAACCCGGCACACCCAGTTCCTAGATCCGGCTCCCCTCATGACTCAGCAATGGTGCCTTCTCCCTCACCCTCACCCATCCCCTGTACCTATCGCTTCCTTCCGTTATTACGTCCTTCAGACCCACCTACAATTCAGGATCTAGCAGCTCCACCTGCCCAGGCTAGGGCAGGCGGTTTCCCTAATAACCAGCCAACCCCCCCCAAATGATGATTTGGTAGATTGCATACAAACACTCAGGGCAGAAATAGCAGCCCTTAAGTGTATGATAGGCACCCTTGCGGTTACAGTGGTGTGTCTTATGGAAGAGAGAGGGAGAATAGCCACCATGCTCCATCATACAAAACACCATGGATGCCACCCAGGTCTACCACAGGAGGACTCCTTTTCTAGGACCTCGGTCTGAGACCGTACATCGGGTCTCCGTACACCAGTAGGTGTGCAAATTAAATCTCTCTTCACCAACCCCCAGAACAATTTCACACCTCTCACACTAGGGGTGGGTTGTCACCTTGGCAGTACACAGTTTTTATGACCAACGTGCCCAGATCTAACTCTCAGGGGGGAGGGAAGGGGAAGACTCCTGGATTAACAAAGTCACCCACTGGATTCGACACAGTAGAGGATGTCTCTCAGTAATTAGGAAAGATATTCTTAGGGCCAAAAAGCACAGGTCTCTGAGCACTCCGTTTGACTACATTGAGCTTCTCCTAGACAGGTAGCCTATGAGTTAGTAGCTTTAGATCAAAGAACTAACCCCCAGACGGGTCTACTATACAGTTCAAACTCGAGTCACCCACCCCATTTTGTGTGGCACCCTCCCAAGTGGCTTTAGATGATGCCACAGTCTGTTCCAAGATAGATTGACCAGCAGAGCCCGAGGCGCAGGCTTCTCCTATGATAGACCTGATAGCAGCTCAAGCTCTGACAATTGCCTCTGCACCATCAGCGACCTAGCAGACATCTCAGATCAGAGAATTAGGATGGCCCCCACCACTTCTCTCAGTTTCGTTGCACCAGCCCCCCTAGAGCTCCAGGCAAACCCACTCCCAACACCAAACCCCATGACCACCGGTTGAAAAGTAAAGATTGTCTCCTGGAATGTGGCAAGTATCAAATCCAAACTCCTGTTGCCTCATTTGAACACCTTTATCGACCACCACGACATATGTATCTTTCAGGAGACCTGGCTAATCGAACCTGCCGACAAACCTGGCCATGCAACCTACCACATACCCGCTGTTCCCAGCATGGCGGGATCGGGGAGCGCCTCCTAATATGGGTGAAAATCGCACTACAGTGCGTAGTGAAACTGATACCCACCGATAGCCCTGATATTCTTGGTATCAGTCTTAAGAGAACAGGGTCCACTGTCACTGACATTTTCAACATCTATGCCGGGGAACAAAGGGGCCCAACCACTCTGTCACCTTGCAGTTTCTAGAGACCCAATTGGGTGAAAGACCCTGCAAACATGCCTTCATTGTAGCGGGGGAATTCAATACCACCTTCAGACCCCTCGGTCTGGACCACATGGGCGATTTCAGGGAAGAAGATAATATATGGCACATACCTAGGCTGGAGCTTCCCCCCATCAAGAAGTGGCACTCGGCTGCCCTTCAACTAAACGTCCTGACCCTCGGCCAGGGCCTGATGGCTGTAAATGGAATAACGAAATCTGACAAGCATCCCGACCACATGTTCACTGGCACACAGGGCAGAGCTGCATCTATTATATACTGATGGACCTTAGATACTGGCACTTGGTAGATGACATGGTAGTTGGGACCCAATTGGACAGTGTAGGAGGCTGGCCTGGTTTGTAGTGGGTACCTTGGGTACTTACACCTTATACCAGGACCAGTTATCCCTTATTAGTGAAATGTAGTAGTGTTCTAGCAGCTTAGGCTGATAGAGGTAGCTGTAGCAGAGCAGCTTAGGCTGAACTAGGAGACATGCAAAGCTCATGCAATACCACTTATAGTTACACAGTACTTATACACAAGTAAAGACAATACTCAGTGTTACCAAAAATAAAGGTAGCTTATTTAGGTGACACAAGGCCAAAAATATCTTAGAGGCAATACTCCTTCTGGAGGTAAATATTATACACAATATATACACTAGACACCAAAATAAGGTAAGTAATTAGGCATAGGAGAGTGCAAACAATAGGAAATGCTATAGAATGCAATAGGAGAAAATAGGTCTAGGGGCAACACAAACCATATACTAAGAAAGTGGAATGTGAATCACGAATTCCCCCCAGACAAGTGCAGTGTGTAGAGAATTGCTGGGACAGTAGGAAAACTACAAAGGTGAGTAAAATACTGTTATGCCATTAATTGTGTTTGACCACTGACTTTGTGTTTCACCACTGCGCATATTAGTTGTTCAATGTTCACCAGTAGCACATTACATTTTGTATTTAGGTTAACTGCCTATTGGCTTTAACGTGGCAGTAGACATTACATTCTGCATTCAGTTTAGCTGCCTATTGGCTTTATCATGGAGTTCGACATTGCAGTTGAGACATTACAGATGAGCTGTGTTTTTCAACATGGTAGATCAAGCTGTGTTTTTCGTATTTTGAATTGTCACTGAGCCCTAGCGTGATAAGAGAGCGCATATTTTGGTGTTTTTCTTTAGTTCAGAAAACAGTCTGACCTCGAGGGGCGTGTCTCGAAACGGTGGCCAACTTTCGACACATTCCTGTCAAGGTTTACCTAAACAAGCCAGCATTTTTGCTATAAACGGTGTCCATGGGCAGCAGCAAGGGGAAATTTTTCAAGACTTCAGTCAGGAGCGGACGTCAGCTGCCTGACCTCCCGTATGGGTGGAAAATCTGCTTCTTGCAGTTGAACATGAGTCATCAACTTGCAGGCATAAGCAAGATGAAGAGGAGTGATAGGCCCTACAGTGATGAATTTTGACTTTTTTCTTTTGCTTTGAAGTTATGCTGTAATATAATCACATATATTTGCTGTGTACATTGCAATTGAGAAGTACTTTGATGTATTTTCCTTTCATTGCTGTGACTACTTTTAAACGTGTGCTTCCAACCTACTATTCTCGTCTCTCAGGAACCTCGTGGTGAAGTAATAATAAGGCCCTCATTACAACATTTGCGGGCTGCAACCGCCGCCCGTCAAGTTATAACCGCCGTGCAGCCGCCAATGCAGCTGCACTCCCGCAGTGGCCATTACGACATCCCCGCTGGGCCGGTGGGCAGAAACCGAGTTTCCGCCCACTGGCCCAGCGGGGATGTCGCCCGCAACACGGGAGCCGGCTCCAAATGGAGCTGACGGTGTTGCGGCGGTGCGACGGGTACAGTTGCACCCGTCGTACTTTTCACTGTCTGCTATGCAGACGGTGAAAAGCTCCATGGGGCTGTGTCAGGGGGACTCGTGACTCCCCTTTCCGCCAACCTTTTCATGGTGGTTCCTACCGCCATGAAAAGGCTTGCGGGAGGGGGACTCGTAATCCCCTGGGCAGCGCTGCAAGCAGTGCTGCCCTGGAGGATTAAATCCGGAGGTCCCGGCGCTGCAACCGCGTAATACCCAAGATTGCACTGCCAGCTTGTTGGCGGTGCAATTGACAAAACAGCCCTGGCGGTCTTTGACGGCCAGGGTTGTAATGAGGGCCTAAATGTCTTCTTTAAACTAAGAAGTGTATTCCAGAGAAGTTTTGTCAGCTCGGTCATAAGATAAGTGAAAGCAAAACAAATACCCCACCCCATAACCCAGGAAAGTAGGAGTAAAGTACTGCAAGTTTCCTTAGGACACACTACAAGTCGTGATTAGAGTTATTGTGAAAAACAAGCAAGACTGCAAACAACAAATGCTAGATTCCTGGACCTGAAGACCTGCAAAGAAAGGAGACCAAGTCCAGAAGTCGGAAAAGCTTTCAGGAAGGACAGGAGCCCCTGCCAACCTAAAAAAGGGTGCAAAAGAAGAGTCCTGGGTTGGACGAAGACTGCAGAAATGTACCAAGCTAAGATGGCTGCGAGTTCCTGCATGATGCAATGGATGTCCCACTTGGAGATGTTGGATGCAGGTAAGTTTCGGCACTGGATTTGTCCAACAAGCCTTGGTTCAAGCAATGTTGCGGATTGCATCAAAGTGGTGCTGCCTGGACCCAGGAGGGACTTGGGGGCCTCAACTCAGACTGAGGAGGCAGAGGGGGCTCCCAAACTGGAGGGAACCCACAGATGACCAGGCAGCACCTATGGAGGTCCGAGGACACGGGGACAAAGAAGGTGCATATTGCGGTTTTTGCAGCACTACAAAAGAAGGTCCCACGCCTCTGGGGAGCAACTCAGGAGTTGAGCGTCGCAGGATAGAGTGCTGGGGATCTGGGCCAGGCTGTGCATGAAGGATTCTTGCAAATAGTACACAGAGGCCTCAGGAGGTGAAGATGACACGGTGCAAAGGAGTACTGTCGCAAACGGGGAAGGCAAGCTCTTACCTCCTCCAAATTTGGACAGCAGGACCTTATGACGGTCTGTGTCTAAGGGGTCCACCACCTGTGTTCCAAGGAGCACGCTCGTCTCCAGGAAAGGAGTCAAAGAGAACCAGTTGTCATCTTAGAAGGTGCCTGCAGGAGCAGGGAAGTGACTCTGTCACTCCACAGGAGATTTCTTCGGTCCTTCTGGCACAGGGTGAAGACATGGAATCCCCAGAGCATGCACACCGTGGAAACTGTTACTGTTGCTGGCTGAGCTGAAGTTGCAGAGGAAAAGTAGCCCTTCTGGTACCATATACTAAGGACTTATAAGGGGGTCCAGTGTGCCAATTGAAATTGGTAAATGAAGTCACTAGCCTATAGTGACAAATTTAGAAGCAGAGAGAGCATAAGCATTGAGGTTCTGGTTAGCAGAGCCTCAGTGACATAGTTAAGCACTACTGACAACATACACATTAGGCCACAAACTATGAGCACTGGGGTCCTGGCTAGCAGGATCCCAGTGAGACAGGCAAGACACACTGACATATAGGGTTTTCACTATGAGCACTGGGGCCATGGCTAGCAGGTTCCCAGTGACACAGTAAAAACACACTGACACACACTCACAAACAGTCCAAAAGTGGGGGGTAACCATGCTAGAAAGAGGCTACTTTCTCACAGACAGTGACCACAATCCACTCTGTCTTACTTTAGAGCCACAGTGGGGTAGGGCGTCCATTGCAACAACCACTGCCAAGGTGGTCCAGGCTGAAAACAGCAGACGGCGACTTAGATGGAGCAAGGTGATCCTGCGAGACGACATTCTCTCTTCCATCGATTTAGACCTGACACATTGCGTAGCATTGATATCCACGATGGGAGAAGACGTGGGAAACAGTTCCTCTCTAATCGAAGTACACACCGAGTTTTTCAAAAGATTGGAACAGCTATTATCTTTGCGGGTTGCCCACAACACTGGCAGTGCTCCTCACCGTGAGGGTGATCACTGGTACAATCGAGACTGCCGGATGGTACAAACAAATTTAATCAGTGCAATCAAACAAAAGGATGTCGCCCAAGTTTGGACTGCAGAATCTGTACAAGCAGACGCAGAACAAGGTCAGGAAGGACTGGGATGAAGAAAGATGGAGACTCTTGAAGGTTGCATGTCAATGCAGGGATTCCAGATCCTTTTGACTTACGGTAAGCAAAAGAAACCAAAAGGGAGCTCCTGCAATTGGCAACAATATTCTGCCCTCAGACTGATTCCAATACTTCAACTCGCTCTATAATGTCGAAAGTCAAGTCACAACCAACTCTGTCCTTCCACTTCCACCACAGCTGAATACCACCCACGAGGATGGTTTATTCAACTTGGGAGATATCCGAGATGCAATTAACAATATAGTTCGACTAAAAGCCACTGGCCCGATGGTATTCCTGGAGACCTTTTTCTTCACAACACCGATAAATGGGCTGAGTACATCCTTCTCTTATCCAACGCAATTGTTAGGGGATCCCCCATTCTTGAGTCCTGGAAGGGTGGCGAGGTAATACCCGCCAACTATAGGCCCATAAGCCTCATCGATGCAGCGCAAAAGGTATTTTACGGTGCCCTACTATCGAAAATCCAAGATTGGATTTCTGAGAATGACATCCTATCACCATTCCAATCTGGCTTGCGGTCTAAAACAGCACAATAGATCAGGTGTTTAGGTTTCTGCTTTTTTATTAGAAGGTTGTAGTGATAGGGAAGGGGAGCCTCTACGTAGCCTTCATAGACCTTAAATCTGCATTCGATCTGGTCCCTAGAGGTAAACTTTGGGAGGTCCTCAGCGAGATGGGTATGCCCCCAGGGCTCCTGACCACAACAATTCGACTGCATGAGGCCAACTATGCAAAAATACGCTGGGGGAACCAGGGTGATCTCACTGATCCGATCAAAGTAGTCAGGGGCGTTCGGCAGGGGTGTATACTAGCTCTCTTCTCCCTCTATTTCAATCAGTTCATCCAGCACCTCACCTTGTAGCCCTCTGATGCACCAGCCTTAGGCTCCGAAAAGATCGCAACACTTTTATTCACAGATGATACTGTGATAGTATCCAAAACCCTGATGGGCCTCCAATCCTTGCTGAATCAATTTGACGATTTCTGCTCCAAGAGAGGCTTAGAAATAAACACCTCTAAAACCAAGTTCATGGTCATTAACTCTCACAGGTCATAGAGTGGGAACCTTTCCCTAGGCGGGTCTAAATTAGAACAAGTTAACACCTTTGAATACCTGGGAATTAAACTATCTGACTCAATGTCTTGGAAAACCCATATCAACTCTGCTTCATTACAATTTAGCCAGTTAGTGAGTGCCCTTCTAAGGGAGCACCATGCATCAACTACACGACCAATAGCTGCTGCTCTCCAGATTTATAATATGAAGTCTGTTAGTGCAGCACTTTACGGGGCCGAACTCTGGGGCTTTGAGGATGCAAAGGAGCTTACCTGTACTGAGAATATGTTTATGAGAAAGCTCACCTCCCTGCACCCGAGCACGCCACTTCTTCCTTTGCACTTGGATCTGGCCCGCAAACCACTAGATGCCATAGTCGGTCTCAGACCGCTGTTGTTTTGGAGGAGAATCATGGCAACTCCTGAACTTTCCTACTATGGCATCCCGTTTAGGGAAGTTTGTTCCTTGGACACCTCCAATAAGATCCGGTGGATCCATTCACTTGAGGCAGCATTGATTGCCATTAGGATGGAAGACTCATGGAACTCTTCATACACAGGGCCACCACCGACCAAAGAAACAGTGAAGTCCTGCTACTGGGAGTGGGTAACCCAGCCTATAATCTCGCTCACTCTTATTGGAGCAACTAACTATCAAGTCTACCTGGTTGCTAGAACGTTACCTGGACAGCATTCTTGAGCCAACGGATAGGAAGCTCTATATGCAATTGAGATTTGGTTCCCTCCCTCTCAAAACCTTTACCAGCAGATGGCAGAATAAGGTCCCTGGTAACAAGTTATGCCCCTGCTGCGACCTGCACCAGGAGTCAACAGCCCCTGTCTTCTTTGCATGCCCATTCTACGCTCCCCTACGAAGGAAATGGCTCACGCCAACCTGCAAACGGCTTGGGACCCGGGATCACGCTGCAGCCATGAGAATTTTAAAATCAGACTCCAGTCTGCCCATTGCCATTGCAGTTGCCAAATTTCTCGGAGGAATGTGGTGCATCAGAAGGAAATTGACTAAGACTGCCTAACCCTATGTCCCAACAGTCTTACATGTTCATTTCTGCATCATTACTGTATCCCAGAGCTGTGTTTTGCCACACTCCTTTTATTGTACTGCATTTTGTGCATTATCATGTTTTATTTATTTTTAGCCAAGTTTAATTTTATGAATTTTAAGTTATTATTTACTGTGGTGTGATGTGACTTTTATGGCACTGGATGCCGAAATAAGGTTTATGATGATGATGACTAGCCTGGAGCATGTCCTCCAGATGTATTACAGCGATCACAATCCCATTACTGTTAGCCTGCCCATTCCCATTCATAGTAGCCCAGAAGTGGTTCTGAGCCTTAGGGATCTGTCCCCCCAGGATAAGGGTCTGAGTATAAAGTGGCATAGCCTATCAATCCCGAGATTGACGAAAATAGTGGTGAAGACTAATTCTGCCATTATTCTCGATCCCTTACTTGCTATCAACCCATTACCCCTTTCAGTGTTGCAGGTATTTCAGGAACTCAACATCTCTGCCAACTAAATTATGAGGGAGATGGCGGGGGAGGAGACCAAAGCACACAGGTTGGTTCAACACTTCCTGCAGGGAGGCAAACAGGCAGGTTCGTCGGGCATTAAATTGAAATCCTTGGAATCAGGGAAACATTAAGGGGGCAAGGAAGGTCTATAAGAAAGATATTAGTGCAAGGAAATTAGAGTTCAAAGAAGCATCCTGGGAGCAATTAATAGCCACCTGCAAACTGGAACGATGGAGACTCTTGAACGTTGCATGTCAATGCAGGGATTCCAGAACCTTTTGACTTACGGTAAGCAAAAGAAACCAAAAGGGAGCCCCTGCAATTGGCAACAATATCCTGCCCTCATATCGGTTCCAATATTTTACCTCTCTCTATAATGTCGAAAGCCAAGTCGCAACCAACTCTGTCCTTCCACTTCCACCACAGCTGAATACCACCCACGAGGATGGTTTATTCAACTTGGGAGATATCCGAGATGCAATTAACAATATAGTTCGACTAAAAGCCACTGGCCCGATGGCATTCCTGGTGACCTTTTTCTTCACAACACCGATAAATGGGCTGGGAACATCCTTCTCTTATCCAACGCAATTGTTAGGGGATCCCCCATTCCTGAGTCCTGGAGGGGTGGCGAGGTAATACCCATTTACAAGAAAGGCGATAGGTACCTACCCGCCAACTATAGGCCCATAAGCCTCATCGATGCAGTGCAAAAGGTATTTTACGGTACCCTACTTTCGAAAATCCAAGATTGGATTTCTGAGAATGACATCCTATCACCATTCCAATCTGGCTTGCGGTCTAAAACAAGCACAATAGGTCAGGTGTTTAGGTTTCTGATTTTTTATTAGAAGGTTGTAGTGATAGGGAAGGGGAGCCTCTACGTAGCCTTCATAGACCTTAAATCTACACTCAATCTGGTCCCTAGAGTTAAACTTTGGGAGGTCCTCAGCGAGATGGGTATGCCCCAGGGCTCCTGACCACAACAATTCGACTACATGAGGCCAACTATGCAAAAATACGCTGGGGGAACCAGGGTGATCTCACCGATCCGATCAAAGTAGTCAGGGGCGTTCGGCAGGGGTGTGTACTAGCTCCAGCTCTCTTCTCCCTCTATTTGAATAAGTTCATCCAACACCTCACCTTGTAGCCCTCTGATGCACCAGCCTTAGGCAATGAAAAGTTCGCAACACTTTTATTCGCAGATGATACCCTGATAGTATCCAAAACCCTGATGGGCCTCCAATCTTTGCTGAATCAATTTGACGATTTCTGCTCCAAGAGAGGCTTAGAAATAAACACCTCTAAAACCAAGTTCATGGTCATTAACTCTCACAAGTCATAGAGGGGGAACCTTTCTCTAGGCGGGTCTAAATTAGAACAAGTTAACACCTTTGAATACCTGGGAATTAAACTATCTGACTCAATGTCTTGGAAAACCCATATCAACTCTGCTTCATTACAATTTAGCCAGTTAGTGGGTGCCCTTCTACGCGAGCACCATGCATCAACTACACGACCAATAGCTGCTGCTCTCCAGATTTATAATATGAAGTCTGTTAGCGCAGCACTTTACGGGGCGAACTCTGGGGCTTTGAGGATGCAAAGGAGCTTACCTGTACTGAGAATATGTTTATGAGAAAGCTCACCTCCCTGCACCGAGCACCCCACTTCTTGGTTTGCACTTGGATCTGGCCCGCAAACCACTAGCTGCCATAGTCGGTCTCAGACCGATGTTGTTTTGGAGGAGAATCATGGCAACTCCTGAACTTTCCTACTATGTCATCGCGTTTAGGGAAGTTTGTTCCTTGGACACCTCCAATAAGATCCGGTGGATCCATTCACTTAAGACAGCATTGATTGCCATTAGGATGGAAGACTCATGGAACTCTTCATACACAGGACCACCACCGACCAAAGAAACAGTGAAGTCCTGCTACTGGGAGTGGGTAACCCAGCCTATAATCTCGCTCGCTCTTATTGGAGCAACTAACTATCAAGTCTACCTGGTTGCTAGAACGTTACCTGGACAGCATTCTTGAGCCAACCGATAGGAAGCTCTATATGCAATTGAGATTTGGTTCCCTCCCTCTCAAAACCTTTACCAGCAGATGGCAGAATAAGGTCCCTGGTAACAAGTTATGCCCCTGCTGCAACCTGCACCAGGAGTCAACTGCCCCTGTCTTCTTTGCATGCCCATTCTACGCTCCCCTACGAAGGAAATGGCTCACGCCAACCTGCAAACGGCTTGGGACCCGGGATCACGCTGCAGCCATGAGAATTTTTAAATCAGACTCCAGTCTGCCCATTGCCATTGCAGTTGCCAAATTTCTCGGAGGAATGTGGTGCATCAGAAGGAAATTGACTAAGACTGCCTAACCCTATGTCCCAACAGTCTTACATGTTCATTTCTGCATCATTACTGTATCCCAGAGCTGTGTTTTGCCACACTCCTTTTATTGTACTGCATTTTGTGCATTATCATGTTTTATTTATTTTTAGCCAAGTTTAATTTTATGAATTTTAAGTTATTATTTACTGTGGTGTGATGTGACTTTTATGGCACTGGATGCCGAAATAAAGTTTATGATGATGATGACTAACCTGGAGCATGTCCTACAGTCGTATTACAGCGATCACAATCCCATTACTATTAGCCTGCCCATTCCCATTCATAGTAGCCCAGAAGTGGTTCTGAGCCTTAGGGATCTGTCCCCCCAGGATAAGGGTCTGAGGATAAAGTGGCATAGCCTATCGATCCCAAGATTGACGAAAATAGTGGTGAAGACTAATTCTGCCATTATTCTCGATCCCTTACTCGCTATCAACCCATTACCCCTTTCAGTGTTGCAGGCATTTCAGGAACTCAACATCTTAGCCAACTAAATTATGAGGGAGATGGCGGGGGAGGAGACCAAAGCACACAGATTGGTTCAACACTTCCTGCAGGGAGGCAAACAGGCAGGTTCGTCGGGCATTAAATTGAAATCCTTGGAATCAGGGAAACATTAAGGGGGCAAGGAAGGTCTATAAGAAAGATATTAGGGCAAGGAAATTAGAGTTAAAAGAAGCATCCTGGGAGCAATTAATAGCCACCTGCAAACTGGGGGATTCATCAGGGTTTTTGCGAATTGTCAATGGGAAGCGGCTTTGTGCGACTCTGTGTGAGGACATCAGCACCTCCATTTCCCCTGAGTTGTAGGGTGACCCATTTTCGTAGGTACGGTGCTATAAGTGAGGAGGAGCAGGAATCTAATGAAGGAGAGGGAACAGAGTTGTGCCTGGACATCAGCTTTGATGTGGCAGAAATGAGGGCTGCCATCGTAACTAGCCCTTCAAATAAAGCACAGGGACCTGGTGGGATACCAATAGACCTGTAAAAAGGGGAGGTTTCCCTCTGAGCCCCTGCCCTAACAAATGTACTAAATGTAGCTGTCCAGGATAAAATTCCAACTTCATGGAAATCAGCAGTGATCGTTCCCATCTTTAAAAAGGGGGATGAATATGATCCTAGGTGCTACCGCCCCATCTCTCTGCTAAACCCTGTTGTAAAGATATTGGGGCAGGTTATTTTGCAGAGGCTTGAAGAATGGGCCAGTACTTCTAATATCTTGAGCCTAGTCCAGTATGATTTCAGGGAAGGGCACCACAGAGCAGTGCCTGAATTTAAATTTACTAATTGGCAAGTACGTGGTGGCAAAACAGGGGTCCTTATATTTAGCTTTTATGAACCTCAGTTGTGCCTCTGACCGGTTAGTTAGGTCTAAGCTTTGGCACACCACTCTTGTGGTTCTAAGGTTGCCCTCTTCCCTGGTTGACCTCTTAAGAGCTCTGCAAATAAGGGCTGATTCCTCGGTTAGGTATGGAGTGGCGGTGTGTGGGGGTGAATGTATAGTATCGTTTAACCTCCCACGAGGGGCCAGACAGGGCTGCGTATTGGCTCCCATTCCTTTTTTTATTATATATTAATGGTCTTATTCTCCACTTGATTGCAAAAGGTAAAGATATGCCTAGAGTAAAATCTACCCTTGTCCCTTTCTTGTTATATGTGGATGACACAGTTTTAATATCCTGTACTGCAAATGTCCTTAAAGTGTTGGTTGATTCATTTGTATGTTATATGGAGGAGTTGGGTCTAGACACAAACATCACAAAAACCCAATATATGGCGTGGGGAAACTGAATCCTAAAACTAGACCTATAACTATCAAGTGTAGGGCCATTAGAAAGGTAGCATCTTTCCCCTACCTAGGAGTTATATTTGATCAGGGTGGCAATTGGCGGCCCTGTCTCCTAAATCAATGTGCCTGCTTTAGCCAGGCATGTGGGGCCTTGTTTAAGTTTGCGCATACTGTGGGAAGCAAACCAGTTTAGCCCCTACTGCAGGTGTATAAAATGAAGTGCCTACCCTTGCTGATGTATGGCGCTGCCATTTGGGGGGTTAGCAACAGCAGAGCCATTCAAACTGAGGAGAACCTTTTTTTGTAGAAAACTTTTGTTGTGGGACCTTCTAACTCAACTTTCTTGTTGTCCATGAAGAATTGGGCCTAGACTATGTGGAGTACCAGGTGACATTAGCCCCACTGTTGTTGTGTATGTCGGTGTGGAGTAGTGACTCCACAGCCCTGATCATTGAGGACTGACTAGGGTGTGCGCATGGGCTTAGGAACCCTTGGTTCAGATACATCTGTTCTGTTACCAAGACAATAGGCCACCTACATTTGTTTAATAAGCCAGGGGGTATCAAGATGGGGGATAGGAAGGTAGTCAAGGAAATCTTCCTGAGGCATGCAAGGGAAGCACTTGCAAAATCAGCTATTCGCCCTCTTCTGCTTCTGAAAACGGTTGCAGGCCCAGAGCCATATCTTAGTCAGGTTAGGCACCCCTAGGACAGGTCTTTTTTAACTATGTTTCGGTTGGGCTCCATCCGTAACTATATATGTTTTCCTCTGGAGCAATGTGACCCAAACTCAATTATGCCGTTCCCCTGTGATGGCTGCTTGCCACAGACTTTAGATCATTTTGTTTTTTTCTGTACTTATTATGAACTTTTGCGGCGCAGGTATTTGTTGCCAATCTTGCAGGCCAGGGGCTTTCAACAGCATAAGCCAGCTCTCTTGTTTTTACAATTATTAAACATGAAGGCAGTGGTAACAGCAGTGCTTTCCTTCTTAAAGGTTGTGCTGGCCTGGAGTAAAGATATGAACTTTTAATATACAGGACTATTTATGTTTTTATCTTGTGTTGGATGGATTTTATTTTAATGGGTTTTATTGTGTGAGGGTTTTTCTATTGTGCTTTTATTTTCTTTTATGATTATTGTTATATAATCGAATAAAGATTTTCATTCATTCATTTATTCACTCACCCCACATGGAAACTTTGTTCTCTCTGTATTTGTATACCCCAAATGGTTTTGGGCTGCCTATGTTTCATGACAACATTTCTCAATACAGTGAGAAAATGTCCTGTGGAGAGTACAGGCCCTTGCCATGACAAGATGTAATGCACTTGTGCTTGCAGCTCAGCCTCCCTACAACAGAAGAATATTAAGACTACTGAGGTGTTGTTCTCCCACTTAAGGGAAACTGACTGGTTTGCTTGGACACTACAGCTATCTGTTGAAGCAGACTTTCAGGTGGATTGTCTATAAATGGATGTCATGTGCAAGCAGCCAACCACACAAATCAATGGCTAGGTGGCACAGTTAGTACACTTGGCAACAGCAGTTGTCCAGCCAGGGCCCAAGGGTAGTGTGCTGGAAGGTGGCAATGTCTGTTCCCCAGCAGTATCCAAAGATCCTAAAGAGATTGGTGACTGTGAAGAAAAAGCGTTGCCTTGTTGGACCGCACAGCATAACTTTCTGAACAACAGGAAAATATTGATGGAAGATCATGCATAGAAATGTGAACAACAAATACCAAAGCAATGAAACAACAAATTACTTATCTTTAGTAACGCTGTTTATGGTGGGTACAGTATCTACCTGTGGATTCCTCACCTTTTGAATACCCTCAGTGTGCCAGCGTTCAAAATAATTTTTCCTCTCTAACTCTCCATGTCGACGATGACATCACAACAGCACGGCTCCGCACGTGACTATGTCTGACATCATCGGAACCATAAGAAGTCCTCGTTCAGTTTTACCCACTTTTGTTCTGTCCAACTGAGACAAACGGGTGAAACCAACATCACACATACAACAACGTGCATTCCCAAACCACGATTTAAATATGTACACTTCATGTACATGACATATCAAATACAAACCTAATCTACAAACAGATTTCTTCTTCTTCTTAGTATATTCAGACCAGCAAAGGGGAGGTGGGTGGGTCAGTGAGGAATCCACAGGTAGATACTGTTTCCACCAGAAAAAGCATTGCAGAAGGTAAGTAACTTGTTCTTCTGATAGATACATCAACCTATGGATTCCTCACCTTTTGAATAGACTTCCCAAGTAGTTACACACTGGAGGTGGGTGCCTGTCTGCCTATACCAAGAAATCCTTCAAGACAGAACGGGCAAATTGACAGTCCCTCCTCTCTTTAGAGTTCAAACAATAGTGCTTTGCAAAATTCTCTAGCCAAGGCAAAAGTAGAACACTTAGGCCCATATTTATACTTTTTTAGCGCTGCATTTGCGTCGTTTTTTTACGCAAAATCGGCACAAAGGTAGAAAATACAATGGTATTTTGTAAGTTTGCGCCAATTTTGCGTCAAAAAACTACGCAAATGCGGCGCAAAAAAAGTATAAATATGGGCTTTAGTCTGGTGGAATGAGCTCTAATACCTTCAGGTGGCTCTTTCTTCACCATGGCATAGCATATCTTTATGCAGATGATAATCCATAGAAAAGTCACTCTTTTTGGCATGGTTACCCCTACTTTTTGCCTGTTTATCAGTGTGTTTAGACTGTTTTCACTAGGATACTACTAAAAAGGACCCCAGTGATTGTGTTCGCTCCTCTAAATGTGATTACTTTGGTACCCATTACACCCACAGTTGACATACTGGTGTACCCCTTTAAGTCCCTAGTATATGATACATAGGTACCCAGGGCATTGGTACACCAGGGGTCCCCCATGGGCTGCAGCATGTATTATGCCCCCCATGGTAGCCCATACAACCTGTCTGCAGGCCTGCCAATGCAGCCTGCGTGAAAAGGTGTATGCACCCTCTCACTGCAGCAGGTAACTGTAAGTCACCCCTGTGGTAGGCCCTTCTAGCCCAGAGAGCAGGGAACAGGTTCCTATGTGTGAGGGCACCACTGCATGAGCAGAGGTGCCACTACGAATCCCAGTTCTAATGCACTGGACTTCGTAATTGCAGGGAAGACATTTTACCTGTGTACTGGCCACACATCAGAACCATACTCCAATACTAATGCCAGTATTGGTGGCATTATTCCATACACTCTGGGGGCACCTTAGAGGACCCTCCAGTATTGCTCCTTCCAGTCTTTCATGGTTTGCGGGTAGCCCACGCTGCTGTACCTCCTCAGACAGGTTCCTGCCCTCCTGCGGCTTGACCAGCTCAAGCAGAAAAAGGCAGAACAAAGGATTTCCTGTGGGAGAGAGGATGCAACACCCTCTCCCTTGGAAAAAGGTGTTATAAGGCTGGGGAGGGGTAGCCTCCCCACGCCACTGGCTTGCTTTGAAAGGAACATTTGGTGCCCTCATTGCATAATCCGGTTTGCCCCAGTCCAGGATCCCTCTGTCCCTGCTTTGACGCAAAAGCCCACAAAGGAAAGGGGAGTGACCACTCCCCTGTCCATCACCACCCCAGGGAGTGGCAACTTGATTCTGCCATCTTGAAAACAAGATGTGCAGAGGTCCCTGGAAGCACTTGGTTGGTCAGGACAGGTGACTGACGTCAGCGACCCCCTCTAATAGGTGGTCACCCTACAGAGTGACCAAGCCCCCTGTTAGGGCTATTTAGGGACTCCCTTGAGGGTGCGGCCCAAGATTCCATGTGCAAGACTGCACCAAGACTCCTCTGCATTGACCTGTTCTGCTCCTGGCCACCGGAACCGCTGCTAGACTACACAGGAACCAAACAAGCCTGCAACTCCTGAGACAACCTCTCCTTGCAACATTGTTTCTTCAGCTCCTTCCAGTAATTGCAACATTTCCCCTGTTGTGCATCCTCTGGGGTCGGCAAGACTTCAGCTGCACCAAAGAAGCAAGAAGGAATCTCTCTTGGAGTGAAGGAATCACTCCCCTGCATCCGCAGGTACCTAAGCCAATGACGACCAGCTACTGGGATCTTCTGCCAACCGGCTCCAGGAAGATTCTCCAACACAGGTGGTGGTTCTGAGTGGTCCTCTTGGCACTCTCTGCCCTCTGTCCAACTTGGGAGATGGAGAGCCCTTGACTCTCCCTCCAGGACAGTGCTCCTGTGCACCGCAACTTTTGCAGCAAGGCTTGTTGACTCCTGCTCCAAGTAGCCCCGGCCTCCAGCACTTCATCCTTGCAAGAACTGTCTCTTCTCTGCTGCTTCAACGACTCCTATCCAGGCATGCTGATTGGGCCTCACAGCAACTTACTGTGCCTGCAGCCAGTGGGTTTTGTGTGGGGGCTGAGACTGCTTCGGCTGGCTCCCTGGCTGCTGAGGGTCAGCCCGGACCCCCCTCCAAGGGTCAAGTCCCGTGGACCTTGCTGGTCCTCTTCTTCCCTGCAAATCCTCTTCTGCCCAGATTTGCATTTGCCAAGGCTTGTTGGTGGTCTTCCTGACCACTGACCATCTGCGACCCGGCGACTGGGGTGGGACATCATCTGCATGACTCCAAGAACCTCCCTGCAGCTACTGGTCTCCACAGCTGATCTTCATCTTCCCTCTTCGACCCTGATCTTCATCCACAGAAGGGTGGGTAGTGGCTCCTGCCCCTCCAGGACACTCCTGCGTGGACTGGACTCTGTCCCCTTATCTTGCAGGTCCTCTTCTTCCGGAATCCACTGTTGGGTTCCACTGGACTGATCCTTGTCTTGCAATCTTCCTTTTCCAACTCCCCTTGTTAGACTTTGGAAAGACTAGGTAACTTACCTCTGCTCTCGTATTCGCTGGGGGTCACCTAGGTACTCACCTCTTGGGCTCCCGAGTTCTCCCAGCTCCCTTCTAACTACTCCACACCCTTGGGTTGGGGACCTCACTTCGCATTCCACTAGTTTAGTATATAGTTCCTCCCCACCCCATAGGGCCCAAGCTATTTTACACTATTTCCTGCCAATGCTTGTTGTTTCTATATGCTAATTCCTAATATTTACTGTGTATATATAGTGTGTACTTACCTCCAGGTGGGCGACTGCCTATAAGTAATCTAGTTAATTGTTACTGTAATAAAGTACCTTTATTTTTGCAACACTGTGTGATTCCTTTCATGTGAGATAAGTTACTGTTGATGGCTATGGTATTGCAAGTACTTTACACTCCTCCTAGATAAGTCTTGGCCGCTCACCACAGCTACCACTAGAGAGCCCTCGCTTCCTGGACACTGTTTTACTAACTAATAGGGTTTACCTGGACTTGGTATAAGGTGCAAACACTATAGGTGTCCACCATACACCAGGCTAGCTTCCTACATGATCCACCTGGATAATGTCCTCTTGTGAACAGCCTTGCCCTTCATTCTGCCCACATAGTCAATAAACAGCTGATCATCGATCCTCAGATCTCGTGTTCTGTCAATGTAGAAGCTCAAAGCTCTTTTCATGTCCAAGCCTTGCAGCCTTTCTTCATTCTTAGAAGGAAGGGGAGGAGGATAAACTGTAGGAAGGGTAATAGATTGGCCCATTTGGAATGGAGTTGCCACCTTCAGTAGGAAAGCAGCTCTGGTTCTCAGGACCACCTTGTCTGCATAAAAAATGGTAACCGGGGCATTGGCACTTAAAGCCTGTAACTCACTATCACGTCTAGCCAACGTGATGGCTATAAGAAAGACAGTTTTCAAAAGTAAGGAGTCTTAATGGATTGCTAAACAATGGCTCAAACGATGTACTCATAGGAAACGTTGAAACTAAGTTACGGTCCCACTCAGGCATAACAAACGGAGAGGGTGGATTCATATTAGTAAGCTCTTAATAACCTCAAAACTATAGGAGACTTAAACAGGGAAGGTTGATCAGGTAAACAAATAAATGCAGAGAGCGCAGACAAATAGCCCTTCACTGTTGTGACTGCACAACCCTGTTGTGCTGGGGAAAGTGCAAACTGCAAAACATTCAATAATCGGGCTTTTGAAGGGTCAACATCCTTTACAGTGCACCATTTTACAAATTTAGCCTATATACCAGTATATACCGTCTTGGTGGATTGTCGCCTGGCTGATAAAATAACATCCACCACTTCAGGGGGTAGAGAAAAATAACTCAGGTTGCCCCGTTCAATCTCCAGGCATGTAGGTGCAGGCTCTGGAAGTGGGGGTGTAGAACCTGCCCCTGCAGCTGAAAGAAGAGGTCCTCCCTGTGAGGGAGACGGAGCAGAGGACACATTGAGAGTTGAAGAAGGTCTGTGTACTTTAGGAAAGTACCATCTTTTTGGCATGGTTTCCCCCACTTTTTGCATGCTGTCAGTATGTTTTTTACTGTGTTCACTAGGATCCTGCTAACCAGGACTCCAGTGACTGTGCTCTCTCCCTCCAAATTTGGTTGCTTAGGACTTTGCATAATTGGCATACTGGTGCCCCCATGTAAGTCCCTAGTATATAGCACCTAGGTGCCCAGGACATTGGGGCATCAAAGGATCCCCATAGGCTGCAGCATGTATTATGCCACCCATGGACCCACATGTAAAATGTGTCTGCAGGCCTGCTTTTGCAGTCTGGGTGAAAAGGTGCATATACCCTTTCACCACAGGTCACTGCAGCAGGTCATTGTAAGTCACCTCTATGGCATGTCCTCCTAGGCCAGAGAGCAGGGTGTAAGTACCTGTGTGTAAAAGCACCCCTGAATGAGCAGAGGTACCCCTACAAGCTCCTGCTCTATTTTACTTCATAAGCGTGGGGAAGCCATTTTACCTGTGTACTGGACACAGGACATGTATCCAGGTACATAATGGTAACTCCAAACCTGGGCATGTTTGGTATCAAACATGTCGGAATCATCCCCTAATACTGTTGTCAGTATTGGTTGTATGATTCCATGCACTCTGGGTGCTCCACAGAGGACCCCCAGTATTGCTCCTATCAGTCTTCTGGGGTTTTCCGAGAAGGTCCTGCTCTGCTGCCACCCCAGAGACAGGTTTCTGCCCTGCTGCTAGTTAGCCTGCTCAAGCAGAGGGAAGTAGAACAAAGGATTTTCTTTGGGAGAGGGTGGTAACACCCTTTCCCTTTGGAAATAGGTGTTACATGGCTTGTGCGAGGTAGCCTCCCTAAGCCAATACTTTGAAGGGCACATTTGGTGCCCTCCTTGCGTAGATCCAGAACTTCAGCAACGACTCCACTTTGCAACATTGTTTCTCCAGCTCCTTTCAGCAACTGCAAAATTTCCCTGGCTGTGCATCCTCTAAAGGTGACGAGTCTTCAGCCTGCACCAGAAGGAAGAAGGAATCTCCCTTGGCGTGAAGAAGTCACTCCTCTGCAGGCAACAACTGCAACAACGTCCGGCTATGTGGATCTTCTCTCCTGCAAAACTGCATGGATCCTGCAACACAGGTGGTAGTCTGGAGTGGTCCCCTTGGTCCTCTCTACCAGCTGTCAAAGTTGGGAGACAGTAAGCCCTTGCCTTTCCTTGCAGGACAGTACCCCTGTGCACCTCAACTCTTGCAGCTACCAAGGCTTGTTTGTTCTCCCTCCAAGGGATCTTCAGGCTCTGTGTAGCCCGGGCCTTTAGCACTCTTCCCTGCAAAGCACAGTCTCCTGCCTGATGCTCCAGCGACGTGGGACTCCCCTCCAGGTGCGCTGAGTGGACCTCACTGTGACTCCTGTGCCTGCTGCCTGTGAGTTGCCTGTGGGGGCTGCATCCTCACCTTCCAACTCTCCTCACTGCTGAGGGTCACCTGGGACTTCCCTCCTTGGATTGAGTCCCCCTGGAACTTGCTGGTCCCAGGGGGACCAACTCTTCATCTGGGACTTTTGCCTTTGCCAAGGCTTTTTTTTGGTTTTCCAACACCACTGACTGATGCAACTCTTCTTCCATTGTGGGACATCATCTGCATCACTTCTGGAACTCTTCTCCTGCTCCTGTGCTCCTTGTCTCCATAGTCAACCTAGTTCCCACCCTCTCCAGAAGGGTGGGAACTGGCTCCTGCCCTAACCGGACACTCTTAACTCAAACTCAGCTTGGTCCCCTTCTTTTGCAGATCCACTTCTGTCAGGACCCACCTTTGGTTTCTTCCAGTCTTGTTTGGGTCTTGCACAGTCCTTTTCCAAAGCTTACCTGTGGGTTTGGGGAAAAAAACAGGTACTCACCTCTTTTTTCCTGGTCGCAGAGGGGCACCCTGGTTCTTACCTGTTGGGGTTCCTAGTTCCTCCAGCTCCCCTCTACAAATTCCACTTCCTTGGGTGGGGGACTGTCTCTCGCTTTCCACTTACTTAGTATATGGTTTGGTCTCCCTCTAGGGCCTTCATTATTTTCTGTTATTTCAATGTTTTTTATTGCTTTTTATCCCAATCCCTGACTTCTGATGTGTACACAATAGTGTGTTTACTGACCTTCTAGTGGAGAATTGCCTATACAATATTTTAGTAATTGTGTTACCATAATAAAGTACCTTTATTTTTGTAACACTGTGTGGTTCTTTCATGTGTGTAAGTGCTGTGTGGCTCTAGTGGTATTGCGTAAGCTTTGCATGTCTCCTAGATAAGTCTTGGCTGATCATCCACAGCTACCTCTAGAGAGCCCTGGCATCCTAGACTCTGTCTACACTTCACTAATAGGGGATACCTGGACCTGGTATAAGGTGATAACACCATAGGTGCTAACCACACACAAGGCCAGCTTCCTACATGTACCACACCCTTCGGGCCCATTGGGGCTATTAATATGAGCTGGCTTGGGCCAGGTCTTGGCAAATCTTCCTCAGGACTCGAGGAATCAAGGGTTTGGGGGGAAATGCGTAAAATAGATGGGTGCTCCAGCGCAATTGAAACACATTCCCCAATGCTCCCGGCATCGGATACTGGGGACTTCAGAACGGCAGGCAGTGTGCGTTATCGTGAGTGGCAAACAGGTCTATCTGAGGTGTCCCCCATAAGCTGAAGTTGTGAAGTACCACCTCCGAATGGAGTAGCCACTTGTGGTCGGCTGTGAAGTGCCAGCTGAGACAGTCTGCACATACATTCAGCACTCTGGCCAAAGGATTTGGCACAATGCAAATCCAAGTGTCCTAAGCTCAGGACCAGAGTTGCAGACCTTCTTTGCAAAGAAGATACGACCCTACCCTCCTTGTTTGTTGACATATTACATTACCTTAGGGTTGTCCGTCAAGACCTGCACAGACTGACCACAAATGGAAGGGAGGAAGGCCTTGAGAGCCAGACGTATTGCAGGTGAGATTTAGGTATGTTGATGGAAAACCCCAGATTGAACAACAGTTGAGTTGTCAAATGCAAGTGATGCAGCACCAACTCCGGAGACTTAGCTTTGAGCAACCAATTGTCTAGATAAGGTAATACTGGTATTCCCCACCGTCTGAGTTGTGTCGCAACCACTGCCATCATTTTCATGAAGACTCAAGGTGCAGAAGTAATACCAAACAGAAAGACCGCAAACTGGTAGTGTTGCGACTCTACCGTGAACGGAGATACTTCCTGTGCAACTGCAGAATGAGAATGTGAAAATACGCATCCTGTAAGTCTTCTTTGTTCAACGCAAGAAGCTTGTGTGCCAAGGTCAGCATTTTTTATTTTTTCTGTTTGAGTAACACATTGAAAATCCTTATGTCTAGGATCGGCTGTAAACAACCATCCTTCAGGGGATCAGGAAACATCCCTGACCCGTTCCTGCTCCAGGACCAACTTACTGCACCCTTTAAAAACAGAGTTTGAACCTCCTTCTGGAGTAGCAGAAGATATTCTTTGGAACAAGACTTTGTTGTAGAGGAAAGAGAGGGGGAAACTCTTGAAAGAGAAGGGCATACCCATTTCCCACAATGTTCAACACCCAACTGTCCGATGTTATAGACTTCCATTCTTGTAAAAAATGACTTAACCTCCCTCCCACCGGTAAAGCATGCTCGAAGATGGTGGAACTAAGGCTGCTTTCCTGAAGCATTAGCAGGGGAGGTAGAAGAAGAGGAAGGCTGATGGGCTTCACCTCATTGTCTAACTCTTCCACATCCTCTATAGGGTCTATACAGGGGCTTGGCTGGCTGCTGCTGCTGGGCCTGCTGCCTCCCTCGAAAGGAGTAGCTCCGACCAAACCCCCTGAACCTATGCAGCGGTCTGTAGCTCATGGATAGGGACTTACGACCCCATGACTTTGCTGTTGCCTTGCTTTCTTTAAACATTTCCGAGGCTGAATCCGTTTTGGCAAACAGTCTGGATTCGTCAAAAGGCATGTCCATGAGGGTGGACTGTGCATCAGAGGAAAATCTGGAGCCTCGTAACCAGACATGTCGCCTTGTGGCAATTGATGTTGCCATGGCCCTGGCCACAGAATCCGCAGTATCAAGGCATGACTGAATCACGTGCTTTTCTGCAGCTTGAATGTAATTTAAAGGTTCGACAAAATGACCTTGAACATTCTGTGATAAGTTGGGAATCACATCCCTTGCTGAATCCATCAAAGCATGGATATATCTGCCTAAAAGACATGTTGCATTTACTTTATTCAAGGCCATGCTTCCGGAAGAAAAAATCTTCTTCGAAGATTGCTCCATCTTTTTTGATTCCCTATTGGCAGGTGTCATCGGAAATGAACCAGGGGCTGTTCTAGAAGAACAAGAAGCCTGGACCACCAAGCACTCCAGTGTCAGATAATGACTCAAAAAATCAGGATCCCTTGGTGCCATTTTATGTCTCATGGCAATAGGTCTCGACATCGCTGGAGCCAAAACAGGCTTCTGCCATCCCTCCATCACTGGCTTGGTCAGGGCCTCATTGAATGGCAGCAAAGGCTCCAAAGTGGACACCGAAGAATGAAGCACTTTGGTTAGCAAATTGGACTTCAACTCTGCTGTCAGAAGAGGCAATTCCAACATTTCAGCTGCCTTTCTTATGACCCCATGATAAGATGTCACCTCAGGCTGAGGTATACCTCCTGGAGATATCTCCCACTCTGGGGAAGTATCCAGACACTTGCCACCTCTATACCCTCAAATTCCTGGCATGGTATAGGAATTCCACCTTCTTCCAGGCCCAGGTCCTGATGAGATTCTAAATATTGTTGCTCTTCTAGATGCCTCAAAGCCGCTCTACGAGACCTCACCCTCGTCTCCAGCAATGTCGTCAGAAGACAATATACCAGCACCGGTGACATTGGTTGCAGCGCTGGACAAGTCGCTGTCGGTGCTGTTAACTTAGATGTTGGAGCCGTATAATCCATTTGCCCTGGAGTCGTGACGCAGTGTCGGTCGGCACCTGTCCAACATCAGTACCAGCACCACTGGCACCAATGATTCCTGCCGATTGTCAGTCGGTGAAGGAGTCACCACCCTCAGCGCCGTCGAAGGCCAGGGGTACTGAGCCATCGGCATAAAGGGCAGGAACAAAGCCTGCTGATACAGCACCAGGAAACCTCCCAAGGAGAATTACAACGGACCCATGGGGCCAGCCAGCGGACCAGAGGGTGTCACTGCCCTGTTGAAAATAGTATACATAGCATTCAAGAAGTTTGACAGATCTGTCCCAGGAGCTGGAAAAAAGCAGGATACTCCCGCTCCTGTTAAAGGGGTTGAAAGGATCCTGTCGTTGGCGTGACCACTTCAGGCTCCAGATCCAGCGGAGTCACAGGAGAAAACTGGAGTCGTAGTTGACACCAGGAGCTCCATTAAAGACGGCGCCGGGGAACCTTCATGTGACTTCGGAGGAGGAGATAGAGGTCACAGACTCACTGCTCGTGAAGACCGATGCCGAGAACCATGACGTCATCTCTTCTTATGCAACCTCGAAGACCGATGAAACGGTGACTCCGCCTAAGGTCAAGACCTGCGACTGCCTCGCTTGTCCTTCTTTGCCTTGGCCACAAATCATTTTGCTTCCTTCTCCTTCAGTGCCTTAGGATTCATACTCTGACATGAAGCGCAGTCCCCCACATCATGATCAGGGCTAAGGCACCAAAGAAAATCTTCATGCAGATCCGTAAGAGACATCTGGCCTCAGCATTCCCGAAAAGGTTTAAAACCTGACTTTTTTGGAGGAGACATTGTCGCCTACCGAGACAACAAAACTGTAATTCCCTCGAAACAGTGTAATTTAATCGGAGAGATAGGAAAGACTGTAAGACGGCGAAGGTGCAGAAAAAAGGTAACTGACGTCAGCACGCCGGCGAGGACTTCTTGTGGTCTGATGACATCACGTGCTGAGCCGTGCTGTTGTGACGTCCTCATCGACGTGGAACGCTAGAGAGAAAAAATTCTGTTGAATGCCAGTGCATTGGAGGTATTCAAAAGATGAGGAATCCACATGTAGATTTATCCATCAGAAATATGATTTCTTCAAGTCAATGCCATGTAGCAACTGACCTTCTGCAGCATGGAAGCAATGTGTCCTTGGGTTGCCATCTTGAAGGGACTGTTGGGGAAGAATTCATCTGAAATGTGAAAATATAGCATTGTGCATATATCCCTAGTTACTGAATCAGTTGCAAGGATATCGGGATAAATGACTAAGGGCCAGATGTAGCAAAGGGTTTTTCCCATTTTGTGTCAATGGGAAAATGTGTTCGTACATATGGCCCCTAGTTCCTAACCCTTGTTGGAACAATCTGGATTGCCCCAAATCCATCAATTTATACACTTTTGGCAAAAACATTTGCGATAAAGGAACTGAATGGAGGGGGGCAGGAAAAGAGGCAGCACCAGCAGGGTCCGAGGATCCTGGGTCATAACCTTCCAAGCATAAAGACTGCAGAAAATCCCACACCAACTGTGGTAAAGTGCACAACGGGCCCTTGATGGGAGTCGATTTTGCTTCTTTTACTGCGGTGGACTTCTACTGCTTTCTCAGGAAGCTGTTGAACCAGGGCTAATTGTTCTAACAGTTGATAAAACCTCGAAGATCCTGCAGGGACATAGTTTCCCATTCTAGGAAGATCGTCCACTCCTCTGGAACTCTTTGCAGAATTTATAGTCTTGGCTCTTGCTTTGCACGTTATCAAAATCCACTGAACAGCTCATAAGGTGTAGAAACATGAGTACGCCATTTCCATGTGCGTGACCACACACACAGCAATGTCCGTCCAGGGAAAACACTCCCATTAGCATTGACTTTTTCATATGACTAACTCTCTCAAGCCTTTATAAGTCGAATATTCCTACTACAAAGACAACTGATTGAGAGACGCTAGTTAATCACTATAACTTTAGTGGTCTGCAAGCATCTTACAATTACTGCCAAGGAATCACAAACATGCTCCAGTTCAAATAACAGGAAATCCTAACTGCTTAGCACTCATTGTTACGCATCCTACTCATGGACGTCATTTGAGGTCGCGGCTGCGACCCCTGACTTGCGCTTTGCTATCCCTGGCCCTGCCTTTGCGACCCCTGGCTTCAGAGGAGGCAAATTAAGGTGCCAGGAGCACAGTGGCAGCTCGGCCTTATGGATGTCAGCTGGGGCTTCACTCTTTCTTTTCTGTCAATTTTTTGTTACACTAGTAGTGAATAATAAGAAATTATTCACTACTAGTGTCATAAAAATGGAGCACGACTAGCTAGAATATTCCATGGCAACTCTGTTGTGTTCGCGCTTGTGATTGAGAGTGTGTTTATGTGAGAGAGAGTGTAAGTGTGAATTTGTGTGTATCTGTAAGAATGTGTGTGAGTGTGTGATTTACCTTTTTCAATATATGCCACTATATCCCTTGTCGCCCCTTTTCTATTTTCTCCATCTCCAGATTCAGATCCGTGGGTGGGCGTACCCTGTGTGCCCTATGGGTGAAACAAGCAGAAGAATGAACGTATGAACGTTCCCACATACAGCGGCTCAGAAGCAAAAACTTCCAAACTGTGTTGTTGTGACCCACCAACTTAGGGGCATATATATCTGGTTTGTGTCGTTTTAGCAACAGTTATTTTGACGCTAAAACAGCGCAAACGTATCTCCATATTTATATTTTGACGCTAGACCCGTATAGTGTCAAGATATTGGAGTTTGCGTCATTTTCTCGATGCGTGAACCCACCTTGCGTCAATAAGATGCAAGGTAGGCGTTCCTGTCCAAAAAATGACGCCATATTTATCCCCCGTGCAACAATAACGCACGCATGGGAGGTGGACCCAAATAATGATGCAGAGCCTACTTAACATCATTATTTAATGCGTGGGGCAGACCAGGCGTTAGGATGGACCCATTTACATGGCCAAACACCAAGGAATGGGCCCACAGATGTCCGCCCAAAGCCCCAGAAACACCCACACCCACACCAGAGGGACCCCATCCTGGCTAAGTATAGGTAAGTATTAATTTTTTTCCCTCTGCCATTGGGGGCCCCTTACATGGGGCCCCCTGCCTGGCACTGGGTGTTATGGCCTTGCCCAGGGGACACTGGTCCCCTGGCTTGGCCATTGGGGTGGTGGGCATGACTCCTTTCTTTACTAAGACAGGAGTAATTTTTGGGTAGTAGTGCGTCAGAAAATGACACTAGACTGTTTAGCGGCATATTTATTGCTGCTAACCAGCCTAGCATCATTTCTGATCCGCTAACGCCTCCCCTCCCAGCTACCGTCTTTTCTTTAAACGCTAACCTGTCCTATGCGCCACTGTGCGCCATTCCATAAATATGGCGCCTGCCTGGCACCAGCTGGTGCTGAGGATTTTGCCGCAAAACTGAATTAGCACAGTTTTTCAGAAAAATCCATAAATATGGGTCTTAGTTTGGTGTTGGCATTGTGGGAATACAGACAGATACTCTGGTTGGCCTTGGTGATCGCAATGAGGAACTAGACTGCTGAGGATACAGAACTTTTCAGTTCAGAGCTGTATTATCAGTAGTGGCATAGGAGATCTCTAGTTTGGGTTTAGTGTTCAATTTGTTTTTAAAGACAGCCTGAGAAAAGTGAGGTATCTTCCATATCTACCTGACCATGTAATGCTTGTAAGTAGGAGTATCCTAGACATCTGACTGAATGTGGAGAAAAAAACTGGGGCAAGAATCCCCCTTTAAACCGAAATATAGGTCCCTTCCTTCAGACCCTATCAAACCGTCATTTCTTCTGGAATACAATTAAATTCGGCCTTTCATGCTGCAGTTTCCATCTAGGGCAGTATGGGCTGGGGAACTCGGGCAGTCCAGTGTTTCTGCTTGATGACTACCATGGTAAGCGTCACATGGAGGGCTAAAACATCTCATCTTACTGGCCAGCATCATGGGCAACTTGGAAAATAACAAAGTAACGTTTTTTATTAAAGCACAGAGTTCTTCCCAGAAGGTTCAATTGCTAAAGTAGCCAAACCGTGACAGGAGGTTGTTCCCAGCAGATAGCCCCTGAAAGTGGCAGAAAGCCAGTCATCGGCTTCATGGTGAGAGGGACTTATCGGTGAAGAATTCTTCTGTGGAAATCCTCATTTAATGTCTACTTCTTCGCACGAAATGGTGGATCTCCCCGAGAATAAAGTCAAAGCCTTAATACATTTCTTGTGCCCTATTACGTCCCCTGCCCACCCCTTGGAGACCTAGTTAGCAAGCCTTCATGGTCAGATCCACTGAGTGTACTATGAACTTGGCTGTCAAAGGTTACTTTGCTCTGTGAACCCACTGAATCTGCTTTCACTTCTTTGAACTTGACTTGAGATTCTTGGAGCTCTCCCGGTGTCAGTGCTGGTTGGGTGCCTGTGGTAGTTTCCTTGGTATTGTGTTGTAAGTCTAGTACTTTTCTCCCTGGTCTGTGGAATCAGTCCCTAGGTTTGGGAGTGCATGTGCCCTGGGAAGAATGTGATGGTAGAGGCTCGAAGAGTTCAGAGGTGCAAATGGCTTTGGCCTTGCTCTGTGCCCAGGCATGAGCCCTGCGGAAAGAGACAGTTTCAACCAGTCATAAACTTCATTGACCTAACCCCACACTCTGTGTGGCTTGAATGAGTCTGGGGCTTTACCAAAGTGTTTTGTCTAGGCTCACCCTAAAAGACTTACCATACTCTTCTATTCCTGGTACCTCTGAGAGGGGAGTAGGATATTAAGAGGTAGACAGAATTAAGTCAAACACTGAAAAAGAGGCATGGATGCTACCTGTGTATTACCTATGAAAAAGGAGGAACAGTCAATCAGGGTTTTGAGGGAGGCATTGAGAAGATGAAAGATAAATGTTGTATTCTCCATTGAGACCAGCTGACTCGGAGGAAAAGCCTTATCAAGCTCCTTACAATTATATGATTTATGGTATATGAACCACAATTTTTCTTAGTGCAATATCGCATAGGTATCTTGGTGCTGTGCTATACCATATTGACTGCAAACAATAATTGATAATGATTTGAAGAGGTATGGTTTAATTGTTTTTTTAATTTAGCAAGATTGGGTTCTGCACGAAGCTGGAAGAAGTTTCATAGTTTGTCCGCAGCAAATGAGAAAGCCTTGTCACGCATCTTACCAGTTTTGGTTTAGAGATGGTGTCAGAAATTGATGAATCAATCTTAAGGCACGGGTTGGAGAATAACTTTGGAATTTATTGGCCAGAAATTCTGGGGAAAAACTAACATGCCTGGTGAACTAAAACCTCTGCTACAAAAATAATTTTGTCCTTTACCTGGAGCCAGTGTACTGTGGCTGTTGTATCAGAGTTTTAGGTGCTGCCCAATAAATGCATTCCCATACTCCAGTTTCAAATAAATTGTTACATTTTGACTGGAATACATAGGTTTTCATTTAGGAAAAGAAGCAGTGTTTTTAAAGCTTTTGGTTGAAAAAGCAACTCTTAGCTATGTTAGTTATTTTGGCTTCCAAAGATAAATTTGAATCCTTGATTATCCACAGATTCTTGACCAAATTAGAGGAGGTTGGAAATATTTCCAATTCTTGGGAGTAGTCAAGAACTTTAGTAATGCGTGACTTGCTAGGAACAAGAAGAAGTTCCGATTTGGAGGTACTTAATTTTAGAACCTTCGCCGACATCCACAGTTTTGTGTGGAATGGGAAAGATCATTGAATGCTGGATGATTAGGGTCTTGAGATTGCCTCACACATCATACAAATAGTTTATCATTTGGGTACATATAGAAGACAGTCCCCATATCCTGGAGGGCCAGTGCCAATGGACACAGATAAATGCTGAACAATAGCATTGAGAGAATGGTGCCCTGAGATAAACTGAATATACAAATTCTGGAACTAGAGTGAGAAGGGGGATTTACAATAGTTTGGTTTCTAATATCAAGAAAAGACCGGATCCTATTGATTACTGTACCACCAATACCTACCTCTTGCATCCTGGAGACATGAAACATTGTTCTGCTTTCCTACTTATCTCATATCAGAGCTTACAGAACCTCTCTGGAATGCACTTCTGAGTTCAAAGAAGACCTTCATTGTTGTTAATTCTTCCCCACCCACAAGTTCTTGAGAGACGAATTAGTAGATTTCAAGCACACAGTAGTTGCAGCAAGAAAACAAAATATATCACAGTACTTCTCAGTTGCAATGTACAGAGCAGATATATATATTATATGATTTTAGTAGCGAAGCATAAAAGTCCAAATTCATCAACGTATGAGCAAGTAGGACCTATCTTCAGCTTCATCTTTCTGGGGTCTGCAAGTTGATGACTCCGGTCAACTGCGAGAAAGAGATTATCTACCCACATGGGAGACTGGCAACTGACGCCTAGTTCCAGCCTGAAGTCAAGCAGATTCGAATCTAACTCACTGTAGCCCAGAGTCATCCTTACAAAAGCGTGCCCCCTCCTCTCAGACTCTGAAAACTACGCAAGCCTTTGGAGACTGGCCAGATCTCCTAGACTTCTCCTATTCCCAAGGCTGAGCAGAAAGGAAAACACCAAGGCCCATATTTATACTTTTTGACGCACAACTGCGCCAACGCAGTTGTGCATCAAAAATTTTACCGCCGGCTAACGCCATTCCAAAGCGCCATGCGGGCGCCTTATTTATTGAATGACGTTAGCCGGCGCTGCGGACTGGTGTGCGTCAAAAAAAATGACTCACACCAGCGTAGGGGAAAATGGAGGTTGGGCGCCAAAAAATGGGGCAAGTCAGGTCTGAGGCAAAATTCAGGCCTCAACCCGATTTGCGCCATTTTTTTTTACGCCCAACCCCCATTGAAATGACTCCTGTCTTAGCAAAGACAGGAGTCATGCCCCCTTGCCCAATGGCCATGCCCAGGGGACTTATGTCCCCTGGGCATGATCATTGGGCATAGTGGCATGTAGGGGGGCCCAAATCAGGCTCCACTATGCCACAAAAAAATTCTGAAAAAAATACTTACCCCAACTTACCTCTACTTCCCTGGGATGGGTCCATGCATCCTTGGGTGTCCTCCTGGGGTGGGCAAGGGTGGCAGGGGGTGTCCCTGGGGGCATGGGAGGGCACCTCTGGGCTCCTTCCGAGCCCACAGGTCCCTTAACGCCTGCCCTGACCCAGGCGTTAAAAAACGGCGCCCATCAGGCTGGGTGCCGTTTTTTAAGGCCTGCCCCCTCCTGTGCGCCAAAATGACATCACAGTATAAATATGGGGCACAGGCCTTAAAGTCATTTTTTGGAAGGGAACGCCTACCTTGCATATAATTAACGCAAGGCTGGTTCCCCCTTCCAATAAATGACGCACATGGTGGAACTTTGACGCCCGTGGGGTCGGATGTCAAAGTATAAATATGGGGCAGGGTTTGCGCCGATTGTGCATCAAAATTTTTGACGCACATTCGGCGCAAACAGAGTATAAATATGCCCCCAAATGTACTTTCTCTTATCAGGTCTAGTCTGGTGTGAAGAAAACAGCTTGGTCCATCTTGTGGAAAAACACAGCTTGGAAGAATACAGACATCTGCGATGTTTCAACTGCAATGTCTAACTCCAGGTTAAAGCCAATAGGCAGCTAATCTAAATATCAAATGTAATATCTAATGTCATGTCAAAGCCATTAGGCAGCTAACCTAAATATCAAATGTAATGTCTAATATCCTGTCAAAGCCAACAGGCAGCGGAACTGAATACAAAATGTAATGTCCAATATCATGTCAAAGCCAATAGGCAGCTAAGCTGAATACAGAATGTAATGTATAATATCATGTCAAAGCCAATAGGCAGCTGAGCTGAATACAAAATGTAATGTCTAATATCATGTCAAAGCCAATAGGCAGCTAAACTGAATACAGCATGGCAAAGCCAATAGGCAGAATACAGAATGTAATGGCTAATGCCATGTCAAAGCCAATAGGCAGCTAAACTGAATACAGCATGTCAAAGCCAATAGGCAGAATACAGAATGTAATGGCTAATGCCATGTCAAAGCCAATAGGCGGCTAAACTGAATACAGAAAGTAATGTATAATATCATGTCAAAGCCAATAGGCAGCTCAGCTGAATACAAAATGTAATGTCTAATATCATGTCAAAGCCAATAGGCAGATAAACTGAATACAGCATGTCAAAGCCAATAGGCAGAATACAGATTGTAATGGCTAATGCCATGTCAAAGCCAATAGGCAGCTAAACTGAATACAGCATGTCAAAGCCAATAGGCAGAATACAGAATGTAATGGCTTATGCCATGTCAAAGCCAATAGGCGGCTAAACTGAATACAGAAAGTAATGGCTAACTCCATGTTAAAGCCAATAGGCAGCTAAACTGAACAAAACATATAATGTGCTACTGGTGAACATTGAGCAACTAATATGCGCAGTGGTGAAACACAAAGTCATTGGTCAAACACAATTAATAGCATCACAAACATGTGGTCAATGGTGTCAAAAGTGGAGGACCAGTCAAGCAGTACAAGAAGGCCAACCTGCCCACCTTCCACTATTCTGTGATCATCAAGAACTGATAACACCACCATCTCTGTGCTTTGGATTGATCTGGACCTGGCCTCATGTGGCCCACAACCAGTTTTAGCAGTTGGGAAAATACCTATTTTTCAAAATCATTTGCAAAGAACAGAAGAAGAGAGATTGGTCTGTAGGTATTTAATAGTGTGGTATTAAGTCTTATCATTTTTTAAGAGAGGCCTTACCACAGCTGCTTTCCACAGAATTGATACCCTGCAAAATTTCAAACTATTATCAAAAATAGTAAGAATTTGTTTAAGCTTTAACAAGATAGTGGCTTTGAGGATTTTGTTTTGATCCGTGTCGTTGGGTGAACCTGATGCTGGCATGTTGGATAGGGTTTTCTAAAGGGCTGTTGGAGAGATAGGGCTGATTTCCACCAACAGGGGTGATTTCAATCCTAACTACAAATTCTAGGGAACCCAGAAGTTTTTTTGACTAGGGATTACTTATAGGTGTTGCCAGGCTCTCTGTCTGGAGATTAGAGATTTTCTCATGAAAGTATGCTGCGAGCCGGTTACACCACTCATTAAAGCATGAAGGGAGTTTAATTTGTGCTTGAGGGTGTTGAAATTTGCCTTCAACTCTGACTAGTTCTTTTGCAAGATTGGGTGAATTCCTGATTATGCCCCTAAAAATACTTTTTTTTCTAACATCATTTTTTCTTTGGGAGATTTAACACATTATGTATAACTTATTTTGGTTTGCATAAATATTTACGATCTACACTCAAACTGGGTAAGGGGCAATTTTGTGTTTGCCAATTCTGAGGAAAACCAGAGGCTATCATTAGGAAGTTTATTTGATGACGTCACCCTCTCTGGGGAAAGTGAGTCTAGGGTTTTTTCCGATGTTTGTGAAAAACCCCAACCATTTTGTTCCAGTCATGGCTGATACGAATAGAGGGATTGAGTGACTGCCAATTTTCTAACTGTGTGATTAATAGCTCTGGGACAAACTTTTTGTGATCCCTGAATTTAACTTCTACATTTTTGGGCTGGGTTTATTCCCACCTGGGCTACAGATTATGAAAGGAATGGCAAGGTGATCACTCCAAATAACTCCATACAGGTCTTCCAGTTTAATCATAGTAACAAGGAAGATGAGGTCCAGCAAATGACCTGCTTTGTGAGTTACTTATCTACTAACAACTGAAGGCCAAATATGATCATGTTATTATGGAATCAATCAACGCCTGCTGACCGAGTCGCCAAAAACATTTAAGGTTTTATGTTCCTAAGCAAGGATACTAACCTCCATAATTATTTTATCAAAAAATAGTAAGGATGTTTGGGACAGAATATATGCCAGAATGAACACAAGATAAGTATTGTTTAAATTCAAACTAAAGGAAATGAACTATGGCTGGAGTGTATCTTTGGATATTTTTGGAGATGTGTGGGCTACAATAGCTACGTCTCCGCCCTGCCTCCATGTCCATTTGATCTAAACATGTAGTCCTAGGGGGCTAATTCGACGATCAGTAGATTATAAGATTCCGAAAGTCATGTTTCAATCAAACACAGTAGAAGTACAACATTATCAATGTATAGGTCTCTAATAAACTGTTGGTGAGCAATAGTCATCGAACGTTACATAGTACCACTTTAATAGAAGTAGTGTCATTATCCATATGAAAATATGGTGTGACATGCGAGGGGTATCCATATAACAGCCCCTCCTCAATTTATTTGGTCACTATCTCTTGGTCCAAGTGGTGTTTGTCAGCTAAGAACGAGAGAGGTTCAGTAGGAGAGTAAGTTAAAGACATTTTGTATACAATTTTACCAAGATAACATTTCCTTACCCGTTGATGAAGGAAAGCGTATTGTTGTGTACATATGCCTATGAATTGTCATTCAAGGAAAGCATTTACTACGAAATAAAAAAAACATACTACAGAAGAAACCAAGAAGATCGGATCACACATGAGGCAGTCGCAAAAAGACAGACAACTGTTTCCTTTCCAGATGACAAAATAAACCAAACAGAAGGTGACAAACAGGGATGTCACAAAAGAAAGCCAGACATGCATGATGAGCTATGCATATGCACACATGGACCATTGACTTTAATTTAATGTTTTCAATTTCATGTCTCCACAGCCTTGCTACCACTAGAGGAGAGTAGATGTCAACTCCTTCCTAAACTAAATAAGCATTTGCATGGTCTCACCTTTGGGATCTATTGGCTTTGCCAATGCCTCTAAGCGATGTTTTACATCGTCTGGCTTTTTCCCAAAGCTGTGCAGCATCATCAGAAAATAAATAAATAAACAAATAAAAACACGAAATGATGCGACCACTGATGGTGGTCATGTCATTCCACTGGCAGGTGCATGTGCAATGACATGTGCATGCCAGCGGAATGAAGTGGATGCCATTTGCTTTCATTTATTACTGTTTATTATTTACCAGTCCAAGATGGCGAACAACACTTCGACCGGTAATAAAAGGTATTTTATTTCTGTGAAAGTACTTTAAAAAAAAAAAAAAGGACCACTGTGGTTTAAGGGTAGTGGAGGAGCGAATGGCGGAATGGGTGGTGGTAAGGACAAGACAGACAGGGGAGCCAACAACACGGGGTGGGAGGAAAAAGAGACTAGGAAAGAACACAGACAACAGTTTTGGAGAGAGGAGGCACAATGGGGCATGTGGTAGTAGAAGAAGAAGAACACAAATGTGTCAGCAACATGTGAAGAGGGGAAGAAACACACAAGGCAAGAACAACACAGAGCACGATGGGTGTCAAGAGAAGTACATAAGACTTAAACACAGATCACAGGAGTGGGCATTTAGGAGGAGCACACAAGGCAATAGAGAGAACTGAAAACCATTTGCATTCTCACTGCATGCTTAACGAAAAAGAAAAGAAAAAAAATCCTTAATAGGCAGCACTGGGAAGACAGAAGCCAGCTAATCTGAGAGATAGTAAAGAGAGTACACAATACAGACAAGCTGGAACAAGGAAACCATCAAATAAGAAGTAAGCAAAAGAGAGTAACAATAAAGTCAACAAGTGGTATGCAATGGGTGGGCTGTAAGCCCCTGTAAATTCTTGGAAGGCCCACAATAAGCCTTTGCCTTTGTTGTAGTCAATCAAAAAAATTGACCACCTGTTGATCCGGTGACCTAGGTAAAAATAATATTCAGTTATGTCTGTTTGCAAAATTTAGGTGGATGTTACATTTGAGCAAAGGAAATGTGCTAACATTAACGCCCACACAAACACTCTGTTTAAATATATTTTAATTTCAATGTTTTCAAAACACATTGTCTTCATATGTTGAAATCTGTCTTAAACCTGGACTATAGAACTCATGGATAGCATTAGTATCTTGGGATGAAAAAGGATATAATTTGTGTCTTAGTTATTCACTTATATACTGCTATGATGTATGGGCACAAACATCTAGCCAAATATTTAAAAACATTGGTGCTGGAGAGGGACACTCAGCACCAAAGTTATTAATGCCCTTTATTGACTACTGAAGGCATGATTACAGTTACCCCACCAATAACCACTTTGCTCGTCCACTAGGCAACTGACAAAAGTATCTATTTTATATCAAATACATATTGTAAAAGTTGTCCTGTTATCAGCATTTTTATTTTGAATGTTGTAAAACGAAGGTGCATTTCTTAAACGTTGCGTACAGTAACAAAATAGACCGCAACATTTGCTTACACATAGCTATTGTTACTTGGATTTGAGGTTCCTTTAGTCCGGTGGGCCATTTATGTTCTGGGCTGATGATTTTACTAAAGGCGGATCTTTCAGAAACTCTGAAAGTACCAGTCCACTTGGGGGCCTGGACAGTGATAATTCTACCAAACACAGAGTCCACTCCATTGAGTCTCACTGGATGAGGCTTAATAATGTCTTTCTTGTTTTTGAAGACCCTTGGCTCCGAAGTGTAGTATGGCTGGCGAAGGTTTATTCCAGGATCTGGGATGCTGGTATCCAGAACAATGCTGAGTTCCTGAAAGCAGAGCTGCACTTCTAGGTCAGATGGGGTGTGCAGAAAGGACGGAGAGGCCTTGAACGGATGCTTGGTTGACAGAGGTTTGGGTGCTGTACGTCGCAGCCATTGAAAGCATTCATCTAGTGGAGTCCATGGTGACCAGAGTTGATATCCGGCCATTTCCGCATCTAGAAGAAAACAGTTACAAATTGAAAGTGTGAAAAATATTAAGCACAGCAGGCATTGACACTGAATGATCAATTCACGTACATCTTGGGGTTAGTAAAATGCAAGCTACCTACCTGCAATGGATAATCTCAACTATGATGTCGCATCAAAAGGTTGGCTGTAAAGAGCTTGAAACAAAGGGGAACATTTTCTATCACTTCATGCAATGCAGTGCAGCAACCAAACACATATTTCTACCTGCCTTAACGAGGTGTATTTTTGGATACAAAACCTTGTCTACAAATGTTAGTAGATAGAGCTTTTTGTTAAAAAGCCATGGCTGAGTGACATTGTCGAAAGCTAATGCAAAGCAGTACATACCATTGTGTTGCATTACTTTTAGGCACATTTTTGTGTTGCATTACTTTTAGGCAAATTTCATTAAATTCCAAAATAAAAGGCAACAGTCTGTGCCAATTTGCATCACATTTACTGATTTTGCAGCACCAGCGCAGTGTTAATGAATTTGGCCTTAAATGCAATGAAGTAAAAATAAATACCTAAAAATATACAAAACAAAATTATGGTATGTGGAACTATTTGGTACAACTTTTGTTTTTTTGGCTAATCTGCTCAAGGATATTAACTAAACTACAGAATAAAATATTTACCCCTCCTGAAGCTCAGTACATTGCACTGCAAAGAGCACTTGCAGTTGTTGTTTGTTCCTTGACCATCATCTATCATTCCACTTCCAGGCATAATTCATAAATTAGCAAAACATTAAGGGGCAGATTTCAGAGCCCCTTGTGCCACTTAAGCAGCGCCTTAGAGTCATTTTTTTGATGCTAAGGCGGGGCTAAGGTGTCCTTTACCCTGTGTCATATTTACAAAGTGGCGCAGAAATGCGCCAGTTTGTAACCCTGTGCACCACATTATGCATGTGCCATGCATAATGTATGCAAAGTGGACATTCCGGCGCAAGGAAGCCTGCAAAAATGGCACAATGAAATCTACAAGATTTCATTGTGCCATTTTTCGTGTCATTTTTAACACCTGCTTTCGATGCATCCATTGTAGTCAATGGGCCTCCTTGCACTTTGCTTCACTAGGGTCTACATTTTTTACGCTAGTGGAGCAATGTGCCACAATAGCTTAAAAAAATGTTGACGCTATTGTTCCTAATGCCGTCATGGTGCACCGTATCATAAATATGGCTCGCACATGGTGGCATTAGGCGGGCGCAGGGGGCCCAAGAAAAGTTGTACTGCATTGGATGCAGCGCCACTTTTCTTAAATTCGGCCCTAATTGTTTTAAAGCATTTGGTGTTCCTTACAAACTTCACACAGAAAACAAAAAGGAGATTTTTTTTATTCCGTGTAAAATGATGATTTGTATAATAACCACAATTCCGATTTTTTTTGTCTCTTTACATTAGGATTGCGCATTAATTTATTAATTCCATTCCACATTTCGTATATGATACAAATGGCTCTACATTAAAATACTAAATCTTTGGACCGGGAATACATTTTCAAAAAAGCATTACAAGTAAAATTATTTAAACCAACACATGGCTGTCAAGAACCTTAGATATCAAATGCTGCATGTGGCTATTAGATTCAACACACTAACTTTTTCGACCATTTGGAGCTCAACTCTTCCTGATCTTCAGCTTATTAACAGTCCTGGATTTGTCTCTACAGTGCCTTCTCCAATAAATCCTAGAGCAGACTGATTGTCTTCTTCAAAGTCTGAGGTGAATGGCTAGGACAGGTTTGGTGAAGCCCTTTAACACTGGAATCCGACGTACAAGTTTTCCAGGTGGAATATGTATCTCATCAACTTCAAGTTGAAGGAGTTGCAAGCAGCAACCAATTATTTAAATCTGATGAAGCCAACCCGGCTATGGGCTTTGGCTTCCAAATCAATGTGGCTTCAATCAACACTGCAATTGGCTACATTCCTGCTGCCGTAACCACTGAGACATACATTTGCTACCAGAGGGGGAGGGAACTTAGAAAAACAATACATTGCTGGTCTGTTTGAAATGCCACCATAATTACTGCACTAGTAACTGTACCACCCAAATCTCCTGGCCAGTTAATAAGGACAGCAGAATTTCTGCACCAGTCAGTAAGCCATTGTAATTCCTTTGCCAGTGGCAGGCTCATTGCATTGTGCTCAACAGAATTTGTAAGCTAGAGAAAATGTGTGACTTAAATAATGTGTCAGTAAATGTGCTCCAGGAATGCGGGCAACACCTGTAACCATGGTGCAGGCAGTAGATAAGGGTAAAAACTCAGAAGTTCAGAGAATGCGACCACACTCTGAAGCCAGAGGTGAAAATTATGTTTTGCAAACTCAGCCAAATCTATGGGAAATCAAACCTTTCTCAAAGCTGGAAGAGCTTACATTTCTTAAAATATAGCATCTGATGGATAATCTGCAAACTGCCTGAAATATGGAGACTCAGATGGTCCTTCATTCGTGGGAGCCTGCCCCATCATATTGGAATGCCATACACAATACAGTTACACACCTTATGCAAACTGCAGTGGCTCTGAACCTCTTAGTAGTCCTACTGAGGAATGTGGCGGGATCAGGCCCCACCCAACATCTGAGATTTCTAGCTGGCATTGGCTATCTAATAGCCAAAATGGATATTGCTAGACACTGAGGATCCCCTGCCCCCCTTGTGTCTACCTGGTCATGTGGTATGAATTACTGCTGGAAAGCTGAAAAAGAAATATATAATTGGAGATATTGCACTAACAAACATCAAAATATTTAGGGCCTGTGGATTTCAGCCCTTCCCATGATAGCGATTAATGTGCATTAACTGTATTTCTCTACTGATTGTCAATGATTGGGCTTGGTTGTTACAATGAATATTTATGTAGCAATATTGGTATACTCAGTGTTCCCTGAGAAGTATAGTTCTGCTTACTTTACCTGTCTGATCTAAAACACACCAAAACAATAAATACATGTTTTAAAAAATGCAAAGGTACATTACATAAGCCAAGAATCAAAACCATGGCCCTCATTCCAACATTGACGGGCGGCGGAGGCCGCCCGTCAATGTTGCGCGTCAGGAATACCGCTCCGCGGTCCAGAGACCGCGGACGGTATTCTAAGTTTTCCCCTGGGCTGGCGGGCGGCCGCCGAAAGGCCACCCGCCAGCCCAGGGGAAAACGACCTTCCCACCATGAAGCCGGCTCGTAATCGAGCCGGCGGAGTGGGAAGGTGCGACGGGTGCTACTGCACCCGTCGCGTATTTCACTGTCTGCTATGCAGACAGTGAAATACAAGCGGGGCCCTCTTACGGGGGCCCCTGCAGTGCCCATGCCATTGGCATGGGCACTGCAGGGGCCCCCAGGGGCCCCACGACACCCCCTACCGCCATCCTGTTCCTGGCGGGCGAACCGCCAGGAACAGGATGGCGGTAGGGGGTGTCAGAATCCCCTCGGCGGCGCAGCAAGCTGCGCCGCCTTGGAGGATTCTATGGGGCAGCGGGAAACTGGCGGGAGACCGCCAGTTTCCCTCTTCTGACCGCGGCCAAAGCGCTGCGGTCAGAATGCCCTGCGGGGCACCGCCGGGCTGTCGGCGGTGCTCCCGCCAACCGCGAGCCTGGCGGTCTATGACCGCCAGGCTCGTAATGAGGGCCCATATGTTTAATGTTGTCTAATCTTGTCTTTAATGCAATCTTCCACTCATCTTCTTTGATACTTAGAAAAGTATGACCTCTGCATGGACCGGAGAAAAGGTACACTGACCTTGGATCTCACCTTGGCACAACATGCTTTTTCCTTGTTGGCTTCCCTATTGTAGTTACTGTCCATTGGTTCTTCCCTGCCATGCATAATTTTGTAATTAGTTGGTCTCCAGTTTGACTCACATTTTCCCTGAACTACTCTGGGCATGGATAACACATGCAAACTCTCAAGAGGACACATACACAAATCTAGAATCACTAGTTTAAGTTCTAGTGTAAGAGCACTATACACAAATCTAGTGCAGCACAAACATGGCATATCGGTACATAGGCTCTTCTGGCAACATCACTCTTGACTAGGACATCCCAGCTACTATCATACTACAGACTACATCTGACACGGCAGGCTTCTAACATACCTCCAACACAGCACAAATATGACTTTAGTTAGCTATTACTGTGCCCAATAGCACAAGTAAACACAGCCCATAAACCTATTGTCCAGTCATTTACAGTTTAGCAGATGTAGGACATCTGCCGTAAACCAGTAGATATCTTGTTCTTTCACTCTCTAGTTTTCCTGTACTTTTATGGGTGAGGGAACTGTTGCATTTCTGATGGTGGAGCTTCTGCTGGCTCCATCATTGGTGGTAATCCACTAGCAGTAATCCACCACAGATCGACCACCTTGAGATTGTTGTAAGACCTGTCCAATGTAGACCAGGTCTTACAATGCAGGGCATGGTGAGCCCTGTCTTAAAGAAACTTCAGTGACCTCCAGGAGCTGGCAACAACCTTTGATGGAGGCGAAGATGGAGGAGCATAACATTTCTGGGTGATTTAAGTTTGCATGTGGCCTCTGATCCTAAACCGGATGATCCCAGAACACTGATTCTCCCCAGGACCACAGGTACCCCTTTCTACATGTAGTTAACTTAGATATCCTTTTCAGATAACTACAGGGTCAGGTTGAGAAAATAAGGCAATGGCTGTGTACCCTGTTCTTCTTCTTTGCACAGGAGCAAGCAGAGAGGTTTTGCTGGACCTATTTGGTTTGTGGATGAGTGGTAAAACAGGAGGGAGCTGAACCATACCTTTGTCAGTGATTAGATTTACCTTTAAGAAGGTTAGTCTCTTAGACCTTTCTGCAGCTTTATGGAACACGCACACCAAGTTTCGAGATGCCTTAATGCTGTGCCACAAGAACCATGTATATATGTGTTGTGGTTAAAGCACTAGTTGGAATTTTCTTTTGGTGAAATCTCTATAGACAGTTCTGACCAAAGGAGTAACGTAAATATTGGCACAGTGAGATGACAGTTGAGTAAATTACTATCTTTCTCCCTCATACCACTCTAAAGCAATGTGTTATTTGGGCATTTCATCAAGTAGCTGGATTGCATGACTGATGTCCCAGAGACTCACCAAAGAAGAAAATGGAACATTCTGCTACGGAGATGCCACAGAAAGGAGTGGATTTCAGCTCATTCAAATTTCTATTTGATTACTATAGGGCTGAGTGTTCCTGCACAAACACCGTGTGCTGTCCATCCTACTCAGTTAGACTGACCACATAAGTTTTCTTGTTCCTGTGCAGGTGACTCCTGTCACAAGCATACAGACATTTGCTCTACATTGTCCAGATACTACTCGCCAACAGGGTTCTAGGTTATTGAATGGAAGAGGTACACCCAAAGTGGTATACCTTTTATCATGATTGACTACAATTCCCAAATCCTATCACTGACTTGACTAACAGTTGGTGGTAGCTGCCCTGAAGCAGGGGAACAGGTATTTTTATTAGCATCTCAGTAAGGAGATTCTACTGGCTCTCTTTGTGTAAGTCCAGGTTCTGAAGACACTCCAGAGTATAAAAGAAGTGTGTGAGTTAGCGATCAGACAAACACTAAGTGGGATACCTAAGATTGGTGTCCTCCTATACTGTAGGTTATATAGAAGATGTATGGAGTGCTTCTGTCACTAGCATGGCATGGCATTATAGTAATCAAAGCTGACCTATATGTTTGCCTCAACAGAGTGTGTTTATAGTTTGTCCTGTGTTGGAAGAGCTGGGTCAGTTTTACAGATCCTGAAAGGTGGTCTGGCCTTGTAGCACTGAATGTATTGCCTAGCTTGAGTGCCACTGTATATAGAGGTATGCGAGAAGGGACAGAGGGCGTGTTAAGCTGCATTTGTTCTGTGCTCTTCATCGAAGAATTACAGGATAGTATTGATGTGCTGCATAATCGTTTCAGTTGGTTGTCTTGGGTCAGAGTGCTGGGATAGCTTGGTTCTCTTTGGGGAAATATGTCAGGAGCTCTACAACAGGCTATTGTTGCAATAAGGGTCTTACTGTTCACTAAGTTACTGTTTTTGAGGGGTCAATTGGTGTTGTCTTGTAAGTTTTGAGGGTACTTTATAAATTCATTGGTGGTCATAAATTTGCTCTGCCCTATTACCTGCAACTTCTTGTGCACTGGCCTCCTCTTCTTACTCACTGTTACAGCCTTTTTGAATCCACATGTATGTCTCTGGTTTAGATTCACTTAACTTTCAAAGGAGCTGACACTTTCTTTATGTCCACCTGCCCTGGAGCAATCTAGTTACAGCCTGTCAGCCTGTTCCCTCTGGGATAAAACACATGAACAAAGTACTGCAGTAAAAGACATGTCCATTGCTCCATGCATATACAAATGAGATTGAATGCTTCCTCATTCCCCACAACCTATGTGCTGATATGCCTAAGAAGTAAGAGTCCAACCCCAGTCCCTGATTGCCTGGAAGGCTCTTTGGCTGCAACCACCAGAAATGGCTATATGGTGTTCCTATCATTCCCTAGTACACCACTGTTGGGAAATGTCACTGTTGGCATGGATACCCCCCCACATTTTGCCTACTGTTGATGCCAACTTTGATTGAAAGTGTGCTGGGACCCTGCCAACCAGGCCCCAGCACCAGTGTTCTTTCCCTAAAACTGTAACTTTGTTTATCCAATTGGCACAGCCCTGGCCCACAGTTAAATCCCTTGTAAAAGGTACCCCTGGAACCAAGGGCCCAGTGACCAGGGAAGATCCCTAAGTGCCGCAGCATTCATTGTGCCACCCTAAGGGACCCCTCACTCAGTGCATGCACACTGCCTGGCAGCTTGTGTGAGCTGGTGGGGAGAAAAGACAAAGTCGACATGGCACTCCCCTCAGGGTGCCCTGTCCCTAAACCACTGCCTGTGGCATAGGTAAGTCACCCCTCTAGCAGGCCTTACAGCCCTGAGGCAGGGTGCACTATGCCAAAGGTGAGGGCATAGCTGCATGAGCAATATGCCCCTACACTGTCTAAGTCAATTCTTAGACATTGTAAGTGCAGGGTAGCCATACTGAGTAAATGGTCTGGGAGTTTGTCATTACGAACTCCACAACACCATAATGGCTCCACTGAATATTGGGAAGTTAGGTACCAAACTTCTCAGCACAATAAATCCACACTGATGCCAGTGTGAGATTTATTGAAAAATGCACACAGAGGGCATCTTAGAGATGCCCCCTGGATGTTAGCCCAACTGCTAGTGTAAGGCTGACCGGTCTGTGCCAGCCTGCCACTTCCAGAAGAGGTGCTGACCGCATGGGGTGAGTGCCTTTGTGCACTCTGTGGTCTGAAACAAAGCCTGTCCAGGGTGGAGGTGCTTCACACCTCCCCCTGAAGGAACTGTAACACCTGGCAGTGAGCCTCAAAGGCTGAGGCCTGGTGGTGCCGTGCCCCAGGGCACTCCAGCTAGTGGAGATGCCCACCCCCTGGACCAGCCCACACTTTTGGTGGCAAGCCCAGAGGGATAATTAGAAAAAAACAAGGAGGAGTCACCCCCTCAGCCAGGACCACCCCTAAGGTGTCCAGAGCTGAAGTGACCCCCTCTCTGAGAAATCCTCCATCTTGCTTTGAAGAATTAGGACCAATAATGTGCCCCCATCCCCAAAGGGAGTGGGAAAAAAGGAGGGTGTAGCCACCCTCTGGGACAGTAGCCATTGGCTACTGCCTTCTAACCCTAAAAATGCCCCAAAATCTTGTATTTAAGGGCTCCGTTAACCAAGAGATTTAGATTCCTGATGACCTCAAGAAAAGAAGAAGGACTGCTGAGCTGAAAACCCTGCAGAGAAGAGAGCGACAACAACTGACTTGGCCCCAGCCCTACCGGCCTGACTCCTGCTTCAAAGACCCTGCAAAAGAAAAGCAACGCGTACTACAGGACCAGCAACCCCTGAAAAGCCTCCAGGGGACTGCCTGCATTACTGAGGACCAAGGAACTCCCGTGGACAGCAGAACTGTCCAACAAGAAGATAAATAAACCATTGTCAACACCAGAGCATTACGCGCTCTATTGGTGACTAGAATGCAAAAACCCAGCACTCTCAAAACACCGTAATTTATGCATTTTGCTGATATGTTGTGGTTTAACCTTTTGCATTGCAGAGTTCAATCCTGAAGACTGATTTTGAATATGCTTACAAATACTGTTCTTTGCAATGTATTGTTACAGGTTTTCAAAGTGTGTTAGGGTGTGGCCCTTTCCAGGGTCTTCCAGAGACTTTCCCTGCAGCATGCTTGGGCGTGGTTGTGGGCTGGGCCAAGACTCTATAAAAGAAGAACCAGCCCAAATCCCAGTGCTCCCTATTCAGAGGTCCCGGTGCAGAACAGCAGCTATTTCCAGAGTTCCTGTCCCGGTGGCCTATTTGATTTTCCAGTCCTCTGCTTTTCATGCTTCATTGGTGAATCTTGTTCTTGGGCGGTAATTCCCAACACCGTTTATTTTTAGAATTATCGTATTCTAGAGTCTAATTATTTATTTGATTAACATATTGCTTTGAACTCAGAAAAAGTGCACCTGAGTGTTTTGTAGTGTTTACGTGGAAGTTTGTAACTTGTGTTTCATTGCGCTCTACTTTTTTAGCATATACATGGACGCTTACGAATCAGCCTCTTGGGGAACCTCTGGACCCTGTGCACACTATATCTCATTTTGATATAGTATATACAGAGCCAGTTTCCTACAACCACAATAACACAGAACATTTTGTAGCTAGTTGGCATGGAACTGTTCTGTTCTAAATCTGCAGGAACTATGCACTTCTGAAAAACTGGTTTCCTCGATAGGTTTGAGGAAACCTTTGAATCACAGTACCAAGCCAGATGGACCAAAAGGCCACTGTTTCTGAATGTTCAGTGGATCTACACATTGTTCTGTCACCTGTGAAAATGCAGGGATCAGAGGCAGGACTACTTGACCAACAAACATATTTTACTAACATACAGGGCCCAGAGCACCTGTTGGAAATCATAATGACAAAAGTGTCTGTTTGCTACGGGTTAAATGAGAGTCAAAGATCACAACATTAACATGCAATGTCTTCAGCATAGTTAATGGCTAAGATAACCTCCTTTACCCACTGCAATGCTGATGCATGAAAACAAACACTTTTGAGATCCTATACTGGTGACAAAGGTTGTAGGTATAGGGACACAATAGGCACGGGTCGGGTCAGAGATTCAGCAAGCTTACCTTTTTCGACTTGTGAAAGTGATGGAGCAGATCTTTAACTTGGATGTCTTTCTTGCTTATCGTGAGTTCGGGCGACCCAGTCGTTCTGGGTACTCTCCACTCATTGAGGTACCCTCTCATTCAGTTCCTTCCAGTCTTTGCTTCTTTCCTTGGATCGCATTATATGCTTCTAACCAGTGTCAGTTCCAAACAGACTGTTAAAATGGTAATAGCAGTACTCACCCAACAGTTTCACTTTGGGAGGCCCAGGAAGTGTGATCATGGAGGGAATAACACAGGTCCCCGCTCCGCCTTCCGCGCTACCTCCTTTCTCGTTACCTTTTTGCCTTTTTTCCCCACCGCTGCATCCCCATCGGCCCCTACCGCCTCCCCCCTCCTTCTCTCCGCCTCTTTGTTCAATTTCCCTGCCGCTGCGTCCCCTGCGGTCCCTACCACCTCCCCCTCCTTCTCTCCGCTCATTTGTCCAAGTTCCCCGCCGCTGCGTCCCCTGCGGCCCCTCCCACCTCCTCCCTCCTTCTCTCCGCTCCTTTGTCCAAGTTCCCCTCCGCTCCTTCCCCTGCGGCCCCTCCTGCCTCCCCCCTCCTTCTCTCCGCTCCTTTGTCCAAGTTTCCCGCCGCTACGTCCCCTGCGGCCCCTCCCGCCTCCCCCCTCCTTCTCTCCGCTCCTTTGTCCAAGTTCCCCGCCGATGCGTCCCCTGCGGCCCCTCCCGCCTCCCCTCTCCTTCTCTCCGCTCCTTTGTCCAAGTTTCCCGCCGCTGCGTCACCTGCGGCCCCTCTCACCCCTCCCCTCCTTCTCTCCGCTCCTTTGTCCAAGTTCCCCGCCGCTGCGTCCCCTGCGGCCCCACCCCCCAGCCCTCTCATTGGACAGGCCCTCCGTCTCCCAGCTGCCACTCCCACCCTCCCCTCCTCTTATGGCAGCTGCGGCGCGGTAGCAGGGAGCAACCTTTGACCCTGCTTCTGCAGGCAGCTCACTCCCGCTCCGCCATCTGCGCCACCTCTTTTCCCGTTACCTTTTTGCCTTTTTTCCCCACCGCTGCGTCCCCTGCGGCCCCTCCTGCCTCCCCCTCCTTCTCTCCGCCTATTTGTTCAATTTCCCTGCCGCTGCATCCCCTGCGGCCCCTCCCGCCTCCCCCCTCCTTTTCTCCGCTCCTTTGTCCAAGTTCCCCGCCGCTGCGTCCCCGGCGGCCCCTCCCGCCTCCTTCTCTCCGCTTCTTTGTACAAGTTCCCCGCCGCTGCGTCCCCTGCGGCCCCTCCCACCTCCTTCTCTCCGCTCCTTTGTCCAAGTTCCCCGCCGCTGCGTCCCCTGCGGCCCCCCGCCTCCCCCCTCCTTCTCTCAGCCTCTTTGTTCAATTTTCCTGCCGCTGCATACCCTGCGGCCCCTCCCGCCTCCCCCCTCCTTCTCTCCGCTCCTTTGTCCAAGTTCCCCGCCACTGCGTCCCCTGCGGCCCCTCCCACCTCCCCCCTCCTTCTCTCAGCCTCTTTGTTCAATTTCCCTGCTGCTGCGGCCCCTGCGGCCCCTCCCGCCTCCCCCCTCCTTCTCTCCACCTATTTGTTCAATTTCCCTGCCGCTGCGTCCCCTGTGGCCCCTCCCGCCTCCCCCCTCCTTCTCACCGCCTCTTGTTCAATTTCCCCGCTGCTGCATCCCCTGCGGCCCCACCCCCCCCAGCCCTCTCAATGGACAGGCCCTCCCACCTCCCAGCTGCCACTCCCACCCTCCCCTCCTCTTATGGCAGCCATGGCGCGGCCACGCAGCCCTGGCCCTCTCAGACACACCTACTCCCCCCTCACCCTCCATTCTCTCAACCCAGGACCCCGCCCAACATGCACCACATCTAGCCCCACACACACTCATGGCCCCTTCACCTGCTACACCTGCCACTTCTCCTGCTCGTCGTCCCTCACACCACACACCAACCATAGCGACCCCACCTTCAACAAACACAACACCCCCAACACAAGACTTACCCACCCTGCCCCCACCTACCAAACCCGCAGCACACCAGCCCACAATCAGAACACACCCCGCAACAACACCCTCACGCACCACACCAACGCCACCCACCACAACCACCTTAACTGCCTGCTCCTCAACTTCCGCTCCCTTCACAAACATGCCATAGAACTCTGGGACCTCATCACATCACACTCACCTGACAACGCCTTCCTCACGGAAACCTGGACCAACCCCTCCTCAGAACCCGACATAGCCATAGCCACCCCCAAGGGATACAAACTCCAACACAAAGACCGCCTCAACAGGCCAGGCGGTGGCATCGCCATCCTACACAGAGACACCATCAAAGTCACCACCAGTTCCCAAGACACTATCGACAACACTGAACACATCCACTTCCTCATCCACATTAACAACAACTCCACCCTCAGAGGTACACTAATCTACAGACCACCCGGACCACGCCCCGCCTTCTGCGACACCATCGCCGACAGCATCAGCTCGCACGACCTCACCTCCACAGACTACATCATCCTCGGGGATTTCAACTTTCACTTAGAAAACCCACAAGACCACAACACTACCTCCCTCATAGACAACCTCACCAACCTCAGACTCAAACAACTGGTCACCGCACCCACCCACTCAGCAGGACACACGCTCGACGCAAGCCAACACATAGCCTACACCCACACCACCGAACTCCTCTGGACTGACCACCGCTGCGTCCACTTCTCCTTCACCAAACCCCCCACACACTACCATCAACACACCACACCCTACCGCATGTGGGACAAGATCCCCACAGAACAACTAAACTCCCAACTGGCCCATAACCCCCCCCACACCAACGACCCCAACACAGGAGCACACAACCTCTCCAAATGGATCACTACCTGCGCAGACACACTAGCCCCCCTCAGAAAACACATCGCCACCTGCAACATCAAGAACGCCCCATGGTTCACCCCTGAACTCCAAGATTCCAAGCGCAAATGCCGCCAAGCTGAGAAAATATGGAGACTAGAACCTTCCACAACCAACTTCTCCACCCTCAAAACCACCATTCGCACCCATCACCAACTCATACGCACCGCCAAAAGAGATCACTACAAGACACGCCTTGACAACAACTCTCAAAACAGCAAATAACTCTTCACCATCATCAATGAACTTGCCAAAGCCAGCAACATAGATCCCACACACACACTGCCCCTATGTGACGCCCTTTCCAACCACTTCCTCCACAAAATCCTGGACATCCACAACAGCTTCATACCACACACATCCACCACACATACCCCTCACTCACCCAACCCAACCCCCACTCAGGACCCCCCCACCACAATCTCCACATGGACCCCCACCACACACAATGAAACCGAAAAAAACATGAACTCCATCCACTCCGGTTCCCCCTCCGACCCTGGTCCACACCGCATCTACAACAAAGCTAGCCCTACCATCGCCCCCATACTCTACAACATAATCAACTCCTCTTTCGACTCCGCCACCTACCCAGACCCCTGGAAGCACGCGGAAATCACTGCTCTCCTAAAAAAAAAACAAGCCGACCCAGAGATACTCTCCAACTACCGCCCCATCTCCCTCCTCCCTTTCCCCGCCAAGGTTGCAGAGAAATTAGTCAACACCCGCCTATCCCACTTCCTCGAAGCAAACAACACTCTTGACCCCTCACAATCTGGGTTCCGCAAGAACCACAGCACAGAAACCGCCCTCATCGCATGCACTGACGATATCAGGACCAAAGTTGACAAAGGCGAGACCGTCGCACTCATCCTCCTAGACCTCTCCGCAGCCTTTGACACCGTCTGCCACCACACACTCCGCACACGCCTCCACAACATAGGAATTCACCACAAAGCCTTAGACTGGCTCACCTCCTTCCTCACCGACCGGACCCAGAGAGTCTGCCTTCCGCCCTTCTACTCCAACACTACCAAGATCACCTATGGAGTCCCCCAAGGGTCCTCCCTCAGCCCCACACTCTTCAACATCTACATGATCCCCCTAGCCAACATCCTCCGAGCACACGGAATCACTATCCTCTCCTATGCAGATGACATCCAACTCATCCTCTCCCTCACCTGCAACCCCACCACCGCCAAAACCAACCTACATGCCGCTCTCCTCGACACTGCCAACTGGATGACCACTAACCACCTCAAGCTCAACTCAAACAAAACCGAGATCATCATCTTCAGCCCCAACAAAACCACATGGAACGACTCCTGGTGGCCCACCGCCCTAGGCCCCGCACCCACCCCCGCAACCCACGCACGCAACCTCGGCATCATCCTCAACCCCTCCCTCTCCATGACACAGCAAATCAATGCTCTAACCTCCTCCTGCTTCCACACACTCCGCACTCTAAAAAAATCCTTGAAATGGATTCCCCCAGAAACCAGAAAGACAGTCACCAACACACTCATCAGCAGCAGACTGGACTATGGTAACGCCCTCTATGCGGGCAACACACTCAAACTCAAACGCAAACTCCAGAGAATCCAGAACACAGCCGCACGCCTCGTCCTTGGCCTCCCCCACCACGAACGAATCTCACCACACCTCAAATCCCTTCACTGGCTCCCCATACACAAGAGAATCACATTCAAGAACCTCATCCACGCACACAAATCCCTCCACAACACCGGCCCAACCTACCTCAATGAAAGAGTTAACTTCCACACTCCCACACGCAACCTCCGATTAGCCGACCTCGCCCTAGCCACAGTCCCCCGCATCCAACCCACCACCACAGGAGGCAGGTCTTTCTCCTACCTCACCCCCAAAACCTGGAACTCCCTCCCCACCGACCTTCGCAAAACCAAGGACCTACTGGTCTTCAGAAAGAACCTCAAGACATGGTTGTTCGATCAGTGACCCTCCCTGCCCCCCACCCCTGTTTTCCATCCCCCAAGCGCCTTGAGAAACCTCACGGTTGAGTAGCGCGCTCTACAATTTTTTTGGATTGATTGAGTGAACAGTCTAGAGCCGTAAAATAGCAGGGTAGCACAGCTTCACAAAGCCACGCAAAGAACTTTCGTCTCATCCTAAACAAAGGCACTGACCAGTGAGTGAAGAAATACTCCTTGAAACATTCTCCACTTTCTGTGTCACCCAATAGGCTTTCCTTCAACTTTTATTGGCTCCTGACTTCCAGACATACTGAATCCCTGCAGCCTTATTTCCCAAGCATCGTGTAAGCTAAGCTGTGCTTGTTCCCCTGGCACCCAGTGAGTATCTCGGATCAATGAATGAAGGCAATTCCCTGCAGGTCTGTTTTTGACAGTGCACATAAAAAAGAAAGAAGCTTTGGGCTTCCCCGACTCTAAGCTCAGTCACCGAACTCTTCCCACGGTGAGCGTGACAAAAAAATGAAAGAATGCTTTCCATGGACTCTGGGGCCCACCTTGCGCTCACGATACGATCTTTAATGACAATGTTCAGGCATGTGCATAAACTGCACATTTGTGGACGTGCGCATGCGTTCATGGTTGGCAATTGGTGGTGGACTGACAATGGGAGGCACCATGTTTCAGCAATGGCTGTTGTTTGAATTAAAGTCTCGTAAGACCAGATTTCTTGTATTCACCCATTTGTGAGAGCATCAGCTATTATAAAACAACAACACACAAACCACATCATATGTTCCAGTTCTTCCTGGAGAGTGGTTGGGTGTTGAGGTTGATCTTCAAGAATCTCGATGTTGGAGGTTTTCAAGTTACTTGCTGGGACTCGAACTTAGAACTGAATATTAGTTGGATTCGCCTAAGACCAGGTGGGGCATGGCTGCTTGCATGTTCTCAAATTTGGTACTGTTGTCTCCTGGATGAGATAGGATCGGCCCAAAGCAATAAAAAACGAAACGTTATAGAATAGTTGACCACTGAGACTAGAGAGGTGAATACTTGATTTTAGGATTTCTGTGTTGTAACTGCTAACACGGATATATTGTTCAGAAAATCACCTTGTGTGATGCAGGAACAACACCAAGGCTTTTTAAATCTGGGCCTTAAATTATATTGTGAGGTACGCTTGCTAACTGAAACTAACCCTCTACCCCAACGCCAAACTTCACTGACTGCTCAGCCGTGCCACCTCCTGAAAGGTAAAGCCTAAAAAAAGAGGTACTTCACAGTTCCGTGATCTCACCCTAGAATCAGGCTCCTCTGGTTCCAGGTAGAGCGGCAATACTTGCGACAATGATTGCCTGGTTGCCCTTGGGTGCCATAAGTCCCTGACAAATGTCTTGACAGTGACCACATCCGTGGGCTCTTCACTTTGGAGCAGGAACCCAGAGGTCCCCCACACATGAACTGGCAAATGACACCCTAAGCCTCAAGTCAAAATGCCCAAGAAAAGGGATATTCTTTAGAATAGATAGGAGCTGCTGAAGATGAGGTATGCATTTAAGGCAACCAGTATGGATTACCAAAAGTGTTATGAGGTCATGATACTCAGGCTCTGGTAGACAAATAGCACAGCCCGTTCACTGTTCTTAAGATGATCAGTGGAGTCACCCGTTCAGTAGACATTTGAGTTGCAAGAGAAACTACAGGGTGTTCCAAGTAAATCAGTTCGGGCCATTTCTTTAAAGAGAAGACATGGAAGTGACCAAGTCAGTGTGAAAAGTGAGTCCCTCCCTGGCCTGTTGCATGGATTTGAAAATTATGGCTCAGTGGAGGGAGTAGAAATGAATAGAATAAAGAATATAAAAGAGTACTGAAGCACGTTGGTCGACCATCGTCACTGACTCTAGGTTGGCTATCACCTGCTACATGGCAATGGCACATGAAACAGTTTTACTGTAAAGACCAAGGTGTAAAAGGAGAAGCAGAACTGCCTCAAATGCAAAGTGGCCAAGATGTTAGCCCTGGGAGTTATTGAACTTTCCTCCAGCCTTGAATGTGATCTGTAAACAAAACTGAGGTGAAAGAACAAACAGCTAATACCTCACAAATCTGCCCTTGTTGGACATTTTCCATACAGGTGCATGTTGTTTCAATTCTAGCATCTTGCCACCCTTTTGGGGGTCATATCCAAGTTACAGATAGACCGTGATCCACTGGAACCAAGCTATACCTGCCTAATGAACTCTAATAAAAGTAAAACCAGTCTTGCGTTGCTGGCGTTCCCGTTCAGGGAGGACCTGGTCTGGTAGCTCAGGGTGGACTGTTCCTATTGGAGCAGGGTCAAGCCTGATTTACCTATGGCTGGGACAAAACTGAAGTGGATTGTGTTCAAAATAAAAATGGATTGGGGCACGGCCAAGAAATTACCAGTGGCTGAGATTCATTCATGCATCCCATCCATCATTTTTTGTATATCCCAGTTCCAGATGGTGTCAGGATATTTTGCTTTTTGTATAGCTCTTGATTTTAAGAGCCTTTTTCCCCATGTTTACATTTAAAAAAATAATTTTAAAAGCTACAGTTCTGACTGGATGTTGAGTTTATTGTGAGAAATAGCCCTGTCATGGGATTAGTTTCAAGCCTTCTACATTACTACAACCTCTTGAAATAAGCCTCAATGGATCAATGTAGCAGCCTTTGGAAAGTCGACTGTTAAAAGGAATTAAGTTACTATTCCAACTGGATCATAATAGTTGGATAAACTCTTTTTAACCAGTAGCAAATGACAGTACCCACCCAGGAGCTGACTAACCATTTAACCTATCAGGCATTTCCTGGGGCGGGTTAGGCTGCTACTTTAGTGGCTGTTTTTTGTTGGCCCTTGACAACTATGTTACTTTTTCCAGCTCTCTGGGGATTACTTCAGCAGGCAAACCAGGGGTACAAGGATTGTGTGTGTGTGTGAGAGAGGGAGAGAGAGAGAGAGAGAGAGAGACAAAGAGCGCAAGACAGAGAAACTGAGCGAAATAAAGAACAAAAATGCAGAGCAGGTCTGAATATTTTGCTGATGGCCTCGACACACCTTAGATACTGTCCAGTAAACAATGTCAGCCTAGGACATAGATAAAAGGTCAACATGGGACTAGAGTCCTCCAAGTTTAAGATCCACCCTTTTTCCTTTGTCATGGCCCCTCTTTGCCAGCCAGGCAGAAGAGGAGGACCTACTTTCATGAAGGCGTCACAACATCTAAAAGGCTTTCTCAGTGATTATCATGGGCTAGGAAAATCACATATCATGTTGTAACTGTGTTAATATTCAGCGTCTGTTAAATGACTTGATAGCATTATCTGAGGAAAATAGGATGAGTATGAAGCAGTTGAAACTCCCATAGGCGAGTGTCTGAGTAGTCGCCCAGCAGTGCTGCAGAAAGGGGTGGAGTCAGAGCGGAAGGGCAGTGTGATGGGGCAATGATATGGAGGTGTGGCACGAAGTGACTCATGAGATGGTGACGTGCGTGAAAGTCATGAGTAGAAGCCCGGGGAAAAATGTATGGAATCTCCAATCAGGAGTGGCAGAATCAGTAGCTGTCCCAATGTTTCTTCCCCCACTCCGTGTGCTGCAGGAAAATTGCCAACTCAACAAAATCAAAGAGAGTGAGTGCTGCTGAACTGTGAACCTCTGGGAATCTCCTATTCCTGACGAATTAGGCCCTAATGGTGCAGCAGAGGTGTTATTTCCAACATGCTTGTGTGAATGTAGCCAAACTGATAGAACCAACATCAACCCAAAGTCTAACTGCACTATACATCATAGCTTCTTTGGTGTAGGTAATGGCATGAGTAATCCACTTTCCTTCTTGTGGAGGGTGTCACAAATACAAAAACTCCACTAGGGACTTGTATACTCTTCAGTGTCCTCTCTTAACGCTGACCATTACTTTGACACTAGGCAAATAGTTTTCTGTTTCCTGAACTGCCATCTAGCAAGCGATCATGTCCTTACTTCAAGGCATAATGTCATACTTTTTATTTGACACTCATTTATGTTTCACTGCAACATTAACCTTAATCTGCCACTACTATGGTCCTTTTTGTTATCTACTGGTTTCTCCCAGATAGAGGACTTAAACTTTACAGCTGGGCTAAACATTTCTTTGCCACATTCTTAAATTCATTGAAAAACTCTATAGAATTCAAATGGACTTCTCGATTGCTCCAACAAACTGTGGGAGCTTACAACATATACCACATAATTCGTGAAATCATATCATATTTATCAATTACATCTAATCAATTTTTCTTGTAATTTCAAAAACCTAATTTTAAGCATACTGGTATGGTGAGGAACCAATACAGAAGCTAAAAGTTGCTATTTTCTTCCACACAACTATCTTGCTCAAGCACAAATCAAGCATCAACAACGTTTCCAGCTACTACAAAGTCCACTAAGGCCAAAAGTATGTCTTTAGGAAACTATTATTCTTCAATAGAAAAAACATGGAAAAATAGAACACTCAATTCTAGACTCAATTAATGCTCTCTCTTCACTGCTCAGCCTTTTCCTTTCTCGACTGCAGCACAGAGCAATTAAAAAAAAATCGCCCTATATTCACCATAAAAGTTTTGTAGCTCAACATGCCCTCTCTTTTGTTCTGTTGAGGGAAGTGACATGTTTTCCACCTACATATACAGTCATTCAGCTTCCAAATGTACTCAACAGCAGCAGCGAACTGTTTCTTTTCCTAGACATCTTTTGTTTCGGAAGTAATAGGAATATCTGTACAGCTAGTTTAGTTCTCTTATTTATCTGATTAGGAAATATTACTACAGTAACTATCATAAACTGTCATTTTTGTCTTCAAAGTGAGTGCTGTCACCTAAATTTACTTGAACATCGGTACCAATGGATCAGTGTTACATAAGCAGTTACACTTTGTCGCACGGACACCAATTCTACTCTCAGTGCATACATCTTTAATCAAATATTGCTTTGAATTCCTTGACAAACAGACCATGCTTGTCACATAGTGGCTTACCATGCAATAGAATTGATGAGTCCTGCATTACAGCTGCTCCATTCAGGATAGCATTAATAAATATTATAGTTGGGGGCATGGCTTGGAGCGTTAAGATGGCAGTCGCACTTTATGAGTGCTCAGGACTCGTTCGTCATCTGCTTCCGTCCATGCAATTCTAGGTCATCGTTGTCCCCCTGTACAGTGCTGCGGGGTTCTGGACCCCCGCCACACACTTGACTGGCTGCCCAAAGTGAATATTCTTTACTCTGCTGAGCTCCAAGAAGACGGCACTAACACTGTGACAGCCACCATGTAGATACCTTGCCGCCCTACAGGCTCCTGCACCATACTGAACCCACTGACCCAGCAGAGGAAGAAGGAAGGAGGCACTGTTGCTGCCCATGAGCGCCGCGGGTGGCCTCAGAACGTGGGGTCATCCCGCCTCCTGTCTCCTGACACTGCACCAGAGACCAGTGCGCATTGCCAGGGAGACACCCTGGACCCTCCCTGGCCTGCTGCGCAGCACTGTTGAACTCCTCAAGAGGGGTAAACACTCCACCCGGACCCCCTATGCCCACAAACCTGCCGCCAAGAGGGACGTCCGCCCGCACTGCAGGTGAGCCACTCGCTGTCTGTCCTGCGCATGTTGTTGTGGTTGGGTCTGGGAGACTGACGCTCAAAATGGCACTGATGCAGCGGCACAAGGCCCGAGGGACTGTGCCAGGCCTGGGGTTGCCAGGGGTGCCCCACAACTGTGCACGCCCCAAGTGGTGTTGAGGTGGCCCCTGAGGCCCATACTTAATTAACTGCTATCCCCTGTACGGTCCCTTGGGCCCCCAAGTGCCGCCAGATGCCTGTATTGTAACTGGACCTACTTTTCAAGACGAACATGGTCACATCAACTGCTTTCTTGCTGCATGATGTGATTTCACGCCCGGGTGGGGGGGGCAGAGAAGTCTACACTACTGACCTGCAGGGGCACAACAAGAGATATCCTCCATCACACCTTGCTGTTCACGGGTAGAAACACTGTGAGACCCACTGATGACCTGCCTGCTGGCAATATACCGCCCACATGCCAACTCTCACTGCAGCCCTGGTGCCACAAATCCCCACCCTCCTAATGGTGCCATCAGGTGTCCGCGGACTTGTGGCGGACTCTGGCATCTGGGGACTTGATGTGGGTGAAGGGTCCTCCCTACTAATATATGGAGACCAAGGACTGGATGGAGATAATACACAGAGGACCGAACTTCGTACAACCTTGAGACCCCTTGCAGACCAGGTGCACCTAATATCTCCTCTCATTAATCATACAAGTGCGCCATGTGTGCCTGAGACACTTTGTGGTAGTGGGGCTGCCAACTGAACTTTGTGACCTGGTGCACTTGAATGCCTAGTTCTTGTCTGCCCTACACATCATGAATCTCCCTTAGACATCGGTCGCTTTGCTCACCACCAGAGTCCCACTGGAGTGAGGCCCCCACTGGACCCTGGCTGCTCGTGCTACTGTGCGCCCGTGGTAAGCGGGCCAGACTCCTTTGCCAGCTCTGCCACGTCATCTTGCCTCATCCTAATCATGGGCAAGGACAAGCCTGCCCGTCCAATGACCCCTCAAACCCGTATGGACCATTACACTACAAATCAGGGACAACCTGGAGGAGAAGCTGCTGATACACTTGCTTCACCTAAAGGTGATCTCGCCATTCATGCCTCCCAAAACTCGAATGAAACTAAGATCAGCGAGATGCGTGTGGATATGGCCCTCATGCACTGCCTGTCCACGGTGGAGGATGATGTTGCTACTTTGAAGGTGAAGATCTCCTGACTCCTTACACAGATGGCCGAGCTCCATCGCCGGGCAGAGGGCGCAACAACATGAGCTCTATGGGATCCCTGAGGGCACAGAGCATTCCCATGCGGCATTTCTGGAAGCCCTGGATGCCCACTGATCAGCTTTATCTGTGGTTCGCATCTGAGACAGCTCACATAGCACTAGCACCCAAACCACCCCCTGGGGCCCGGCCCAACATTGCCTGATGATAGCTTGCATCCTCAATTTTAAAGTCAGAGATGCAAGCAGCCCAATCCTGTGCTGATCTACGATGCGGTGACGCTAAAGTACTTATTTTCATGGATTATAGCAAGGAGGCACAACAGCAGCGTCGCTCATACACGGCAATTAAACAGAAACTCTGGGCGCTCCACCTTTGTTATATGCTACTTCTTCCAGCCCGCTTACGGGTCGTTTGTGCAAACAAAACTCATTTTTTTGACAATTCGGAAGCGGCCTGACCATGTCTCACTGAAGAACGTCCCCTCTAGCTAACAAACGCCTCCCCACCTCCGGATCTGCAATCCTCCAGGTCGGCCCGGACTGATGTGGTTCCTATGCCGAAACAGTCACAGCCCGTTCTCGCAGGGGACGCGGCGCGAAAGTGTACTCACCATCTCCAACCCCAGTGATACCAGTACCAATGCTGCCTGCTCTACAGGTCTCTTTGCCTCCCACTGCGACAGACTCCTCTCCGGGCCCCGAGGCTCCCTCTCTGAAGGCATGAGAAGAAGATACAGAATGTCACAAAGCCCTATGATTTGTTCTGGCCCTTGGCAATATCGGCCCACTGTAAGTGTTTAATTAATAATTGTCTTAAGTCGTAGAGTTGCTCTTGATCCTGCAGAATGGAGGGGTCCATCACTCCCGTCATGATTACAAGTTGTGTTCTGTTTCAGTTACCAGTTTGAGGGCGACAGATGCTTCTGTGGTGTAAGTATTGTGTTGGGGGAAGGTTGAGGGGGATGAAAAAGTAAAATGTTTTGTTCACATTGTGTTTATGCTTGTTTTTGTTCATGCTTTTGAATTACACTACACTTAGGGCCAGATTTACAAGGCCCTAGCGCCTCCTTGCGCCACATTAGTGTAATTTTATTTGTACGCTAATGTGGCTCAACTAGGCAAAAATTACAGCGTCATATTTACAAAGTGGCGCAATGCACGCATTGCACCACTTTGCAACCCCTTGCGCCACATTATGCCTGCGCCAGGCATAATGTATTCAAGGGGGGGGGGGTTCAGACGTTAGGAGGCCCGCAAAAATGGCGCAATGAAATCTACAAGATTTCATTGTGCCATTTTTTGGCGTAATATTTAATGCCTGCTCAAAGCAGGTGTGGAAAGGACACACCCATTGAAATCAATGGGCCTCCTTGCACTTTGCTCTACTAACGTCAAAAGATTTTACGCTAGTGGAGCAAAGCGCACAATAGCATCGAAAATTTTGACGCTATCAGCCTAATGTTCGCCATGGTGCCCCGTATTGTAAATACGGTGCACCCATGGTGTTGTTAGGTGGCAGCGAGGAGGGAAGGGAGGACGCAAGAAATCTGGGCCTTAGTACTCCACTTACCTCCTATATCTCACCGTGGGTACACAATCACAGTCTTTATGCATTGATTGGACCCCTGGACAGACAGTCAACTCAGGATTGGTTGCCCCCTGTCCAATCAACTGGCATGTCATCTGCATTCCCTAACATTGGGCCTTTACAGGCCCTCTCCTGGAATGTTAACGGTCTGCTGGACAGAGTGAAGAGTACAGCAGTCCTGAAATATGCACACCGATTTCTCCCCGCCATTCTATTTTTGCAGGAAAGACACTTACTGGGGAACCACTGTCCGTTTCTAGCATGCCATGGTTACGACTGAGGCCCTCATTATGAACAAGGCGGTAAACACCGCACCACCGGCGGTGACGGTAACAACCGCCAACAGACGTGCGGTCCGTACCGCCAAATAATGAACCACAGGCACCCTGAAAACCACTCACCGCCAGCAGAGGAGTGCCAAAAACAACAGCAGAGCCCGCCCACAGGCCGACGGAAAGGCCCTACCCGCCCATCAAATAATGAAGCACAAGACCGCCGTCAGTTCCGGGGCGCGAACCACCGCCACACAAAGCCAGGCAGAAACTAACCAAACATAAGGAAACACTCACCGGATTCTTAAACAACACGCCAAAGCAGACATGGATAGAGAGCTGCAGATCATGCCAGCCCTGCTCCTTGCCATATACCTCCACGACCGAGACCGCCAATGAAGACGACGACGGTAAGTACCGCAACCTACTAAACAAGGGAAGAAAGGGCACAGTTACATACCCACCCACTCCACCCACCCTGCAATACTCCCCCAATCCTTCAATGCAGCACAAGCCATACACCCCACAGCAAGACGTACTTACCCGACACAAGGCAAATCCAACCTGACCAAAGTACATACATGTGCCCCACACCCACAAACAATTAAATGAGAGACCACTGCTACAGAGTGTGCCTCCATAATCACAGGCCACACATTAACCTTTATTGTGCTCACTGACCAACCAAAGTGCATATAAGGCCAATGGCCAGTCCTGCATAAAACAAGTCTGATGGGCCACAATGGCCCCAACCTGTCTCCCACAAGTGCTACGGTACTCTACCTAATAGGGGTAACAATGGGTCATCCAGGCACCTCAGGGAACAGGGGCAGGGGGTGGTGGGGGTGGGGATTTACGACGGGGTGGGGCTTAGATTTACATTCGGAAGGTGGAGGGGGTTTGGGTTTGCCCTTGGAAGGTGGGGGAGTGGGCTTGGACTGGGGGGTGGCAGATGGAACAGGTACAGCATGGGGCTTCTTCCTCTCTGGGGAAGGGGAACGGGAATGTGAAGGGCAGACAGGGGCGGGCTGTGACATGGAAGGAGTGGACAGGGCAAGGAGGTGAGCACGTTTAGGGACCAGATGGGGTGGGCCAGTGGGTTGGAAGAGGTCAACACGGGAGAGGAAAAGTTTCTTAGGTGCAATTGGGGTGGACCTGGAGGAAGGCCTGGGAGTGGAGGTAGAGGGAGTGGTTGTAACTGGTGTAGGTGTGCGTGATGTGGGTGCAGGTGACTGCACAGTATTCTGAGGTATGGATGTGTGATGGGTGGGTGTTTTGGTGCATTTGAGTGTCTTGGGAGGAGGGGGGTGGACACAGTGGGACAAGACAGGCTGCCAGTGTGAATGTATGTTGACTGGGTGTCTGCAAGTCTGGTGAGTGTGCTGCATGTGTCAACTAAAGTAGCTGTGTTGAGTGCAGGTGTGGTGTCTGGGGTGCATGAATAGATGTGTGCTTTTGTGGTGACTGCAGGAATAGGGTCAGCAACAGTGAATGAAGGTGCAGTGCCTGGGGGTGTGCGTGTACTGGGGACAGACAGGGAGGCGGAAGAGGTGGACACACTGGGGGGAGTGGATGTTGTTGTGTGTGCATGTGTATGTTGGCTGTGTGTATGCTTATGGGGGAGGTGTGGTGCTTGTGTTTTGAAGTGTGCTTCTTGTGTATTGAGGTGTGTGCCTGCGTGTCAGAATGTGTGCTTTGGACGGGTGAAGGGAGTGAGGTGCTGGAAGGGGTAGAGGAGGTTGGATGGGGGACGGACTGACCAGGGACACTGGCTGCCGTCCAAAAGGAAGCCAGAGCCTGAAAAGATCACTGTAGGCCAGACACGGCACCGTGAATGCCATCCAGATAGGCATTGGTCTGCTGCATCTCTGATACTAGCCCCTGGATGGCATTGACAATGGTTGTCTGCCCTACAGAGATGGTTCTCAGGAGGTCAATAGCCTCCTTCGTGAGGGCAGCAGGGCTGACTGGGGCAGGGGATGAGGTACCTGGGGCGAAGAAGGCGCCCACCCTTCTGCTTGAGTGGGCACTGGCAACTCGGTGGGGAGTGACTGGGAGGGCGGTGATGGTATGGGGGATGGTGGAAGATGACACAGTAGGGGTGGGCCCACTAGGGTCCACCACTGCCAGGGAGCTCTCATCGGAGGAGGTATCGGAGTCACTACCTCGTGGTACTCCCCTTGCCCTCCAACCCACTGGTCCCCTTGGCGTTGGATGATTCTGCCTCCGAGAATCCGTGGGCCACTGTATCCCCACTCGCTGGTGCCTCAGCTCCCTCGCCAGATGATGCTGATGTACACAGACAGCACAAGAGAACAGGGATGGGGGACAAAACAGGAGAGATTTTTTAAATAGCTGAATGGAGGTACAATAGTGGTTCACATATACACCCACCCAGAAAACCCTCCAACAGGCAGCACCTACCGCTATACCTATTTTAATGCCCCTGACTAATAGCCAGAACCCTGCTCTACAGCCATTCCCCAAATAACTGAAGGACCTGACGTGTAGTAGACCTGACCAAAACACCCCTACTCCCCACAGGGGCCATGATGTAGATGGACATCAGTCATGGTCCCTGCAACTAGGCAGCATAAATCCAAATGCACACACACACACATCCATCAAGGGTCAAAAATATGGTATGTGTACTCACCCCCTTGTGACTGCTGTGCAGCCTTCAAGTGCCCATCCAGGTCCGGGTACGCCACCGCCAGGATGCTTTGCATAAGGGGGGATCAGTGCCCGATGGTTACCCCTTCCCCGTTGCAGTGCTGAATGAATAGCAATGTGTGCAGATGTATGTGTGTTCCTCACACATGTTTTCTACTCCTCCTAGGTACAGACCCTTGTGGCGAGGAAGGGCCCCATCAGTGTACAGGCCACTTGTTGATTTGTGGACCATAGTGGAGCGTCACCTCATTATCAATTACAGACTCACTTGTGCAACTATTCTTGAACTTTGTGCATTACTGGATCCTGCACTGACACCGGCAAATCGTAATCAGCATGCCATCCCTACTGAAGTGCAGGTGCTCTCTGCACTCCATTTCCTGGCCATGGGCTCATTTCAAGTGACAATGGGCATGGGTGCAGGTTTTTCACAGCCAATGTTTAGCATTATATTGTCCAGATTCCTGAATGCATTTGTACGACACCTGCAGTCCTATGTGAGGTTTTCCCAAAGTGCTGACCTCCCTGCCATCAAGTTGGACTTCTATGCCTTTGCCAACATACCCCATGTCATAGGTGCCATCGATGACACCCACATAGCTATCATCCCCCCAAGAGTCAGTGAACAGGTTTACAGAAACAGTAAGAGCTTTCATCCCATGAACATTCAGTTGGTGTGTACTGCAGACCAGTACATCACACATGTGAATGCCATGTTCCCTGGTTCAGTCCATGATTCATTTGAGCTGAGGAACAGTAGTGTGCCACACAAGATGGAACAACTACAAGAGGACAGAGGGTGGATCATAAGTAGGTGTTTCTGTCAGTTATTGCCACCTAGCAGACAGCCTGGCTGTCTGCCTCTGAGGCTTGTCAATCAAAGTTCTGTTTTGCACCTTTTTCTGGGTGATTCTGGCTATCCCAACTTGCGTTGGCTCCTGACACCAGTGAGGAATCCTGGAACAGATGCAGAGAGGAATTACAATGAGGCCCATGGACATACTAGGAGGGTGATAGAGCGCACAATAGGTTTCCTGAAGGCTAGATTTCGTTGCCTACATATCTCTGGCAGTTCCCTGGCCTATGGGCCTGAAAAGGTGAGTAGAATAGTGGTGGCCTGCTGCATGCTGCACAACGTGGCTGTGAGAAATTCTATCCCCCTCTTGGAGGAGGAGGGTGCTGTATATCCAGACCAGCTTCCTCAGAGAGGGGATGAGAGTGATGGTGATGATGAGGAAGGGGGAGATGTAAATTCCAGGACCCAACTGATACAACTCTACTTCCAATAACTATGTGGGACAATTGGATGAGATTGGTGTCTGTGCATCATACTGTCAGTGTGCCTTGTCATCTAGGGGGGTGTTGGATCAATACTAATTTCCACTGTGACCAGGTCTGCATAGGACAGATTAAAATTTAGTCTAATATTTCAACACATATGTTGGCACAACAACATGTAAGGCATGTTGTGCTTTTCAGGCTACTCAGATACCAATAAAGGAGTTATCAACCAGTACATCACACATGTGAATGCCATGTTCCCTGGTTCAGTCCATGATTCATTTGTGCTGAGGAACAGTAGTGTGCCACACAAGATGGAACAACTACAAGAGGACAGAGGGTGGATCATAAGTAGGTGTTTCTGTCACTTATTGCCACCTAGCAGACAGCCCGGCTGTCTGCCTCTGAGGCTTGTCAATCAAAGTTCTGTTTTGCACCTTTTTCTAGGTGATTCTGGCTATCCCAACTTGCGTTGGCTCCTGACACCAGTGAGGAATCCTGGAACAGATGCAGAGAGGAATTACAATGAGGCCCATGGACATACTAGGAGGGTGATAGAGCGCACAATAGGTTTCCTGAAGGCTAGATTTCGTTGCCTACATATCTCTGGCAGTTCCCTGGCCTATGGGCCTGAAAAGGTGAGTAGAATAGTGGTGGCCTGCTGCATGCTGCACAACGTGGCTGTGAGAAATTCTATCCCCCTCTTGGAGGAGGAGGGTGCTGTATATCCAGACCAGCTTCCTCAGAGAGGGGATGAGAGTGATGGTGATGATGAGGAAGGGGGAGATGTAAATTCCAGGACCCAACTGATACAACTCTACTTCCAATAACTATGTGGGACAATTGGATGAGATTGGTGTCTGTGCATCATACTGTCAGTGTGCCTTGTCATCTAGGGGGGTGTTGGATCAATACTAATTTCCACTGTGACCAGGTCTGCATAGGACAGATTAAAATTTAGTCTAATATTTCAACACATATGTTGGCACAACAACATGTAAGGCATGTTGTGCTTTTCAGGCTACTCAGATACCAATAAAGGAGTTATCAACCAGTACATCACACATGTGAATGCCATGTTCCCTGGTTCAGTCCATGATTCATTTGTGCTGAGGAACAGTAGTGTGCCACACAAGATGGAACAACTACAAGAGGACAGAGGGTGGATCATAAGTAGGTGTTTCTGTCACTTATTGCCACCTAGCAGACAGCCCGGCTGTCTGCCTCTGAGGCTTGTCAATCAAAGTTCTGTTTTGCACCTTTTTCTAGGTGATTCTGGCTATCCCAACTTGCGTTGGCTCCTGACACCAGTGAGGAATCCTGGAACAGATGCAGAGAGGAATTACAATGAGGCCCATGGACATACTAGGAGGGTGATAGAGCGCACAATAGGTTTCCTGAAGGCTAGATTTAGTTGCCTACATATCTCTGGCGGTTCCCTGGCCTATGGGCCTGATAAGGTGTGTAGAATAGTGGTGGCCTGCTGCATGCTGCACAACGTGGCTGTGAGAAATTCTATCCCCCTCTTGGAGGAGGAGGGTGCTGTATATCCAGACCAGCTTCCTCAGAGAGGGGATGAGAGTGATGGTGATGATGAGGAAGGGGGAGATGTAAATTCCAGGACCCAACTGATACAACTCTACTTCCAATAACTATGTGGGACAATTGGATGAGATTGGTGTCTGTGCATCATACTGTCAGTGTGCCTTGTCATCTAGGGGGGTGTTGGGTCAATACTAATTTCCACTGTGACCAGGTCTGCATAGGACAGATTAAAATTTAGTCTAATATTTCAACACATATGTTGGCACAACAACATGTAAGGCGTGTGGTGCTTTTCAGGCTACTCAGATACCAATAAAGGAGTTATCAACCAGTTGCATCCATACTTTCTTTGTTCAAACTTAATGACAGGGGATATTGTAACAGGTGAAAAGGTGTTTTATTTGGTGCAGGGATTACATTGTACAGATTACCGTGATGGAAGTGGGCTAATGGTGGTTGTCTAATATTGCAGTATGGTTGCAGCATTGTTGGCAGTAGTGGTAGGTCCATCCAGGCTTACATGAGTTTCTAGTATTTGTAGCACTGTTTGGTGGTGGATTAAGTGGGACGCTTGGAGGACAGTTTTTGGCAGTCACTTTTTAGAGGGGGCCTTGTTCTTAACAGGTGTTCCTGTGCCATATCTTGGCCTGAGGGTCCATTTGGGCACCCATTGTTGGCCTGTAGGGGTTGAGATGGATGTCCCCTGTGTGTCCTCAGAGGGTGGTTCATGTGAAGTTGCTGCTGAGGCTTTTGTTGTCCGGTCTGTATTCTGTGCTGTAGTAGGGGCTTTCTGTTCTGTGTGGGCCTCAGGCTGTGTTGGGACAAGGTGCAGCAGCGCACCTGCTATGCTGCCCATTGTGGCATTGTGGAGTTTCCACTGCTCCATGGCCTCTTGGTGGTGTGCTTGCTGCATCCTCTGACTCTGCTCCAGGGTGGATACTATCTGGGCCAATCTGTCTTGAGTATGGTGATATGCTCCCAGGACCTCAGAAATCACGTCATGGGCTGCAGCATCCATCCTGTGGCCTCCCCCCAGGACCACTGATGCCCTCCAACTGGGCCTAGCCCCCTGTGCCTGTGTCCCCTGCACAGGTCTGGTGGTACCACTTGTACTGGGCCCATCGTTTTCCTGCCTGTTGGTAGGGGGTGACTGTGTTCCACCAGTCTGTGGCCTGGATGCACAGGTGTGTGGACGTTTGCCCTGGGCTGATGTTTTTGCCTGGGTGGTAGGGGTGTCAGTGGTTTCCTGGGTGGGGACAGTCCAGGACTGTGTGAGGGGCCAGGCTGATCATCAGTGTCCAGGGTTCCATCTTCAGTGTCCTGGAAGGTGCCTCTGTCTCCCTGTGGGGCACTGCCACTCCTTGTCCTGTTCGTTAGGGTGCCATGGGTAGTGGTGCCTGTTGGGAGGAATGGACATGTCTGTTACATTTGCATGGTTGGATGAGGTGCACAGGCCAGGGTGGGTTTGTGCAGGTTACACACTTTGGGGCCACGCAGGATGCTTTGGTGGGGTTAGCATTGCTTTTAGCTTGGGATGTGAAGGTGCATTGTGGGTGCTGTAGGCCATTGTGTTTCCTTGCAGGGGTGGGTGGCTGTGCACAGGGGGAGGGATGTGGGCCTGTAGTGGGTTAGTGGGCATGCAGGGGGACTGGATTAAGTGCTTGTGGGCTGGGTGGGGTAGTGGTCCTGGTGGGTGTTGGAGGGGTGGGGTGGTGCATGCATTCCAGGTGTTATGGCTATGGGGTAATTGTAGACGACTTACCCGAGTCCATTCCTCCAGTGAGTCCAGTGAGGCTGTCAGGGTGCAGGATGGCCAGTACCTTTTCCTCCCAGTCAGTGTAGTCGGGTGGTGTTGGTGGAGGTCCTCCCCCAGTCTTCTGGACTGCAATGTGGTGCCTGGATGCCATGGCCCTGACCTTCCCCCGCAGGTCGTTCCATCTCTTGCGGATGTCGTCCCTGGTGCGTGGATGGTGTCCCACTGCATTGACCCTGTTTGCTATTATCTGCCATAGCTCCATCTTCCTGGCGATGGGTGTGTGCTGCACCTGTGCCCCGAATAGTTGTGTCTTGACCTTCAAGATCTCGTCCACCATGGTCCTTAGTTCCCTTTCTGTAAAGCGTGGGTGTTTGAGGGGAGCCATGGTGAGTGTTGTGAATGGTGTCTTGTGTGGATCTAGGTGAGGGTGCTCTTGTGTGGTTGGGTGTAAGTATTGTGGATTGTGGCGTTCGGTGTCTGCTTCTGGTGTTCTCTGTCTTCGTTGGCCTACTTTTGTTGCAAAGGATTGTGGGGTGTGTCTGTGAGTGTTTTATAGTGTTGTGGATATGTGTCAGGTGTGTGGGTTTCTAACTTATCCAATGTGTGCACTTCTTACTGTTAGGTCCACTTGCCGCCCGTGGCGGTCTGCACCGCCAATGGTCGTTCAGGTTCCACTGACCACCGCGGTGATTTGTACTTCATTATTTAATGGGTGGGGTGTTGGTGTGCTTGGCGGGGTGGAAGGTCCAGCATTTCTGCCGACAATGTCCTGGCTGTGACTGGTGGCAGGGTGATTTTTGTCGGATTCAGATTTTGGCATCATTATATGGCGGGTTTCTGTTCACCGCCAATGGCGGTCTTCTGTTCGGTGGTCGACGGTGTTTACTGCCAGGTTTATAATGAGGGCCTGAGTCTTTAACTTGAGATACACCCGTGGCTCTCTCGGAGTGGCGATCCTTCAGCACCACTCACTTCCCCTGACTGTCACCAGGGAAGAAAGAGACCCTCAAGGCTGCTTCCTTGCCCTTAGTTGAATGGCAGGAGGACGCATGATCAATCTTGTCTGTGCCTAGGCATCCGACTGCCTTAGACACTTTCCTTGGTAGTCTCTCTGGGGTACTGCTGGCCCTCCCGGAGCGATTGCCATTTTGGACCTAGACCTGGACATCAAGGGTGCTGCTTCCATCCCTCATCAGACTAATGCCCGACATCTCTCAAATTGGACCTCTGTATGGCGGGTATAAAATCCTCAGCTGTGCCAATGCACGCACACCTCTGCTGTGTAACACACTCAATTTCGTATAGATTTTATTTTTAATACCTGTCCCCAAATGTCGGCAAGTGTTTCAGATCCAGATCCTCCCATGCAGCATATCCGACTACGCTCCTCTCCTCCTTCGTATTGGTTCTGCTGTTAGTGACCCTCGTCCTTTGTGGTGTCTCAGCACCTGGTATCTCCAAGACAATACATATGTGCAAGCATTGAACAATGAACTCAAGAGCTATTTTCAAAACAACAACGGTTCGGTTAAATCGCCCAGCACTTTGTGGGCGGCTAGTAAGGCCACTATTAGGGGGTATGCCGAAGGGCACATCACAGAGGGGGAAGGGACCCAGTCCCATCACATTACTCAATTAGATGCCCATGCCCTATGACTAGAGACACAACTGGGCTCGGATTCCCCCAATGATATTTCCGTGGCAACTAGACTTGTCGCGCAAGGAGAAACGTGTTTTGTTGCTCGAACACTCGAAACAAATGTGACAGACCTAGATGGATAGGGTCTATGGATGGGAGATGAAAACGTCAAACTGCTGTACTGGCTTGCCTCCCGTCCATTGTCGATGATACCAGAAACTTGTGATACCACACTCCCCATGATACTGCACAGACATCTGCCGAATACTACAGCTGTCTTTATGCAGCAACTCTTAGTGTGGCTACGGAACCAGGTCCTTACTTCCTACAGAAGGTGCCCCGTTTTACCCCTATCTTATTCTGGGGCTCAGATATTGGAACAACAACTATCAGTTGAAGAGGTGGGAGTAGCCATGTTGGTGGTAGCCTCCAGGAAGACCCCCTGACTAGATGGGTTTCCCACAGAATATTTTACCAAATTTAGGGAAATTCTGACACCTCATCTCTTTGCCCTCTATGGAGAGGTGGCAAAGACTGGGCATTCCCGTCTGAGCTAGACAAGGCCACACTTGGGGCCATTCCGAAAACCCAGCTTCCATCAATCTCCTGCTTTGATTACGGTCCGATCTTGCTCCTTAGCAGCGAGGTCAAGATTTACACCACAATACTGGCCACTCGACTTAAACAGGTGCTCCACAGCCTTATCCACCCAAACCAATGTGGCTTTATGCCAAATGGAAGCACACGCATTGCCTCCACTGCCTTCATGTGACTTTGTCATTTACTTCTACCTAAATTGGCCTTACTCCTTATTGATTTTGAGAAAGCCTTCAATACAGCGGCCTGGTCTTAGAAAATGTGCTGGTGCAAGCTGGCATTGGTCCCCACTTTCGGGCCCTAGTCCATGTGCTCTACTCTGACCATACTGCACAGGTCTTGATTAACAGAGTGCTCTCTGATCCCTTCCCCACCTGCCAAGGGACACGGCAGGGGTGCCACTTGTCCCCCCTACTTTTCACATTGGTGATCGAGCCACTCGCATGACTCATTCACTCCAATGCCCAGATGCCCAGATGCACAGATGGTGGAGGGCTAGTGGCCATGAGGACCGTATTGCGCTTTACACAGACAATGTCCTACTTTTACTGTTGGTGTCCAATCCCCCGTACCTTCGGATCCTTCAGATATTCGGAGAGGCTTCCAGCTTGCATGTCTACTCAGCCAAATCAGTCCTGATGCCTCTAGCCCTGTCTCGAGACTGTGTATCATGGCATACCAATATTCCTGTGCATAGTCTCAGTTTTTACTACCACGGCTAATGGGTACCTCTTGATCCTGAACTCACCTGGTCCCTCAATCTTGGTCCCCTGGTGCGGAAGGCAAAGATCAACCTGAACAAATGGCTATCCCTCCCGTTGAATGTGATGGGCAGGATCACCCTTTATAAAATGATGGTGCTGTTGTGCTTCTCTGTCTTTCAAAACCTCCCCATATTCCCACCCCTCCACTGGTTCCGTGAGATGAACAGGTTAGCAACATCATTCCTTTGAACACTAGGCCTCGGTTAGCCCTTCATCACTGCCAGCATGCTCCTTATGAGAAGGGACTAGGGATGACCAACCTCTCCCCATATTCTCTTGCCTCCCAACTCCTGGTGATCAATAACCGGCTGAATGGAGGGATGTCTGATCCAGCGTTGCAGCTGGAACTAGTGTTGTTGGATGATGTCCATGCTATATAGATCCCTGGTCCCCACCACTTTTCCCGTGGTGAGCAGCTTAGTTGTCCTTGCTTAAAGAGCAGCCCTCTGACATACCTGCTGGGACACCAAGCTACGCTCCAGACCCCCTTCTGACATGGCACAGGGTTGCGGGAAGTGCTCGCTTTGGGAGATGGGACCTCATCGGCATAACACACATTGGTGATATAGGGTCTGGGACACACATAGGCTCTTTCCAAGAGCTTCAGGGCACCTATTCACTCACCTCTTCTCAATTTTACAAATATTTACAACTAAGACATGCCCTTTATGCCCATGTGCACCGACAGACCTCCTTCCCAGAATTTAGCCCTCTAGAACCTCCTTATGGGAGGACTGGGTAGGGAAGGCATATCATAAATTTACTGCACCCTGATCATCAACACCCCCAGTACACAAGACCATCTTTGAGAGCACTGGCAGGGCTGACTGCTCCACTTTAGGAGGACGATTGGTGAGATGCCTTGATGGCCTCCCATACCAACACTGTAGGAGGCTGGTACATTATGTAGTGTACACCTATGGGTGAGGCACCCTGCACTAAGTCCAGGCAACTCTTAGTGATAGTGTAGGAGGTTCTAGATAACCAGAGCTCTCAAAAGGGTAGCTGTGAAGAGCAGCTATGGCTTATCCAGGAGGGTGTAAAGTGGTTGCAAATACCACACAGGTCAGTCAGTGATGTACACACTGGAAAGAACCACACTAACGTTAGAAAAATATGCTATATTTATTGTAACACACACTGTAGAACTAACTTTGGTATATCTCCTAAACGGAGATATGAACATACAAAAATATACTTAACAACAGGTAAGAAAAGGCATAAGAAAACATGGGCCCCTTTGAGAGGCAAAACCATATACTAGAAAAATTGAATGCGAACCTCACTCCCAACCCACACTACCACCCAAGGACACTAGGATTGGGGGAGTACTAGAACTCCAAAGGTAGGTAGGTAGGATTCCCAAGGTGCCCGTGTGCAGAGTAGTTATCTCAGATCAGTGTTCATAGGCTAACATGGGGAAGTCACGGTTAGAGTTTCGCATTTTAGGACCCATCCCAGAGGACCCCAAGGAAACCCTTTGGGATAAGGGAGGTTGGATAGTGCCCCCACCCATGGATACCCAGAACAGTGGAGAACCTACACCAGGGAGCCCAGGTGCATATGGGTGAAGTTGTGTCTGAACCTCACCTTGAAGTCAATGGGGACCGCTGTCACAACCCGTAAACCAGGTCGGTGGAACCCAGGCATGGATTCCTGAAGAAGAGGACCGAAGGAAAGAGGGGACAAAGTCCAGACCCGAGGTGCCCAGGCAGTGCAGGAGGGCAACACCTACCCTTCTTGGAGATACGTTCCTAAAGGATGTTGAACGAAGAAGGGCAGCTGTGGAGTCCAGACGATGCAGGAAGATCCAAGGAGAAGTCCACGAGCTGTCCCACACCGGTGGTCGAGTTGCGGAGGGGTCAGTGGTCAGCTGGACCACAAACAAGCTTTGGCAAATGCAGGGAAGCATTGCATAGAGTTTGCAGGATTTGTGGGGACCAGCAAGGTTCAGGTAACCTAACATTGGCAGGTAGGTCAGGGCCAGCTTTCAGCATACTGGAGAGACACCGGGAATTGATGGAGCCCCCAGCAGGACCCTCTGGCAGCAGGCACAGGGAGTCACAGGGAGGCCTCAACAGCACAGCAAAGTGGAATGTTCATGTCGCAGGAGTTGCAGAGAGGACGTTATTCTTGGAGCTGGAGAGTGCTGGAGGCCAGGGCTTCTTGGAACTTGGCGGTCTTCAGACTCAAGAGCTAACAAGCCTTGGCAACGACAAGCAGACGCAGTGCACAGGGATTCCAGCCACACAGCTCCAGCGAGGGACCACAGTTTTCCCAGTTGCAGGGAAGATAGGTCACACCTCTGCAGAACCACAGAACCACCACCTGTGTTGTAGAGCCTTGAAGAGTCAGTGGGAAGCAGGATCCAAAAGCCGGTCGTCGTCGTTGGGGTGCCTGCAGATGCAGGGGAGTGACCCTTTCACTCCAAGGGAGATTCCTTATTGCTTTCCTAAGTAAAGGCAGAGTCCCAGTGACTCTGGAGGATGCACAGGGTTGCAGAAGTCTTTGCAGAACTTGGAAACAAAGATGCAGTAGGAGCCTTCCTGCTGGTTAAGTCTCGCTTTTTGTTCCAGCGCAGAGCAGCAGCAGTTCCGGCGTCCAGGTTGCAGAAGTGTCTTGCAGAAGAGACTTGCAGATAGTTCCTAAACTCTTGCAGATTAATCTAGGGTCCCAACCTCAGGGGAGTCCTTAAGTAATCCAAGAAGGAGGTTGGACACTTACTGCAGTGACCCACCTATCAGAGGGAGTCAGTGATGTGACCCAGCTGGACTAACCAGTCAGATGCTCCCAGGGGCCAGAATCAAGTGGCCACCTGGCAGAGCTCTGTGCACCTCCCTAGGGGAGGAGCTGGACAGAGGGGTGGTCACTCCCCTGTTGTAGGAAAGTGCCACTGTTGGTATGTTTACCACCCCCACGTTTTCCCTAGAGTTGATGCCAACTTTGATTGAAAGTGTGCTGGGACCCTGCTAACCAGGCCCCAGCACCAGTGTTCTTTCCCTAAACCTGTACCTTTGATTCCACAATTGGCACAGCCCTGGCACAAAGTTAAGTCCCTTGTAAAAGGTACCCATGGTACCAAGGGCCCTGTGGCCAGGGAATGTCTCTAAGGGCTGCAGCATATATTATGCCACCCTAGGGGACCCCTCACACAGCACATGCACACTGTCTTGCAGCTTGTGTGTGCTGGTGGGGGGAGAAAAAGACAAAGGTGACATGGCACCCCTCTCAGGGAACCCATGCCCACAAATCCCTGCCTGTGGCATAGGTAAGTCACCCCTCTAGCAGGCCTTACAGCCCTAAGACAGGGTGCACTATACCACAGGTGAGGGCATAGTTGCATGAGCAATATTCCCCTACAGTGTCTAAGTCCATTCTTAGACATTGTAAGTGCAGGGTAGCCATACTGAGTATATGGTCTGGGAGTTTGTCATTACGAACTCCACAGCAACATAATGGCTTCACTGAATACTGGGAAGTTTGGTATCAAACTTCTCAGCACAATAAACCCAAACTGATGCCAGTGTGGGATTTATTGAAAAATGCACACAGAGGGCATTTTAGAGATGCCCCTGGATGTTAGCCCAACTGCTAGTGTAGGACTGACCGGTCTATGCCAGCCTGCCACTTTCAGACGGGTTTCTGACCACATGGGGTGAGTGCCTTTGTGCACTCTGTGGTCAGAAACAAAGCCTGCCCTGGGTGGAGGTGCTTTACACCTCCCCATGCAGGAACTGTAACACCTGGCAGTGAGCCTCAAAGGCTCAAGCTTCAGGTTACAGTGCCACCGGAAACTCCAGCTAGTGGAGATGCCCACCCCCCAGACAAAGCCCCTCTTTTGGGTGCAAGTCCGGCAGGAAAATTAGAGTAAACAGGGAGGAGTGACCACTTCAGCCAGGACCACCCCTAAGGTGTCCAGAGCTGAGGTGACCACCTCCATGCAGAGTCCTCCATCTTGGTTTGGAGGACAGGGACCAATAGGGATAGGAATGTGCTCCCCTCCCCAAAGGGAGTGGACACAAGGAGGGTGTAGCCACCCTCAGGGACAGTAGCCATGGGCTACTGCCCTCTGACCCCTAACATGCCCTGAAATCTAGGATTTAAGGGCCTCCCTGGACCCAGATCACCAGATTCCTGGTGACCTACAAGAAGAAGAAGGACGGCTAAGCTGAAACCCCCAGCTGAGAAGAAGGAAGATGACAACTGCTTTGTCCCCAGCCCTACTGACCTGTCTCCTGCTTCAAAGGACCTGCAAAATGACCAGAGACGCGTCCAGCAGGCCTAGCGACCTCTGCCAACTCCAGAGGACTGCCCTGCATCCAAAAGGACCAAGAACTCCAGAGGACAGCTGTTCTGTCTGAAGAAACCTACAACCAAGGACTCCAAATGCGTGAGTCCTGACTCCTGTGCACCCGCCGCCCATGGGTCGTGTCCAGATTGGTCCACCCAGCAAAAAAGGGTCCCCTCGCGATTGTGAGCAAGAGCCCACCCTGGGTTGACCCCTCCACGATGACGCCTGAGGAGGGAATCCCGAATAGCCCCCTGACCGCAAGCTCCGTATGAAGATAACCTACACCTGAAGAACCACTGCACCAGCAGCTCCCAGGCCTTGGAGAAACTGACCCTCAACGCAGCATCGACCAGCAGGCGGACCTCCTCCCTGTCCAGCAAGTGGTTTGCCAGAGAAGCTCCCCCTGGACCTCATCTGCAGCCTCAGAGTGACCCCTGGGGTCCCCTCATAGTGTTGCATTGAAAACCCAACGCCCTGTTTGCACCCTGCACCCGGCCACCCTAGTGCCGCTGAGGGTGAGTGTTTGGTTCCTACTTGGGGCCCCTTCAGTGCTCTCTTAAACGCCCCCCAGTCTGGCCTCCGAAACCGCGGGTACTTACCTGCCAGCAGACCAAGTTCCGAGTGCCCACTGTCTCCATAGGAGGCCACGTTAATTTAGTTTGTTTTTTACCTCTGCACCTGACCGGCCCCGTGTTGCTGGTGGTGGGTGTTTCAGGTTAACTTGAAACCCCAAAGAGGGACCACCTACACCCCAGAGATAAGAACTGTAAGATGTATACTTATCTGCAAAACTGTACTATCTTTTCTTCCCCCAGGAACTACTGAAAATTGCAGTGTCCACTGTTAAAATAGCTTTTTGCCATTTCAAGAAAAACTGTATGCATTGTCGATTCTATACAAAGTCCTGATCATATATATGAAAAGTACCTTTTATTTTATGTACTTACTTGCAAACTGAATCTTGTGGTTCTAGAAATAAATTAACAAAACATATTTTTCTATATACAAATCCTATTGGTCTAGAGTTAAGTCATTGAGTGTGTTTTTCTTCTATTGCTTGTGTGTGTACAACAAATGCTTAACACTACCCTCTGATAAGCCTAACTGCTTCACCACTCTACCACAAATAGAGCATTAGTATTATCTATTTGAGCCTCTGTCAAGCCTCTGGGGAATCCCTGGACTCTGTGCACACTATATCTCATTTTGATATAGTATATACAGAGCCAGCTTCCTACACCTGTCCTTTGTGTGGTTTCGCGCCAGAGTGGGACCCGGGGGTTCCTGCACTGGTGCAAACTGGGTTATGCACGGAGGGCACCAAATGTGCCCTTAAAAGCAGTCTTGTAGCGCTCAGGGGCACCCCAACCCCAGCCCAGTGACAACTATTTCTAAAGAAGAGGTGGTCACAACCCTATCTTACAGGAAATCCTTTGTTCTGCCTTCCTCTGCCCGAGTTAGGCTCAGCAGCAGGAGGACAGAACAGTACCTAGGGTCGGCAGCACCAGAGGCTGGCATGCAGACCCTGCAAGACTGTACAGGCAGACTTTGGGCAGACTTTGGAGATCCCCCGAGGCAACCCCCCAGAGTACATGGTATCAAGCAACTAGCACTAGAATCAGTGTAGTTGCATGATTCCAACATGTTTGATACCAAACATGCCTAGGTTCGGTAAAGCCATTATGTAGTTGGACAACTCGTGTTGTCCAGTGTCCACTACATACCTTAAGATGGCTTCCCTGCACTTACAAAGCCCAAAAAAGGAGCTTGGGATTTGTAGGGGCACCTCTGTTCATGCAGGTGTGGCCTCACACTTTGAATCATGCATCCTGCCCTCCTAGTCAGGGTAAGTCACAACACAACACAAAGTATCCTGTGTCCACCCACCGGTAGCTTGGCACTGAGCAGTCAGGCTTAACTTAGAAGCCAATGTGTAAAGTATTTGTGTAGAACCTATACCATAACACAGTGAAAACACCATAAAAAGGTTTAGAAAAATAGAGAATATTTAAAATTAGGAAAATCCAATGTACACAAACAAAGTATGAATTTTTAAAGATTAAAAGCAACTAAAGTGCCTACAAACACAATAGCTCCAACTGGGGCTATCATGGCATCGTTGACAGAGTCATTCCCAACAATCCGACCCCAATGGCACCAGTCACAGAGTCACACGGACCCACAGGTAAAGTACCTTTTGAAAACCAAGAACAAGGACGTTGCACAGAGTCGGAAAGAGGCGTCACTGGAGTCGGTACAGTGTCAGTCCCTTACAACTTCTGAGGAAAGAGGTGCTAGTTCTGTGCTGCGAAGCAGATGGAGATGAGGTATCGGTTCCTTTCAGATGCAGGGGGGAATGATGCGGCAACGCCCGCGATGCATCGATTCCTTGTGACCAGGTGGGGACACTGGTTCCGGTCCGTCAGGACGTGATGTGTTGACTTCGCAGTGTTGCGATGACCCTGAGTGGCAGCGGTGTCACTGGCATCGCTGAAGTCGTTCCAGAGTCACTGAAGTCAGGTACTAGCAAAAAGCTAGTAGTTGGAAGTCTTTGCTGTCCCAGAGACTTCAGAACAGGAGGCAAGTGCAATCCAAACCCTTGGAGAGCACTTTTGGGGGAAGGCATAGTCCTTCCAGCACAGTCAGAGGTCAGCAGAGCAGCAGAGCAACAGCAGGGCAGCAGTCCTTCTCAGCAAAGCAGTCAAGAGAGTCCTTTGGGCAGCCAGGCAGGTCTTCTGACAGAGTTCAGGTGCAGGTCAAGAAGTGTCTGAGTTGGTGGGGTCAGAGACCCAGTTTATATACCCAAAAATGCCTTTGATGTGGGGGAGACTTCAAAGAGTGGTTTTGAAGTGCACACGTTCCCACTTTCAGCCCAGTCCTATCTGTCTGGGTCCCAGTGGGGGGTTATCAGTCCATTGCGTGAGGCCAGGCCACTGGCCTTTTCCAGCCCAGGAAGACCCATTCAGTATGCAGATGAATACAGATGTGACTGAGTGTCCTGTGTTTGTGGGTGTGTGGGTAAAATGCACAAGGGAGCTGTCAACCAGCCCAGACCTGATGTTGATTGGAGATAGACAGTAAGGCACAGATGGTTTTAAGTGCAGAGAAATCCTCACTTTCTAAAAGTGGCATTTCTAAAATAGTAACATAAAATCCAACCTCATCAATAAGCAGGATTTTCTATTACCATTCTGGCCATACTAAATATGACCTGGTTACCCCTTTCAGATCAGAATCTACCACTCAAAAAGTATATGAGGGTAAGCCTAATGCTGGTCTATGAAAGGAGCAGGCCTCACAGTAGTGCAAATGTATTTTGGGGTTTTCCATTACTAGGACATATAATCAATCAATCAAAGAAATTTGTAGTGCGCGCTACTCACATGTGAGGGTCTCAAGGCGCTGGGGGGGTGGGGGGCGAGGGAGGGTCACTGGTCGAACAGCCAAGTCTTGAGGTTCTTTCTGAAGGCTAGTAGGTCTTTGGTTTTGCGAAGGTCAGTGGGGAGGGAGTTCCAAATTTTGAGGGCGAGGTAGGAGAAAGACCTGCCTCCTGTGGTGGTGTGCTGGATGCGGGGGACTGTGGCTAGGGCGAGGTCGGCTGATCGGAGGTTGCGTGTCGGAGTGTGGAAGTTTACTCTTTCATTGAGGTAGGTTGGGCCGGTGTTGTGGAGGGATTTGTGTGCGTGGATGAGGATCTTGAATGTGATTCTCTTGTCTATGTGGAGCCAGTGTAGGGATTTGAGGTGTGGTGCGATTCGTTCGTGTCGGGGGAGGCCAAGGACGAGGCGCGCGGCTGTGTTCTGGATTCTTTGGAGTTTGCGTTTGAGTGTGGTGCTGGCGTAGAGGACGTTGCCGTAGTCCAGTCTGCTGCTGATGAGTGCGTGGGTGACTGTCTTTCTGGTCTCTGGGGGGATCCATTTGAAGGATTTTTTTAGGGTGCGGAGTGTGTGGAAGCAGGAGGAGGTTAGAGCATTGATTTGCTGTGTCATGGAGAGGGCGGGGTCGAGGATGATGCCGAGGTTGCGTGCGTGGGTTGCGGGGGTGGGTGCGGGGCCTAGGGCGGTGGGCCACCAGGAGGCGTCCCATGTAGTTTTGTTGGGGCCAAAGATGATGACTTCAGTTTTGTTTGAGTTGAGTTTGAGATGGTTAGTGGTCATCCAGTTTGCGGTGTCTAGGAGAGCAGCGTGTAGGTTGGTTTTGGCGGTGGTGGGGTTGTGGGTGAGGGAGAGGATAAGTTGGGTGTCATCTGCATATAAGAGGATGGTGATTCCGTGTGCTCGGAGAATGTTGGCTAGGGGATCATGTAGATGTTGAAGAGTGTGGGGCTGAGAGAGGACCCTTGGGGGACTCCGCAGGTGATCTTGGTAGTGTTGGAGTGGAAGGGCGGGAGGCAGACTTTCTTGGTTCGGTCGGTGAGGAAGGAGGAGAGCCAGTCTAAGGCTTTGTGGTGGATTCCTATGTTGTGGAGGCGTGTGCGGAGTGTGTGGTGGCAGACGGTGTCAAAAGCTGCGGAGAGGTCTAGGAGGATGAGTGCGACGGTCTCGCCTTTGTCGACTTTGGTCCTGATGTTGTCAGTGCATGCGATGAGGGCGGTTTCTGTGCTGTGGTTCTTGCGGAACCCAGATTGTGAGGGGTCAAGGGTGTTGGTTTCTTCGAGGAAGTGGGATAGGCGAGTGTTGACTAATTTCTCTGCAACCTTGGCGGGGAACGGGAGGAGGGAGATGGGGCGGTAGTTGGAGAGGATCTCCGGGTCGGCTTGTTTTTATTTTAGGAGAGCGGTAATTTCTGCGTGCTTCCAGGGGTCTGGGTAGGTAGCGGAGTCAAAAGAGGAGTTGATTATGTTGTAGAGTATGGGGGCGATGGTAGGGCTAGCTTTGTTTTAGATGCGGTGTATACAGGGGTTGGAGGGGGAACTGGAGTGGATGGAGTTCATGGTTTTTTCAGTTTCTTCGTGTGTGGTAGGGGTCCATGTGGATAGTGTGGTGGGGGGTGTTGAGGGGAGGTTGAGTTGGGTGGGAGAGGGGTATGTGTGGTGGATGTGTGTCATGTGAAGCTGTTGTGGATGTCCAGGATTTTGTGGAGGAAGTGGTTGGAAAGGGCGTCACATAGGGGCTGTGTGTGTGTGTGGGGTCTATGTTGCTGGCATTGGGTTTGGCAATTTCGTTGATGATGGTGAAGAGTTCTTTGCTGTTTTGGGAGTTGTTGTCAAGGCAGTGCGTATGAGTTGGTGATGGGTGCGAATGTTGGTTTTGAGTGTGGAGAAGTTGGTTGAGGAGGGTTCTAGTCTCCATATTTTCTCAGCTTGGCGGCATTTGCGCTTGGAGTCTTGGAGTTCAGGGGTGAACCATGGGGCGTTCTTGATGTTGCGGGTGGTGATGTGTCTTCTGACGGGTGCTAGTGTGTCTGCGCAGGTAGTGATCCATTTGGAGAGGTTGTGTGCTCCTGCGTTGTGGTCGTTGGTGTGGGGGGGGGGTTATGGGCCAGTTGGGAGTTTAGTTGTTCTGTGGGGATCTTGTACCACATGCGGTAGGGTGTGGTGTGTTGATGGTAGTGTGTGGGGGGTTTGGTGAAGGAGAAGTAGACGCAACGGTGGTCTGTCCAGAGGAGTTCGGTGGTGTGAGTGTAGGCTATGTGTTGGCTTGAGGTGAAGATTGCGTCCAGGGTGTGTCCTGCTGAGTGGGTGGGTGGAGTGACCAGTTGTTTGAGTCCGAGGTTGTTGAGGTTGTCTATGAGGGAGGTAGTGTTGTGGTCTTGTGGGTTTTCTAAGTGAAAGTTGAAATCACCGAGGATGATGTAGTCTGTGGAGGTGAGGGCGTACGGGCTGATGGTGTCGGCGATGGTGTCGCAGAAGGCGGGGCGTGGTCCGGGTGGTCTGTAGACTAGTGTACCTCTGAGGGTGGAGTTGTTGTAGATGTGGACGAGGAAGTGCATGTGTTCAGTGTTGCCGATAGTGTCTTGGGAGTTGGTGGTGACTTTGATGGTGTCTCTGTGTAGGATGCCGATGCCTCCGCCTGGCTTGTTTAGGCGGTCTTTGCGTTGGAGTTTGTATCCCTTGGGGGTGGTATGGCTATGTCGGGTTCTGAGGAGAGGTTGGTCCAGGTTTCCGTGAGGAAGGCGATGTCAGGTGAGTGTGTAGTGATGAGGTCCCAGAGTTCTATGGCATGTTTGTGAAGGGAGCGGATGTTGAGTAGCAGGCAGTTCAGGTGGTTGTGGTGGGTGGCGTTGGTGTGGTGCGTGAGGGTGTTGTTGCGGGGTGTGTTCTGGTTGTGGGCTGGTGTGCTGCGGGGTTGGTTGGTGGGGACAGGGTGGGTGAGTTTTGTGTTGGGGGTGTTGTGTTTGTTGAGGGTGGGGTCGCTATGGTTGGTGTGTGGTGTGAGGGATGACGAGCAGGAGAAGTGGCAGGTGTAGCAGGTGAAGGGGCCATGAGTGTGTGTGGGGCTAGATGTGGTGCATGTGGGGTGGGGGCCTGGGTTGAGGGAGTAGAGGGTGAGGGGGGAGTAGGTGTGTCTGGGAGGGCCAGGGGTTCCGGTGCTGGGCGCGGCCCAGGCGCGGACGGGCACAGACGGGCTTGCCTTTGCGCGCCAGCGGCACGCCCGCTGGGCGTATCCGCTGCGCGCCAGCGCCGCGGCTGCCATAAGAGGAGAGGAGGGTGGGAGTGGCAGCTGGGAGGCGGGAGGGCCTGTCCTATGAGAGGGCTGGGGGGTGGGGCCGCAGGGGACGCAGCGGCGGGGATTGGAGAGAGAAGAACGGTGAGAGAAAGGAGGGGGGAGGCGGAGGGGCTGCAGGGGACGCAGCGGCAGGGATTGGAGAGAGAAGAACGGTGAGAGAAGAATGGTGAGAAAAAGGAGGGGGGAGGTGGGAGGGGCCTCAGGGGATGTAGCGGCGGGGCTTGGCGAGAGAAGAACGGTGAGACAAAGGAGGGTGAGGCGGGAGGGGCCGCAGGGGACGCAGCGGCGGGGATTGGAGAGAGAAGAACGGTGAGAGAAAGGAGGGGGGAGGTGGGAGGGGCCGCAGCAGTGGGGATTAGAAAGAGAGAGGACGGGAGAAGGAGGTGGCGCGGAGGGCAAGCCGGGGATCTACCTACTTGCAAGCAGGGTCGAAGGTTGCTCCAAGCTAGCACGCCGCGGGTGCCATAAGAGGAGGGGAGGGTGGGAGTGGGAGGCGGGAGGGCCTGTCCTTTTGAGAGGGCTGGGGGGTGGGGCTGCAGGGGACACAGCAGCGGGGATTGGAGAGAGAAGAACAGTGAGAGAAGAACGGTGAGAGAAAGGAGGGGGGAGGCGGGAGGGGCCGCAGGGGAGGCAGCGGCGGGGATTGGAGAGAAAAGAACAGTGAGAGAAAGGAGGCGGGAGTGGCCGCAGGGGACCCAGCGGCAGGGATTGGAGAGAGAAGAACGGTGAGAGAAAGGAGGGGGAGGCAGGAGGGGCCCCAGCGGTGGGGATTGGAAAGAGAGAGGACGGTAGAAGGAGGTGGCGCGGAGGGCAAGGCGGGGAGCGACCTACCTGCAAGCAGGGTCGAAGGTTGCTCCTAGCTAGCGCGCTGCGGCTGCCATAAGAGGAGGGGAGGGTGGGAGTGGCAGCTGGGAGGCGGGAGGGCCTGTCCTATGAGAGGGCTGGGGGGTGGGGCCGCAGGGGACGCAGCGGCGGGGATTGGAGAGAGAAGAACGGTGAGAGAAAGGAGGGGGGAGGCGGGAGGGGCCGCAGGGGACGCAGCGGCGGGGATTGGAGAGAGAAGAACGGTGAGAGAAAGGAGGCGGAGGCGGGAGGGGCCACAGGGGACGCAGCGGTGGGGATTGGAGAGAGAAGAACGGTGAGAGAAAGGAGGGGGAGGCGGGAGGGGCCGCAGGGGATGCAGCAGCGGGGATTGGAAAGAGAGAGGACGGGAGAAGGAGGTGGCGCGGAGGGCAAGGCGGGGAGCAACCTACCTGCAAGCAGGGTCGAAGGTTGCTCTTAGCTAGCGCACCGCGCCTGCCATAAGAGGAGGGGAGGGTGGGAGTGGCAGCTGGGAGGCGGGAGGGCCTGTCCTATGAGATGGCTGGGGGGTGGGGCCGCAGGGGACGCAGGGGATGCAGCGGCGGGGATTGGAGAGAGAAGAACGGTGAGAGAAAGGAGGGGGGAGGCGGGAGGGGCCGCAGGGGACGCAGCGGCGGGGATTGGAGAGAGAAGAACGGTGAGAGAAGAATGGTGAGAGAAAGGAGGGGGGAGGTGGGAGGGGCCGCAGGGGACGCAGCGGCGGGATTGGAGAGAGAAGAACGGTGAGAGAAAGGAGGGGGGAGGCGGGAGGGGCCGCAGGGGACGCAGCGGCGGGGATTGGAGAGAGAAGAACGGTGAGAGAAGAATGGTGAGAGAAAGGAGGGGGGCGGCGGGAGGGGCCGCAGGGGACACAGGGGCGGGGCTTGGAGAGAGAAGAACGGTGAGAGAAAGGAGGGGGGAGGCGGGAGGGGCCGCAGGGGACGCAGCGGCGGGGATTGGAGAGAGAAGAACAGTGAGAGAAGAACGGTGAGAGAAAGGAGAGGGGAGGCGGGAGGAGCCGCAGGCGACGCAGCGGCGGGGATTGGAGAGAGAAGAACGGTGAGAGAAAGGGGGGGGGCGGGAAGACATATGTACATGTCTTGCCTTTTACCTACATGGCACCCTGCCCTATGGGTTACCTAGGGCCTACATTAGATGTGACATATGTAGAAAAGGGGGAGTTAAAAGCTTGACAAGTACTTTTAAATTTCAAGTCAAAGTGGCAGTGAAACTGCACACATATGCCTTGCAATGGCAGGCTTGTGACATGGTTAAGGGGCTACTTATGTGGGTGGCACAATCAGTACTGCAGGCCCACTAGTAGCATTTAATTTACATGCCCTGGGCACATGTAGTGCACTTTACTAGGGACTTGTAAGTAAATCAAATATGCCAATTGGGGATGAACCAATGTTATCATGTTTAAGGGAGAGGTATATGCACTTTAGCACTGGTTAGCAGTGGTAAAGTGTGCAGGGTCTTCCAACCAGCAAAAACTGTGTCAGAAGAGTGGAGGGAGGCAGGCAAAAGGTTGGGGGATGACCACCCTAATGCTGTCAGGTCTAACATGTGCCCCCCCCCTGCTGAAAGTGGAGAGAGCTACCCAGCCCCCTGGGAGCTCTCATCACTAAGGCTTAAGACCATCAGCATTGGCATGGTCAGTCCCCGGGCGATGCTCCACCGCAAAGTCCATTCCCTGTAAGGAGATGGACCACCTCAGGAATTTAGGATTTTCACCCCTCATCTGCATGAGCCATTTGAGGGGTATGTGTGCTGTCTGAACTCAGAAGTGAGTCCCAAATAGATATGGTCTCAGCTTCTTCAGTGCCCAGACCACAGCAAATGCTTCTCTCTCAATAGCACTCTACCTTTGTTCCCGTGGTAATAGCCTTCTGCTAATAAAAGCTACTCGTTGGTCTAGGACTTCCTCATTCAGCTGTACTAGAACTGCCCCTATGCCATGCTCTGAAGTGTCTGTCTGCACGATGAACTCCTTGGAGTAGTCAGGGGCCGTGAGCATGGGTGCCGTGCACATGGCTTCCTTTAGGAAGTCAAAGGCTTTCTGACAAGCCTCTGTCCAAATCACCAGCCTAGGTTGCTATTTTGAAGTTAATTCTGTTAAGGGGGCCACCAGAGTGCAATAACCATTACCAAACCTACAATAGTACCCAGTGAGGCCTAGGAAGGCTCTCATCTCTGTTTGGGTTCTAGGTGGTTGCCAGGCTGTGATTGTCTCAATCTTGGCCTGGAGGGCTGCACCTTGCTACCACCTACTAGGTGTCCCAAGTACACCACAGAACCCTGGCCAATCTGGCACTTACAGGCCTTGATTGTCAGGCCTGCCTATTGCAGGGCCTGGAGCACCACTTGGAGGTGGGGCAGGTGTGCCTCCCAGCTTGAAGTGTACACAGCAATCTCGTTAACTAACCACTGGAAGGTAGTGGGGGCATTTTTCAAACCAAAGGGCATTACTCTGAACTGGTAATGTCCCTCAGGAGCTGAAAAAGCAGATCTGTCCTTGGCTTCTTCAGTCAAGGCGATCTGCTAGCACCATGATGTGAGATCAAAAAGTACTAAGGAATTTGGCGGTGCCTAGCCTGTCTAGGATTTCATCTGCTCGGGGATGGGATGAGCATCAGTTTTAGTGACTGAATTGAGACCCCAGTAATCCACGCAGAACCTATGTTCTGGTTTGGCACTGGGTGGGGCAGCCTTTGGTACCAGCACCACAGGGCTGGAACAGGGACTGCTGGATTTCTCAATTACTCTTAGATCCGGCATCTTGGCAACTTCACCCTTGATACTGGCCTTCACACTGTCTGACAACCTGTAAATTGTATTCTTTGTAGGAGGACTGTCTCCCGTGTCAATATCATGGACACACAAGTGTGTGAGTCCAGGGATGAGGGAAAACGGGGAGGAGTACTGCTCCAGCAGCTGGTAGCAGTTCCCTCGATGGTCCAGGGTCAGGGAGTCATAGAGACTGACACCCTCCACTGACCCATCACATTCTTGGGCAGAGAGGAGGTCAGGGAGAGGTTCACTCTCCTCCTCCACACCCTCATCTGTCATCAGAAGAATGTTGACTTCAGTCCTCTCAAAATGAGGCGTCAGTCTTTCACATGGAGCACCCTTAGGGGGGTTCTATGGGACTGGACGTCCACTAAGTAAGCAGCCTCCCCTTTACACTCCTTTATCTCATATGGGCCAGACCAGTTGTCTCCAGGCTAAAACTCCACCTGGGTGTTCTTCTGGTCATACCAGCATTTCATAACCTCTTGACGGGCCTTGAGGTTGCTCTTGGCCTTCTTCTAGAAGCGGTGCATCTGGTTATGGAGGGCCAGCATGTAGCTGACCACATCCTGAGGGGGTGCCTTGGGAGCTTTCTCTCACCCCTTTTTCGCAGTGCTTAGGGGTCGTCTGACAGGGCACCCATAGAGAAGCTCAAAGGGACTGAACCCTGCCCCCTTCTGGGGTGCCTCTCTATAAACAAAGAGAAGGCATGTCAAGAAGACGTCCCACTTACACCTCATGGCCTCATGGAGGCCTGTAATCATGCCCTTCAATGTCTTGTTGAATCTCTCCACAAGACCATTGGATTGAGGATGATACGGTGTGGTGAACTTGTAGGTTAACCCACACGCATCCCACATGGACTTCATGTATGCAGACATGAAGTTTGTGCCTCTGTCAGACACAATCTTTTTTGGGAATCCCACACGAGTAAAGATCCCCATCAGAGTTCTGGTCACCACCAGTAAAATCAACGTCCTCAGAGGGATTGCCTCTGGGTAGCGGGTGGCATGGTCCACCAACACCAGGATAAACCTGTTGCCTAGGGCAGTTTTGGGGTACAATAGACCAATGACGTCAATGCCAACCCTTTCAAAGTGGGTGCCAACGACAGGGAGTGGGATCGGGGGGCCTTGAGCCTTTTCACTGTCTTCCTGGCAGTTAGGACAGGACCTACAGAATGCATTTGAGGCCATCCGCATTTGGGGCCAATAGAAGTGGGTAACAAGCCTGGCAAGGGTCTTATCCTGCCCTAAATGTCCTGCCAAAGGAATGTTATGAGCCAGGCCCAGTAACACTGGGGGACCACCAGCACACGTGCTGCCTCAGCCTCCAGTACCTTAGGCTCACTGTAAAGGAGATCATTCTCCCAATAGATAAGGTGATCCCCAGAGGCATCACCTGCTGCTTGGGCCTGTTGCCTCAAGCCCACAAGAGTAAGATACTCTTTCTGCACCTTGCAGAATTCTTCCCTGGTTGACCCACCCTAAACCTGCCAGCCAGCAAGCACAGGTAGTTCACACAGGGCAGCAATGTCCTCCCCAGTTGGCTCAGGGACCTCCTCCTCAGGGACCCCTCAACCACTGCAGGAACTTCTGGGACTGGTTTCCCATGGCCTTTGCCCCGCTCCTTGGCAGCTGACTGGCCTCCCGGGCAGCCATGGACCTAGTGGTCACGCAGACCCACTCAGGTAATCCCAACTTCTACAAGTGAGACCAGAGCTCTAACTTCCTCTAGGTAGCGTGCTCAAGGTCATTGCCTAACAGACAATCTACAGGCATAGCAGGACTCATAGCTACTTTCAGAGTACCAGAGACCCCCCCCACTCAAAGGGAACCAGAGCTACCGGTAGGTGGCTCTCACGATTGTCTGCTACTATGACTTGGTGGAATCTGTTTAGTAGGTCCTGCTCTGCTGACCCTTGACAGTAGTCATGCTGGCTCGTGTGTCACACAGAGCCTCCGCCCGTTGCCCATTAATGGTGACCCACTGCCTATACTTGGAAGTATTGGCAGGCATATGGGCTTTTGGCACCATTTCTGCATCCCCCCAGGGATATTACGGCTAACTCTGTCCGTTCCCCAAAACTAACTGGGACTACCTCCTCCCTGAGTGCTAAACTAGCCAACCCAAGTGTCTACCTCCAGTGGGGGGCTGTGTCCTTTTTGGACATCTGGAGTCACCCTTAGAGTGACCATATTTAGATCACTCTGTGCATTAGGGTACAAACCTCCCTGTCTTACGGTCAAAGAACCATTTCTTTTTAGAATCAGACTGGGACTGGTTACCACTATTCCCTTGAGAATTATTTTGGGAGCCTATTGAGAACTCCTTATTTTTAAGATTTTCTCCCCCTCTTTGTTCTGTTGAGGACCCTGACCACCTTTGTGGGTGTCCCCCCAGATATCTTTGTGAACAATCTGGTGGAAGCCCAGAGGTCCGCCTCCTCAGCAAGCTTCCTATGATCATTCAGCTTACTGTCGACTAGGTGCTGTCGCAACTCTGTAAAGCAAATACTGAGCATGTGCTCTCTCAGGATCAAATAGTACAAACCCATGTAATAATTTACTTTAATTGCTCCGCACCCAGCCATGCAGTGCCTTACTAGAATAATCATAAAGTCTACCCAGGTTTGGTTGGGGAGCTTGCTACTGTCCCTGAAGTTTTGGCGATATTTCTCAGGGTTCAGTCCAAATTTGGCAATTAAAATGGCTTTCATAGGGGCATACTTGGTCTAGTCCCCAACCTCTAGCGTAAGAAGTGTGTGTAGGAAAGTGACCTCTTTCTAGCATGGTTACCCCCACTTTTGGCCTGCTTGTCAGTGTGTTTGACTGTGTCTACTGGAATACTGATAATCAAGACCCAGTAGTTATGCTCTCTCCTTTAAATTATGGTTACTGCATACATGTAATCAAGTATTTCACCCACAATTGGCATACCGGTGCCCCTTTATAAGTCCCTAGTGTAAGGAAATGCCTCCTTTGCATGGTTACCCCCTGACTTTTTGCCTTTGCTGAGGCCAAGTTATGATTTGAAAGTGTGCTGAGGCCTGCTAACCAGGCCCCAGCACCAGTGTTCTTTCCCTAACCTGTACCTTTGTTTCCACAATTGGCACACCCTGGCATCCAGATAAGTCCCCTTGTAACTGGTACCCCGGTACCAAGGGCCCTGATGCCAGGGAAGGTCCCTAAGGGCTGCAGCATGTCTTATGCCACCCTGGGGACCCCTCACTCAGCACAGACACACTGCTTGCCAGCTTGTGTGTGCTGGTGGGGAGAAAATTACTAAGTCGACATGGCACTCCCCTCAGGGTGCCATGCCAACCTCACATTGCCTGTGGCATAGATAAGTCACCCCTCTAGCAGGCCTTACAGCCCTAAGGCAGGATGCACTATACCATAGGTGAGGGCATAGGTGCATGAGCACTATGCCCCTACAGTGTCTAAGCAAAACCTTAGACATTGTAAGCGCAGGCTAGCCATAAGAGTATATGGTCTGGGAGTCTGTCATACACGAACTCCACAGCACCATAATGGCTACACTGAAAACTGGGAAGTTTGGTATCACACTTCTCAGCACAATAAATGCATACTGATGCCAGTGTACATTTTATTGTGAAATACACCCTTAGAGATGCCCCCTGAAAACATACCCGACTTCCAGTGTGGGCTGACTAGTGTTGCCAGCCTGCCACACACCAGACATGTTGCTGGCCACATGGGGAGAATGCCTTTGTCACTCTGTGGCTAGTAACAAAGCCTGTACTGGGTGGAGGTGCTTCTCACCTCCCCCTGCAGGAACTGTAACACCTGGCGGTGAGCCTCAAAGGCTCACCCCCTTTGTTACAGCGCCCCAGGGCACTCCAGCTAGTAGAGATGCCCGCCCCCTCCGGCCACGGCCCCACTTTTGGCGGCAAGGCCGGAGGAAATAATGAGAAAAACAAGGAGGAGTCACTGGCCAGTCAGGACAGTCCCTAAGGTGTCCTGAGCTGAGGTGACTCTGACTTTTAGAAATCCTCCATCTTGCAGATGGAGGATTCCCCCAATAGGATTAGGGATGTGCCCCCCTCCACTCTGCACCCGACGCCTCCGGCTCGACCTGTGGAGAAACAACACTACAGGGAGGACTCCCCGGCGACTGCGACCCTGTGAGTAGCCAGAGTTGACCCCCCTGAGCTCCCCCCAGCAACGCCTGCAGAGGGAATCCAGAGGCTCCCCCTGACCGCGACTGCCTGCTTCTAAGAATCCGACGCCTGGTAAAGACACTGCACCCGCAGCCCCCAGGACCTGAAGGATCCGACCTCCAGTGCAGAAGCGACCCCCAGGTGGCCCTCTCCCTTGCCCAGGTGGTGGATACCCAGAGGAGCCCCCCCCCCCTTGCCTGCCTGCTTCGCTGAAGAGACCCCTGGGTCTCCCATTGAAATCTATTGCAAACCCGACGCCTGTTTGCACTGTGCACCCGGCCGCCCCCATGCCGCTGAGGGTGTACTTTTTGTGCTGACTTGTGTCCCCCCCGGTGCCCTACAAACCCCCCTGGTCTGCCCTCCGAAGTTGCAGGTACTTACCTGCTGGCAGACTGGAACCGGGGCACCCCCTTCTCCATTGAAGCCTATGCGTTTTGGGCACCACTTTGACCTCTGCACCTGACCGACCCTGAGCTGCTAGTGTGGTAAGTTTGGGGTTGCCTTGAACCCCCAACGGTGGGCTACCTTGGACCCAACTTTGAACCCTGAAAGTGCTTCACTTACCTGAACAACTAACAAATACTTAACTCCCCCAGGAACTGTTGAATTTTGCACAGTGTCTAGTTTTAAAATAGCTTATTGCCATTTTTGCCAAAACTGTACATGTTATTGTGTTGCTTCAAAGTTGCTAAGATACCTGAGTGAAATACCTTTCATTTAAAGTATTGTGTGTAAATCTTGAACCTGTGGTTCTTAAAATAAACTAAGAAAATATATTTTTCTATACAAAAACCTATTGGCCTGGAATTGTCTTTGAGTGTGTGTTCCTCATTTATTGCCTGTGTGTGTACAACAATTGCTCAACACTACCCTCTGATAAGCCTACTGCTCGACCACACTACCACAAAATAGAACATTAGAATTATCTCTTTTTGCCACTATCTTACCTCTAAGGGGAACCCTTGGACTCTGTGCATGCTATTTCTTACTTTGAAATAGTACGTACAGAGCCAACTTCCAACACCTAGTATATGCTACGTAGGTACCCAGGGCATTGGGGCTCCAGGGGATCCCTATGGGCTGCAGCATTTATTTTGCCACCCACAGCGAGCCCATGGAAAGGCTTCTGCAGGACTGCCATTGCAGCCTGCGTGAAAAGGTGCATGCACCCTTTCACTGCCATTTACACTGTACCAGGCCACTTATAAGTCACCCCTATAGCAGGCCCTTCAGCCCTGAGGGCAGGGTGCAGAGTACCAGTGTGTGAATGCACCCCTGCACTAGCAGAGGTGCCTCCACGACCTCCAGGTCCATTTTCTCCGAGGTAGGAGAAAGACCTGCCTCCTGTGGTGGTGTGCTGGATGCGGGGGACTGTGGCTAGGGCGAGGTCGGCTGATCGGAGGTTGCGTGTCGGAGTGTGGAAGTTTACTCTTTCATTGAGGTAGGTTGGGCCGGTGTTGTGGAGGGATTTGTGTGCGTGGATGAGGATCTTGAATGTGATTCTCTTGTCTATGTGGAGCCAGTGTAGGGATTTGAGGTGTGGTGCGATTCGTTCGTGTCGGGGGAGGCCAAGGACGAGGCGCGCGGCTGTGTTCTGGATTCTTTGGAGTTTGCGTTTGAGTGTGGTGCTGGCGTAGAGGGCGTTGCCGTAGTCCAGTCTGCTGCTGATGAGTGCGTGGGTGACTGTCTTTCTGGTCTCTGGGGGGATCCATTTGAAGGATTTTTTTAGGGTGCGGAGTGTGTGGAAGCAGGAGGAGGTTAGAGCATTGATTTGCTGTGTCATGGAGAGGGCGGGGTCGAGGATGATGCCGAGGTTGCGTGCGTGGGTTGCGGGGGTGGGTGCGGGGCCTAGGGCGGTGGGCCACCAGGAGGCGTCCCATGTAGTTTTGTTGGGGCCAAAGATGATGACTTCAGTTTTGTTTGAGTTGAGTTTGAGATGGTTAGTGGTCATCCAGTTTGCGGTGTCTAGGAGAGCGGCGTGTAGGTTGGTTTTGGCGGTGGTGGGGTTGTGGGTGAGGGAGAGGATAAGTTGGGTGTCATCTGCATATAAGAGGATGGTGATTCCGTGTGCTCGGAGAATGTTGGCTAGGGGATCATGTAGATGTTGAAGAGTGTGGGGCTGAGAGAGGACCCTTGGGGGACTCCGCAGGTGATCTTGGTAGTGTTGGAGTGGAAGGGCGGGAGGCGGACTTTCTTGGTTCGGTCGGTGAGGAAGGAGGAGAGCCAGTCTAAGGCTTTGTGGTGGATTCCTATGTTGTGGAGGCGTGTGCGGAGTGTGTGGTGGCAGACGGTGTCAAAAGCTGCGGAGAGGTCTAGGAGGATGAGTGCGACGGTCTCGCCTTTGTCGACTTTGGTCCTGATGTTGTCAGTGCATGCGATGAGGGCGGTTTCTGTGCTGTGGTTCTTGCGGAACCCAGATTGTGAGGGGTCAAGGGTGTTGGTTTCTTCGAGGAAGTGGGATAGGCGAGTGTTGACTAATTTCTCTGCAACCTTGGCGGGGAACGGGAGGAGGGAGATGGGGCGGTAGTTGGAGAGGATCTCCGGGTCGGCTTGTTTTTTTTTAGGAGAGCGGTAATTTCTGCGTGCTTCCAGGGGTCTGGGTAGGTAGCGGAGTCAAAAGAGGAGTTGATTATGTTGTAGAGTATGGGGGCGATGGTAGGGCTAGCTTTGTTTTAGATGCGGTGTATACAGGGGTTGGAGGGGGAACTGGAGTGGATGGAGTTCATGGTTTTTTCAGTTTCTTCGTGTGTGGTAGGGGTCCATGTGGATAGTGTGGTGGGGGGTGTTGAGGGGAGGTTGAGTTGGGTGGGAGAGGGGTATGTGTGGTGGGTGTGTGTCATGTGAAGCTGTTGTGGATGTCCAGGATTTTGTGGAGGAAGTGGTTGGAAAGGGCGTCACATAGGGGCTGTGTGTGTGTGGGGTCTATGTTGCTGGCATTGGGTTTGGCAAGTTCGTTGATGATAGTGAAGAGTTCTTTGCTGTTTTGGGAGTTGTTGTCAAGGCAGTGCGTATGAGTTGGTGATGGGTGCGAATGTTGGTTTTGAGTGTGGAGAAGTTGGTTGAGGAGGGTTCTAGTCTCCATATTTTCTCAGCTTGGCGGCATTTGCGCTTGGAGTCTTGGAGTTCAGGGGTGAACCATGGGGCGTTCTTGATGTTGCGGGTGGTGATGTGTCTTCTGACGGGTGCTAGTGTGTCTGCGCAGGTAGTGATCCATTTGGAGAGGTTGTGTGCTCCTGCGTTGTGGTCGTTGGTGTGGGGGTGGGTTATGGGCCAGTTGGGAGTTTAGTTGTTCTGTGGGGATCTTGTCCCACATGCGGTAGGGTGTGGTGTGTTGATGGTAGTGTGTGGGGGGTTTGGTGAAGGAGAAGTAGACGCAACGGTGGTCTGTCCAGAGGAGTTCGGTGGTGTGAGTGTAGGCTATGTGTTGGCTTGAGGTGAAGATTGCGTCCAGGGTGTGTCCTGCTGAGTGGGTGGGTGGAGTGACCAGTTGTTTGAGTCCGAGGTTGTTGAGGTTGTCTATGAGGGAGGTAGTGTTGTGGTCTTGTGGGTTTTCTAAGTGAAAGTTGAAATCACCGAGGATGATGTAGTCTGTGGAGGTGAGGGCGTACGGGCTGATGGTGTCGGCGATGGTGTCGCAGAAGGCGGGGCGTGGTCCGGGTGGTCTGTAGACTAGTGTACCTCTGAGGGTGGAGTTGTTGTAGATGTGGACGAGGAAGTGCATGTGTTCAGTGTTGCCGATAGTGTCTTGGGAGTTGGTGGTGACTTTGATGGTGTCTCTGTGTAGGATGCCGATGCCTCCGCCTGGCTTGTTTAGGCGGTCTTTGCGTTGGAGTTTGTATCCCTTGGGGGTGGTATGGCTATGTCGGGTTCTGAGGAGAGGTTGGTCCAGGTTTCCGTGAGGAAGGCGATGTCAGGTGAGTGTGTAGTGATGAGGTCCCAGAGTTCTATGGCATGTTTGTGAAGGGAGCGGATGTTGAGTAGCAGGCAGTTCAGGTGGTTGTGGTGGGTGGCGTTGGTGTGGTGCGTGAGGGTGTTGTTGCGGGGTGTGTTCTGGTTGTGGGCTGGTGTGCTGCGGGGTTGGTTGGTGGGGACAGGGTGGGTGAGTTTTGTGTTGGGGGTGTTGTGTTTGTTGAGGGTGGGGTCGCTATGGTTGGTGTGTGGTGTGAGGGATGACGAGCAGGAGAAGTGGCAGGTGTAGCAGGTGAAGGGGCCATGAGTGTGTGTGGGGCTAGATGTGGTGCATGTGGGGTGGGGGCCTGGGTTGAGGGAGTAGAGGGTGAGGGGGGAGTAGGTGTGTCTGGGAGGGCCAGGGGTTCCGGTGCTGGGCGCGGACGGGCGCAGACGGGCTTGCCTTTGCGCGCCAGCGGCACGCCCGCTGGGCGTGTCCGCTGCGCGCCAGCGCCGCGGCTGCCATAAGAGGAGGGGAGGGTGGGAGTGGCAGCTGGGAGGCGGGAGGGCCTGTCCTATGAGAGGGCTGGGGGGCGGGGCCGCAGGGGACGCAGCGGCGGGGATTGGAGAGAGAAGAACGGTGAGAGAAAGGAGGGGGAAGCGGAGGGGCTGCAGGGGACGCAGCGGCAGGGATTGGAGAGAGAAGAACGGTGAGAGAAGAACGGTGAGAGAAAGGAGGGGGGAGGTGGGAGGGGCCTCAGGGGATGTAGCGGCGGGGCTTGGCGAGAGAAGAACGGTGAGACAAAGGAGGGTGAGGTGGAAGGGGCCGCAGGGGACGCAGCGGCGGGGATTGGAGAGAGAAGAACGGTGAGAGAAAGGAGGGGGGAGGTGGGAGGGGCCGCAGCAGTGGGGATTAGAAAGAGAGAGGACGGGAGAAGGAGGTGGCGCGGAGGGCAAGCCGGGGATCTATCTACCTGCAAGCATGGTCGAAGGTTGCTCCAAGCTAGCACGCCGCGGGTGCCATAAGAGGAGGGGAGGGTGGGAGTGGCAGCTGGGAGGCGGGAGGGCCTGTCCTTTTGAGAGGGCTGGGGGGGTGGGGCTGCAGGGGACACAGCAGCGGGGATTGGAGAGAGAAGAACAGTGAGAGAAGAACGGTGAGAGAAAGGAGGGGGGAGGCGGGAGGGGCCGCAGGGGAGGCAGCGGCGGGGATTGGAGAGAAAAGAACAGTGAGAGAAAGGAGGCGGGAGTGGCCGCAGGGGACCCAGCGGCGGGGATTGGAGAGAGAAGAACGGTGAGAGAAAGGAGGGGGAGGCAGGAGGGGCCCCAGCGGTGGGGATTGGAAAGAGAGAGGACGGTAGAAGGAGGTGGCGCGGAGGGCAAGGCGGGGAGCGACCTACCTGCAAGCAGGGTCGAAGGTTGCTCCTAGCTAGCGCGCTGCGGCTGCCATAAGAGGAGGGGAGGGTGGGAGTGGCAGCTGGGAGGCGGGAGGGCCTGTCCTATGAGAGGGCTGGGGGGGTGGGGCCGCAGGGGACGCAGCGGCGGGGATTGGAGAGAGAAGAACGGTGAGAGAAAGGAGGGGGGAGGCGGGAGGGGCCGCAGGGGCGCAGCGGCGGGGATTGGAGAGAGAAGAACGGTGAGAGAAAGGAGGCGGAGGCAGGAGGGGCCACAGGGGACGCAGCGGTGGGGATTGGAGAGAGAAGAACGGTGAGAGAAAGGAGGGGGAGGCGGGAGGGGCCGCAGGGGATGCAGCAGCGGGGATTGGAAAGAGAGAGGACGGGAGAAGGAGGTGGCGCGGAGGGCAAGGCGGGGAGCAACCTACCTGCAAGCAGGGTCGAAGGTTGCTCTTAGCTAGCGCACCGCGGCTGCCATAAGAGGAGGGGAGGGTGGGAGTGGCAGCTGGGAGGCGGGAGGGCCTGTCCTATGAGATGGCTGGGGGGTGGGGCCGCAGGGGACGCAGGGGATGCAGCGGCGGGGATTGGAGAGAGAAGAACGGTGAGAGAAAGGAGGGGGGAGGCGGGAGGGGCCGCAGGGGACGCAGCGGCGGGGATTGGAGAGAGAAGAACGGTGAGAGAAGAATGGTGAGAGAAAGGAGGGGGGAGGTGGGAGGGGCCGCAGGGGACGCAGCGGCGGGATTGGAGAGAGAAGAACGGTGAGAGAAAGGAGGGGGGAGGCGGGAGGGGCCGCAGGGGACGCAGCGGCGGGGATTGGAGAGAGAAGAACGGTGAGAGAAGAATGGTGAGAGAAAGGAGGGGGGCGGCGGGAGGGGCCGCAGGGGACACAGGGGCGGGGCTTGGAGAGAGAAGAACGGTGAGAGAAAGGAGGGGGGAGGCGGGAGGGGACGCAGGGGACGCAGGGGACGCAGCGGCGGGGATTGGAGAGAGAAGAACAGTGAGAGAAGAACGGTGAGAGAAAGGAGAGGGGAGGCGGGAGGAGGCGCAGGCGACGCAGCGGCGGGGATTGGAGAGAGAAGAACGGTGAGAGAAAGGGGGGGGGCGGGAAGACATATGTACATGTCTTGCCTTTTACCTACATGGCACCCTGCCCTATGGGTTACCTAGGGCCTACATTAGATGTGACATATGTAGAAAAGGGGGAGTTAAAAGCTTGACAAGTACTTTTAAATGTCAAGTCAAAGTGGCAGTGAAACTGCACACATATGCCTTGCAATGGCAGGCTTGTGACATGGTTAAGGGGCTACTTATGTGGGTGGCACAATCAGTACTGCAGGCCCACTAGTAGCATTTAATTTACATGCCCTGGGCACATGTAGTGCACTTTACTAGGGACTTGTAAGTAAATCAAATATGCCAATTGGGGATGAACCAATGTTATCATGTTTAAGGGAGAGGTATATGCACTTTAGCACTGGTTAGGAGTGGTAAAGTGTGCAGGGTCTTCCAACCAGCAAAAACTGTGTCAGAAGAGTGGAGGGAGGCAGGCAAAAGGTTGGGGGATGACCACCCTAATGCTGTCAGGTCTAACATGTGCCCCCCCCCTGCTGAAAGTGGAGAGAGCTACCCAGCCCCCTGGGAGCTCTCATCACTAAGGCTTAAGACCATCAGCATTGGCATGGTCAGTCCCCGGGCGATGCTCCACCGCAAAGTCCATTCCCTGTAAGGAGATGGACCACCTCAGGAATTTAGGATTTTCACCCCTCATCTGCATGAGCCATTTGAGGGGTATGTGTGCTGTCTGAACTCAGAAGTGAGTCCCAAATAGATATGGTCTCAGCTTCTTCAGTGCCCAGACCACAGCAAATGCTTCTCTCTCAATAGCACTCTACCTTTGTTCCCGTGGTAATAGCCTTCTGCTAATAAAAGCTACTGGTTGGTCTAGGACTTCCTCATTCAGCTGTACTAGAACTGCCCCTATGCCATGCTCTGAAGTGTCTGTCTGCACGATGAACTCCTTGGAGTAGTCAGGGGCCGTGAGCATGGGTGCCGTGCACATGGCTTCCTTTAGGAAGTCAAAGGCTTTCTGACAAGCCTCTGTCCAAATCACCAGCCTAGGTTGCTATTTTGAAGTTAATTCTGTTAAGGGGGCCACCAGAGTGCAATAACCATTACCAAACCTACAATAGTACCCAGTGAGGCCTAGGAAGGCTCTCATCTCTGTTTGGGTTCTAGGTGGTTGCCAGGCTGTGATTGTCTCAAACTTGGCCTGGAGGGCTGCACCTTGCTACCACCTACTAGGTGTCCCAAGTACACCACAGAACCCTGGCCAATCTGGCACTTACAGGCCTTGATTGTCAGGCCTGCCTATTGCAGGGCCTGGAGCACCACTTGGAGGTGGGGCAGGTGTGCCTCCTAGCTTGAGGTGTACACAGCAATCTCGTTAACTAACCACTGGAAGGTAGTGGGGGCATTTTTCAAACCAAAGGGCATTACTCTGAACTGGTAATGTCCCTCAGGAGCTGAAAAAGCAGATCTGTCCTTGGCTTCTTCAGTCAAGGCGATCTGCTAGCACCATGATGTGAGATCAAAAAGTACTAAGGAATTTGGCGGTGCCTAGCCTGTCTAGGATTTCATCTGCTCGGGGATGGGATGAGCATCAGTTTTAGTGACTGAATTGAGACCCCAGTAATCCACGCAGAACCTAAGTTCTGGTTTGGCACCGGGTGGGGCAGCCTTTGGTACCAGCACCACAGGGCTGGAACAGGGACTGCTGGATTTCTCAATTACCCTTAGATCCGGCATCTTGGCAACTTCACCCTTGATACTGGCCTTCACACTGTCTGACAACCTGTAAATTGTATTCTTTGTAGGAGGACTGTCTCCCGTGTCAATATCATGGACACACAAGTGTGTGAGTCCAGGGATGAGGGAAAACGGGGAGGAGTACTGCTCCAGCAGCTGGTAGCAGTTCCCTCGATGGTCCAGGGTCAGGGAGTCATAGAGACTGACACCCTCCACTGACCCATCACATTCTTGGGCAGAGAGGAGGTCAGGGAGAGGTTCACTCTCCTCCTCCACACCCTCATCTGTCATCAGAAGAATGTTGACTTCAGTCCTCTCAAAATGAGGCGTCAGTCTTTCACATGGAGCACCCTTAGGGGGGTTCTATGGGACTGGACGTCCACTAAGTAAGCAGCCTCCCCTTTACACTCCTTTATCTCATATGGGCCAGACCAGTTGTCTCCAGGCTAAAACTCCACCAGGGTGTTCTTCTGGTCATACCAGCATTTCATAACCTCTTGACGGGCCTTGAGGTTGCTCTTGGCCTTCTTCTAGAAGCGGTGCATCTGGTTATGGAGGGCCAGCATGTAGCTGACCACATCCTGAGGGGGTGCCTTGGGAGCTTTCTCTCACCCCTTTTTCGCAGTGCTTAGGGGTCGCCTGACAGGGCACCCATAGAGAAGCTCAAAGGGACTGAACCCTACCCCCTTCTGGGGTGCCTCTCTATAAACAAAGAGAAGGCATGTCAAGAAGACGTCCCACTTACACCTCATGGCCTCATGGAGGCCTGTAATCATGCCCTTCAATGTCTTGTTGAATCTCTCCACAAGACCATTGGATTGAGGATGATACGGTGTGGTGAACTTGTAGGTTAACCCACACGCATCCCACATGGACTTCATGTATGCAGACATGAAGTTTGTGCCTCTGTCAGACACAATCTTTTTTGGGAATCCCACACGAGTAAAGATCCCCATCAGAGTTCTGGTCACCACCAGTAAAATCAACGTCCTCAGAGGGATTGCCTCTGGGTAGCGGGTGGCATGGTCCACCAACACCAGGATAAACCTGTTGCCTAGGGCAGTTTTGGGGTACAATAGACCAATGACGTCAATGCCAACCCTTTCAAAGTGGGTGCCAACGACAGGGAGTGGGATCGGGGGGCCTTGAGCCTTTTCACTGTCTTCCTGGCAGTTAGGACAGGACCTACAGAAAGCATTTGAGGCCATCCGCATTTGGGGCCAATAGAAGTGGGTAACAAGCCTGGCAAGGGTCTTATCCTGCCCTAAATGTCCTGCCAAAGGAATGTTATGAGCCAGGCCCAGTAACACTGGGGGACCACCAGCACACGTGCTGCCTCAGCCTCCAGTACCTTAGGCTCACTGTAAAGGAGATCATTCTCCCAATAGATAAGGTGATCCCCAGAGGCATCACCTGCTGCTTGGGCCTGTTGCCTCAAGCCCACAAGAGTAAGATACTCTTTCTGCACCTTGCAGAATTCTTCCCTGGTTGACCCACCCTCAACCTGCCAGCCAGCAAGCACAGGTAGTTCACACAGGGCAGCAATGTCCTCCCCAGTTGGCTCAGGGACCTCCTCCTCAGGGACCCCTCAACCACTGCAGGAACTTCTGGGACTGGTTTCCCATGGCCTTTGCCCCGCTCCTTGGCAGCTGACTGGCCTCCCGGGCAGCCATGGACCTAGTGGTCACGCAGACCCACTCAGGTAATCCCAACTTCTACAAGTGAGACCAGAGCTCTAACTTCCTCTAGGTAGTGTGCTCAAGGTCATTGCCTAACAGACAATCTACAGGCATAGCAGGACTCATAGCTACTTTCAGAGTACCAGAGACCCCCCCCACTCAAAGGGAACCAGAGCTACCGGTAGGTGGCTCTCACGATTGTCTGCTACTATGACTTGGTGGAATCTGTTTAGTAGGTCCTGCTCTGCTGACCCTTGACAGTAGTCATGCTGGCTCGTGTGTCACACAGAGCCTCCGCCCGTTGCCCATTAATGGTGACCCACTGCCTATACTTGGAAGTATTGGCAGGCATATGGGCTTTTGGCACCATTTCTGCATCCCCCCAGGGATATTACGGCTAACTCTGTCCGTTCCCCAAAACTAACTGGGACTACCTCCTCCCTGAGTGCTAAACTAGCCAACCCAGGTGTCTACCTCCAGTGGGGGGCTGTGTCCTTTTTGGACATCTGGAGTCACCCTTAGAGTGACCATATTTAGATCACTCTGTGCATTAGGGTACAAACCTCCCTGTCTTACGGTCAAAGAACCATTTCTTTTTAGAATCAGACTGGGACTGGTTACCACTATTCCCTTGAGAATTATTTTGGGAGCCTATTGAGAACTCCTTATTTTTAAGATTTTCTCCCCCTCTTTGTTCTGTTGAGGACCCTGAGCACCTTTGTGGGTGTCCCCCCAGATATCTTTGTGAACAGTCTGGTGGTAGCCCAGAGGTCCGCCTCCTCAGCAAGCTTCCTATGATCATTCAGCTTACTGTCGACTAGGTGCTGTCGCAACTCTGTAAAGCAAATACTGAGCATGTGCTCTCTCAGGATCAAATAGTACAAACCCATGTAATAATTTACTTTAATTGCCCCGCACCCAGCCATGCAGTGCCTTACTAGAATAATCATAAAGTCTACCCAGGTTTGGTTGGGGAGCTTGCTACTGTCCCTGAAGTTTTGGCGATATTTCTCAGGGTTCAGTCCAAATTTGGCAATTAAAATGGCTTTCATAGGGGCATACTTGGTCTAGTCCCCAACCTCTAGCGTAAGAAGTGTGTGTAGGAAAGTGACCTCTTTCTAGCATGGTTACCCCCACTTTTGGCCTGCTTGTCAGTGTGTTTGACTGTGTCTACTGGAATACTGATAATCAAGACCCAGTAGTTATGCTCTCTCCCTTAAATTATGGTTACTGCATACATGTAATCAAGTATTTCACCCACAATTGGCATACCGGTGCCCCTTTATAAGTCCCTAGTGTAAGGAAATGCCTCCTTTGCATGGTTACCCCCTGACTTTTTGCCTTTGCTGATGCCAAGTTATGATTTGAAAGTGTGCTGAGGCCTGCTAACCAGGCCCCAGCACCAGTGTTCTTTCCCTAACCTGTACCTTTGTTTCCACAATTGGCACACCCTGGCATCCAGATAAGTCCCCTTGTAACTGGTACCCCGGTACCAAGGGCCCTGATGCCAGGGAAGGTCCCTAAGGGCTGCAGCATGTCTTATGCCACCCTGGGGACCCCTCACTCAGCACAGACACACTGCTTGCCAGCTTGTGTGTGCTGGTGGGGAGAAAATTACTAAGTCGACATGGCACTCCCCTCAGGGTGCCATGCCAACCTCACATTGCCTGTGGCATAGATAAGTCACCCCTCTAGCAGGCCTTACAGCCCTAAGGCAGGATGCACTATACCATAGGTGAGGGCATAGGTGCATGAGCACTATGCCCCTACAGTGTCTAAGCAAAACCTTAGACATTGTAAGCGCAGGCTAGCCATAAGAGTATATGGTCTGGGAGTCTGTCATACACGAACTCCACAGCACCATAATGGCTACACTGAAAACTGGGAAGTTTGGTATCACACTTCTCAGCACAATAAATGCATACTGATGCCAGTGTACATTTTATTGTGAAATACACCCTTAGAGATGCCCCCTGAAAACATACCCGACTTCCAGTGTGGGCTGACTAGTGTTGCCAGCCTGCCACACACCAGACATGTTGCTGGCCACATGGGGAGAATGCCTTTGTCACTCTGTGGCTAGTAACAAAGCCTGTACTGGGTGGAGGTGCTTCTCACCTCCCCCTGCAGGAACTGTAACACCTGGCGGTGAGCCTCAAAGGCTCACCCCCTTTGTTACAGCGCCCCAGGGCACTCCAGCTAGTGGAGATGCCCGCCCCCTCCGGCCACGGCCCCACTTTTGGCGGCAAGGCCGGAGGAAATAATGAGAAAAACAAGGAGGAGTCACTGGCCAGTCAGGACAGTCCCTAAGGTGTCCTGAGCTGAGGTGACTCTGACTTTTAGAAATCCTCCATCTTGCAGATGGAGGATTCCCCCAATAGGATTAGGGATGTGCCCCCCTCCACTCTGCACCCGACGCCTCCGGCTCGACCTGTGGAGAAACAACACTACAGGGAGGACTCCCCGGCGACTGCGACCCTGTGAGTAGCCAGAGTTGACCCCCCTGAGCTCCCCCCAGCGACGCCTGCAGAGGGAATCCAGAGGCTCCCCCTGACCGCGACTGCCTGCTTCTAAGAATCCGACGCCTGGTAAAGACACTGCACCCGCAGCCCCCAGGACCTGAAGGATCCGACCTCCAGTGCAGAAGCGACCCCCAGGTGGCCCTCTCCCTTGCCCAGGTGGTGGCTACCCAGAGGAGCCCCCCCCCCTTGCCTGCCTGCTTCGCTGAAGAGACCCCTGGGTCTCCCATTGAAATCTATTGCAAACCCGACGCCTGTTTGCACTGTGCACCCGGCCGCCCCCATGCCGCTGAGGGTGTACTTTTTGTGCTGACTTGTGTCCCCCCCGGTGCCCTACAAACCCCCCTGGTCTGCCCTCCGAAGTTGCAGGTACTTACCTGCTGGCAGACTGGAACCGGGGCACCCCCTTCTCCATTGAAGCCTATGCGTTTTGGGCACCACTTTGACCTCTGCACCTGACCGGCCCTGAGCTGCTAGTGTGGTAAGTTTGGGGTTGCCTTGAACCCCCAACGGTGGGCTACCTTGGACCCAACTTTGAACCCTGAAAGTGCTTCACTTACCTGAACAACTAACAAATACTTAAATCCCCCAGGAACTGTTGAATTTTGCACAGTGTCTAGTTTTAAAATAGCTTATTGCCATTTTTGCCAAAACTGTACATGTTATTGTGTTGCTTCAAAGTTGCTAAGATACCTGAGTGAAATACCTTTCATTTAAAGTATTGTGTGTAAATCTTGAACCTGTGGTTCTTAAAATAAACTAAGAAAATATATTTTTCTATACAAAAACCTATTGGCCTGGAATTGTCTTTGAGTGTGTGTTCCTCATTTATTGCCTGTGTGTGTACAACAATTGCTCAACACTACCCTCTGATAAGCCTACTGCTCGACCACACTACCACAAAATAGAACATTAGAATTATCTCTTTTTGCCACTATCTTACCTCTAAGGGGAACCCTTGGACTCTGTGCATGCTATTTCTTACTTTGAAATAGTACGTACAGAGCCAACTTCCAACACCTAGTATATGCTACGTAGGTACCCAGGGCATTGGGGCTCCAGGGGATCCCTATGGGCTGCAGCATTTATTTTGCCACCCACAGCGAGCCCATGGAAAGGCTTCTGCAGGACTGCCATTGCAGCCTGCGTGAAAAGGTGCATGCACCCTTTCACTGCCATTTACACTGTACCAGGCCACTTATAAGTCACCCCTATAGCAGGCCCTTCAGCCCTGAGGGCAGGGTGCAGAGTACCAGTGTGTGAATGCACCCCTGCACTAGCAGAGGTGCCTCCACGACCTCCAGGTCCATTTTACCGGACTTCGTGAATGCGGGGACGCTATTTTATGCGGTTACTGGACATAGGTCACTACCTATGTCCAGCTACATAAAGGTAACTCTGAACATAGGCATGTTTGATAGGCATGTTTGGCATCAAACATGTTGGAATCATACCCCAAAGCATTTGCAAGCATGGGTTGTATGATTCCATGCACTCTGGGGGCTCCTTAGAGGCCCCCAGTATTACCATACCAGCCTTCTAAGGTTTCCCAAGCAGCCCCAGCTGCTGCCACCTCTCAGACAGGTTTCTGCTCTCCTGTTGCTTGAGCAGCTCAAGCCCAGGAAGGCAGAACAAAGGATTTCCATTGGGAGAGGGGTATTACACCCTCTCCCTTTGGAAATAGGTGTTATAGGCTTGGGAGGGGTAGCCTCCCCAAGCCTCTGGAAATGCTTTGAAGGGCACAGATGGTGCCCTCCTTGTATAATCCAGTCTACACCGGTTCAAGGACCCCCAGTCTCTGTTCTGGCATGAAACCAGACAAAGGAAAAGGGAGTGACCACTCCCCTGTCCATCACCAACCTTGGGGAGGTGCTCAGAGCTACTCCAGAGGGTCCCTGAGTTTTTCCATCTTGAATCCCAAGTTGGCAGGGCACTCTGGGAGCATCTGAGAGGCCAGTGCTAGCAGGTGGCATCACAGCCCTCCCCTGATAGGTGCTTACCTGTTAGCTGAACAATCCGCCTTTCAGGGCCATTTAGGGTCTCTCTCTTGGGTGGTTCTTCAGATTTGGATTGCAAGACTTCAGCAGGAATCCTCTGCATCCTTTACTTCACCTTATTACTGACGAAACTAATTCTGAACCCTCCAGGAACTCTACAACTGTCTTCAGCCTGTACCAGAAGAACAAAGGAATCTCCCTTGGGATGAAGAAGTCACTCCCCTGCTTCAGCAGGCACCTCTCTGCAACAACGACCCGACCGGTTGTGTGGGACCCCTCTCCTGATGAGCAGCATGGATCCTGCATCATGGGTGGTGGACTGAAGTGGTCCAGACGGTCAATCAATCAATCAATCAAAAAAGGTGTAGAGCTCGCTACTCACCCGTGAGGGTCTCAAGGCGCTGAGGGAGGGAAAACAGGGGGGGGGGGACAGGGTGGGTCACTGATCGAACAACCATGTCTTGAGGTTCTTTCTGAAAACCAGTAGGTCTTTGGTTTTGCGAAGGTCGTGGAGAGGGAGTTCCAGGTTTTGGGGGTGAGGTAGGAGAAAGACCTGCCTCCTGTGGTGGTGCGTTGGATGTGGGGGACTGTGGCTAGGGCGAGGTCGGCTGATTGGAGGTTGCGTGTGGGAGTGTGGAAGTTAACTCTTTCATTGAGGTAGGCTGGGCCGGTGTTGTGGAGGGATTTGTGTGCGTAGATGAGGATCTTGAATGTGATTCTCTTGTCTATGGGGAGCCGGTGAAGGGTTTTGAGGTGTGGTGAGATTCGTTCGTGGAGGGGGAGGCCACGGACGAGGCGTGCGGCTGTGTTCTGGATTCTCTGGAGTTTGCGTTTGAGTTTGAGTGTGGTGCCGGCGTAGAGGGCGATATCGTAGTCCAGTCTGCTGCTGATGAGTGCGTGGGTGACTGTCTTTCTGGTTTCTGGGGGAATCCATTTAAAGGATTTTTTTAGAGTGCAGAGTGTGTGGAAGCAGGAGGAGGTTAGAGCATTGGTTTACTGTGTCATGGAGAGGGAGGGGTCGAGGATGATGCTGAGGTTGCGTGGGTGAGGGGCCTAGGGCGGTGGGCCACCAGGAGTCATCCCATGTGGTTTTGTTGGGGCCGAAGATGATGATCTCGGTTTTGTTTGATTTGAGCTTGAGGTGGTTAGTGGTCATCCAGTTGGCGGTGTCGAGGAGAGCGGCGTGTAGGTTTGTTTTGGCAGTGGTGGGGGTGAGGGAGAGGATGAGTTGGGTGTCATCTGCATAGGAGAGGATAGTGATTCCGTGTGCTCGAAGGATGTTGGCTAGGGGGATCATGTAGATGTTGAAGAGTGTGGGACTGAGGGAGGACCCTTTTGGGACTCCGCAGGTGATCTTGGTAGTGTTGGAGTGGAAGGGCGGAAGGTGGACTCTCTGGGTCCGGTCGGTGAGGAAGGAGGTGAGCCAGTCTAAGGCTTTGTGGCAAATTCCTATGTTGTGGAGGCGTGTGCGGAGTGTGTGGTAGCAGACGGTGTCAAAGGCTGCAGAGAGGTCTAGGAGGGTGAGTGTGACAGTCTCGCCTTTGTCGACTTTGGTCCTGATATCGTCAGTGCATGCGATGAGGGCGGTTTCTGTGCTGTGGTTCTTGCGGAAACCAGATTGTGAGGGGTTAAGAGTGTTGTTTGCTTCGAGTAAGTGGGATAGTCGGGTGTTGACTAATTTCTCTGCAACCTTGGCGGGGAAAGGGAGGAGGGAGATGGGGCGGTAGTTGGAGAGGATCTCTGGGTCGGCTTGTTTTTTTTTTAGGAGAGCGGTGATTTCCGCGTGCTTCCAGGGGTCTGGGTCCTGCCTTCCAACTGTACAACTTTGGTGGAGGTAAGAGCTTGCATCCCTACGCAACACAGTACCCCCGTGGACTGCATGTTTTGCCGTTGTCAAGGCTTGTTGCCATCCTTCCACAAAGTTCTTCATGCACCGTGCAGCTCCGCCCCCCAGCATTCCTTCCTGCGACCCACAGCTTCGTGCGTGGTTCTGCGGCGGCGTAGGACCCTTGTTTTAGTGCTGTGTAGGCCTTGTTTTGCAGCTTCTTTGTCCCCGTGCTATGGGACTCCTGTGCACACTGCCTGGTCTTCTAGGTCTCTCTGAGTTGCTTAGAGGCCCCTCTGACTACCTCTCCTGGGTAGAGTCCACCAGGTCCCTCTTGGTCCCGGGCAGTGTTATTTTCCACTAACCGCAAGCTTTGTGTGTGTCAAGGCTTGTTGGTGGAATCCACAAATGCAAACCGGACTGCAATCATCCATCTGGCGTGGGACATCATCTGCACCAACCACGAACCCGCCTCCGTCTTCTTGGGTGCAGTCCTGACTGTTGTTCTTCATCCGTGGTTCTTCTTTTGCACTGTCATCTGGGTTAGCAGGGGCTCCTGTTCTCCCTGGACTCTTCTGTGCTTCTTGGACTTGGTCCCCTTCTTCCACAGGTCTTCAGGTCCAGGAATCCATTGTTGGTGCCTTGCAGTCTCTTCGGGTTCTCGCATAATCTTCTTTCTCATGTTCTTTTGTGTTCTAGGAAACTTACTGTGATTTACTTGTGCTTTCCTGGGCTCTGGGGTGAGTACTATTACTTACCTTTGGTGTTTTCTAATACTCCCAGCACCCCTCTACACACTACACTTGCCTAGGTGGTAAACCGACATTCACATTCCACTTTCTTAGTATATGGTTTGTGTTTCCCCAGGCCCATTTCTAACTATTGTGATTTTCACTATTTTCACTGTTTTGTGTTTTTGCACCTGATTTTGCATACTAGTGGATATAATTTATGTATTACTTACCTCCTAAGGGAGTATAGTCTCTATGTTATTTTTGGCATTTGTGTCACCAAATGAAGTACCTTTATTTTTGTAATACTGAGTATTTTCTTTCATGTGTGTGAGTATTGTGTGACTACAGTGGTAATGCATGAGCTTTGCATGTCTCCTAGTTAGGCCTTGGCTGCTCATCCACACTACCCCTAGAGAGCCTGGCTTCTAGACACTGTCTACATTTCACTAATAAGGGATAACTGGACCTGCTATAATGTGTAAGTACCCTACATACCCACTACAAACCAAGCCAGCCCTCCCAAGTATTGGCACGTGTTTCCACAAGCCCGCCCCCCCACTGCTCTTCAGGAACCCCTTGAGCCCTTAGTGCAACTTCATAGGCAGAAAACCACTTATCAGTGTCATCTCCCATCACATAACCTGGCACCACATCCTTGGGTATACAAACCTTCTTGTCTCCAGCAGGTCCTCTATGTATGCTGCCACCATCACTGCTGGGCTTAGACTGCCTAGTCTTGATCTCCAGCTCTTTCAGACTCAGTTCATGAGCTAAGATCATTTTATTTTCTGCCAAGGCTGTAGGAAAGTACCATCTTGCCTGGCATGTAACCCCCATTATTACTTGTGTGTCAGTTTGTTTTGCCTGTCTCATTGGGATCCAGCTAGCCAGGACCCCATTGCTCATAGTTGTGGCCTGAATGTGTTCCCTTTGTGGTGCCTAACTGTGTCACTGACCAGAACCTCAGTGCTTATGCTCTCGCTGTCTTTAAAATTGTCACTGCAGGCTAGTGACCATTTTTACCAATTCTGATTGGCACACTGGAACACTCTTATAATTCCCTAGTATATGGTACCTAGGTACCCAGGGTATTGGGGTTCCAGGAGATAACATCCACGTTATTTCACAGCCATTTTACACTGCACTTAAGTAACTTATAAGTCACCTATATGTCTAACCCTCAATTAGTGAAGGTTAGGTGCAAAGTTACTAAGTGTGAGGGCACCCTGGCACTAGCCAAGGTGCCCCCACATAGTTCAGGGCAATTTCCCTGGACTCTGTGAGTGCGGGAACACCATTGCACGTGTGCACTACATATAGGTCAATACCTATATGTAGCTTCACAATGGTAATTCCAAATATGGCCATGTAACATGTCTAAGAACATGGAATTGTCCCCCCATGCCAAATCTGGTATTGGGGTGCCAATCCTATGCATCCCCGGGGCTCCAGCATGGACCCCGGGTACTGCCAAACCAGCTCTCTGGGGTTTTCACTGCAGCTACCGCTGCTGTCAACCCACAGACAGGCTTCTGCCCTCCTGGGGTCTGGGCAACCCAGTCCCAGGAAGGAAGAACAAAGAATTTCCTCTGAGAGAGGGTGTTACACCCTCTCCCTTTGGAAATAGGTGTTAAGGGCTGGGGAGGAGTAGTCTCCCCCAGCCTCTGGAAATGCTTTGAAGGGCACAGACGGTGCCCTCCTTGCATAAGCCAGTCTACACCGGTCCAGGGATCCCCCAGCCCCTGCTCTGGCTCAAAACTGGACAAAGGAAAGGGGGTTGACCACTCCCCAGGGGTGGTGCTCAGAGCTCCTCCAGTGTGTCCCAGACCTCTGCCATCTTGAATGCAGAGTTGTGAGGGCACAATGGAGGCCTCTGAGTGGCCAGTGCCAGCAGGTGGCGTCCGAGACCCCTCCTGATAGATGCTTACCTGGCTAGGTGGCCAATCCTCCTATGAGGGCTATTTAGGGTCTCTCCTGTGGGCTGCTCTTCAGATAACAAATGCAAGAGCTCACCAGAGTTCCTCTGCATCTCCCTCTTCGACTTCTGCCAAGGATCGACCGCTGACTTCTCCAGGACGCCTGCAAAACTGCAACAAAGTAGCAAGAAGACTACCAGCGACATTGTAGCTCCTAATCCTGCTGACTTTCTCGACTGTTTCCTGATGGTGCATGCTCTGGGGGCTGTCTGCCTTCACCCTGCACTGGAAGCCAAGATGAAATCTCCTGTGGGTCGACAGAATCTTCCCCCTGCTAACGCAGGCACCAAACTTCTGCTTCACCGGTCCTCTGGGTCCCCTCTCATCTTGACGAACGTGGTCCCTGGAACACAGGAGCTGGATCCAAGTGACCCCGACAGTCCAGTGGTCCATCTGTCCAAATCTGGTGGAGGTACGTCCTTGCCTCCCCACGCCAGACAGTAATCCTGTGTACTGCGTGAACTGCAGCTGCTAGGGCTTCTGTGCACTTTTGCAAGAAATCCTCAGTGCACAGCATAGCCCATGTCCTCAGCACTCCATCCTGCATTGCTCAACTCGCTGAGTTGACCACCGGCTTCGTAGGACCCTCCTTTGTAGTGTTGAGACGACCGCCATGCTCAGTTTTCTTGAACCTGTGTTCAAGTACTTCTGCGGGTGCTGCCTGCTTCTGTGTGGGCTCTCTGTGTTGCTGAGCGCCCCCTCTGTCTCCTCCTCCAAGTGGCAACCTCCTGGTCCTTCCTGGGCCTGGGCAGCACCCATTTTCTTAAACAATGACCTTTGCAGCTAGCAAGGCTTGTTTGCCGTCTTTCTGCGTGGAAACAACTCTGCATCCTCTAGCACGCCGTGGGACATCTTCTGTGCAGAGGAGAAGTTCCTGGCATCTTCCGTTGTTGCAGAAGCTTCAGCTTCTTCCATCCGGAGGCAGCCATTTTGCACCTTCATCCGGGGTTTAGTGGGCTCCTGCCCCCCCTGGACACTTTCGTGACTCTTGGACTTGGTCCCCTTCCTTTACAGGTCCTCAGGTCCAGGAATCCGTCTTCAGTGCTTTGCAGTCAGTTGTGGTCTTTGCAGAATCTCCTATCACAACTATAGTGTGTTTCTGGGGAAGTAGGGTCAATCAATTTACTCCTACTTTTCAGGGTCTTGGGGTGGGGTATCTTGGACACCCTTAGTGTTTTCTTACACTCCCAGCGACCCTCTACACACTACACTAGCCTGGGGTCCCTAAGTGGTTCGCATTCCACTTTCTTAGTATATGGTTTGTGTTGTCCCTAGGCCTATTGCATCCTATTGTATTCTACAGTGTTTGCACTATTTTTCTAACTGTTTACTTACCTGATTTTGGTTTGTGTGTATAGTTTGTGTATTTTACTTACCTCCTAAGGGAGTATATCCTCTGAGATATTTTTGGCACATTGTCACTAAAATAAAGTACCTTTATTTCTAGTAACTCTGAGTAGTGTGATTCTTATGATATAGTGCTATATGATATAAGTGGTATAGTAGGAGCTTTGCATGTCTCCTAGTTCAGCCTAAGCTGCTAGAACACTACTAATCTACTGATAAGGGATAACTGGACCGTGCAAAAGGTATAAGTATCATCAGGTACCCACTATAAGCCAGGCTAGCCCCTACAAAGGCTCTCTCAGCCTCAGCTCTCCTCTTCTCTGCCTCTATTTTTAATCTTGCCAACTGTAGTTGAAATTCTCTTTCCTCCCTCCTTTCCTCTGCGGTTGGGCCATGATGGGAGACACTGTTTTGAGGTCTCCCAGGAGGAACAAAATCAGGGGAGTCTCCCCTCATTACTGCTGGTAAATCCTCTGGAGAGCCATCCACTTCCTCTGCCAACTCAACATGCTCTTGTGAGCAGTGCTTCTGCCCAGGCACTTTTGGTGCTCTGCCGTCTTGGAGACACCCTTCGGCTGGTTGACGGTATAAGTCTCCAGGACCCAGGCAGAGACATGGTGTGTAGGATTAGATTAGAAAATGTCAAGCAGGGAAATTTGAAGCAAAATGAAACAAATCAAAAAACGATCTTTGACTGTGGGTGGGTAGTGTGCACATAGCTATTGTATGGCACTGCACAAACACAAGTCCTATCCTCACCGCTGATCACCAATGTTAGAAAAGGGCTCTCTAGTTGGCAGAGGTATACACCCTTGTCCAAGTAGGGACCACAATCCTAGTAAGGGTAAGTCACAACATAATCCAAATTATCCTGTGCCCACCCTCCGGTAGCTGGGCACTGAGCAGTCAGGCTTAACTTAGAAGGCAATGTGTAAAGTATTTGTGCAGAAATTATACCATACACACAATGAAAACACCACAGAAAGACACCACATAGGTTTAGAAAAATAGAGAATATTTATCTGAATAAAATATTGTTTAAATGAGGAAACTCCAATGTACACAAGCAAAGTTATGAATTTTAAAAGATTAAATGCAATGAAAGCACCTAAAACACATTAGCTCCAACTGGGGGTATCATTGCGGCATTGAGGGAGTCGTTCCCAAAAATCTAACACCACTAGTGACGGTCACGGAGTCACACGGACCCCCAGGTACAGTACCTTTTGACGAAGAACATGGATGTCGCACGGAGTCAGAAAGAGGCATCACTGGAGTCGGTGCGGCGTCAGTCCCTCATAACTTCAGAGGAAAGAGGCGTTGGTTCCACGCTGCGAAGCAGGTGGAGGTGAGGTGTCGGTTCCATCCGGATGCAGGGGGAAATGATGCGGCATCGCCCACGATACATCAATTCGTTATGACTGGGGGGAGCTTCCGGTCCATCAGGACGTGATGTGTCAACTTCGCAGTGTTGCGATGATCCTGAGTGACGTCAGCGGAGTCGCAGCAACATCGGACTTACGTTGCAGGCCGCGGTCGTTGCGTGCAGCAAAGTCCATGGAGTGGGAGCAGACTGCAGCGTCGCTGAAGTTGTTCCGGAGTCACTGGAGTTGGGTGCTAGCAAAAAGCTAGTAGTTTAAACAGGCATCATCTGTTTCTGGAAGGCTCTCTCCATTTCATGGCCTGGAGGATTACTAGGAATGTTGGAAAGTCCCGGGTATTTCACAACAAGCTGCATCATTGCTCGCCAAAGCCTGGGCAGACAGTAACAACAGGAGATCTCGTTCGGCCAAGTCTTGATGTTTGGGCTTGTGTCATCAACGACGACTGGGTCCTGTGGGGGCAGAAGTTGTCCACATCTTTAATTTTCCTGCCTCCTTGGCCTCTGAAGGTTTGGCATATAGTTCCATTAATACCTTTAGGTCTGCCATTTTGGCTGGTCATTCTCAGATTGAGGGGCACCAGGTGAGGAACACCCCGTAGTATGTAAACACCTGAGGGGTGTTAGATTGTGTCTTCCCCCAGGCCGCGGTATTATACTTTATGGGATGTCAATGAGGTCTTGAGCCGTTTCAAATCAGGCTGGCGAACAAATACCTGTCACGAAAACAGATGTCAGCAAAATTAGCCATATTGTGCCTGACATCTTGTTACAGAGTCTCAGACGTGCAAGCACTGAACATAACAGGTAGAGTATTCAGTCTGGATGGAGTGACCTTTCATATTTTGAGAAGGATAAAGTGTAACTCAAGAACTGCTTCTTATCCTAGATTCCCAGATGTTCACAATTTCTATGTGGTCAAATCAATCAAAGCTTCTGAATCTATGACAGAGGATCTTCGTCCTCACGGGGAAAGTCAACTACTCACTGCTCTCACAAAACCTCATAGAGCAGTTTCCTCTCCTACGATCACAAGGTGGGTCAGATAGGTCATGCAGGAGGCTGGCCTTGATTTTTCAGTTTTCTGACCTCATTCCGTGATAGGGGCCATGCCATCTAAAGTTGTTTCTCTAAGAGCCTGCTTGGAAGATATTCTCAACGTGGCAGACTGGTCCTCAGACTCTGCTTTTAAGAAATTTTATTTTAAACCAGTCCAAAGCATAGCATCACTTGTGGTGGAGAAGCTTCAAACCACCCTGATCTTTGCCTCCGGTCCTGACAGAAAGAAACATTTTCAAGCTATTGTAACAGAAAGTTTCAATTCTGTTAAGGATACCGAGGCAAGGATCAGCCTACCCTTAACATGTTTTTTTTCTTCCCACTCAATTTAAGAAAAGTATGAGTTACGTTTTTCTTACAATATTACACAAGTTACATGTAAGTACTGGATTACTTTAATGCTTAATGTTATCGTCTTATACTAGGATTATAACAGTTGTCTTTTTAGGCGAGCCTAGAAAGCTGCGGTGGGAGTGTGGGATGGGATAGAGAAGAAGCAAGAAGAGGCACAGCAAAGCTTGAATAATGCCCAGAGACTCTAAACTGCTCTCTACTGAGTGTAGTACTGCTTTTGAGTATGTATTTGAGTAATTTTCTTTCTTGTAAAGACACAGAGTTGGATGGATATTCCATTCTTGAATTGCTGGGTGTTGAGTTCTGAGCTCGAGCATCCCCACACCACTTCCCCAATAAGCCTCTGAAAGATTGCCAATGCTACCACTGAGAGTCAGGTGTGAAAGGTGTTGTACTTGGTCTAGTTTGAAAAGCCATAACAGGACAGGCCCTGGAACAGAGATAAACAACGTCAACCCCCACAGGAGAGGCCCAACCCTCATCCATAATGTATTCTGACAAACATTGCAAACTATCAAGGTCGTAGGCATAGAAACTGAAGAAACACTTGATAGGCCAAACAGAAGTTTCCAACTGACTGAAATAGCCTATTCTGGGATGTTATAGTACAGATCTTCATGAGCGATGCATCCTACAAGAATCAATGCACACAATTAGTATTTTAGTTTGAAACACAAAACAAACAACACAAAACATGTGGCAAGACAAAAAAAGAAGTTACTGACTTGTCCTCGTTCTCCATCATAGGTTTTTGAATTTTGAATGAAGACGTGCTAGAATATCACAGCCCAGGAGTAGGATCTCAAAATATGATAAAATTGAGAAATGATGTGCTTATTAAATTTATTTAACAGAGAAAACACCTTAACATCTCTATCTGTAGGCAGATGTTTCTATTTTCCTTTTGGTGAATAACCACCACTGCAGATCTTTTGTAGTCTCCTCTGAAATCTGAACATGGTTGGATAGGTCCCCTTGAAGTTGGGCCCACTGGTCCTGCAGATCCCACTACAGAGCTCTCATATGCCACTTGGTGTGCTCGACCAGCAGGATGCAGGCTATCAGATCCAGCAGCCCCACAGTTCACTTCACTGAAACCCAGGACTGATGCTGAAAGTTCAGGATCATAGCCTGAAAATCCTGAGCTCTTTTTCCTAGGAATAAGGCACGAAACCGAACCATGTCCAAAATGGCTCAGATGAAGAGGAGGATTTGAGGAATCATCAAGTGTGACTTTGGCACACCAATAGTGAACCCCAAAGATGAAAGGAGGTTCACCGTGGTCTGGAGGTCTTTGATGACTGCCTCGGCTGAGCCTGCCTCAACAACATCTCGTCGAGATGGGGGAAGATTGGCACTCCTGACCTCCAAAGATGTGCCATCACTTTCGTGAACACCGGAGGGGCATTGGTGAGACCAAAGGAGAACACAGTGAACTGAAATTGCCCCTCTCCCACTACAAATTGCAGGTAGCATTAATGTGCTAATAGCACGGATATATAGAAATAGGCCTCCTGCAGGTCCAACACTACTTACTATTCAGTATCCAGGGTCGAGGGTATGCAAGATCTGGGTCAGGGTGCGCATTTTCAACTCTCCTTCTGGCAGAAGATGTTGAGAGGGTGCAGGTCTAGAAAAAGGTGAAGCCCTCCATCCTTGATGAGCACCAAAAAGTAGCAGGAATAAAAACCACATTTTGCTTCTGGCACCGGCACCCTCTCCCATAGCCCTTTGGCCAAAGAGGTTTGCCCTTCTGCCACAAAATGGAGAGATGGTCCTCCGTCAGTCACTGAGAAGAGAAAAAAGGGTAAGGGATATCCCTTCCGAAGAATCTTTCTGTAGGACCCACTTGTTATGACATGATTGCTTGCCAGCCCGGTATGAATCTGTGGATTCTACCATCTACAGAGTGGCAGTGTCCATGCAAGGGCATGCTAAGAAGGTTCAACTGGTGGAGCTGAAGAGGCGGTGGTAAGCTGGGTAGTGCGTTGACCTTGGCTGCGGAGGTGGTCGGCACTACAGCCGCTACAGTGAAACTGCAGGGTGCCCTGTAGAGTTTGGGCATGTTAGCAAGTACGGATGTCTTGACTAAAGAAGCAAAAGGAGTGATGGAACTGTTGTGGTTGGTGAGATGGAGAGAAATGGCCCAGAGAGTGAGCAGTAGCCCCACTCTCTTTAAAATGGTGGGGAGGAGAATCTGCTCGCCCCCGATCAGGTGAGTCCCATCAAAAGGCATGTCGATCAGGGAGGACTAGACATCCCGGAGGACACAGTTGATGGCAGCCACGCATGGAATCGGTTGTGTCCAAAACACAATGTATCATTAACTTGCCATCATCAAGACTATCTTAAAATGCCTGGGACAGCACATGGCAAAGATCTTCAGTCACACAGGTGAGGACGTGGTTCGCCAAATCCCAAAAGAGGTGTGAGCAACGTCCCAATAAACAGCTGGTGATAACAGATCAAAGGGACAAGCTGGAAAAAGAACCTACATGCTTGCCAAATGTTTCCACTTGCTCAGATTCCCTATTAGGGAGAGAGGTGGAAAATGTGTTAGGATCAGAGTGCGTGTTGAATATCCTGCACCACTAGGCTTTCTGGCGAGGGATCCTGCGAAAGAAAAGCCAAATCGCCAGGGGCATAGCAACAGCGTCTGACACTTTGTCAGTTGACTGGGGACCAGAGGAAGGTTTGGCCCAAGCACCCAACAATGTATCCATTAGAGCCTCATTAAAGGCAAGAAGGAGCACAGACGAAGTTTGCACTGGTTGAAGGACTTCCATCAAGAGACTGGTTTTAACCTCCAAAGTTGGGGGCTGGAATTCAAGAACTAACACTGTCCTATGCATCATTATGGCATTGGAAGCGCATTTCTCTGTGGCTGGTCCGGGGAGACGAGGCTGGTCCAGGGGAGGAAAAAAAGAACCATCTCTGGGGAGCTATTGAGGCCACTTTCGTCATGTAAGGCCTAGTACTGGTTATTAAGTTGGTAGGACTGAGCAAACTCATCACTTGGGTCACAGTCATTATCCGAGTCAGTCCCACAAAAAAGGAATGGAGAGAATATTGCGCCTGTGGTAATTCAAGTGTGGGAAGAAGAGACTCTGGCGGGTTTGGGCACCATGTTGGTCGAGGTCGGACCATTATCGATTCTGCATCTTAGAGAACAATCAGAGCCACTTCTTTAGGCGGTGAAGTCAGCATCGATGTGCCTGGGTCTGGAATCATAAGTGGTGCCAGCAGAGAAGTCAGAACAAGAGCAGGAGGCAAGACAAATGTATAGGGTCCAGCTGGTGCCAAGGGCGAGCCTGCAGCGTGTATCCCACATGGAAGGCCTTTCGGCTCCTTGGGGACTGAGACACACCAAGGGCAGTTGGCAGGGTTCAAAAGAGCTGGAGCAGGGGTGTGTGGAACTCTTCAATTTGATGAGGCATGGCTGGAGGCCCTGGAAACTCAAGTTTGGCCAGAACCAGCTGACGGATTGGCTCCGAAGTTGGTTCAATGCGAGAGAAGGTCTGAAGAACGAGTTACTTACCTTCGGTAACGACTTTTCTGGTGGATACATTAGCTACCTGTGGATTCCTCACCTAATGAATACTCCCATTGCGCCAGCATTCGACGGAAATCTTCTTCCTAGCTTCTGCACGTCGACGAGGACGTCACATTTGCCCACGCGACGCCGTCTGACGTCATACAGGCAATAAGAGGTCCTCGCCGACGTGCCGACGTCAGTACCAACATTTTTTACGTGCCTGAGAATAATAATCCATTGAGATGAAAGAACAATAGCAATATTTAATGACATTGCAAACAACACATCATTGTGAGAAGTCGGTCTACTAATTTATTTATTTTTTTATTTTTTTTAAAACAAGTAAATAAATATAGAAACTATATATATATAAAACAAATATATATATATATATATATATACTCATATATACATAACCTATACCAATCCTCAAAACCAAGAGGAGCACACTAAAGAATTACTTGGTTAGGCCAAACAGGCAACGGGGAGGCGGGTGGGACCGTGAGGAATTCACAGGTAGGTAATGTATCCACCAGAAAAGTCGTAACCGAAGGTAAGTAACTCGTTCTTCTGATGGATACAACTACCTGTGGATTCCTCACCTAATGAATAGAGTCCCAAAGCAGTACCGCACTCGGTGGTGGGTGCCTAAATGGTCAAACCAAGAAATCCTGCAGCACTGACCGTGCAAAATGGCCGTCCCTTCTGACCTCAGAGTCCAAACAGTAATGTTTCGCAAAAGTGTGAAGGGACGACCAAGTTGTGGCCTTGCAGATGTCGACCACAGGAACACCTCTGGCCAAGGCCGAAGTGGCCGACTTAGCTCTGGTGGAATGAGCTCTAATACCATCAGGAGGATTCTTCTTTGCTAAAGAGTAACACATTTTAATGCAAAGAACAACCCACCTGGAGAGTGTTCTCTTGTGGACTGCCTTTCCTCTCCTCTTTCCCACGTAGCCGATGAAAAGCTGATCCTCCAGCCTGAAATCCTTTGTCCTGTCTATGTAAAAGCTTAGCGCCCTCTTTGGGTCCAAGCAGTGTAGTCTCTCTTCTTCCTTTGAAGGATGAGGCGGAGGATAAAACGTGGACAGAGTAATTGTCTGGGTCAAATGAAAGGGTGAAACAACCTTCGGAAGGAAAGCAGCCTTGGTCCTCAACACCACCTTATCCCCATAAAAAGTTGTATAAGGGGGTTTTACCGATAAAGCCTGCAACTCACTCACTCTCCTTGCAGAAGTTATAGCAACCAGGAAAACTGTTTTAAGAACTAACAATCTTAAGGGGCAAGAATGCATAGGCTCAAAAGGGGACCCCATAAGGAAAGTTAGGACCAAGGACAAATCCCATTGAGGCATAACGAAAGGATTTGGAGGAAATTTATTCATAAGGCCCTTCAAGAATCTAAGTACTATAGGAGATTTAAATAACGAAGGCTGGTCTGGAAGACAAATGAAGGCTGACAAAGCAGACAAGTAACCCTTAACAGTAGCCACTGCACAACCCCTCTGTGCTAAAGACAAAGCAAAAGATAAAACGTCTGACAAATGAGCACGTAAGGGATCAATCGGTCTCTCTCCACACCATACCACAAATTTAGACCACCTATTAGCGTAGATAGATTTAGTGGAGTGTCGCCTGGCCGCTAAGATAACATCCACTACATCAGGCGGAGAGAAAAGGAACTCAGGTTGCCCCGCTCAATCTCCAGGCATGAAGGTGCAGACTCTGGAGGTTGGGGTGTAAAACCTGCCCCTGCGACTGCGAGAGGAGGTCTGCCCTGAGAGGGAGACGGAGCGGAGGGCACAGTGAGAGTTGGAGAAGGTCGGAATACCACACCCTCCTTGGCCAATCCGGAGCAATTAAGATTACCTGGGCCCGGTCTTGGCGAATTTTCCTCAACACTCAAGGGATCAAGGGTATGGGGGGAAACGCGCAAAGCAACTGGTCGCACCATGTCCTCTGAAACGTGTCCCCCAACGCTCCTTGCACCGGATACTGGAGGCTGCAGAATAACAGGCAGTGCGAGTTCTCCCGGGTGGCAAACAGATCTATGCGAGGAAACCCCCACATCTGGAAGATTAAACGGACTTGATCTGGATGGAGACGCCACTCGTGGTCGGCCGAGAAATGGCGACTGAGATTGTCCGCACGTACATTCAAGACTCCGGCCAGATGATTTGCTACCAAGCAAATCTGATGGTCCTTTGCCCAGGACCATAGTCGAAGAGCTTCTCTGCAGAGAAGGTACGACCCCACTCCTCCCTGTTTGTTTATATACCACATCGCAGTAGTATTGTCCGTCAGGACCTGAACCGACTGACCGCGAAGGGATGGGAGGAAGGCCTTGAGAGCCAGCCGTACAGCCCGTAACTCTAACAGATTGATATGAAACATCTGCTCCTCTGGAGACCAAAGCCCTTTGATCTCCAGGTCCCCCAGATTGGCTCCCCACCCTAGAGTGGAAGCATCCGTTATGACCGTGGTCACTGGTGGAGGCTGCGTGAACGGCCTTCCCTGGGAAAGATTGTCGTCCGCAATCCACCACTTCAAATCCGTGGCAGCATCTCTGGAGACCTTGACAGAACCTTCGAGATCTCCTTTGTGTTGAGACCACTGCCTTCGGAGGCACCACTGAAGAGCCCTCATGTGCCAGCGAGCATTCGTGACCAACAGTATGCAGGAGGCAAACAGACCGAGCAGACGTAGGACCTTGAGGACTGGAATGACCGCTCCACTTTGAAACATTGGAACCAACGCCTGAATGTCTTGCATCCGCTGAGGCGGAGGAAAGGCTCGATTCAATGTTGTATCCAGTACTGCCCCTATGAACAGAAGGCGCTGAGAGGGCTCTAGGTGAGATTTGGGCACGTTCACCGAAAAGCCCAAGTCGAACAACAACTGGGTTGTCGACTGCAGATGATGCAACACAAGCTCCGGGGACTTGGCTTTGATCAACCAGTCGTCCAGGTAAGGAAATACCACTATCCCCCTCCTTCTGAGCTCTGCCGCAACCACCGACATCACCTTTGTGAAGACTCGAGGTGCTGAAGTAAGACCAAACGGGAGGACCGCAAACTGATAGTGCTGCGACCCTACCACAAACCGGAGATACTACCTGTGCGACTTGAGTATCGGGATATGAAAATAAGCATCCTGCAAGTCGACAGACACCATCCAATCTCCCTTGTTCAACGCCAAAAGCACCTGAGCTAGGGTCAGCATCTTGAACTTTTCCTGTTTGAGGAACCAATTCAAAATCCTCAGGTCCAGGATTGGTCTCAACCGACCATCCTTCTTGGGAATCAGGAAGTACCTTGAATAACAACCTTGACCCTTTTCCTGCTCTGGAACCAACTCCACCGCGCCCTTTAAAAGGAGGACTTGAACCTCCTGTTCTAACAACAGGAGGTGTTCTTCTGAACAATAAGATGGGCGGGGTGGGATGGGGGGCGGAAACTCCCGAAAGGGAAGGGTGTAGCCTTTTCTCACAATGCTGGTAACCCAGGCGTCTGATGTGATGACCTCCCACTTGTGAAGAAAATACAGTAACCTTCCCCCTACAGGAGAGGAGTGAGTGGGAATTGGTGGAAGCCTAAGGCTGCTTCCCATGCTGCACCCCTCCAGAGGAAGAGGAAGAGGCAGAGTGCTGCTGAGAGGCTCCCCTGGTACGGACCCTACCCCTCCCTCTAAAAGATCTATAGGAGAGAGAAGAGGTAGGCTGCTGGAATTTCCCCCGAAAGGAGGAGGAGGATGAGCCATGACCAAATCCTCGAAACCTCCTAAAAAATCTGGAGGAGGCAGAAGAAGTGGCTTGCAATCCTAACGACTTGGCCGTGGCCCTGCTCTCCTTAAACCTCTCCAAGGCCGAATCTGCCTTGGCACCAAAGAGCTTGTCCCCATCAAAAGGGAGGTCCAGCAGGGTCGACTGTACATCTGATGAAAACCCTGAGTTACGAAGCCAAGCCTGCCTTCTCGTAACTACAGCCGTGCCCATCGCTCTAGCCACAGAGTCAGTTGTATCCAACCCAGATTGGATAACCTGGGTTGCAGCAGCTTGAGCATCCGACACGAGATTCAACAGCCCTTGAGGAACCTCTGTATGCGTAGATGTAATTTCGTCCATCAGAGCATAAATGTACCTCCCTAAAATACACGTAGCATTGGTGGACTTTAATGCCATACTACATGACGAGAACACTTTTTTGGATTGCATGTCCATCTTCTTGGAGTCTCTATCAGATGGCACAGATGGAAAAGACCCAGGCGCAGACCTTGCGGAGCAGGAAGCCTGGACCACCAAGCTTTCAGGCGTTGGGTGTCTGGTAAGAAAGCCAGGGTCAGCCGGTGCAGCCCGATACCTCCTGGCCACAGACCTATTGACAGCCGAAGAAGACACCGGCTTCTTCCAGACCTCCAACACAGGTTCCAGCAGCGCCTCGTTGAACGGCAAAAGACGTTCTGCTGATGTAGAGGCCGGATGCAACACCTCTGTCAGCAGATTCTGCTTCGCCTCAGTCACCGGCAAAGGCAGTTCCAAGAAGTTAGCTGCCTTCCTTATAACAGCATGAAAAGTGGCTGCCTCTTCCGTATACTCCCCTGGAGATGACAAATCCCACTCAGGGGAAGTATCAAGGCCACTAGCCGTGTCCAGCCCATGAATACCCTCACCAGAGTCCTCAATCTCTCCTTCCTCCAGGTTTTGCTGATACTCCTGTTCTTCCAGGAGACGGAGAGCACGTCTCCTCGAGTACAGCCTCTCCTCAATCCTCGGCGTCGACATGGCGTCAGCAGATGTCGAAGAACGATGCCGATCTCCGGATCCGTCCGCGTCGGGTCAACAGGCGCCACAGGCAGCTTCGGCGCCGAACCAGGAGTCAGATGGAGAGAAGACTGCTTCGGAGTCGCAGAAGGCCTAGACGGCATCACTGTCCGAAACACCGAAGCCGCTGGAGTCGAAACTCCTGGAGCCGAAGTCTCTGGAGCCACCGGAGCCGACACCGGCGCCGAGCCCACGTTCCACAGGGGGAGAAAGGACATAAAGGGTGCTGGTCGCAGCGGAGCCGGAGCACCCATGTTAAAAGCCAAAGGACCCGAAGGCCCAGCCGGTACGCCATCTGCTGAAAGATGGAAAACATTGCATTTAAAAATGCGGTATTATCGGCTCCAGGGGCCGGAAAAGCCGGATACTGGGGTGCCTGGATCGAAGGCGGCACCGACGCCGGCCTCGACGTCTGCAACGTCGGAGAGAACATTTGAGGCTGTGGAACCTCAAATACTGAAGGCGGTTGGCCCGAAGACCCGGGCGAAGTCGGTGAGGCTGGAGAAGGCAACGGCGTCGACGGATGGGGAGTGACTGTGGGACTGACCTCCCAAGTCTTCCGACGCTGAGTCAATGGCGACCTCGACCGAGACCTCTCTTTACTCGACCGGCGCCGTGATTCTCGACGTCTCCGGGAGTCCCGATGACGCCGATGAGTCTTCGGTGACGAGGATTTTCGATGGTGTCACTTCTCCTTTTTCTTCGACTTCGCCATAAAAAGCTTGGCCTCACGCTCCTTCAGGGCCTTCGGATTCATATGCTGACATGAATCACACATGCCAACATCATGATCGGAACTTAGACACCACAAACAGTCAGAATGTGGGTCCGTTACCGACATTTTGCCCCCACACTCACGACAGGGCTTAAAACCTGACTTCCTCTGAGACATAGTAACCTCAGAGAAAAAAGCACAGCCAAAAAACACACTGTAACCGTCGAACAGAAACAGTAGCTCCCTCGAAGATAACCGGTTTGAATGGCACGGAAAAAAGGGAACTGACGTTGGCACGTCGGCGAGGACCTCTTATTGCCTGTATGACGTTAGACGGCGTCGCGTGGGCAAATGTGACGTCCTCATCGACGTGCAGAAGCTAGGAAGAAGATTTCTGTCGAATGCTGGCGCAATGGGAGTATTCATTAGGTGAGGAATCCACAGGTAGTTGTATCCATCAGAAAAGGGCGATGCAGCCCTCTCACTTGTTCGGGAGAATGAGAGTGAGCGGAATCCTATTTTGACTTTGTGTGTTTCTTACACTTGCCTGAGAACTTGGAGTGTGATGAAGACTGACCTTTGGAACGGCTCCATCAACTCCAGGAATAGGACCATGAGCAAGCCCTGTACACGGAGCAGGACTTGGAATGGTCCTTTTGCAGAGTCTTCTTATGTTTGAAGACAGAGTTTCGCCTTGCATTTCCTGATGGCCTCAGGGTTCATTGGTGCACAGTCTCTGCTTGCCTTGGAGTTGTGACTCAACCCCAAGCCAACAGACCACCTGATGGAGATCTGTCACAAACATTTGTTTGAAGTAGTCCTCCTCAGTTTGAAACAGGTCGTTTTAAGGGAGTCACATCCCTTGGACTCTGGTGAAAATATTGAATTATCAAGGTAAATATCTCAAAGAGATGAGCTCCTGATCTGCGTCTGTTGAAATGGAAAGATAGGCCCCGCATTTCATTTATGGAGTGGAACAGCATTACTGCAGAGGTGCAAGGCACCACCTTCCAGAGAGGAGAAGTATTGATGAAAAGTTTTCAGATCCAGTCTGATGCCTGGGGAATATTCAAAAGATGAGGAATCTGAGGCTAGAAGTTAGAATAGTTAATCTCACCTCAACCAATTTATAACTGTTGGACTTTTTTACTCATGCGGGGTCATCCCCAATCTTTTTGCCTCCTATTTTTTTCTGACCTGTTGCTGTTGGCTTTTGAACTTTGAGCACTTTACCACTGCTAACCAGTGCTAAAGTGCAAATGCTCTCTGTGTAAATTATATATAATTGGTTTATCCATGATTGGCATATTTGATTTACTAGTAAGTCCCTAGTAAAGTGCACTAGAGGTGCCAGGGCCTGTAAATCAAATGCTACTAGTGGGCCTGCAGCACTGGTTGTGCCACCCACATAAGTAGCTCTGTAATCATGTTTCAGACCTACCACTGCAGTGTCTGTTCAGTTTTAACTGTAAATTCGACTTGGCAAGTGTACCCACAGTGTCAGGAGAGCTTGGGGGGGCAGCTGTAGCCAGCGTCCAACCACATCTGGTTTCTGGCAGTACCACTCCTAGTGAGGAGGTGCAGAAGTCCAGACAGAGGGTTGAGAGGGGGTTGTGGACCCCAGTGGAGAACCTTGAGGGTCAGGGGTCAGCTCTGAGAGCACAGCCCCCCAGGAATGACCTTGGTGAGACCATTTCTGGATTGGGGAGAATCTAGACTCTGTCAGATGGGCAGAGGTCAGGAGACCTGCGCCAGCCAGACTCTTGTGTGGCCCTTGGGGACGGTGTGTCCCTTGAGGGGGGTAAGTGTGCCCCCCTGGAAGTCCTGGTGTGCCAGGCAATGGTTCAGCTGCAGGGTGGTGACTCTGGGTTGAATGATCAGGTTCGGGGGTAAACTCTGACTTGATGGGGGTAGGTGTGCTCCTAAGGAAGTCCTGGTGCGCCAGGCAGTGGTTCAACCGCAGGGTAGTGACTCTGGGTTGGATTACCAGGTTCAGAGGGTAAAGATTGAACTGGTGGGGGGGGGTAAATATGCCCCCCAGGAAGTCCTGGGTTGCAAAGCAGTGGTCCAGTCTGAGGATACAGACCCTGGATTGGAAGAACAGGTGCGGGGGGTAAACCCTGACCTGAAGGGGGGCGGTTTGCCCAATCACCCTCCCTGGTGTGATCTAGGGGTACTCTCCCTGAAGGGAGGGTGCAGAACCATGAGAGTAGGGGTAGGGGAGAGAGAAACACACCCCTGACCCCAGTGCAATCTAAGGGTATAGACCCTGGATTGGAAGGCCAGGATCGGGGTGTCCCCCCTGACCTGGGGGAAGGGGCTACTGCTAGCAGTGCCCCTACCATGTTGTCTTCTTGGGGGGGCACTCCTAGCTGGGGGGTGCAGGACCCCAGAAGGGAGGGAAGGTGGAGGGAAGCCTCACCCCTGGCCCAACCTGAAGGTACAGACCCCAGGTTGGAGGACCAGTTGCAGGTTAACATCCTTGCACTGGTGGAAGAATTGTGCAGGACTGCTTCTACAAGCACCCTGACAATTTTTGACTCTGGGGGTGCCGCTCCTGGAGGGAGGGTACAGAGCCCCAGAGGGGAGTACCAGGGTCAGGTTGTCATCCCTGACCTGGTGGAAGGGAGAGTGGTCAAAGGGTGCCAGGCACCTAGGGCTACAGCCCCCTACTCTCCACAGTCAAAGTGGTTGGAGAGGCCTGAGGTCTGGCTCTCTGACAGCGGTCAGTGGCCACTGTGGCTTCCTGTCCTGGTGGACAGAGCTGCCCCTGGGGAGGGGGGGGGGAACAAGAGTCATACCCTGGGGGTGGAGTGGGCAATACCACTGTGTTGGCCCTGGTGGTACTATCTGCCCATTGGGATACATCTGTGAGCAAAGTAAAGTTTGGTGCTGCACAGATGGTATCTGCAGATGTGGAGAAGGGTTCCCCATGGGTTAGCTTAGTGGGCCCTGAGAGTATGGACAGAGGAATCCAACTGGAGTCAGGAAGGCGTAGAACTGGAACATGCCCCTGCTGTTGTGGGCCTGGGTCCTTGTTCTATCGCCCCAATCAGGGAAGTACTTCAAGGTATTGATTGTTCTCCCCTGGGTTTAGGCTCGAAGGGGGTCGTTTTGGACTTTTTTTTACTTATGCAGGGTCATCCCCAATCTTTTTGCCTCCTGCCTCCTATTTTGTCTGACCTGTTGCTGTTGGCTTTTGAACTCTGAGCACTTTACCACTGCTAACCAGTGCTGAAGTGCAAATGCTCTCTGTGTAAATTGTATATAATTGGTTTATCCACGATTGGCATATTTGATTTACTAGTAAGTCCCTAATAAAGTGCACTGGAGGTGCCAGGGCCTGTAAATCAAATGCTACTAGTGGGCCTGCAGCACTGGTTGTTCCACCCACATATGTAGCTCTGTAATCATGTCTCAGACCTGCCATTACAGTGTCTGTGCAGTTTTAACTGTAAATTCGACTTGGCAAGTGTACCCACTTGCCAGGCCTAAACCTTCCCTTTTCCTACATGTAAGACACCCCTAAGATAGACCCTAGGTTGCCCCAAGGGCAGGGTACAGTGTATGGTTAAGGTAGGACATATAGTAATGTGTTTTATATGTCCTGACAGTGAAATATTGCTAAATTCGTTTTTCACTGCTGCAAGACCTGTCCCTCTCATAGGTTATCATGGGGGCTACCTTTAAATCTGATTAAACTGTAGATTCCCTTTGGGAGTGGATGGACATGTGGAGTTTGGGGTCACTGAGCTCACAATTTCAAAATACATCTTTTAGTAAAGTTGATTTTAAGATTGTGTGTTTGAAAATGCCACTTTTAGAAAGTGGGCATTTTCTTGCTTATACCATTTCTGTGACTCTGCCTGTTTGTGGATTCCCTGTCTGGATCAGTTTGACAGTTGGGCTGGTTGCACCTCACACTAGACAGTGACACCAAGGGAGCGGGGGTGTAGCCTGCATATCCTGATGGGCCATCTGTGCTAGGAGGGAGGGGAGGAGTGGTCACTCACACCTGAAAGGGCTGTGCCTGCCCTCACACAATGCAGTCTCCAACCCTGTGGTGAGTGTATGGGGCCTGGCCTGGGCAAGGCAGGATTTCACATTCAAAAGAGACTTTACTTTGAAGTAGGCCTACTTCAAATGAGAAATTGGGTATAAGAAGGGCGCCCAAAACCACAGACTTTAGAAACCCTTCTGGAAACAAGAGGAACCTCTGCCTGGAGAAGAGCCGAAGAGTCGAAGAGCCAAAGAGCTGAGGAAGAAGAGCTGCCCTGCCTGTGACTGTGCTTTGTGGAGCTATCCTGCAGTTGCTGCTTCTGCCAGAGTAAGAGGGCAAAGACTGGACTTTGTGTGCCTTCCATCTTGAGAACTCTCCAAGGGCTTGATTAAGAGCTTGCCTCCTGTTGTTTGAAGTCTCAGGGACAGCAAAGACTTCTCTCTGCCAGCACCTGGAGTCTCTGGAGAGACTCCTACTCTGCCCTGTGGTGCCCATCCAGGTCCTGGGACCCTGAAAGGAGAAGCTGGCAGCCTAAAGGAAAGGAAATCCACCCACACAGCGCCGTGTGAGGAAAAGATCAACGCAACTCTGATCTGCGGCTGAAGAAACGAAGCGCCGCCGGCTCTGCGGCTGAAAATTGACGGTTGCCGGAAATGCAACCGAAGAATCGACGCACGGAGCAGGAGAAACGACACGCAGCATCGCTGATGGAGGCTGAGAGACCGCAACCCACGCTGCATTGTATTCGGATTATTGTGCGGCTGGATTTCCGACGCAAGTACCGCTGGGCGTGTAAAAACAACACAAGGCTTGCCCGGACCTGAGAGTGCTGACCGGATCGACGCATCGCTCTCCTGCGGAGAGAAGGAACGATGCGCCCGACCCAACGAAAGGGAAAACGACGCAAAGTCCCGCTCATGAGTGGAATCGACGCATCGCAAGCCCTTTTTGATGCACACTTGCCCGTGAGGGGTCATTTTTGACACACCAAAGGTACTTTTTCATGCTAACGGTGTTAGTGTGTGTTTTAAGCTACATAAAGACTCTTTTTGCTTTTTTATTGATAACATGACTTGTGTATTGTGGATTTTTGTCGTTTTGGTCTTGTTTTGTTTAGATACATATTTCCTATTTTTCTAAACCTGTGTTGTGTCATATTGTAGTGTTTTCATTAAGTTACTGTGTGTGTTGGTACAAATACTTTACACCTAGCACTCTGAAGTTAAGCCTACTGCTCTGCCAAGCTACCAAGGGGGTAAGCAGGGGTTAGCTGAGGGTGATTCTCTTTTACCCTGACTAGAGTGAGGGTCCTTGCTTGAACAGGGGGTAACCTGACTGTCAACCAATTACCCCATTTCTAACAATAACGTTTTGTAAAGTTTGTGGGTCTGGGGTTAGAATATTAAATTTGAACCCTCCAATTTAGGAACTTTACCCCATATTTGTGGAACTGGAGTTAGAATAGAAAATCTGACACCCTATCTCCAACAGTGTTTGTACTTTCCCCAATATCTACAGTAAATATCCCTCCTTCAATTTATGCTTCTTCTCCAATATTGGTAGGACCGGTGCTAAACCAGTTCATTTGTTGCTCCTTTGTGAGATTAGAGTTACAATATTAAATCTGACCACCACCCCCTTCAGTGTATGCAATGTTTCCATTGTTTGTGAGATTAGGATTACATTAGTGCACCTAGCAAGTCAGATACCACGATCATCCATTTTATACACTTTCACCAGTGTCTGTGGGACAAGAGTGAGAATAGTAACAATTACCCCCTCAATATATACACTTTACCTAAAGCCTGTAGGACTGGTGTTAGAATGGTAAACCTCCTTCACACCCCCTATTTTAAGGACTCTCTCTAAATATTTAGGGGACTGGTGCAAAAACAGTAACCCACTCTCCCACCACCACCCAATTTATGTGTTTTTTCCAGTGTCTGTGGGTCTGGAATGAGAATAGTAAACATTGTTCCCTCAGTAAATGCACTTTCCCCAATGTTTGAGGGACTGAAGGTGGAATAGTAAATCTACCCCCCCCACGCTCCATATTTATGCACACTCTCCAAATAATTGTGGGACTGGAGTTAGAATAGTAAAACCCATTTTTTTACTTTCCCCAGTGTTACTAGCGCTCAAGTCAAAATAGCAGTTCTGACTCTGACCCCTCAATTTATCCATTTCCCTATTATTTGTGGGCTTGGATCAGCACTCCCCCCATCCCCTCCCAATTTATCCAGTTCCCCCAATGTTTGTGGGACTGGAGTCAGAATAGTAAATCTGAAATCCCATTCCACCTTTCAATTCAGGCTGTTTTTGCAATGTATATGAACTCAAATTAGTGTAGTAAAATAGCAATAGATATGTAATACAAATAACATTATTAGTGTTTAAAATGTTTAAATGAAAAACATTAGTAACATCACAAATGCAACTTTTATTTTCACTATTTTACTAAATACAATTATAAGAAATTAAACATACATCCAAATAAAAGGTAACATATTTGTTGATTTATATATTAATTATAAAATACAGGAAACGTTTAGAATAAACTTGTGTGTGTTATATATATAGTTATAGTTATATTGTTGTTAAGAAACTATAACTTGTAGCCTACAGTTACTTTCTGGCATAAGTTATATTTTCTTCAGATAAGTATAACTATAATTGATGAATTTCTATGGCTTTGTGTGGATAAAACATGAACCTAAATATAACAGCCCTGTAACCTCTGGTTGGCTTGGATGGTATTTTACCAGTCCAAAAGATGTAATACTGTGCCTGGAGTGGTGAAAGACTTTTGTCATTTTACAGCGCAGCAAGGATGGCACTGGGCCAATCCTATGCTTAAAGAGTTTGCTGTACAAATGACAAAAGACTTTGGGGGTTATTCTAACTTTGGAGGAGTGTTAATCCGTCCCAAAAGTGACGGTAAAGTGACGGATATACCACCAGCCGTATTACGAGTTCCATATGATATAATGGACTCGTAATACGGCTGGTGGTAAATCCGTCACTTTTCCGTCACTTTTGGGACGGATTAACACCTCCTCCAAAGTTAGAATAACCCCCTTTGTCACTTTCCAGCTCGGCATGGATGGCTCTGTGCCAATCCTATGCTTAAAAACTTTGCTAGAAAAACAGACATTTGACGTGAGCAAAACTAGAGTGTCGCTGGTGTTGCAGGGTGCTCGTTACTGGAGCTGCTGTCCACCTAAACTTGGGAACTACCCAGAGTTCTCTCTTTTGTTTTGCATGTATGTATATAAACAATATATATAGTTATATCATTGTTAAGAAACAATAACTTGTAGCCTACAATTCTAGCATAAGTAATATTTTCTTCAGATAAGTATAACTATAATTGCTGAATTTCTATGGTTTTGGGTGGATAAAAAATGAACCTAAATATAACAGCCCTGTAACCTTTGTTTCTTTCAGTGAATTTCTATGGGTTTTTTTAAACGTAAAGCAATATATAAATACTGTACGTTAATACAACTACCGCTGCGCATGGCCTTTGGCCATGCATGGCAGGGGACCACAGGGCGTGGCCTGCAGCCAGGCCCTGCAGTTAAACCCCCCACTTGCAGCAGAGGTACCAACCCTAGCAGCAGGGGTATGGTGTGTGAGGTTTTTTCCCATTGTGCTTCGGATCCGCATCCCTAGATATCTGTATTTCTTTTCCTTTAATAACTCCAAAACTACTCAACAGATTTGCACCAAATAACAAAACGATATGTTTCTGGACAAAGTTCTAGCTTTCTGCCAGATTTTGTGTAAATCCATTTAGCAGTTTGGGCTGTAGTCGTGTTCAACTATTGCGAAATCCCCATGACACTGCATAGGGGAAAAAGTGTTTTGGGACCCCACTTTATCACGGCCCCTGCTTGATGAATCACCCCAAAACTTTCTAGAGTGCAAGTGCACTAATAACCATACAAGTTGTAAACATTTTGTGAAGATTCGTCAAATGGCGCAAATGTTATGAGCAAAACAAACAAAAAAAGCTTTGTCTATGGGGAACGTTGGTCCTAACTATAACTACCTATCAGAGATTAGAGATAGACAGATATTTCCCAGTGGCGGTCAATCCTGATTGGTTGATGACAACCTGAACACTATGTACCGGAAGCACAACACAGGGCAAGCAGGAGGGCAGTGCAGCAAAACGGCCATGGAAACCAACGGGGAGGGGGAATGGTGTAAACACAGACAACAGAGAGTAGGGGGGTAGACAAGGGAAGCAAGCGCAGGATGGGCAGGTGCAGCACAACAGACCATAGAGAGGAGGAGGGAGGGGGCAGAGACAAAAAACTAATCATGCAAGCCAGGCAGGAGGGGCAGTGGCAGCACAAAAAACTATGCAAGGGAGGCGGGTTGTGGGGTGGCAGCACAGTGGACCATAGAAGGCAGGAGGAAGGGGCTGTGGCAACACAATGGACCATGGAGGGGAGGAGGTAGGGGAGTTGGGGCACGGACTTGGAAAACAGAAGGTGGGAGAGGGGACAGCAAGTTGACCACACCGGGCAGGTAGGATGGGCAGTGTCAGCACAATGGACCATGAAGGGTAGAAGGGAGAGTTTAGGGGTCCGCATATGAACAATGGAGGGCAGGGGGAGAAGGAGTCAGGGCAGAAGCAGCAAGCTGACCTTGCATGGAAGCTCAGATGGGCACCTGAAGCACAACACACCATAGAGGGAACTGGGAGGCTTTAAGGGCATACACATACACACAGACAACAGAGGGAAGGTGGGAAGGGGTCAGGGGCAGCAAGCTGACTACACAGAACAGCACAAAAGACCACGCATGGGAGGTGGGAGAATTAGTGGCTGCACAACAGACCATGGTGTGCAAGGGGGGCCAGGGGCATGCACAAAGGACAACGGAGGGCAGAAGGGAGCTGTATGGGCTGGACACAGACAACACAGGGCAGACGAGAGGGGCAGTTGCAGACAACAGAGCATGGAGAAGAGGATAGAGAGGCAGCAAAATGGACCATAAAGGGCAAGATAGAGGGTATAGGGGCACGGACTCGGACAATGGAAGATAGGGTGGAGGGGGCAGGGACAGGGGCATCCACATGACATCGGAGGGCAAGGGGAAGCAGGGTAGGGGCAGCAAGCTAAGCTTGAAGGCTAAACAGGAGTGCATTAATGGGTGCATAGACTCGGGCAACAGGGGACAGGTGGAGTGGGCAGGGACAGCACGCTAACCATGGATGGCAGTGGCATCACATAAGACCATGCAGGGCAGGGTAGAAGGGGGCAGGTGCACTAACTTGGACAACAGAGGGCAGGGAGGAGGTAGGTAAGGGCAGCAAGCTAACCGTGCAGGGGTGGTGAGAAGGGCAGTGGCAGAACAATGGCTGCCTGGAGTGAGGGATCAAGGGCATTGACTTGGTCATTGGAGGGTAAGGAGGAGGGGCTGGTTCAGCAAACTTGGGCGGGGTCAGCACAATGGACAATGCCAGACCAGGCTCTGTGTGAAACACACCCCCACCCACCACACACACACAACATGCACGGCAATGACATCTTGTTCTAAGTTTTAAAAAAAAACTCAAAATTCACTGAAAAAACAAAGGTTAAAGTGATGTTTTAGTTTGAAATTGTAAGAATAGATTTCTAGATGATGTATTTGTAGTGGATTTATAATAGGAGTGATATATATTAAGATTGCCCCTCTCCCATGTCCAGATGAAGACCCTCTGAGATGGTTGCAAACTGCAACTAATATCTGGGTCGAAACTTGGACAATATACATTGCCTGCACCAAAGCAATAATCCCCCTTGGTCTTCTAAGAAACTTCTAGAAGTGTTCCTGGATGAGGATTCTTTTATTCTGTTTCGGGCAGCCTACTTGCAGGCTGCTGTAGGACTGTGTTGCATACAGTATATAATTTATACAGTCACTTTATCCCTCATATGTTCACTCCACACAAGCACTTGTCTCACTTTGTTCCCGCCCTCTGGAGCATCCGCTAATCCATTGTGCATAGATGTTTTCATGTACTTGAGGTATGATATATGAAAAAATACGAAAGTACATATATTGTTGAGAATAACTAATTTTTCCATGGTAGTGTTTTCTTTCTTCCTTGTTGTTGATTAACTCCCTGTTTGACCTTCTCGGTTATTTGTGTAATTGATTACCAATAGGATTGTTGTTGTTTCCACTAACGGTTACCCAGATCCTGAGGGTAACCGAGCTACCCCATTAGAAAGTAATGCTCCTCCCTTTTTAGGCTTTTTAGGTTTGGCAGGAGTTACTAATGAAAGTGGCATGATCTATTTATAGCCCTGAATTGTTTTTATACATATTGTATTTCATTACAAGTACAAGTAGACTACAAACATACATACAGTGAAGTAATATCCAGACAGTACTAGAGAATTCAGGACAAATATAATAGTATTGCATTTCACAATAAGTTCCCATAAAAGCAATCATAAGTGTATGGAATCGCCTTTTGATAACAGTCACCCTACAGTCCCACTTTTACCATGGTTTTTACAGCAGTCTCTGGCTTTATCCGTTGCTTCTTGGGACTGAGCATAGTGGTCTATCCCCCAGAGTCATTCCGCAATTAGGGGGCGCTTTTTTGATTTCCAGTGACCTGCTAGGTTTTGCTTTGCCAGGAGAAGCCCAATCTCTACTGGCATTCAAACATACCTGGAGACTTCCGATATTTTCTGTTAATTACAGGCGTGTAAGCTCAAGATCTTAGAAAATAGGCCACCCACCTCTGTTCCCAAATATGTAGAATATGTGACTAATATACTCTTATCAATGTCCCAGATCATGTATAGGAAAGTTCCCGTTGCTGTATTACTTCTGAGGTAGGTCGGCTAAAACTCTTCTGAATTGTTTATATCCTTTCTGGGGTATAGTAGACCCTCTGGAAATATTTAAAGTGTACCAAATGCAGGCTGGTGATAGCCAGAGTTTGGAACGCCATTGAAGTGTACTGCAAACTGCAACTGCACCTAGGTCCCGGCCCACAGCAATAAGGGACATCTTTTTTGCCTCATTTTTAACTTACAAATTTTACTAATTCATATTGCTGATTTCCTAATCCAATTATGACCATACTTCAGTCTTTTGTTTCCCAAATGCATTTCCTTTACACTAAATTGGTTTCAGAATTTCATTTAGCTGTTTTCCGACTTTAACGTTGCGTTGGTACTATTTAACTACTTAGCACATATTTCAACAGGGAAAACCCTACTGCTTTGCACCATAGATACCAAGGGCCAAGCCCAAGTTTTCCCACAGAAGCTATGTTTTGACCTAGCAAGATACTCAATTACTAACTTAGTGAACACCTCTCCCAAATTAACAAACTATACTATATACATATATATGTTTTTAGAAAAAGAAAAGATACAAGGAACATCCACCAAAAATGAACTTTGATTCAAAGATGTTTAAGACCTTAGAATAGAGCATGGTTGACATGATAGGCTTAGATGTACGTATGTATGTATAGTGTATTTATAAAGCGCGTTCCGGCCCGAGGGCATCGAAGCGCTGACTAAGGTGAGACTGTGCAATCTCTGCAAGAAAAACAAAAGAATCAGGGTCCAAACTTATCGTGGAAAAAGCCAGGTCTTAACTCGTTTTCTAAAAGTGAGGTAGCTGTGCTCTCTCCTAAGTTCCAGCAGGAGTGAGTTCCAATTCTTTACAGCCGCGATAGTGAAGGCTTTGTCACCCCACTTCGCCTTCTTGGTGCGGGGGACTTGAATTTGATGGGTGCTGGCAGAACGCAACAGTCTTTCAGGTCTGTACCACTGTAATTTGGACGTCAAATACTTAGGTCCAATCCCATGGGTGGCTTTATGGGTAATACAAAGAGTTTTAAAAGAAATCCGTTGGGCTACCAGGAGCCAGTGTAGACGTTTAAGGATATCCTTAGCAGAAGCCGATCGTGGAAGGTTCAATAACATTCAAGCAGCTGTGTTCTGCATCAGCTGCAGTTTATTGAGAGATCCTTTGTCCAGGTTGAGCAAAAGGGCGTTACCCTAATCCAATCTGGACAGGACAAGGGACAAAGTAGCTGTAATTCTCCATTGTTTTAGAATATAGGGAACATTTTTCTTCAGTTTCTTCAAAATCCACATGCAGGTTTTAACGGTCTGATTGACCTGGGGTTTGAAAGATAAATGGTCGTCAAAAAGTAGTCCTAAATTCCTTGAGGTGGAACCCGCAGTAGGGAGGGTGCCACACTCTTTAGGCCACCAGCTTGGAGACCACTGTTCCCTGCTAATACCAAAGCAGAGAATCTCAGTTTTTCCACAGTTCAGTTTTAGCCAGTTGGCCTTCATCCAACTATTTACAGCTAACATACAGGCGTTAAAACGAGCCACAACTTCCTCCACGTGTTTATTGATAGGAATGATAAGTTGTGTATCATCTGCGTAGGAGGTAGGAATGAAGCCAAAAGAGCGTATTAATTCTGCCAAAGGGGCAACATAAACATTAAATAGAGTAGGGCTGAGCGACGAGCCCTGCGGAACCCCACATGGCAAAAGATAAGCAGGGAATCTGAAATCTCCACTGCTTACCGTAGACCACCTATTGGTTAGAAAGGATTCAAGAAGCTTAAGGGCTTGATCCCTGACACCAATATGATATAGTCGTTCTAACAAAATATGGGGTACAATGGTATCAAATGCTGCTGACAAGTCCAGCAAAACCAGCCCTCATCTACCAGTCTACGAATGGTATCAGATGAAGAAATGAGCGCAGATTCAGTGCTGTGGGATTTCCGGAATCCATGTTGAGAGACATCTAGATGTGATGGGTTATCTAGATGGATCTCTACCTGACCAAATATTTCTGGAGTTAGTAATGTTTATTTTGAGAGGTAGAAAAAAAGCATAACAACATATTCACTTTGCAACTCCATGGGCAAGAGGTATTAGACAATGTATACAGAATGACCTCAAATAAGCAATAATAGATTTCTTTGATTTAAATAAGGGGTCACTCGGCACTCTGGGAGGGGTTTGCATGGGCATCCGCTAATCCATTGTGCATAGATGACTGATGACTTCTTAAGGAAAATAGACAGTCTCATCAATAAATTCCTCTGGCAAGGAAAAAAACCTAGATTCTCCTTAAAAAGAGTAGGACTGCCCAAACTCCTGGGAGGAGTTAACCTACCTAATTTTAAAACATACCAAACAGCCTTCCTGTTCAACCAAGGTATCCAGTGGCTAACCCGGAGAGAGGACTATAAGCCAGTATGGCCGGACACCAAAGCTACTATGTTCCTGCAGGAACCTTCTCTCATTTATTTTGATTGAAAAAGTAAACCTGCCACACTCAAAATATATGATAAACAACATGAGAGAGGCCATACTACATATTGACTCTCTCCTAGATAACAAAATACATATCTCAAATCTAGCCCATGGAACAACCCTAGGATCAAACTGGACGGCCACCCGATAGAGTGGCAGGAGTGGACATAGAGAGGAATTTTTACTATCAATCAATTAGGTTCAAACAAATTACTATTAACCTGTGCTAATGTACAACAAACATATTCCTTATTTAATTTAGATTTTTAAAACTTCCTGAAACTCACAGCCTGCATTTGGAAACTAACCTATTTGGACAAAATCTCATCACTGCCTCTTTTCGCTCATATCTTAATCAAAGGGAGACATGAGGTCTCCAAAATATATATACATTTAAGGCCACCTTCTTCTAAACTCCTAAAAGGCACTCATGAAAAATGGGTAAGAGAGGGCCTGCCAACTGGAAATATCAAGTCGTGGACTAAAATCCTACACTCTCCCTTTTTGCATACAATCACTCCAGTCCTAAATTCATGTTAATTCACAGATCATTTTGGACCCCATTCTGGCTGCACAAACTGAAATAGAAAGACACCCATTTGTTGAAACTGCAACCAAGTGGTTGGTCACCTCTTACATATGATTTTTATTGCCCATTCTTATCACAATTCTGGCGAGGACATTTTCAAGTTCATCAGGACCCTCTTTCAAATTCATCCCCCGAGAGAATTCCTGTTCCTACTAACGGGTCCCTTGGATCCACACTTAAAAAATGAGGATGCTGAATATTTATTAGGTCTTTTACTGACACTATGGGCCTGATTCTGACTTTGGCGGGCGGCGGAGGCCGCCCGCCAAAGTCCCGCCGACAAATGACCGCACCGCGGTCAAAAGACCGCGGCGGCCATTCTTACATTTCCACTGGGCCGGGGGGCGCTTTCCAAAAGAGCGCCCGCCGGCCCAGCGGAAATGCCCCTGCAACGAGGATGCCGGCTCCGAATGGAGCCGGCGGAGTTGCAGGGGTGCGACGGGTGCAGTGGCACCCGTCGCGTATTTCAGTGTCTGCACTGCAGACACTGAAATACTTTGTGGGGCCCTCTTACGGGGGCCCCTGCAGTGCCGCAGGGCCTGCAGTGCCCCCCGCGGCACCCCCTACCGCCATCCTGTTCCTGGCGGGAGACCCGCGAGGAACAGGATGGCGGTAGGGGGTGTCAGAATCCCCATGGCGGCGGAGCGCGCTCCGCCGCCATGGAGGATTCTCCCGAGCAGCGGAAAGTCGGCGGGAGACCGCGGACTTTCCGTTTCTGACCGCGGCTGAACCGCCGCGGTCAGAATGCTCGACGGAGCACCGCCAGCCTGTTGGCGGTGCTCCCGTGGTCGGTGACCCTGGCAGTCGGTCAGAATGACCCCCTATGTGTTAGCATCCTTAATAACTAGAAAAATACACCTACTTTTACATCAACAGTCTGGAGGAACTAGATCTCTTTCATCACGGGTGCTGACAACACCTCTCTTCAGACTACTCCATGGAAATAGAAACTGAGATAATTTTGGTACACTCTGGACAATTTTACGGCTAACACGAAACCCCCATGAACAACTCTCTCTTCTGTATACCATAGCTAGGAGTAAGTAAGGGGTAACAGGCAATAGTAACACTATTTTTAACAAGCACACACACTACATTAAACAGTTACCAGAAAGCCCATTGCCGCACACCTTCCCCTCGTTGTCCTCTTGAGGTTAGTGGGTTGATAACGTTATGGAGCGTTCCTTTTCCTTTTACATCCCACCCTTTTCTTTTCCCCGGTAGGCATTTCAGATTCTGGAATTCATTACAGATTGCATCCGACTGAAGGGGAAAGAGTGGGGTTAGCACTGGAGTCCATGGCCTGAGTTCCAGTGAACTCCTAACAAGTACTTTCAAATGCTAGGTGGGGATGAAAGGTCAGCTGGTACCTAATAGTACTGAAGTCTTGAAACCTGGAAACTGAAACTTGAAACTGAAGTCTTGAAGCTCCATTCTGAATGCAAAATGAGGGGCACCAAATGGAAATTGCACCCCTCACATCAGTCATTGTTTGGCTTTGCCGATTCAGAGACTATGCTCACTACCAAATGATTCCTACTCAATATTGATGTAATAGCTTCTGTGCTGCTGTTAGAAATTGGGTTTCAGGCTGGTAGAGGTATGTGCCCTGTCCAAGCAGGAACCACAATCCTAGTCAGGGTAAGTCAGATACACACCATAAATTAACCTGTGCTTACCCTCTGGTAGCTTGGCACTGAGCAGTCAGGTTTATCTTAAGAGGCACTGTGTAAAGTATGTGTGCAACACTTCAAATGGTAAAACAGTGAAAGCACAACACAAAAAGATACCACATGTGCTTAGAAAAATAGAGCTTAATTTAATTAACAAAACAAAAACAAAACGACAAAAATCCAATAAGAAGTTGAGGTATTAATTTTTAAAGGATATCTGCAACTATAGGTTCTAAACCAGGCAATTGGGGGGTGTTGCTGCCGAACGCCTAAGGTGTAGGTGATGTGCCGTCATCAAGCTGCACAACCGATGATGCAACGAAGATGCATCAGTTTTATCATTACAATTCCATAGGTAATTATGGCAGGTCTACTCCTTCTCAATCAAGAATTACACTTGCTTAAATATCACATGAAATCCCCAATGTTAACCTATGAGAGCGGTAGGTCTCACAGGAATGAAAAACACATTTGGGAATTTTTCACTACCAGAATATGTCAAACTTGAAAGTATACGTAATTCCTTTTAATTACATAGCACCCTGGTAGGTGGGCAACCTAGGGCCTACTTAGAGGTGACTTATATGTACTAAAGGTGGAGTTTAAGGCTTGGCAAAGGGTTTTAAATGTCAAGTCGACATGGCAGTCAAACTGCACACACAGGCTCTGCAGTGGCAGGCCTGAGATGTTTAAAGGGCTACTTAAGTGGGTGGCACAATCAGTGCTGCAGGCCCAATATTAGCATTTCTTTTATGGGCCCTGAACACACATAGTGCACTTTACTAGGGACTTATAAGTAAATTAAATATGCCAACTGTGGATACATCAATGTTACCATGTTTTAGGAGAGTGAGCACATGCACTTTGGCACTGGTTAGCAGAGGTAAAGTGCCCAGAGTCCTAAGGACAACAAAAATAGGGCAGCAAAAGTGAGGCAAAGTAGGCAAAACGTTTGGGGGAAGACCACTATAAAGCTGAGAGGTCTAAGAGCTGCTATGAAACTTAAGGTCTCCTTTGGTACAAATTTCTCCTTTGCCATGGAAACAAGACAATCTGCAGAGACCTCAACCGAATTATAGCACAAAACAGTCGCTTGCTGAAAACTGTTTACATCTTCCAATGCATAGCTTAAAGATTGTCATAAATGTGGTGCATGGACGATGGAAGTGGAGCTCTGTTCTTTCTAGCAAATTTTATAAAGAAAAATGTCCACTGTAACATGGAGAGATAGACCAAAAACTATGTGCCACCCAAAGGCTTGTTGATGAGGAAGGGTTAAGGTACAAAGCCTTAGGCAGTGGTGGGATGCTTGTGCCTGTGCCCCTGTAAAAACGTTAAACTAATACCTTTGATAGCGTATTTTCAGTGTGGCTTGCCTCTGCAGGCAATTCCTAACCGCAGGACTCGTGCATACTTAAGTATCTCTGGACTCATTTACCATCATATATCTATCCAGAAATAACATTCTTATATTTATTTTAACAGACAAAAATGACATTAAAAAGTTGCCGATATGATTTGCACAGTTTTTATGTAAAAAGGTATTAAAATCACCTGACAAATAAAAAAAAAAAAGATCGGAATAACAATGGCTGACCAGTTTTACATGGCTATAGTCACGAAAACTGTGGGCTCTTCAAAATGTGGTTTGTTTACGTCAAGCTGCTATTTTCAGCTATTATCTGAAGTAACCAGTTATTAGCCCCTAGTATCCTTCGCTGTTTAATTTCCATTGAAATAAACAGATTTGTGAACTAGAATCAGCTGAATATACGGAGTAGAACCTTCTCTAGTCTGAGCTGTCAAAAGTGTTTCCTGTGACCAGTATGTCATCATCAACTGTGTGCCTAAAAGTGATGTGAAGCAGAGACGTTTAAAGTTAACAGTTGTGTATGCAGATGCGTAACATTTTCCAGGGAGGTGTTTAAGATGCACCAAACATACACAAAAATACAGCAGCAATTAGTTGATAAATAAAACTATAATCAGTTCCCAAATGTATCGCTTATAGAAACAACAGGCAACCTAAAACTGTTCATGGAAAAAGATAGCAATAATGTAAATAACAAAAACAAGCACTGCCAAAGGCAACAGGTCTCTAAACATGCAGTGCAGCATGGCTAAATAAGGAAAAAAACATGACAAGGACAGCTACGTAATTTTGAGGGATGCACATCGCATCTGCTGTTTTCCATTTTATTTACCAATTTCAGTGGATCGTTGAACAAAATAAAAGTGCAAAAGCTTTTAGTGCATAGTTGGTGGGCCAGGCCAGCAACACAGAGGGTGTGGGAGCAACACAGGGTAGGAAAGAGAAACAACAGCGACCGAGAAGGAGGGTGTAGATGGGGGTGAAGCAACACCGAGAAAGGTGGGGTAGAGGCAAAAGAAAGGGCGGGCTAGGGAGAAGAAACAAGGGTGAGGTAGTAATGTGGAGCAGGTGTGGGATAACCCGGGCAAGAAAGCAACTGTCGGAGGATATGACAAAGAGTGCAATTTGGAGGGGGCAGGGAGAAGCACATGGGCAACCGTGAGCAACTAAGAGTGCAGAGGAAGAGAACTGCATGGGGGAGACAACTGGAAATTACAAGTTTTCTCATGGAGTAGTTAATCAAAAAGAAGTAAAGTATTGCTTGAAAGAAAACAGTGGGAGCGCAAAAGCCAGCTAATCAAAAGAAAGGGTAAGGAGGCTATGCTCCTTGAGATGGACAAACACGAGATTGACAAACTGGGACACGAATGAGGTAAATGAGATTAACAATCCCTCTATGGCGGTCTGAAGCTTGCTGAGGGAGGACACTGAGGAAAGGGCGCCTGTCAGGTAGGGTCACCAGAAGTCCCAGACTTGCCCAGACAGCCCAGGTTTTCCAATGACTGTCCCGGTGTCCCGACACTTGTTATAAAAATAGACAAATGTCCTGGTTTTGGGAGAGGGTTGGGTGAGCCCGCACATTTATCACTGTGTTTTGAAGGCTCATGTTCTCACTGGCCCTCTCCTGACACAACAGGCAGAGTTTTGGTTAAGAGACTCTCCTGGTGTGCTGCCTGACTTAATTCAGGCAGCATAGCAGGACTTAATGGGGGGCAAATAAACCCCTGTGGAGCCCATCACCCAAGGTCATAATAACAAAGGTCCCATTGCAACACACTGCAGCATGGCCGAGGAAGTCTTTCATTTTCATGCTACAAGCTGTGGGTTTCAGTAGCATGAAAATTAGACTTCCTTGGCTATGGTGTGGTGTGTTCCATATGGCTGTCCTGATACTAATAAAAAATATATATATATTGACATAGACATAGGACTACATGTTGGCTCTGGTCAGTGCAGTGTCAACATTTAGTCCTATTTCTATGCCAATGGCTGTCCCGGTTTTTTGTTCTGGTCACCCTACATGCAGGGACCGGCAGACTGGCATCGCAAGGTGGGAGAGGCTGTCTGGATGTCGGAGTCCGACTGTTTACTATTTCCAGACAGAAGAGAGGGCGCGCTTGGACAGCCTTAGAATGCTCTCCTCCAGCCCCCACAACTGTGCCTGTGTATAATGTGACAAGCAAGGGGATGGGAGCTTGAAGTGGTGCGGTGCATCAGAGATGAGAGCGGGCTCGAAATCTTTTTAAGGGCAGAGGACTGTCTTTTGCGAGGAGTTATCTGTGCTCCAACATAGTTTATACTCTTGTCCCCACAGTTCCATTTGCTTTCTAGAAGGACTAATAGATTTTAAGCTCTGTAGGTCTGTCAGAGAAATTATATAATCATGATATAATCAGAGCCACACCAAACGCCCCAGTCTGATAGCTGACATTTTATTTGCAATCCTTTTTATGGATAATATGAAGTGAGCTACAACAGAGACTGCATTGGGTGTAAGCCTTCTCCAAATTCAGCGGTTCCCTGTCCCACTCCATTTCTGTTTTCTGTGGCGCTGGGCTGAGACTTAATCCCCCAGGTTGCTGTGTGTTGCCTAGGCGGGGCCAAAGACTGCTGACATGCCCTTGAGTGCAGACCACTTCCCACAGCGCGCAGGATGCGACCGGTCAAAGGCTGCGCCTCTCTTCACCTGGAGGAGGCTTGGCTGGGTTACCCCTCTTCCATCTGTTTCAAAAGGTACCAAGTAGCTACTTTGCCAACTCTTTGATCTCTGGACTCTGTGACTTCGTCTGTGCATACACCAGAGGGAAACACAGGGCCACTCATTTAAAATCCACCCCGGGGATCACTCTAAATAGCTTCTTACTGCGAGCTGTGGTAGTAATCAACAGAAAAATCGAAGTTGCCCAAAGGTGTCTGTCCCTGTTTTTCTCGTTTGAACCTGATCTTGAGCCCGATGAGTCCCCATTGTGCTCACACACTGTCCTCTTCACTATTTCACCCCAACAAACAGTGTGCATCAACGTCCCTGGGAACCGTACTGCACACATGCACTCCTCTGCACCAATCCTGGTTTTCCTGCAACTACCATGCCTGGTGAACTCCCCAAGAGAATTCAAATTCCCACCAGCTGAGTTGACACAGGAAAGTCAAAAAGCTTAAGGGGGAAAAGGAAGAGAGGGGAGCCAAATACAAGAGACAATGCCTGGGCCTTTTAGCGGCCCCACTCAGCACAGCCCTAGCTCCCAATCACCACCCTAGCAACCGCTCACAGAGCAACACTGGGAACACTTTATCCGACTTAGAGGGGGAATTATGTAAGAGTGTTGAATCTTCTCTCACGTGTGCTGGGTCTGATCCTGGATAGCCTCAAGAAAGTGGAGGCAGAATTGAGAGATCTGAGGGGTGAGTTTCTGGTACAACACCCTGCCTGGTCATCACCACCTCGTCTAATAACCAGTGTAACCAATGTTGCTTCATCCTTGCAGCCTCCTGCGGTCTCAGCAGACACCCCCATGGGGGGGCCAAACGACCCCAGAGGAAGAGGGATTGATACTGGGCCCTGGCTGGTTTCACAGCACTCTTCTGCTGGGGGAATTGAGGTTTGAAAACAACTCAGAGGGACCCGTGGCCCTGGGATTAACACACCTGGGCACATTCTGCTACCCCTGATACCCAAGTTTCCTATGCTACATTTACCGCCTCAGGCAAATCCGTTTGTTGTCATTTTAAAGAACATTCCCCCGCTGAGAAGTGATTAACGCGAAGACCATGACGAACTGGTTAATAAAGTGGAACACTGGACTAATGGCCGAATGGGCGGACCAAAGCAATTTCATAACCAGTTAATCTGAGGGATTTTACTCAAACTGTTTTTATTGATTTTGACAATAACAAGGAAATACATTGCAATGCTTTTTTCCAGGATGCTTTCGGTCTAAGTTGGGCTATTGTACAACTCAGTATTGCATAGAGATTGCATATGTAAATAGTGACCGTATACATTAAGCTAGTCATTTGCAATGATGTATCTTTCAATAAACAAAACATGAGCTGTACTGTAATCCACCCTCCTTCACTCCCACGGTAATGAACCAGGGAAATTAGGAAACAGGGGGAGTGGTATAATTGAAACCAGTCTATAACAATTCCACCAGTACAATTCTCAGAACAAAGAGGAGAAAAACTACAAAGAGAAAAGGGGAAATAATAAGTAAATAACAAAGGTGGCATGTCTAAGAGGAGCATGTACTAATCATTTACAAAGGGTAGGGTTGTGGTTGAAGTTTGTTTTATTTTGTGTGGTGATAGGACTAGGTTACGGTGGTGCAGTGAGAGGAAGGTCTCAGATCTGGAACTGATGGAGGGCTCTTGTGTGTGAGGGCGAAGAGAATAAAGGGAGGCCCACAGAGAGATAGCGTACTAGCGGGCACCATATGAATTCAAAATCTTTACATGTATCCGTGATTTTATCTGTCAAACGTTCCATGGTGATACCCTGCTAAAGGCGTCCATGCCATTGCGATAATGAGGGGCAATTGTTTTTTCCAGGCTGCAGCCAGAAGCATTTTTATGGATACCAAACAGAGCCACACAATGGATCTGTCCCCAGCGGTTTGGTGCTTGAGGGTTTGATCCCACAGGCCCAGTAGGGTAAATTAATGCATTTGGGGTAGGGGATACCCCAGGATGTTTTTCATCTGGGCAAGTTTTTCAGACCAGTAAGGCCGGATTGTGGGACAATCCCACCATATGTGGCGGAAATATCCCAAAAGGCCACATCCTCTCCAACATCTGTCAGACGTGTCTGGAAAAATCTTGTGTAGCTTAGCTGGGTGGAGCTACTAGTCATAGAGTACTTTATAGTGGGCTTCCTGTATACCAAGAGGTTGATTGAATTTTGTGAGATCTCTTGCTAGGGTCCGCCATTGCTCTGTAGAAATAGCATGATCTTTCCTGCCTACGTACACATTTCTCCAGTGGAAGCAGTTCCCTTCGGGCCGCTTGGCTAATCGTGGGGCTAGATACCCAGTGTATAAGTTGGTAATGATATAACTCAGTTGCCGGTAGGTTGAAGTTCCGGCGGCAGTTCTCAAACGTAAGGACATCACAGCCATGGAACAAGTCCGAAATGGTGAGACATCCCCTCTCTCTCTACACATCAAAAGGCCCCGGGATTAGAGTTGGCAAAAAGTCTTTATTAAAGTGTATCGGGGTACGCAGGAAAGGAAGGTCATCAATTTATATTTACTAGCCACCTCATCCCATGCTTTCAGTGTCGTTCTAGTTGGAGTGCTCAGGTGTGCGTTGGAGAGGAGGGGGGGGTGTGGTCCTAGATTTCCAAAGCAAGTCCCATATTGTTTTCCCCACAATCGCTCTATCCATGTGGAGCCAGAGTCTATCTGACTCTTATAATGACCATTCTGTAATTACTCTTAATTTTTGCCGCCATGTAGTAGAGGGGGAAGTTTGGAAGTGATAAACCTCCTGAGTTGTGGGAAGGGCCAGCAGTTTGTTTGGAAGCCTAGCTCTCTGCTTCTGCCAAAGAAATTCTGTAAGCATTGTTTGCAGTGATATAAAGACATGCCTGTCGACTTACACCGGAAGCCCTTCAAAAACATATAGAAGACGAGGCAGGATTGTAATTTTGAAAGCATTTATTTGTCCTAGCCAGGTTATATATAGGGGGAGCAATATGCTCGAAGCAAGAGCCCTCACTCACCTTCCGGTGACATGCTTCATCATGGGGCTATGCTCCTCGTCAGGCCGGCACTGCAATGCCTGACGGACCCCACAAGGGGGCTCTTTGCCGGAGATCTTTAGACAAATGGTGTGAAGCCGGTCAAGTCGTGAAAAAAAGGATTGGTATAGAAAAAGTTAAAAATGACTAGGGGTAAAAATTAGCCTTTTATTCTGATATTTAAACCCCTGACATGATTAAAAACACTATATAGGGATATGGTAAAATAATGTCTACATTCCCTAAACACAAAATATAAACGGTTTACTAGGATTCAAAGTAAAGATGGTACAAAAAGAGAGTACACAGAGTCACCGTGATACTCAATCAAGGGGTCAACATGTTTCTCGCTATATTGAGTCAAAATTGATCTCATGCGGTTCCGGGGACCGACACGGCTCACAGGTGAACCAACGTTTGTGGTTCGACACTAATTCATAATGGATTTCTGAGCCTGCTACCTCCCCGATGGGGCCCACCAGTAATACTTGGAGGGTTTTGAATTAATCAGTTCACAGAATTTTTTTCATAAGGATTAGGTACGTAATTAGGTCCTGAAGAATCGCATGAGATCAATTTTGACTCAATATAGCGAGAAACATGTTGACCCCTTGATTGAGTATCACGGTGACTCTGTGTACTCTCTTTTTGTACCATCTTTACTTTGAATCCTAGTAAACCATTTATATTTTGTGTTTAGGGAATGTAGACATTATTTTACCATATCCCTATGTAGTGTTTTTAATCATGTCAGGGGTTTAAATATCAGAATAAAAGGCTAATTTTTACCCTTAGTCATTTTTAACTTTTTCTATACCAATCATTTTTTTCACGACTTGACCGGCTTCACACCATTTGTCTAAAGATCTCCGGCAAAGAGCCCCCTTTTGGGGCCCGTCAGGCATTGCAGTGCCGGCCTGACGAGGAGCATAGCCCCATGATGAAGCATGTCACCGGAAGGTGAGTGAGGGCTCTTGCTTCGAGCATATTGCTCCCCCCCCCCCTTTTTTTGGAAACCTTGGCCTAGAAAACCATAACCCTTTCCTTTTTTCTCGTTTTGGAACTGTGTGTATATATTGTTTGGATATATTATTGGGAGACATACACACTGGACCAGGAGTTATCTCTCTTTTTCTCTCCGAATCTCCCACTCTGCCCCTCCTTTATGAGTTATATATAGGGGGACCCATTTCGTCAGATCTTGCTTGAGCTGATGTAAGAGTGGAGGGCAGTTGGCCTGGTACAGGTCTTCTACCCGCGGTGTGAGACTGACACCTAAGTAATCTCTTTTTTCACCATGCAAAAAGGTATATTGATAGTCTCTCCATATCCCTCGGTGTGACCGCCAGGTTAAGTAGGAAGGATTTAGTGAGATTAACCTTAAAACTTGCCACTAGCTCAAATTCCTTCTGTTCAGCTTGCACTGCTGGCAAAGATGTGTGGGGAGAAGTTAACATAAGGAGAACATCGTCTGCAAAAAGTCAGATTTTATGGATCATTGGCCCAAAAGGCATGCCATTAATAGATGGGGACTCTTGAATTCTGGCCACCAGGAATTCAATACTGAGGGCAAACAAAATGGGGGGGAAAGAGGGCAACCTTGTCTCGTACCCCGCTCTAGCGAGAAATATTCAGAGCCTGGACCATTAACAATAACTCTCTTGAGCGAGAGGGTGAGCATAGATGGCCTGTCTCTGTGTCATAATTCTATTCCCAAATCCAAAATGCCTTAGCGTGTGGAAAAGGAATGACCAATCGACGTGGCCAAAAGCCTTTTTGGCATCTAAGGCCAGTAGTATTGCTGGTATCTTTCTCAGTGACTTTTTGTATGAGGTGGGTCACTCGCCTGAGGCTATCATGGGTCTGCCGTCTTTTAATAAAGCCCGACTGATCCGAATGAATCAAGTCTGACATGAGGTCTTCAAGTCTTTAGCTAGTATTTTGGGGCCAGATGTATGAAGAATTTCCTTTGCGAGTCCCAAATAGCGAATTTTAAGAAATCGCTATTTCCGGCACGCAAAATGTGATGTAACAAAATCGCGAGTCGGAAATAGTGATTTCTTAAAAATCGCTAATGCAATTTGCAACGTCCAAATACCGGATCTCAAAAAAAATTGCGATTCGCTATTTGAAAATCGCAAATTGCGAAAACGGTCACCTGGCACAGCCTGATGAAATCACAAGCAGGAAGTGAGTCAGCCCATGCTGTTTCCAGGTACCCCACCCACAGGAGCAGTCAGACAGTCACAGACCAGCCCCAGGGAGCAAGTTTGTGAGCAAGCTAGGACCTAACACCAACATGGCCAATGCTGGTAATGGGAAGGAGAAGGGAAAGAGGAAGAGGAAGCTGAAATTCAGTGAGCAAGAATTGGAGGTGCTCACTGTGGAGGTGGTCAGGAGCCTGACCGGCTCTTTGGGAAGAGCTCACTCCAGGTACCAGAGAGTGAGAAGTGGAAACTTTGGGCTGACATCCAGACCAAAATCTGCGCAGTGGGGGTTGCGCAGCGCTCGGTGGAAGAGATACGCAAAAGGTGGTACGACCTGCGTTCCAGTGCCAAGGAGAGGGTGGCCAGCAGGCTAAAGGAGGCAAGGAGCATAGGAGCGGACCATCCACCCAGACACCCTCCACCCCATGGAAGACCTGGTGGAGGTCCACACTGCTTCCAGAAGCTGTCAGTGGGGTCACTGACATTGACACTTCCGGCACACCCAGCACCAGTAAAGGTAAGTCCAATAATGATATGTAACCCCATATGTGCATGTACAAATGCCCCTTACGAAATAGCAAGTAGTGCAAAGCATTGTGATAAGTGGTCCATTCCACATCTTACATGCGGCACAACAATGCCTTATGGGAGAGGTAGTCCACAACCCAGAGCTCAAAATAGCACATAGATAGCAATTAAGTATACCGACACACAGAAGAACAAAACACACAGTTCATAGTGATACGATGTAGGTGTGCATTTATCACCATTGTGCCACATTTGGTGATACATACATAAATGACATGCTGCACATTGTCCTTGCAGATGGCTCAGGCCCAGCAGCAGTAGAATGTGCCAATGTGGGGGATGCAGAAACACAGCCTCTGTCCAACTCTAACACCAGCGAGTCATTGTGTATGGCACCAATCAGACGCAGGGCAAGGGTGTTACCTCTCCACGATTTGAACCAGGACTCCGATGACATGCCGGATGAAGGCCACACACCACCCCCAGAAGCTAGATCCACAGGAAGGCAGCAGTATCTGCAGCAGCGTCACTCAACTCCCCGCAGGAGGTCTCACGATGCAGGCACACAGCACACAGATGAAGGTGAGGGCCCATCATTCTTTGGTGGCCTTGAAGCGTCCATGCTCAAGGTGCAGCGCCTGCAATGCAAAAACATGAGGGCAATGAACAGGCAGTTGCAGTCACACAATGCCAATATGGGGGGGCTGCACAAGCAGTTGGAGTGTCTGAATGCAAACATCTGCAAGCTGCATGAGGGACAGCAAACAGCGGCGGATAACACCAAGGAACTAACAAATGCCATTAAGGAACTCTGTACTGAGATCAGGCATGAGCGTCTTAGCCACCGCAGGTGCGAATGGCAATTCATGGGAATGTTCAATGGCTTTTGCAAATCTGTAAATCGTCTTGCTACATCAACTGCCCTGATATCACGGCGTGCCGTGGCCGCACAGGTGGAGGCAGCACATAGCAGTCGGGATGTTGCCCAGGGACTAGTGCAAATAACCAACGTTCTGGATGCTATGCTGACAGCACGCAGTGCTACACCCAGCGAACTGGGAGTTGGGGATACTGAGGAGTCATCTAGCCTCAGCAGTCTTGCAGTGCCCGTGCCTGTGAGCCTGATACAAGAGGTGCCGGCGAGGCCACTGCGCACTCAAGTGGAATGCGTGGTCGTAAGAAGTGACATTGAGGGCTACAGGGGACTACCTTCACATGTAGCAATACAGTAAACTATGATGATAATAGTGTGACACTGTTAATGGCTCATGTCTGACTCATGTGTATTGCTTTGTCCTAGTGACACGTATGTTGCCTGAAGTCAAGGTAATAAAGGTGCTAACTACCGGAATACATGTCAGTGAGGTGGCGTTGTCATTACTTACATCTGAAATGGTTGTGCTTGATGTCAGCACGCCTTTGCCTGCCCTCCGCTGCACTGGTCCTGTCTGCTGGCTGTAGGGGTGGTATGGGATCATCATCCACATCTGAGTCTGGCTCTGATATTTCCACAGGTATGCCCCTTGTGGTAGCTATATTGTGCAAAATCGCACATGTGGCCACTATTCTACAGGTCATGTCCGGGCTGTACTGTAGTGCCCCTCCACTTTTGTGGATGCACCGGAAGCGACTCTTCAGCAGGCCAAAGGTGCGCTCCACAACATTGTGGGTTGCCCTGTGTGCTGAATTGTATCTCCGCTCTGCTGGTGTTGCAGGATTTAGGTAGGGTGTCATCATGTAGGTGCGCACTGCGTAGGCACTGTCTCCTGGAAGGAACAGAGGGTATAATGAGTAGCTGTGCCATCTGATGTCACACTGCCATCAATGCAACATTGTAAAGTTGGAAATTACCCAGTAGATAATCATCACCAAATTCCCCAGCTAGCAGTCTTGTGTGAATCCCGCTGTGGCGAAAGATGTACGAATCATGTGTGCTCACTTATGATGTAGGAGGCATTGCATATCACCTGTATGTTCATTGAATGTTGGTATTTACGGTTGCGGTACACATACTCTGTGGTCGATTGCAACATGTGTCCCATCTATGGCACCTAGGATGTGGGGGAACTGTGCTATCTGGTAGAAATCTATTTTTGTCTGCTGTATTTCCTGTGGGGTGTGGGGGAATCTGATGTACTGGTGTATCCTGCTCAGCATGCATTTAGAAATGCATTGAAAAATCTGGAGAGGGCACTCTGTGATACCCCTCCAGCTGCTGCTATGACCCCTTGATAGCTCCCTGAGGCAAGTAGGTGCAGGGAGCATAATACCTGCGCATGGGTGGGTATGCTATTGGTCATGTGTGTTGTGCGCTGCAGTATGGGTTGTAGCTGAGCTATAAGGTCAAGTATCATGGCTGAGCTCAACCTGTACTTCTCAAAAATGTCCTCCTCAGTCTGGTCAAAAAGGGTAATGCGCACTCTGAAAATGCACTCCTGTCTCCTCCTCCCTCTCCTCAAACCTGCCAAGATCCTCATTCTCCTCACCATGACGTAGAGTGCAGCCATTGTGGAAAAGAGGCTGAGGCATTCGGGCCTCTTTATATAGGTTGCACCTGGTTACCACCTGGTTTCAATCCGTGGTAAATTGCATGTGAAAAAGGCAATTCTGCGAATATTCGCAATTTGCGATTTTTTTATGCATTGAATTGCGACATGGTTTAGCGTGTCGCAATCTGCGTAACGCAATTTGCGACACGAAATACCGAATCTGTATTTGCGAGTCGCTATTCGGGATCGCAATTTGCGATATGCATATAACGATTCGGTATTTCATGCTAAAACATGTCGCTTCGTGAAAAAAATCTAAATTTTTGCGATTCCTTGTTTTTGGCATGCGAATGCCTTTCATACATCGCAAAACACGTTTTTGCATTTGCAAACGGCCGATTTCTGCGATTTGCACCGTTTGCGAATGCAAAAACGTTTGATACATCTGGCCCTTAGTGTATAATTTAGCATATAGGTTGAATAAGGCGATCGGCCTATAGGCGGAACAAGCATTCAGATCCTTGCTGGCATTGGGTATCACTGTTATTAGGGCTTCTCCCATCAATGGGGTGACCGCTTGAGAGTCTGTGAAGGAATAAAGAGAGCGGTCAAGTAAGGGGCCAAGTCATTTCCAAATGTTTTTCAAAAATGGGCCGTGAGACCGTCTGGGCCGGGGGATTTATTGAGCTTAAGAGAGTCAATAGCTGTATGGGCTCGTCAAGCTCTTCCTGTTGTGCTAATGAAAGTTTAGGAAGTGTAGTATTAGCTAAGTAGTCCTATTGCGTGTGTATGGGTCCCGGGTCTATGGGAATGGGAGAAGAAGGTGTGGTCTTTAATGCTGGGATGGGTTATGAGCCATGTGTCCAAGATTCCCAGCTGTGTGAATTCATGCTGCAGGGGGGAGCAATTGTACCTGTATGCGACCTCAGTGGGTGGGTACTATCTAATTCGGGGTCCCACACCAGATTGAAATCTCCCAATACCATTATCTCTCCCTTGGCAAACCCTGCTAACTGATTGAGGGAAGCAGTCAGGAATTCTGTCTATTTCATGTTAGCATAGATCACAGCTATAGTACATTGGCGGCCACGTACGATCCCTTTTACCATCAACATCCTTCTCTCCTTGTCTGTCCTGACCTGAGATGTTTGAAATTTAAGAGAGGAATTGAACATCAAAGGAAACCCCGTTGTGTCGTCCTTCTAAATGACACTGTGCTCACAGTTTATAAATTGTGTTGACGTGTCGATCCCGCAGGAAACCCCTCATCCCATCCCCCCCAGCTCCAACCCACTCCCACCACTCTCTCGCCCCTCTGCATTAGACGTGCTGTATTGCACCATTTAAAACTCATTAACAGTATGAAACATAGGAGCTTGAACTCCTCACAAACAAATAAACTTAACTTTTACGACATATCTCTGGGGACTTTGGTCCAGTTCCGCATGTTCTCTGCATAGAATCAAATAGATGCTTAGGGAGACGTAGGCTACAGTTAATTGGGTCATCCCAGGATTAGGTGGGGGGCGATATGATTAGTCTGATAGTAACAGCGGTGTGGGTTTGACGCCCATTCCAGGAGCTCCCTGCCCATAGCTCTGGTGATAGGGTATGGGAGCGAAATTCACTCCTCTCAACTCTAGCCAGTTAAAGTTAGTGTCCCCTCTGGGCTACCCCCTCGCTCTGGGTGTCCCAAGAATGCTACCACCTGTATCCTCACTTGCCTGAACATCAACCCTTATGTTGCTGCGCCACTGCACGCTTGTCGTAGTTCGTGGCTGATTCACAGGTTGGTCTTTCCTCCTTCCAGTTTCTTCACTGGTGTTTGGGACATTGAGCCCCAGAAGAGCCGCCGCTGCATCTGGGTCCGTAAAGTGGTACGACTTATTGTATAGATCAAAGGCTATGCCAAATGGGTATGTCCATCTGTAGCTTACTCATTCCTTTCTCAGATGGTTCGTGACAGGCTTGAGCCACATTCTCCTCATCAAAGTGGCTGGCGCCAAGTTGTGAAATAGAGAGTAAGTAGCTCCCTGGAAGGACAGCAAATCTCATTTGCTGGCCTCAAGGAGGATCTTCTCTTTGACCTTGAAGAGTGTAGCTTGGATAAGGCGTCCCTCATTCGTCTGCCATCTCTCACTCTCTGTGGTCCAACCCTGTGGACCTGCTCAAGCTGCACCCCTGGGTGGCCATTTCTGAGCAGGTTTGAGACTAGTCCCACCACAAAAGACTCCAAGTCCGCCCCCTCGGCACCTCCCTCCAGGCCTCTTATTTGGATGTTGTCTCGCTGAAAGCAGTTTTCTAAAGCCTCACACTTGAAGATATCTGTCTGTAGTTGGTTGGAGATATGTTCGGTGTAATTTTCCAGTGAAGTTACACGTTTATCGAATTCTATGCATTTAGCTTCCAGGTCCTGAGTTCGGGATCCAATTACATCAACCTCTGTCTGAAGGGAGGACAACCGGGAATTGATATCCTTCCTCAGGGTATCTAGAGATGCATTGAGATCTGTACGTAGTTCCTCTGAGTTCTGTTTTAAAGTCTCTGAGTGAGGTTAGGAAGTCCTCTTTTGTCAGGGCCATGTCGTTTCCAGTAGCTTCTCAATTCTGCTCTGGTGACTGGGTGAAGTAACCAGTGACTTTATTTGACTGGCTTTTCTTCTGTGGCATAGAGGCTGTTGGGTTGGATGCTCTTCAGTGTCAACGATCTTGTCCCAGGCAACCACTCCAATAATCTTTCTCAAACTCAATATAGACTCCAAGGGAGGCAGTTGGCCCGTGGCCGCCAATAGGTCTTTTCCCTATGGATCAGAAGGCCGGGGGGGCTGCTGTTATGGTTATTTGTCTTTTTGTCTTTCAACCATACCTATAGATCTTTCAGGGAGAGTGGAATCCTCTAGGCGTGTGGAAACCTAGTATACCCAGATAGGTGACACACATAAGTGTGAGTCTTAGAACCCAGCATTGCAGGAGTTACAGAGTGGCTACAGGGGTGTTGCTATGGTTCACATGGTGGTCTAACCAATGTACCCCAGGCAGAAAATCAAGCACCTACCGCAATCTTGTCTTTAGCCAGCTTGCTTGCCCTATGGCCTTTAATGTGGCAGTTTGCCGTACTGGGTGATCATGGAGGTGTTTCCTCTGCCTGCTCACCTCCTATTTCGGCTGTGTGGTGCATCGAGACAAATCAGCAGGTTGGCGCCGGCGGGTCCAGACCTTTCAGGGCAGGTGTCAATGTTGGGGTCAGGCAAGGTTGTAGCGCTGTTTCTCTCACTGCCTGCCTGATCCCTTTTCTTTGAGTTGTGTGGTCTTCGCCGCTCCTGGCCCTTGTCAGCAGTCGATTTTCTGCTGTCTTCCACTCTCCCGGGTCTGTCGCAGCACTGTACCCACCATTCCGCCAATGGGGTCTCTGGCCGGTTCTAGTCCTCGGTCTCTCAGCACCCTTCTGAAAGCTAGTCCAGACTTCCCCTGGTCCTCCACTCACCGCTCCCACTCCTTGGGGTGGGGGGGGGCTGCACTGGTTTTGTATAAGGAGTCTTTGACTCCATTTTTGGCAGTGCAGTGCGGAGACGTTGTGGATTACATCCAGGTGGCCATGATGGTTGGCCACCACCCCTTCTGTGGGATTTTAATTTGAGACTTTTCCAGGTTTCCTCATTCAGGGCCTGTAGGCTGGTGGATAGAGCTGGGGACCCAATTGACCACTTTGTTCACTGTCCATTTGGGGATGAATTTAATCTAATCCTGACAAAATATAATCTAATTTTATTTTTTGATTCCTTAACTTTTAAATGGATTACCTCACCTACCTTTGTCGGGAGGGGTGCTCCAAGCCAGATTGACTTTATCCTTTTTTTAAAGGCAATGAGGAAGAGGGTGCTGAATTATATCCTCGTAGATTCGGCCCTTAGTGACCACGGGCTCTTGGCTCTCTCAATTCATGCTTCTTTTTTACAAGGAGTTTACTGTGAGTAATCCTCTCCCTCTCTCATTCTCTCAGAATAGAGGTATGGTAAAGAGGTGGTCTAAGGTGGACGAAGTTCCTTTTTTGACAAATCTGGTGGCCTTCTCACTCTCTGACTTCCTAAGATCTCTAGCTCATGACTATAAACAGGGGGGTGGACTTGAGATAAATCACAGCTTTAACAAAATATGCAGCACAGCATATGATCTGCTCTTGGCCCCAATTAAGTCTGGCAAGGGGAAGTTTAGCAAATGGGTTGACGTAAATTGCACCAAGGAGCACAACCAGCTACTGGTGGCCCTTAAACAAACCCAAGAGATCAGGAAATGGTGTTTAGGTGAGTGTCCTGTAAAAAAAAAAAACACCCTTAGAGCTAGGAAAACCATTTATAAGAGAGGAAGCCTACTCTTCCCTATTTCGGGCCAGCCAGCTAAGAGACAGCAAAGCCTTCTGAGCAATTGTAAACCACAACTATTTTGAAAGTAACAATGAGTGAGACAGTGATCATCCCCGATAGTTAGGTTGCTCATTTCACAAATCTCCATGCAGACCCTGATGCAAAGGTTATTTCCCCTCCAGGAGAGGCAGTCGTTAGCTCGCCCCAGTCATCCCCAGATTTTCTTATGCCCTCCCAGCCACTGGTTGCATCTTCAGCTGGCCCAGAGACTGAGCTGAGCAAGGTTTCGCTAGCAATGGACAGCTGTCCGGCCGTGAAAGCTCCTGGCCTTTAAGGGATTCCTTCTGATCTATTTTACAGCTAATACCTCACTGTGAGTTCCACTCCTGTGTAATGTTCTCAATGTCATTCTAGCCACAGGCCCGCTGAACACCTGGTCTCATGCCACCATTGTCCATATTTTTAAAAAGGGCCCCAAAGGAGATCAACATTGTTATTGCCCCATCTCTTTGATTAATTTGACTGCCTAAAGCATGGGGAGAATACTGCTAAAACATTTACAGACATGTGCTAGTGAGCGGAACATGCTCTCAGAGCTACAATTTGGTTTCCGTCCTGGCCTGAGAACAGTTCTTAAGCTGTACCTCCCAATTGGCAAATATGCTGTGGTCGAAAGGGGCAAATTGTATCTGGCATTTATGGACCTGAGCTTCGCAAGTTGTGAAGCATTATGTCAGGAACGGGGGCAGACTAGTATATAGTTGCTTTTAGACAACTCCATAATGAAGTCACCACTAGTGTGAGATATGGCCCGGGGGGTGGGGGGTAACTGCAGCTTCTAATCTTCCTAGGGGAGTTTTCCAGGGCTGTGTGAGGGCACCATGTCTCTTTATATTATACATAAATGGCCTGGAGAAGCAGCTCTTAGAGCTTGGGTCAGATTGCCCCTGCATAGGAGGTCGCACTATCCCTGCTCTGATCTATGCTGACGACACAGTCCTAGTAGCTAGGATTGTTAATGGTTTGCAGCGCCTACTGGACCGTTTCTGTAATTTCATAACAAGTTTGGACCTGAGGGTTAATCGGGCCACCTCGCGTCATGGGTTTTATCGCGAGAAAGGAGGAAAGCCCTGTCTTTACAGCATGCATTGTCCCTACGATCTCCTATTTAGGAATTCCTTTTGATAAGCACCTTACATGGGGCCCACTAAAGATTAGCCGATTTGCTGCTTTCTCTAAAACTGTGGAGGCCGTCCTCAATTTTACCAGCAGACTAGGCCAGAAGCCAATCAAGGAACTCCCAGCCATCTATAAAGATAAGTGTCGTGCAGTTGCCTCCTATGAGGGCTGGGGTGTGGGGCATTAGCGATCAGGGAGGGCTGGAAAAGGTTGAGGAAGTTTTTATTAAAAGGTTACTATCAGTCAATAAAAGCACCAGCTGCTTCATATATCACTCTGAGGTCCGGATAGGGTACATTGATGATATCATGAAAACACAACCCCTTCTTTTGTGGCTCAGAATCTGGACAAGGAGCCTGACCTCCTTCAATCGGGCTGTGCTTGTTGACTGCCTGAAACTTGATTGATGCCTAACACATCCCCTGGATAAGGTATGTTTGTAACACCTGCCTTAACCTGGGGTGTGAAGTTTTTTTTTTATAGCTCCCACTGTAGTCTGAATGCAAGCTCATTAATTGCCCTGAAAAACATGTTTCTAGCCGATTGTTTGGATGATAAAGTGTGGAAGGAGGTTGAGAATTCAACTGTCTAGGCACATATGGAGATTTCTACTAACAATGGTATTGAGCCATATCTAACATTGGTGTGCAGCCAGTATCACAGGGTTTTGCTGGTTAGGTTTAGATTGAGCACAGTGCACTTTCTTGCTGCCTTTCCCCTCCAGGGCTCTTATTTCATGAACGTACCTGTTTGTCTTTGCGATTACTGTTCTTCTGGACTATGAGGACCTGTTGCTTTTTTATTGCTGTTTTTATATTCAAAGTGTCGCAGGGCAGAGGACAATTGTTTTTATGTACCGAGCTTAACCTTTTCTAATCTCCATTTTATTCTGTATGTTTTCATGGTTTCTATGTTTCTTTTATGATAAAAATTTGTGCTTGAATAAAGATAATGAAACTGAATTGAATTCAGAGTGATAAGACAACCAGCCAATGACAAGCAATGGGTGAGCTCCAAGCCCCTGCTATGCTGTCTGGTAGGCACGACTGTTAGAAATGGTGTTTCTGGTTGGTTAGGTTATGCACCTAAGCCAGGCAGAACCCACCCACTCTAGTCAGGGCGAGGGAGATACACACCCAAGATAACCCCTGCTCATCCCCTTGGTAGCTTGGCACAAGCAGTCAGGCCTATGCCAGAGGCAATGTGTAAAGTGATTGCACAACACACACAACACACATGACGCACTATTCCCACCACAAAGGAAACACAACACCAAGTTATATATATAAAAATAAACTGTATTGTATACAACATCAATAGACCAAACACAACATGTCTGTAACACCCTGCTACACAAGCAGTTGTCAGAACATTATTCAGCCACTAGTATTCTGAAAAAGCAAGCAGTAGCCACATAAAACACATAGGTTACTGGTTATCCTTTAACATAAGCAGTAGTCAGGTTGTCATTATTGTTATCAAGAATGCACAGGTCATAGTAAACATGTTACCAAAAATGCATGTCATTGTAAACACGTTACCCAAAAATGCATGTCATTAGTATCACCAAAAATGCACATGTTATAGTAAACACATAATTACAACTGCCAAAACACCATCAGGAATGCACATAAAGTGAGACATCACCAAAAATGGTCATGGCAGAATAAACACCCCACCCCTGCACAAAGACTACAATTCTTGAAGACAGTACAGAGGTGCTCTTATCAGAAGAAGCACCACATATAGTGTACCCTCAGGTCATGAGATGCGGCAGTCAGGTTAGGGACGGAGAAACATGAGAGTTACCAATCCTCTCTGTGTCACCCAGATCGTTACCACAGTGGTCTCACACAACCCTGGACATTGATCCTTCTAATTACCAGCGGGACCATCAGGTCGGCTGCACGCCCTCCCCCCTATTCTATGGTGGCAGTATATCCCTCACAGAGGCCAGGAATAGTCAGGTCGGGACCTTTAATGAGGATTCCCCCTCCCCGCCTGGTCAGAGATTCCAAGTGCCCCAGGCTCCTTTCGACGGATACGCCCCACTGAGAAAAGGGGAAACCTACGGCTCCTACTATATGGGAGATCCCTCCTGGGGCACCTCGCGGCTGGGGAGCTTACCAGGCATCTGTCCGCATACACAAGTGGAAGCTGCTCCCTGCGCCGTCGTCTTCATCAGCCACCTGCCTTTTCAAATGGCATCCAGAGCTCTCCAAATCTCGGGGATGCGTGACCCGGCATTTCCGCCAGGCCTGGCCGGCCTCAAGCGCCTCACTCCTGGGCCAGCCTGAGGGCCCTGATCCTTTTCTGTCCTTCACAGGCAAACCTCAGGTACCTGGCAGGTCCCTCGCCTCCTGCTGATATGCTGTGTGTGTGGCCTGGGCCGAACCGCTGACTTCTTCCAAAAAGCAGTTCCTGCTTGTGCCCTGGGGGGGCCACCAGAACTCTCCTGCGCCCCAGGAGCACTTTCGTGAGCACGGCTCGGCTGCGCTCGGTTACTCTCGACCAGTGGCTCTTCCTTCCTTCTCCTGCACCAGGGAGAGGAAGGTACAGCAGCGCTCACCAGGTGCTTTGGAGCAACTCACTCAGCACTCACCAGGCGCTTTAAACATAAAGCAGGATGCCAGGCCTTCTTGTGCTCCTGATCGGCCCCAATGAATGTAGGGAGCGTTCTCAACGCTCTAGCCCCTAAAGTAAAGCGCCCCTCCAGCCCTCTAAGAACAAGATGCAGGGGAACAGGCACCTCAGAACCAAGCCGGCGGAGACAGAAAAATGGGGTACAGGGCGGTAGGGCCCCAGCAAAGTTTTGCAGGCAGTGGCAGTTCCTCTAGTGACCCAGCAGGTCACAGATAAGTAGCAGTCCGAAGGCGGTTCCTGGTGAGTCCCTCCAGAAGCGTCCTGTGTCCAGGTCAGTCCATTCATGTCTCTCCTAACATGGGGAAAACCCCCTGTACTTATACTCTGTTTTGCACAAGCTTTCACAAAAAGGGGGAGAAGAGGTTCCAACCAATTCCAACTGGTTCTAGGAGTGTCCCTTCTCTCCTCCAGCACAGGACCCAGACATCGGTTGGGGGGTAAATAAGCCCTTTGTGCGAGGCCAGGGCACTGCATTTACAAATGCAGGTGTGCCCGCCTCTCCTCCTCTCAGCCCAGGAAGACCATTCAATATGCAGATGCACCTATGTGACACCTCCACACTCCCTGTATACAGGCTGCCTGAAAAGTATGCACAAAGCACAGCTGTCAATCTGCCCCAGACGTGGATTGGAGTCAAGCTGAAAAACACCAGAGTCATAAGCACAATGAAATACTCACTTTCTAGAAGTGGCATTTCAATAATGGCAATAAAAAAATCCACTTACACCAGTAAGCAGCATTTCTCACTACCATTACAACCATACCAAACATGCCTATGCTACCCCTCATAGATCAGACAATACCCCTAGACATAAGGCAGGGTATGCCCAATGCAATCCTCTGAGCAAGGCAGCACTCACAGCAGTGAGAAACCAAATAGGCTGTTTGTAACTACCAGGACAGATAACACAGAAAGGCACATGTCCTGCCTTCTACATACATAGCACCCTGCCCATAGGGCTAGCTAGGGTCTACCTTAGGGGTTACTTACACATAGTAAAAGGGGAGCTCCAGGCCTGGCAAGTGAATTTAGATGCCATGTCCCTGTGGCAGTAAACTGTGCATGCAAGCCCTGCAGTAGCAGGTCTGAGACAGGTTTGAAAGGCTACTTCTGTGGGTGGCGCAAACAGCGCTGCAGGCCCACTAGTAACATTTAATTTACGGGCCCTGGGTATAGGGATACCACTGTACAAGGGACAGGTAAACTAAATGTGCCAATTTGGTGTAAACCAATCATACCAACTTTAGAAGGGAGAGCACCTGCACTTTAGCACTGATCAGCAGTGATAAAGTGCTCAGAGTCCTAGAGCCAACAACAAGAGGTCAGAAAAAATGGGAGGAGGGAGGCAAAAAGTTTGAGGATGACCCCGCAAAAAGGGCCAGGTGCAACAATGACCTATAAAGGTTGGTCTACAGAATCTTTGACTAATCTCAATTACGACAGGTTTAATAAATGTCCTTCTTAGAACTGAAAAAGATATTAAAAGGAAAAAATGCATGTGTGCTGTAAAGAGGCATTATCGCAAGGACAACATGTGTAATATGGAGACAATACCAAAAACAGATTGTATGATTAAAAAAACACAACTGTTTTTTTAAAAGACTAGAATATAAATAAGGCTCCCAGTTTTCCGTTTTTTTTTTACAAATACAGCCAGAAAACAATGTGTTTCCTTTCTGTATTTATTTTTAAAAGGGGAAAAACTACTGAAAATTGTGCATATAATGAGTGACGTTCAATGTTGTTTGTTGTGAATTCCAAGACAACATAAGCAGATAGACAGCATGGGGAGTTAAAAAACGGATCAAAATATCTTTCAATAAAGGCATATGTTAAAATATATTTGCTTTAAATTGCTAATATTTACCTGTGGGTGTACTGTTTTGCGATATTTGGCTGCTGAATTTGCTAACACATGACAGGCATCAAAGTATAAGTGCATGTTTATCAGTTAAATAAATGCGGAAATGTACCATTTTTGACTCCACTTATCCAAAAACCAAATAATAAATATGGATAAATACTAATAAAATGGCAAAAAAATAAATATGGATAAATACAGACGGGAATGCTAAAAAATAACTACCATAAAACCCAGAGCCCTAAATATAAGACATCCAGGTCCATTGCTGTTGCTCCATTCTTGCAGTAGTGTAAAGCAGATTGATACTTTGTCAGTTTTTATTAAACCAGTCAACAGATCTACCATGACTCTAAATCGAAGCCAGCAGGCAATTTCATTAATATAATCACACCAGGAAACAATACATATATTTTCCAGCTGCATAATGTCATTTAAAAGTAATATAGAAAGATTTACAAGGGAGCTTGAAAAGAAGTTTCAGCCCCAGTGTATTCAGACTGCTGCAGTTCATTCATGATTTTATGGAGTTCCTTTGTTGGGAATAAAACTAGTGTGATGTGGTGTGAGCAGTAGTTTCGTTTTGCCTTCATTACAGTTAAAGTTATATATTGTGGCACAACATTTGGAGGGTTACATTTTTCATTGCTACTATCAGTTTGCTTCACAGAAATGTAAATGTTTTTGCCATTAGCACCAAAAATGAAAAACAACACAAAATAATACTATGCAGGAACTAGATGTACCTAAAGTGAATGCTAACTATCGTTCTGCATTATTTTATTTTTGTTATCATACAAAACATGGCTTTTCCTAATATTGTTTACCTATTGATTTTGCCTAACATTGACAAAGTTAAAAGGTTGTTTTAAAATACTAACACATGCGTGCACAAACCAGGGGTATGGAATTCCTATTGTAGACAATAAGGGCATACTATTTGGAGTCAAGAAAAACAAATTTTCAAGTTATTTTGTCCAAAACACTGGCTGCTACTATACAAACCCACAGTATGGATTTGTGATAGAGGATGGTCTCCGTGTAGGAAGCTGGCTCTGTATATATTATACCAAAATGAGGTATAGTGCGCACCGAGTCCATGGGTTCTCCTGAGACTTAACAGAGGCTGAAGTAGATAATACTAATGCTGCCTTTTCTAGTAATGTGGTCGAGCAGTTAGGCTTATCAGAGGGCAGTGCAAAGCTTTTCTTGTACACACACAGTCAAGAAATGGAGCATAGACTCAATGATTAACTCCAGGCCAACGGTTTTTATAGCTAAAATATATTTTGTTACTTTATCACTAGAACCAGAAGAACTTTGTTGCAGGTAAGTACAGATGTCAATAGGTATCAAGCATATGTATCAAATAGACTTTGGTTTTTGTACATAATGCAATTTACAAATAAATAGCAATTTTCTTTTTCTAAAGTTGACACAATGCAATTTTCCATACGAACCAATGCAGTCCTATGGGTGGAAAAGTATTAGTATGTTATGAAGGTAAGTACTCGACTTACAGTTCCAGTCTCCGGAGTTTAGGATGTCCACCAATCAAAGTTCAAGTTGATCCCAAACATGCACCACCAGCAACAAGGGGCCGGCCGGGTGCAGAGGTCAAAGTTGATGTTGGGTTCAGAATGGGATCCTATGGAGACTGGGGGCACTTGGGAAAGATCTGTTGGCAGGTAAGTACCTGCGTCCTTTGGGAGCCGACCTGGGGGTTTAGAGAAGCACCAAGGGACCACACTTTTATACCAAACACACACCCTCAGTGGCAAAGGGACAGCCGGGTACAGGGTGCAAATACAGAGGTGGGGGCACACTGCTTTTCAATGGGGGGGCCCCAGGGGTCACAAAAGATGCTGCAGGCCGGGTCCAGGAGATCGGTTCTGGGAAACCAAAGGATGGGCAGGCAGGAGAGGCGCCTGCTGGACGTTGCTGGACCGTCAGTCGTATTCTCCAAGGCCACAGGGCGGCAGGTGCAGGGGGTCTCCTTGGGCGTCGGGAATCTTTGTCGGATCTGGTCGTGGTCAGGAGGGTCCTCCAGATTCAGGCTGCAGGCATCTTTGTGTTGGCCAGGAAGGGTCAACCCAGGGTGGATTCTAAGTCGGAATGGCCTGAGGAGCTTCACTGGACTGGTGAGCCACCTGGACTCGGGCTGTGGGCGTTGAGTGCAGAGTGGGCAGGACTCTCGGATCCAGAGTGGCTCTAGAGTCCTTTTGGTGGTTTCTTCTGGACAAGACTGCTGTCCTCTGGAGTTCTTGGTCCTCTGCTGGGGTTCTGCAGAGGTCGCTGGTCCTGCAGGATCAATTTACTTCTTGGAGCAGGGGTCTTTGAAGCTGCAGACAGGCCAGTAGGGCTGGAGAAAAGTCAGTTGTCGTCCGAGTCTTCACTGCTGGGGTCGGCTTAGCAGTCCTTCTTCTTTCTTCTGAGGTCACCAGGAATGTGAGTAAGGTTCAGGGGAGCGCCTAAATACTAGATTTAAGGGTGTTACAAGGGCAGATGGCTACTGTCCCTAAGAGTGGCTACACCCTTGCTGTGCCCACTCTCTCTGGGGAGGGAGGCACAATGGTCCTTATCCTCCTAAACAAGCTGGAGAATTCTGCCAGGAGGGTGTCACCTCAACTCTGGACACCTTATGGGTGGTCCCAGCTGAGGTGGTCACTTCTCCTTGTTTTTCTTAATTTTCCCGCCAGACTTGCTGCCAAAAGTGAGGCTTGGTCCAGGGGCGGGCATCTCCAATAGCTGGAGTGCCCTGAGGCACTGTAACAGTAGGTCAGAGCCTTTGAGGCTCACGGCCAAGTGTTACAGCTCCTGCAGAGGGGGGGAGGTAGGGTGACGCACTTCCACCGAGAGCAGGCTTTGTTTCTGACCCCAGAGAGCACAAAGGCTCTCACCCCATTGGGTCAGAAAGTTGTCTTTTAGTGGCAGGCTGGCACAGACTGGTCAGTCCAACACTAAAGGGTTGGTAAAATACAAGGGGCATCTCTAAGATGCCCTCTGTGTGTTTTTTACAATAAAGCAAACACTAGCTTCAGTGTGGGTTTATTGTTCTGAGAAGTTTGTTACCAAACTTCCCAGTCTTCAGTGAAGCTATCATGGAGCTGTGGAGTTCGTAATGACAAACTCCCAGCCCATGTACTTAACATGGCCACACTGCACTTAAAATGTCTAAGAATTGACTTAGACACTGTAGGGGCATATTGCTCATGTAGCTATGCCCTCACCTGTGGTATAGTGCACCCTGCCTTAGGGCTTTAAGGCCTGCTAGAGGGTTGACTTATCTATGCCACAGGCAGTGGTTTGTACGCATGACACTCTGGAAGGGATGCCATGTCGACTTTGCTTTTTTCTCCCCACCAGCACACACAATCTGCAATGGCAGTGTGCATATGCTTGGTGAGGGGTTCCTCAGGGTGGCATAATACATGCTGCAGCTCATAGGGACCCTCCCTGGTCACAGAGCCTTTGGTACCACTGGTTCTTTTTACAAGGGACTTAGCTGTGTGCCAGGGGTGCCCCAACTGTGGAAACAATGGTACAGTTTAGGGAAATAACACTGGTGCTGGGGCCTGGTTAGCAGGATCCCAGCACACACTCTGTCAAGTTAGCATAAATACCAGGCAAAAAGTGTGGGGGTATTTTTGTAATATTTGTATCTATATGCATAAATGGTTCAAACGTTTATATTCAATTCACAGTGGAAAGCTTTTACTGTTTGGAAAACATTTTAAGGGAATGCTATGAGCTCAGCTTTCATTACTGCTAGTGGTTATGATATATATAAATAGTTGGCAAAATGTAAAATTTTGAGGCAATTTATTATTCTCCGAGAAAGCTCCCAGATTATGTACAAATATATGCATAAGCACGGACAAAAGACGGGCGAGTGCTTGATTTCAATCTAAAATGAACACAGAAAATGCAAATGGGCAAAAACAGTCTTGCTTAACTATTGAGCAGCTTCAAATACCATTTTCTGGGGCATCATTTACTCAAACATGTGTGATGCATGTTAGTATTTAAATATTTAAAATTAATAATGGAAAAGCACTGAAAAAAAAATCACCAAAGTACTCTGCAGTTATACGCCCGTCCACTGATGCAGCTTTACGATTTTCAGTAATTCACAAGAGTTTACAAACGTAAGTCTGGAGACCATGCTTCTATGAAACTTTTGTGAATTCCATTTTCGCATGAGCAAATATATGTGTGTTTGCTCATGTGAAAATCTGAGTGATTGCAGATTCATTTTTTTGGTGATTGCAGATTCATTTTTTTCATGCCCCCTGAAAAAGTTTTAGTCTTACCCTTTTAAAGGGTAAATATGCAACCTTTTCCAATGAGAGATGTGATTCAAGAGCAGCTGATAAACACACTTGAACACATTAGCTTTTGGTTGTCCAGTGGCTCAAAGTGTTCAGAAGTTGAAGCTACTGCTTCCTACCTTCTTCTAGCTCCTGTATGCAAATTTGCATAAAGGTGGCAAAACTGGAGCTTTGCTAGAATCTAGACCCTAGTACATTATAAACCCTAAAATAATAAGAGATGCCTTTATCAGAGCTCTAATATAATGTAAATGCTGCAACCATTACTGAACTCACTGTATTTCACCAAGAGGGACAACTGGGCTTCCTTTACAGGGCAAGTATATTTCTAAAACGCTCAGGTCCTTAGACGTGCAGATATTTTATAAAATGTCACATCCCTGACAAACGCACACTATTCCTGTAGTATGTCTCTGCAACCTACATGTCTTTGCTGTCTAAACATGTGACTTGTTTTTTTTTATTACCAAAGTTTGTGGTGCATGTATTAGCACATTAAAGACAGACTGAAGCAATATTTTCCATAACTGCAGGAATATGACACTTTCAGTCTAAATATTAGAGCAATATATTGATTTGACCTTCCTTGTGAGTTGTGTCACAGGCAGGGGAGGACCAAATTATGTGGCAGGGTGACTAAATTATGCAGCACGAAAAGCCAAATTGTGTTGCCGAATGTGCCATATTTTTATGCCCTATTACTGTGTCATTGTTTCACGTTGATAATGTCTGAGCAAAGGTTTCACCCTTTTAGTACCAGAGGAGCACCCAAATACAGCAATAAGCAATAGAAAGGTGCCCAGACAAGCTTTGCGAAGGAGCTTCCACTGCAGTGAAACGTGTTGCCGTATTTGTAGTAATGTAGATTTTCCTAGTTTTAATGACGGAAAGTCTTAATTTTATTAAAGACACGGAGGCGAGTATTATGCATTCTTTTCTTGCTTTAATTAAAATAGCAGCAAGTGAAGAAAAACAACAATTCCCTTGAGCGTGGAAAAAAAACAGCCAATGGGAAACAAAAGGTAGTCCAATAACAGTAACCAATGAATAACTACATGTGCTATTATGACGTAACTGGACTGCGAACAGCCCTCTTTTCTTGTGCTTAAAGATCAGCTGGCACGAAATAAAGGGAAAATAGAAGCCAAAATTAACAGAGCCATGATGAAGGATAACAACTCGGTGCAGAAGTTCATAAGACCAGGAAACTGCCGATGAAGGGAGGCACACTGATGATCCGCCAAACAGAGAAGAGGATATGGGGAGAGCGTTGACGATGATGATCCATCCACACCATAAAATGATGACTTAGGTAGTAGGTTGGATAGCCGGTGCCACTAAAGGGAGGGAAGAGAAGATAAACAAACAGTAGTTATCAGGAAAACAACGGGTGGGATAATACTCGCCTCTGTGTCTTTAATAAAATTAAGACTTTCCGTCATTAAAACTAGGAAAATATACATTTTATGGCAAGACCGGAGGCTCCTAATATGCATGTTTAAAGCGAATTAATGACATTCATAACTGCATTATCAACCGGCTTACAATAAAAGACTCTAAACACATTGTCATTGGACGAATCTGCAGATCTAAGAATGTCCTCAAGACGTGAGCCCGCCCAAAAGGCCTTGGATGCCATAGCGCCTCTGGAAGAATGGGCTCCAAATTTGGAAGTGTCAATCCCAGCCAAGGACATAATCCACTTGACCCAACGAGCCAAAGTAGCAGAAGACACTGGCTTGTAAGGTTTCCGAAAGGAAATAAGAAGTTGGGAAGATGAGGACGTTCTTAGATGAGCAGTCATATGTTCGTACACTTTTAAACATTTTGCTACACATAATTTAGGATGATCAGGAAAATAAGGGTAAAAAACAGAATGCAAATTTGTTTTTGTTCTTCTGGATATGGTAAATAATACTCCAGAGGGAGTAAACTGACGAGAAGAAATGTCTAAAGCTTTGACGTCAGAAATCCGTTTAAGAGAGACAAGACACAACAACATAGTGAGTTAGCCGACAACATCTTTAAAGTAAGAGACGAATTGTCGGGCCATGAAAGGAAGAAATTCAGTACAATATTAACATCCCACAAAATTCTGTATTTAGGAAGCAGGGGATTAGAAAATTTTACTCCCTTTAAAAGTCGGCAAATTAGCGGGTGTTCCCCCACTGGCTTTCCGTTGACGAACTGATGATTCGAGGAGATGGCGGACCTATACAGATTAATAGTACGGAACGCTTTACCCTTGCTAGGTTCCGCAACGAGGAAATTCACTATAAAAGTGACATCTGCTGAAAGGGGATCAATGTGTTTTCCCAAACACCAGCTGTGCCATAAAGTCCAGGCTGATTTATAGGCATTCTTTGTTCCAGGGGCCCAAGATTGTTTAATATATTCTGAAGCTTGTGACGAAATGCAAGGGAAAGATTGGTAATTCCCGAAATTTTCCAAGCTGAAAGGGAAAGAAGATTGTCCAAAATGAGGTTGTGAGGGCGTTGAAGAGGGTCCAAAAGAAGGTCCGGGAAAGAAGGAATGAGAAAAGGAAATTCTATGGCCAATTCCAGAAGGGTTGGAAACCAAATCTGAGACTGTCAATAAGGAGCGATAAGAATTAATGTAGCTTGCTGACGCCGGACCTGAGCGAGAACTCTGCTGATCATAACGAAAGGTGGAAAAGCGTAAGAAAGGGACTTGGACCAGTCCTGAAGAAAAGCAACGTAGACTCGGGCCGAAGGATCCGGTCTCCAACTGTAAAATTGGGGAAGTTGCGTGTTGAGGCGAGACGCGAACAAGTCGATCAACATGGGCCCCCATTTGTCTTGTAGGAAGTGAAAGATTGCGGGATGGAGCTTCCAGTCGCTTGAATCGTGTAGATGACGTGAATGCCAATTGGCAATGGAGTTGAGAGTTCCCGGAAGATACTCTGCCTGAACCGAAATTTGGTTTGCAAGGCAAAACTCCCAGAAACTCTTTGCCAATTCTGCTAGGGGTTTGGATTTTGTACCCCCAAGATGGTTGATATATCGGACCGCAGAAATGTTGTCCATTCTTAGAAGGATAGCGCAACATACCCTGTTCTTTGCTAGGCTTCTGATTGCAAAGGAGCCTGCAAGCATCTCTAAACAGTTGATGTGCAATCTGGACTTCTCTAATGACCATGACCCTCCAGACGAGATTGGTCCACAACGGGCCCCCCAACCTGTTAGGCTTGCATCGGATTCTAATACAAGATCTGGGGCTGATGGAACGATAGTCCTCCCGTTCCAAGCGTCTAAAAGGTCTATCCACCATTGCAGTTCTGTACGCGAATCGTGATCTAGGGGAATAACATCTGCGTAAGAAAGACCTTTGCGTAAATGTTGAATCTTTAACCGCTGGAGGGCCCGGTAATGCAAGGGGCCTGGGAATATAGCCTGAATGGAAGAGGAAAGAAGACCGATGACGCGGGCAAGGGTCCTCAGAGAAATGGACGAATGACGAAGAACTTGAAGAAACTGACTTTATAGACTTGATCTTTGCAGAAGGGAGAAGCAGCGTGGACGAAACTGAGTTTATTAGGAAACCTAAGAATTCTATAGTTTGGGTAGGAAGAAGAATAGACTTTTCTTTGTTGACGATAAAGCCAAGATCTGATAAAAGAGAACACGTGAGGCTGAGATGGGATGAGAGTAGATGAGGAGATTGATTCATGAGGAGGATATCGTCTAGGTAAATAAGAAGTCTTACCCCCTGGGCCCTGAGGTGCGCTATCACTGGCTTCATGAGTTTGGTGAAACACCATGGAGCTGAAGAAAGACCGAAAGGAAGAGATGTAAAATGAAAGAATTGGTCGAGCCACTGAAATTGAAGAAACTTCCTGTGATCCGGGTGGATCGGAACTACGAGGTAAGCAACCTGTAAATCCAAGCGGACCATCCAGTCGTTCTGAAGGAGAGAGTCTCTGAGATAGAGAATGGTTTCCATCTTGAAGTGGCAGTAAACCACAAATTGGTTGAAGAACTTGAGATTGATAACCGGTCTCATTTTCTTGTTCTTCTTTTGAACTAAGAAAATGGAATTGGTGAAGCCCGCCGGATGGGGTTGAGTAAGAGCAATAGCTTGTTTTTGAAGAAGGGATTGGACTTCCGAGGAGATAAGAGCGGACATATCTATAGAAAAACGGGGAAGCGGAGGAGCAGCGAATTGTATTGGAGTTGAGTAAAATTCTATCATGTAACCTCGAATGGTGTTTAGAATCCAAGGATCTGAGGTAATTAATAGCCAATTTGGGAAAAAATGACAAAGGCGAACGCCCACGGAGACAAGAGAAGGAAATGGATTTACCTGTTTGGTTGGCGTTTCTGTTGTTCCTGAAGCCTCTGGTGCGGAAACCTCTGGCTCTTTGCGGGTAAAACTGTGGCCTAAAGTCTTGGTATGAAGAGTTGTAGATGTAGTTGCCACGGGAGCCTTGGTTGTAATATGAACGGCCGGCAAAGCGGCTCCTGCCTCTGCCGGCCCTGTTGAAAACCTGTTGACTGAACATTTTCTTTAAAGACTGTTGAGCCTTATCGAGCAAAGTAAAAGTAGCAACGTACTTGCCCAGTTCTTTGATAAAGTTATCGCCAAATAAACAACCTTCTGTTTTGGTGAGCGATTGGAGTGAGGCTAGATGAACCAGTTTGGGATCCAATTTGAGCAGAATACCCTTGCGACGTTCTTGTGAAATCGCAGCGTTAGCATTGCCTAAAAGGCAGACAGATCTTTGGACCCATAAAGAGAGTTTCTCAGGATCCACAGCAGAACCATCGATTCTGGCAGCCTCCGCCATGTCGAAGATATGGGTAAGAGGGCCAATGACGTCCAATAATTTGTCCTGGCAAGAGGACCAGGCTTTATCTACCCCTTTCCTGGGATCCTTGCCAAACTTAGTGAAGAAAGTGAGGATGGGTTGGTCAATGGTAGGAGTAACGGATGCCTTGTACTCTAGAGAGGGGCAAGGACACTCAGATTTAAGTTTAGAGCGGGTTTACTTATCTAAAGGACAGAATAACTTGGTCGAAACGTATTCTCCCACATGAGTAGCCGGGAACCATTCAGTTGAATTGGGGTGTAATATGAAGGAGGGGTCAAACATAGGCAACCCTTCAAAATCTAGGAGTGGAGTGGTATTGGAAGAGGAAATTTTGGGTTTTTTAGGGACAGACGCGGCGTCACAATCATCTTGGTCAGATGGATCAGCATCTCAATCCGCATCGGGTACTTCATCATCAGTGTCCGGGATGGAGGTGATAATTAAAGGGGACATAATATTTTTTGTTTTTGCTTTGCGTTTCTGAGCTGTACCCTCAGTGACTCTTTTCTCCTTAATTGGAGCCTTTTGAGGAACCGCGTCCTCTGCCATGGGTGAGGAAACCTCACAAACTTTGTGCGCCAATTTTTGTGAACCTTTGGAAATGAGTGAAGGGCGCTGTCTGCACTCCCCTGCAGACTGGACAGATAATGTCTTATTAAACATTTTCAAAACTGAGGATTCTAAATTTTTTGACAAGTTATTTATAGAATTATTAACAGCTTGTTGAACAGAGTTTTGAATAAATTCATTAATATCTTGCTTAATGGCAGAAGCCTCCTCAGGGTCCACCTGACGCGAGGTTGAGCTGCCAGAATCCATGTTAAACTGAAAACCGGGTATGAAAGGGTTAATGGTTGAGGGACTGAAAGGAAAGGAAACAGCTCCGCCCCAGGGCGTGCCTAATACTGCCTACTGTATGTCCTGGAAGACGCAGACGAGCTCCTGAGGAGAAAGGACGTGACCGGGATAGGAACTGGTAAAAGCGGCCTGGCTTCAGAGAAAAACGCGGAGGTACGCGTTAAAAGCAGCTGTAAAGCGAAGGAGGCACACGGAAGTAAGCCGTTCCTCACGCGCTGTCAAAATAATGGCGCGACGCGGGGAACGGTTAAAACCGTTTGGGGAAACCGGGCGCGCGCCGGGAAGCGCGAGGGCAAGCAGCTAATGCGGCAACATGCCGACTGGGAGAAAACAGCGTATTAACAGTAAAACAACGAGCAATAACATTACGCATAAAACGAAAAGTAAATAACCATAACTATTAAAATAACACACAATAATATAAGAGGAATATGGAAAAACAACTTAACTGGTTGCGAGCAGCAAGAAAAGAGGGCTGTTCGCAGTCCAGTTACGTCATAATAGCACATGTAGTTATTCATTGGTTACTGTTATTGGACTACCTTTTGTTTCCCATTGGCTGGCTTTTTCCCACGCTCATGGGAATTGTTGTTTTTCTTCACTAGCTGCTATTTTAATTAAAGCAAGAAAAGAATGCATAATAGGAGCCTCCGGTCTTGCCATAAAATTTATGAGGTTTGAGCTAGAAACATTTTTTTGTTAAACTGCCGATTTTGTAGGAGTTGATGAAAAATGTGGCGAATGTATATTTATACAGAAAACAATAGGTTGCAAAGTCATATTCTTCTTGCGCCCCTGCTTATGGGTTATTTGCTATCAGGATTCTTTCAGTCAACTTGGTTGATGGTTAGACTTCTTGGGGTATAGAACAGGCTACTTTAGTGCTCACATATAGCTCAATGATGTCTTAGGGCATTTTGCGCTGTATAAAGTTCTATCATTTCATTTGGGTAGTTTTGCCCAATTAACTCCATGTCATGTAGCGGGCCTTTTCCATGCCTGGGATTTTCTTGCGTGCGCGACTGTTTACAGACATCAACTGAGCTCAATACAACTGTACTACAATTCCCATAAAGAACTGATTTACTATGTGAAAGCATGGGACAGGAAATTAAGCGTAACCTTACTAACTTGTACACCGTGATCTCTACGGTTGGCAGGATTTTTTTTGCTACTACGACTTCAGGCTCCCCTCACCTATAGGTCCGCGGCCTCCACCTCCTGTCCCCACCGCCAGATGCCTCTGCGACCTGTGGTCCTTGAGGTGCCGGCCAGCGGCTCCTCGGTCCTAGATCTATTTATTTTTATTCTCTTGGCTCCTAGCAACCCTGAGAGCGTGGCGTGTTATGCGAGTCCAGACCCTGAGCGCCAGTATCGAGTCTTTAAAACTCGAAAAAAGATGCTCAAAAGACGTGACTAAATTGGGGACGCTTCAATAATTCTTGGACAGTGCTTTATTTCAGCATCTCTTCCTCATCACGCTTTTAAATAGCCGCTTTCAACTCGTCAGCACGGCGCCAGAGTAGCATTAAGTAACCAAAAAGGCGGAAGCATCTGTTGATTGGTTGTTGTACTTATTCGGCTGGTCTCATTGGCTGTGGAACTTCCACAGTATGATCTAATGTTGATTAGTAGTCAAGAGCGCTGGTTAGTCATTTCTGCCTTTCGTTCATGGTGTGGTACTGACGAAGTACTGTGACGCCGTCTTTTTAGTGAAAAACACAAAAAGAACAGTGACCCAGGCCCATCAAGTCTTTTTATTATACTGCTCCGAGGCTGAGGCCTGCGTCCACCCGGAAACACCAGTAGCTTGCTTTGGGAGAGGTCACGTTAAGCATGCCCACCGGCACCACGTCTGAATCTGGGTTGTAACTTGGGTTATGTACAACCACGCAGCTTTGTCAAACAATCAAGGTGTCCCTACGCCTGTCCAACTGTACCTCCGTCATCACCGTCCCCCCTCCTGCTAGCCCCAGAGAAGCAGCACTGTTCCATCCCAGTTACGCTAACTGCTTTTTCTGAAAGAAGGGGTGGCTTTGTCTATAACAGGAAGGAAGTGACTGTAAAAGGGCGGGGAAATCAAGCATGGGCCGTTTGATTGGATGTCACTGAAACAGTTTGTTGACCGTCTCTCCAATTAGAATCTATTCTCTATTATAGCCCTTACCCCACCCGTAACCAATAGGGATGAGTTAAAGAGGCAAGCTGCATCAAAGAGGATCTGTGGCAGACCGTAGGCACCGGCAGAAGAAACAACCATTCTTCCTCTGGAACTGGGAGCTGCAAAAAGGGTAGGTGGAAACAGCTGAGTTAGGATATTAGGTATGCCGTAAACGGAACATAGAAATGGGATGAGAATAAAATCCCATTCTCATTGCGGATGCGTAATAACAGCCGTTGACGTTCTTTTGATGTATGTGACCCAGGGAAATTAAAGCGTTTTATTTAATGTGTTGGGAGGGTAAGGTGTTTTCAGGGCGGAACCGGGAACCCAAAGCAGCCCAGGCAATTTTTGTCAAACCAGCCCCCATAGAGTACATTATAGCGCGTTAGCCTGACCACTACAATGGGATTTCGGGGAGAGGGGAGTCCCCCTCCCCCTCCAAAGAAAATGTAAGAAAAATGGCAAAGTGGTACATTCTACAACATATTTCTCATTATATATTCAACTGTATTAGTTTTTAAAGCATAGTAAATTATGACCTTACAGTGCACCAGGATATGGTCATCTCTATTGAGGTTCGTCAACGATTCCCTCACAATCGCCCTTTAACAATGCCTCCCATCTCTCCGTAGCCCATCTCTCACAAGTATTTCATTTGTTTTATAGTTCCTCTCTTAGCAGCGTAGGGTATTGGAACACTTTACATCACTCACACATTGAGAATGAAAAATACGTGTATAAATTAGTGTATAGAAAATAAAAGGACTAGTAAGTTGTAGGATTCACATCATTCATACTGATAGACGTCTCATTATAACTATATTTTTGTGAGTTTAAAAAACAAGTGTTATCCAATTCAACAAGGTCATCAATAACAAAGCAACTTTGGAGCAAAACATGCCTGAAAACTGTTGGGCATAAAAGGAACTCTGCAGTCCTTTTGAAACTGCTGTACTGCTACAAAACTGGCCGCCCATCCTTCCAGCCCCCGGGGAAATGTCTCATGAGCGGTATGGTCAGTCCCACCTCGGGTGTTTTTGTTTCAGAAACACACCAGGTCCTCAATGAGTCGTACCTCAGTGGGGGATATGTATTCGTCTATTTTTGACAGATGGTATAGTGACATAGCAGTCTTCTGGTTAATACACTTATTGTGATTCATGGGGGATTAACCTGCCCAGGTTACGGCCTGGGCTATAAATCCTAGAATTTGGTAGTCCATAATAAGCCCACCATTTCCCCTGAATTTTATCATGTTTTTGAGGACAGCCATGTGCATCATATATTGGTTTTTCTTTGGACAAGCGTGCCAGTCGACTCCCTTGCAATGAGGGGGTTAAGAGGTGTTTCCAGAGGTGGGTGACATCTCTTTTGGCCACCATACATGCCACCCCTATTAAGGTAATCTCAGAGCGAGGTCGACCACTGCCTCCAAAAGACCCAATAGTACTACCTTGGGATCCAGGTCAATGGAGTGTCCCAGAACACTGGTAGGCACTTTTTAAGAGTGCTTGTTCTGGGGAAGCATAAACTCAAGATTCAGAACGTAATGCAGTGGTTAGGGTTGACTTTACTAATAACAATTTTGTTTCTACCCAGACAAACCCTTTTTTTAGCTAAGTTAGGATAATCAAAGACTGGAAAACCATGACTTTATAACCTGTACTAGGCAGTTTGCATTCTGCTCTTTGATAGCAGTTCATAGCTGACTGTGCAGGATTATGATTGTAACTTATGAAGTATACAGTAAGAAAAGGATTTCTGTCACAAAAGCAGTATCCCACTGAGCTATGTACATAAAATACTGTTCTGTAATTATCTGCATACTACACGTTCTTTGCAATAGGCATATTAACCCTCTTGGCTACCCTTGGATGAGTCAAAACTGCTACTAGACAAAACAGCAATCTCAAACGGGTACATTAGTAACCACAGCTGTCTTGGCACTTTTAATATTGCCTGAAAACTGTTGGGTATACAAGGAACTCTGCAGTCCTTTTAAAACTCCTGCACTGCTACAAAACTGTCCCCCAGGAACTAAACCGTCCGCCCATCCTTCCAGCCCCCCAGGGAAACGCCTCATGAGCGGTAGGTCAGTCTGGCCTTGGTGTTTATGTTTCAGAAACATCACCAAGTTCTCAATGAGTTGTACCTCAGTGGGAAATATGTATTCACCTATTGTTGGCAGATGGTATAGTGACATGGCAGTCTTCTGGTTAATACATTTATTGTGGTTTGTGGGGGACTAACCTGCCCAGGTTACGGCCTGGGCTATGAAGCCTAGAATTTGAAAAAGGCACATGGTGATTGAAAATATATTTGAAGGCTTGTTGATCTGGAGCCATCAATAAGGTATCATCTATTAATGTACACCCCGCATCTTCAGAGGGACTGATGAAACTTGCATTTTGAACTTGTTAAAATTACAAGGACACCAAATGGGAGAACGCTAGCACGTTCCTTTGATGGAATTTTAGATATTTGTGATGATGTTAGCAAATGTGTACTTTGTGATAAACGTACTGAAGTTTGAGACACGTCATACAGTCCTTGGAAGAGGTTTGGTCTGTTGTCCTAATAGAAAATCACTGTTGATTTCAAGGGACATTAGAAGTTTGATTGCTTGAGGAAATCTGTATTGAAAGAGCAGGTAGGATTTGTAAAGGAGTAGAATAAAATTCTACACAGTACCTTTTCACAGCTTTTAGGATCCAAGAATCTGCTTTGCTTTCTGTACATTTTGAATAAAACACCATTTGAAGTTTTATTCCATTTCATATCCTATGATACTGGCTCTTATAAGAAGCCTGTTTAGGCAGTCTTGCCTTAAGTAGTTTTTCCTTTGCCTTGATCTCTTTACCTGTGGTCTGTGAAGCTTTTTCTCCTCTGGGAGTAGAACCGGGCTCTGTAGTCTTGCAACCCAGACCAGGAGCCCCTAGAATTGAAAATGGAAAGTTTTGCCGGTCAAGCTCCGGCTATTTGGAATTTGCACCAGCTGAAAATTAATTCACTGTGAATTAAATTTGATCTGGTTCTGTAAAAACTTAAAGGCTTGGCTTTTTAAACATGTTCATTTGACTAGCCCTTCTGGCTCTGTATTTCAACCCTTTATAATCTGTTAGTTCTGTTTAGCACCAATAAACCTCTGGGTGAACATGCACTCTATAAATAAAATGAACATAACAAATGTATGTCTGGCGTTAGCCAAGACTTTTTTTTGATATTTATTAAAATTATATATATATATATATATATATATATATATATATACATACATATATATATATATATATATATTAGCTCTCAGCCAGCTTTCTTTATCCTCCTCTGTTAGTCACGTTTTTCTACTGCCCACTATAGCATATGGCATGTTGACAGATGATCAGCTCACTCCATCCATTGGCTAAATTCACTGTGAATGTCTTGCATAAGGAGTACACCACACACCTAGTAGTCCTCTTCAATGTTTTTTGAGGCCCAAAATATTTTTGGTTTTAGTAAACCTTTTTTTTTAGGTTGATAGCTTTTCCAGCAGAAAAAATCTGCAAAAATCATGACACTGCCAAAAGTATGGCAGTCTGCGCCAGATGTACTGACTTTACCAGTGCTTGACTTAAAGAGATTGACATACACATATATGTATATATATACTGTGTAGAGTACATAATACATGTGTAGTTGATATAAAACTAACAGTTGTTCGCTCAAATGCCTGTCCATTTGAACTGTTTTTAAACAGCCTGCATTTTAACCTATAATCTTAAAATCGTAAAATAGAGGTTACTCCGGGTCAATAAAACCTTACTATTTTTTTCTTCTAATATTTTACATATACATTTGTGTGGTAGAATGATACCCTTCCCCACCTGTTTTATATTTGCTGCTTCCCCTGGACCCAATTTGTTGAAAAGGCCCAAAGAGGATTCTATAGAAGTGGGAAGTCAGAGGCGTTTGGGCCACTGGTTAAAAACATACCACTAGTCTTACAGTAGTGAGGAAGCAGTTTGTTATTTTAGAGACCTAAGTGCTTACACAGTGCATCATCTGTGACTCAGAATGAACAATTGTAAATTATTTTGTCTGCTTGAATCCAGGTTAGCAATGTTTATTAGTATCATCATAGTGCATGAATTTATTTGTAAGCTCTTAAGTTTATAAGTGTACATTTTTTTTTTTTTTTCCAATCAGATTTTGTTGTAAAAATGACGGAGCCGGAGCTGCTGCTGGATTCCAATATCCGTTTATGGGTGGTGCTACCCATTGTTTTCATAACATTTTTTGTGGGGATGATCAGACATTATGTTTCCATCTTGCTTCAGAGTGACAAGAAACTAACCCAGGAACAAGTATCTGACAGGTAAATACCCCTGTCAGGTGAGAGAAATAGCATTCCTGGATCTTTTGAATTTCGCACATGGGGACTGTCAAAGCAGCTGAAATGAATGTCCCAAGTTAGGTTGTTATCACACATCTAAAATATCGGGTTCATTGGGTAATGCTTTAATTTATATTCTCCTTTAACCTGTTGACATATTCAATTACCGTTTGAAGTCTCTTAATCTATTCTCTGTTTTTTGCAAACTATTTTGCTGTCAGTTTGCATTCACATAAGAACAACACCACTTGGTCAGCATGTAGAAGAAACTTTGAAGAACTCTGACTTACATCCTACAGAAGAAATTATTTTTCCATTGTCTGATAGAATCAACAAATCCTCTTGGCACCTGTTAAGAAATTAGCAAAATACTATTTCCTAATGTTCATTCTTCCACGCAGTCCAAAATACTGGATACAAGAACTCAGTTTAAACCTTTACAAGTGTGGCTATTTAAAAAAGGGCTTTATCAGTGAAATGTTTGAAGCGTAGGACAATACTTTGTAGGTTTAAACATTGTCTTTACAGCATGAACCTGTTGTAGTTTCACAGCACATCCATTAACTTGCCACCTAGTTGCAGGACTTGTAAAATAAGTTTTGTGCATCAACCTTCAGCATGGCCCAGAACACTCGTAATTATATCAACTTGAGACTTGTAAAGCTAGCTTGATAGCGTTAACTTTAGAATCTCTGAATCCATTTAAGCGTCTATAAGGTAAATTATCATTAAAGAACTAGACTTAGTAATAGGAATCACACACTAGAAGTGTAGGGAATTGTAAATCCATGTTCTGCTGGTACCAGAACCAAAGCTTTCAATTGAGCCAGCTGGGCTGTACAATCAATCACCCAAAATGTCTGTCTGTTTTATGTGCATGAAATGCACCATCTTTTGTTACACCTTTCACTGCAGCGCATGTAGCCGAGTATTTATACTTAGTACCAACCAAAGGCTGAGCTGAACCATCAGTATATTTTATGCTCATACTGGAGAAATTCCTGCGTTCTCAGAGTAGGGTCAAAAACATAGTCTACATCAGTAGCTGTTAAGGAAGTGGTCCACTGGTTTCATATTGGATGTAAGTATAACTTTGGCATTAGGAATGACTACCTTGGTGACAGCCTCTAAGGCCAGAACAGGCGATAACTCAATTGTGTGTTTCCCCTGAGCTACTGGACGTTCCTTCAGTACAACTGTTTGAACTGCAGTCAAAAATATTTCTGTCGATGCAAAATGCATTTCCTTCATAGGAGTATAACTGTGATTTATAAACAATCAGCACAGTTTCACCTTCATTAAAGGTGATGTACGTGTAACGACTGGAACCCGCAATGATACAGATTACAATATTAGCAGTGTTAACACAAGTATGTAAGTGTTTAGACTCCAGCATGTCTGTTAATAAGGTTTTCAGAATAGTATGTTTGGTAGCCCAATGTTTATTAGAAAAATCATTGCATAACAGTTGAATCCGTTATGCATAATTTGGTATGCATGTTCTACCAAAATTTAGAAATCTTGAAAGTGACTAAAGCTTTAAGGTATTTGGTGGTTGTAAATGAGTACATTTCTCTAAGGAATGTGGTGCTAGGCTTTTACCTTCATTTGATCATTTATATCTGTGAAACAGGACACTGACAGAGGCAATTTTAGATTTTGGAAAATTACGTTTTTAGCCATGGTCAGCGAATCCCAGAACCATACAATCTACTCTGGCCAAATTAGTGTTTAAACCATTATCTGTGAGGTAAATGTCATCAAGGTAAGACAGTGTTTCTGAGTCAGTTACTTGTAAAATTGATGTCACTCAGACAGCAAACAGACTTGACTGTTTTTATATCCTTGTGGGAGCCTACAGAACCTTCAATAGGTTCCTAGAGTGGGGAAAGTGGTTAAATCCCTGCTTTTGGGCACTATATTTTCACAGAAAAAACATTAGAAATGTCCAATGTAGTTTTGTATCTTTTTATGTACAATATTACTTATTAAGGCTCTGCTGTATGAATTTTCTATAGTAAAAGTCTGTGTGTGACTGTTGAAATATTGATAGTCTAAGACTATGCAATAGGAATAATTAAGTTTAATCACAGGAAATAATGTACTATTCATAGGGGAAACACAAGGCTCAATCACACCTTGATATACTAATTGAGATAGAATCTCCCTAGCCAAATGTTCAGCATCATGTTTAGTAGGATATGGTGATTGCACTTGCAACCCAAACCTTACAGGTATAACATGATAAGGTGAATCTTTATCCCAACTAGCCTGATTGCGATTTAATGCTAGGGCCTGTGCGAGAGCCGGTTTTGCTGCACATGCTTCTTTAACTTCCTCAGGAACAAGAACAGAAAAGGAAGGTAGTATTACATCCTCTCCTTGTGGGACTTTTCTAACAAACTCAGGTGGCCAATCTACCTCAGCCAAGAGAAGGTCATATGCATTAGTTAAATTCTTCCGGAATATTACTTTAATAGTACGATGTATGTCGCCCTCAATTTGTATGTCCAAATCAAAAACTCTATCAGGAGGCCTAATTGCTGATCTTGAGTTTCAACTTGTACAGGGAGTGCAGAATTATTAGGCAAGTTGTATTTTTGAGGATTAATTTTATTATTGAACAACAACCATGTTCTCAATGAACCCAAAAAACGAATTAATATCAAAGCTGAATATTTTTGGAAGTAGTTTTCAGTTTGTTTTTAGTTTTAGCTATGTTAGGGGGATATCTGTGTGTGCAGGTGACTATTACTGTGCATAATTATTAGGCAACTTAACAAAAAAAAATATATACCCATTTCAATTATTTATTATTACCAGTGAAACCAATATAACATCTCAACATTCACAAATATACATTTCTGACATTCAAAAACAAAACAAAAACAAATCCGTGACCAATATAGCCACCTTTCTTTGCAAGGACACTCAAAAGCCTGCCATCCATGGATTCTGTCAGTGTTTTGATCTGTTCACCATCAACATTGCGTGCAGCAGCAACCACAGCCTCCCAGACACTGTTCAGAGAGGTGTACTGTTTTCCCTCCTTGTAAATCTCACATTTGATGATGGACCACAGGTTCTCAATGGGGTTCAGATCAGGTGAACAAGGAGGCCATGTCATTAGATTTCCTTCTTTTATACCCTTTCTTGCCAGCCACACTGTGGAGTACTTGGGCGCGTGTGATGGAGCATTGTCCTGCATGAAAATCATGTTTTTCTTGAAGGATGCAGACTTCTTCCTGTACCACTGCTTGAAGAAGGTGTCTTCCAGGAACTGGCAGTAGGACTGGGAGTTGAGCTTGACTCCATCCTCAACCCGAAAAGGGACCACAAGCTCATCTTTGATGATACCAGCCCAAACCAGTACTCCACCTCCACCTTGCTGGCGTCTGAGTCGGACTGGAGCTCTCTGCCCTTTACCAATCCAGCCACGGGCCCATCCATCTGGCCCATCAAGACTCACTCTCATTTCATCAGTCCATAAAACCTTAGAAAAATCAGTCTTGAGATATTTCTTGGCCCAGTCTTGACGTTTCAGCTTGTGTGTCTTGTTCAGTGGTGGTCGTCTTTCAGCCTTTCTTACCTTGGCCATGTCTCTGAGTATTACACACCTTGTGCTTTTGGGCACTCCAGTGATGTTGCAGCTCTGAAATATGGCCAAACTGGTGGCAAGTGGCATCGTGGCAGCTGCACGCTTGACTTTTCTCAGTTCATGGGCAGTTATTTTGCGCCTTGGTTTTTCCACACGCTTCTTGCGACCCTGTTGACTATTTTGAATGAAACGCTTGATTGTTCGATGATCACGCTTCAGAAGCTTTGCAATTTTAAGAGTGCTGCATCCCTCTGCAAGATATCTCACTATTTTTGACTTTTCTGAGCCTGTCAAATCCTTCTTTTGACCCATTTTGCCAAAGGAAAGGAAGTTGCCTAATAATTATGCACACCTGATATAGGGTGTTGATGTCATTAGACCACACCCCTTCTCATTACAGAGATGCACATCACCTAATATGCTTAATTGGTAGTAGGCTTTCGAGCCTATACAGCTTGGAGTCAGACAACATGCATAAAGAGGATGATGTGGTCAAAATACTCATTTGCCTAATAATTCTGCACTCCCTGTATATAGTCATTAGTTGGGTCCGCCACCAGAAACTCTTGAACAGTCTGCAAAACTATTGTGACCTTTGCTGCACTGTCGAGCAGAGTTCTCACCCATGTCTTGTTCAGAAGAAGAGTTCTGAGTATTTGTGACATGTTTTGTGGCAATCCCTGTCACGTTCTTCTTTTTCAGTTGTGTTTTTGTTGTGGAAGTGTGTCTTCCATTTTTTTATGAAGAGATCGGAGGAACTCTGAGTCAGTTTTTGGTTTCACATACTCTACTTGCCTGTCGTCTTCTCCTTCCACTCTCATCTGAAGGTTTGTAAACGTGTATCAGAATACTAATACCCATCAGGCTGTTTAACCGGTTCTGTGCTGAGGATGTAATGGTTACGTCCAGCGGCACAGTGCTGCTGTGCCCAGGACGTAACCATTACGTCCTGGGCACCCAGCCCAGAGGGAGTGCTAGCGCTCCCTCTGTTTGGTTACCCCCACCCCCCCAAGTCAGGGATGTAAGGGGAAGCCCTTCCCCTTCCACCCCGACCCCCCACTCCCCTTGTGACGTCAGCGCATTTCTCTTCCGATCACGTGGAGGAGGCAGAGAGGCTTCAAAGGGAAGGAAAGTTATTTCATTCCCTTTGAAGTCTCTCTCTGCGTTTTGGCAGCCGGATTGTAAAGCAATCCGGCTGTCAAACGCCCACTAGACACCAGGGATGTCTGTTTCAAAAAGAAAAGTGGCATAAGGGAGCGACCCCTTGGGCAAGGGTCGCCCTCGGGGGGGGGCATTTTTTTGAAGGCCTTTTCTGCCCCCCACCCCCGGGGGGGGGGGGGTCAGAAACCTCTAGGCACCAGGGATAATTTTTTTGTTTAGTTTTTGTTTACTTTTTTGCTTTTTGAGGTGGGGAGCGACCCCTTAGGCAAGGGTCGCTCCCCTAGGGGGCAAATTATATTTAGGCCATTTCTGCCCCCCTTGGGGGAAGATTAGCCTATTTTTATGAGGCCAATCTGCCCCCAAGGGGGGCAGAAACCACTAGACACCAGGGAGTTTTTTTGTTTTGTTTGTTTTTCACATAAGGGGAGCAACCCCTTAGGCAAGGGTCGTTCCCCTGGGGGGCAAATTTATTTTAGGCCATTTCTGCCCCCCATGGGGGCAGATCAGCCTATTTGAATTAGGCCGATCTGCCCCCACGGGGGGCAGAAACCACTAGGCGCCAGGGCTTCTTTTTTTTTGTTTGTTTGTTTTTGTAGAGATTGGGAGCGACCCCTTAGGCAAGGGTCGCTCCCCTGGAGGGGCAAATTGTTTTTAGGCCATTTCTGCCCGCTTTGGGGGCAGATCGGCCGATTTTAGGTCAATCTGCCCCCAAGGGGGGCAGAAACCACTAGGCACCGGGGATTTTTTTTTTGGCGCCAATGTCACGCAGGGGGAGCGACCCCGTAGGCAAGGGTCGCTCCCAAGGGGGTGGGGGTGGGGACAAATTTATTTTAGGCCATTTCTGCCCCCGCTTGTGTTATGGGCCATTTCCTGGCGCTGGCGCTAGGCCTACCCACACAAGTGAGGTATCATTTTTATCGGGAGACTTGGGGGAACGCTGGGTGGAAGGAAATTTGTGGCTCCTCTCAGATTCCAGAACTTTCTGTCACCGAAATGTGAGGAAAACGTGTTTCTTTAGCCAAATTTTGAGGTTTGCAAAGGATTCTGGGTAACAGAACCTGGTCAGAGCCCCACAAGTCACCCCATCTTGGATTCCCCAAGGTCTCTAGTTTAAAAAAAATGCACAGGTTTGGTATGTTTCCCTAGGTGCCGGCTGAGCTAAAGGCCAAAATCTACAGGTAGGCACTTTGAAAAAAACACCTCTGTTTTCTTTAAAAAAATATGATGTGTCCACGTTGCGTTTTGGGGCGTTTCCTGTCGCGGGCGCTGGGCCTACCCACACAAGTGAGGTATCATTTTTATCGGGAGACTTGGGGGAACATAGATCAGTAAAACAAGTGTTATTGCCCCTTGTCTTTCTCTACTTTTTTTCCTTCCAAATATAAGAGAGTGTGTAAAAAAGACATCTATTTGAGAAATGCCCTGTAATTCACATGCTAGTATGGTCACCCCGGAATTCAGAGATGTGCAAATAACCACTGCTCCTCAACACCTTATCTTGTGCCCTTTTTGGAAATACAAAGGTTTTCTTGATAGCTATTTTCCACTCTATATTTCAGCAAATGAATTGCTGTATACCCGGTATAGAATGAAAACTCACTGCAGGGTGCAGCTCATTTATTTGCTCTGGGTACCTAGGGTTCTTGATGGCTCAATGGTTAGAGCGGCAGACCCTGAAGCAGAGATCTGGCTCAAGACCAGGGTTCAAGTCCCGCTTCGGCAGGTCTTGGGCTCAATTCCCCTTGACCAGATAATTCTCGCCTCGGTGCCTAATCTAATTCATGGGTCCCACTCTGCAACTCTGGGCAATAGCTTGCTTAATATCCACAACGGCCCCAACAGCGCTTGGATGCCTGGCTTCACCCTGGGGGTGCTCAGGAGTGGGCGCCTCACAGGGGAAAAAGCCAGGAGGGGTTCCATAGCAGTATGAGTACAGCGCCTTGAGACCCTAACGGGTGAGTAGTGCGCTATACAAGTGCTAATTTACATTTTACATTTACAACCTACAAGCCCTATATGTCCCCGCAACCAGAGGAGTCCAGCAGACGTAACGGTATATTGCTTTCGAAAATCTGACATTGCAGGAAAAAGTTACAGAGTAAAACGTAGAGAAAAATTTATGTTTTTTTCACCTCAATTTCAATATTTTTATTTTTCAGTTGTTATTTTCTGTAGGAAACCCTTGTAGGATCTACACAAATTACCCCTTGCTGAATTCAGACTTTTGTCTACTTTTCTGAAATGTTGCGGTTTCTGGGCTCCAGCATTGGTTTCATGCCCATTTCAGACACTGACTGGAAGGAGGCTAAAAGCACAAAAAATCATAAAAATGGGGTATGTCCCAGTAAAATGCCAAAATTGTGTTGAAAAATTGGGTTTTCTGATTCAAGTCTGCCTGTTCCTGAAAGCTGGGAAGCTGGTGATTTTAGCACCGCAAACCCTTTGTTGATGCCATTTTCAGCGAAAAAACCACAAGCCTTCTTCTGCAGCTCCTTTTTCCCATTTCTTTTTTAAAAAAACGAAATTTTCACTGTATTTTGGCTAATTTCTTGGCCTCCTTCTGGGGAACACACAAAGTCTGGGTACCTCTAGAATCCCTAGCATGTTGGAAAAAAAGGACGCAAATTTGGCGTGGGTAGCTTATGTGAATAAAAAGTTATGAGGGCCTAAGCGCGAACTGCCCCAAATAGCCAAAAAAAGGCTCGGCACAGGAGGGGGAAAAGGCCTGGCAGCGAAGGGGTTAAGTGCCTCACGGTTAGATACCTTATAATGTTTTCCAGAAGACTCCGGTTGTGGAGATCCAGTCTTGGTTTCAGTTTTAGCTTTATTTTTGTTCCAGGTCTTTGTAGAAGACTCAGGTGCCTGCTTGGCTGTATCAGATTTGCCTTCAATCCATACAACACAGGTTTCCCCCTGTAATGAGCATCACTAAAAAGTTGGTTTTGAGCAATTAGGTCATTTCCTTTTTGTTTAAGTAAAACCTCTTCCCCACCACACTGTTTGTGTTGACTGTTGCTTGTTCGGGAGGGTGTGTGGTGGTGCAGTACCTCTCGTCTCTCCTGTTGTGAAGGGATCCCCTCTGTATCCACCAACCCACTCCCTCGCTTCCCCATCATGCAGTTTTCTCTTCTGGCTTTTCTTATTTGGTTTTATTTTCCCCATTGACCACAAGCAGTGACAGCACATTGTACTTTATTAGAGACCATAGTACTTGGTGACGCTCACTTGTTTTATACAGAAAAAACCTGAGTAGGTCAGATAAATTCCATGCAAATAATATCTTAGTAGTGTAGTAGTGTACCACTCAACTGAAGTTGATTACCCCTCCAGAGACAAAATACTACTAGGATCTATATTGATAAATGCATGTGTGACCTAGCATTCTGGCAAGGAGGTATAGTAATGTTAGGAGTAATCCTTTTACGTAGAGAATGTGCAGCTTATAATGGAATCCAGTAAAAATGTACATGAATTGCAGAATATTGCTTACATTGTCTGCTCAAACCTGTATGTTTTATTTAATTGGATAACCAGCTATGCACAACTACAATTTCAGGTTCCTTTTAAAGACTCATATTGTTGTGATTCCATGAAATTATTCCTTACAGCAGTTAAGTGACACCATACACTTTTTTTTTCTTTCTTTTAGCCAAATTCTGATTCGAAGTCGTGTACTTCGAGAAAATGGAAAATATATTCCAAAGCAGGTTGGTGCAGTTGTTGTTTTTGTACTAGTTTTATGTGATGAAATCTGATTAAACCATGAACTTTATACAGTGTAATCACATATGTTCTTTTAACTTCGCTAGCGGGTACGATTACCTGAGGAAGTAGAATACATTTCTAGAATATTTTTGCAGTTATCAATTTGGTTAATCCAGATTCTTGGAACCAGGATATACTCTGGGGAATATGCATATGCATGTTTACATAAACTTTGATTGTGAATCAATGAAAAAGGAAACGCACGAGTTCTTGAAATACATGAAAACATTTCAAGGTGTGTGACATCTGTGATTACTGACTCATGTAAAATGAGGCAGCTCTTGGTTGTCAGCTTGCGAAAGACCTCTTGTGCTCCATACCCAAAACCTACAGTGGGCTTGGAGCTCATCTGTTGCTAAAAACTGCTTGCCTTTATTGTCACTATCATTCGCTTGATTCGCTGTCTTGTCCTCCTCTTATTGTGTTTGCCTCACATAGCGTCCTTACGATTGTTTTGGTTGGAAGACATGCATTTTTCAGATGCACACTATTTCTTTTCTTTCAGCACTCCATGAGAGTATACACTCTCAGTCTCTCCTTCCTGCTGTTTCATGCCTCTAAAAACAAATTTTTTTATTTTCGGGATATCCAGAAAGAAAGTATAAATTCTATTAATGAGACAGAAGTGAGTATTCTGCTTTACGGTTCTCTACTTCTCATCAGCAGCAAATAATCAACATACAAACCATAATATACAACTCTCCTTTAGGAAGCTGGCCTGGTGTGTGGTGGGTACCCAAGGTACTTACACCTTCTATCAGGTTCAGTATCCCCTCTTAGTGAAGTGTAGGCAGTGTCTAGAAGCCAGGCTCTCTAGAGGTAACTGTGGATGAGCAGCCAACGCTTATCTAGGAGACATTCAAAGCTCATGCAATTCCACTGTAGTCACACAGCACTTACACACATGAAAGAAAACACTCAGTTGTACAAAAATACTTGAAGGGCAACCCTCCAATAGGAGGTAAGTAATACACTAAATATATACACTGGTAATCAGAAATAGGCATAGAAAAGTTTAGAAAACAGTGCAAATAGCAATAACGAATTGTGACCCTAGGTGAAGCACAAACCATATACTAAAACAAGCATTTGCAATGCAATGGGTCTCGCATTTGAGTTAGAGATATTAGCGTGGTGAATTCCTAACATGACTTTTCTTGCCACACAAATTGAAATGAAAAGTAAAACAGCTGACATAAGCAGGCCAATTCAAAGCTCCATGAGGGCAAAGGAGAGACACAAAAGGAAAAAGAAGTTTGCTCACAGTCAAACGTATCAGCAACTGTGCAATTATCCATGTAACAGGGCAGTCTTCAAGGCAGTAACAAAACCGCAAGGGGGGACAAACATAAAGCATTTACCAATGATAACAAGGGATTTCTGAAAGGCAAGCCTATGAACTAGTAAGTGATGGGGGTGCAGTGGGTGTGGTTAAAAGCCCAAAATACTTACAACACATCAAAGCGTTTGCGCGCTCAACCTAAAAACTAACTACCTGATAAGGGAGTAAGTATAAGTCGGTAGAGGAAATGGACCACTCTGTAGGGTATGGGAACTGGTAAGGGAATGCAGCAAGAATATGCACAAAGCACCGATAAATTCGGGCCAACCGGGAAGTACCAGAATAAACTAATGGCCAGTCGGTCCACTGCACCTGCATACATCTGCAACTCGCAAAACTCATTCTGCAAGGCATAACTTGCATTGGCTTTTCTGCAGTACAATACGTTGTACATGTAAATTTCAATAACCAAATATTTAACTAAGCATGACTTATTGCCCTCACCACTCTTCAATACCATTTGAACTTACGATGGATTTTGCTCGTGCGATAGTTCTGTCAAAGATGTGATGATTTACCTTCGATCTTCAGAACTCGTTTAAAGAGTACATACTTCCAGTACTGAGGGTTAGACAACAAATAAACATGTGCTGCTGAAATACCCTGAACCAAGGAATTAACTTTTAAGTAATGGATCTGACAATGCTGTATGTCATTGAGTAGCCATCTTCAATTCCCAGGACTTCCAACATGAAGTTATCCTAGATCTGATAAAGTTTGTGACTGTGTATATGAGCGACCATCTTTAAACCAAAGCAGTTTCTACATCCACATCTGACAGGTTTCTATCCTTGTATGAGAGGAGTCATCTCTAAACCCGTGGCCTTCCTGCCTGACCCTGTAGCCGACCTGACAAATGTGAATAATCCTGCATGGGTAGGGACATTTTTATACAGCACTACTTCCTGTATGATGATGTTAGAAAGTTGACAAAGGTGCGTATCCTTAAGTAACAGCCTCTGCTTAAAACTGAGGGAGTTTTTCCGTAGGGGTCCAACAGATCTGACAATGGCCCGTGTCCTTGTGTGAGAGCCATGCTGCCATCTCTATAGTCCTGAAATTCCTGCTTTGGTTTCGGTGTTTGTGGGCGTCTTTGTGGGCGGTGTTTGTGGGCGTCTTAAAACCTGTTGTCTACTTATATGATGCTATAATAATGTATTTCACAACGGGCTGTGTTCTTGCGCGAGAGCTGCCCTTTCTGACCGTAAAAGACTTCCGTCAGAGTGCTGAAACTGTCACGATAGATATTGGTGTCTCTTTATAGGTACACAATCCTTAAAATCTTGGATTTCTTACGTGCTAAAATGTGTCTCGAATTTGTGTGGCTCTATCTGGGGAAAACATGCCCTTTGCATCCAATATAACTTGAGGATGGGTTTCAAACTTCCCATTGAGTCATTTAGGTCACTCCAACGGACCACAGATGGTGACACAGACACAATCAGTTTTCTAAAGGTGCTTTTACAATTTTCATGGAAAACCCTTGAAAGAAAATATTACTAGGTAGGCTGGGGAAGCGCTGCCTGGTTTTTAATCCATTGCCTGTAGTTCAGCCTTAAAATCACAATTGTGGGGAGCGCCATGTACACGGGAGTAGCCAGAAAATTACAATACCCTCCACTTTGTACTAAACTTTTGATTGCAACAAGTAAGCAAAGTGACCCTCACCCCTCCCTAAAAGAGCTTGCTTGTCTTTTCTATCCAAGCATCTATCCATTCATCCTTTCACTCTTCCATTCACCTGCCGATACCCACTGTTCTACCTTTACATTCTGTCATCCATTCATTATTTGCTCCATTGTTCAATCTTTCCCTACTCCATCAATCCCATCTGCCATCCATTGATGCATCCATCCACTCCACCATCCATCTATTTATCCACCATGCCAATCATCCATCCATTCTGCCACCCAATCACTCACTCGTCCATCCTCCCCTGTACTCTACCATCCTTTCACCTGTCTGTCCAGCTATCCATTCACCCTGCCATCCATTCCTTTAATCCACCATCTTTCTCTGTCTGTCCCCAAATCCATTCAATCATTCTTTAACACACTCATCCATGTACTCACTCGTTCAGCTACTGATTCATTCATTCATCCATACTTTCACTCCTCCTTCAAATTAATATTCCTTTCAAGGTACCCTTTCCTATTTATTCATCTTCTATTCTTCCTTCCTCCCGCTTGCTCTTCTTTTAACACTGAATTCCTTTATTACGTTAATTATGAGCTGTGGTCTGCCGAGTCACAGACAGAACCCGTGAGCTACTGCTGCTTTTGTTACTGGGGCCCTAGCTCGCTGCACTGCTGTAAAAACGGCCACGAGTTAACAAATACGGCCCCCGCCGCTTTAAAACCGCCCCCCTCCCTTCCAGCCGCCCAGGGAAACTTCCAATGCCCGCTACGGCCAGTATGGCCCTGGAGACATATGCAGTCACGTTCCCTGGGTGTCTGACCATCTCGGATAACATTCCTCAGAGCAATTAGACTCCCAAAGAATCTAGAATTATGCGGTTAGGCTTCCTTGCAACCTTGACATCTGCAATCACATTGCAAGCATATCCGGATAAATACAGCTACTCACTACAGGGACATTCGGACACCTACATTTCCTGGCTGTTGAGATTACATCAACTAGTTATTCCACTGCCAGGGAATGTGCACATCTGTGATTACATTCAACAGACATTTGGAGTGGTATTTTCTGAGCCTCCAGGCGTCTACATGGACAATGCTTTGGAAGGCAGACATCTAGGGTTACATTCCTTTTGTAGGCAAGCGCTATAGTTGCATTCCCTTTTAGTAATGTCCCCTTTGAGGACCGGCATATAAGGTTACAGTCCCATGGTAAGGATACATCTCCGGTTACATTCCCTGGGTATCCTCTGTTGCCCTCCAGGAGTATTTCGGTACCCACAGTTACACTGCGTACCTTAAAACATTGACTGAGACGAGATCCCGAGCGCTTTATTTGCATAAGAAAGTGGGGGTATGAAGTGGGGTACACCAGGTCACCTTATATAGGGGGCAAGGTGTCGGCCACTGTCTGCGTTTTTGTGACTGCACATAGCACCTCTGGTACTGTTTTGGGGGGCGGGTGACCACTTGGTAAACACTTGGAACATAGGAGCGTGGGGGGGGGGGAAGTAATCCCTTGTGGCACAAAAGGAAGTGGGTGTGACAGGGTCACTGGCGAGAGGCGTCCACTGCAGAGTACAGGCAGAGTCAGAGGGGACACAAATTAGTCGGTACATGTGAAAGCAAAGGCGTAAATTGGGACCAGTGGACTTTGTAACAATGAGCATCTCATAACGGGAGGGGTGAATTCCGGGGTGGTTGGCTACATAAGTAAAGACGAAGGGAGGGGGTCATTCAAGAGAGGCTGTTCTAAGCTACTTTATCGAGAAGGCGGGAGAGCGAACAGTGAAGACCCGTTATACAGCGCTCCCTACAGTTCTGCAGAATGGAAGAGGCGCAGCTCCTAGAAGCGACGTCGGAGACCGTGGGAAATAAACACACCCGTGCTCCCCGAGCGCAATAAACTGCAGTTTCACTAAAACTGTTTGACTAGCCCAAATCCCCTCTTGGGAGACAAGAGTTAGCAAAGGGGGAAGTCATCAAACCGGGCGAATCAAGTCAGAGAGCGCCAGGATTGTCCGAACACCCCGGGTGCAGTGTCTGGAAAGTGGCAACACACCGGCCCTTCCCCGCATCCTGCCCAGCGAACACAGCATGTACCCTGTAGGAAGTTGGCTCTGTATGTGCTATTTCAAAGTAAGGAATAGCATGCACAGAGTCCAAGGGTTCCCCTTAGAGGTAAAATAGTGGTAAAAAGAGATAATACTAATGCTCTATTTTGTGGTAGTGTGGTCGAGCAGTAGGCTTATCCAAGGAGTAGTGTTAAGCATTTGTTGTACATACACATAGACAATAAATGAGGTACACACACTCCGAGACAAATCCATCCAATAGGTTTCGTTATAGAAAAATATCTTTTCTTAGTTTATTTTAAGAACCACAGGTTCAAATTTTACATGTAATATCTTGTTTGAAAGGTATTGCAGGTAAGTACTCTAGGAACTTTGAATCATTACTTTAGCATGTATACTTTTCACATAAAACACAATAAGCTGTTTTAAAAGTGGACACAGTGCAATTTTCACAGTTCCTGGGGGAGGTAAGTTATTGTTAGTTTTCACAGGTAAGTAAGTCACTTACAGTTCTCAGTTTTTGGTCCAAGGTAGCCCACCGTTGGGGGTTCAGAGCAACCCCAAAGTTATCACACCAGCAGCTCAGGGCCGGTCAGGTGCAAAGGTCAAAGAGGTGCCCAAAACACATAGGCTATAATGGAGAGAAGGGGGTGCCCCGGTTCCAGTCTGCCTGCAGGTAAGTACCCGCGTCTTCGGAGGGCAGACCAGGGGGGTTTTGTAGGGCACCGGGGGGGACACAAAGTAGCACAGAAAGTACACCCTCAGCAGCGCGGGGGCGGCCGGGTGCAGTGTGCAAACATGCGTCGGGTTTCCTTCAGTTTTCAATGGGAGACCAAGGGGTCTCTTCAGCGTTGCAGGCAAGGGGGGGGCTCCTCGGGGTAGCCACCACCTGGGCAAGGGAGAGGGCCTCCTGGGGGTCACTCCTGCACAGAAGTTCCGTTTCTTTAGGGGCTGGGGGCTGCGGGTGCAGGGTCTTTTCCAGCCGTCGGGAAATGGAGTTCAGACAGTCGCGGTCAGGGGGAGCCTGGGGATTCCCTCTGCAGGCGTCGCTGTGGGGGCTCAGGGGGGACAACTTTGGTTACTCAGTCGTAGAGTCGCCGGAGGGTCCTCCCTGAGTTGGTTGTTCTCCATCAGTCGGGGTCGCCGGGTGCAGTGTTGCAAGTCTCACGCTTCTTGCGGGGAATTGCAGGGGTCTTTAAATCTGCTCCTTGTAACAAAGTTGCAGTTCTTTTGGAGCAGTGCCGCTGTCCTCGGGAGTTTCTTGTCTTTTTCGAAGCAGGGCAGTCCTCAGAGGATTCAGAGGTCGCTGGTCCCTTGGAAAGCGTCGCTGGAGCAGGTTTCTTTGGAAGGCAGGAGACAGGCCGGTAAGTCTGGGGCCAAGGCAGTTGGTGTCTTCTGTTCTTCCTCTGCAGGGGTTTGTCAGCTCGGCAGTCCTTCTTCTTGTAGTTGCAGGAATCCAAATTCTTAGGTTCAGGGAAGCCCTTAAATACTAAATTTAGGGGCGTGTTTAGGTCTGGGGGGTTAGTAGCCAATGGCTACTAGCCCTGAGGGTGGGTACACCCTCTTTGTGCCTCCTCCCAAGGGGAGGGGGTCACATTCCTATCCCTATTGGGGGAATCCTCCTTCTTCAAGATGGAGGATTTCTAAAAGTCAGAGGCACCTCAGCTCAGGACACCTTAGGGGCTGTCCTGACTGGCCAGTGACTCCTCCTTGTTTTTCTCATTATCTCTCCTGGACTTGCCGCCAAAAGTGGGGGCTGGGTCCAGGAGGCGGGCATCTCCACTAGCTGGAGTGCCCTGGGGCATTGTAACACGAAGCTTGAGCCTTTGAAGCTCACTGCTAGGTGTTACAGTTCCTGCAGGGGGGAGGTGTGAAGCACCTCCACCCAGAGCAGGCTTTGTTTCTGTCCTCAGAGAGCACAAAGGCTCTCACCGCATGAGGTCAGACACTCGTCTTTCAGCAGCAGGCTGGCACAGACCAGTCAGTCCTGCACTGAACAATTGGGTAAAATACAGGGGGTATCTCTAAGATGCCCTCTGTGTGCATTTTTTAATAAATCCAACACTGGCATCAGTGTGGGTTTATTATTCTGAGAAGTTTGATACTAAACTTCCCAGTATTCAGTGTAGCCATTATGGAGCTGTGGAGTTCGTTTTTGACAGACTCCCAGCCCATATACTCTTATGGCTACCCTGCACTTACAATGTCTAAGGTTTTGCTTAGACACTGTAGGGGCATAGTGCTCATGCACATATGCCCTCACCTGTGGTATACTGCACCCTGCCTTAGGGCTGTAAGGCCTACTAGAGGGGTGACTTACCTATGCCACAGGCAGTGGGAGGTTGGCATGGCACCCTGAGGGGAGTGCCATGTCGACTTAGTCATTTTCTCCCCATCAGCACACACAAGCTGGCAAGCACTGTGTCTGTGCTGAGTGAGGGGTCCCTAGGGTGGCATAAGACATGCTGCAGCCCTTAGAGACCTTCCCTGGCATCAGGGCCCTTGGTACCAGGGGTACCAGTTACAAGGGACTTACCTAGGTGCCAGGGTTGTGCCAATTGTGGAAACAATGGTACATTTTAGGTGAAAGAACACTGGTGCTGGGGCCTGGTTAGCAGGGTCCCAGCACACTTCTCAGTCAAGTCAGCATCAGTATCAGGCAAAAAGTGGGGGGTAACTGCAACAGGGAGCCATTTCTTTACACAAGCCCCCCCCCCCAGCCCACAGGCCAGGAGACTCAGCCAAAGCTGGGAGAGTCTTCCTAGTCTGTCAGGCGAGGAAGAGTAGAGGAAAGAGGCTGGTTTGTTGCAGGGCCTACTCTGCCTTACATCCTCCTGTTCAGGTCATTCCCTCTGGGGAACTGACCCACTTCCACAGTGATAGGACCTAGTCTGAACTGCCTCTTGTCTGTGCTTTTTATGTCTTCACCCATTCTCTCTATTTTGGGGTTAGAGGTATCCACCTCTGCTAATCTTATCTTAGCCAGGGTCACCCCTAGCTTACCCAAAGAGGTTACCCAGAGCTGGAGTAACCCCACCATGACCAACAGGGTCAGGGGGCCTAACTTGCTATTTGGCATGGGGTCAGACCACCATGCCAAGGATAGTGCAGCCATAAAGGCTAACACCCAGCAGAGGCCACTGACAGCTATCAGTGCCCAGAACCACACCTTTAGCTCTTCACCTACAAGGGCAGGGGCTAAGTTACAGGCTTCTTTGGGTTCAGGGTGCCTGTCTGCTGTATTAGAGTGGGGGGTTACCACATCTTGTAGTAAACACCCTTCTTCCACTCTTTCTTCTGTTAGCTGAGGAGCCACCCACTCAGGCTTAACAGTTGCCTGACTAGCCAGGACTTCTTGTGGGTCAGGTTGGACTTTATCAGAGCCACTTTTGGAGTTCTCCCCTACTGGAGCAGAATCTCCTTGGCTTGCTGGAACCTTGGCTAAAGGTTGTCCACCTTTCCTACTCTGTTTCCTTTTCTTTTTCTTCTGGGGCCTACTTGCATTTACTGCAGAGGCAGGCACTCCAGAATCCTTGGGAGAGGACTGGCACTGGACCAGTTCCTCTCTTGGGCTCTGACTAACCTCTGGGTAGTCATTTCCAAGGAGACAATCAAGGGGGAGGTCTGTACTGACTACCACCCTTCTCCAGCTAAAAGTCCCACCCACTTCTATGGGCACAAAAGCCACAGGCCTATCAGTGACCCTGTCTGGGCTAACTCTTACTCTGGCCATCTCACCTGGGATGTACTGGTTTGAGAACACCAGCCTGTCATGCACAATAGTGTGACTGGCACAAGTGTCTCTCAGGGCAGTGGCTGGGATTCCATTCACCAGTAGGTGGTGGAAGTGTCTACTTCCCTCTGGAATCTCCAACTCACCTGTTGGGCCCTTTTTCCAGTTGAAGGCTATGAAGACCTCCTCATCTGAGGAGTCATCCCCAATGGCTACACTGGTCACCCCTGGGATTTTGCTAGGGGGTTTGTTTTTGGGACAAGAAGTGTCCTTGGTGTGGTGCCCTGTCTGTTTACAGTTATGGCACCATGCCTTAGTGGCATCCCAGCTCTTACCCTGGTACCCACCTTTGTTTTGGGTTGTGTGTCTGGGCCCACCCACCTGGTCTGGTTTTTGGGGGCCTACAGGGGACTCTTTTTCTTTGTTTCTAGTGTCACCCACTTTCTCCTGGGGAGGCTTTGTAACCCCTTTCTTTTGGTCACCCCCAGTGGAAGTTTTGGTTACCCTAGTCTTGACCCAGTGGTCTGCCTTCTTTCCCAATTCTTGGGGAGAAATTGGACCTAGGTCTACCAGATACTGATGCAACTTTTCATTGAAGCAGTTACTTAAAATGTGTTCTTTCATAAACAAATTATAAAGCCCAACATAGTCATACACTTCATTTCCAGTTACCCAACCATCCAGTGTTTTCACTGAGTAGTCAACATAATCAACCCAGGTCTGGCTCGAGGATTTTTGAGCCCCCCTGAATCTAATCCTATACTCCTCAGTGGAGAATCCAAAGCCCTCAATCAGGGTACCCTTCATGAGGTCATAAGATTCTGCATCTTTTTTAGAGAGTGTGAGGAGTCTATCCCTACACTTTCCTGTGAACATTTCCCAAAGGAGAGCACCCCAGTGAGATTTGTTAACTTTTCTGGTTTCACAAGCCCTCTCAAAAGCTGTGAACCATTTGGCGATGTCATCACCATCTTCATATTTAGTTACAATCCCTTTGGGGATTTTCAACATGTCAGGAGAATCTCTGACCCTAGTTATGTTGCTGCCACCATTGATGGGTCCTAGGCCCATCTCTTGTCTTTCCCTTTCTATGGCTAGGATCTGTTTTTCCAAAGCCAATCTTTTGGCCATCCTGGCTAACTGGATGTCCTCTTCACTGGAGTTATCCTCGGTGATTTCAGAGAGGCTGGACCCTCCTGTGAGGGAGCCAGCATCTCTGACTATTATTTTTGGAGTCAGGGCTTGAGAAGCCCTGTTCTCCCTAGATAGGACTGGTGGAGGGGATTCTTCCTCCAGTTCACTATCATCCTCCTCTGTGTTATCCACAGAGGGGTTGGCTCTATCATACTCTGCCAACAGCTCCTGGAGCTGTACTTTGGTAGGTCTGGAGCCCATTGTTATTTTTCTTATGTTACAGAGTGACCTTAGCTCTTTCATCTGGAGATGGAGGTAAGGTGTGGTGTCGAGTTCCACCACATTCATCTCTGTACTAGACATTATTCTTCTAAAAGTTGGAATGTTTTTTAGAATCTAAAACTAGTTCTAGAATCTAATTCAAACTTTTACAAACTTTTAAACTCTAAAAGAAATGCTAACAGGGACTAACACAAGGCCCTAGCAGGACTTTAAAGAATTTAGAAAACTTTTCAAATTGCAAAAATCAATTTCTAATGACAATTTTGGAATTTGTCGTGTGATCAGGTATTGGCTGAGTAGTCCAGCAAATGCAAAGTCTTGTACCCCACCGCTGATCCACCAATGTAGGAAGTTGGCTCTGTATGTGCTATTTCAAAGTAAGGAATAGCATGCACAGAGTCCAAGGGTTCCCCTTAGAGGTAAAATAGTGGTAAAAAGAGATAATACTAATGCTCTATTTTGTGGTAGTGTGGTCGAGCAGTAGGCTTATCCAAGGAGTAGTGTTAAGCATTTGTTGTACATACACATAGACAATAAATGAGGTACACACACTCCGAGACAAATCCAGCCAATAGGTTTCGTTATAGAAAAATATCTTTTCTTAGTTTATTTTAAGAACCACAGGTTCAAATTTTACATGTAATATCTTGTTTGAAAGGTATTGCAGGTAAGTACTCTAGGAACTTTGAATCATTACTTTAGCATGTATACTTTTCACATAAAACACAATAAGCTGTTTTAAAAGTGGACACTTAGTGCAATTTTCACAGTTCCTGGGGGAGGTAAGTTATTGTTAGTTTTCACAGGTAAGTAAGTCACTTACAGTTCTCAGTTTTTGGTCCAAGGTAGCCCACCGTTGGGGGTTCAGAGCAACCCCAAAGTTATCACACCAGCAGCTCAGGGCCGGTCAGGTGCAAAGGTCAAAGAGGTGCCCAAAACACATAGGCTATAATGGAGAGAAGGGGGTGCCCCGGTTCCAGTCTGCCTGCAGGTAAGTACCCGCGTCTTCGGAGGGCAGACCAGGGGGGTTTTGTAGGGCACCGGGGGGGACACAAAGTAGCACAGAAAGTACACCCTCAGCAGCGCGGGGGCGGCCGGGTGCAGTGTGCAAACATGCGTCGGGTTTCCTTCAGTTTTCAATGGGAGACCAAGGGGTCTCTTCAGCGATGCAGGCAAGGGGGGGGCTCCTCGGGGTAGCCACCACCTGGGCAAGGGAGAGGGCCTCCTGGGGGTCACTCCTGCACAGAAGTTCCGTTTCTTTAGGGGCTGGGGGCTGCGGGTGCAGGGTCTTTTCCAGCCGTCGGGAAATGGAGTTCAGACAGTCGCGGTCAGGGGGAGCCTGGGGATTCCCTCTGCAGGCGTCGCTGTGGGGGCTCAGGGGGGACAACTTTGGTTACTCACAGTCGTAGAGTCGCCGGAGGGTCCTCCCTGAGTTGGTTGTTCTCCATCAGTCGAGTCGGGGTCGCCGGGTGCAGTGTTGCAAGTCTCACGCTTCTTGCGGGGAATTGCAGGGGTCTTTAAATCTGCTCCTTGTAACAAAGTTGCAGTTCTTTTGGAGCAGTGCCGCTGTCCTCGGGAGTTTCTTGTCTTTCGAAGCAGGGCAGTCCTCAGAGGATTCAGAGGTCGCTGGTCCCTTGGAAAGCGTTGCTGGAGCAGGTTTCTTTGGAAGGCAGGAGACAGGCCGGTAAGTCTGGGGCCAAGGCAGTTGGTGTCTTCTGTTCTTCCTCTGCAGGGGTTTGTCAGCTCGGCAGTCCTTCTTCTTGTAGTTGCAGGAATCCAAATTCTTAGGTTCAGGGAAGCCCTTAAATACTAAATTTAAGGGCGTGTTTAGGTCTGGGGGGTTAGTAGCCAATGGCTACTAGCCCTGAGGGTGGGTACACCCTCTTTGTGCCTCCTCCCAAGGGGAGGGGGTCACATTCCTATCCCTATTGGGGGAATCCTCCTTCTTCAAGATGGAGGATTTCTAAAAGTCAGAGGCACCTCAGCTCAGGACACCTTAGGGGCTGTCCTGACTGGCCAGTGACTCCTCCTTGTTTTTCTCATTATCTCTCCTGGACTTGCCGCCAAAAGTGGGGGCTGGGTCCAGGAGGCGGGCATCTCCACTAGCTGGAGTGCCCTGGGGCATTGTAACACGAAGCTTGAGCCTTTGAAGCTCACTGCTAGGTGTTACAGTTCCTGCAGGGGGGAGGTGTGAAGCACCTCCACCCAGAGCAGGCTTTGTTTCTGTCCTCAGAGAGCACAAAGGCTCTCACCGCATGAGGTCAGACACTCGTCTCTCGGCAGCAGGCTGGCACAGACCAGTCAGTCCTGCACTGAACAATTGGGTAAAATACAGGGGGTATCTCTAAGATGCCCTCTGTGTGCATTTTTTAATAAATCCAACACTGGCATCAGTGTGGGTTTATTATTCTGAGAAGTTTGATACTAAACTTCCCAGTATTCAGTGTAGCCATTATGGAGCTGTGGAGTTCGTTTTTGACAGACTCCCAGCCCATATACTCTTATGGCTACCCTGCACTTACAATGTCTAAGGTTTTGCTTAGACACTGTAGGGGCATAGTGCTCATGCACATATGCCCTCACCTGTGGTATACTGCACCCTGCCTTAGGGCTGTAAGGCCTACTAGAGGGGTGACTTACCTATGCCACAGGCAGTGGGAGGTTGGCATGGCACCCTGAGGGGAGTGCCATGTCGACTTAGTCATTTTCCCCCCATCAGCACACACAAGCTGGCAAGCACTGTGTCTGTGCTGAGTGAGGGGTCCCTAGGGTGGCATAAGACATGCTGCAGCCCTTAGAGACCTTCCCTGGCATCAGGGCCCTTGGTACCAGGGGTACCAGTTACAAGGGACTTACCTAGGTGCCAGGGTTGTGCCAATTGTGGAAACAATGGTACATTTTAGGTGAAAGAACACTGGTGCTGGGGCCTGGTTAGCAGGGTCCCAGCACACTTCTCAGTCAAGTCAGCATCAGTATCAGGCAAAAAGTGGGGGGTAACTGCAACAGGGAGCCATTTCTTTACACACCCCAACATTCACATGTGTTTACTAACGGGGCTTGTGGGATGGTGGTTACCCACTTACCCTTCACGTCAGCTGCAGTCTCTCCTTCATCTTACATGCGGGAGGGCGGGCGGGAGTGCCGGATCGGCAGAAGTGGGGGCTCCCAAACGTCCCTAAAATCCCTTCTCAAGAGGGCTCCACAAACTCCAAAGGGGTCAGGAAGATTCTCCCCTCTCTGGGCTGCAGCGTTGTCAGTGACAAGAAGGGTGAAACAAGCATTTGGAATGCAATAGTCTCCTGTTTGCTGAGTTAGAGCTCAGAGCGTTGTAAATTACTGACTGGACTTTTATTGCCAGACGGACTGAAAACAACAAAAGGAAGAGAGCGAGAGAAGCTGGCCCTGGAAAAGCCCCCTCTGCTGTGGTTTTTGTTTACAGAGGGAGCGGGTGGGAGGAGGAACTGAACAAGCACCCACACTCTTTAGGTGAAACAGGCAAATGCCAAAAAAAAGTCCCTTACAGAAGAGATAAACAGGACATAGCGTAATTACACAGTACTTTGTGCTGCTCCCAAAGTGAAAAAAGGCAGGACAAAGAGGCAAACTGACCACTAGCAAGCAAGGATTTTTGAAGGACACTGCAACTAACAAATCAGAACGCTGGAACTCAATCTATTGTATCCTTTAGTATACAGCAGGCTGAACGCTAACGCTTGACCTAAAAATGGAATGCGAACACAGGACCCCCCAACTACATAAGTGGAATGTGTAGAGGGGAGCTGGGGGTACTAGAAAACCACAGAGGTATGTAGCATAACACCCCCCAGTGACCAGGAAAGCAGGAGTAAATCACTGGATTTTCCCCAAACCACCCAAAAGGAGGAAAAAGAAGACACCCAGAGAAGGCGGCAAGAAACCAGGGATGGATTCCTGGAGAAGAGGACCTGTAGAGCGATGGGACCAAGTCCATGAGTCACAGTGGAGTCCAGGAGGAGTAGGAGCTACTACCCACCCAGCTGTACATGCAGGACTTGGTCAACGGTGATGAAGAACAGGTCAGCCCTGGAGCCGGGCTAGAGTTCCAGATGGATGCAGATGATGTCCCACGCTGGAGTGAAGATTGCCGATGGGTGTAGGTGCAGGAATTCCACCAACAAGCCTTGCCAAAGGCAATCTCGCGGTCAGTGGAAAAATTGTGCCGCCTGGGACCAGCAAGGCCCAGGAGGACTCAACCCGGGAGGGGAAGTCACAGGGGACCCTCTGCATCGCAGAGAGTCCACAGGAGCAGAGGCAGCACCCACAAGAGTCCCACAGGACAGGGACACAGGAGTCTCAGAAGAAGCCCACGCAACACTACAAAAGAGGATCCACTGCTGCCGAAGAACCATGCAGAAGGAGTGCTGGGGGCTGGAGCTGCATGTCGCCTGAAGATCCCGTGGAGGAGATGCCAACAAGCCTTGGCAGCTGCAAGAGACACAGTGCACCGGGGTACTGTCCTTCATGGGAAGGCGAAGACTTACCTCCACCAAAGTTAGACAGCTGCCAGAGAGGACCAAGAGGACTACTCTGGACCACCACCCGTGATGCAGGATCCACACAGCTCAAGATGAGGGGAGATCCACGAAGCCGATCGTCATTTGCTGTAGGTATCTGCGGTTGAAGGAATGACTCCTTCACTCCAAGGGAGATTTCTTTTTGTTCAGACTGAAGAGGTGCTGTCTTCTGAGGAAGCATGGCCAGGGAAATGTTGCCAGTTGGCAGGGGTCTTGGAAACCATGTTGCATTGAGTTGTCACTACCCTTTCTGTTGTCCAGTTTTGCGCTAGAGCAGGGACTGGGGGTCCCCAGACCAGAGTGGACTGGTTTATGCATGGAGGGCACCAAATGTGCCCTTTAAAGCATAACAGTGGCTTGGGGAGGCTACCCCTCCCAAGCCAGTTACACCTATTTCCAAAGGGAGAGGGTGTTACCTCTCTCTCCCAAAGGAAATCCTTTGTTCTGCCTTATTGGGCTTGATCAGATCAAGCAGCAGGAGGGCAGAAACCTGTCTGAGGGGTGGCAGCAGCTGGGCTGTCTGGAAAACCCTGTAAGACTGGTGGTAGCAATGCTAGGAGTCCTCTAAGGATCCCCAGAGTGCATGGAATCATACTTCCAATACTTGCAACAGTATTGGAGTAGGACTCTGACATGTTTGATACCAAACATGCCCAGGTTCGGAGAAACCATTATGTAGCTGGACATAGGTAGTGACCTATGTCCAGTATACACGTAAGATGGCATCCCCGCAATTACGAAGTCCAGAAAAAATGGAACTGGAGTTAGTGGGGACACCTCTGCTAGTGCAGGAGTGCTCTCACACACAGGTACCTTCACCCTTCCCTCTGGGCTGAGAGGGTCTACCATAGGGGTGACTTGCAGTGACCTGTAGTAAAAACGGGTGCGTGCACATTTTTCACGCAGACTGCAATGGCAGGCCTGCAGAACCTTTTGCATGGGCCCCTATGGGTGGTAGAATAACTGCTGCAGCCCATAGGGATCCCCTGATGCCCCAATGCCCTGGGTACCATATACTAGGGACTTACATGGGGGGGGACCAGTATGCCAAATGTGGGAAGAAAAAGGTACAGTTACCAAAATTTACAGGAGAGAGCATAACCACTGGGGTCCTGGATAGCAGGATCCCAGAGGACACTTTCAAACACACTGACAACAAGGAGAAAATGGGGATAACCATGCTAAGAAAGAGGGCAGTTTCCTACGCCTCTGAGTTTGTAGTGACCACCGTAAACATAATAAACAAAGAGGAATTATCACACTCCCCCTGTACGCATCCTTGCCCATCCATAGCTGCCCCAACGAACAGCTACATCTCCTCTTTTCTTTGTTGTGAAGTCTTTCCTCTAACTTACGTTCATCAACCTGAACTCCAAGAGAAACAAAACTTCCTGTAACCATTTCAAACTAAAGCCTCATTCAGGTTTTTTTGGAATCCCCTAAAAACGAATCAACAATCCTAAACTTTACACAGGTTATATAGAAAAAACAATCATCAGTGCAATACCTGATTTTTGTCTCCAACAATCTTACTCAGCATCCTTTAATAAAATAATGACATGTAAACATTATATTACATCAGAAATCGTTATGCACAATAAAATTCCCTTATTTGGATAATACTCTCATTTATATCTTGAGTAGAATGTATATTTTTTTAACATTGTCCTAAACATTTTAATTCTGTTAAATGATAGAGAGAACCATATTCTGCTTTTGGTAAAGATTCTCTATCTCCTTTCTTAAAGGACCCTCAAGAAGTTTAAAATAGAAATCACTGAAAAGATAATCTTGTGACCAAACTGCAGCTCTCAAAATGTCTTCCAATCACATACCCACCTATAACGCTTTTGAGACCATCACTCCTTTTGTAGAGGGTACACTAAACTACTTGATATTTGCATAATCTAATTCATTTTCGTAATTTGGGTTATTCTAGCTTCATATTTTTTGTCAGTTTACCACACACAGTTTAGGATTTAGTAGAAAGGCTGTATACAACACCATTCTGCAATTAGTCTTTATCCTTCTTGAAACAACAAAAGTAGCTCTCTATCGAGTAAAGGACAGTCCATCTATAGCCAATACTCCCGCGTCAGACACATTTATATGAGACTAAACACATCAAAAAAATCTTACCTAATCAATTATAATCTTGAGGTTAATCGAGTTTTTTAGTAGCTTGCTTTTTATGTTGAAGTAGATGAGAATCAGATTTCTGTTTCAGGACATTTGTAATATGACACGCTTACTAGCTTTTTTTAGTGGCAATATTGATGGAAATGCATAGGTCATTTTTACATCTTTTTTAGGTGTTTTGGGCTATGCACTCCCTTGTATTTTGTTTTGAGAAGGCATTAACGATTAGACCGAAAAGCGTCGACCGTCTCTGTGAGAGGTTCCTTCCAGTAAAGAGAAGAACCTGATTACATTATTATACTAAGGAATAATACTAAAAAGCAGTATCAGTCTTTGTTGCACAAACTGGTGGATTCACTCTCAGGGGTACCTCTGACACTTTATAGAATTTGGACCCATGGGCTCTCAGAAAATAGTGCAATGCAAACGATGCTTAATGTATTTCAGATGGTTTTATGTATTTTTGAATAGAAAATAAAATGAGTAATGTACTTTCAGAGGTATATATTGATGGTTCCAGAGATGAGTAAGAATGCAAAGGCAGTGGTGTAAAGAGATGTATATTGATTGTCTCACACCTAAATATGTAATGCAAATAGTGACTGTTTAGCGTTATTTGTGGAGTAGAGTGCAATAATTTATCCTTACTCTTCTTGATGGACATTGTACATTCAATTCAATTTAAACGGGATCTCTATCGCGCATGTCTACCCTAACAGGGCCTCCAAGCACTAGGAGAGCACCCAGACTGATGGACATTGTACATTCAATTCAATTTAAACGGGATCTCTATCGCGCATGTCTACCCTAACAGGGCCTCCAAGCACTAGGAGAGCACCCAGACTCCCGTTGTCACGTGGATCCTGTCTGGACCCATAGATTAAAAAGATATGTTTGGAGGAGTTTTCTAAACAAAGGTTCCGTCTGCTGTAAATGAGAAGGACCGACCCCCCCGCTCTCGCCTTTTTAACCTTCGGTACTACCATTAGGTCCTGGGAGCTGGACCCATGTACATGTACGCAGGGTTCAATAGGGTTTTTCAGGTACCCACAAATAACTGCCAGGTTCTCCACAGAAGCACCCAAATCCCTCTACAAGCTCCAGTTAAGGGGCAATTCACAATCATCGGCCTCTACTTAAATTGGTTCTGGCTCCTGGTCCATAGAGGCTCTCCTGTTTGGAAAAAGCCCGTGAATGTCCGGTTCAGAAATGCCATATCAAATTATTGTTATGCATATCCTAAAAGGCCACTAGACTGCCGCTCAGATAAGACTTGGGAAGGAGGTGGAACACAGGCACTGCCCTGCTGATGGGAATGTGGGCAAATTATGTTAGGGGCGTCCAAACAACGTACAATGTCATCAGTAAACGAAAAGAGGAAGCACGTTGATGAAACTGCATGGGCGCTTCTATGACCGCCTGATGACAGCCTGTACTGCTGAAATACACAACTAGGTTTAACGCATACCCTGCAACCACCCAACAACTCAACAAATACAATGTTATGCGCAAATAGCCAGGATACTCTCAGTAATGAGCTGCTATGTGTGTGTATAGCAGTCACTGCAAGTGCCTTTTCTTGCATGGTTATTATGTTGATTCTTTGTTGCTGACAAGAGGTGAAAAAAAGAGAATAGAAACTTCTGTGTCATGTAACAGAATTACATTTTTTTTTATTTATTTACCGTTCCGAATAGTCAGCCGTCTTCAATTGGAATTTTTTTTTTAAAAATGGCACCTGCTTCATTTCCTAAGTGTATGCGTTTGTGATGAAGCACGCATGTGCCTACATCTAGAATGACTCTGCTCCTTCGCGCCCTTTTTTATTTTTTTCTGTGTATTTATTTCTTGCCCATCCCGCATCAGCGAAAAAGGTGGCTTTGCATAGATCATTCTCCAGTTGGTTCTGATGTACTGTTTACTTACGTACATCAATTCTGCTTGTGTCTTGATTATGCCTTTGTATTCAGTCTTTCCTAGTGCGCAAATTTTTCTTCAACAACCCCGAGGATGGATTTTTCAAAACAACAAAGAGGAAAGTGGTGCCACCTTCTCCGATGACAGGTTGGTGAAGTGAAGTACTTTTCTGTTTATAATCAGATTGGGAAAAAAAAAATCTCTTAAATGGAATACATAGGCTGTAAAAGCACACACATACAAATTGTACAGTTTAAGGTAGCATTAGTCAATTTTACTTAGGTAAGGAGCTGAAGAGGATAACACCAGCTATATCCTGAGCTTCAATTAACGTTTCCGGTGAGCAAGTCCCAACATTTCGTGCTTAAAATGTTGAATATTTTCACCCTTTGTAAGTCTAAATACTTCCATGCCTGCAATACCGGGATCGGGTGACTGTGGGCATATATGAGAACGAGGCAACAGTTGCATAGATGAGTGCATGGTTGGATCGGTGATTGACTGAGTGAAAAATTAGTGGATGAGTAAACTCATGGATGGATGAATGGATAGATGGAAGAGTCGGAGTGCATGAGTGCAGGACTGTGTGGGTGGATGAATGGGTGAGTGATTGCATTGATAAATACAGACAAGTTACACCTGTCTTATGGGCTGACGTCTCAGGCAGCACTAATGCTGTCTGAAACCTCCTCATTATGTCAGAGGTACCATCACACAGGAGTGGGTATCAGCAAACCACAGCTTCCTGCAGTAAGTAAAGAATTATAACCACCATTCGTGTGAGCTATAGCTTAGATAAGCTATGAATTGTGACTGATTGTGTAGAACTATTTGTTTTTTTATTTCCATAGACCCTTTTCCACTTTTTAATATTATCATTGTTTTATGTAGAGTATTTGTTCAATTTGTAGTATTTGAATATATTTTTGAATTTGCTTCCAGTAATAAAAAAATAAATGACTCCCACGGTTGTCGGAGGGACGGAAGCTAGAGATATGCCAAACCCTCCCCGAGGATTCTCCAACCCCTAGTGTCCCGCTCCCTCCCGCGAATCACTCATCCGCAACGCCGCAACTCTCTCGATTTGCAGCAGGCCCGACCAGCATCCTCCGGTGGTGTCCACCACTCTTCGGTTCACTTCTCTTCAGACTCGTCAAGATAATTTGGTGGCGAGGCGACAGTAGATACCCCAGGGCTCAATTCAGGACCCAACAACCGTGTGGGATCTTGACTTTTGTGCCCCGGGGGGAGCCTGGACTACAGCACCCAGGAGCGTCAGCGGCAGGAGGCCGCTCCCGACATTCTCTTGCGGTAAAGGTACTTTGACACATGCCCGGGCCGGACGGGGCTGGGCAGCCCCCCCCACCCCCCCCCCCCCCTTTTCTTTCTAGGCTTTTGTCGATTATAATATATTTTCGTGGTGAGCTGGACGACGCCTTCTGTCTTTTGCTGAAATGCTGAATTACAATGGGCAAACTAAAAGCATCTAAGGGTTCTCCAGTGCCACGTAAGCCCACTAGCATCGATTCCAGGCTAGAATGTGTCATCGGGGTCGTGAAGAATTAGATTGATTTGACCGAAAAAAGACTATCCCGGGGGGCATGCAAGGGGATGAACTAACATCCCTTATACGTGAGACTCAGCCAGAGGTGTTTTCTGACAGTGGCCACGTGCATGGCCCGCAAACTCTCCATTTATCTCTGAAGTTTTGACGCCTTTGCGAAGTATTGCCTCCTCCTAGTCCGCTATTGTAGACCGTAGGACTTCTCTCGTGTCCACAAGCGGGATGCCTGATCTCTCCCCTGGTGAACCAGCTGCCAAACAGTATAAAAGAGGTCCCCGAGTCGGTGGCACTGGCACTCACAGGACTACGGATAAACGGAAGAGAGTGAGTACCATCGGGAATCCTGGGCCCCCCTGTCTGGGAGGATATTTTAAAGCGGCTGGAGCAGACCATATATGCCCAATTGGACCCAATCATAGCAAGACTGGACTCAGTTGAGTCCCGGCTGTAATCCCGCCACAGGGTGTGCTATTTTACAACCCGCAGTGGATGGACAAGCAGCAGTGATTCCACGTAGAGCGCATCCTTCTCAAAAGGCAGAAAGTCTTGTTAACTTGGCACATGTAGCTGAAAGGGGGAGTAAATTTAAGAGACATGTTGATACTGACCTGTTAGAGCGCAAGTCCCTGAGTCAGATATGCGCAAGGTCCACTTATTCCAGTTCCTGTTTCATAGCATGTTAACTTCAGGAACAAGGCCCCTTCCAACCCTTCTAGTGGCCCACCTCAATCCACAATTTTGACAAATGTTCCTTCTCTACAGGCTGGGGTGGTAGAATCCACCTGTGAACTCATGCGGAGAACCTGCCATTTGTTCATTTTAAGAGGAGGTTATCAAATTTAGATTGTGATACTCTTCTCTTGGCCCAACTAGTGGATTGGGTGGGCTTTGGGAATAAGCAATTTGATGACGATTGCATTGTACTAAACTTTAGGGGTCCAGCTACAGCTAGGTGACTGATTATGCCAGGTACGGTCATAAAGGGTAGAAGGGCTGGTATTTGTGTCTTCCCCATGGGGTTTTCGACCCTCCTGGACCAGAACATAGGTTGCAGGGTGATGGGTATGTGTATTCTTATGGCAGAGCTACAGTGGCTCCCCTAATTAAGGACCTAGTTGGGCTTTTGGCACTGGAAAATAGATTTCAACCCTTGGGAGACCTGGGGAGCAATGACTGACTGCTACCTGGTTGGGACCTGGGAATCCAGACTGTAATCAGTTGCCCGCTGGGGTCTGAAAGTATTAAGATGGTGAGGGAGCCCAATAAGTGTTCAACAAATTAAATAGTGGGTTGGAATATTGCTGGTCGCAAAAGAAATGATGAGAGGTCGTTAAACTTAATTTGTGCACACCAGCTAGTGGCTCTGCAGGACACTTTAGACGTATCTAGCTCCTTTTTTCTACTTGGGCAAGCTTCCTACTTTTCTCCCGCGACTTTCTTCCACTCATGGTAGAGCGCGTCGTGGGGGTTACTTACCCTTGTCTCTGTAAGCATTCCTTGTTCGTCCAGCAATACTGATACTGGTTCTGAAAATTTGTTAGAAGTCAATCTTGACTTTATAACAGTGCCAAGTCTAGTAGTAGTTAATATTTATAATTCCTCTGTGCAGACAGCCACAAATGAGCACCTTGGGCGTTTAAAAAAAATAATCTTGAATCATATGCTGAAGGGCATCATGGCCCCTACTCAGTGATCATCCTTGGTGACTTTAATGTGCACAAATGTAAGCTAGGCTTTGTAACCATGGATGATTATTGTTTGGAGTATTCTGGGGCAGTCCATTTCGAGCATACCACAGATGGGGAACTCTTAGAGTCCATTTTAGCTGATTGTAATTTGTCTTGCCTCATTCATGAGGGTGTGGAGGCTCACATCCCTCTGTTTTGTGGAAGGGGTTGTATCGCGACCATTGATTATATCCTAATCTCGGGCCCAGTTTGGGACAAGGCAAAATCTTTTGCGGTTCGGAGGAGTGTGTTTAGTGCGCATAACCCTATGGTTGCTGAGTTAGAGTGGGATATTGGAGTGATGGATAGTCCAGGAGAGGGATAATAAGGAAAGGAGTTGTGACCTAAGGATCAAGGCTGCTGGATTAAGTGGGATAACATAATCCCAGATAATTTCTTTAGCAATCTTTACAGTTCGCTTGCCTCTGATTAACACTTGCCTAAGCCTGGGTGCGCCCGATGAGAGGCTGTAAGTCGTTCCAATGAGTATGTAGGCAGGTGGGGACCAATCTTAGCTGACCAACAAGTAAAAGGGTTAAGGAGAGGCATAGGTGGTTCGATCAGAAGTGTTCTCGAGCCCATCGGAAATTAAGGAAGGCACTGAGCAAAGTGCTGAAGGATGGTACCGAGGTTGCAAAGAGGAGGAAAATATATAAACAAACTGTGGCCGAGAGGAATTCAGAGATAAAGAACAGAAATTGGGATGATTTGTTGCAGGTTAACATACTGAACAACATTGCGAAGTTCTGGGAGGTGCTTAACAGATCCTTTTTTAAGAATCATAGAAATGATCCTATGGGCTGTGTAATCGACACTGAAGTCTGGGTTTCACACTTTAGGAGTATGTATGATGGTTCTGGAAAAAATACACAGTTCTTGATCCAAGATGGTGGGCCGGCAGTTTACACTCTTGGGTTTTGCAAAGAGGTGGTACTTGATGCAATCAGCGCTTTGCCCACAAGGAATGCCCCAGGTCCTGATGGAGTGCCTGCAGATCTATTTAAAGTGGAGCCGCATATTTGGCCCACAATTCTATCACAGGTTGGATATGCAGTGTGTAGCCACGCTATCCAGCAGTCTTGGTCCAAAGCTATAATTGTCCCGGTTTTCAGAAAGGGGTCTAGAGCGGATCCAAAGTGTTATTGCCTCATCTCCCTTATTGATTCGACCGTTAAGGTTTTAGGTAAAGTTATTCTTACTAGGCTTACAGAGTGTGCAGAGCAAAATAGTGTACTTTCAGGTATTCAGTATGGCTTGAGTTCCGGGAAAGGAACTTTGGACCAATGGTTGAACTTGCAATTGATAATCGGTAAATATACACTTGCCAAGAAACGTGTGTTACACATGGCATTTATGGACCTGGCCCCTGCATTTGATTGTGTGAACAGAGGAAAATTGTGGAGGATGATGAGTGATCTGAGGATAGATAGAAGTGTGGTGTGTTTTCTTTCTGATTTGCATAGGGGTCTTGCTGCTAACATAAGAAATGATCAGGCAGGGTTGTTATCCGGCTCCGTGAGTCTAAGCTGGGGAGTGAGACGGCTGTATTTTGGCCCCCTTTTTAATTATTTTATATATTAACAGTCTGGGTTGGGACATAAGTGCTGCCTGCGGATGTATTCCAAGGGTCGGCTCACAATTTGTACCAGCCCTTTTATATGCAGACAATGCAGTACTGATTGCCAGGACTGCTAGGGGCTTGCAACAGCTGGTTGACTCATTTGTATTCTTTATGAGTGTGTTGGATTTGTGTACCAATTACCTTAAGTCGCATACAGCGGTTGCCGGATCCAAGAACTCACAAAAAGTGCGTTTTGGGAGGTAAGAAATTGGTCAGAGTCCGCACTTTTTCATACTCTTTGAGAGAGGGTCATGGGAACCCCAAATGAGACAAAAAAGGAACTTTTTTCAAGAGCAGTAGTAGCATAATTTGACTTTGCCAAGAGGTTTGGTGCCAAACCTATTCAGGCCCTTGTTAAGGTTCATCTAGGCAAGTGAGTCCCCATTGCGACCTACAGTTGTGACGTCTGGGGCTCTCAAAACAGTGGAAATCCAGACCGTGGAAAACAAATTTCTTAGGAAATTGCTGTTGGTTCCTCAGTCTGTCCTTGCATATATTATTCATGAACAGCTGGGACTTGGATATATTGGTTATCAGCTAGCTCTCGCTCCCCTGCCAAGGTGGATCAGGGTTTGGTCCAACTCGGTACTAGATCTTAATCGTGCTATCCTTGAAGATTGTTTGGCTTCAGATGAGGCATTATGTATTCCCGGGAAACTGGGTCTCCCTGAACGTTTTGTGAATCCGCATGCTATTACAAAAAAAGACTTGTTATGGGCAAAACAACCCTTCACCTGTATGATGAAGTTGGAAAGGGAGGCACGAGAACTTGTTAAACCTACTGTCATCTCCTATGTGTTGACAAAATCTAGCCCCATGATGGAGCCCTATTTATTGTTATCCGATCACAGAATTGTTTATTGCTGACGAGTTTCAGACTTAATTTACTGCATTGGTCTTTTGCAGTACCCCAAGGGAAGCACAGGCTGGAAGAGAGAGTACCATGCCCGTGTGATGATTTTTCTCTACAAGACATGGTGCATTTTCTTCTGTGAGTACTATAGTGCTCGACAGCATAAGTTCATCACGCCATTGCTTAGGGGTCGCTCATTTGTGCAGATTAAACAGGTTTTGCTGTTTCTTCAAATGTTATCGAGTCCTCTTATTTGCCATAGTGTTGCAAGTTTCTTGGTAAGGGCTCACAGGATCAGGGAGTCTTTGCCCAGCTGAAATGTAGATTTTGTACTACGATGTTGGTTTATATTTTATATTCCTTTTTAACACATTACATATTGTACATTATTTATTGCACTTTTTATCTGGTTTTAACGTTATGATTTTATATCTGCTTATTTGTGTGTGTACATTAATGGCTTTTGGTAGTCGAATAAAGTCTGCATAATGATGATGAAAAAAAAATTATACATTTGCCCCATCACTCATCAATGCTTAATGTATGTAACCTCACTAACCAGTCTTAGCTACATGTTTAGATTTGCCCGTTTACTCAATAATTCTTAAGTAGTACTTAAGTGTGCCCATCAATCAGTCATCCTTAATGAATGTGCACATTTCTTCACTTTATCATCTTGAACGCATGTTCATATTTGCCCTTTGAAATCTTGTCCCAGTCCACATTTGCACACTTGTCTGCATGCATACATTTGCATCATCACTTATTAAACCTTAGTGCATGTTAAGATTTGCAGCATCACACATGAATTTTAGCTCTTAATTTGCACGATCTCTCAGCTAGTCTGACTGCATAACTCATTAATCCTTAGTGTATGTATGTTCATATTTGCTCTATTTCTCTAAAACTGTATGTTAAGATTTACATTGCATAACCACTTGTTACTACTAAATGCAACTTTTGATTCACAGACTGGGTGCTGTACTGCAGTTAGTTGGATAAGTTAAGCCTTTCACATGCGTACAGTTCAGCTGCTTTCGGATTCAATCTTCCCGTCTGTTCTACTGCTTCTCTTTGGCTGGCTAAGAAGTACTGCAGGATCTTGAGCAGCGCATGGTAGCACTTTGTTGTTACATCTTTGATGCTGTTTATAGAACCCCCTTTGGCTGGCTCTTGCAAGAAATTGTCAAACAAGCAACCTGGGTGAAGGAAGAGAAAAAAGAACACTGAGTAATGCCAGTACAGTGTCAGTCTGCTTTCAGAGAATGAAACATGCAGGTGCCATGCACCCTAAAGTAAGAGTATGGCTGGTGATTCTGATAGTGTCATCTAAACATACTGTCAATACTAAAAGTAAATACTTGCCAGGAAAATTGTCATGCCTTCTCAAAAATGCCTCGGTAGTCGTTAGAGCAGTTCTGCATAAAAAAAGATTGTGGATAGAAGCACACAAGTATTCAGACCTAGATTGAGAATTAAGCATAAGGGGTGTTGACTTTGAACTTGTCCTGTAAAGAAAAACGGTAGTACTCAAACCCATCCTTGAACAGTATAGTATTTTTGCTCTTAATTTCAATCGAAAACCATGTTTCTTAGATGAAGTGTAGAAATGTTCTTAGGTATTATTCTAGTCTTTACTCTTCCTTTTCTGGTTTGCGTCCACAGAAAAATATCACAGTATGTACCTCTGTGCTGTCCACCTTCTTTGAACTGCTTCCAGAGATCAGGAGGCAGCTTGGACAGCTCCCTTTGCTCCAGAACTAGGCAACTTCTCATTGGTGTGAAAGTCAAGCCAAGACTTTGCTGGCACCAAGAGCTGAATTGTTTTTACATAGTTATTGGATGTATGGGTGGCTGCTCATGCAATTCCTGCTGCAACCCCTTGGTGGACTGGAAGGGTGCATGAACTGAGCGAAACAGAAACCTGCTAAATTTGACAGACTGGCTTTAAGGCACGCCTATGAAAAGTGCTGCACTGCATTGTTTGAGGGAATAACCCTAATCTTTGTTCATGTCTTAGAAACATCTGGCTTCTGGCGACAGAGGTCTTCACAGAGGGGTTGCTGCAGGGGCGTCTCATTCGCAATAGCGAAGGAGTATCACCTCCTGGATAAGCTAGGAGCTGAAAGATCAAATGATATTTTCTTATGTGCGCATGTGGGTTTGACCGGCCATCTCAGGCTGGCCAGACACACATGCGCACTTACGTTTCTCCGGCCCAGCTGTGTTGAAAAGCCGGATGGAAAAATCTGCACAGACGCCAGGGCAGTGTCTGAGCGACACTCCAAGCCGCTCAGACCAACCCTGACACTGCATTCATGCATAAAAGCAGCTCTAGGATTTCTGTGGAGCATGTGCTGGTGTCCCAGTGAATGTTGGGACACCAAAAGAGGATTGAGGTGGCGGCAGCAACGGAAAAAGGTAATTATTTTTGTTTTTATTAAATTATTATTTTATTTTCCTCCCCCTGTCCCACCCCTCCCCTTGAAATTTGCGGTGGGTGCTGCTGTTTAGTTGAAAAAGGTACCTGGGAAGTTTACTGTTTTGTAGGAAAGTGCCCCTTTTGACATGGTCACCACCCTTTTTTTTTGCCACTGGTGTTGATATTTTTTTACTTAAGGGCATAGGATTCCTGCTAACCAGGACCCCAGTGCTCCTTTCCTAAAACAAGGTAAAAAGTCCAGTTGTTTACAGCTGTCACACACTTTAGGACCTCTGTAAGTCCCTAGTAAATGGTACCCCTGATACCCATGGCCTGGGTCCTAAATAGGGTCCCTAAAGGCTGCAGCATGTATTGTGCCACCCTAAGGGACCCCCCTACACACTGCACGTGGCCTGCAATCTCAGACAGCGTGGAATAGTGCAAACCATGAGTGAAAACACAACATGTCCAAATTACTACAAATAATATATGTAAGACACGCCTACAGCAGGCCTTAGAGCCCCAAGTCAGGGTGCGTAATATTTTATGTAAGTACATATCTGCATGAGCAGATATGTCCCTCCGATGTCTAGTTCTATTACATTGCCAGTGAACAGGGAAGCATATCTTAAGGTATGTACTGGTCACTGTTCATTATGAGTTGCCCAGCTATATAATGGTTTCACTGAAACCTATGGTGTGTGGTATCAAAGACCTTGTCTTAATAACTCCATACTGATGCCAGTGTTGGGTTTATTATGACAGCACCCAGAGGGCACCTTATAGGTGCCTTCTGCTACCTACTAGTCATCTAGTGTGCTGGCTGACTGGTATCACCTCCTCCAGCAGGAAGGCTAGTGTATCTGCATACCAAAAGCCAGGGACATCTAAGTCCCTGCCGCCTCTGATATGCAACCCCGGCTTCCCCAGACCTGGGAGAGGGCATCCCCTGCCCTGAGTCCCATTTTGGACCAGCACAGGCAGGAATGTAGCTCTGCAAGGAGCATGTTGCACTACCAGGACAGTCACACCCCTAAGGTGGACAGCCTGTTGTGCTCCGCAAAGGAAGGTGTAGGAAACTGTACTTCTTTGCAGATGTCCCACCCACTTTTTGCCCCTTTTAGAACTACTAATGCTGGTTGTCGATTCTGAGGGTGCACTGAGGCCTTCTAATCAGACTTCATTGCTCTTTGCTTTAAAACAATGTATCTTGTTCGCTTGTTTTACAATTGGCACATAACTTTGTCATCCCTGTAAGTCCTGTGTAAATGGTGCCTCATGCATGGGTACTAAAGAGGGTCCCTAAGAGCTGCAGTATATCTTATGCCACCCAAAAGGACCCATACCCAAATGACACAAAGACTGCCATTGCAGACTGCGTGTCATGGTTCAAACCATGTTTGAAAACACGATATGGCACATGCATTGTGTGCCATGCCGAAATCACTGCATCTAATATATGAAAGTCACCCCTACAGCAGGTCTTGAAGCCTCAAGGCAGTGTGCATTATATTTCATGCAAAGACATATCTGCATGAGCAACTTGTCCCTGTGAAGTCTGGTTCTATTTCCATATATATCAAGTGACTGTGCAGCCATCTGAGAACATGTACTGGACACTGGTCATCATGAGTGATACAGCTACATGATGACTGCACAGAGGTCAGAAATAATGCCCATCTATGGAAGGAGATGTTATCACCTCCTCCAGCAGGATGGCTAGTAAATCTGCATCCCAAGGCCAGAGACTTTAAAGTCCCTTCCTCCTTTGATATGCAATCCCAGCTTCCCCCAGACCTGGGAGAGGCAACCTCCTGCGTGAGGTCCATCTGGCACCAGGACAGGCAGGAAAATTAGCCTGTCGGGAGGCGTGTCACACTTGAAAGCTGAACATACCCCGAAGGGGCAGCCTGAAGTGAACACAAAAAGGAGAGTTCCACCATCATGTGTGTGGTGGAATTAGGAACTCTGGGACAGGGTGATGTCCACTCACCACAGGAAGTGGTCATCTAGTGGGTTTGGTGACTCCAAGGATAAGTAGCCCATTGGCTACTACCCTTCACTCCCCTTAACACCGCTAAATTGAGTATTTAGGGGGGCCCCTGACACCAGGAAAGCAGATGATGTCAAGATTTGAGTACTGGGATCCAAGGAAGAAAGAAGGACTAAGGAGAGCAAAAATTGGTGCAAAATCCTTTCAGGCTGCATGTACTTCGACCGACTTCGCAAAGAGCTGGGCATCCTCCTGAAAACCCTTGGGGGACCAGAAACAACCAGAAAAGATCTCTCTTGGAGCACAGGAGCTTGTCCCCTGCAACTGCAGGCACTGCTCGCAAAGTCCAATACTCTGTCCCGTTGGCCATTGGGCCCACGAGGGAGCAACAATCCAGGAGAACATTGTTTGAATCTCAGGAGGTCAAGCCCGCCAATTCACCGAAGTCCCGAGACTCTGATCCCTCCCAGATTCTCCCTGCACCTATACCTGGGGTACTGGACCCCTTGCAGCAACCAAGGCTTGTCAGTGGGCCAATCCGGGCTCCCAACAGCACAAAGGCAGACCTACTATTGAGGGACATCAGAGTCCAAAAGGCCAGTCTTGAGAGTAGTCCCACTGCCTCGTTCTTCCTCTTCACCAGGTCTCCAAGACACATAGTGAGTCTCGGACCGCCGTAACCCAACGTCTCAAAACACGCCTGCACTCGATCCCCACAGCCTAGTCCGAGAGAGACAACAGTGCCAAAGGCGTTCTGAGACCCTCAAAAGCTGAGCCCACCCTTGGGCTTGGCCAGACTGAACCATTAGTCGCTGCCTGCAGCCTCTTTCTGCAGGGACCAAGAACCGGGAGAGTCTTCAGCAGCACAACCCCACCAGACAAAGCACCACTGCACACGAGCCCCCAGCCCAAGTTTGAGGGGACCAACGGCACCCCAGTCTGCCCAAGACCCTCAAGAACTGAGCACCCCCCCCTTTGGGTTAAGCCAGACTAGCCTCCAGTTCCCTGTTTGCAGCCTCTTTGTCACATGACTGTTTCCCACTGAAGTGAACGGAGCACCTAACGTCGAAACACACCTCTGCACCCGGACGCCCAGTGCCTCCCGAGGTGACCTGTTGGTGCTGCCTTGAACCTTTCCCCATATTCACTGAAAGTCCAGGAAAACGGTCCTGTAAGTCGTTGCTAAATGACCCTATGCGGTATATGTTTATTCCCCGTAGGATAACATTACCGCTTGAAGCCCACAGTAAAAGTGTATTTTATTGTGACTCAAAAACTGATAAACTCAGAAAGTGCTTACCCAATTACGATGATCGTGGTGTCTAAATTCATATACAAATCTGACTGATTTTTATAAATTGGCATCCAATTTCTTTATTTAGTGTGTATCTCACTTACTGGCTTTGTGTGTGCAATACATGCCCAACACCATACTTTGATAAGCCTAACTGCTCACCCACACTACCACAAAAGAGAGCTTTTGGGAAAATTATTGTAAACCCTGTAAGCCAATAAGGGGTCGCCCTGGACTATCTTCATAGTGTCCCCTTGCATTGGTACAATACGTAGATAGCCAGCTTCCTACCTACGGATTCCACAATCTTGTTTTTGGTGGAAATAGGAGTTCAGGGACAGGGATATGCCCACCCCCAACAGGAAGTTGTCATATAGGGGGTGTAGTCACCCCAGGGGTAAGTAGCCCATTTGCTACTACCCTGTACTCCCCTAAATTGAGTGTTTAGGTGGCCCCCTGACACCAGAAACTTGGATTCATCTGATTGAAGAAGGAGGACAAGGAAGAGTCAACAAAAGCGAGAACTGTGGAACAGCCTGGCCTTTTTGCGCCAGACCCTCCCTACCTGCCTCTGTCCTGACAATCGCCTGGACTAAACTCGTTCTGCAACTGTGCATCTCCCAAAAGCCTCTGAGGTCTGCCAGCTTTTCGCTAACCAGCCAGCATCTCCCTTGGAGTGGAGGAGCCACTTTACTTCAACCTGCAGGTACCAAACGTGATGTCCGGTCCACCAATCTGCTGACTACTGGGTGCACCGACGCAGCAGTCACCCAGGAGGAGGTCACCATGCTGCAGGAGGACAGACCCGTCTCCCCACCAAGTTTGCAGACTCCGGGCCCACCATGAGTTGCCCTGCACCAGTACCTGGGGGTACCAGAGCAGTTGCAAGCGCCAAGGCTTGTTTGTGTCTAGACCAGACACCACTGCCTCAAAAGACGACCTGACCACAGACAGATGATGGAACCAAGGAGGCTGACCACAAAAGTGGCCCTGTTGTTTGTTTTTCTTGCCCCCCTGCTGTTCTAGCCAAGACCCATGAGCGCCTTTGATGCACAGGTCCAGCCGACCAAGAACCTCTGCACCTGAGCCCCCCCACCCAGGTCCACAACTATCAACTCTGCCCCCTTGCTCCCAGGGCCCTCACAAACTTAGCCCCCCACTGGGAGCTCTCAGACTTGTCCCCAAATCACCCATCTGCAGCCTCTTTCTAGGTGGCCTCTCTCTTCGCCAACCAGCTGTGCACAATGCACCCGACTCGTCTAGCACCTCTGCACCTGACATCCCAGGACAGGTAAAACTGAACTGCTGGGGGTTCTTGTGACCTTGACCACCTAACACCCTAGACCTGAAGGGGACCCCCTCCCCTAAGAGACCTCTGGAAGACTGTATGCAGTAACTGTTTCTTCTCCATTGAAAAGCATTACCGCATAAAAGTGCATTTATGTGAAATACTTACCTCACTATGGAAAGTAATATCTTGAACAGTACTTACCTTATGCTGAAGATTTTTGGTGTCTCAAATTATTATAAAAGGTGTTATCTTTCTAAAATTGGATTCAAGTTTCTTCTTGAGTGTGTGTCTCAGTAATTGAGCCTGTGTGTTCAACAAATGCTTAGCACTACCCTCCGATAGGCCTAAACTGCTCGCTCACACTACCACAAAAGAGAACATTTAGGGTTATTATTTTAACGTCTGTCAGCCAACAAGGGTAACCTGTATAATCTGCATAGTCTACCCCTACATTGGTACACTGCATACATAGCCGTCTTCCTACACATTTGAATTGTTTTGCAGCACTCAAAGACAACACTGTCGGATAATGTTAAAATCCTTTTTTAAGAGTCTCGCAGTAAAAGCAAAAAACAATGCAAGACGTCGTATGACAAATTAGGGCATGCAGATGCTGCTTTTTTCACATTAGTAACACATTGCCAGTCAGAACTCATGAAAGATGCCAATGTTGGAGAGCTGTAGTTCCAGGCAGGTATGTTTTTCTTTCGGCATTCGTAACCTCATGCCAGTTGTTCAAATGTTATTTTTGTAAAACTCATTTATGATCCTAATTTTGCAAAAGACAAACATTAAATTCCAATTAAAACACATAGGTGTAAAGTATACTTCTATGCTGATTACTTTTTTGTCCATTAAGCATAAGTTTGTAGTTGAAGAATCTAAAGATCAACTGTGTCTTATCTTTGTTTAGACCCAACAATGTTGACTGATATGATGAAAGGAAACGTGACAAATGTTTTGCCCATGATCCTTATTGGTGGCTGGATCAACATGACATTCTCTGGATTTGTGACAAGTAAGTTTGCAAAACCTGTTGTGCTTATAATGTGACACCAAAGGTTAATAAACCATATTCAACTAACTTTGAAGAAAGAAGTATGAAATAAGAAGACAGTAAAAGCAGACTGTTCAAAACGTTACCCTTTTATTTCGATCAGTGGCTATATATGACTCTTTGTATTAGTTGTAACTTTTTAAATTCCAGTATTTTAATGTTTTTTGATGTGACAAAAAGACAGAATCATGTGTTTTTCTAGGACTTAAATCTTTTTATAGACTTTTTGGTGTGCAGGAAAAATATTGAAGTGATGTTTCAAGATTTATCAATAGTCAAAAAAGGGCCTAACTGTTTCATATATCCTTGTCTCGCCTCTTCATGCAATCCTGCATAAAAGTGCAGAATTGCGGTGCATGCATACTAGACTTTCTCTTGTTGTGAGCTTTCATTTTCCCATTGGTGTGTGGTGCATGATTTCAGTGTAGGCAAATCATTGCTTTGTTACTGTGCAATGAAAACTTCTTCGTCCTCATCACAAAGTATTTGTCAAAGTCATTAATTTACAACAACTGTTGATGGTGACTTTCGATTTCCTGCTACAAAGGCCCACTGCTGATGGAGAATGCTTCCTTGCAGCATTTAGCTGTCTTTGCATTCACCAGGCTAGCAACCCCAAAACTTGTAGCCATCTGTTCAGTCTTGTGATCAGTGATTCCGTGTCCAGCCTGTGTACCTTTCTGTTACCTCACCACTCCCGACTTGCATAAGCTTTTCACTTCCCTCGTCCCTTCAGTATGAAGTAGGAAAATAGTAGGGGTTTTCAGAGCTGTAAGCCGTCGTTCCCAAAGTTCCTCATGTGTGATCAATATACCTTTCTTCTGCAGCTTTTTGTTTTTAAACATGACTCAAACACTTTCAATTAAATCTTAGATAACCTGACTTAAATTGACTTTCTTCTAACAATGCAATGCTTGGCAATGATACAGTACATACTGTTCCAGAGGAGACCGTCTTCTTCATGTGGCCATTCACAAGGTCTTTTCAGTCTTATTCTTACCTTTATTGTGTTCTACCTTTCCTAAAATGTAACTACAAAAAGGTTGAAAATCTGGCCACAGCATTCCAGGACTGACTTCCAGACGTGGAAAATATCACTGATGTGGGCTGCATACCTGGGCACTTCTAACGTGACCTACTGTCCTGTCCCTGACACACTAAGCTTAGCTGACTTCCTGATTAGCACTTAATGTGTCAAAAATATTTCTGAAAGTAGTAGAAATACTTAGTTGAGGCAGTGAGAACTGGACACCATTAAACAGGTTCAAGAACTGGACACAGCAGACCAAGTGTGGCGTCTAAAAAAACAACTATACTTGAGTCGAGGCATCATGAAAAAAAACAAATTATTGCAACTGAACCCTCCGGAACTAGACTGCGGACATTGTACCCATCTTTTCTTTTGCTGTTTCTGCTACCTCTTCATATTGTTAACCCCCTTTGATGCCATCAAAATGAGGTCTCATAGATGCTGAAGGAAGTGAACATACTTGTGGCAGAGCCAACTAGGGAATTACCTGGTTTTTAAGCCATCCAACAGCACTTGCTTCCACCAGCTGCCTAGCACATGTATATCTGCCTGACAGTAGGCAGCCATACCTTTGGGGAACATTTGTAAGTGATTTGACTGAACATTCTGGCTCAGTTCATCTATTTAACTCAATACTCTTTAAAGGTAACCTATTCACTTAACATATTCTAAGTCAGTCCATTGCCTCAAATGTCCACAAACCGAATCAAGTTCTAGTCTGCAATGGAAAACTAGGCACAGTTTGGAAAGTCAGATCATGCCCAATATAAAAATTATAACAAGGTAAGCATGCACTGCTGCTCCCTGTGGCATGACTGTTCCATTTTACAGACTTTCACTACTGCTACTCATGGTAGAACTGTTCTGTGTGTGGGAGGAAAGATGCACTACGGCCTATGCTGCACTTCCTGTGTTGTCAAAACCTTCGCTCTTACTACTTATGTTAGTTTTGCTGTATATGTTAGTGAAACGTTGTGAAACATTTTCTCAACGCAAAGACCAAAATATGTCAAGTGTTTATAATTTATCCACTTGAATCAGGCTTGTTTATAATTTCTTTTAAACCTTCACATCTGATAGAGACTTCTAGTTGCAGATTCCTTACCTTTGAATTCCCCAGGCGACAGTCTGGGTCCGGAGATTTTTCTTCGAGCAGTACCTCTGCGAGCCCTTAGGTGGCGTCGGTCAACTCCGCGGGCGTCGTTGGCATTGTAGTCGCCATGATGACGTGGCTGTCGTATATAGGCACCACCCCGGCGCGCTGACATCAGTTCTTTTCTTTCCGCGCCAACCTTCACGCAGATCCAGGGAAAGAGCTACCTCAGTCATTTCTTGACTACCAACAGCTTTTTGTCGTACTTTTTGTGACGAGATTGTGGATGCGTCGAATGTCACGTAAGACCGTTTTCAAACCCTGCGACTCCTGTCACCAAACTACGTCGATGACTGATCCACACCTCGTGTGTCTCTATTGCTTGGAGCGTGACCATGACCCGAAATCGAGCTCCGAGTGTCGGGCCATGAATCCGAAAGCTTTGAGGGAGGGGTCCCTAAAGCTGCAGGCGGCCCGACACTTGACTCCGAGTCGTTCCCGGTCTCGCTCAAGAGGAAGGTCTCGAGACCGCCCGCGGATTCAACACCATTCTTCATACTCGAAGTCTTCAGAGCATTCAGGTCACAAGAAAAAGAAGTCGAAGAAGAATAAACGTTCTTCGACTTCACCCGGTCGATCAGATTATACGTCGCGGGAAGAGTGTTGACACTCTTAAGCCTCGGTCATTAGAGCCTGCATCTGGGTCCGTTCCGCGTTTCACCGACTTCCCGGGAGCTGGTGCCACCCCAGCCCAACTCAAAGAATTCTATGAGGCTAGGCGCCTCATCTCTGGGCAGACTGATCCACCCTCAGCGCCCTCGGGCCCAGGTGAGTCAGTAGGGACTCCGTTGGGTTCCAAGTCGTCGGCTTCGGCCCGACTCCGGTGGGATCTGCAACTAGAATATGTCTCTACCAGATATAGCGATACCAAAGGTAAGTAACTTGTACATTTGGATTACACACACCTTTAGGTATCATGAAGTTAGGTTTGACTGCCCCATCTGGTCAGCTCGTTTTCCAGACCAGCACAAACACTAGACTTTAGGCCACATCCACAGATCGCTTTCTGTGTAAGCCACACTTCAGCATAAATAAAACTGTAACTTCTGTATTTTGTATGATTCCAAAAGCCAGTTATGTATTCAGAGGTGTCACCTACTCATGCATAAATCGCAGGAAATGTACAGTGCTTCAGCAGTTGTAAGTAAAACCAAGATGCGTAAAAGTGGTGTACAGTTTCTCTTCCATTCTCTCTTCCAAAAGATGTAGGTTTAGATTTGTGTAGTTATCATTATAAAGCCTGATGTAGACTTTTCAAAAACATTAATAACAAATGTATGTCTTTATGCCTTATAAATCAATTCTGCAGTTTTTTAAAATTTCTTTTTGTGCAGTAATTTACTTCAGGTAGTTTGCATATCTGTGCTCGTTGTTGAAACCAATTACTTATTTAGCTTGATTGTATTTATACAACCATTCACCCACATGTTCTGTGGATGGTTGCTAACAATTTCATACACACCATTTTACTTCTGTTCTTGCAAATACTTTAATTTACATTTTGTTTCAAACTATAAAGTAATTGACTTTCAAATGAGATTGTTTGTTTTTTTCCTTATTTTCAGGTTTTTAATTTCCCTCTTTTCTTTCTGTTTTGTTCAGCCAAGGTGCCTTTTCCACTCACATTACGCTTCAAACCAATGCTTCAGCAGGGAATCGAGCTACTATCTTTGGATGCCTCTTGGTAAGAAGATTAATAATGTGTAACGACATATAAGGCAATTTAATGTAATAGGAAAGAAGATTGTTATAGTGGTATCCTCAACCTAAGAGCTTCCCAGTACACTGCTTTTGCTTCTCATACAGCACACATGCAAAGAGTCCAGTGGGCCCCAGCATTCACCATTCCAGATATGCAGAAGGAAAACCCACCAACACTTAATACATGCACATTCATCCATCTTCTATGCATGGTGCAGGTAAAGGAACCCAGTTGTAGGAGACAGAAAGGACCTTTTATGAGATAACCAATTAGGTTATTTGCCTCATGGGGGGGTATAGGTTGTGCCACTGACGCAAAACATGTTTCCACTTCCTTTTTCTCACAGCCTGGGGAAAGAGAGGGCAATAGCCACACGCACAAAATGATGATCCTTTGCACAAATAACACAGACAAAGGAGAAACTCGTGTGATTTTGCAGGATTGTTCAGCTCACTTGGTAAAAATACATTAGGTTACCTAAAAACATACTCAGGGGCAGGGCAACTCAGCGTCATGAAGTTACACAGCGGTCTTTAGTCCCAAGAGACTTAAACAACATTGAGCCTCTCCAGTTGAAGTGAAAAGTTGATGCTGCAGAGATCTCAAATTGTGTTCTACGTTGAGGAATTGAGTCTTACATCACACTTCTAGGTGGTGACCAAAAGGTGAGCTTGTGCTATGTGGGAGTCCTAGAGTGCTGGGTAGCAATATAGCCCCTCTAGCTCTCATACTGCGAGTGCCTTTCCTGGCACTACATGAAATATGAAATGACAAAAAGATAATTTAAAAAAAACAGACACCAAGTCCGTGTTTTGCTACTGGTACCGTTCCTAGCATTGCAACCTTACATGACTGGTGCAACCCACTGCCTTTGCTGCTACCACCAACCCTCCCTGCAAGAGGTCCGTTTTGGGGGATGGTCCTTGAAAGTGTGGTGATTGTGCTTTGTGCATCCTCTTTTAACTTGGAGTTTTGAATCCTGTGGCACTAGTTCACACAGTAGACTTAACATTTATTTACAAAGGTGGTGGAAAAGTGCTCTAATCATGTACATGGAGCGAAATCAGATACGCCTAACAGACTCTTGTCGGTTAAATGGGAGTTTGAGGTTTCTCCTTCAGTTCAGTCCTCTTGAAAACGTGTAATGCACTTATGGCTAAGTCTTCACTCACAACAATACATTTTAGAAAAGCCGTTCTGTATGTTACTTATTGTACTTTATTGCTTTCTTAAGAGCAACATGCCAATGCACTCATTATATTATGTATTTTGAGGAGCACTTACTGTGACAGTGGCAAATATAAGTAATCACAAATATCTAGAGGGTCCATGACTATAGGAGACGACTGTTTAAGCGGACGGATGCTAAAGTGGCTTTAAGGCAATGAAGGTGGGCAAGGCCTCTCCATCACATCCCATTACTTCAAACCCAGTGTTCCTCTGTGTACACCACCGCATGCTTGAGATGCTCCTGCTGTAATCAAAATATTGAATGTATAACACTCTGCTGCTGCGTGGAGTGCGGTCAGCGCTGTATCAAATACCAAAAACAATCAAACTCAGATCTATATTTGATTTAGGGGCTTTCTATTTGAAAAAGAAACAACCAACTATGAAAATTCACCTACCTTACGACAATTACATATCCACAAAAACAACTGCCAAACCCACTGACCTGGGTCAAGAAAGCATGTTACCAGAGGCGTGTGCTCACCTTGCTGTGAATGTCCCATGATTATGCTACACGCATCTAGCAAATTGTTTTGGAGCAGAGATGCCTAGTGGCTTAATGTCTTGAGGCTGTGTCATCTTGTTATGTGAAGGTAGCAATACAGCGTTCCGGCTGGCTTGGGTACAGCTTACTCCTAATGTCTTCAGGTGAAGCACTGTGGTTTTTACAGAGGATCTGGACAAACAATAGACAGTAAGTTTCATTGCTTGCCAGCAGCTAAGGGTTTGGAAACCTACTAAGAGAGCACCTGAAACATGTAGCATTTCTTTGAGTTTGTTCTCCCACGGAACACCAGACTGCTTCCAACAGTTAGGTTGCCTGGCTTGCTTGCCTTCTCTACGGGTCATTTGCAGCGGAGTCTTCGAACGTGGACAGGGAAGGTAATCGCCAGGATCAGTTGCTGAGATGATGCAATGCCAAGCAGCCCAAACATGTAGATCCAGTGGGAAGGGCTGCCTTCATACCTGGAATGCAGGGTGTTTTCTGAATTGCCTGGCTTGCCCTGAGTTAGCTCAAATCAGCCAATGGGGATTGGTAAGCACTGTGACCCTCCTGCTTGGGCTGTGGTGACATGTTAGCCCTGAGAGATGTAGTTGGCTCCTCATCCTTCACTACTATAAAAAATAATTACATTGTTGCTGAATACTATATGAAGCATGTATACATTCTACCTGAACGTGTACACCAGTTATCCATGTAAGAGCTGCAAAATGCAGACATCGGCCAGTCTAGACCCTTGTCAATGCACAGTCCAAGCACCGCCTGAAGTCACATCCCAGTGAAACGAGTCCCAGTGTTCTACAATGGCGAGCACCAGCTCACATTGATTACTGCAGATAACTCATTGCCACAGCTTCATCTTTTATCAGATCTGCTTTGCTACTCAGTTTTGTTTATAAAGAACAAGTAAGAGAAATGCAACCCGAAAGTCCGATATTACTGCTTTGATAAATGTACAATGAAAGTGTGAATAGGTTGTTATACCGAGTTGCCTTCTCATTAAATCACTTCTCAGTTTATCTCTTGGGATCTCAAAGTAGAATAATGCCACTAAAAACAGTGGGGAGAATGTTGAGAGAGGAACAAGAGAAATGAGCACGGACAGACAGAACAGCAGTACCACTAGTTTTAATAGCTAGCATTCCTGTAGCTGGATCCGACTGAACATGACTGTTAGCCCAAAACCCTCTGCATTAAGCTCACCTGTCAAGGCTGTGTTCAGCTGGAGTAGTCCTGCTTTGCTTGGCCCTAGACAAAAAGGCTTTTGGTGCCTCATCCTGCAAAAGACATGGCCTCTCTCCTCACATGGAACCTTCATCTCACCAAATGCCATACTGAAGATTTCAGTTTCATGGTGATTAACATGTTCTTGACACACCTGCAGCTGTTATCACCTGGTGGTGGACCTTCCTTAATCAAAACATTTCTCCCAGGTCTCCTACATCTTTCTTCACTGGCCTGTAGCGCAGAGCAGCAGTTCCCTTTTGTATGCACTACACAACTTTGCAAAAATATTTTTTCTTCGCTTCCTATCGCTTTTTGCCTTCTGTGTTAGAATGTCAACCTTTCAGGGGTTCTAGGTTGACAGGGGTTACTGAACCACAAACATGATGGTTGGGGCCTTTTGTCTCTGCTGGTCAGAGGCCTAAACTACTGTTGAATTTAGGCTGCACTGGAAGTACACCATTTCTGCACTGTGATTTCAGGGTAGCGAAGGCGAAACATCCATAGTGTCAGGAAGATAGTGTCCGGTGGTCCCGAGTCGCATCCCAAACAATCTTCAAAACCGATACAAAAAAATATTGCCCAGCCCACTGCATTTTTCTGTATCAGAGAAGAACTTTAATATACTCTCCAACACTAAATATTACACACAGTAATAGGTTATAGGCACGCTATTCTAAAATTGGGTGCTTTTGGACAAAGCACACCTAGACTAATCTGGTGTAAAGAAAAGCCCCCAAAATGTTCACGGTTGTATGCATGAGCAGCGCCCGCAGTGTCACTGACCCGTAAGTCAGTTTTTAATGGCCTCACCCACTGTTGAAGCTTGTTTTGGTGTTCTCCGGTCACCTGTCCAAAAGTTCTCTTGGGCTTGTTTGCGTAGCACGTTGCCTTCAGTTTGTGGTTTTAAAGCTGGTCAGCAAGTTGATCATCTTGTGCACTGACTTTGCTCAGGCGAAGAGGGTCCGAGTCTGAGATCACAAGTAAGTTTATCTCAGACACTATGAAGAGAAGCAGATCGTCTCTTCACCAGCAGCCGTCTGAGAGTTTAAGTTTGCTTCTACATCAACATCATTCTTTTGCTTCGGTCAGGGCGTTAGGTTGCGCAGCGCTTGTGGTCTCACTGCTCTTCTCTCACTGGTGATGCAGATAAATATGGCCTGCGTTGATCAGTCCCATTTTGATCTACGAAGACCTCACTACTCTGGTCGAACCCTGGTCTATTTCCTTGCTTCTGTCTGCTCCTCTGGGCTGCACTGAGCACAGTAGCTGCTCTCCTTTCAAGCAGTTGACTCCAGTAGGGGCAATACACCTTTTCCTTTCTCAGCAGGCAGAAGGGGCTTTCAGGGTCTCTAGGCATTCCCTCTACTCCTTCCATAATGATTGCGTAGTATTCCAAGCTATGTCCCCTCACCTCTGGGAGATTGGCAGTCCGCAACACTAGCCCCAGATCTCGGTATTTTCTCGAGTACACTGTGGCGCTTACCCCTCAGGTGGTGAGAAAGCAGAACGAAGTCGGAGAAATAGTAATTTTTGAGATATAGGATGCGCATCTCACTGTTAAGTCTCTTGACAACTGGCTCAGTGTGTAGTTCTCCTCTTCCTCTACAGAGCCTGCAATATTTTCTTCAGGCAATGGCGCCACAGTGCAAAGGAGCCTCAACTCGGGGCACAATGGAGTGTGAAGTTCTGCACCTGGCTGTCAGCATTTTGAAATAGCACCTCTGGGAGGGGGTGGGGAAGGCACAGATCAATCCTAAAGGATTACTTGTGTAATTAAACAGATTCTACTGAATCACCTCGCCCCCAAACCATCTACGCAAATAGCATTTCTCCTGGGTGTGACAATCTGCAGCCCGTTTTGAAAAGGTCACTGTTGCATTTGAAAAGAAGCCTGTCTACATCCTCCCATAGATAGGATAATAGCGGGTGATAACCAGCATGAGCACGTCCCCTCTATTAAATCTTCGCACGTCAAGCCTGCATGCCCTACATATATGGCATATACTATGCAAATCTTCTCATATGTAGCTTAACACTTCCATATTTCTGGGAGATGGTTGTACTCCAGTCTCATGTACATCCTACGGATCCACTGGAATGGAAATAACACATGGTCAGTCAGGCTTTTTCATTGACTTCACCCAAGCTATTGAATTATTTCATCCTCTGTTCTTCTTGCTCCTACCACCCAGACCTGTGTAAAAAAAGAAAAAAAAACAGTTGCTTGACTGCTTATCCAAAACGTTGCTTGAGTTAATTCTTGAAAAATTGCATAGGGGGGTCTTTCCTTGTTTTCCTTGGTATTAAAATCATTACACATTTGTGGTGTATTCTATTTTTGCAGTACTCCTTTAGTGTCTGTAAAGGTTCATGGATTATAAATACATACATTTATTAAGTAAGAATTTGTGAATTGCAGTAGTGATCCCTGTCAGTCAGATGACTTGTTAAGGAGCACAAGCAGAGCTGTTGCTGTTGAAACAAAATGGCCCTGCCTTCCAGTATACAGACTGTTGCTGAGCGACCACAAGTCTCCCCAGTTCATGCAAGAGGATTCAAGAGTCACCCATGTGCTTTACGTCCCTCCTTCCCTATTCACAACAAATTATCAACAAACATTCTGCAAACCGCAGAACAATAAAAACAACACAGTTTAGGGCACAAGAGTAATGTTCCCTCAGAATGAGCAAGGTGACAGACTATACCAAAGCCCGAGGCAGTGCTTTTGGATCTCTGACCAATTTTCTTGTGCACTTAAATTAATCAGCCTGCCTAGATTAATTGGCACCCCAGACAATTATATAGATTGATATTCAGTACATCCAAACTACTCGCAAACCTGTAACTTTAAACCTCCTTCCAAAGGCCAAACTGGCCAAAGGGGATGTGTGTTTTAAAAAAATCTAAACACAATGTCAGAAACCATATCCACAGGATAACAAGCAGATATTTTAAGAGAATGGTTGTGTTTTTGGAAGTGTTATTTGATTTCATACCTATTTGTTTTTCAGTTAGCATGCTATTATTTGAATTTGTGTCTCCATAGGGTGAGTTCTGCCTCATGGTACTTCCTAAACGTGTTTGGGCTGAGAAGCATTTACTCCCTGATCCTGGGCCAAGATAACGGTAATAATTACTTAAACATTTAACACATTATATAACTCATCAAGAGAATCATCCTGTGACAGACTTGGGCTCTATGCATCTGAGTGCAAAGTTTATGTATTTTCTTTTCTCCCTGTAGCACATACATTTTTGAAATTGCTGCCCCTGAAAAACCTCAGTGGTATGTTTAGATCTAGGTGCCACAAGTAAATGACCAAGCTGAGACACATATATCTCCCTTAAGAGGCAGCAGTAGTGTTTGTATAGTTATGGTTAGGTCAGACTTTCGTCATGCAGATTTCATGCAAATTCACCATGCAGCAGCAGAAAAAAAGCATGAGGAGTGGGAAGAGAAGGAGAGCTCCAAAAGTGACATTTCACATTTTAACTCCCATAGCATTCTTTGTTCCTTGACAGGAAAAAAACAGTGGAGCAGAATTACATATGAGCTTCCTGGGGTCATTGGGTTTACAAATCCTGGAAAAATATTTTTGAAGAATTTGGGGCCAGATGTAGCAAGGCTTTTGCGCCTCACAAACAGCAAAAATCACTGTTTGCGAGGTGCAAAGGTCACATCGCGATGCCCATTCCCATTTTGCGAGTCAGTAACCTGGTTACCGACTCGCTAAATGGGACTGGGCGGTGCAAATAGGAAAGGGGTGTTCCCCTTCCTATTTGCGAGTCGCAGCGCGATGTAAGATAGCTTTGTGACCGTGGCGCAAAGCAATTGCAGTTACCACCAGTGTCACACTGGTGGTAACCCATTCGCAAAAGGGAAGGGGTACCAATGGAACCCCTTCCCCTTTGTGAATGGCCTTGAAAGCATTTTTTCAGAGCAGGCTGTGGTCCTATGGACAACTGCTTGCTCTGAAAAAATGAAACGGACATGTTTCATTTTTTTCGTTTGTAATACATCTCGTTTTCCTTTGAGGAAAACGGACTGCATTACAAAAAAAAAAAAAAAACTGCTTTATTTAAAAGCAGTCACCGACATGGAGGTCTCCCGCAGGCCACCATCCCTGTGAGTGCTGCGGCTCGCAAGGGGGTCGCAAATTGCGACCCACCTCATTAATATTAATGAGGTGGGCCTTTGCAACCCCCTCCTGCATCCGGCATTATGACTCGCAAATTGCGAGTCGCAATGCCGGATTTTCCTACATCTGGCCCTTGGTGCATTGCAGTTGTGCTTGGCCAAGCTCCATTGTGTATGATCTTCATGTGCAGCAGGGGGTGGATGCACAACCTTTCTGAAGACTAGGTGCTAATTCCAGCTCCTCCATCTCTGCACCCTGATCGAAGAGGTGTTAAAGGTTGCCACTCTTTGAAAAAGGATACTTTAACAATTCAACTTTCTGCCTTGGTGAATCAGTTTCGTAGTTTTCTGTGCCTCTTCAAAATCGTCAGGTAATGGTTGCCCTCATCCTCTTGTGTAGTGAGGGGTTCACCTGTTTGAAGCAGGGATTGGCTAATTTTTAGGGTCAAGCCTGTTATAGCATTCACTAGCACATGCGTATCGCTAGCAAGATGCTGTGTAGTTAGAAAAGGGCATGGAGCCCGCCTGTGGCTTGCCATTTGTTGGCTTGCCTGGCACTCATCTATACAGCCTTGTAATTTGTCACTGGTGGCCATATAATCATTCCCATTTTTAAGTCTGGAGCAGGGACCAAACACTGATTGAATCAACTTAATCAGTGCCCTGTCCACTGCTCCAGATGTGATTGAGTTACTATTTCTAGCAAAAACAGGGCCGGCAGGACAAGCAAAATTGCAAAGTTTTATTTTCTTTAGTTAACTTTTTTTTTACATTTATTTTGCCAAGTCCTCTTTTCTCACTTTGCACTCATGTTTTTTTTTGTTTTTTTTAACTTCTAGTGCCCTGCAAACTGAAGTTGCATGACTGTCAAAAATGTGCTCAGCAGGACAAAAAAAATGAAAAGTTGGATTTTGTAATTTTTTGAAGTTCTACTTTAACACATAATTGTGCAGTGTGCCCCAATCCAATTCAGTCTGCTCCATTTCAATTGAAACCCCTCTCCCCAATCCACTCCAGCCAACCTCACTCCTATCCTCCCAGCCCATCCCACTACAATCTGCCCTACTCCAATCCAAAACAATGTGCCCCACTCCAGTCCCAAAAAATGCCTCCACTCCAATACAGCAATCCAAATCAATCTGCCCCACTTCAAGTCACAAAAATATGCCCCAATCCAAAACAATCTGCCCAAATCTAATCCAGAACAATCTACCCCACTCCAATCCAAAAGAATCTTCCCCACTCCACGCTGAAACAATCTACCCCACCCCAATTCCCCCGCTCCAATGCAATACTCCCAACTCCAATCCAAACCACCCCATTCCATTCCACCTCACCCCAATCCACCCCACCCCAATCCAAAACCATCTGCTCCACTCTAATCCGAGACATTCTGCCCCACTCCAAACTGTCCCACTTCAATCCAAAACAATCTGCCCCACTCCAAACCAAAACAGTCCCCCCCACTCCTATCTGAAATGGTGTACCCCAATCCAAATCCCCCACTCCAATCCAATCTACCCACTCCAATCCCATCCGCCTCACCCCAATCTGTCACACTCCATTCTGCCCCATTTCAATCCAAAACTGTCTGCCCCATTTCAATCCAAAACTGTCTGCCCCATTTCAATCCAAAACTGTCTGCCCCATTTCAATCCAAAACTGTCTGCCCCATTTCAATCCAAAACTGTCTGCCCCATTTCAATCCAAAACTGTCTGCCCCATTTCAATCCAAAACTGTCTGCCCCATTTCAATCCAAAACTGTCTGCCCCACTCCGATCCAAAAGAATCTGCCCTACTCCAATCTGCCCCATTTCAATCCAAAACTCTTTTCCTTTTCCAGACCAAAACTATCTGCCCCACTCCAATCCAAAACAATATTCCCCACTCCAATCCAAAACAATGTTCCCCACTACAGTCTGCCCCAGTACAATCTACAATCCAAAAAATCTATCCCACTACAATCCAAAACAATCTGCCCTACTCCAATCTGTCCCAGTACAAACCAAAACTGTCTGCCCCAATCCAGTCTTTCCCAGTGCAAACCAAAACAATCTGCCCACTCCAGTCCAGAACAATCTGACCCACTCCAACCTGTCCCAGTCCAATGCAAAACTTTCTGCCCCACTCTAATCCAAAACAATATTCCCCACTCCAATCCAAAACAATGTTCCCCACTACAGTCTGCCCCAGTACAATCTACAATCCAAAAAATCTACCCCACTACATTTCAAAACAATCTGCCCTACTCCAATCTGTCCCAGTACAAACCAAAACCGTCTGCCCCAATCCAGTCTTTCCCGGTGCAAACCAAAACAATCTGCCCACTCCAGTCCAGAACAATCTGACCCACTCCAACCTGTCCCAGTCCAATGCAAAACTTTCTGCCCCACTCTAATCCAAAACAATATTCCCCACTCCAATCCAAAACAATGTTCCCCACTACAGTCTGCCCCAGTACAATCTACAATCCAAAAAATCTACCCCACTACATTTCAAAACAATCTGCCCTACTCCAATCTGTCCCAGTACAAACCAAAACCGTCTGCCCCAATCCAGTCTTTCCCGGTGCAAACCAAAACAATCTGCCCACTCCAGTCCAGAACAATCTGACCCACTCCAACCTGTCCCAGTTCAATGCAAAACTTTCTGCCCCACTCCAATCCAAAACAATATTCCCCACTCCAATCCAAAACAATGTTCCCCACTACAGTCTGCCCCAGTACAATCTACAATCCAAAAAATCTACCCCACTACAATCCAAAACAATCTGCCCTACTCCAATCTGTCCCAGTACAAACCAAAACCGTCTGCCCCAATCCAGTCTTTCCCGGTGCAAACCAAAACAATCTGCCCACTCCAGTCCAGAACAATCTGACCCACTCCAACCTGTCCCAGTCCAATGCAAAACTTTCTGCCCCACTCCAATCTAAAACAATCTGCCCCTCTCTAATGTAAAACAACCTGCCCCATTCCATTCCAAAACAACCTGCCCCATTCCATTCCAAAACAACCTGCCCCACTGCAATCCAAAACAACCTGCCCCACTGCAATCCAAAACAACCTGCCCCACTCTAAAGTAAAACATCTGCCCCAGTCCAAGACAATCTGCCCGCTCCAGTCCAAAACAATCTGCCCCACTCCAATCCAGAACAGTCTGCCCTCTCCAATACCCCCACTCCAATCCAATCCACCCCACTCCCATTCAACCACTTCACTCCAATCCATAACAATCTGCCCCACTCTAATGTAAAACATCTGCCCCACTCCAATCCGGAACAGTCTTTCCTCTCCAATACCCCAATCTAATCCACCCCACTCCCATCCAGCGAGCCACTTCACTCCAATCCAATCTGCCCCACTCCAATCCAAAATCATATGCCCCACTCCAATCTGCCCCACTACAGTCCAGGCCAATCCATCCCATGGCAATACAGTCCACCTCACTCCATTCCTCTCCACGCCACTGCAATCCACTCCACTCCAAACCAATCCACCCCACCTCAGTGCATTCCTCCTCACTCCAATCCACCTGGCCACACCCAATCCAGTCCACCCCACATCATTTTAATCCACCCCCTCCAGTCCACTCCACCCACCCCACTCTGCTCCAGTCCACCCCACTCTGCTCCAGTCTACCCCACTCTATTCCAATCCACGCCACTGCACACAGTCCAACCCACTCTACTCCAATCCAATCCAATCCACACCACCCCAGTTCAGTCCACTCCTCTCCAGTCGAATTCACCTTAACGCACCCCATTCCAATACACCTTAATCCACCCCTCTCCTGCACAATCCAAACCACTTTAATCCAACCGACCCCACACCAATCCAGTCCACCACGCACCAATCAGATCCACCCCAATCCACTCAATACAATCCACCGCCCTCCATTCCAATCCACCCCACACCAGTCCAATTCATCAAATCCACCCTACTCAAATCCAGTCCACTCCAATCCACCCCCAAAAAAATCCATTCCACTCCAATCAACCCCACCCTACTCAAATCCAGTCCACCTCAGTCAAGTCCAACTCACTCCAGTACTATCCAGTCCAGTTCCAATCCCCCCAACCCAACCCAGTCCACCCAACTCAATCCAATCCCCCCATTCCATTCCTCTCCTCCCCACTCCAGTCCAATTCACCTCACTCCAATCCACCCCACCCCTATCCACCAATTCACCTCACTCTAGTCTACCCCATCCCAATTCAATCCAGTCAACCCCACTCCAATCAACCCCACTTCACTTCAGTCAACCTCACTCCACTCCAATCCAACCCTCTCTAGTCCAGTTTACCCCCACTCTAATCATCCACTCAACTTCAGTCCAGTCCACTCTAGTCCAATCCACCCCACTCCAGCCCAGCGCACTCAAAACCACTCAACCCCAATCCAGTCTACCCCACCCCATCCTGATCATATCACTTCAGTCCAATCCACCCACCCTAATCTAATCACCCCAATCCAATCCACCTCACTCTATTTCAATCCTCCCCACTTCAATCCACCCCACCCCACTCCATTCAATTCACCCCACTCTAGTCCAGTCCACCCTACTACCTCAGTCCACTCCAACCCACTCCACCCTATTCCACCCCACGACACTCCCTGCCATTGAGCCATTGAACTCTACTGGACTCTTCAACACTTTACTCCCCCCTACTCCACTGTACAACACTCTACTCCCCCACTCCATTTTATGACACTTAATGCCACTAACTTTTAACCTTGCTGAACAGCAGCCACTGTGATGTACAACATGGCAAAAACACGTTGCCTAAGCTGATAGTTCTTGCATAAGCGAGACCTATTGACTTTGCCAGTGCTTATTTTATTACTCTCTTGGTTGAGATTCTTAAGTGAAAGTGATAATAAATTGGTCGCCTTGCTAGTGCTTCCTTGAAAGTTAGTTTTGTTTTTCCTGATATTATGCATTTGCAGTTTTCTGGAACTTGACAGGACATATTTTGTTTAATGCCAAAATGTGGGCGATGTTGATGTGGAAAATTCAGGATCAGTCCTAGAGATTCAACTGAAGATTAGTATCATATGGGTTTGCACTGGCACTCCAAAGTTTTGGAGTTGAGGATGAGATGGGTTTCCTGACTCCATGGTGCCACAAATTGTTTGCGTCTTGAGGCTGATGGTGCTAACATGGCCTTCAGGTTGGAATTTCTGATTCATTTCAAGCTTTTGCAATGTAAATATCTTCTGGAATAGTATGAGTGCATTATTCCATCATCTAGTTGTTGAGCTAAAAAGTGCTTATTTACAAACTTTCTCTGATTATGCATTGACATAGGTGGAGGTTGTATGACTCCCTATCACATTGACCATAAGGCCACAATGTTCCAGAATGTGACCTCCATTTTAGATCCTTTAATCTTCTGGCGGGATTGGAGGTGCCTGTAGAGAAAATATGATCATGAAATGTTTTATTACAAGTGCTGTCCCAGTTGGCACCTAAAGTTCTCCCTTAATAATGAAAACCCTGTATGCATGTTCTGCTTCTTAAGAGCCTCTAAGTCTGAAGACTGTTACGCTATTCACTTTTTATACAAAAGAACTTAGTAAACAGGGACAAAACTTTGCTGCCACTCCTTGCTACAGCATCAGCATACCTGATGGTGCAGTTGGAGCTACAGAGGCAAGAGAAGAATGTTCAATTGATGGAGGAAATGGGGTTTTCAGAGAAGGAAGAGATGGAGGCCTCCGAAGAGGCTCGTGGAGATCAATAAGCAGGTTCGGGCCTTGAGGACATTTCCTCATACAATATCAAGGGACATGGAACATCTCACCCATGAACAGTCGAAAGACAAGGTATACAAGCCAGAAACGAAAAGTAACAACAAGATAAAAGCACTTGCAACATCACTGGCACAAAGAAGAAAAAGATGACACCTGAAGTTGAGATTAAAATTCTCATTAAAGCCTTTAGGTATCCAGGACATTCAAATCCTTAATCCACTGGAAAAGCCAGATCACTCAAAACAGAGGGAGAGAAGTAGACTAAATACCCCCTAATCTGAGGATGAACTAGAATAAGGAGGGAGGGAGGAAATCCCAGTGCTACAACAGGAGGCTTATCCATAGGAAGCTCTGAATTATTTAAGGGAGGACAAAGAAGGATTATGAGAGTCTCAATGAAGTCTCCTCACAAAAGGAGATGTACGTGACCTTCCAGAGCATCCCTCCTCCCCAGGGACATTTCCATACTTTCCTGAATCATGGAGTGATTAAGAGAGCAGCTGATCCTTTTGAGGTATACAAACTTAAATCCTCGCCCTAGAAATACATTATTTTAACAAACATCTTACACCAGCGCAGAGCTTTTAACAAAACCTGCAACTTCAAAAGCTGTTACCTCATGTACTGAGAAAAAAGACAAGGCATCATCCCAAGGACCCACAACACATTTGGAAGGAAAATAGAGCGTGATAGCCGCTCAGTGCCGCATAACAAACTCGGTGTTTACCCAGTATGCATATATGTGTGTGTGTGTATGTATATATATATATATATATATATATATATATATATGTATGTATATATATATATATATATATATGTTCGGTGGCATGTGTAGCTGCAGATACACATGCTGTGCACTGTTCCTGCCATCTAGTGTTGGGCTTGGAGTGTTACAAGTTGTTTTTCTTTGAAGAAGTCTTTTTGAGTCACGGGACCGAGTGACTCCTCCCTTTCTGCTCCATTGCGCATGGGCATCGACTCCATCTTAGATTGTTTTCTTTCTGCCATCAGGTTCGGACGTGTTCCTCTTTGCTCCGGTTATTCGATTCGGAAAAATTAAAAAATCGCTGACAATCGTCGGCATTGTTTCGATCGTGAACCATCTTGCATCAGCACCGGCGAAACACACCTTTGGTTGCCCTTCGGGGCACCCACGCCCATCCTGGGTCTGGTCGGCCTGACTGCAGGAAGCGTTGAAGCCTCATGGACCGGACCCCGGTCCGATTCTGCCCTCAGTGCCACACAAAGTATCCATACACGGATTAACATCGGGTGTGTAATCTGTGTTTGTCACCAGATCACCAAGAGGATACTTGTGAGGCCTGCAGGTCCTTCTGATCCAAGAAGACCTTGAGGGATCGAAGGGCGAGACGACTACAAATGGCGTCGAAGAAGAGGAGATGGCTATCTCCATTCAAGGATCCGATTCGGACGAGTCTGACGCGGACAGACAGCAGGCCAGCACGTGAGTACACCTGCCCCGACCCAAACCCAGAGCCAGTCCAAGACCAAACAAAAGGCCTCGGGGACGCCACTGACGGAAGGCCATGGCTCTACCCGGAAGAAATCAAGCAGTGACCAAGCAACACCTTCGGCCCCGAAAAAGGCCACATCCGCATCAGTCTTCGGACTCGAGTCTAGACACAGTCTCCGAAAAAGATCGACATGTCGAATCGAAACCCCAAAAGACTCTTTCGGAACGAGGCCTACTATCACCATGGGCATTTCGGTACCGAAAAAAAACGGCTTCGGAGCTGAAAAAAGCCTCATATATTGAGGAACATGGACTTTCAAAACAGATGCAAGAAAGCCACAGATTTGAGGCAGAACTTCATCAAATGGAGGAATTTGATGAGAGACAGGATGCAGATCCACAAGGATACTGTAAAGATCCTCACAGCACCTCCCCTCAAATTTAAAAGGAAACTGGCTTGACAAGGACGTTCGGACACTGATCAGCCAAAGGCTAAAGTGCCAAGAGAGCAATCTCCGCCACACCAGTTTTCCCCAGCACATTCTCCTCCTCATTCTCCTCAAAGAACTGTTTCTCCTATTGCTACACCCATTGCACAGTCACCCACACACACTGTGCAGTCACATCAAGACACAGACCCATGGGATCTTTATGATGACCCTGTGTCAGACAATAGCCCAGAGTGCTATCCGTCTAAACCCTCTCCACCTGAAGATAGCACCTCCTGCACACAGGTTTTGGCTAGGGCTGCAGCTTTCCACAGTGTAAGCATGCAAACCGAACCACTGAAGGACGACTTTCTTTTTAATAAGTTGTCCTTAACACATACCTCTTACCAAAGTCTACCCATGTTCCCGGGTATGCTTAAGCATGCCCAATAGATTTTTCAGGAGCCGGTTAAAGGAAGGGCCATAACACCAAGGGTAGAAAAGAAATATAAACCACCACCTTCTTACCCGGTATTTATCACGCAACAGCTGCCCCCAGATTCGGTAGTGGTCAGTGCGGCGAGGAAGTGGGCCAACTCCCAGTAATCTGGAGATGCACCCCCTCCAGATAAAGAGAGTAAAAAGTTTGATGCGGCAGGAAAGAGGGTAGCGTCACAAGCAGCCAATCGGTGCATAGCGAACTCTCAGGCCCTCCTCGCAAGATATGACAGAGCTCATTGGGATGAGATGAGCGACTTAATTCAACATCTCCCCAAAGAATATAAAAAAAGAGCTCAGCAGATAGTTGGTGAGGGCCAGGCAATAACCAATAACCATATAAGGTTTGCATTAGATTCAGCTGACACTGCCGCACGAACAATAAACACTGCAGTTACAATTAGACGCCATGCATGGCTTAGATCATCAGGTTTTAAACCGGAGTTTCAACAGGCGGTCCTCAACATGCCATTCAACCAGCAACAGCTATTTGGCATACAAGTGGACACAGCCATAGAAAAAATGAAAAAGGATACAGATACAGCCAAAGCGATGGGAGCGCTTTACTCATCCCAATACAGAGGGACTTTTAGGAAGCAGCAGTATAGGTGGGGTTTGAGGCCACAGCCATCAGAACCATCCACCTCACAGACAAAGCCCTCATACCTATCCCAGTATCAAATAGAGGGGTTTTGATGGTCCTTCAGAGGGCAATTTCCCAAATCCAGGGGAAAATTCCAAACTACAAAGCAAGCCACTAACAACAAGCAGTGACTTTGCCATCACCTTCCCCCAACACACATCCCCTGTGGGAGGAAGACTGGAAAGGTTCCACAATCAATGGTCATACATAACAACGGACACATGGGTAATATCAAGTTCGATGGCATATGTTGCTGCAGATACACATGTTGAGCACAGTCCGCTGCCTGGTGTTGGGCTCGGAGTATTACAAGTTGTTTTTCTTCGAAGAAGTCTTTTTTGGTCACGGGACCGAAGGACTCCTCCCTCTTCGGCTCCATTGCGAATGGGCGTCGACTCCATCTTAGATTGTTTTTTTCCGCTGTCGGGTTCGGACGTGTTCCTTTTCGCTCCGTGTTTCGGTTCGGAAAGTTAGTCAGAATCTCGGAAGAAAGCGTCGGTATTGTTCCGTTCGGTATCGGGATAGTTAGGTACATCGACACCGATCATCGGAAGACTTTGGGGTAGCTTCGATTCCCCCATCGGGGCCTGGTCGGCCCGACCGCGTGTGACGCCGAAGCCGATGGAACGGACCCCGTTCCGTTTCTGCCCAAAATGTCACAGTAAGTATCCTTATACAGATCAGCACTTGGTCTGTAACTTGTGCTTGTCCCCTGAGCACAAGGAGGATACCTGTGAGGCCTGTCGAGCATTCCGGTCCAGAAAAACACTCCGGGACCGAAGAGCCAGGCTTCTACAAATGGCGTCCACGCCGACAAAACAACGTTTCGACGACGAAGAGGAAACATTCTCGGTTCCGGACTCAGAATCCGGAGACTCCGACGTCGAACAACAACAACAAACAGTGAGTAAGACGTCGAAAATAAAGAACATCGAAAAAACAAAAGCCCAGGGGACGCCACTGCCAACAGGCCATGGCTCGACCCATAAAACCGGCGACCCGTCGAAGGCGCCGAAAAAGGGCACGCCCATAGCGAAGACACCCGACTCCGGTCGAGGGACCGCCATGGAGCAACCTCGGAGCCGAGATAGCGGCTCCGAGAAGCAAAAACAAGATGCCGGCACCGAAAAACATCGGCACCGAGACACACTGCCGAAAGCCACAAAAATTCAGTCGGTACCGAAGCCGAAAAAAGATTCTCTCTCGGCGCCGAAAAGTTCCACACCTCCTTCCTACACAGAGGAACAAGGAATAAGTGGCCAGATGCACAGATTTGGACAAGAGCTCCAAAGTGTAGAATCACACACACAAAAGAGACTGTACATCCAACAAGACACAGGGAAGATATCAACCCTTCCCCCAATAATGAGAAAAAGAAGGATCGGATTTCTCAAGGATGACGCACAACCACAAGCCAAAGTGGTTAAAAAAGTCACGCCTCCGCCCTCTCCACCACAACAGGCATCGCCGGCACAAACTCCGCCACAAATGCACTCACCAGCGCAAACTACTATAAGTCAAGATAATCAGGATCAAGACGCTTGGGACTTATACGACACCCCAGTGCCGGACAATGATCCCGATTCATACCCCACAAAGCCGTCACCGCCAGAGGACAGTACCTCATACTCGCAACTGGTGGCTAGGGCAGCAGAATTCCACAATGTCCAACTGCATTCCGATCCTATAGAGGACACATAGCCAATAGCCATAGCCATAGCCAGTATCGGCTACACATAGCCAATATCAATGTCTCCCAATGCTACCAGGGATGTTACGGCACTCAAAACAAATTTTTGAAGAACCCGTAAAATCAAGAGCCATCACCCCAAGGGTGGATAAGAAATATAAACCACCACCCACAGACCCAGTGTTTATTACTTCGCAGTTACCACCTGACTCCGTAGTAGTAGGGGCAGCTCGCAAAAGAGCAAATTCCCATACATCTGGCGACGCCCCACCTCCGGACAAAGAAAGCAGAAAATTTGATGCGGCAGGAAAAAGAGTCGCATCACAGGCAGCCAACCAATGGCGCATCGCAAATTCTCAAGCGCTGCTTGCCCGATATGAACACGCGCACACTGGGATGAGATGCAACTTCTCATAGACCATCTTCCCCAGGAATACCAAAAAAGGGCGCAGCAAATAGTTGAAGAGGGACAAACGATCTCGAACAATCAAATCCGCTCTTCAATGGACGCAGCCGATACTGCAGCAAGAACAGTCAACACTGCTGTCACCATAAGGAGACACGCATGGCTCCGCACTTCAGGGTTCAAACCTGAAATCCAGCAGGCTGTCCTTAATATGCCCTTCAACGAAAAACAACTTTTTGGCCTTGAAGTGGACACAGCCATTGAAAAACTTAAAAAGGACACAGACACGGCCAAAGCCATGGGCGCACTCTACTCCCCGCAGAGCAGAGGCTCTTTTAGAAAAACTCCATTTAGAGGGGGGTTTCGTGGCCAACCCACAGACACCACCAGCCAACAAACAAGAACCACACCCTATCAGGGTTCATTCCAAAGGGGAGGTTTCAGGGGATATAGAGGGGGTCAATTCCCAAGGAGTAGGGGAAAATTCCAAACTCCAAAAACACCTCCACCTAAACAGTGACTTTCAAGTCACACAACCCCTTCACTCAACACCAGTGGGGGGAAGACTAAGCCAATTCTACCAATCTTGGCAGCAGATTACAACAGACAATTGGGTACTAGCAATAATCCAACATGGCTATTGCATAGAATTCCACAAATTCCCACCAAACATCCCTCCAAAAACACGCAAAATGTCACTACAACATTTAGAACTTTTAGGACTAGAAGTTCAAGCACTACTGCAAAAGGATGCAATAGAATTAGTACCAGTACAACAAAAAAACACAGGAGTTTACTCCCTGTACTTTCTAATTCCAAAAAAAGACAAAACATTAAGACCAATATTAGATCTCAGGACACTAAATACCTACATCATATCGGACCACTTTCACATGGTCACACTACAAGACATCATTCCACTGCTCAAACAGCAAGATTACATGACCACATTAGACCTAAAAGATGCGTACTTTCATATACCGATAAACCCTTCTCACAGAAAGTACCTAAGGTTCGTATTCAAAGGAATACATTACCAATTCAAGGTGTTGCCATTCGGAATAACAACTGCACCAAGAGTATTCACAAAATGTCTAGCAGTAGTAGCAGCACATATCAGGAGACAACAAATACATGTGTTTCCTTACCTAGACGATTGGCTAATCAAGACCAATACAGTAAGAAAGTGCACAAACAACACCACATATGTCATACAAACCCTTCACAAACTGGGTTTCTCCATCAACTATACAAAGTCACACCTCAAACTGTGTCAGACACAACAATATCTAGGGGCAACCATCAACACATCAAAAGGAATTGCCACTCCAAGTCCACAAAGAGTTCAAGCATTCCACAAGGTAATAAGTGCTATGTTTCCAAACCAAAAGATACAAGCAAAATTTGTGCTAAAATTCTAGGCATGATGTCCTCATGCATAGCCATTGTCCCAAACGCAAAACTACACATGCGACCCTTACAACAGTGCCTAGCATCACAATGGTCACAAGCACAGGGTCAACTTCTAGATCTGGTGTTGGTAGACCGCCAAACATACCTCTCGCTTCTATGGTGGAACAGCAACAATTTAAACAAAGGGCGGACATTTCAGGACCCAGTGCCTCAATACGTTATAACAACAGATGCTTCCATGACAGGGTGGGGAGCACACCTCAATCACCACAGCATTCAAGGACAATGGGACGTACACCAAACAAAATTTCATATAAATTACCTAGAACTGTTAGCAGTATTTCTAGCGTTAAAAGCCTTTCAACCCATAATAACACACAAAGACATTCTTGTCAAAACAGACAACATGACAACAATGTATTATTTAAACAAACAAGGAGGAACACACTCAACACAATTGTGTCTCCTAACACAAAAAATATGGCAGTGGGCGATTCACAACCACATTCGCCTAATAGCACAATTTATTCCAGGGATCCAAAACCAACTAGCAGACAACCTTTCGCGAGATCACCAACAAGTCCACGAATGGGAAATTCACCCCCAAGTTCTGAACAATTACTTTCAAATTTGGGGAACACCCCAGATAGATTTGTTCGCAACAAAAGAAAACGCAAAATGCCAAAACTTCGCATCCAGGTACCCACACCGCGAATCACAAGGCAATGCTCTATGGATGAGTTGGTCAGGGATATTTGCATACGCTTTTCCCCCTCTCCCTCTCCTTCCATATCTAGTAAACAAATTGAGTCAAAACCAACTCAAACTCATACTGATAGCACCCACATGGGCAAGACAACCTTGGTATACAACTCTACTAGACCTTTCACTAGTACCGCATGTCAAACTACCCAACAGACCAGATCTGTTAACACAACACAAACAACAGATCAGGCATCCAAACCCAGCATCACTGAATCTAGCAATTTGGCTCCTGAAATCCTAGAATTCGGACACTTAGACCTCACACAAGAATGTATGGAGGTCATAAAACAAGCTAGAAAAGCTTCCACTAGACACTGCTATGCATCTAAGTGGAAAAGATTTGTTTGCTACTGCCATACCAATCAAATCCAACCATTGCATGCCTCTACAAAGGACATAGTGGGATACTTACTACATTTGCAAAAAGAAACCCTCGCTTTTTCATCTATAAAAATACACCTCGCAGCAATATCTGCTTACCTACAAACTACTCATTCATCGTCTCTATTTAGAATACCAGTTATTAAAGCATTCATGGAAGGGCTAAAAAGAATTATACCACCAAGAACACCACCAGTTCCTTCATGGAACCTTAACATCGTCTTAACAAGACTCATGGGTCCACCTTTTGAACCCATGCATTCCTGTGAAATGCAATATTTAACGTGGAAAGTCGCATTTCTCATTGCAATCACATCCCTCAGAAGAGTAAGTGAAATACAGGCATTTACCATACAAGAACCATTTATTCAAATACACAAAAATAAAATAGTTCTAAGAACAAATCCAAAATTTCTACCAAAAGTAATCTCACCATTCCATTTAAATCAAACAGTAGAATTACCAGTGTTCTTCCCACAGCCAGATTCCGTGGCTGAAAGGGCACTACATACATTAGACATCAAAAGAGCACTAATGTACTACATTGACAGAACAAAGTTAATCAGGAAAACAAAACAACTGTTCATAGCTTTTCAAAAACCACACATAGGAAATCCAATCTCTAAACAAGGCATTGCTAGATGGATAGTCAGATGTATTCAAACATGCTATCTTAAAGCCAAGAGAGAATTGCCTATTACACCAAAGGCACACTCAACCAGAAAGAAAGGTGCTACAATGGCCTTTCTAGGAAACATTCCTATGAGCGAAATATGTAAGGCTGCAACCTGGTCTACGCCTCATACATTTACTAAACACTACTGTGTAGATGTACTAAATGCACAACAAGCTACAGTGGGCCAAGCTGTACTAAGAACATTATTCCAAACTACTTCAACTCCTACAGGCTAAACCACCGCTTTTAGGGGAGGTAACTGCTTTATAGTCTATGCTCAACATGTGTATCTGCAGCAACATATGCCATCGAACTGAAAATGTCACTTACCCAGTGTACATCTGTTCGTGGCATTAGTCGCTGCAGATTCACATGTGCCCTCCCGCCTCCCCGGGAAGCCTGTAGCCGTTTAGAAGTAAATCTTAAATCTTAAACATTTGTACATTTGTAAATAATTATTATAAACTTTTTATGTATATACGTATTCACTCCATTGCATGGGCACTATTTATAGCAAACAACTCCAGCCTCACCCTCTGCGGGGAAAACAATCTAAGATGGAGTCGACGCCCATGCGCAATGGAGCCGAAGAGGGAGGAGTCCTTCGGTCCCGTGACCAAAAAAGACTTCTTCGAAGAAAAACAACTTGTAATACTCCGAGCCCAACACCAGGCAGCGGACTGTGCTCAACATGTGAATCTGCAGCGACTAATGCCACGAACAGATGTACACTGGGTAAGTGACATTTTCATTATCCAACATGGTTATTGCATAGAACTTACACATTTTCCTCCAGATATTCCCCCAAAAGCGCACAAACTATAGTCCCAACATCTAACAATGTTACAGAGGTGCAAGCACTATTAACAAAACAAGCCATAGAACTAGTACCTCACCAACAAAAAGGAACAGGGGTCTATTCCCTGTACTTCCTTATTCCCAAAAAGGACAAAACACTAAGGCCAATATTAGATCTCAGGACTCTCAACCTATACATTCAATCAGAACACTTTCCCATGGTGACACTACAAGATGTAATCCCATTACTGAGACGGGGAGAATACATGTCAACACTGGATTTAAAAGATGCGTATTTTCACATACCCATCCATCCGTCTCACAGAAAATACCTCAGGTTTGTTATACAAGGAAAACATTAATAATTCCAGGTATTACCCTTCGGGATAACAACAGCCCCCAGAGTATTTACGAAATGCCTTGCCGTAGTAGCAGCATACATAAGGAGACAACACATGCATGTATTCCCATACCTCAACGATTAGCTAATAAAGGCCAACACTCAAAAACAGTGTCAACATCACACACATTATGTAATAGATACCCTACACACACACACTAGGGTTTTTGATAAATTATAAAAAATCACACTTACAACCATCCCAGATCCAGCAGTACTTGGGAGCTACACTCAACACTCAAAAAGCGATTGCAAGTCCAAGCCCACAAAGGGTGCAATCATTCCACACCATGGTGCCAAAAATACAACCAAATCAGCATTACACAGTCAGATTTGTGATGAGACTCCTAGGCATGATGGCATCATGCATTGCAGTTGTCCCAAAGGCACGGTTACACATGCAGCCCTTACAGCAGTGCCTTGCAAAACAATGGTCGCAGGCACAGGGTCATCTCCAAGATCTAGTGTTGATAGACCGCCAAACACACTATTCGCTTCAGTGGAGGAATTTCACAAATTTAAACAAAGGGCGGCCTTTTCAAGACCCTGTGCCTCACGCCATTCTCACAACAGATGCATCAATGATTGGGTGGGAAGCACACCTCAACAATCACAGTATACAAGGACAGTGGGACAGCAAGCAAAAACAGCTACACATAAATCACTTAGAGGTGCTAGCAGTATTTCTAGCACTAAAAGCATTTCAACCTCTTCTGGCTCACAAACACATTCTTGTCAAAACAGACAATATGACAACGATGTACTACTTAAACAAACCGGGGGAACACACTCATCGCAACTTTGCCTCCGAGCTCAAAAAAATTGGCATTGGGCAATTCACAACATTTGCCTAATAGCTCAATAAATCCCAGGGATTCACAATCAATTAGCAGACAATCTCAGTCGGGATCACCAGCAAACTCATGAGTGGGAAATACATCCCCAGGTACTACAAACACACTTTCGTCAATGGGGGGACACCAGACATAGATCTTTTCGCCACAAACCAAAACGCAAAATGCCAAAACTTCGCATCCAGGTACCCGCACCCTCAGTCCAAGGGCAATGCTCTATGGATCAACTGGTCAGGGATATTTGCTTACGCTTTTCCCCCTCTCCCACTCATTCCATTTCTAGTCAACAAACTGCGTCAAAACAAACTCAACCTAATACTTATAGCACCAACGTGAGCACGCCAACCGTGGTACACCACACTGTTGGACCTCTCAGTACTACCTCACATCAAGCTTCCAAACAGACCAGCTCTGTTAACACAACACAAACAGCAGATCAGACACCCCAATCCAGCAATGCTCAATCTAGCAATGTGGCTCCTGAAGTCTTAGAATTCAGACATTTAAATCTTCCAAACGAGTGTATGTAAGTCATTAAACAGGCAAGAATACCTACCACCAGGTATTGTTATGCTAACAAATGGAAAAGATTTGTCTTCTACTGCCAAGCAAAACACATCACACCGTTGGATGCGTCCATACAAGACATCATAGGATACTTACTACACCTACAAAAAGCAAATCTAGCCTTTTCATCCATCAAAATACACCTCACCGCAATTTCGGCTTATTTTCAAATTAAACACACAGAATCCCTATTTAGGATACCAGTCATTAAAGCCTTCATGGAAGGACTAAAACGAATCATACCTCCAAGAACCCCACCAATACCCTCGTGGAATCTTAATATTGTACTTACACGACTCATGGGTCCACCTTTTGAACCCATGCATTCTTGTCAGATCCAATTCTTAACTTGGAAAGTGGCATTTCTAGTAGCAATCTCTTCCTTACGAAGAGTTAGTGAAATACAGGCTTTCACTATTGAAAAACCCTTTATAGAAGTACACAAACATAGTTGTTCTCCTTACAAATCCAAAATTTATACCAAAAGTCATCTCGCTGTTTCATTTAAACCAAACAGTGGAACACCCAGTCTTCTTTCCACAGCCAGACTCAGTGGCAGAAAGAGCACTGCATACATTAGATATAAAAAGAGCTCTAATGTATTATATCGACAGAACAAAAGCATTTCGGAAAATTAAACAATTGTTCGTCGCATTCCAGAAACCCCATACTGGTAACCCTATATCCAAACAAGGCATAGCCAGATGGATAGTGAAATGTATTCAAACTTGTTACCTGAAAGCTAAAAGACAACTACTCATTACACCAAAGGCACACTCCACTAGGAAGAAAGGAGCAACAATGGCCTTTCTAGGAAACATACCAATGACAGAAATTTGTAAGGCAGCCACTTGGTCCACACCTCATACATTTACCAAACATTACTGTGTAGATGTGTTAGCAACACAACAAGGCACAGTAGGACAGGATGTACTAAGAACATTATTTCAAACAACTTAAACTCCTACAGGCTGACCGCCGCTTTTGGGAGGATTAATGCTTTGTAGTCTATGCACACCATGTGTATCTGCAGCTACACATGCCACCGAACGGAAAATGTCACTTACCCAGTGTACATCTGTTCGTGGCATGTTCCGCTGCAGATTCACATGCGCCCTCCCACCTCCCCAGGAGCCTGTAGCCTTTTAAGTTGCAATTAGAAATTGTACATATGTAAATAAACATTCCTTTACCTCAACTTTGTACATACATCTCTATCCCATTGCATAGACATATTTACTATTCTCATTCTATCACTCCTACTTTACCCTCTACGGGAAAACAATCTAAGATGGAATCGATGCCCATGCACATTGGAGCCGAAAGGGAGGAGTCACTCGGTCCCGTGACTCAAAGACTTCTTCGAAGAAAAACAACTTGTAACACTCCGAGCCCTACACTAGATGGCAGGAACAGTGCACAGCACGTGAATCTGCAGCGGAACATGCCACGAACAGATGTACACTGGTTAAGTGATATTTTCCATATATATATATATATATATGTATATTTTCGATGGCATGTGTAGCTGCAGATACACATGCTGTGCATTATCCTGCAATCTAGTGTTTGGATATATATATGCACACTAATAAGTGCGTGATATGGAGGATTCTTCTACAGTAGGTGCAAGACTGTTGCAAAAGATATGATAGAAATCGTTCCGCTACAGGAGAAAGCGTAGTATATTAATTTTACCTTCTGAAACTATGCAAGATATAACGTTGCCTCCAGTATTGGACCTACAGTTTGAGGGAAGAGTACTCAAAACTCAAGGTTTCAAAGGACAACTCTCCAAGAGGTTATACCCTTATGAGAGGAACACATCTTGCTAGTGACAGCAGATCTCAAAGACTCCTACTTCAATATCCCCATGCAGCAGACACACAGATTGTGGTGATGATGGCACATTACCAATTCAAGGTGTTACAGATTGGCATAACGTTGGTGACAAAAAACACTGGCAGTTGTAGCACCTCACTTGACATGGCAAATCATTTAAGTGAACGCTTAACTGGACGATTGCCTATAAAAGGCAAACATTCAAACAGTGCCAATTGAAAATGAAAACAGTGAGTGTGAACCTGCTGTATCAGCTGGACCTCACTGTCTATTAGAAGAAATCACCCTCCTTAAACAGAAATTAAAGGTATTCTTGGGGTCAGAATTGGACTCCATGAAGGCATTTGCCTATCCAGTAATGAAGAGGGTGCAAGCACTGCACTAACAAATTCTCCTTAACCACACATTTCAGTCTTTGGCAGTGAGGACTGTTGTGAAGTTGTTGGACTTCATATATTCATTGGATCCCAACTTCAAGAATGCAGTTAAGACCAGTACAGGAATGGTTAACTATGAGTGGTTTCTGAATTCTAGGGGGCTTGGGAAAGATAGTGGTCGTATCAAACAAAGTCAGCATGGGGCTAAATGGTGGAAAATAGTATGTAAAAGGACAGATCTTTCAAGACTTTGCACAAGCCATTCTAACAGTATATGCAACATATGTATGATGAGATGCACACTTGGAAGAATGCAAGATAAGGCATCTTTTGGTCTTACAAGAAGCAGTAAAACACTTCTCTGGAATGCAGGACAGATGTCCTACCTCTACAGGCTGTCCAGAATCAGTTTCTCAACAAAAGTGTGCAGCTCTTGACAGTCAACACAACTGCAGTGTTTTACCCGAGAAAGCAATGGAGGCACAGTCTCACCCACTCTCAAAACAAGAGATTTAGAAGTGGACTGTAGGAAGATGGCTCTATATAGTGACCTAAAATGAAATACACTGTGCAGAGAGTCCAGTGGATCTCCAGTTGGTATTGCAGAGGTAAAAGTAGAGAGGACTAATGCTGTATTTTGTGGTAGTGTGAGCAAGCGGTTAGGTTTATCAGAGGGTAGTACTAAGCATGTTTTCTACTCAGAGGCATTAAATGAAACACACACTCGAAGAATAAATCTGAGACCAATTTAGAAAAATAACAATTCTTTTTATATGTTTCAAACCCAAGGACTTCGTAATCGGGCACATAGACCTTTAAGCATAAATACTTTGCAGTTTCAGAAATCAATACTTAATGCAATGTTTCCTATGGAGGAATAACAATGTTCCGCAAACTCAGGATCAGCAATGACTTACAAAGCCAATCTCAGAAAGCAGAGGTAAGTACTGGGCACTGATTAGAACCACACCAACAGGTCACACTGGGCGGCATTGGGGTGACTAGGTGCAGTAAGGTGTCAGGTGCCAAATAGCTTTCCATGGGAGTTGAGCCTCGTGACAAGCAGGCTGTGGCTAGGAAGCCAATCAGGGACAACAAGCACGTAAGTAGTAGACTTGGGGTCCTGGGGCGTGTGTGCACCTTTGGTCCTCTTCTCCTGTGCCCCGGGGTGACAAATGCAAGGGTGTCTTTAGGCATTAGGTTTTCTCGTGCAGGAGCACTCGCGGTCGGGGGGTTCAGCATGTGGAGGCTGCAGGCAACACCGGGGAGTCTGGCAGGGGTGGACCTAGGGTGGACTTGAGCTTTAAGAAGCTGGGGGACATTGTTGCACAGGTGATCCACCTCAGCCGGGGTCATGGGTGCAGTGGCTGCTGGATGTGTCGGATTTTCTCTAAACACAAGCCTGTGGGAAAGGGGGCCTGCATGCAGAGGCTGCAGGCCTCTTGAGAGAGTCCAAGATGGGTGAGGCCACACTGGACCCGGTCTCTGGGAAGCTGGGGACCCGCTTTGGCACCTTTGGTTGGCTTCACCTCGGATCATGGATGTAAGGTGCAGTGGTCACTTCTGTTGTTGGGTTTCCTGGGTCCAGCAGCTGCAGAGTCTTTTCCTTGGGGTTTCTTCTTGCGGAACAGGTCCACTGCTCATGGACGACTTGAGTCTTCATTGAAGGCTGGATGAGTTGGCTTTTTGGGCAGAGTCTTTTGAGGCCAGCAGGCAGTCCGGGATGGTCAGCTGCTTCTTCTTTTCCTCTTCTGCGGATGCAGCTCTTCTTTGTCCGGGTCTTCTTAGGTTGTCAAAAACTGATTTCTAGAGTACAGGGGTGCCACCTAAATACTCATTTTAGGGGCATTATAAAGAGGGCTAGGCGGTAGCCAGTGGGCTGACCACCTTTAGGATGACTACACCTTTCTTATGACCACTTCCACTGAGAATAGGGCATAACCCTAACTCTAGTGGCCTAATTCCTTCCAAATAAGATGGAGGAATTTTTAAAATTAGTGCCCACTTCAGCTCATCCACCTTAGGGGTGGGACTGGCATGAAGTAGGCACTCCTCCCAATTTGACTAATTTTCCCACTTGTACTGCAGCCAAAAGTGTGGTCAGGACAGAGGGGTTGGTAATCTCTGCCATCTGGAGAGATCTCGGTTGCATTACAAGGGCGGCAAGGCCTTTGAAGCTTCCCGCCTTGGGATGTCCATCCTGCCTGGGTGAGGTGGTAACACCTCCGCCCACTGTAGGCCTTTTTCTCAGGCCATGGAGAATGCTGACTTTCACCTTGGGGAGCCAGAAACACATCTGTGGTGGCTGAACTGGTAAGGACCAGTTAGTCAGCACACTAGTAGCTGGTAGGTTTTTCAAGGGGCACGTCTAAGGTGCCCTCTGTGTGCATTTATTAATAAATCCACTAATGGGTTCAGTGAGGGTTTATAATTCTGAGATGTTTGATACTAAACATCTCAGGATTCAGAGGAGCCATTACGTAGCTGGGGAACTTGTAGTGACCAGTGTCCAGCACAGGCATTTAAAATGTCTTCCCTGTCACCTTACTACATCTCAGAATCAACAGAGACACAATGGCTCATGTATATGTGCCATCATATGTGCCTTGATGCACCCTGGGTTAGGGGTGACTACACCAGGTACATGCACTAATGGTGACCTGGCACACAGGAGTGTGTGACAGGTTGTGTTTTCAATTTAGCCTGTGTAGGAAACTGGCCCGAAGGTTGCAGTCCCGACACAACCACACCTCTCCCTGCCACACACACTCTTTGCCTGAAATTTGATGCTAACTTGAGTTAGTGTGTGTTGGGATCCTTCTATCCAGGTTCCGTACCTGTGTTCTTTCCCTAAAACTGTTCCATTGCTTCCACAACTGGCACACAGCCAAATCCCTTGTAAAAGGTACCAGTGGTACCAAGGGCCCTGTGGCCAGGGAGGGTCTCTAAGCGCTTCAGCATGTATTGTTCACCCCAAGGTTCTCCTCACCAAACACATGTACACTGCCATTGCAGATTGTGAATGTTGGTGGGTAGAAAAAGGTAAAGTCAACATGATATCCCTCTCTGGCACCCATGCCCAGAAACCACTGCCTGTGGCATAGGAAAGTCACCCCTCTAGCAGGCCTTACAGCCCAAAGGCAGGGTGCACCATACCATAGGTGAGGGAATAGGTGCTTGAGCAATATGCCCATACACAGTCTAAGTCCATTATTAGACCCTGAAAGTGCAGTGTGCCATATTGAGTACAAGGGTTGGGAGTTTGTCATTACAAACTCCACAGCTCCATGATGGCTTCACTGAATGCTGGGAAGTTTGGTATCAAACATCTCAGCTCAATAACCCCACACGGGTGCCAGTGTTGGATATATTGTAAAATGCACACAGAGGGCATCTTAGAGATGCCTCCTGAAATTCATCCTACTCTCTAGTGTGTGGCTGATCGGTCTGTGCCAACCTGTCACCACCAGACAAGTTTCTGACCCCATGGGATGAGGGTCTTTGTGCTCTCATGGGTCGGGGACAACACCTGCTCTGGGTGGAGGTGCTTCACACCTCTCTCCTGCAGGAACATCAACACTTGGTGGTGAGCTTCAAAGGCTCCTACCATTTGTTCTGCTGCCTCACAGCACTCCAGCTAGTGGAGATGCCCACCCCTCCAGACCATGCCCCACTTTTGGTGGCAGGTCTGGCAGGAAAATTAGTGAACACCAGGAGGAGTTTCCACCCCAGCTGGGACCTCCCCTAGCGTCCCCAGAGCTGAGGTGAACTCCTCCTGGCAGAATCCTCCATCTTCTTTTGGGGGGGATAGACAATAGGATGAGGAATGTGCCCCCTTCCCCAAAGGGAGTGAGTGGGAACAGGAAGGCTGTTGCCACCCTCAGTCAGTAGCCATTGGCTACTGACTTCTGCAGTGCTCCTAAATCTAGTATTTAGAGGGACCCATGAACCTTGCTCTTCAGATTTCTGGTAACCTAAAGAAGAAGAAGGACTGAAGAGCTGCACCAGCAGTAAACCCCAGACGACAACTGATTTGGCCTAGCCTAATAGCCCTGTCTGCAGCTTCAAGACACCTGCTACAAAAAAGCGACGGATCCTGCAGGACCTGCAACCTCTATAAACCCTCAGAGGACTGCCTGCCTATCCAAGGACCATGAACTCATGAGGACAGCGGCCCTGTCCACAAAGAAACCCCCAACAATGACTCAAGAACCTCTCGGATCCGCGAGTCCTGCCCACTCTGCACCCGACACCCATGGCCCGAGTTCAGGTGGCCCACAGGTCCAGAGAAGGTCCCCAGGCAATTCCGACCTCGAGTCCACCCTGGGTTGAACACTCCTGACCAACACAATGACGCCTGCAGCCTAAATCCATAAGACCCTAGTGAATATTCCTGACACCAAAGGGTAACCCTGCATCTGCAGCCCCTTGGCTTTGGGGTACCCAACCAACAGTCCAGCAATGTCCAGTGGGCTCTCTACTTACTTGTCCACCTGTTGTTCTTTTTCAGCCGACTCCCTGTACCAAGCCTGCATCCTTTGTGAATTCTGGGGTTCCTCCATTGAAAAGCATTGGGAGCCCAACTCTGTGTTTGCACCCTGCACCTGGCCGCCCCATGTGTTTCGTGCTGACCTGTGGCCCCCTTGGTGCTGACCTACACCCCCCAGGTCTGTGTCCTGAAGTCATGGGTACTTACCTGTAAGCTGTTTCTTTGCGAGTGCCCCCAGTCTCCATTGGTTTCCATTGGGCGCCCAACACCAACTTTGACTCCTGTACCTGGCCGGCCCCGTGTTACTGGTGGTGCACCCTGGTGTCTTCTTGAACCTTGCCATGTGGACACTCTAACCCCCGAAGACGGGGATCATAAATTGAGTACTTATCTGCGTTCTGTGTTGATACTTTCCTCCCCTAGGACTACATTGCTTTCTATGAAAATTGCACTGTCTGCTTTTGAAACTGAAAAGTATTACTTACCTGAAAACTGTTTTATCTGTGAATTCTAAACAAAATGCATTTGATACTTGAAAGTGATACATTCCTGAAACTGAACTTACCTGCAACAAAGATCCTTTTGGTTCTAGAAATAAAGTATCTTTTATCATAAATAAACATTTGCCTTGAGTTAGTCATTGAGTGTGTGCCTCATGTCTTGACCGTGTGTTTTCAACAAATGCTTAGCACTAACCTCTGATAAGCCTAACTGCTCGACCACACTACCACAAAACAGAGCATTAGAATGATCTACTTTAGCCTCTTTGAAGTCTCTGGGGATCAACTGGACTCTGTGCACACTATACCTTACTTTGGTGTAGTATATACAGAGCCAGCTTCCTACAGCCTGCTCAACACACAGAGTCTGTAATGGAAGCATTGTGTGGGTTTGGCGAGGAGTCTCTGGGGTGGCACAACTGGTGCTGCAGCTGTGAGAGACCTTCCTCAGTACCCCAGGCCCTAGGTACCAGTGATACCATTTACTAGGGAGAGTGGTAGCTGAAGAGTTTGCCAATTGTGCAAAACAACTGTGCAGTTTTGGGGAAATAGATCTGGCACCAGGGAGCTGGTTAGCAGGGACCCAAAGCACTAATGGTCAAAGGTACTTCATAAAGTGGGGGCTAACCATGTCTAAAAGGGTGCTTCCCTACATGACAATTTAAGAATTATCTCAGTTGTTGCCAGTTGTATTCTAGAAGTAGGAAGTTTTCACACAGAAGAATGGGCACATCACAGCAGTGGGAATTAAAGCAGTTGAGGACTTGCTTTTCCTGTATTGGGGAATTGAACACTTGGGCCTGTTCACAACTTTAGAAAAGGTGAATGCACAGTTGCCAAGGTGATTTGGCAGTGACATCTCATCTGAGTACATACACGCCCCTTAAATACAACTGTGTAGATATAAAAACAAGGAAAGAGACAGAAGAAGAACAATTGGTTTTAAGACATTTTGTTCAGTACTCCTCCTATTTTACACCCCTCTCTAAGCAGGGGAGCTTGTGCCACTATATCTACACAAATCATGTGAATCTAGAAGAGATTTATGCTGCAAAGGAAACCAGTTACTTACCTGTAAGAATTCTTTATCAACTTGAATCTCTACTGCATTCACGATTGGCATTCCTGCCTCCTTACAGAAGAAGAATTGTGCCAAAAAAATTAATAAAATCTAAATGGTTAGCTAAATTAGGAGTATTTGTGAGCCCAGTCGACATCCTTGCAAATCTTACACACTTCCTCTACATTTATGCCCAACAAGAAAAAGTTTGTGAATTAATGTTTCTGGACCGAGTCAATGGATGGCTGAATAATGCACAATAAGTATACATAGAAGGTATTCACACTGCAGATGATCGAGATACTCAAAGCTACAAAACCATTTCTTTTTCTTTGACCTGATGATGTCTCTGCACCTGTTGCACGGTAAGGGTTGGGGCAGGTGGATACAAAGAAAAATTCTTGATAGCTTCGCTATTTTCCCTCCTAGCTATGTCTTTCGGAGTACTAGAGGATGCTGAGTACACATTATCTTAGCTCCCTTCAGTGTCTATTGAGTCTGGCTGTGCTGACTCGAAAAAGGTGCAAGTTTCTTCTTTTTCAAAGTCTTAGGTATAAAGTGTGTTCAGGTCGAAGACTGAGTGTTTTTGTAGTCTTGTGGAAGACAAATGCCCTGTGGAGCATCCAGTAAGCAGTACCCTTTCAATAGCATATCAATGCTGTAAACAGATTATTTGGAGCTCCGGGATTCACTAAGCTTTCTAACTTTTCACTCTCAAGCTACAGACTTCCTTTTTTTGGTTAGTTGAAGGAGTTTGAATTTGCTCTTTTTAGTGCCAGGACACCGTTTAGGTAATCTTATGCTGTTCTAAATACCAAATAGAAAATAGACATAAAAATACAAATAACTTTTGCATCCTTGCACTTTCCTTGTACGCTGTTCCTTGGCATGCATCTATGTGCATGTTTCATTACATCATGACCTCCCCTGCACCCACTATTTACTATCTCACTTATTATTGGAACAGACTTCAGTCAGTAAGGTGTCTCCTTTGTGGGGTCCATAGTCCATAAAGGTTGGCATTGGTGTTAAAATTGACACACATTGCGTTGTGCCTGTCTCAGCACTACAACTTTGGCATAACATGACCCAGTAGATGCTAAACAAATTGTAAACTATGGAGTTCTGCAGTAGGACAGACCAGCTTTTGTTGTTCTACACTTCACAGCAGAAGTGCAATGCAAACACCAACTTGGAACTGCAATATGGCTACAAGTTGTAAAATTGTTGCACTAGCTTATCTGTCCGACTGCAAGTTATACAGCTCATACCATTCAGGAGACTGCTGTGATGCTGTTGGTAATATTTGTTTGCTATGCGACTACTTGGCCATTCATGGCCAATTTTATTACGTGTTACTGTGTAGATATTCAAGACAAGAAAAAGTAAAATGTCAGACAGTTCTGATGCATTTTTAAAACTAGTCCAACCATACCAATCTTTCACTTTAGGCGAGCAGTGCTTAAAGTTGGTGCCCAGTATATGAACAAATATTTGCTTCATGCTCCTACAGAAACCAGCTATTTTACAATAACAGTACAATTGTGATCTTGTCTTTATTATAGTTTCACATTTACCTTTTCCCACTACAAGTGAATTCTAGTTCCAGGCAGCTATGCTGCCTCATGTTTTTTTGTTGTCCAGAAAAAATGTAAACATGGTATCTATGTTATAGGGCATTTTGGACTTCGGTTCAATGTCATCATCTTTCGTGTTTCATTGTAATGTCCTATTGTTATCATATCATTCTCAAGTTGGGTTTGCATGCATGCATGTATAGTAATCTTAAATATGTCTGTTCTTCAGCTGCTGACCAATCTAGAGTAATGCAGGAACAAATGACTGGGGCAGCAATGGCCATGCCTGCTGATACCAACAAGGCATTTAAGGTATGAAGCAAATTATATTTGTCCTTTTCTAATTCTTAAAACACCGCATAAAGACAAACATGCATACCACTGGTGCATTTGTGCTTGTTAATTCTGCACCTGAGTATTAGCTAAAAGCATTCATAGCTTGCATCCTGAATGCTTTTTTCTACATACGCAATCTATTTGTTAGTTGAGGACTTGGTGATTTGACATAAGGCCTGATTTAGAGTTTGGCGGATGGGTTACTCCATCACAAACGTGATGGATATCCCATTCTCCCTATTACAATATCCATAATAGAATCCTAATATGGCGAACACGATATCCGTCACATTGGTGACTAACGCCATCGGCCAAACTCTAAATCAAGCCCATAGTCTCAAAAAAACTTTTACCTTTATTAACTTAATGGTTCAAATCGACCCCTGTGCCCTAGAACTCACCAGCTGGTAACCTCCGTCATATTGTCAGTAGCATTTATGTATTTTGCGTTCTGTTACAAAATATATGCACTATACCACCAAATGCATGGATGAGGAGGGAATATAACATTTCCTAGCTTTAGTAACAGAAAGTTTCAATTCTATTAAGGACACTGAAGCAAGGATTATTCTCGACCTTTCTCCACTTTATTGATCCAGCAGCCTTACAATCTCATAAGAAACTTACTTTCCCGTGAACCTTTGGGAAGCGCCATGAGCAACAACAGGCAATCAAAACATCAGAGTCTGAATATAGTCCATTAATGATCTCTATGGTCCCTCTTTCTTCGTATGACAACCATTCTCCATTATGCAGTGATCAGTCTTGTTTAGAAGAATCGTTCCCTGCAAAAAATACAGAAAAAAATCCCTTGTAACAGAATCATACCAATACGGTAGAGATAGCATAGGCATGTACAGAATCCAAGCAAGAACGCAGATATCATGGTTAAACACCAGTATATCACAGACAGACATATCTCACCATGCAAAGAATGTTATACTTAGACCAGTGGTTCCCAACCTGTGGTCCAGGGACCCCTGGGGGTCCACGAAGCCTCCTTAGGGGGTCCGGGACTGCTTAGAAAATTAAATAATAATAATAGATTGGGCCCCCAGCTTTCAGTAATGACTTAATGGGGGGGGTCCCCTGATTCCAATAATGATTCAGTGGCGGTCCCCGGGTCCTAGTAATAATAAAGTGGGGGTCCACAGAAGTCATAAGGTTGGGAACCACTGACTTAGACTATACAGTGTTCAAACTCTCTTCCAAGAGCTCCATTTGTTATCGGGAGGAAAATGTCTAACTTGGGTGTGAATAATCCTTCCCTCCTTGTCCTTAATAGAATTGATTTTCCGCCACTAAAGCGCGGAAATGTTACATTCTTTGGCAGGACCGGGGGTGAGGATTATGCTAGTTCAAGGCTTATTGATGACCAATGTAGCCATGTTATCCACTGGTTTGAAGTAAAACATTTTGAACATTGAACCTGACAACCAATCAGCTGCATTTAAGATATCCTTCAACCTTGCCCCCCAAAGAAGAGGCTTTGGAAGCCATCGCCCCTCTGGCCAAGTTGGCACCAAAAATCGAAATGTCAGTGCCAGTCTCTTGCGTGACAATCTTTACCCATCTAGCAGTAGTTGGAGAAGACACCGGCTTATATGGCTTACAGAGGGAAATCAGAAGTTGGCGTTCCCCTGCAGTGCGGCTCTCTTCCGTCAAACCCTCATAAGCTATAAGGCACCTGACCACACAGTTTAGGATTGGCTTGCAAAGCAGGATACAATACCACTCTGGAATTGGATTTTGTCTATCTGGAAATGTGGAAAGTAACCCCATCCAGAGTAAATACCCAACCTGTATTGTCCTGGGCATGTTCATCAGATGCTTGTTTACATGAAAGTAGACATAGCAGCATGGCTAACTTACCTGATAATTGTTTCCTCGCCAGGTATTTATTACGCGCCCACGAAAGCAATAGGTTAAGAACTTTGTTGACATTCCACAGGACAAAATACCTAGGTTCAGGTGGCTCTTGACCAGCGGATGTTCCCCAACCGGAGAGCCATTAATAGGGCTATGCCTGCCAATATCACTGAACTAAAGGTATTCACAGACCGATAAGCCAACCCACCTGAGACCAACGAGGACAAAAAAATGTAATATGCGGACCACGCTGAACCGCATGGAATCCGTTTTCCTATGAATACACCAATGTAACCATCGCCTCCAAGTGCACCCATACTTCTTACTCGTTCCAATCGCCTAGGCCTTTGACAAAAGATGATTAGCTGTCTTCGAAAGTCCTCTGATCATCCATTGGCTCCTGAAATCCTCCACACTATTAGATGGAGCGACCCGTCTTGGATCAGATGATGAGGATTCCCCGAATTTTCTCTCCAGCGATCCAGCAAGTGGAGTAGACAGATTGGATAGTCCCAAGAAAGTTCCATCATCACTGGAAACCAAACTTGAGACCACAAAAACAGAGTGATGACTACCAGATCTCTGATGTCAGATATGCGCTAGCAACCTCATGATCATTGTGAATGGGGGAAAGGTCTAACATCTCTCCACACTCCAAAGTTGAAGGAACGCATCTGTAGCCACCACTTGCAGATCCGGCTTCCAACTGAAGTATTCTTCCACTTGATGATCCAGGTGGGAAGCACACAGTTCCACTGTGAATGGACCCCAGTGTCTCTGAATCACCTGGAAGACGTCTGAGTGGAGTTTCCAAGCACTGATAACTTGAAAGTGCTATCGGTGCCAGTCGGAAACTTTATTGGTTGTCCCTAGGAGGTACTTGTCTGACACCAATATGTGAGGATCCAAACAGTACTGCCAGAACTCCTTTGCCAGATCTGCTAGCATCCTGGATCATGGACCTCCCAGACAATGGATACAGCAAACTGTTGAGACGTTGTCCATCTTCAGCAGCATGCAGCACTTCGTCTTGTCCTTTGTCCAACAGCAAATCATGAAAGACACCGCCAGCAACTCCAAGCAGTTATGTGCATATTCTGTTCTTCTGATGACCACTTTTCCACAGGTGGCTCCCCAACCTGTCCTGCTGTTGTTGGATTCTATCAACTTATATTGGCTGGAACCGAAGATTGCTCGCCCATTCCAAGCCTCCATGTTGGTGAGCCACCACTGCATCTCCTCCCGAACTTCATCCATCAAGGAAACGGACTCCGAATATCTCAAGCCACGACGTAGATGGAATGCTTTCAATCTTTGAAGCACTCTATAATGAAGAGGGCCTGGGAAGATCGCCTGGACTGACGATCCCAGTAGCCCCACTAAATGAGCCAGCTGCTCGGGACCTTAAGGCCAATATTAGATCTCAGAACCCTCAATCTTTACATCCTGTCAGAACACTTTCACACGGTGACACTACAGGATGTTATCCCACTACTTCAACAACACGATTTCATGGCAACATTAGACCTCAAAGATGCGTATTTCCACATACCCATTCATCCAGCTCACAGAAAATACCTCAGGTTTGTCATTCAAGGAAAGCATTATCACTTCAAAGTGTTACCCTTCGAAATAACGACAGCTCCCAGGGTATTCACAAAATGCCTGGCGGTAGTCGCAGCCTACCTAAGAAGACAGCACATTCATGTCTTTCCATATCTAGACGATTGGCTAATAAAATCAAACAGTCATACACAGTGTCAAAACCATGGGCATTATGTAATACCAACCCTGCCCACCCTAGGGTTCTCCATAAACTACCAAAAGTCACTGCGCAAATTCAACAGTATTTAGGGGCGATAATAAATACTCAAAAGGCGCTTGCAAGCCCAAATCCACAAAGAATACAAGCATTTCACAATATATCAGCACAAATACAGACAGGCCAACATTACACTGTCAAATTCATGATAAATGTGTTGGGCATGATGGCATCCTGTATTGCTATTGTTCCACATACAAAACTAAACATGCGGCCCTTTCAACAGTGCCTTGCACAACAATGGTCAAAGGCACAGGATCAACTTCAAGATCTAGTGTTGATAGACCGCCAAACATACATGTCCCTTTAGTGGTGGAATTCCACAAACCTAAAGAATGGGCGGCCATTTCAAGACCCTGTGCCTCAGACCATATTTAAAACAGATGCATCAATGATTGGCTGGGGAGCTCACCTCAACAATCACAACATTCAAGGACAATGGGAGGCCAAACACAAACAGCTACACATAAATCACTTAGAGTTGGTAGCTGTCTTCCTAGCACTCAAACCTTTTCAGCCTCTTCTCACTCAGAAGAATATCCTTATTTCAATCAGGCAACATGATAACCATGTATTACCTAAACAAGCAAGGAGGGGCACATTTGTCCCAACTCTCCCTCCTAGCCCAAAACTTTTGGAAATGGGCAATCCACAACCAAATTCACCTGGTAGCACAATATTTTCCAGGGATACACAGCCAATTGGCAGATGTTCTCAGCAGAAATCATCAACAAACACACGAGTGGGAGATTCACCCTCAAGTACTTCAAAAATACTTTCAACAATGGGGAACACCAGACATAGATCTGTTCGCCACCAGCGAAAACGCAAAATGCCTAAACTTTGCATCTAGATACCCACATCCCCTATCCAAGGGAAATGCTCTATGGATCAATTGGTCCGGGATATTTGTTTATTCTTTTCCCCCTCTCCAACTCATTCCATTTCTAGTCAACAAACTGCGTCAAAACACGCTCAATCTGATACTCCTAGCGCAAACGTGGGAACGTCAACCGTGGTACACAACACTATTAGACCTGTCAGTAGTACCACACGCCAGACTCCCAAACAGACCAGATCTGTTGACACAAAACAAAGGGCAGATCAGGCATCCAAATCCCAACACACTCAATCTAGCGATTTGGCTCCTGAGGTCATAGAATTTGGGTATCTACAACTACCAACTGAATGTATGGAAGTAATTAAGCAAGCAAGAAAACCCACTACCAGACAGTGCTATGCCAGCAAATGGAAAATATTTGTATATTACTGTCAATCTAAACAAATTGCCCCTCTTTCAGCATCAATACAAAATATTGGATGCTATTTGCTTCATTTGCAAAAATCAAATGTAGCTTTTTCTTCCATAAAAATACATCTCACTGCAATTTTTGCATATTTGCTAAATATACAGCACGGCTCTTTATTTAGATCAAAGCCTTCATGGAAGGGTTACAATGCATCATCCCACCTAGAACATCTCCAGTGCCTTTGTGGAATCGAAACATAGTGCTTACGCAACTTATGGGCCCACACCTCATACTGGTAACCCCATTTCAAAACAAGGTTTAGCAAGATGGATAGCAAAATGCATCCAAACATGTTACCTTAAAGCTAAAAGACAACTCTTAGTTGCACTTCTAGCACATTCCACGGGAAAAAAGGGGCTACAATGGCCTTCTTAGGAATTATACCAATGGCTGAAATATGTAAAGCAGCTACTTGGTCAACACCACATACATTATTGTGTAGATGTTTTAGCAGCGCAGCAGGCCACAGTAGGTCAAGCTGTACTAAGAACATTATTTCAAACAACTTCAACTCCTACAGGCCAACCACCGCTTTTATGGGAGGAATAACTGCTTTCTAGTCTATGCACAGCATGTGTATCTGCAGCTACACATGCCATCGAACGGAATATGTCACTTACCCAGCGTACATCTGTCTGTGGCATGTTCAGTTGCAGATTCACATGCACCCTCCCACCTCCCCGGAAGCCTGTAGCCGTTTAAGTTAAACAAACACTTGTGTGTATATATATATATATATATATATATATATATATATATATATATATATATATATATATGTATGTTCGATGGCATGTGTAGCTGCAGATACACATGCTGTGCACATCCCGCCATCTAGTGTTGGGCTCGGAGTGTTACAAGTTGTTTTTCTTCGAAGAAGTCTTTTCGAGTCACAAGATCGAGGGACTCCTCCCCTTTCGGCTCCATTGCGCATGGGCGTCGACTCCATCTTAGATTGTTTTCTTTCCGCCATCGGGTTCGGACGTGTTCCTCTTCGCTCCGTGTTTCGGTTCGGAAAGTTAGTTAAATCTCGGAAAATTCAACTGTATTGTTTGCGTTCGGTATCGGGTTAGTTACAACAGATCGACACCGAATTTTGAAGAGCTCCGGTGGCCCTTCGGTGTTTTCGATTCCCCGGCGGGGCCTGGTCGGCCCGACCTCGTGCATCTTCAAGGCTAATGGAACGGACCCCATTCCGCTTCTGCACCGAATGTCACAACAAGTATCCTTACACAGATCAGCATCTGGTCTGTAATTTGTGTTTGTCTCCCAAACACAAAGAGTATACCTGTGAGGCCTGTCGAGCGTTTCGGTCGAGGAAAACGCTAAGAGACCGAAGAGCAAGAAGACTACAAATGGCGTTGGCGTCGGCAGGACAACAACACTTGGAAGAAGAAGAAACCTTTTCCATCGCGGATTCGGACTCGGACGAGGTCGATCCCGAACAGACGCCGAGAACCGTGAGTAAGACGTCACTGCCCAAAACTCACGGAAAATTCACTAAAGCCCAGGGGACGCCACTGCCAACAGGCCATGGCTTAACCCGAAAATTAGGTGACCGACCATCGGCACGAAAAAGGGCACGAATGTGTCGAAGTCATCCGACTCCGGTCGAGATACCGGCACAGAACAGACTCGACCCCGGGTCAGAGCAATCTCGACACCGAGAGGGCGGCACCGAAATGAGTCGGCACCGAGAGATCAGTACACCGAAAGGCAAAAAAGTGTCTTCGGAGCCGAAAAAGACGGTCGAAAAGGTTTCCATACCGAAACATCCGGCCTCGGAACCGAAACCAAGTTCCTACACCGAGGAACAGGGCCTGTCCTCACAGATGCAAGGACACAGATTCGGACAGGAGCTAGAGGCAGGGGAGCCAGATTACACTCAAAGGAGGCTCCACATTCAGAAGGACACAGGAAAAATCAGTACTCTCCCTCCAATCCGAATTAAAAGGAAACTTGCCTTCCAAGAGAGACAAGCAACCACAAGCAAAGGTGGCAAAACAAATAACTCCGCCACCATCACCACAACGCTCAGCACAACCATCACCGGTAGCCACTCCACCAATGATGCAGTCTCCAACTCATACAGGAATGAGTCAGGATGATCCTGACGCATGGGATCTTTATGATGCGCCTGTATCAGATAACAGTCCCGACTGTTATCCAGCGAAGTGGTCTCCACCTACTGGTCCTGCCTACACACAGGTGGTGTCCAGAGCAGCTGCGTTTCACATTGTCACCCTGCAGCAGAACCAATAGAAGATGATTTTCTGTTTTATACACTGTCGTCCACACATAGCCAGTACCAGAGTCTCCCTATGTTACCTGGAATGCTGAAACACTCAAAACAAGTGTTTCAGGAGCCTGTGAAAGGCAGGGCCATTACTCCAAGGTTGGAGAAAAAGTACAAACCGCCACCAACAGACCCTGTGTACATCACGCAGCAATTAACACCAGACTCAGTGGTAGTAGGCGCAGCTCGCAAAAGGGCGAACTCACACACCTCGGGAGATGCACCACCACCAGACAAGGAAAGTCGCAAGTTCGACGCAGCGGGTAAAGGGTCGCGGCACAGGCAGCCAACTAATGGCGCATTGCCAACTCACAGGCCTTGCTGGCTAGATATGATAGGGCTCATTGGGACGAAATGCAACATTTCATAGAACACCTACCCAAAGAGTTCCAAAAGAGGGCACAACAAGTGGTGGAAGAAGGCCAGAGTATCTCTAACAATCAGATACGGTCAGCAATGGATGCAGCTGACACAGCTGCTAGGACTGTAAATACAGCAGTCACCATACGGAGACCCGCATGGCTACGCACCTCAGGATTCAAGCCGGAAATTCAACAAGCGGTGCTGAATATGCCTTTTAACGGACAGCTGTTGTTTGGGCCGGAGGTGGACACTGCTATCGAAAAACTTAAAAAGGACACAGATACAGCCAAAGCCATGGGCGCGCTCTACTCCCCACAGAGCAGAGGCACATTTCGTAAGTCACAGTTTAGAGGGGGGTTTCGGGGACAGAGCACAGAACCCTCAACCTCACAAACAAGACCCACTTACCAGAGTCAATATCAGAGGGGAAGTTTTCGGGGACAGTACAGAGGGGGACAATTCCCAAAAAATAGAGGGAAGTTCCAGAGTCCCAAAACACAGCAAAATAAACAGTGACTTCAGCATCACAAATCCTCAACACATAACACCAGTAGAGGAGAGACTAACCAATTTTGACAAAAACTGGGAAGAAATAACAACAGACACGTGGGTCCTAGCCATTATCCAACATGGTTATTGCATAGAATTCCTACAATTCCCTCCAAATGTCCCACCAAAAACACACAACATGTCCAAACAACACATGGATCTATTACAACTGGAGGTCCAAGCGTTGTTGCAAAAAGATGCAATACAGCTAGTACCAATTCATCAGAAAGGAACAGGAGTTTAATCCCTGTACTTTCTCATACCCAAAAAAGACAAAACTCTAAGACCTATCCTGGATCTCAGAACATTAAACATCTACATCAAATCAGATCACTTTCACATGGTGACACTGCAAGATGTGATCCCATTGCTCAAACAACAAGACTACATGACAACACTAGACCTCAAGGATGCGTATTTCCATATACCTATACATCCTTCCCACAGAAAGTACTTAAGGTTTGTAATCCAAGGGGTACATTACCAATTCAAAGTGTTGCCATTCGGAATAACAACAGCGCCAAGAGTTTTTACAAAATGCCTGGCCGTAGTCGCAGCCCATATCAGAAGGCAGCAGATACATGTGTTCCTGTACCTGGACGATTGGTTAATCAAAACCAATACGCAAGAACGGTGTTCACAAAACACAAAGTATGTCATAGAAACTCTTCACAAGCTAGGTTTCTCACTCAACTACAACAAATCACACCTACAGCCGTGTCAAATACAACAGTACTTAGGAGCAACAATCAACACAACAAAAGGGATTGCCACTCCAAGTCCACAAAGGGTACAGGCATTCCAAAACGTAATACAAGCCATGCACCCAAAACAAAAGTTCCAGGTAAAATTAGTGATGAAGCTACTAGGCATGATGTCCTCATGCATAGCTATTGTCCCAAACGCAAGATTACACATGCGGCCCTTACAACAGTGCCTAGCATCACAATGGTCACAAGCACAGGGTCAACTTCAAGATCTAGTGTTGATAGACCGCCAAACATACACCTCGCTTCAATGGTGGAACACTATAAACTTAAACAAAGGGCGGCCTTTTCAAGACCCAGTGCCTCGATACGTAATCACAACGGATGCTTCCATGATAGGGTGGGGAGCACACCTCAACCAACACAGCATCCAAGGACAATGGGACACTCAGCAGAGACAGCTTCATATAAATCACTTAGAACTACTAGCAGTATTTCTAGCGTTGAAAGCATTTCAACCTATAATAACCCACAAACACATTCTTGTCAAAACAGACAACATGACAACAATGTATTATCTGAACAAACAGGGAGGGACACACTCGACACAGTTGTGTCTCTTAGCACAAAAAATATGGCATTGGGCGATTCACAACCACATTCGCCTAATAGCGCAGTTCATACCAGGAATTCAAAACCAGTTAGCCGACAATCTCTCTCTCGGGATCACCAACAGATCCACGAATGGGAAATTCATCCCTAAATACTAAAGACTTACTTCCAAAGATGGGGAACACCGCAAATAGACCTATTTGCAACAAAAGAAAACGCAAAATGCCAAAACTTCGCATCCAGGTACCCACAGGCTCACTCTCAAGGCAATGCGTTATGGATGAGTTGGTCAGGGATATTTGCATATGCTTTTCCCCCTCTCCCACTCCTTCCATATCTAGTAAACAAATTGAGTCAAAACAAACTCAAACTCATACTAATAGCACCAACTTGGGCAAGACAACCTTGGTACACAACACTACTAGACCTCTCAGTAGTGCCTCATATCAAACTGCCAAACAGACCAGATCTGTTAACTCAACACAAACAACAGATCAGACACCCGAAACCAACATCGCTGAATCTAGCAATTTGGCTCCTGAAATCTTAGAATTCTGACACCTAGACCTTACACAAGAATGTATGGAGGTCATAAAACAAGCTAGAAAACCAACCACAAGACATTGCTACGCAAATAAGTGGAAAATATTTGTTTATTACTGCCATAATAATCAAATTCAACCATTACACGCATCTGCTAAAAACATCGTAAGCTACCTACTACACTTACAAAAGTCAAAGTTAGCTTTTTCATCCATTAAAATAGATCTCACTGCAATTTCAGCTTATCTGCAAATTACGCACTCAACTTCATTGTTCAGAATCCCAGTCATAAAAGCATTTATGGAGGGTCTGAAAAGAATTATCCCACCAAGAACACCACCAGTTCCTTCGTGGAACCTCAACATTGTATTAACACGACTCATGGGTCCACCTTTTGAACCCATGCACTCATGTGAGATACAATACTTAACATGGAAAGTAGCATTTCTAATAGCTATCACATCTCTCAGAAGAGTAAGTGAAATACAAGCCTTTACCATACAAGAACCCTTTATTCAAATACACCAGCATAAAGTAGTTCTACGAACAAATCCTAAATTCTTACCTAAGGTCATATCACCGTTCCACTTAAATCAAACAGTGGAACTCCCAGTGTTCTTTCCAGAACCAGATTCTGTAGCTGAGAGAGCATTACATACATTAGACATCAAGAGGGCACTAATGTACTACATTGATAGAACAAAACAAATTTGCAAAACAAAACAATTGTTTGTTGCTTTCCAAAAACCTTGTACAGGGAATCCAATATCCAAACAAGGCATCGCCAGATGGATAGTTAAATGTATTCAAACCTGTTATATAAAAGCAAAAAGAGAACTGCCTATTACACCAAAGGCACACTCAACTAGAAAGAAAGGTGCTACCATGGCCTTTCTAGGAAACATACCAATGACTGAAATCTGTAAGGCAGCCACATGTTCTACGCCTCATACATTTACCAAGCATTACTGCGTGGATGTGTTAACAACACAGCAAGCCACAGTAGGACAAGCAGTATTACGGACTTTATTTCAAACAACTTCAACTCCTACAGGCTGAACCACCGCTTTTGGGGTGATAACTGCTTACTAGTCTATGCACAGCATGTGTATCTGCAGCTACACATGCCATTGAACGGAAAATGTCACTTACCCAGAGTACATCTCTTCGTGGCATGAGATGCTGCAGATTCACATGCGCCCTCCCACCTCCCAGGGAGCCAACCATATACTAAGATAGTAGATTGTGAAGTGAAGTCCCCCACCCAAGGATGTGGAGTAGTTAGAGGGGAGCTGGGAGAACTCTGGACCCCAAGAAGTGAGTACCTAAGTGACCCCCAGCGACCAGGAGAGCAGAGGTAAGTACCTGGGCTTCCCAAGGACTAACAAGAGGACTTAGAAAGAGGAGGATTGCAAGACCAGGACCAGTGCGGTCCAACCGTGGATTCCGACAGAGGAGCACCTGAGAAAGAAGGGTAGAGAGTCCAGTCCACACAGGCGTGTCCAGACTGGGCAGGAGCCACTACCTACCCTTCTATGGTTGAAGAACCAGGTTGACGAAGGATCAGCTGTGGAACCCAGGAGCTGCAGAGAAGTCTTTGGAGCCCTGTACATGATGTCCCACGTCGGTTGCCAGGTCGCAGTTGGTCAGTGGTCAGGAGGACCACCAACAAGCCTTCGCAAATGCAAGTTGGAGCAAAATAAGAGTTGCAGTGTTGAAGAGGACCAGCAAGGTCCTGCGGACTCGATCCTTGGTGGGGAGCCTGGACTGACCTTCTATGCTGGCGGGAGAGCCAGTAAAAGCAGTCACAGCCCCCACAGGCAACTCACTGGAAGCAGGCACAGTAAGTTACTGTGAGGCCCAGTCACAACACCCGAAGAGAAGACCCGCGTCACTGGAGCAGCAGAGGACAAACTGTACTTGCAAGGATGAAGTCCTCAAGGTCAGGGCTACTTTGAGCCTGTAGATCCCTTGGAGCAAGAGTCTCAACAAGCCTTGGATGCTGCAAGAGTCGCAGTGCACGGGGGTACTGTCTTGCAAGGAGAGGCAAGAGCTCCCTGTCTCTCAATGTGGACAGCAGGTAGAGAGGACCAAAGGGACCACACAGACCCACCAGCTGTGTTGGAGATTCTTCCTGGAGTCGGATGGCAGAAGATCCCAGCAGGCAGTCGTCGTTGCCTTAGGTGCTTGCGTATGCAGTGGAGTCTTGCCGACCCCAGAGGATGCACAGCCGTGTAAATGTTGCAGTTGCTGAAAGGAGCCAGAAAAAACAATGTTGCAAGGTGAGGTCAACTCTGAAGTTGCAGGCTTGTTTGGTTCCTGAACACTCCAGTTGCGGTTCCGGTGGCCAGGAGCAGAAGAGGTCATTGCAGAGGAGTCATGGTGGAGTGCACGCCAAATCTGGAGACCCATCCTCAAGGGAGTCCCTAAATAATCCTACCAGGGGGGAATTGGTCACTCTGCAGGGTGACCACCTATCAGAGTGGGTCACTGATGTCAGTCACCTGTCCTGACCACCCAGATACTCCCAGGCGCCTCTACACAGCTTGTTTTCAAGATGACAGAATCAGGTGGCCACCTGGAGGTGCTCTGGGCACCACCCTTGGGGTGGTGATGGACGGGGGAGTTGTCACTCTGCTTTCCTTTGTGTGCTTTCGTGCCAGAGTAGGGACCAGGGGGTCCCTGGACTGGTGCAAACTGGATAATGCAAGAAGGGCACCACATGTGCCCTTCAAATCAAGCCAGTGGTGTGGGGAGGCTACCCCTAACCAGCCATGTAACACACATTTCCAAGGGAGAGGGTGTTACCGCCCTCTCCCATAGGAAATCCTTTGCTCTGCCTTCCCCTGCTTGAGCATGTGAAGCAGCAGGAGGACAGAATCCTGTCTGAGGGGCTGCAGCAGCGTGGGCTGCCCGCAAACCCTGGAAGACTGGCAGCAGCAATACTGGGGGGTCCTCTGAGGAGCCCCCAGAGTGGAGGGAATCATGCCATCAATACTGGCATTAGCACTGGGGTATGATTTTGACATGTTTGATACCAAGCATGCCTAGGTTCGGAGTTAACCATTATGTAGCTGGACCACTGGTAGAGTGACCTATGGCCAGTCTATTCCCCACACTTACGGAGTCCAGTGCATTGGAACTGGAGTTCGTAGGGGCACCTCTGCTCAAGCAGAGGTGCCCTCACACAAAGGCACCTGTTCCGTACCCTCTGGGCAAGGAAGGCCTACAATAGGGGTGACTTACAGTGACCTGGTGCAGTGACCAATAGTGAAAGGGTGCATGCACCTTTTCATACAGGTTGCAGTGACAGGCCTGCAGACATAGTTTGCATGGGCTCCCATGGGTGGCCTAATGCATGCTGCAGCCCATGGGTGACCTCTGGTGTACCAATGCCCTGGGTACCTAAGTGCCATGGTCAAGGGACTTACAGGGGTACACCAGTGTGCCAGTTGTGGGGTGTAAAGGGTACCAAAGCAACCAAATTTGGAGGAGAGAACACAATCACCGGGTTCCTGGATAGCAGGATTCCAGTGAAGACAGTCTAAACACACTGATAAACATGCAGGAAATGGGGGTAACCAGGCCAGAAAGAGTGACTTTCCTACAAGGAGCATTCAGTTTTTGTTGAGCGGCGTTTGGCTGTCAAGATGACATCTACTACCTTCGGAGAAAGGTTGAAGGTGTGCAATTGTTGCATCTCATTCTCCAAGCATAATGGTGGAGATTGAAGGGTCAGGTATAGAACCCTGTCCTGTTTTGCTAATGTAGGCCTTGCCAAAGGGGCAGCCTAATCAGAAGACCTATGCTCAGGAGTTCTGGATACCATACTGTCTGTGCCCAGTCCTGTGCCACCAGGTTGGTTTGGGCCATGTCATGTCTGATCTTCCTGAGAAGTCTGAGCAGGAGTGGTATCAGCGGGATGACATACAGGAGGCTTGAGTTTTACTTGCAGCAGAAAGCATCTTCAAATGAGCAGTACCTTGGAAACTTCCACAAGCAGAAGTGCTGACATTTTGCATTCTCGGCAGTGGTGAAGAAACTGAGCCAAGGTTCTCCCCATTTTCAGAAGAGACCATTTGCCTTCTCTGGATGTGACTGCCACTCGTAATCCGCTAGGTGCTGATGGCTTAATATACCTACCCTGGCAATCGGTGATCTTGCCAGGTGGTTCACCAGCAGGAAGATCCCTCTGGTGGTCCAGCCATTTCCAGAGACACAGAGCCTCCTGGCACAGGATCTGTGGCCCAACCCAGGCCTGTTTGTTGCAGTGCCACCTGGTGGTGTTGTTTGTGAGCACCAGTATCAGCCTCCCCTTAATGAATGGAAGGAAGGCTTTCATTGCCAAGAGGATGGTCCTTCACTCCTGAAGGTTGACATGGAGCACGGACTCTACTGGAGACCAGAAGCCTCTGATCTTTACATCTCGCAGATGGTCACCCCAACCTAGAAGTGATGCATCAATCACCACTGTGAGCTCTGGGTGGGAAGTGGGGCCTGCAGCTAACCCAGAGGTGGTCCAGCAACTACCACTGTAGATGTTTTGCAGTCTCCTCCAAAATCTGAACATGGTCAGAGAGGTTGCCTTGATGTTCGGCCCACTGAGACTTCAGATCCCACAGCAGTGCCCGCATATGCTCAACCAGCAGGATGCAGGAGACCATCAGTCCCAAAAAATTCAGAGTTCACCTCACAGAAATCCACAACCGATGCTGAAGGATCGGGATCATAGCTTGAATGTCCTGGACTCTATTTGTTAGGTAAAAGGCACAAAACCAAACCGTGTCCAGAATGGCTCAGATGAAAGATAGCATCTGAGGAGTCAGGTGTGACTTAGGCACGTTTTTAGTGAACCTCAAAGATGACAAGAGGTTCACTGTAGTCTGGAGGTGATTGACGACTGCCTGGGGTGAGCCTGCCTTCAATAGCCAGTCATTGAGGTAGAGGAAGACTTGCACTCTTGACCTCAGAATATGTGCTGCCATCACTGTTGTTTACAGCAAAGGGGTTCTGGTGGGATCAAAACGGAGCACAGCAAACTGAAAATGCTTCTGTCCCACCACGAATGGAAGGTAACACCGATTGATCTGCAGGATGGGTACATTGGCTGACCCTAAGGTTCTTAGTTACTTTAGGCCAATCTCACTCCTTCCTACAGTTCCAAAACTATTGGAGAAAATTGTAAAGAGGCAGATACTGCATTTTATGGAGTCTAATCATCTGCACCATTACTCCCAGTCGAGATTTCCTCCTGGCCACTGCACTGAGGCTGCTCTACTTGTAGTCTCAGAATGCATTAAAGAAAATCTGAATTCAAGTACCCCAGTCATGGTAATGGTGGTTTTGTACCTCGTCTCGGCATTCAGTGTAGTCTCCCACGCCATTTTGCTGGAGAGACTGGAAAAGATCTGCGTGAGAGACCAAGCCCTGTCATGGCTGAAATCGTTTCTCAATGAGCTCTCCCAGGCTGTTTTACTTCCTCTTCTACAAAACCATTAGAGTGGTATAAGGTGTCCCTCCTGGTCGATGTTATGGCCACTAAGAAAGCAGTATTGATCGTTAGCAAACAAAGTGGCGCATATCAGAAAATTCACAACAACTATTAAGTCCCACTGGGGCATGATAAATGGTTTGGTAGGAAGCAAATTGGAGGTCTTTGAGGGTCATAGTCACAACAGGGGACTTGAACAAAGAAGGTCAGTCCCACAACCTCATAAATGCCAAAATGGCTGATAAATACCCCTTAAATATGCCAGAGAAAATCCCTGCTGGGCCAAAGACTGAAAGAATAGCAAAACCTGAGGAAAGGGTGCAGAGAGAGGATCTATATTCTTTGAGTTATTTTTTTTTTGTTAGAGCGCTCTAAACCCGAAGGTATCAAGATGCTAGCAGAAACTCGCTCTGAGGCAGAGGAACACTCATTCATTCATTCAAAGCCACGTTGGGTGAAAAGCTAAGTTTTCAGTAGTTTTTTTAAAGATTTCCACATCTGCAATGTGAGGCAGCACGGTATTCCATAATTTCTCCTCATCTGGCTCTATGAAATCTAGGGACAGTTGCCAGTCTGCGAGAGGAAGATCTGAGAGGTCCTGCTGGTACATACCAATAGAACATGGTATTAACCTGTTCAGTGTTTATAAGATAGAGGGCTTTATGGACCATACACAAGGCTTTGAAAGCAATTCTCTTTCCGATGGGAAGCCAGTGAAAAGCCTGCAGTCCTTCCCTCACTGACACCTGTCTGGGAATATTCAAAATGAGCTAGGCAGCAGGATTTTGGATCACCTGCAGCTTGTTAACACCACTCTTATCCATATTAAGATAGGATTAATTACAATAATCTAATCGAGAGGTGATGAGAGCAGTGACAACAGCCTGCCGTAGTTCATTAGGGATGAAAAGGAAAATCTTCTGATGATAAAAAACAGGTGATGGGCATGTGACTAGTTTAGGTATTAAAGTTCATAGAATTATCAACTAAGATACTTCGGTTTTTGGCAGATTCCACAGGGTCGGGAGAGACCTACACTCCTCTGGCAACCAGATATTAGACCATATTGAATTCTGGGCACCAAAGACTAGCACCTCTGTCTTTCCAGCATTGAGTTTAAGCACATTGCTGCTCATCTATTTCTCAATGCTGGACATGTATTGCCTAAAGGACTGGGCGACAGGGGTCACATCATTGGAGATCGTCACGAGTATTTGAGTGTCTTAAGCATATGATTGAACCTCGAAGCCTAAAGACTGGACCAGGGCTGCCAAAGGCACCACATAGATGTCAAAAAGAGTCAGACTCAATGCAGAGCCCTGGGGGACACCACAAGGAAGACTGAAGGCTTCAGCCTTGAAGTCCCCACAATTGACTACCTGGGTTCTGTCAGTGAGGAAAGTAGTAAACTGAGAGCAAGGCCACCAACCACAGTCATTGAGATATCTGAGCAGGCCATACCGTATCAAATGAAGCAGACAAATCAAGTAAAAGGATAGCCACCACTCTCAATCAACATGGCGATGGAAATTGTTCGTTACTTGGATTCACACCATGCCACAAATTCCCAACTCCAGGCGTAGACTGTCTTGATAGTGGGGCGCCTGGCTGCCGGAATAACATTGCAGACTTTGAGAGAAAGGTTGAAAACTGTCACTGCTCAATTACCAGGCAGGAAGACAAGGGTGCGCAGGTTCGGGTGCAGGATCCTTCTCTATTGCTGCAGTAGAAGATCCTCCTAAAGAGGCAGTCTGACTGGAGGATCAATGCTCATTCTCAGTAGCTCAGGATCCAGACTCTCCATGATCAATCCGGAGCCACAAGAATGGCTTGAGCCTGGCTGTTCCTGGTCTTTTTGAGAACTCTGGGCAGGAGTAGTATTTGCGGTACGGCATACAGGAGGACGGAGTCCCACTCAAAACAAAAAAGCGTCTATGAGCGAGAGTCAACTTGGAAACTTGAGTTTGGCTGCCCTGGCATTCAGAGAGCCCACCAGGTGTTGAACCACCAGGGGAATGCCCTGTCAGAACTGTGATAGCCAGTACACACACACACACACACACACAAGGTATAAACACAAAAGGCTGTTCAAATACCTGCAGTGGAAACACCATTGTCCTAATTTCAGGCAGATTTTGCCCTTACTGATCAAATTAATGCAACGCCCCAAAGCAGTACTTCCAAGATGGTAGCTTCCAAGAAATTGCTGCTCGAAGTCGCATGTCTAGATTTCTAGCTCAAGAGCAGTGTTCGGCGTTATCAAGAGTGCGCCGAGAGCGCAACACGCACTTCAACTCTTTTTCTGAGAGAATTAGTAGCATCTCCTATTGTGCAGAAGTACCTGAGAGGCTTTTCATGCCAAAAAGGAAGTGTCTCTGCAGCACGCTTGACTCTACGCGTTGGTCAAGTAGTGTTTAATATCAAGAAGAACTGTGAGTAAGAGATTAGTGTTCAAGAAGACTCATTATTATACATTCTTGAACTCTGAAGTGAGGTGAAAGAGAGTTCTTGGTTCAACAAAAGACTAAGATAATGTGTTGAAATTGAAGATATTATCCTGAACTTTTAGTTGTGAAAGGATTTCCATAGAAGTTTGGAAGAACACTAAAAGTATTACAAGACTTAAGGAAACAGTTAATTATTGAGCCAAATAAAACTACTGGAAGTTATCAAACATCGAAATATAAACAAGACAAAGACACAAAAGATTACATAAGGAAGAGTGCAAGAAAGTTACGATTCATTCTAATTTCCTTCCTTCTATGTACCCAAATTACAAGAGCAAAGAGGTAAATTAATCATAGAGAGCAGCTTTCCCTCTGAGACAAAAAAGTAATCAGAAACTCAAAGGGAGTACGGTACACAGGGCGTCAGAGTTATAAAACAAGCAAGAACTGTAGAGTATCGCATGTTTCTCATATTTTGGTAACCAGTGCTGCAAGATATTCACATATTCACTCTTTAAAAAGAAACGAAACAAATTACAAGTTAGATGGTGTAGAGTGAAAAAGTGGCACACCGTCCGGTGCTCAAGAAGATAGGCGGAAACTGCACTGAGTCCAGAACAGCTTAGATGAAAGGGAGCTTCTGAAAAGGAGGTGTAACTTCAATATGCTGATAGTGAACCCTTGTGAGTGCAGGAGGTCCACTGTAGACAGGAGGTGAGAGACGACTGCCTTGGGTGAGCCCGCATTCAACACACAATCGTTGAGGTAGGGGAATACTGGAACCCCTGACCTCCACCAATGTGCTGCCACCACTGCCATCACTCTGGTGAACACCGAGTGGTGCTGGTAAGGCCAAAGGGGAGCACCGCAAACTGAAAGTGCTTTTGACCTACCATGAACCGCAGGTAACACTTTTGGGCATGCATGACCGGGGTGTAGAATTAAGCATCTTGCAAGTCCACTGCTACCCTACAGGGTCCAGAGCAGACAGGACTTGAGCTAATATAAGCATTATGAACTTCTTTTTTTTCAGGAAGAAGTTGAGAAGGCGCCGATTTAGGATAGGACTATGGCCTCCATCCTTCTTGGGCACCAGAAAGTAGTGGGAATAGCAAACACAACGTACTTCTGATGCAGGCACTCTCTCAATTGCCCCTTTGGCCAAGAGAGCCAACATGTCCTGATGTAGCAAGGAGAGATGGTCCTCGGTCAGCCAGTTGTAAGTCGATGGCATGGGTGGAGGGATGCCCAGAAAGTGGATGGTGTAGCCCCTTTGGACTACCTGCAACTCCCACTTTTCGGATGTGATTGATGGCCAGTGGTGCTGATGTATCCTACCTCCCGCTGGATGCTTGTGGTGGTATGCTAGCAGACTAAAGGGGTTTGGAGGCTGCGTTTGCTGGGGGAGTGGTGCACTGGCCCGACTTCTGGCACCATGTGGTCTGTCTTGGGTCACAAAAAGGTTGGGAAGCCTGTTGTACTTGTTGGCTTAGAGGGAAAGAACGCAGCTGGAAGCCCCTTCTATAACCATGAAAGAGGATTGGGGGGGCATGGATGGGCCCAAGGACCTAACCATAGCTCTGCTGTTGCTAAAGTGCTGCAGCGCTGAGTCCGCCTTCTCACCAAAAAGACGAGAGCCATCAGACAACATGTCTATGGGAGAGGGTTGGAAATCCCCCGAAAAGCTAGTGGTTCTCAGCCAGGTCGAATGGCCACCAATGATGAAATCACTCTCCCCAGTGAATCTGTCGTGTCCAGTCCACATCTGATGGTGAACTTTGCTGCATCCCTCCCGTCAGCAATAGCTTGGGAGAGTATGGGCTGGTCTTCCTCCGAGACCATAGGCAGCACTTGTGCAACCAAATCCCAGATCATACAAGTGCATTGGCCAAACAGGCATATGGTGTTCACCGACTGCAGTACTAGGCTGGCAGAAGAGAACATCCTCTTGCCAAAGGTGTCCAAGCCTGTTGGATTTCCTATCCGGTGGAGTGGTGGTAGTGAACGTGCCAGGGTTGACTCAGGAAAGTGCAGCCTTGAACTACCAGGCTCTCCGGGATGGGGTGCTGGTTGAGGAAACTGGGGTCCCCAGGAGTTGGCCAGTGGCGGTGAGCAGTTGCTCAGGAGCCCCTGTGCTGGGTGTGAACCAGGCCCCAAGGAGGACATATGTAACGGCTTCATTAAATGGGAGTAAAGGTTTGGTGGGGGCAACTCCCGGCTGGAGCTCCTCCAAGACGTTTGTCTTGATTGCCACTTAAGATACTGTGAGGTCCAGGACCTCTGCTGCCCTCTGCACCGCCACTGCAAATGAGGCAACCTCCTCTATAGCCACGTTAGATGGAGAGTGCGAGCCAGTGTCTGGTTAGGAGTCCAAACCACTGGCATCCACTAGTTCCTCTAATCAGTTGTGTATGCAATCTAGAGGATGCTGGTATCCATAAGGTATCGTATAACCTCCAGGCTTGTCAAATGAAAAAGGTATGAGGTCCAACTCTGAGACTATGGTCCAGGTCAGCATTGGACAATGCCCATATGGCTTTGTGTTGGAGTTGGGTATAATGATGGGAATGGTGGTGCTGTGGAGCATCTATGATGTCGGGAACATCTGTACTGGAACGGCTGCAAAGCAAGGTCGTGGTCTTTCTGGCGGTGCCTTACTGGATCCAAGTGGTTTGACTGCTGTGAGTGCTAACCCGCCAGCAAGCTAGTGCAATTTCCACCTCCCTCCTCAACCTGCACACACCCTCCAGCCCCGCACCCATGGGGCCCAAAGGCACGCCAGAGGGGACAGTCTGCCCAAACATGAGGTGCAGGGCCTCCTAGAGCTCTTTTGTTCAGGTGGCATTGTTAAAGCTCTGGGAAAATCAGGGAGGAGCAGAGGTGACCCTGGCGCGGGCTCTACAGAGGGGCAAAGCCTGGAGTTCCAACGCTCTCGCACCTCAGCCGAGGACATGGACGGGCGCAGAGATGTGAAAGTCATCTTCGACTTCTTCTGGCAATGGGATGTATGCAATGACTTATATCGGGACGATGACTGTTGAGAATAGTCCTGCGAGCCGGGACCTTCCACGCGACTGGGATTGAGCCTTTGGGTGAATGGTGTGACAGTCCTTGCAGGTCTTGGAGTCGTACTCCTGCTTCAAGCACCAAAGACAAACCATAGACATCTTCCTGTGCAGACCATATGGCTTGCAACATACTGGTTTCTTAGGGGATGTCCCTAGCATACCACAAGACGAAATAAAAAAAAATAAAAAAAATAAGTGTTGACACAAAGTTGAGAAAAAGATTAGTCAAAAATTGACTGCTGGTAGCTCTTTATGGGTCTAGGCTAGCTGGCCCAGAAAAAAAAGATCTGATGTCAGCGCGCTGGGGTAGCGCCTATATAGGCACCGTGCATGTCAGTTCCCACATGAATGATGCCAGCGCAGAGCTAAATGAGGCCACTTACTGGGACGCAGGGTTACTGCTTGAAAATTTCTGAATCCAGTCTGACGCTTGGGGAATATTATAAGGTGAGGAATCTGCAGCTAGAAGTGTCTCAGATGTCAGCGCACAGGAGTGGCATCTATATGGGCCCTGTATGTCATTTCCAGTGTGGAACAGCATCAGTATGGAGCGACCTACTGGTTCGCAAAGGTACTGCTAATACGTTTTAAGTAAACTATGCTGTTATGGAGTGCAGGCGCACATTGAGCGTGCACCTCTATTGTTAAGCAGCCAGCATAACTTAGGCTGGTGATGTCATCTATTGTTCTTTTACTGCACTTAGGAGGGTCATGGTTACAGAAAAGATGGATGTAAGCCTTTCAATCACAGTTGCAGCCGTTCCAGTACACAGTTGTCTGTCCACTCAAATCAGCATGCCTGCTTTGGGAGGGAACCTGCTCCTCATCCAACAAGGGTTCTGTCAATTTGGCGATGGCCTCTCCGTTCTCCCTCACATTTTGGGAAGACGATATAGACAGCCGTAGTATGGTAATCAGTGTTTTGAGGATGATACTTAATCTTAACCATGCCTCTGCTTCCAGTCTGTCAAACTTTCCATATGGCCTCATAAATAGTTGGAATTATTGCACTGCATTTCTGCTTAGTTTGGAGCACTTCCCTATTCTTTGGGTTGTTTTCTTTTTTTGTCTTTTCCACCTCTGAGATTCAGAAGTCCAATGCTTGTCTCTTGATCAACAATCCTGTACCTTCCGTAGCTCCTTCTGCAGCAACCTTAGATCATACTGTATACCGGTGCCTTCTCAGGATTGGTGAGCAGTGGTGTTAAAGCCTGATATTTACTGGTTGAGACTTTTTACATTGTATTCAATGCATTTTTCTGCTTCCATTATTAAGGCCCCAGCAGGGCTCACATTTGCAGGTGGCACTAGATGCTGCTGCTTCAGAGGTGAAAATTCTACGTCAATATCTGCTCCTGTGCTGCTGCATTGGTCTTTTTAGTGATGGAGACGGTGTACCAAGGCCTTCGGTCTGGTTTGCTATATTGTACTACAGTAGCTATCTAAGCAGATGCATAATTCCTGTGTGCTAAATCTTGAAGCTCTGAATAGAAAGTCTATTGCAGCATGTTTTGTTAGGAAAAACACCTCAAACATAAACATTTATTACAGGAACACAGTCAAGAAATATGTACATTTGATGTACCTGCTGTGTATGGAAGTTGTTTCAAATTTGTTTATTAGATGATGATTTAGCTCTTTGTATTCTCCCTTCTTTTGCAGACTGAATGGGAAGCGCTGGAGCTGACGGACCATCAGTGGGCCCTAGAGGACGTGGAAGAAGAACTCATGGCTCATGGCAAAGATCTTAATTTTGAAGGAATGTTCAAAAAGGAGATTCAGACTACCATGTTCTGAAAGAGGCACAGGAGATGGAGTGCTCCTGACCTAAGTTTTTCATTAGCTTTCACATTGCCAGTGTGTTTATACAAATAAGCTGTCACTGCACACACCTGTGCTATTCAGAGATTGCCTAGATTAGTTTCGCAACCCAGTTTTGAGACCAAGTTTGAAAATAATGACCGTCAGACGGGGAGTCAGTACTACTCATCTGTATTCTGTACACAACATAAGGTTTTAAATATGTATGATCAAAACAGTAAAAAAGGACACAGCCCTTTTTGCAGTTTCGGTTAGCGATTCTCCCAACCAATGAAATGGCAGCTTTAACAATAAATATTACATTCAGTGATAATGGAAAAAATATATTTCACAATTTTTTATATTGAATTGGTTATTTACATTCGGATTAGTACAAACTAAATGAGGTGTAGACACAGTATGTGCTTCTAGCTGGGAATTTGTCACCTCTGCTGTACCATCTTATTAGATTTTATACTGCTGATCTGCATGTCAATGGCCTGCCCAGACTACACATTGTGTACTGCCTTTTCCTAGGGTGTCTAGTCCAAAGAAGAGGTTCCATATTTCCTTTTCATTTCAGTCTTGTTGATTCCTGTCACAGAAAAGTACCACTTTTTACCATCTACAACGAGTATTTTCCCTTTGTTGAGTTGTGTTGTTGGGAGAGGCATCCTTCCTATTACTTGTAAAGAGTGGAACAAGTCTAAATGCACATTCCCTTCTTTACTAACCATTTCCACCCTGCCGAAATGCAGAAAAAGATGTGGTCAACCTCCCCTAAGATTGAGGGCCTCATTTACAAGAAACTGCTGCATTGTCATTGAGGCGTCAGATTTCTTGTGTCTGCAGCATATCCCCTAACGACGCCATGGATGTGCTGTATTTACAATACAGCGCCCCATAGCGCACCTTTTACTAACGCAGTATAAATTCTGATGCATTAGTTGGCACTAAAGTGACGCATTGCCGAAGTTGCATCGTTAAACTGACACAACTCCAGCAATGCAAGGAGAGTCCCATTGAAAAAGCTCTGCGTCAATTTTATGCCTAGTCTGAGAAGGCAGCAGCAACACAAGGGGCCTGTAAATGAAGCCCTGAGTCTTTTTACAGTATGCCATGGCTGTATGTATTTATTTATTTATTTGTTATTTTATACTGTTTGTTTTACCACATCTGTTTTATTTTTGACAACTGTTCTGCTTGCAAATATTAAGCACTTGTATTCCTTTTTTAATCCCAAATAAAATCTGAAACAAGTTATTCTTGTACTTGTATGCCTTTTAGTTCTCACCTGCGGACAACGTATGTGTGCTGTGACTTACAAAGAGTATTGCTTAGAAAAAGGGCTTGGAGCCCGCCCGTTGCTTACCATTTGTTGGCTTCATGATCACTCTTGTTTGCTGCTTCCTAATTGGCCAGCACACACCAGGCGTCAATTACTGTTTCTTCTTTGGAGCATGGACCAAGCACAGATTGTATCTTCTAAATTAGTGCCCATCCGCTGCTCGTGCTGTTATTGGGGTACTATTTCTTTTTTCCAGGGTTTCTTTCCAGTTGCCACTTAGCAAATCCCCCAAACCCATCATCTTTGCTTGCCCAGGCAGCTATGCTGGTTATGTTTAGTAGACTTCACTTGGCCTCTGCACTTACTGGTGTTCAAGTACCATTCTGTTTCCAACTATTGGAATGATGTTAGTATAGTCCATTAGTATAGTCAGTGCAAACAAACACTGAATAATTACTACACAGCTGCGAAAGATAACTAATTGCATTAACTGCTGCTAATGTTTGTCGTGCATCCACAAACACTACAGGCATGTTACGTTTCAGACGTAGCTACCACAGGACAGCGTAGCTGCATGCAACTCCCACAAGTAGCGCATGTAAATTGGTTGATGGTAGACAATGCTAAGAGCCTTGCTGCTGTGTTCTGGTTGGTCCCCAAACTGCTTTACCAAGCTTCACGAAATATGACTAGTCCATCATGACTGCCATGATTATGAGCTAAGGGATAGTTCTTGTTACTGTAGTCCCTTTTCTATGTTCATGAGCGCCTGTTAGTGCCTGCCTATAATTGCGGCGAAGCAGTTTTAACAATGGTTTTACCAACTACGGTAGGTGTTGCACCTAGTCTGTAACTTGTATAGCTCATGTTGCCCCTAGTTCTACAGAAGACTTGGGCCCATATTTATACTTTTTTAGCGCCGCATTTGCGTCATTTTTTGACGCAAAAACGTCGCAAACTTGCAAAATACAATTGTATTTTGCAAGTTTGCGCCGTTTTTTTGCGTCAAAAAGCGGCGCAAAAAAAGGATAAATATGGCCCCTGATGTCTCTTAATGCACTTAAAGGATGTGCCAAAATGGTGGACATGGTATATAAAAACAAGTCTCCCAAACTCTTATGCTTTCTTGTGTGAAGCTTGCTAACTTTCAGTCTTCCTTCCTGTGCTTCTAAATAGCCATCTGTCAAATTACCCACTACCGTGGAGCTCCACGGACTGCCCATAAGCACCAGTTTCTCAAAGTACAGACACAGGAAATCTTTCCACATTTCCCAACAGTGCATGCTTATAATACTCCTAGCCAGTGCAATATTCTCATAATGCTGACCTTTCACATGTCCACCATAGCATGCTTCTTACACTTCTCACCAATATGATAACCTCTTCACACTATACATCAGTATCAGGTTTTAGCAATGCCCATCAACGGCATGCGGTCGTAGTACTGCATAGAGCCTATACCTCATAATGTCTGCTTGTGTCAGGTTTGCATAAAAGCCCACTGTTAATCAGCCTCTTACACTGATAGCAGTATAAGCTGTTCACCCTACCACCAACGGTAGCCTCCCACACTACCTGACTATACCAGCTTCTTACTCTTGTTAAGCAGTGTGCGTCTCTTTCATCTGAACTTTAAATATTGGCCTTCATTGCAGTCTTCTCATACTGCTCAACAATGTAGGCTTCTCACACTGCACACTAGTTTTAGCTTTTTATGCCACTAGCTATGGCAAGTTTCAGTCACTACCCACCAGTGCAGCCCTCCCACTTTCATCCGGTTATAGGTACCCAGTACCAGTGGTGGTGCCAGCTTTTGAGACTTTTGACCAGTGGAAGTTCCGACTCCGACCTCAAAGTCGATCTGGAAATGGAGGACATTAAGCTGGCTCAGCAACCTGTGAGTACGGTCTCCCCTGCCCCTATACATCATCCAGATCCCTCCAAGAGACACTCGGCTCCTCTGGATCCACACTCAGAGGACCTTGGTCCACCACTGCCTTCCTAGCATGGTCTACAGGTTCAGACGCCTGCCCTCTGGCACCAAAACCTCAATCAAAGCCAAAGCCCTTGGCATCAGCTAGCACCTACTCAACCTACTGTTGTTGTCGAATTCCACCACCTGGACGCTGAGCATAGCTTCAATGTCAAAAACTAAATTGGGTTCGGAGGCGAAACCCTAGAAGCTGAGCTCCAAGTCAAGGTTAAGAAACATCAATGAAGCCAATTCTATATAGACTCCAAGATTAGCCTGACGTGATAAAAAAAACAAAAAAAAAAAAAAAACATCCAGCCCTTCACTGGATGCATTCTCGCCAAAGCTTCCATTCCCATGCCTCCACCACCACCTAAACAAAGGCTAACTTTTCGAAAGGCTTTGGACATGCCAGTCCCTCCCAGACTGAGGGGAAAAAGTGGATTAGGCTACCAGCCTCTTGCCTCTTCCTCCAGCCTCACCACCAGCTTCACCTTCTCCACCGCCCTATGGAGAAAATCTATCGGACATATCCCCACAAGGGTCTCCTAAATCAGACACTGCTGGGTATGGTGGGACACAATACATTTAAGACATTACCACAAGATGACCTCTGGGATGCCTATGATGTTGATCCCCCTGCGGACACAGATCCAGATTTATACCCTGTGTAGGAAGCTGGCCTGGTGTGTGGTGGGTACCTCTAAGGTACTTACACCTTATACCAGGTATCCCCTATTAGTATAGTGTAGGCAGTGTCTAGAAGCCAGGCTCGCTAGAGGGAGCTGTGGATGAGCAGCCAAGGATTATCTAGCAGACATACAAAGCTCATGAAATACCACTGTAGTCACACAGCACTTACACACATGAAAGAAAACACTCAGTGTTAAAAAAAAACTGAAGGTACTTTATTTTAGTGACACAATACCAAAAAGTACTAGAGAGGCAACCCTCCAATAAGAGGTAAGTAACACACTAAATATGTACACTAGTAATCAGCAATAGGCATAGAAAGTGATAGAAAACAGTGCAAATGCAGTTAGACAATAGTGACCCTAGGGGGAGCCCAAACCATATACTAAAAACATTGAATGCGAACACAGGACCCCCAGATAGGTAAGTTGAATGTGTAGAGGGGAGCTGGGGATACTAAGAAACCCCAAAGGTAAGTACCACAGTGCCCCCTAGTGACCAGGAGCAAATGAATAAATTACTAGATTTTCCCCAAACCACCCAAAAGGAAGAAAGTGAAGAAAATGCAACACCCAGACAATACTACAAGAAACCAGCAGTGGATTCCTGAAGAGGAAGACCTGTGGAAGAAGGGGACCAAGTCCAGAAATCACAGAAGAGTCCAGGAGGGGTAGGAGCTACAACCCACCTAGTTAGTCGACAGTGATGTGAAGAAGGTCAGCACTGCAGACCTGGAGTCGGTGAAGAGTTCCTGAGGGATGCAGACAATGTACCACGCTGGAAAAAGAATTGCAGTTGAGGGTTGGTGGAGGAATTCCACCAACAAGCCTTGGCAAAGGCAAATATCACTGTTGGCGGAAATTGGAGCTGCCGAGGACCAGCAAGGCCCAGGAAGGGGGAGTCGGAGGGGACCCTCAGCGGCACAGACAGCCCACAGGTGCAGAGGCAGCACCCACAGGAGTCTCACAAGATGGAGACCCAGGAGGCACAGAGGAGCCCACGCAGCACTATTTAAGAAGGGTACCAACGCCGCAGAGAAGCACACAGAGGACTGCATTGCAGAAAAAAGTGTGCTGGGGGCTAGGGCTACACGAAGCCTGAAGATCCCTTGGAAGAGATGCAGACAAGCCGTGGTAGCTGCAAGAGACTCAGTGCATGGGAGTTCTGTCCTGTGTGGGAAGGCAAGGGCTTACCTCCACCAAAGTTGGACTGCTGGCAGAGAGGACCAAGAGGACTACTCCAGACCACCACCCGTGAGGCAGGATCCATGCAGCTCAGGAGGTGAGGAGGTCCACGCAGCAGGTCGTCCTTGCAGTTGATGCCTGCAGATGCAGGGGAGTGACTGCTTCACTCCAAGGGAGAGTCCTTCCCATGCAGACTGAAGATTTGCAACCCTCCGAGAAGCACAGCCAGGGAAATGTTGCAGAAGCTGGAAGGTGCCTTGGAAACAATGTTGCAAGCAGTGTCTTTGTCGTGGTTGCAGACAGTCGGTTCCTGGAGGATCCAGTCGCAATTCCAGTGGCTATGGCTAGAAGTCAAAGTAAGGTTGCAAAGGAGTCCTGTTGGAATCTTGCAAGCTGAATCTGAGGACCCATCCAAGAGAGACAACATAAATAGCCCTGAAAGGGGGATTGGTCACCTAACTAGGTGACCACCTATCAGGTGGGGGCTCTGATGTCACCTGCCTCGCCTGGCCACTCAGATGCTCCCAGAGGTCCCTCTCAACCTTGAATTCAAGATGGCAGAACCCAGGGACCCTCTGGAGGAGCTCTGGGCACCACCCCTGGGGTGGTGATGGACATGGGAGTGGTCACTCCCCTTTCCAGTTTCACGCCAGAGCAGGGACTGGAGGTCCCTGAATCAGTGTAGATTGGTTTATGCACTGGGGCACCAAATGCTATCCCTCCCAAGCCATGTAACACCTATTTCCAAAGGGAGAGGGTGTTACCCCTCCTTTTCCAAAGGAAATCCTTTGTTCTGCCTTCCTGGGCTTGAAATGTTCAAGCAGCAGGAGGGCAGAAACCTGTCTGAGGGGTGGCAACTGCTTGGGAAAACCTGCCTGGAAAACCCTAGAAGGCTGGTGGGAGCAATGATGGGGGTCCTCTAAGGAGCCCCTATCTTGCATGGAATCATACTTCAAATACTGGCAACAGCATTGGGGTATGATTCCAACATGTTTGATACCAAGAGTTACCATTATGTAGCTGGACATAGGTAGTGACCTATGTCCAGTACACGCATAAAATGGCATCCCCGCATTCGCGAAGTCCATGAAAATGGCACTGGAGTTCGTGGGGGCACCTCTGCTAGTGTAGGTGTGCCTCCACACACAGGTACTTGCACCCCGCCCTCTGGGCTGGGAGGGTCTGCCTTATAGGTGACGTATAGTGACCTGGTGCAGTGACCTATGGTGAAAAAGGGTGCATGCACCCTTTCACACAAGCTGCAATGGCAAGCCTGCAGAACACTTTGCATGGGCTCCCCATGGGTGGCATAATACATGCTGCAGCCCATGGGGATTCCCTGGTACCCCAATGCCCTGGGTACCTGTGTACATGGGGGCACCAGCATGCCAAGTGTGGGGTGAAAATGGTACAGGTTACCAAGTTGGAAGGGAGAGAGCATAATCACTGGGTTCCTGGTTAGCAGGATCCCAGTCAAACACACTGACAACAGGCAGAAAATAGGTGTAACCATGCCAAGAAAGAGGGTACTTTCCTACACAACCCCCTAAAAGAAGAACAAGAAGGCTAACCTTGCCCAGATGAGTCTTCATTGTCTAAGTGGAAATATCTGGAGGGTCTGTCTGCATCGGACTGGTTACTCCCAGGTCTATGTTCCACTGTATAATCCATTCTCTGTAGGGATATGGACCACCTCAGCAGTTCAGGATTTTCATCTTTCATCTGTTTGAGCCAAAGAAGGGGCTTGTAGTCTGTCTGAACTATGAAGTGAGTGCCAAACAGGTATGGTCTCAGCTTCTTCAAGGCACAGACCCCAGCAAAGGCCTCCCTTTCTATGGCTGTCCAACGCCTTTACCTGAGGAGGTGTGGGGGGGTGGGCGGGACATCCTTCTGCTTATAAAAGCCACAGGATGGTCCTGGCCCTCAGTGTTAAGTTGAGTTAGAACTGCCCCTACTCCACTTCAGAAGCATCTATTTGTACTAATAACTTATTGGAGAAGTCTGGGCTTTTTAACACAGGTGCAGAGCACATGGCCTGTTTAAGGTCTTCAAAAGCTTTCTTACAGCTGTCCAAACAACTTTCTTAGGCATTCTCTTTGAGGTGAGGTCATTAAGAGGGGCTACAATTGAGCCATAGTTGTTAATGAACCTCCTGTAGTACATAGTGAGGCCTAAGAAGGTGGGTGGAGGAAATGGGGGGGGGGGGGGGGGGGGGGAGTCCAATCTAAAATAGATTGGATCTTCCCCTGTAGTGGTTGAATCTGGCCTCCAACTACCAGGTGGCCCAGATATACAACCTTCCCCTGCCCTATCTGGCACGTAGAGGCCTTGATAGTGAGGCCTGTTTTTGCAGAGCCTCCAAAACATACCAGAGGTAGGCCAGGGGATCCTCCCAGGTGGAACTAAAGACAGCTATATCATCTAGATAAGCTGCACTATAAGCTTCCAGTCCTTGGAGGACTGCGCTCACCAGCCTCTGAAAAGTGGCAGGTGCAATTTCAGACCAAAGGGCATCACTGTGAAGTGATAATGCCCTCCAATGGTTGAAAAAGCAGTTTTATGTTTAGCATTATCTGATAATTTGATCCGCCAATAGCCTGCAGTCAAATCAAATGTGCTAAAATACTTGGCTTGGCAGATGCCAGTATATCTATGAACTCATCTGCCCTAGGGATAGGGTGAGCATCTATCTTTGTGACAGCGATGAGCCCTCTGTAGTCAACACAGAACCTCATTTCTCTTTTCCCATTCTGAGAGTGAGGTTTTGGGACCAGCACCACTGGGCTTGCTCTATGACTCCCAGGACCAGTATCTTTTGCACCTCTGTGTTGATGCAGTCTCTAATATGGCCAGGTTGCCTATAGATTTGGCTTTTTATGGGCAAACTGTCCCTTGTATCAATGGTGTGTTCACACCATGCTGTCTGACCAGGAGTTAGAGAAACCAGTTCTGAGAACTGCCATAGGAGGTTCCTGCAGTCTTCTTTCTAAGATTCAGAAAGACAGCCTGCTAAGATTACTCATCAACTGAGCCATCAGATGCAGTGTTGGAGAAGAGGTCAGGGAGAGGGTCACTCTCTTCCTCCTGTCCCTCATCAGTAGCCATGAGCAGGGTCATGTCAGCCCTGTCATAGTAGGGCTTCAAGGGGTTCACATGAAGCATCCTGAGGGGGCTTCTTGGAGTGCCTAGGTCCACCAAGTAGGTTACCTCACCCTTCTTTTCCACTATCGTGTGGGGATCACTCCACTTGTCTTCGAGTGCCCTGAGACCCATATCTTCTGCCCTGTGAAGAATGTCAGCACTGCAACCCTGGAGTCGGTGAAGAGTTCCTGAGTGATGTAGACGACACCCCACGCTGGAAGAAGACTTGCAGTTGGGGATTGGTGCAGGAATTCCACCAACAAGCAAATGTTGAAGTTGGCAGAAAGTGGAGCTGCCGAGGACCAGCAAGGCCCAGGAGGACTCAACCCAGGAGGGGGAGTCAGAGGGGACCCTCAGCAACACAGGAGCAGAAGCAGCACCCACAGGATGGAGACCCAGGATGCACAGAGGAGCCCGCGCAGCACTACTGAAGAAGAGTCCCACATTGCAGGAGAAGCACACAGAGAACTGCATCGCAGGAAGGAGTTCTGGGGGCCAGGGCTACATGGAGCCTGAAGATCCCTTGGAGGAGATACAAACAAGCCTTAATAGCTGCAAGAGATGCGGTGCATGGAGTACTGTCCTGCGTGGGAAGGCAAGGTCTTACCTCCACCAAAGTTGGACAGCTGGCAGTGAGGACTAAGTGGACTACTCCGGACCACCACCTGTGATGCAGGATCCACGCAGCTCAGGAGGAGGGGAGATCTACGCAGCCAGTTGTTGTTGCAGTTTGTGCCTGCAGATGCAGGGGAGTGACTCCATCACTCCAAGGGAGATTCCTTCTTTCTTCCCGTGCAGACTGATGACTTGCCGCCCTCAGAGGATGCACAGCTGGGAAAATGTTGCAGAAGCTGGAAGGAGCTGTGGAAACAATGTTGCAAGCAGAGTCTTCATCGTGGATGTAGATTGTCAGCTCCTGGAGGGTCCAGTCGCTGTTCCAGTGACTAGAAGTCAAACTAAGGTTGTAGAGGAGTCCTGCTGGAATCTTGCAAGCCGAATCTGAGGACCCACCCAAGAGAGAGACCCTAAGTATCCTAAAAGGGGGATTGGTCACCCAGCCAGGTGACCACTTATCAGGAGGAGGCTCCGACGCCATCGGCCTGGCCTGGCCACTCAGATGCTTCCAGAGGTCCCTGACAACCTTGAATTGAATATGGCAGAACGCAGAGACCCTCTGGAGGAGCTCTTGGCACCACCCCTGGGGTGGTGATGGACAGGGGTGTGGTCACTCCCCTTTCCATTGTCCTGTTTCATGCCAGAGGAGGGACTGGAGGTCACTGAACCAGTGTAGACTGGTTTATGCACAAAGGGCACCAAATGTGCTCTTAAAAACATACCACTGGCTTGGGGAGGCTATCCTCCCAAGCCATGTATCACCTATTTCCAAAGGAAGAAGGTGTAACCCCCCCCCCCCTTTCCAAAGGAAATCCTTTGTTCTGTCTTCCTGGGCTTGAGCTGTTCAGCAGCAGGAGGGCAGAAACCTGTCTGAAGTGTAGCAGCCAGCTTGGGCTGCCTAGAAAACCCTAAAAGGCTGGTAGGAGCATTGCTGGGGGTCCTCTAAGGAGCCCCCAGAGTGCATGGAATCATACTTCCAATACTGTCAACAGTATTGGAGTATGATTCGAACATGTTTGATACCAAACATGTGTAGGTTCGAAGTTACCATTATGTAGCTGGACATATGCAGTGACCTAAGTCCAGTACACCAGTGAAATGGCGTCCCCGCTCTCACGAAGTCCATGAAAATGGCACTGGAGTTTGTAGGGGCATCTCTCCTAGTGCAGGGGAGCCCTCACACAGATGTACTTGCACCCTGCCCTCTGGGCTAGGACGGCCTGCAATAGGGGTGACTTATAGTGACCTGGTGCGGTGACCTATGGTGAAAAAGGGTGGGGGGTGAATACATGCTGCAGCCCATGGGGATCCCCTGGTACCCCTATGCCCTGGGTACCTGTGTACCATATACTAGGGACTTACATGGGGCACCAGTATGCCAATTGTAGGTTGAAAATGGTACAGTTACCAAGTTAGAAGGGAGAGAGCATAATTACTTGGGTCCTGGTTAGCAGGATCCCAGTGAACACAGTGAAACACACTGACAACAGGCAGAAAATGGGGGTAACCGTGCCAAGAAAGAGGGTACTTTCCTACACCCTGCACGCCCATCTCCTCCTGATGACTCTACTTCTTACCGGGAGGTTATGGCCTGAGCTGCAGTGTTCCACAACATGGAATTACATAAAGACCCTATAGAGGAGGAGTTCCTCTTTGATACACTCTCAAACACCCATAGGGCTAAACAGTATCTCCCTATGTTGAAAGTCATGGTATGACACACAGAAGATGTATTTAAGGATCCTATCTGGGCTTAGGCGATAATGCCCAGGGTTGACAAAAAGTACAAGCCCTCCACATTATGACCTTATTTACATTAAGGGCCAGTAGTGACCAGATTCCCTTGACGCCACTGTTGCTCAAAAACGCGCCAATTCACATGCAAGTTGGCATACCCCGCCTCCTGATGAGAGTAAGCAGATCCATGCTGTGGCTCAGAGAGTTACAGCGCAAGCACCCAATCACTGGCATATTGCCAACTCATGTTGCCTTGTGGCACTCTACGTCTGGGTCCACTGGGATGAAATGGAGTTTCTCTTCCAATAGCTCCCAGATGAGAAATAAAACCTGGTCAAGAACTTGTTGCAGAAACTCCTATCTAACACCTCTATACACTGTGCACCAGATGCTGCTGACACCGCAGCTAGGGGGATTAACACCAATATACTGCCTAGGCGCCATGGATGGCTTTGAATTTCTGGTCTTAAACCAAAAGTACAACAAAATGTACTCAATATGCCTTTGACAAGGAGCACCTCTTTGGGCCTCAATTAGATGCCACATTAGAGAAAACAAGAAAGACACTGAGATGGTGAAAGCAATGGAGACCCTTCAGAGACCTGCTCCTCACGGCACCTTTTGTCATCCAGGTCATTGTGGGAGCTCAAAAACGACCTCCTCAGACACCTCCACCTCCTATCAAAGACAGCAGAGCCAAATTACCTCTCCAAGGGCCTACTACTGTGTGTCCTATAAGGCCAACAATGCTAAAAGTAGGGGTAAGTCTGCCTTCCCATGTGGAGCAACACCCTCCACCAAAGAATGACTTCTCTCTCCTGTCCCCTGATCATAGAACACCTGTTGAGTCGCTGCTGACAGGATTTTCTACCCATCTGGCAACAAATGACATAAGACCAGTAGGTGCTAGCCATTATCCAACAATGCTATTGGCTGGAGCGCACTACCACACCTCCCAACATTCCACCTTGCACTCACAAGTTAACACTGAAACATCAAACATTGCTCAAACGAGGTTCAAGCTCTTCATCTCAAAGCAGCCATAGAACACACCACTTCTCAACATCAGGGCTCAGGAGTATATTCTTTATACTTCCTAATCCCCAAAAAGACAGGTCTATGCGGACAATCTTAGATCTCAGGCCACTAAATGAATACATTCTATCAGAGCACTTCCATATAGTCACCTTTCAAGACGTGATTCTGCTTCTTCAACAGGGCAACTTTATGGCTATTCTAGACCTAAAGGACACCTATTTTCACTTTCCAGTACACCCAGCTCATTGCAAATACCAGAAGGTTGTAGTGGGTGACAAATATCACTTCAAAGTCCTTCCTTTTGGGGTGACTACTGCACCTCAGGTATTCACCAAGAGCATAGTGGTGGTAGCTTCTCACTTACGCAGACAAAAAGTACACGTATTTCCTTATTTGGATGATTGGCTCATCAAAGCCAGCACTCATCAACAGTGTCAATAATACAGGTTACAATAGTCCTGCTACACCACTTGGGATTCACTATCAATGTTGCCAAGTCTCATCTACATCCTCTACAGGTTCAGCCGTATCTAGGGGTTATTCTCACACACAAAAAGGGTTAGCCTATCACAATTCTTCAAGCGTTCAAAATTTCCAAACACTGTTACCTCAATTTCAGGTAAATCAACAATTCAGTCAGAACAGTCATGCACCTCTTAGGGATGATAGGCTCCTGCATTGCCATTGCACCCCATGCCCAGTTACGCATTCACCCATTACAGAAGTGTTTAGCTTGACAGTGGTCTGTCAGAGAGTCGAGTAGAGGATCTAGTGTTGATAGACCGCCAAACTCATCACTCTGCAATGGTGGAATACCAATAACCTGTTGAAAGTGCAGCCTTTCCTCAACCATGGTCCCCACATCACTTTCACAACAGATGCATCACTCATGGGATTAGGTGCACATCTGAAGGACCTCACAATACAGGGTAGATGGGGCACCAAACTCTGGGGTCTCCATATCAATTACCTAGAGATTCAAGCTTTTCACCTAGCCTTCAAAGCATTCCTACCTCACCTCATTCACAAGATTATCCTAGTTCGGATGGACAACACGATAGCCATAAACCATTTACAGAAGCAGGGTGGGGGCACAGTCTCCCAGGTACGGACACCGATTTTTGCAGTCCTCCTCAGCAGAATGCAGCAACAAGTCTACGAGTGGGACCCCCACCCAAAGTCTGCTTACCATACTTCCACAGATGGGGGTTTCTTCAGATAGACATTTCACAACCACAGAAAATGCAAAATGCCCAAATTTTGCCTCCAGGTTCCCACTATCCAAGGGCAAAGCACTATGGATGACTTGGTCAGGGATATTTGCCTATGTTTTTCCTCCTCTCCCTCTCATTCCATTTCTGGTTCGGAAGTTCGGTTAAACATCAGTCACAATGACACTAGTGGTTCCCACTTGGGCCCGTCAGCCCAGGTTCACAACCTTACTGGACCTCTCTGTAGTTCCCCACGAGAACCTCCCCAACATGCCAGACCTTCTCACTCAGAATCATGGAGAAATCAGACACACGGATCCAAAATTTCTGAATTTGGCGATCTGGCTCCTGAGGTCATAGAGTTTGGTTACCTCAGTCTACCACCTGAGTGTATGACCATCCTAAAAGAAGCTCGTAGGCCAACCACCCGAGCATGCTACGTGGAAAAGGTTTGTCTGTTATTGTCATTCAAAGGACATTGATCTTTTTAAAGCTAATGTATAAGACCTTGTCTGTTACTTGCTTCATTTACAAAAATCTGGACTAGCATTCATATCTATGAGATTACATCTTGCTGCAATGACTGCCTATCTACAGAATAGACAACATATTTCCCTATTCAAAATATCAGTTATTAAAGCCTTCATGGAAGGGCTCAAAAGAGTTATTTTCCACCACAGGTTCCACCTTCACCTTCATGGAACCTTAACATTGATTGTACACAACTTATGAGCCCTCCAATTGATCCCCTACATACACGTCCCCTTTAGTTCCTTTTTTTGGGAAAGTGTTATTTTTAGTCGTTACCACTTCACTTAGACGTGTTAGTGAGCTCCAGACTTTAACCTTGGAACCTTTCCTTCCAGCTACACAGAGACAGGGTGGTGCTCCGCACCAACCCCAAATTTCTCTGTAAAGTTCTCTCATTTTCACCTCAACCAATCAATTGAGTTACTGTTTTTTTTCCAAACAACCAGATTTAGTTGTGGAGAAGGCTCTCCACATATTAGATGCTGAAAGGGCCCTTGTGTTCTGTGTTGGTAGAATTAAAACATTTAGGAAAACCAAACAACTACTTGTTACTTTCTCTCCTCCTCATAAAGGAAAGTCTAAATCCAAATCTGGCATAGCCAGATGGATAGGTGAGTGCATTCAAACATGTTATGCTAAACACAAAAGAACTTTACCTACACCTCCTAGAGCACACTCTAGTAGGAAAAAAGGAGCATTCATAGCTTTTCTAGAAAACATTCCAATAGCTGACATATGCAAAGCAGCTACATGGTCCACACCACACACGTTTACAAAACATTATTGTGTGGAAAATGTAGTTTGCCAACAAGCCATTGTATGTCCGGTGGTGCTACGTACACTCTTCCAGATAACCGCAACACCTACAGGTTAGCCACCGCATCTAAGGGGTGCTGGTTTATAGTCTATGCAAAGGATGTGTATCTACAGCCACACATGCCTCAAATGGAATATGTTACTTACTATGGTAGCATCTGTTTCTGGCATGCAGTGCTGTAGCTTCACATACACCCACCCTCCTTCACGGACACCTGTGGCCATTGCAATGTTTTACATTATATTCACATGGACATCTCATTATTCACACTTACTCTACATTCCAGTCTCACCCTCCTGTTGAGAAAATGTGGATTTACCTTAAAAAGCAAGACAAGAGGCATCTGGCAAAACAGGAAATGGTTTGTTTAATTAAACATTATCGCCGGGAGAGCAGTTAGAGCACAAGGGTCTGAGGACATTTCTTTGGGAGCCGTAAACCCATAAAACATTCTTTACCTGTTGAAATATGCAAACACTTGACACAAAGTCGTAGATACAATTTCCAGATAGCAAATACAGCGGATCCGACATGATAGGTTTCATAGATCCCAAAATGATTATTTATCTCATAACAGTCATCGGATCTCTGAAATCTATCATGCTTTTGCTTTTTCAAAATGGCGCCCATCGAACAATGCCAATTCTTTATCTCAGAATAGACACCGGATCTAACATGCTCTTTCAAAATGGCGCCCACTAAACCACGCTAATTCTCAACTCTCAGTCTTCCGCATCTAAGGAGTACAAAGTTTGTCCGACATTTGTTAACTTCAAATCACAATAGACATCAGGCAAATCGCTGTATTTTTCATAACTTCTAGTCTTTTCTTATGTTTGTCGTAGCTTATCATTTTAATCTCTTCATTCAGTCGTAATATATAACATCATTTCAGTCCATTTAAAATGGCGCCACTTGGTTAGCTGTCTCTTTTTCTAAATGGCCACCAAAAGTAAAGAAGGACTACTAACGTTTAAAAAAAATGCATGCACTAGCGTGAAATTAATCCAACATGGCGCGATACTAAGACGCGTATATGGCCAACGTGCGCCGTTTCTTTACTTGAAATCGACCACCGGTATTTGGGTGAGGCTCTAACCCCCACTTATTCTTTACACTGCTATCTGTATAGTGATCTCATTCCTCCACTCCGACTTTAGTGAGATTATTGACACAATCAGAGTGTATAGGGGCAAGTCAGAACTTTTACATAGATCATCTATTTAGTACAAGGATTTCGTTTAGCCCTATTAGCATGCAACTTGAGAAAAATTCTTACCTTTTTCTTTAATGATTATACATTTTTATCTTTTCCTTTACTACTATCTTTTCTTTCACTATCATAATTTCACTGTACTTTATATTTTCTTTTATTTTCAACTATTGATTGATATCTGTTTCACTTTTGTTATTACAATTCAGACCATAGCTAATATGATGTGCTGCTATATTTGACAAATTTACGCCATGATGTGCCGCTTTACTTTATAATGGTATGAATTTTTTTATTTGGGTGATACTTTGGCTTTGTATGGACTAGAGAGCAGGACAATTAAATCCTCTGGTCTTGTTTGATATACTATGATTACCAAATTTCACTTTATTTCTTAACCAGCCGTGCGAGCACCCCCACTAACTCACTTCCTCTACGACCTTGCTATTCTTTTGTGCACTTTTAAGGCATTCTATTAACCTATTAAACATGGTGCCTTATTATTACATATATGGATTCATTTGAATTTCATCTTGGGGTTTCACAGTCTGTTTCTCTTTCCTTCAATAAATCTGGTGTGTAAGGAATTTACACTATCATCTGTTTATACAATTTACTTTCACTGTTTGATACTGATTTACTCAGAATGCTCGGAGGATCACTAAGGGCTCTGCATGCCTCATTATAATGTTTTAACTCATCAAGCACCTTATTAGTCTACCTTACCACTTGACTTGGCTTAACTCTGATTGTTTACAGCCTTGAGAAAGCCCTAGGTGGACCGACCATAGAGGGCGAAACACGTGTCGGCTGTTTCTTTGTTTCAGAATTTTCAACCCAATTTTCCTGACAGCTTTGGAATGAATGAATGAATAAAGACTGTTTTTTGAATACTGAAGAGACTGCATTGAGAATTTTTCTCTCCAATTATATATAACTTCTATGGGTTCTCATTCTCAACCAGTTCAGGATTTTTACTTTCTAAAGGGGGAATCTGGTCCAGACCCCTTGTTTGAGTACCCACCAACGAATTTGTCATCAGCTATAGGGCATTTACACAGGAAGGAAATTTGGACCTTCGTTTATTTAGGGTTAAATAGCTCTGAGAGATATACATGTAATTCGTCCCCCAGTGCTTGAGCGCTAGATTCAGTGCTCAATTTGGTCCGAGTTTTGGGGATGGGCGTCCTCATCAGTCTACCTGTTACTATCTGTTGTGGTGTGATAACTGCTGGTGTGTTCCTCAATGCGAACAAAGGTAGGGCAAGCAATGGAGCCACTTCTTGTTGAGGCTGATGCAAATTTTACTTATTATGTTTTTCAGTAGGCCGTTAAGCCTCTCAACAACACCGGTGCCTTAGAGGTGGTATACTGAGGCTAGTACATGTGTAATCCTTAATCGGGTACCGATATGGTCAAACATGGAGTTAACAAAGTGCCTTCCATTGTCCCACCGGATGATGTCTGGCACCCTCAACCAGGGTATTACCTCTCTGACGAGTAATGTCGCTGCTGCTTCAGCTCCTGAGTGCATGCAAGGACTGGCTTCAATCCACCCAGCGTATGGGCAGACCACTACGATCAGGTACCAGTATTTAGCACAGCAATCAATCATATCAATGAAGTTGATGTATAACGCCCTGAAAGGCCCCGTTGGTCGGGGAATAGTTGACAACACAACCTTGAGAATAGGTTTGGGGGAGTATAGTTGTCAGACAGAGCATTCATTTAAGTACATTGTCCCTATTTCAGAGAGGTTGGGAAGAAACCAATCACTTTGAAGTTCTATCATCATGTTGTCCTTGGCTGTGTGTGTTGGTAGATTCAGTTGAGGCAAAGCTATGTTGAATAAGCACTGCAGCATGACAGGCTTTCCATGTGGGTGTGTGTCTCTGTATGAGGTCATCGACTAGCCATCGCTCCTTTTCTTCAGGTAATGCATTTTCTTGTAACTCCCTCAAATATAAATGGGCCATTTCCATATACAGCTTGTCCTGATGGGGTTCTAAATCTTTAATCTGGTGGACGGGGAGTACACGAGCTTCCTCAACCATGCCATATGCTGCCTTTTTCGCAACTTGGTCAGCTAGTGCATTTCCCCATGGGATATGAAGTTTTTGCCCTGGTATGCGCAGCGTATTTTACCACTGCCAAACACTTAGGCAGCATTGGCGCATTGATAAGGTAGCTCTAGAAGGTTCCGGTGTGCGATGGGTGTGCCGTTTGATTTTAGAAACACTTGCCTTTTCCACCTTCCTATGCTGGAGTGCAGTGTGTTGGTGACGTAGGATGAGTCCAAATAAATTGTTACCGTCTTTCCCAAGCTTATGGTGAGGGCTTCAATAGAGTGCAGTCAGTTCTGCTGCCTGTTTTGAGAGGTGGAGGAGGATAGTTAACTGCACGATGCCCTGTAGCCTCTCCAAGTGTGTGTGGCTATGGGCCATGACTACAGCTGCCCCCATGCGTCTTAATCCTGTCTCTTGATCGATCATGGAGGAACCATCGATGAACAGTGCCTCACTGTCTAGGATGGGATCCTCATCTGCCTGCCTGATCCTCTTGGGGATGTATGTCATGCAATCATGGGACTCCTCCCCTTCTTGACTCTCTTGAGCTATGAAGCTGCCTGTGTTCACTAGGTGGCACGATACTGCTGCTAGCGTCTGCTCGAATGAGAAGTGACCCTGCATGACAGAGTCTAAGAGTCCGCTGTACTATGCAAGCGGTTTGTGCCTCAGGGGATTTATTTGTATTATAACTGCCAACATGACTCTCCCCTCACTGTGGCTGAATAAGAAAAACTCCTTTCCATAATCTGGTGTCCCTAATATGTGGGAATGTGTGATTTCTGTCTTTAGTTTACAGAAGACGTTGTTCATCTCAGGCATCCAGGCTAGTTCCATATGACTAGCTGTTGCCTTTTCATGGCCTTGAGTAAGGGGACAACGAGCGTGCTGTAATCAAAGACCCACTGCTGAACGTAGGTGCACAGGCCCAAAAACCTCTTCATGCCCCTCTTTATTTCTGTGGTGGCGTAGCCCTGATAAGAGTCTACGCGCTCTGGTGTGATCCGATGACCAGCCACTGATATCAGTTGGCCCATATAACTAACCTCCTTTTGTACATACTGCAGCTTCCTGTTGTCTGCTTTGTGCCCTCTCTGGGCTAGTGCAGTCAGGAGGGCTATTGTGTCCTGAAGACATAGGTCCTTGGAGGAATGCATAATAAGATGCCATCAGCATACTGTATCAGAATGCTCTCTGATCGGAAGTTGGGGATGTCCTTCCTCAGTATCCTATTGAAGATACTAGGGGACTCACAATACCCCTGTGGTAGTCCTCAGGATAGCAGCTGAACCCCTCGGAAAGTGAACACAGTCAGGTTCTGACTGTTGGGGTGCAGCAGAATGCGAAAAATGCATTCCTAATGTTGATCACAGTGAAGTAGCGGGCTTCGCCAGGTATGCTGGTAAGTATGATGGAGAGGTCTGGTACCATGGGTAATTCCTTGACCACAATGTCATTGAGGGGGTGCAGATCTTGTGCCTGGTCCCTCCCTTACTCTTCTTAACAGGGAAGATCGGTGTATTGCAGGGGGAGACTCCCACATGGAGGGCCCCCTGATCAGTTAGTGCCTGTATTGTGAGTGCCATACCCTCATCAGCTTCCTTGGAGAGAGTGTACTGACACAACTGGGGTAGGGTGGCCCCATCTCGTAGTGTTATCTTCACCGGCTCAGTGGTATTGATAGGAACCCCTCACCCATGTTCGCAGTGGGACTACCGACAAAATCTTGCTCCTGTCCTGTTGTAAACACAGCCATGGGTGACGGAGACCCACCCTGCAGCTCTAGCCTAGCCTAACCTTAACTGAGTTGGAAAAGACAATCTCAGGGACTCCTGGACATTTGCTGAACAGTTGTTCATCAGTTACCTCTTGTACACTAAAACCAGGTGTGGCGAAGATGATGCATACCCACATGGCACCGACCTTGTCAGTGACCAGCAGGATCCTGTACTCAGACTGCACCTCAACACCCTATAGGCAAAGCAGTGGCTCCTACTGGAGTTCATATCAAGGTGACCTACCCAGTGAAACACAAATTTGTCGGGCAGCTGCAGCCTATGATCCAGCAGTTCTGTTGCGTTAGTGAGGTTGGTGAGCACTGCGTTAGTAAAGCCCGTCAGGTGGACAGGCGCTGCTCTTATTGGCTGGTGTGTGCAGTGTGGGTGGGTTAAGACAAGTCGTGATGGGGTAACCCCAGGGCTTGAGCAGGTCATTGTCCCGTCTTCAGAGAAATTAATGGTGAAGTTTAACTTGGCTATTAAGGCTCTTTCTAAGAGATTGGTTGGGGATAAGGGATGATACAGCAGCTGTCCCTTTATGCAGTTGCCCTCCATGTCTAACTTCAGGGGTTTAGTAAAGGGGACCCTCATGACCGCTCCAGAAAACCCCTGCGCGTCCATAGTGTCTCTGGAAAAGGACATCATTCCTTCCTTTAAACATGATTTTGTGGCCCCTAGGTCTATTAGCAAGCAATAAGGCATGTTATTTACCACTACTGTCACAACAGGTCTCTCCTAGGACCATCTAGTTACTGACAATACGGGACACGCAAGAATGGGAGGATGTGTATCATTTACTGGACCCAGGGCTGACCCACATTGGTCCCGCAACTTATCTGGCTCCGAAAGCAGAAGAGGTATTGCAACCCAGTCCCTGCCTTGGGAGTCCCTTGTACAATCTCCCAGACCCTGCTACTACGTGCTTTGACCTCAATGAACTTCTGCAGTGGAAAGTGGAACCCCCCATTGGTACTACTGTCTTCTGCGCCATTGCAGCCACAACTGTTCTGGCCAGGACTGTCTGCTTCCAGTTCAGGGATTTTGCAGTAACAACCTGGTTCCATCCTAACCACTTCTTGCCCTTTTCCCCTTCCCTTCTTGCCTTAACTTGCCTTCTCTCCCATTTTACGAGGCACTGTTGCATGTAGGGTAAATTCCAGTCAGGATTTCCCTTCCTGTACCTAATGCAGTCCTCTGGCACAGCCATGTCCTCTGGCTCAAACGACCCTCCCCTAGGCCAGGATTGGTCAAACTTTTTCCTTTCCTCACTCCAGTCTGCCAGTAAGTTGCAGAACGGGCATGCAAAGGACTCCCCATCACTTCTTGCCACTACCTCCCGAAGTGCCAGCATGCTATAGTCATGCACTCGGGCCCGACAGTATCCAATCTTGTCATTGGATTCCAGGAGACCGAGACCCTTTTGCTCACCGTCGCTAGTTGTGGCTGATAAGAATTTCTCTGTTACCCGTGTATGCTTTCTAGAAACAGCTGGGGTACGTGCTGTCTGTGCTGCTGAGGCTTTGTCTACTGACCGCGGTGGACAGGGAGGTGATCTTCAGGATGCTCTAGTGCTGGACTGGAATGGGGCAATCAGCCTTCCAAACCTAGATGTAACAATCTGCTGTTCGTTAGCGGCCCTTGTGCTCCCTCGACTGGTCGGTTAGCGTATTCTAACGCAGGTATAGTGGGCATCGGAGAGCACACCTCCATACCTATATATGGCAGGGTGGTGCGGACACCTTCCTTGGTGGTGGTGGGTCAAGGTTATGATCATAAACATCCTCAAAAGTTGCCCAGAGCTCTAGCAGTGCTTCATTTTTGTCCTTCTTTCAGCTTGTATATTTTGTTTGTACGTATGTCCTTGTGTGAGCAATTATGTTAGTGTAGAAGGTCCCTCTTTTGGCCAGGGGAATGTGTGAGTCTTGGTATGTGTGTGTAACTCGTGGCAGAACTTGCTAAGCTTTTTAGCCTGAACGGGGAACATACTCTACATGTGCTCTAAAGGTGACCCCATTTGGGTAGTCTTACCGTGCTAGGTTTATGTTCTTTAGGTGATTTTTTACATTGTACGTGTTCTAACCTTCTATTTTATAGGGTTTTCTTTTTCTAGTTGCTATTTTTCTGTTTTTATAGATTTATACATTTCACCCTGGTTACAGTAAGTATGTACATAGGAACTACCGGACCACTCCAGTAGTGGGATATGTATGTGTGTGTGTATATATATATATATATATATATACATACATACATGCATGCATGCGCAGGATTTACTGAATCTGATCTGTTGGGAGAGGATATACAAAATAGACATTCAACAAACAAATGAATGTAGATTCACAATCCTTGGAATTGTACAATTGTTATTTTGTATCAGCCTGAATCTGGTGACAGAATGGCGAACCTTACTTTGGCATCAAACAACAATTTGTGTAAATCAACAATATCTTCATTTATACATTAAACATTGACAAAGACACAACATTCAACATTTAAGACAAACAGTCATGTTGGTCTACCAGCATCATAACATAAAACTACACCATTTCAACTGGCAGGGGAGATGCTGACTAGTCCCCAAAAATCAGGGGAATGGCCAACCCACAATACCTTAATCCTGCTCACTCCATTTGCATCACGCACAGCAGTCCAAGAAACTAGCATCCCAAAAAAACTATGCATTACACCCAGGGGTCAAGCGTACCAGCTGTGTTAGGCCCAGCTGTCTAAGCGATCATCCTACTTGATGCCGACAATGAAGAAAGTGACTTGCGCGAATGATGATTTTTCCTAGTTTGCCACATGTGTGTGTAAATGTTAGGACTAAGGATCTGATGTAGTCACTTACCCTTGTGATGGTGGCTTCAGGACGGACCTCCATCCCGCGGATTCAGCAGAACTTTCAGTCAATTGTGGCATCTGCTCACCTTTTTTGTTTGCGCAAAAGTGAGCCCCTTTGGACGCAGTCGATTCCGAAGAACCAATCAGCTCCTTCCTGACCCACCAAAATATTGCTTGAATGTGGATTTACCTTAAAAAAACAAAAGACAAGAGGCGTCTGGCAAAACAGGAAATGTTTAGCTTAATTAGACATTAGGGCCGAGAGAGCAGTTACAGCACCGGTGTCTGAGGACTATCTCTCACAGTACATTGAAATGAGGCACATTTTATACATTTCTCTGGGAGCAATAACCCCATGGTGAAATATGTGAACAGTTGACAAGGAGTCGTAGATACAATTTCCAGATAGGGAATGCAGGTGGGCCTCGACCTGGCATGAACACTATGTGGGCCAGCAAATAAGTGTGCAAATGTCCAGCCTGAGTGGTGCGTGGCCACTGCGTGTGCTGTGCATGCTGTGTCCTTAACTACATGTAGCATCTGACTTTATGGTGTTTTGGAAAATGCATGCATCCCTATGGCCGTTTGTACTTTATTCAGGCCGCTCTCCGGGCACCATTGTAGCACTGCTGCCTATCTGTGGGATCTCATCAAAGATTGTGTTTGGCTGTTGGCTAAGTGTTACTCCCACCTATGACCTGTCAGTCAACAACCTTCAGGCCTGGGTCGCAGAGCCTGTCTGCCCAGGCACCTGAGTGCTGGGGTTGATAGAGAGTTCATGACAGGGGAATCAGTTAGAAAATATTTATTTGGATCTTTGATAGAAATCCATAAAACAGCATATGTACAAAGTTAATTAATAGGTTAGAAAGATAAGAAAAAAACATCAAAAATAGCAGTAGAATATGTGTACATAAAATGATCAGTACAATAATTTGAGCCTCTAAAAAGTTGCATACCTGATCATTGGGTCAACTAAAATATTATTTCCTTAACTGTACATCATTAAATAGCAAATGGTATATATGTACATAAGAAGATCAGTTACAATAATTGGAACCTCTTAAATTTTGCATACCTGATCAGATAGTCATTTGGTCATCTAAAATATTGTTTGCTGAGCTGTGCAAATTTGTAGCAAGGTGTCTAGCAGTTAGAAGCAAGATATTTCCTTTCTTTTATCGCTGCAGCAATAAAGCGATAAATAGCTATACAGATCATATCAGACTGGAGTAACTGCAGATGAAAATAGCTTCCGTACACCTCCTGATATTTAGTGATTTAAGAAGTGGCATTAAAAAAACCTTCCTCTGCTCTTTGTACAGCTTACAAAATAAAAACATATGCATTTGCGATTGTTCTGAATGCATATCACATGGACAGGGTATTAGGTCCCTATTGCGGTGCACCTTAGGGGGATAAGCCATTAAAAGGTTGGCCAGGGCCAGACAAAACCTTGTCAAGAAAAATCTACGGTGCTGCAGGACAGTTAAAAGATAACGTTCGATTTTAGATGTAGTACATAAGGGTAGATAAGCTGTCACCATGTCTTTCCCCAGATCGTGCCTCTCTCTATCAGTAGCCAATTTCTCTTGGAATTCATTTTTTACTACTCGGATGTCCTGCTTACCTATGGCCCCAGGGTTTAAGAATAAGTCTGATCTGGTAAGGCTGCTCAGGGACTCTTTAATGTACATAACCCAGGGACATCTATGTACTCCATCCAGCCTCATGCACTCCATAAGCAGTTTCTGAGTGAGAGCTGCTTCTGACCTAGTCCAAACAGACATCCAGAGGGCTAAAGGGGCTAACTTAATTAGGTCCTCCAGAAAAGGGAGACCTAATTCTGCATGTGGAATTATAGTGAGAGTAAACTTCTTAGAAATGTATTTTCTCTTATTTGCAAAGATGATGAGCCTGTATAGCCCTATACCCCAGCTACATACCTGACAATTGAAGTAGGCCTTGCCTTATAGATGGTGGTTATGGGCTTTATTGGTGCGCAGCCTAGTAGATGATGAATTTGCATAGAGCTGCCACTGCTTGGTTGTATTGTGTGACCCTGATTTCTCTCAGGTGCTTTCAGTTAGATCCATTTTCAAAGGGAATCTCCAAATACGTGAAGGTATTCACACTGCTCAGATACCTTCAACATAAAACTGAGGGGCTCTAGTTCTTTGGCGGCCACAATTCATACAGTAAGATTTTGTTTTATTTGTGGACAATTCCAAGGCTGTCATGAAATCCACAAATCTGCTTAAGAGTTTTTGGAGGCCCCTCCCAATCTGTGCCATCAGAACACAATCATCGGCGTACATTGATACCAGTTGTGGTCTGTCAGCGACCTTAGGGGGATCTGCCGTTTCGTCAATCAGAGCTCCCTCTAGACCATTTATATAAAACGTAAAAAGGAAGGGTGCAAGAACACAACCCTGTCTTATCCCTTTCCTAACCCCAAAGGGGCTGGTACGTTGTTCCTCTTGCCCAAATCTGACCTTAGCTTACATATCATTGTGGAGTTGGGCCAACAGGGACACTAACTTTGGATTAGCACCTTTATCGGTTAGAATCGCCCATAATTTGCTTCTGTCTGCATAGTCAAAAGCTGCCGTTAGATCCATAAATGCCAAATAAAGACACCCTTGCTTTGTCCCCACATACTTTTCTCTAATCAGGTTCAAACATTGGTCGACTGTCCCCACCACCTTCCTGAAGCCAAACTGAGACTTGGAGAGAATGTTATTGTCTAGAGCCCAGGCTTCCAAATGGTCCAGGTGGAACCATCTTTGCAATGGCGTCAATCAGAGAAATTGGACGATAACAAGCAGGATCACTCCGGTCTCCCTTCTTAAATATCGGTACAATAATGGCACTAGGCCGTGATGGAGGGAGGACAGAGGTTGATGCAGCTCTGAAAACGTTTACCAAAATTGGTGCCCAAAGATCAATGTTGTACGTAAAGAGATCAGCTGGGACCCCATCTGGCCCTGGGGCCTATCTGGCAATGAGCCCTTAATAGCTAGTATGACATCGTTCAGGTGAATGTCCAGTTCCTCAATGCCAGGCATGGCAGGGGCATTTACGACGGGTATTTCGCAGTCATCCGAATGACCTTCATACAGCTTTATAAAATGACTGACCAATCTCTGCTCTGGGATGTGTACCTCAACACCTTTGTTTGTCTCAGAGCTAAAAAAAGGGGTATTGACGACTTTCCAAAAATGAATAGCTGAGGCAATGGTCAATTTCTCCCATGATTCTTCTCATCACTTTCTTCCTAGCCCAAACTGCCTTCTTGTACTGAGCCCTGCATTTTGAGACCTCTTATTTGTTTCTCAGAGTGGATTTTAGCACCTGCATGAGATTTGAATGGGCGTAAGTGGTTGATTTATCGAACCATTTTACAAGTTTGATTTTGGGAGGTTGGGTAGGTAGAGTTAAATGTGTCCTAACTGCCATGCAGATGTCTGAAAAAGCTCCCACGATCTGAGACGGGGGTAACTCAGTGTTTAGGCAGGTTTCAAAGGTGTCCAAGTTTTTTCCCACAACCCTACCTAGGAGAGTTTCTTTGTCTACTGTTTGCCATTTACATAGCACACCTTTATTCCTATGGTATTCCAAGGGGCCTCCCATTTTCTGCAGACTTCTCTTTTTGAAACCATATTGGAACGATAGGACCAACAGATAATGATCGCTGAAGGCCACTTGGCACAACCTGAAAAGCACCCAGTTTATCCCGCCAGGACCTTGACATCATTACGTGATCAATTACAGACCAACCACCCCTCCCAATAAAAGTAATATCAGGGGTGTAAAGGGTGGTGGGATGCCACTTGCCAACACTAAATCATGAGTCCTCATGAGATTATTTAACTTGTCCCCAAAGGGGTTGTGGGTAAAGTGGAAATAGTTACAATTATCTTCATCATTTAATCCACAGATCCTATCGTCCCCTGTGGAACAAAGGGAGACATTGAAATCCCCACCCCATATAATCCTTATCCAAGCATCAAATCATTTCCTCAATGACCTTCTCTAGGGCATTTAAAATCTCAATGTTAGATCTCACAAAATTATTATGGTAAAAATTAACCAAAAGCACTAACGGACTGACCTTCATAGAAAAGCAACACTAGCTGGTAGTAAGGGGAGTCAGTCCTACATTTAGTTACCTTAGCACCTGAGGTGATGTTGATCAGCATCATCAAACCCTCACTGCTGCACCCGACAGGTTTTCGTGTAGCCAGGGTTGTGACTGACTGAAACCCATTGATATGAATCACTCTATTGGCCCATGTTTCTTGGAGGCAAACCACCTGCTTGTTTTCTAACAAGGCAATCCAATAATTATTGTGGTATTTCTCCCAAATGCCCACTACGTTCCAAAAGAGTTTCTGCCAGTGCTGTGGGGAAAATATTTCAGCCCCCACATGCTTCAAAATAGAATTGTGCCCCAGTATATCAGAACTCTCAACTTCCAAATTATGGTTGAGAGCATTTTCCTTTCTGCATTTGTGTTCACCCACGACCTCACTAGCAGGACTATTTTGAGGGTGACTGCAGTCATGATTGTCTGTGTCTGCATTCGTCATTTGTGTCAGAGTGAGCGAGTGGGTCAAAGTGGAAGGCTTGTTACTCTCTCTCAGTCAATCAACTTCATCTCAATAATGGCCCAGAGAACTATGGGCCAGATGTATCAAACAGTTTTACCCATTCTGTGTCTATGGGAAAATGTGTTCGTACATACGGCCCTATATCTGTTCTGAGTGGGGACTGAAATTTTGGGGCATTACCAGGGTTGCTGCAGACGCACTTGGGTGGCTGATAAAAATAGCCCAGCTGGACAGCCTGGATGTTGACATTGCTTTCCTGCGCGGTTTCACAGTGCTTGAGTGTCCATTCTACCTGCTGTGGATTTTTAACGTTTACTACCGCACAATCACTTGCAAGGCTTTTCTAACTGTTACCCAGCCAAAGTACCCTCCTTACTCCAACAATATCACTCCAATATCACTCCAAAGGCACTCACTGCCCCCCCCCCCAGTGTTTTATTTAGCCAGTGGACTACTTTATTTTTAAGTTGGTCATCCTGCTCGTTAGTACTGAGTGACAGGGGTAGGACATTTTTTTGCACAATTACATAGGGAGTACATTGAGGTGGAAGTTGCAGAGTTTGTAGGTTCTTTCCCTTAGGTCAATTATGTGCTTTAAACTCCATCAGCCCTGTAGTCCCAGGGACCTGTCCGCTCCCCTTTTTCCCTAGAGGTGCAGATAAGGATTTAGCTGGAATTCTACTGCCATTGGTGGGCCGGTCCATAGGAGTATTTATCAGCTCATTCAGTCCTCCTGATCTAGGATAATGGCCCTTATGATGTACCGCAGCACAATGTTCTGCTGCAATGCCCGGGGGAAAGATCACTGTGTCCGGCTCTGTGGTCGGGGTAAGGGCTGGGTAAGTGTTTTAGTGAGGAGTCTATACTCTGCAACACGTTTACTAGAGGT